>NW_026915824.1:1407729-2815458 GCF_034315485.1 Pezoporus occidentalis | reverse complement strand
CAGTCACAAGGCTACAGTCACCTTCAGAGCCATGATTAAAACAACACAAATTTAATTGTGGCCCTGAACTGGGTTTTGTGCAGAAATTTTAAGCCAAAGCTGAATTAGGCCCAGCAAGCTATGCAGAGCAGGTAGTTAATATAACCCCCCTGATTCTTCACTGCAGGGTAAAGAGTGAGAAATTATTTGCCCTGTACATCTTCCCTAATGTTTTCTGCAGAGGTCTGGGAGGGGGGCAATCACATTCCTTCAGTAAATCAGGCTTGCTTGTTGCAGCTCTAGAGTTAGGAGGAAACTTTGGCTGTGGCTCATGCCCTGGCTGCCCCAACATCCTTCATGGTGAATGAGCTTTCCCTCTAGCAAAGGGGCAAGGCCCACACTCTTCTAAACCATTGCTATAATTGCATGTAATTATGCGTTGTACTCACAAATGATCTAATTGCCAAGGGGCAGGATGCTTTTTACCTGACATTTTGCCTCACTGCAAGGACCCCCCCAGGTGCCTGTCCTGCGGTCGCACAGTGACCATCAGACCTCTGGGCTTTATCGCTATTAATTCCCTGCTCAAAGAGATTGAAACACATCATTCTGTTCCCAGCAGATCTCAGAGGACAGCAAAAGCTGTTCCTGCCCAGGATAGCAGCAGACACTCAGTCTGGAGTGAGGTTTTTTGATAAGATTCCCAACTCCATGCACTTAATCTGTAGAGATGTTTTGTTTGTTTTTGCTTTCCATTTCTCACAAAGTCCAAACAAGAAGAAATGTCTCTGGATTAGCCCTAGAAATAGCTCCAAAATACCACAAGAGCTAAGTGCATTTCAGCACATTTCCAAGGAAGCTGCATATCCATTCTTTACAGCAGACACTTGTTTCAAAAATGCCTGCAACTTCTGGCTGGGAGCAGCACATTTGGGCAGTAAAAGGCTTTCCCCCCCTCAACTCTCTAAGGATGAGAGCATGAGAGGGTTTTCAAAGTCCCTCTTCACTATTGGTCAAGTTCAGGCATTTTTTTTCTGCCCATTTGATAAGTAAAGATACGGCAAAGCAAAACGGATCAAATTTTTTTCATTCAATAAACACATTGAGGCCGACAGAACTCCAAGGGAGAAACCAGATCCCTGTCTCTCTCATTAGGCTGCTAACAGATACCAGGAAACGTGCACTGTAGAGCAAGATGCATTTGACAGAGGCATGCGTAACAGAAAGGTGTTGATTTGGGAGCCAAAAGATCCTGTGGCTTGTCAAAATGCGGCAGGACTATGGGATGGCACCGGGTCAATTAGGAGGCTTGTAGGTCAAGATAGCTGAGCACAACCCCAGGCGAGCAGGAGAGGCTCTGGTAAATGAGCCTTGTGCTCCGGGAGGGAAGACAGCACTGCTGGTTCAGCAGGATGGATCCCGTGTTTATAGAGCCTGGTGATTGCAACAGGCTGTCATTAGGGCAGTAAAGTTAAAAAGGTAAAAAAAAGAGAAAGAAAAGAACAGAGAAGTGAACCACACCTATGGCAGGAAGCATTTCAAAAATGCTAGCTTCTCTCACATTCATACGTGCAGGTCAGACACACATGAGCTGCCGCTTTCTTATGCTCAGCACAGGAGCACAGCCGGAAAAGAAAAGAATCGCAGCCCAGTGTGAAACTCCTGCTTGTGGCTTTGGAATTGGTGTTTGTTTTTCGTTTTATTTCTTTCTTTTTGCCCCTTTACACACCCAGTCAGCCAGGTTTGCAGCTGCTTCCTGGGGCAAAGGGAAGAGAGGGCTGTGCTCTCACTGGAGCAGGGAGCTGGTCTGGCAGAGTCCTGCCAAAACCAGCCACCTGCTTTTCCCAGCCCGACGGGAGTGCAGGCATGGACGGATCTGAGCCATGCAAAGGAGGGTCACTTCACTCAGCACAACGCAAATAAGGGAGAGCAGCACGGAGGCAGAGGCCCTGCCAAACCCCCTTGGTGCCCTGCCCTGGTTGGGCAGAACAAGACATGCACAGGATATAGGGATCTGCAGGTGCTTCAGGAGTGGCTCAGGAGTAGACAGCGCTTCACACCGCTAAATGTGCTCGATCTCGGCAGTGTCAGCTGGATGTGTCACACCAGTGGAAAACGCAACCCCAAGCTTTAAACGCAGACTTGAAAGAGTTTCAAATACTGATTAAAGCCTGATGGAAATCAAGCAAGAGCTGTAAAAGCACAAAAAAAATCTGGTAAAGTTGAGACGGTCTTTGACGGTTATTAGCATCATTTACTCTTCCAGAGGCAGAGGCTGAGCCTATTTGTACAGGTTTAGGCTGCACAAGACACTCTGAAGCCAATTCTGTGGAGGCAAACACAAGGACCTTTGTCTAGAAACCCCACGTATTTTCCTATGGGACAGGGCTAGCCAGATCAGCACCTTTCCAAGGGCCGGGGAGCATGAGCTGCCCAGTGCAGGTGTGGCAGGAATGACACTGCCACCTGTGCAGGGCTGTTTCAGCAAGTGGTATTGGCAACCTTCGGTCTCCACTCTGCTCCTGAAATGTTTCACCAAAATTAAAGCAAAACCAAAAACCAGAGAACAACCTGCGATGCAAAAACCTAATACCCGCCATGATCTGACCTTCCTAGAAGTCACTCTGATATGCACCGAGTGTGCAGGGTTTGGCATCTTGCTAATGCTCTTTCTCACCAGCCCAGGGGACAGTCGGGGATCCCGGGAATGATGAGCACAGCGGCTGCAGACCTCCTCCTGCTCCTCCTGGGGTGAAGAACACATTCGCGGGTGGGAGAGGGTCTGTCCGGTAACCTAATGCTCTCCTAAAATTCCCCCCCTGGCCTCGCAACGCCTTCCGGACAGGCCGGAGTAAAGCAGCTCGGGGTCTGCACGGCGAAGGGGAGGCGAGCGGGTCAGTACGCGCTCAGGGCTCCGGGGTTCGTCGGTGTGAAACCCCAGCGCCGGTTCCCTGAGAGGCGGGTTTGCTCACTCCGCTCCCCGCAGCCGCCCGGCTGGAAGGGGTCCAGCTCCTCCGGTGAAGCGGGGCGGCGCAGGGCGGCGACGGCAGCGGCTACCTGTCGCTCGCCTGGGGCGAGGTCTGGCACACCGGGGAGGGCACCGAACTCCGCTCCCTGACACCAGCAGCCAGACCTCCTGCGCGCGGTACGCACGGAACCGCTTCTCCTGCGGAGAACAGTGAGAGCGAAGTTCGGAGCGGTGCCATCAGTCCCGCTCACACGGCGCTGCGGGCTGTTATAGCCCTCTGTGTGTCCCGCTGTCCTGCGGTGGGACATCCCCGCTCACGGGCCCGGCTGCCTGCGGACACGGGACTTCATTCTGGGGAAACCTGGGCAGATTTTGTTATTTTAGATTGTTTTCTGTCTCTTCTGGACGGGAGCTTTTCTTTCACGCTGCCCGCCGGCTACCGAGCGGCGTTACCGGCTCCCAGCCCCCGCCGAGCCAGGGGGACGAGCAGGCGGGCTCCCGCGGCGTGGGAAAGCGCCGCCGGCCCCCGGGGGAAGAGAATGGCGATGGGGAGGGATGCGGGACGGGGTGCCCCGCGGACCCGGCTCCCGCGCGGCGCAAAGCGGTGCGAGCAGAAGAGGAAGGGGAGAGGGAGGAGAGGGCAAAAGGGGGGGGGACGGGGACCCCCGAAAGGGCAAAGAAGGGCAGCAACCGGACACCCCCCGTGAGGCGGTGCCGCGGGAGCGGTGACGGGGGCGCTCCCGCACCGGCTGCACGGGGGCGCCACGTGAAGGGAAGGGAAGGGAAGGGGTGCCATGTGGGGGGTGGTGGCGGGGGGAAAGGTGGGGGTGTGCATCGCGCGCTGGGCGGCGCGGCGCGCGGGGCGGGCACCGACGTCAGGGCGCCGCGTGCATATTGATGCGGGGGCCCGGCCGCTTTCGTCAAGGAGCAGAAGGAAGCAAGATGGCGGCCCTATAGGAGCGGGGAGCGCGGCGCCCGGCTGTGCGTGCTGGATGTCGGCAAGGCTGAGGGACGCGGCAGAGGTCAGAGCGGGAGCCCCCCGCACCGCCCGCTTTCCCCGCGGCACCACGGGGTGTCCGCGGGGCCGCGCCGCGCTGCCGGGCGTCGTTTTGGGGGGTGGGCGCCGCCGCGGCTCCCCCAACATGGCTGACTGACAGAGGCGGCGGGGGGCGCCGCGGGCCACAGCCGCCCCCTCCCCGCGGGGCCGGCCCCCAACTTTGCCTCGCCGCCCCTCCCCGCGCCTTTGTCTGCGCGGCGGCGGCGGCGGGGGACGGCGGCGGCAGGCGCCCCGCTGCTTGAGCCCGCTCCGGTCGGCCGGCCGGCCGGCGGCTCCCTGCCGCGGGACTGCCCCGCTGGGACCGGCTTTCCCATCCCCAACCCGCGGGTTCCCGGGTCCCGAGCGACAGCAGCGGCGGCGGGTCCCGGCTTTGTGCCGCTCCCCGGCCCCGGTCGGACACAAAGGCGGGCGCAGCCTCGGGGAAGGGGGAAGAGAGGGGGGACTTGCGGAGTTTGGGGAGGACGGGAGCGGAGGGACAGGCGAAACGCGGTGCTGGGGGGCTCGGGAGAAGTGTGTGCGGCGGGGAGGAGGGGGCCTCGCTGCGGGGCCTTCGTTTTGCCGTGCGATCTACACGCGCGTTTTGTCCGCGTTGCTAAATCCTGCCGTCGGAGCCGCTTGCACAATGTGGCCACGGGAAGGGGGAAAAAAAGAGTTAGTTTCTCGTGTATGTTCCCCTAAAATAACGCTTTCGGCGAGGTCAGGCTTGTTCCCCGCCAGATGACAGACAAGAGCAGGAACCTGACCACATTGGCGAGCCGGACGCGCGGCACTGTGCGCTCGCATCGTGGCATTTATTGGCGTTAAATCACCCCCTCGGATACTAGCAATCGTTCTCGTGCCCTTAGCTAAAAGAAGGCTTTTCGGCTCGCGGTCTGAGTCTTGGTAATCTAGCAGACCCCTTTCTGCTAAGTAATTTTCCTTTTCGGAGGGTGAGGTGAAGGGAGAAGTGATGTGGTCTAGCGTGTGCTGCTTCCATCGAAATGTTGCAACCAAAGATCTCATCGTAAGATTTGTTTTCCATGATGAGCGGCATGGAAACGTGCGGGCTTTGAGCAGTGATCAGCAGCTCTGAATATCGGTTCAGCGTTATTCTTTTTATTATTTTTTTCCTTTTTGAATGTGAAGTTTAGGAGTTTCAGAGGTTAGGAGGTAGTGTCCCTCCAGTGAAAGCAGGTCAGTGGGTGTTGTTTGTCGGCTAATGAGGCCGTTCCATTTGCATGTTAATGGCAGGTTGACTTACTGCAGCAGGGGGTGAGTGTAGTAACGTGTACATTCACATGTGTATCTGCATGTGTATTCCACTACGGCACTTTCTCTTGTGGTTGTAAAGTGCAAAACAGGACGTGGTTGCCGAAGATACTCAACAGGGAGATGTTAATGGTCAAGAGTCGTGTATAAACTGGTGATGGGGGGGATCTGACAAAGTTAAAAGGAGGGGGAAAACAACACAGTGGTAGATGTGGTGTCCTTTTAAGAGATGTCCTTGGCGTGTCATACTGACCGTAGATTATAAATCATCTCTTCTTCTGGGAGTTAGACAAATTTCCTTAAGTGGTGTGTGATGAACATACTGGTTCCTCTTACCAGTAGCCACGGAAAATGAGCACGTTTCTCTGAGCCCTTAGGGTGCCTGCCCCTCAACTACTGTTACATTTCCCAAAACTTCTTTCATTCTTAGTGTTTTTTTTTCTCCTTTTCCTATATGCCTTAATTTTTTACACCCCTCCAGGTAAAGGTAATCCTATGCAGTTTCTATATAGATTATAGTTTATATCTCATTGCTAAAGGTCCGTGACTAAAAATGGCCATGTAACAGTCTTTAATAGACTGCCACACAGAAACGCTACTTCTCTGAGCTCTTTCTGTCTGAAACGCATGGCTCTTTAGCTGCTACTGTCCTTTGACATTTTCTGTTCTCACTTGCTACATACCTGTCTGGTCTGTTTTAAAAAAAAAAAAAAGACTCAAAACTGGATACAAACACTGATACTTTGTTGCATCTTCATTAGACAGTTCTGTGTAGTTCTTTTCCTGCTCTCAATTTATAGTCTATTATGTGTAAGTCCCTTATGTCATGAAAACATTGGTAAATCTAGCAAGTCAGGAACTTCTAGTTTGCCGGATCTGCTGCTGTTAACACTTTGACAGGATGTGCATGTCTTGGATTTTATCCTCCAGAAAACCAACAATTTGGAATCAATGTAAATAAATCAGTGTTGGGCAATATTTTATCTCTTCCTCAGAGTCATGGAAAACATAGTGTGAACCCTGCCACTGAAGTCAGAAAACATTTAAACCTAGCAAACAGGGGGTAGGGAGGAGGAAAGAAAGGGAAGGCAAAGGTGTGAAAAATAACAGTGCTTCAGTAGTGGGACTAAACTGCTGTTTACATGAAATAAAGAAGTCAGAAGTCATCTTTTGGTGTAAATAGTTCTTTCATTTTGGAAAGTGACATAAAAAAACCTTCGTGAAGGCATTCAGGCAACCTCAGAAAGTGGCTGGGTATTACCCATTTCAGAACTAATTACTAACAAACTTTCAAAAGAAGAAAAAGTTGAATGGGAGGCACTGAGCCTCCCGAATTTGCCGAACTATCACTGTTCGTATTAAGGCTTTTAACAAGGACTTTGGCATTGTACTGATTTCTGGCTTTTAGCCAGGGAAACTGGTATTGTTTTGATATAGTGCACATGGTCCTAGACTTTGGCATGTCAACATTGTTTAAAGAACAAGAAACGTGTGCCCACTGAGGAGTTATTATGACGGACAGACTTCCAAGGTCCCTTGTTGGCACCAGTGCTGTGCTGGGTAGCAGAAATGGGAGGTTGTAAATGTTTTGGTTTGTGGGTGCAGAATCAGGAGACCCTGAAGTTGTTGCTGGGACAGAGATTTCAGCAGCCAGAGTTGAAGGAGCCGTTGTTCCCTCTCGCCCAGAGCACTCCAGATCCTGCTGGTATTGTGTCTCCTAAAGGAAGAGAAAAAACAACCCCCCACCTCGTCATGTTGTGAATGCTCCATCCCTGGCAGTGTTCAAGGCCAGGTTGGACAGAGCCTTGGGTGACATGGTTTAGTGTGAGCTGTCCCTGCCCATGGCAGGGGGGTTGGAACTAGATGATCGTAAGGTCCTTTCCAATCCTAACTATTCCATGATTGTATAAATCTACTGTTCAGGTGTTGAAAAACACAAAGTTGGGACTAGACTAATGTTACTGACCCTGTTTGGGATTACAGAGAGTGCTTCACTTTTAAGTTACTTGCATGGGCAGTAGAGTGGTTTTCTCAGAGTGTGCCTAAACAGTGACTTTAAATCCTATGCTCTCTTTCGTTCTGAGTAGGAGATACGTCGTGTGTTTCCACAAGTAAGGTTCTTCTTTAAAAAAACTGTCCATTTTTCAAGGTGGAATTTCAGATGAGCTGTCAAATTTGGCTTGTCACAGACAGTGACCCTACTGCCTCTCTCACTTGACTGCCACACAGTAGCTCTAAGCTTGGCAGCAGCATCTGTAAGCCAGCTCCACAATTCGAGCCTGAAAGTGGTAGGACAAAGTTGCCAAGTTTCAAGTAGAGTTGGTGGTTCTCTTGGAAACTGTGCTGGAGAACACAACGACAGATGATTTTGCCAAATAATATACAGTATTTATGTAGTCCAGCTCTCTGATTGCTGTTAAGGCAGTCAGCCAGCAGCAGTAAGTGTTGTGACATCATTCTGAAAGGCAATGTGCTGGTTCTGAAATGGAGTGGGATGTACTATGATTCATTATTAAAAAAAAATAAAAATAAAAGCTGTAGTCTGAACAGAGATAAGGCATATGACTGCATCATGGCTGAAAGCCAGAAAGGGAATTATATGAATCAATCACACTTGTAGCATTATTCCAATCCCATACTCCGTAAGGCAGTGAATACCTTCTTACTCATTTAATGATATTCTGCTGGAAAAATATCCTTTTGAACACTGAACAAGTAGCTAGTAACAAGTTGCCATAGTTCCAGTTGGTACAGTTTCAGATCATTACTGCTTGCGTGTTCGATTTGCATAGCTTGTCCCAATATCCTAGTTAATAAAATGTTACAAATGGAAAGTACCATGAGTAATCATCTTCTCAGTCATCCATTGAAAAGAAGTCACTTCTGCCTTCCCTTAGGGTAGACAAGTATCTTAAAAGAAAAATCCACCCGTTTCCCAAGGAATTGCTCTGTGGGTGGAGACAAAGGTGGTGGGTGAAGGAATAAAATTCTGAACCGTTAGCATCAGATGGACTAACCCCGAGGAAAGCTGATGACTGACCCCAAAAGGTTGTTTGGGTTAAAATACTGGGAGTGTGCCTCTCATTATGTAGCAGGGAGTAACAGAAGGAGAAGTAGGAAGAATGGCTAACTAATTTCACCCATGTATCTCTCTCTGTTCTTGGAAAAAAAAAATAAAATAAAATTAGAGCCCTGCCTTACAAGAGGCTCAGAAAGAGTGTTTTACGAGTTGTTCATGGTAGAGGACTAAAATCTGGGGACAATTTAAATAAAGCTGCTATACTTAGAAAAACATTTTAACAATTAAAAGCCATAAAGATTTAGATTCCTGTCTGTCATTTCAAGCAGGCTTGTTCTTCTCTGTCAAACACCTTACAAAAAGCTGAATCATCTCAGCAACCTGAACAAAATTCAGGCTGTCCTTCAAAACCAAAGTTTTCCATGGAGGTGTGGATTTCAAGTTGGAGTGTTATTGTCATGTAGCATACATATCACAAGAAACCCCAGCAGGAGTATTCTTACAGAGAAATAAAGACTTGCAGTATGGAGGCTTCAATTTGACCTAATTCTCAGTGTGTTGTATTCCTCTTATTAAAAATAATAATAGAAAAAATAAAGGCAGTATTTCTGTTGCAGTGCATGATGGAATAGGCTTGTTCTATGCTAAAGCTCAGCAAGAAAGGAAAAGTCATCATCTTAATCCCAATCAAGGATGCTGTTTCTTTTAAGACAATTTCAAAGAAGTGAGCAAGTGACTGGTCAGCTAGATAAGATATCCCGGAATAGCTAAATAACCAAATACCCCTTGGAAGTGTCTTCCATGGGTACAGGGCAGTAGCCCAGGCACTTTCTGGTTAATTACTGTGATGCAACGTAGACAACATGAAATAACATACTCTACAGCATTACCGCTGACCTCAAATATACTCCATGTGGGTTCTCAGCATATGAAGATTGGTTTCACCAGGTGTATACATCGGGGAGGAGAAGTTTCCAGGTTTAAGTCGAATTTTTTGGAGGCCTGTAAAGAAGATCATGACTTTACGTGAGCTACCCTATCCTTAAAGTTACATTTTGATGATAAAAATTTAAACAACTTCTCTGCTTCATCTCCTTTCTAATAATGCATAAACAGTCCAAGCTTTGTCTTCTAATGTCCTGGCGTGAGCTGCTTTAGGTCACATCATGTTGGAAAGTGATTTGGCTCCACTGCAGTAATAGTCTGGCTTACCAAGCGGGTAGATGTTTAGGTCAGGAGGATGACTCTCCATGCGGTTGCACGCACGTGGCTAGAGTGTTTACAAACAGTGTCCCAGCATCCTCGGCAGCTGCCTCGACGCAGCCAGTGAGGACAGAGTTCTAGGAATGTCCCTGGTCCTCACGGGCGGTGGAGGAGGGGAAAAACTAAAACCTCACAGTTTAAGAAAACATATCGCAGTTTGGATTTTGGCTGAGCTTTCTGCATCTGTGTTGCATTCTAGATCCTTGGGTCCTTTGTTAGATGCTGCTGTTTTTTTACCCCCGCTTGAGCGCAATGCGGGCTCTGTTGACGTGTTTGCCTGGAACAGATTGACCCTAAGTATGAGATGGGGGGTTAAGGGAATTGTTGCAAAGGTTTCAAATGATTTCTGTGCCTCCCCCTACCCTCTTAAAAAAATTATAAGGAATTCAATCCCTGAAAGTTTTCATGACAAAACAGCTCTTGCAATACAAGAATCCCACTGTAAATGGGTATATATTTTTCCTTAATGAGGCATGACTCACTGCCTGTTAGCATACTAGAACAATTCCCTTTTTAAAGAACAAAAAAAGAGACAGTGAATCCTACTAACTTTATAAGTAAAATCAAATAGCTGAAAGTCTTTATTACTTAATGAGACATGTTGACACAAAGAGGCGTTGCTGTTACGAAAGCTAATACCACTGCAAGGCAAGTTTTGGATTTCCATTAGACGTAAGAAGCTTGGTGGAGATTTCTGCATTTACTCAACCAAATGAATAATGCCACGAATGTGTTGTTTAAAGGGGGGAGGGGGGGGAGGGGAAGGGAAAAAGGAGGGGGGAAAAGTGGTGGAAATTATTTGGGTTGTGTTGCCAAGATGGTTTCAGGAAGCACAGATGAAAATACATGGTAGCTGGTCAGAAGCACCCAACCGACAATATGTTTCATGCCCTCCCCTGTGGACCTAAACCAAAGCTGTCAGACAGGTTCTCATCTCCAAAGACAAGTAAAGCCTGTACGGTGCGTGCACTGTGGGCAGAGATTCTGCTCCTTATCCAGAAACATTATTTTCCAGTCCCATGCAGAGTTTTCAGACTTTCTCATGCAGTTTTGCAGCAAGTGCTCGGGATGGTGTGCAAAGTGCATTGCTTGCCATGTAAAAAGAATCCTAAGAACTGTTTTTTCCTAAGCAGTTGGTCCAAGTGTCTCTTCCATATTCTGAATTTGTCTGGATGAGTCATGGTATTCACCATCATACAACACAGTATGAAGGCCAGTCCACAGACCTTGTTATACACATAACTTCTGCTATTAATTGTATGTTCACATTGGCTGCTTTCATGTTATGTTTATGTTCATTACATCACTGTATTTTTGTTATTACACTACAGTGGTTCTCACCTGTCATTTATGAGACACAATTATTCGGGTCACATCCAGAACCTGCTCCTGTTTCACTAAGCTCTTCACCTCCTTTTGTTTTGTTTTCTGACTTCTTTTTGACCCACAGTTTCAATTACTCTTGCAGCAGCTGGCTAGCAGAAGGTAGAAAGCAAGAATAAATAATATATGAAAAAATATGTGACAAAGGCATTTCTGAGTTTGCATTGACTACTTGTTCCTTCTCTGGCCACTTTTAGTGCTGTTAGAGAGATCAAAGGGCAAATGTTAACCCTGGGCCTAATGCTGACAGAAGAGTTTTGCCTTCAACTTCAGTGTCCTTTAGTAAAACTTCCCATATTTGTCCCTTAGCATGAGAGACATGCTGTTTGTGCAATACTCTCTCCCATTTCATGCCCCTGATACTTTTTTTTCCATCTTTGTTTAATCTATTTGTTCTTTCAGTACTACTTCACTTGTGTTTGAAGTCACATACTTTGAAGTTATACAATTTTTATACTTGCCAAAGGACACAAAACTCTTTCAGCTCTTATGTAAGCAAAAACGAGAAAAGAATGATTGCATATTTCCTCTTGTGTGCAAGTAGCATTATTGTCCTGTTCATGGTAAAATCAGGAAAATGTATTGTTGCAGTAAAGCAGGAGTTGCTCCCCTTCTCCCAAAGTTACTAAAGTTCGCAGAAGTGAGATAGATATTTCCTTGAAGCTTGAAGTTTATGTATAGCTTAACAAAAGGAATGCAATTTGTCCCTGAAAGAGAACATAAAAGGAATGCAATTTGTCCCTGAAAGAGAACATATGAAAGCTGGAAAATACATTGGACTCGCCTCTCCCTGGAACATGGAGAAGTGGGCGTGTGTGTATATATGTGTTACAGACCTTCACATATTGTCTTTTCAAATGACAAGCTTTCTGTTCCCCTAGCACTCCTTTGCTTATTTGTCTGTTTGACTTCAAACCAAAAAGGTCTGAGGTATTACTAAAATGGCAACGGTAAAAATCAAAACCACGAAAGCTGAACAACCGAAAAGGGTCAGACTTAACACTTATTTAACACACATAACCAGTAGACATTTTGGGGGAAAGAAAACCTATGCTAGTGATTCTCCATTCAACATGCAATCGGTTTGTGAGTGTACACATCAATACCCAGGAGCAAGTGAAAATATTGACCAAAGAATGAAGAGCACTCTCAATATTCATAAACGTGAAAAATGCACAACACAGAAAAATACAGCGTTTCAGTTCCTTGTTTTTTCTATGGTACTCTCCATACTTTCCACAGAACATTTTTTTCTCTTCAGATAAGTTTGGACCTGTACTTTTCTGTTTCCCTGTAATCCTTACTGCAGAGAAGAAGCTTTTGTCAGTGTGAGAAAACAGTAGAAAAAATAAAAATTGTGCTAATCTATTTTCTTTCTCTGTTACCATATGTAATGCCCAAGAAGTGAGAAACCAAGTAGGAAAGCAGATTTCTATGCATTTTTCCACTGTGCCTATGTTGTACAGTTGACAAGATGTCAAGTATAGGTGGCTTCCCTCCCGCCCCCAAATGCTGTCAGCTGACTTGTGATCCTGCAAACTGATGGCAGTCCTTGCCATTTTCACAAAGCTCTGTTCATTTTCCTTGGGCTCACAGAGCTGCAACAACCTGCTTGTGTAGAGGCACTTGCAGGAGTGAGGCACCTAGTCACATATTTCTTCTTTGAGCAGGGAGGAAATGGATGGAAAGATGCAGGTATAGAAACTCCGAGCTAATTTTTGCTTTTGAAAAACCCAACCTTTTCAAAATAGTTGCAAGTTAACATGGCTTTTTTGCTTTAAAATATAAGCTCTGGCTAATGGATTGAAAATAAGTTTTGCCTCTGGAAGAGTGAGTCTGTAACTACCTACCGAATAGCTGTTTTCTTCTTGAAACAACTGCTACTAGCTGGTTGGACAAGATAGAGCATGAGTTTAATTCAGGATGGCAACTCTTATGCTTCTAAATATAAAGAGAGTGGATAGAGTGAAATTAATTATTGCACGTTAGGAGGCACCTCATATCCCAGGCACAAAACAGAATCCTGCTGTGCTTGGGGCTGTACAAACATAGCATTTTTGTCCCAGTTTGCTATTTAATTCAGTAGACAAAGAAAAGGGGTCTGGAAGTGCACAAGAGGCCAGAGTGTTAGTAACTCTTGTTTAGAACGCAAAGCAGAGGCAGGCAGCTCCCTTCCAAACCCCAAAATATTTGCAGTAAATAAGGCAAAGCTGCTATTGCTACCTTCTCTGTCTGAGTATTGCAGAGTTCCTACTCAGCATTGCTACAGTCTTTTCCCTAGGGTGCCAATATTAATGAGCAGCCAAAACATCCAAAGAGTAAGAGACAGGATACAAAATTAATAAGCAACAACTGAGAGCCAAAGCACACACAGATCACGCAACATGGCACAAACCCTGCTGAAGCCATTCGTTTCAAGCGCCTTTTTTTTAACCCTAAAAGACATACAGGAAAGCTGTGGTGTAGATGGGAACTGAACCCATATCTCCTAAGCCCGAGTGCTTTACCCATGACACCCTCTTTCCTGCTCATTCAGAGGTTTACAGATAGTTTTCTCTGCTTACTAAGATAACAGAAGTATCAATTTTAAGAAACAGAAACCAGACTCAGAAAGCAGCAGCTTTTCACTTCTTTCACAAGTTGGTTTTCAGTAGAATTTTCTGTTGATTGACAGCATGTTCTTGGGTGTTGCTGCATCAAGCTTCAGACCTTTAAACCAGTAATGCTCATCCAAAACAACCCAGCAAATGAATTACTGTCACTTATCTCCTTAGGAAAGAGGATGGCTTTTTGTGCACTGCTTTGACTGCAGCACTGTTGAAACCCTCCACTCCCAAGTGAGAAAGGGTGCAGGAAAGGATGTTATCTCAGTTTTACTAGTGCTGCAGATGTCTCTGGGTGCCTCCAAATAAATAAGCAAAATGTCACAATGAGCTAATTATAATTAAAAATAGTTTGTTGTGCTGGTTAATTGCAGTGTGTGAAACAGAGTTGTGAAATGTCATTTCAATAAGTAGGTACTCCAATAACTCTCATTAACCTTTAATACCCTTGATCCTCCTATTCATTCAGGCAAGATTTCCCACAGTCTGCAAACTGTTCCTGCACATCAGCTCCAACCTACTACACAACTCCTGTTTTGATCTGTTTTATCAGTTGAAGGTTTGTTAAGGGTTCACAAACCCTAACACTAACATCATACTCAGTAGCAGAACTCAAGGGAGAAGAAATGAGCCACCGCCAAAACCAACTTTAATTTGTTGTCAGAAATTTCTGCCGGAGATGGGATGTGACACAACCGTAACAGTATTCATAGCTTTCTGTGCAACAGTCACCTGTTATCCTAGTCCTGAATCGAAGACAGGAAACTTTACTGTCTCCCTCTGGTATTTTGAGAGTTCTTTTGCTGTGGGTAGTCATAGCTCAGCCTGCCTGTTTTGGTACATAGTACATTTAACTGGGAGCCTACCCTAAGTAACTTCAGCACATTCACAGGCTCGTGATACAATCCCCGATGAAATGCATTTGGAAATAAAATCCAACGGGTAATTTAGCTCATGCAGCATCTCTGGATACTGACAGAGGCAGCTGACTGTGAAGAACAGATGGATTTTTCCCTGCCATGTTTCAAGATTCAATAGTGCTGCAAACTGCTTTGGAAAAGATGTAGCGGGAGCACTCAGACCTTCTTCCTGCAGTTGCTGTTCTCCCGATGTCGGTTTGGAGGCTCAGCCGGCCGTGTCCCCACGTGGCTTGCGTGCACGTGGCTGCGCTGTTTACAAACACCATCCCAGGTGTCCCCAGGGCGAGAGGGTGCCACGCTGTGGGACCCAGCTCCCTTCACGTAGCTTGTGAGACACCCTGGTTTTCACCCACATTCATGGCTGCTCATAGCAATTGTGACCAAAGGCAGGGCTGCGGTGGGCTGGTGGAGTCTACTAGCTCACATGGGTTTGCTCAGTTTACACTTAAGCAAAATTCAGGCCAGGGGTTTAGAGCAAGGTTGTCCACACTGAGTCAAAAATAGAAACTTCATTGCTTGATAGAGTAGTAGCACTGGAAAGCACTAGCTAGACACACACCAGTGAGGAAGGTGCTTTTCTGCTTTCCAGAGATGCTGTTAGGGAATTGGGTAACATTTACAGTACGGCAGGATTTCAGAAAGTCTGTGGGAATGAATGGGCCCTTTTTTTTTTCATTTTCCACTAACAAACTGGGGAGGATCACTTTTTTGTCCAGGTTGTTGATGGGTCTCAATGGAACACAAGTAGCTTGGAGCACTTAGTATTTGAAACTGCAGTTGCATTACCACTGGGAGAAGACTGTCTTGGTTTTGCTTTGTTTCAGCAGGCCGTTGGCTTACAGCAAGAAAAGAGGCTTGAACAGCTGTGTATTGCTGCATTAAATGGCTTCCCATAGCTGAGGCACAAAAAGACAAAGCATGCTTCTTTCCAGCCGCTCAGCTAAAATTGTATTGACTTACTTTTTGCCACTCCCCTCATGAGTTCAGAGTTCAAGGACTCATGTATCTACTGTACCTTGAGTTCAGATAACAATATACAGGTACATGGAGGGAACCAAACAGCAAAGTTCCTGTTCTTCAAAGACAAGCATTTTTCTGTGCTTGCTCCCCTGTTTTGTTTTGGGGTGTGCGCTGTTTATTTTTCTCCTTTTATTTTACTCTCCCTCCCCACACCCCTCCCGCTCACTCTCCGCTGCTTGCACACCATCTTCCAGCCACCTCTCTGGCTTGCCTGGCTGAGAAGTGCAGACTCAGCAGGGACTGGTAACACTTTAACTCTTTCTCCTATTCTCAGCTTTCCCAGCAAAGGTCAAAGGAAACGAGACTTACAGCTGCACTTGAAACAGAGCCACTATAGGAGGGAGGGACAGCAACCACAGGCTGTTGCGCCCCACCATTTTTTTTTTTCTTTTTCCTGAAGCATATAAAGTGCATGGCTAGGGTGAGACGAAACTTTCTATAGGCTTTGGGTGGCTGTATCTGCTAATTTCTCGTTAAGAGGAAATGAAAGACTTGGGACTTCTGTTTGTACCGGCCATATCTAGCTTCACGCAACCTCTACTGATACAAACAGAAATAATTTAGGAGTTACTTCCTCAAATGGCTGAAACGTGATCTTAATTTCATCAGTGCAAAGCCAGCAGAAAGCTGTTACAGGCACGAAGTCTCAGTTATCTGCTTCTGAAGTCATTTTGGAAACTTTGGCTATGTGCCCTTATACAATTATTTTTCCTAATAGCTATAGTTTTTCATTGTGTTGTGGGACCACACTGGCTCCAACTTCAGTGACTTAGGGCAGAAATGAGTTTTATTTTTCTTGAGAGCAATTCAGCACTGCCCTTTACTTAGAGCTGAGAGAAGGAACCTGCCTGGACACCATCAACTTTTGCACATGTGTGCCACATACAGGGAAAGGTTCCCATTTGCCCTTCAGACAACTCACCATGGTGTTTCACAGGGCTGCAAGGGGTGCACGCCAGTGCCGGGAGTGTTGGCGCTAGTTGGCTTAGTGACATCGACACTGGCGCCAAGGTTTACCTCTCGGCTCAGCACTCTAGGTCATGCTGGTGTCTCACCACGTGTTCCCACGCACGTGGCGGCAGTGTTTACAAACATGACCCCAGAACTCTTACGGGCAGTTATGAAAGAGTCAGCGAATGCCACATCCCGCGTGCAAGGGTGACCGAGATCGCCGGTGCTGGGAGTGAATAGCGGAGCGCTCGGACTGAACGCAGGCTCTGAGAGCACATAGGGTGTTCAAGGCAGATGATATTGCTCCCAAACTGTTTTGAAATATCATTGCCACCATGAGAGAGTTTTCCACCGTAATCTAAATATAGCTACTATTAACTAGCAGGAGTGGTGGGTAAGTGATTCAGCAGCTCAGGGATAGAAGTGACTGTGTTCTTCAGCTCCGTAAGTCTGTTTCTGTGTTGAACTGACTCAGAAAGCATGTAGAATTTTCAAAGTGGGAAGGAACTGCAAAGCTGACTTACTTTAGCTAAAGGAAAAGAACACCGTGTAATCATGTGGTTCCTGATTGACAGCTCCTTTTTTATTCCTTTATTAACACTTGGGCACTAATGAATGCTGTGTAGTCAGGTTGTGACCATCCATTTAGGAAATAGATGCCTTAGTAGTTTCAAATGACATACCTCCATCTACAAAATATGAATGCCACTATATGGCTGACCAGATTTTTTGACATGAGCCTTAAGAGAAAAATGCATAGAAATGCCCCTTTAGCAAACCAGGCACTCTATGCTCAACTGTCAAATGTCCTCATTCTATCTTCATATATCTTTTTCTTAAATCACTTTTGGATGCAGTAGATACATACTTTTGAAAAGTGTTCTTCCTCACCCATGAAGTTCTTCAAAGAAGTTTGTATTGTACCCCAAATTACTTTAAAGCAGCTTCTTTCCTGGAAGTTAGCAGTTTATTGTAAAATTGAAGTACGTGGTCAGAAAATTACTTTTTGTCAGATTCTAGCGTTCTTGAAGTTTTCTCAGAATTACCCATATGTGGAGGAAGACAGGCTATGTAACTGTGAGTGGCTGCCAAAGATAAACAGAGCTTTCTTGAAAAAGCTGCTAAGCTAGCAGAAATAACCCATGCTTGTTAATAAATCACTTCCAGTTTTTACTTTTGGAATCAAGGAATTTAATCCCAGCTTTGCAAAAGCCTCCTGAATGGTGAAGGATTTTTCTTTTGCCTCCCAAACAGAAAGATTGACCTTTCAGAAGCAGATGAGATGGTAGAAAGATGGTAGTTCTGTTTTATATTAGTTACTATGATACATCACAGCATTTGTAATTACCATAATGACAAAGCCGTTAGGAAAGGTACACTACAAGCTTCTCCATGCCTCTTCTCCAAAGCAATTCAATCTCATTACTAAATAAAAGTTTTGTAGGTATAAAGCCAGTCCGTAGTCTTCACCTTTCCCGTCCATACCCATGGCAGCTCTGCGTCAGAGTGTCGAGGCTCCTGCAGAGTTTTTCACTGTGTAAACAAAACAGGAGAGGCCAACACATGTCCACTCTGGCCTGGTCACTAACTCATGCCATGTGGTCAGATAGCTCTAACCCGAGCAGGTGGTGTGCTCTCTCTGCAGGCCGGCCCCTGGCCTCTTGCTGGGTTTGCCCAGTCTCCCAGCTGATTTTTAACAGTGCATTTGGGATGTGAGCAAATGTGCTTGCATCAGTTATTGATATCTTTTCACTACTGAATGTTCATTACAGTGTTCATTAGACTGTGTGCAATAGACCTAGAAATAGGAATGGAGAAATAGGCCACTTTTGTATGTTATTTTAAGAGTTCTTTGTGGCATTTCTCCTGCCTGAAGAAACCAAATCCACCATACTGTAAAACTGTACAAGTATGGGCAAACTTTGAGAAAGGAGAACTAGAGCCTTACTATAAAATCTTCTCTAAGTGTATAAAGCTTTTCTCATGAGTACATCATCCTACATCATCTGGACTCCTCCAGAAGCCCTGAAAACTTTAAAAAATGTTCTGAATCAGTAAGTACTGAGGTTTACAAGGACTAGTGTATTAGTATTTATGTTGTCTGTGGGCTTTACCAGTACATTTAAGTTAACCAGATCTATGCATATATACAAATTCTGTCTGGTACATCTTTGTTGTGGTTTAAACCTTGTCGGCTACTGCTGAACCCAGGACAATCTTTGACTCAGAGAATCTTTTTACTGTTGGACATTTTCTTTTGTTGACATTTTCTTTTGTTACACAAAGAGCTTCTTTTAGTCATCCAATGAAGAGAATAAAAGGAAAGAAATGCTGCTTATGATGAAGATTGTTTTATTCAACACTTTTAGTTGGGGGCAGGATAGAAGCAAATAATGTAAGATTACCATTGGATGCTACAGGGTGAATACCGCCATTGTGTCAGTTTAGATGAGTATCTCAAAATAAATACAGACTCTGTCATGGGTTTGTCCTCTAGGTAAAAAAGTAATGGAAATCTTGTTTAACAAGTTCAACAAAGGCACACCTAAAGTTTAATTATGTCTTGATGCATGGGTGCAATTCTTACTAAGAGTTTTACCCAACTACCAGAGAACAGGCTTGGCACTTCTGATTTTTCTTATACTTAGAACATATGCTGATCAGTAGTCATGTCAGTGGTGCATAGTCTGGGAAAAGAATCCTTTAGCATAATAAACAACTATCCCCAGTCATAGCTTTTTCTGCAACGTGTGTGTGAGAGAGAGCAAGAGATTATTCACCAATTTGTAGTTTTCTGCCAATCCCCTTTGCCCCCCACTCCCTTCAAAAGCCAATCTGCAAAAAAAGCAGGGGAAGATGGAGATGAAATAGTGCCTGTGGTATTTGCCAGAGGGATTTTTCATTAATGTCTCTTGGAGCTGGGAATCTTGGCTGGGATCTGAATTGTGCTACCAAAATTCGCAGCACTGAATGAGGCAGTGGGAGGACTCCCTGACCCAGAAGGTAGACAGACAGGGACCACATTGTTCCTCAGTCTCTCTTACTCATTGCTTTCTCAGCAGAAAACAGTTCCTTAACAGACCAACTACTTATTCTTTTTGTGCACAGAGAAGAAAACATACAGAACACCTGCTTGACACTACATTATGTTACATTAACAACTGCCCACAGCACTCAAAGGCAAGGTAGGAACATGCAACAGGCCTGCAGAATATCTGCTCAGCACAAGCCACAGGCAGAAAATGCTTCCCAGCACCCTACTTAAAACAAGTCCTGTTAATTTGAGAGTCACAAGAACTACAATGTGTGCAAAAGAGAACAAAACTAATGAAAGAAACAAAGTACTAGGGAACGCATGCAGGCAAATGCCCAGAGATGTTCTTAGGAAAGCAAGGAAATCCCACATTCTAGAGTAAGTTTAAAAAACATAAAAATTTTCTGAGCCATGCCAGCAAAGGCTCTTAATTTTCATGGTATTATACCACTGAGGTGCTGACATTTCTTCCCACGTCTTCCAGTACAAGAAACACTACTGTGCTTTGCCCACCAGCCTGCCTTTGGCCATGGCCAACCTCCAAAGTTTCAAAATACAGTGTAAGATTACCCCCTATTTCTAAAAGCCAAATTATACATCAGTGAAAGAAAACAGCATTTATAAAGTAACAGGCAAACGGAAGAAACCCTGATTTATGAATTCAGTAGAGATACACCAGCAGAGCAAAATCTTCTCCTCATGTTTCACTGTACTGGCAGCTTTTTTTTTTTCTTTCCTAATTATTTTTCCTTGCCATAAGTCCATGAGTATGGAGAGAATGGGTGTCTCAAGCATGGTAAGTATCATGAAACTCCATGTAAAAGAATGTAATGTAAAGTTCTGATACAGAAAACTGGGGTTTGTTTCATTTTTGGGGGAAGGATAGTCAGTGTCTTCTCTTTGTGAGCCCGTTATGGCCTGTTCAAATTTGCTTGCACCCTCATCCAGGAAAATTTTTACCAGGAAACTAAATGGAGTTTCCATGTACCAGTGCAGAGTGATGAGAAAGGTGGCCATGTTGTTCCTAAAAGTTCTATGGAATAGCCATGGAAGAGAGCATTTAATCCATTTTCTTCTTCCAAGGCTGATAAATTGTAACTTTCAGTTTTGACAAATACTTGGATAATCTGCTCTAGAAGACCTTTGCTAGCGCAGATCCTGTGTCCTTCCAAGTCTTCTCGTTTTGTTCAACTTTGTTCCTTTTAGGATAGATATAGCATTCCAGCTGAGGCTTTGCCAAGGCTGAGAAGAAAAGTAACTTAATTCCCAAGAAAGCCATACAAGCAGCTACAACCTCTGTAAAAAGTGCCCTTTTTCTTAAAAGGATTGACATCAAGTACTGATTGTACTCGTGATTATTCCTGCCTTCTGAGACATTGCATACGAGAAACCCCAGAACAACTTCAGGAAAAAGGCTAGTGTGTGAAAACAGAGAAGTTGCTATCATCAAGGAGGAGGAAATGCATACTGTGGGAATCTTAAAATAACTAATTACGCATTTTTGTGAGAGTCCGTGATACTCTATACTCCACATTTCTCAGAGAAGGACCATGTCTGTGCAGGCACACTGCTGGTATCCCATGCATAATGTGAAGAGCGCTCCCCCAAAGAAGATTTGGACCATGTCACATACAGCTTAGTGTGGGTACTTGCTCAATGTGGCACTAAAGAGAAGTGGCAAAACCAGATGCAGCGCAGTACTTAATAGTATGTATGATTTTGTTAAGCTGGTTTTGTAGTGGATGGAGATAGAAGCATGTTTCAGAGAATGCAAAACACTAGAAGAGGTTTCTCATGAGCTACAAAAGCCAGAAGCATGTAAGGGAAGATCTGAATTCTCCTCCTTTTGTTCCAGTGAAATTTTTGTATGAAATTCGCAGATTATGAGCACTGCTAGGGTATTCTGACTCCAAATACTCCTGGGCTGGGTCAGGGCCTCAAAATGGGCAGCACAGAACAAGGGAGGAGGAAGTTGAGCATAGTGAAAGTAACACTGGAGGGTGGGCTGGATACCATACATTAAAGGCAGAGAAGGGCTCTCAAGAGCTTACCCTTGGCTCTCTAGCACAGTCTTGAAGAACAAGAGTATTTGAAGAAGTAACAACCAACATATTTCACATTGCTGAAAGGAAACAAATACAATTGGGTGTGGTTAACCTAAGGACCTTGCTGTCAACCTGTTGCCAATGCAGATTCTTTTGTAAGTAGCAGCCATTTCTGTGAATTAGGCTCCAGCTCCTTAGGATACACCTCCCTCCATGCAGGGGTGGGGGGAAATATGTCTCATGGCTTTGGCTGTAAGCTGGAGGTTGGCTGAATATATTACTGAATGTTTATACCTTTCTCTGAGGCATCTGCCCTTTAGCAGACTATGATAAAACCAGACACTTGTTTGCTCTGGTGTGGCACTTCCCAGGTGCTGCTGGCTGTTTCCCTGTGTCCTCCCTCCTCTAATGACTTTCCACAGTATGCCTGGGAATCCTGTTATGAAAACAGGGTCAAGAAAAGCTGTTACTGGAGCAATATACACATAGTGACCACCTACCCAAAGAACTTATTTTCTTCATTTGTTTGTTTTTTTGCAACACCCAGAAAGTTGTAGTTTATGCCACCAGCAGCTAGTGTGGTCACTTAAACAGTTCTTTCTAAAGCAGTGGCATGAAATTGTTCTAAGAAGAGCAAACCACTGTTGTGTTTGTTTTATAAAGATTAGATTGAAGGAAGAGGAAAAAGCTCTCTCGTGTAGTTCTCTCCTTTTGTTTCTAGTTTCGATATTTAATGAACATGTGATATTGTTTTTAGCTAGTCCTGATGGTCTTGTGAAGTTAGTATTTAAAGCAGATGGCTGCAGTGCTTTAATAAGATGGTTACTATAGAAACATAGCACTGTGAAGGCAATAGTTTCTATAATGCATGGTATCCTCACTAAGCATTTTTAAGACTCTTGATCTACATGTAGCAGGCTCAAAGAGAACTAACCAAGAAATAGAAAAGATAGGATGCCTGCATGGAGTATTTGCTTCAGCTGAGGTCCACTTAAACCTAGCTGGATAGTTAACATTTTTGTGGCTCGCTAAATAGCTGCTTGAAACAACATGAAACATGAGAAGAGAGATAAGCAAAAATATCGATGGAGGAGACAACTGTGGGCAGGAGACAGATCATTTCTGTTACCTTTTTTTTTGGAAGGTGAGTTGGACTCAAACATTAATACAAACAAATTTAAAAGCACAAAACACCCACAGACAATCAGTTTAAACACCCAGATATTTACTTTGCAATCCTCAGGCTTCTTGTTTACTTCATCCTTGCATATCTAATGTTGCCTATCAACACACTTGTTGCAGCCTAATACATGGGGAAGGACACAACATGTACTTTCAGGGACTTGGGCTTTTTATTACTGCTTCTAGTTTTCTTTATTATGCCAAAACTGTTTTAACCTGAAAGTACCTAAATTCCTCTGCATGTGCCAAAGAATTTTACAGGCTATGACACAGACTTTGGAAATCCCTTTAAATGTTAATTATATACATGAGTATGAGTTCACCCTAAATCAGGATATTCAGGGGGGTAAATGGCAGTCTTTTTGGAAGCGTTACTGTTTCTCCTTTGCAGGACTGGGTAGGAAAGTGCTGCCTCATCTACCTGTGTCTGTCCCTCCAGGGAATGAAGTAGTTTTCAGCAGTCACAGAGAATGAATTCATGGAGATATTGGTTGTAGAACCACAGAAACTATGAAGCAAAGAAGGTTTCGAAGCAACAGTAACCTGATGTAGAGATAGCACTTGTGAGAAATACCCATCCTTTCATAAAATCTGGGCATCCTGCTGGAACTCATGTCTTGTGGTGTAGCCAGCAACAGTGCTGACCTGGACTAGGTTCAGAGGCAGCTGAAGACAACCTGGGCATTTTCTTTGCTTCATCCTTTCTCACGCTTCCTTTGGTTCTCCTGAACTTCGCAGGTGTTTGTGCTTACATGGTTTTGCTTTTCTTTGTACTTTAAAGCACCTAAGCTGGGCAGGCCCAGTTGAAGGGTTTGCCTCTTAGGAAGCTGAACACATCATCATTTAAATAAAAAGACAGAAGGGAAAAAAGCTGTGAGAACACTCAACTAATAGGGCTTTCCTCTACCCTAAGAATGAACTTGTTTCTGTGGTTCCTGTTACTGTATGGTCATATCTGATTCCTCCTGGACTTTTTCTGTGACTTAAAACTTTCAGAGGAGGAAAACCACACATGATCTAAAATGCCTCCCACCTTTCTGCTTTGTCACTATGGTCCTCACCACTATCATCCTCTACACACCAGTCAAAGTACATCTTGCCTACTTTGACTGTCCTTCTGTCTCTTCCCTTGGAAACATTCAAATATTATACCTTATCTTACACTTGAGGCTTAGCTTGCCTCATTCCTGGTTGTGTTTTTCTCTCTCTCACCACTGCAGAGAATTACGGTGAGCAGCACTGCCCACAGCTTTGCAACTTTAGCAAGTCTAAAAGTCGGAGGTATTCCCTGCCCTGCTTTGCATACTATCTGCCTTGGTTTAGATGTATTTATAGTGCAGCAGTAGAGCTACAGACAGATACTCTGAAACAAACATCAGGCCCTTCTTCATGGTGCTCACTGTTTTAGATAACTCTTCAGCACAGCACTGATGCTCTGTGGATGAGGAAGCTCACCCTCAGACTTATTATGCATGCACTTACATGTACACTAAACACTAAACCAGACATAGTATCTCTGTCTCTATTTTCACAACAGGAATATTTTTAGGCATGACAGATATTATGAAGGAACTCTGCCCAGCTGCACTCAGGATGGATGGGGCAGGTTATTTTAGGTTATTACATAGCAGTTCTCAAAAAAGAAAGCTTTGTAGCATGCACGCGAAAGCTTAGCAGGGAAATCTGTTCCTGGGACTCCAGCAGTAGGAGCCCTAGGGGAATGGGTAACCCTGTGGTCTATATGTGGATTTAGCCCCAGGCCCTTGGTGGTCTCAGGAGGGCTTGCTTGATGCACGAGCACCTATTTCCAGTCCTTGACTGCTTTGACTCTGACTGCTGCTCCATGTAGGATTGTAGTCCCTGAACAGAAAAGCTCTTTTATACTTTTCCCTTCCTTGACTATAGACCTGAACATGAGCACTTCTGCACGGCAATGATTAGTTAACCTCACAAATAATGTTGTTGACTGCCATGAGATCACTATGGTTTTAACTGCATCCATGTAAGAAACTCACAATATAGCCCTCTGGGAAGAAACAGCTATCAGTGAGGAAAATAAAAAAAAAAAAGCACATTATATGTCCTTACAGTGTCTAACAGAAGGATGTCCCTAGCTGAGCTGAGGCCTGAAGACATTGCTGTGACACATAAATAGCACATAAATACTTTTTTTTCTGTAAAATATGTTAATTATTTGTAAGTGCAAAGCAGAGGTGCAAAACTCAGGACCCCACCAAGTGAGACATTCTAAAGTTGTGAAAATCCTTTCACCATAGAACTTTAAATACTGCTTTTATGGGAGAATACAGGAGTCAGAAAGCTCTTTGTAGGAAGGTAACAAAGGAAAAAAAAGCAAACCCAGCTTTAGCACAGCTTGCAATAGTGATATTTTGCCACTTGTCTGTGGTGCAGTGGCTTATCATTCACATGAGCAGAAGTGGCAAAACAGTCTGGTGATCACAGCCTCTGGGAGTACTGCTGTTGTGATTATCTCATAGCACTATCTGCCTTAGTCCTACAGGGCTGCAAATCTTTTACGTTGATGCAGTCATAATTAAATGAGATCCCATTACAGTCAGTGCAGCTATTTATGGAATTAACTACTCACCAGTATGAGTAAGGGGCTCATAAGTCAGCCAGTAGTTACTGTGGGAAACCTCTGTGGGTTAAACGGAAAGCTGTTGAGAAATGTTGGTATTTAAATGGCAGACACAGTAGCTCAAGAACATGGGGAATAAGAAACTCTGCTTCTAACATTTCCTGGCATATGACAGTTTTGATAAGGGGATTACTCTAAACAAAATTCTCAGTCTGAAGCATGTTCATAGCTTTAATTAGAGCAAGTGTAGATGGAAATTTACAGTTTGCTTAGCCTTCTATTTAAATCTCTCTGATATGTTCCCTTTGCACACCTGTTTGAAATAAAGTGTGAGTGGAAAGTATAACCTCATGGTGCTCCTTCAGCCTTTCACTGTACAAGATAGGTGTCTGTGTCTGGCTAAGTTCTCTTAGTTGCTTAGTATTTAGAGTGACTTTTTACTAGACAACTGGGATCTGTGTGCACAGAATGCTTGTTAGTAGCTGCAGCAGGCAACTGCAAGGAGCTACAAGAGGATACCATAACCTAAGTAGCCTGAAGACTCTCCACTAGCTGAAGTCCCATAAATTGCCTGATAATGTGCAACTAATGTGTAATCCTGTCCCAGTTCTGTCTGTAAAGTTGTTTTTGTTGGTTTTTTTGAGTAAAAATACACTTAGCTCTTCTAAAACCACAAGTTTGAATGTTACAAGCAAAGGGAGTTACTTCTGATAGGCAGGACCTACCCTCATAGATGAAAGTGTAAATATCAAGTCTAAATGCAATTTCACAGTAATTTCACAATACAACAACTAAATGCAAGGGGGCTGAAGATCCTTAATAGAAAAAACCCTTCACTGTTATGTGGTAAAATTAAAAGCCAGAAGTGGCAGCTGACAGATTAGGGGATTGCAAGGTTTACGCAGCTGAACCCACCACACCTTCCAGCCTGACCAAAAAGACCACAGCCCGCAAGCTATGCTCTAAATGATAGGCGTTGCATACGTGCTGACACTCTTTTTACACATAAATTCTGAAAACACCTTCTCACAAGAAGCTGAAACCACATGAGAAGACTCTTGATTTATAAAACTAAAAGAAAAAAGTATGCTTCTTAAACACTCCTGCTGCACCTCCATGAAACCAGTGCTTTTTCAAACTTAATCCTAAACCCAGTCAAGGGACTGAAACAAATCTGATTTCAGTGATCTTGGGATCAAATAATTAAGTTTGATTAAGCAAATGCCACCCAAGTGCAAGGATATGAAGAATTACATTGACTTTTCATTAGAAAACTCCTGTTAAAATCCCACCTGAATTGTGTTTCTAATGAGCCCACCAACCTTCAGAATCAAAGTTTCTGATGATTTATATTTTAGCAGCAAGCTTTCCTGGACACGGCATATTCTGTTTGTCTGCTGACTTCCCTTCTCCCTCCCCCTTATTTACTCTGTTCTTTTCCTATCAGTACGTGCCACTGTACTGTACATTGTGCAGTTACGTTACCATTTATCTGATGGAGCTGAAAGCCTAGATCTTTCTCTGTAACTTTTGTGAGCCAAACTTTAAAAGCTTCTCTTTCTCCTTCCCCTCCCAGATCCCTTCAGGGAAGAAGCAATATGAGCAAGAATATGCACAGATCTCTCAAGAATACAGATTATGTTCCGAACAGAATGTTGGCTCATGCATGTCAATTACTTGTTATAAAGAATAAAACATTCACCTACAGTTAACCTTTAGAGGGAATGGAAAAAATAAAGCTATTGCTTGCTATATGTAATTTACTGAAGTGGCAACTAGCAGGATGAACTATTGAAAGTGGGGGAGGGAAGAAAAGTTGCTTTAGAGGATTCTGGGAGAGTAATTTTGACTAGCAGAGAGAGAGAGAGTCTCACAGCAAGAGACAAAATTGATTTGTTGCCAGGGTGTGCAACATGGGAAGAAGAGACATGCTCAGCAGTGGTGCTTAATTGTCCTTTTTATACTCGCTGCACTGTCTGTAGTCAGGCAAAAAGAAAAAAGCCCAGTCCTGAGTCAACTAATGCAAACACAGAGGAGTTTTGGCCTGCCTGATCCAATGTCCATACTTAAGCTCATTGCTCATGTGTGTTAATAAAACACCTGTGGTTTCAGTCACTAGGAAATGTGCCATGGATTACTGACTTCAGAGAAAGCTTGTGGCTGGCGTATCTATTAGTACATGCCTTTGCAAGACACTTTTGCTTTTACATTGAAGAGGATTCCTCCCCTCATATTAATACAAGTAGCATTTGAGGCTTGCTTTATTTATTTATTGTGGACTTCTGCTCTCTATTGCAAAGGCTATTTGGGTTCTCCAAAAAGAAATACTTCTGAAGAAGACTGCATTGGCCTGTAGTGGGACAGCTGTAAATCTGCCACTCTTGTTAGACGGGATTAGCATACTCTATGACTTCTTAGTGTAAACATCTGGAGAAGTAAGAAGTAGGAGGCAGGGGGAATAGAAGTTGCCTGGCCAGCACTAAAAGCCTCAGAATTGTTGGAGAAGGTGATGAAACATGCTGCCAACAGAAATCAGACAAACTTTTTTTGTGAAGATGCATAAATACGAGTACCTAAGTGCAAAACTTCTTTTGCCTGATGCAAACTGGACTTCACTCAGTTCTCTCCTTGACTTGAACCCATGCCACTCCACAGTGCCACAGAGAACAGACTCACAACCCTCACACTGAAGTGTTGTGCTTAGACTTCACCATACATGGCAAGGCCCAAGACATCCACTACAGTTTATTGGGTAAAATAAACCTCTTACAGCACACTATAAGCTACAAATGAATAGTAATTTATAATTTTGTTTTTTTTTTAAGAATAGAAATATTGTTTGCTTGGATCTCTCTGGTGACTGTGTACAGGTATAAAGTCTGGCTCAATAACAGAAGCCAGAGGCTTCTGTGTTCACAGTTCAGATGCAAGTGGGAAGTTGACGTGTGAGGTTATTTAGTAATCTAGATCCTGATCTGGTGATGTGTGCCTCAAAAGGCACGAGGAGCAGTTCAGTCCCACACTTGCTCCAGACACATTCCTGAAAGGGAGAGTCTGGTGCGTAACTGTAATAGTACCCAGGGTGACAGTCAGGTGATGGGGATGTGGCTGGGATTGCTCAGGTCTTCATATTACTCTTGACTTCTGGTCACCTTCTGGAGATGAAAGCAGAGCACTTGAGCCAGTCATCCAGCTAGACCACTGGGATATCAAGGGATGCAGGAACTGCGATAAGTCATTCCTGGTTTGTTTGGGGTGGGAGGTGTTAAACAAGGGCATTTCCTTCTTCGGGAAATGGGTACTTGCAATAGAAAGTTATTTTTAGTCACCCTGTGCTCCAGGAGTTGATACACAGAGCTCTGACCTGTCTGCTGATAACACATTACCTCATTTGCAGCTCCACCGTTGACGCGCGCTCCTCTGTGTCCTTGCTTGAACCTGGCAGGCACTGTGTGGTACAGTTGTCATGGCACTGTTTGAAGGATTAAACTGCAGCAAAGAGGTTGCTGTTCAAACCGATGCAGAAACCCCAAACAAACCCTAAGCACCAACGTGTCTTAGCAGTAATGCACAAGGGGACAGGCTTACATCTACATTATACCAGAAATAGCTGGAATGGCACCGTTTTACAGCTGCATATCTAACACTCTCATTGTGCTAATGCCATTGCTCAGACCTTGAACCAAAACTCAACCAGTATGACTCCGGTGAAATCAGTGGCGCTACTCTGATATACAGCTGTGCAACATCTGCCTCGTCTCCTCCATTTCTTGCAAAATTAATAGTTTGTTTTTTTTTTTGCCAAAGTAAACAGAGCATCTTCAGCAAGTGTTCAGTCTCCTTAGAAAGCTGGTCATGACTGGCCAACAACTACGCAACAGACTCCCTCCCTCCTGTCCGCCAGGTTTTCACTGCTGCCAGCACTGTGCCACATCCATCTGGACAGGCAGACAAGTTGCTCCTTTCGGAGGCAGCCTGGTTGCCTTTCCATGAATTGGCGCGGGGATGGCGTGGCGGCATGCCGATCGGCTGGAAGCCTTCCACCGGGACTACGCGCGTCACCTCTGTGGCACGCTTGACATCCCTTGGCCCGAGGCCCATGGCCTGTAATCCCAAGTCAATGCTCAAACTAGGTTTGTCACCCAGCTGACAGTGTAGTGACCTTACTCTGTGACACGGATTTGGTTCCATGGGTCACAGGAAAGATATTGTATCAGCCACTTGATCATTTTGAATGGGACGTTCATAGCAGCTATTACAAATTAGCTAGACAGGTAAATTCTTCCTCACATGTATTTTTGCCTGTGTAGTTACTAGAGACCTTTCTCTCATGTCCATCACTGTTACCATTTGGGCACACCATGGTAGCTCTAGAAGTCAGTAAAAGCAACAACTGCCATTCACAGAAAGCCGAACCGCATGGTTCTTGTTAATAACGTCGTTTTAAAAGGAAGAAAACAGTCTCATTTCTTTATTGACTCCTTTCTTGGCTATGTAAACTTTCACCTCTCACTTGCTCTGTTTGCTTTCTACAAGCTGAAAAGCATCACTGCTTTATTCCAAAACTTTTCATAAGCTTTTTTCTTCCACTGTATTCAGAACCTCTTTTTTCATATCTGTTCTTTCTCATTTCCCATTCTCACTCATCTATTCTTGCCCTCCTTCAAGATCCTTCCTTTTATCTTACTCCTTTTTTTTCCCCAAAGAAGGCCAGACATCTGATTTCTTTAATCTAACCAAGGTCAGCATCTGTATCTGGGTACATAACAGGACTCTGTTTACTTAATTCTTTGCAGCCTGCTTGCTCCTAAAACACCTACACACTTTTTGCTTGTCTGATTACCCTGCTTCCCTTCACATCCTTCAAACTTGTCTCTTCAGTTACCACCACTAAACTTTGCAACTACCTTCTACTACCTTCAAACTGTTTGCAAAACAGTTTCTTCCCTAAACTAAAAATCAGGAAGGGACTCCCAGCTTCCTGTTACTTTTGGTTTGGAGGCTCTCCAGCCTTTCTCATGTGTCACTTGAATGTGTGTGAAATTGTTCACTGGGAAAACTTGTTGACCTGCATAAAATTCCTATCCTGCAGTTGCATGACTTACATGCATTAAAAAACCCCAAAATTTCTCTAAACTGCACCACCTTTCTGCCTTTCCCCTTTCTGAAGCACTGCTCCAGGTGTGCTGTTAAACTCTGATTTGCTTTCCCCAAAACATCAGTTACCAAGTTTCTCTCCATAGAAGACAAGCAAGCTATCAATCCTAAGTACTGTCCTCCAGACAGTCCCAAATTACAGTAAGTTTGTTGCTTTAAAAAAGCTTGCTTGGTTTTACCTCTTACCTTCTCACCTCTTTCTGTGAACGTGAGTGGTCAGTATCTTCCATGAACCTGTTCCAGTTGTATCCAGATGATCTCCTCACATAATCCCCATTGACCTTGCAGGGTGCAGAAGTCAACTACTGTCCAGGATTGTTAAAAAATTGCTCTTCTCTGCTGTCTTCTCTCTACTTTACAGGTAGTGTTCCCCGCTGTCCTGTGACTTGCGGTTTAGGTGGTATATCTGACAGCTTTTTACTCTTTGGTTTAAACATATTTCCCTTACCCATTAAGACCAGCAACCATTCTGCTCACTACCACAAGCAACTGCTGTTATACATCCATCTTGTGACTAGAAAAATATGTATTAAACTAGTTTCCCAGCAAAATGAATGATATGGAATGGTACCATGTATACGTGCCTGTCCGTCCCCCACAAAGAGTGTCTGAGTCAACTGGCTGGTTTCAGCCATGTGTAATCAATTCAGTGCTCCAACTGTTGGGAAGACCAGAAGCTGGGTAAAGGAGAAAAACCCTGTAAACATCCCAAGTGAAGGAACAAGTGCATAACTTCACATGTTATTAAACACCAGAGAATCCTCATGGGAGAGAGCTCTTATACATGTGCCAGCCACAGGAAAAGCTTCTGCTGAGACTCACAGTCGCCTGAGAAAAGCAAACCCATGGGACTCTTAAGCTTCCCGAAGCATGCTGCTCCCTGAGCTTCCTGCTTGGAAAGCATTGCATGGGTCCCAAATGAGGAATAGTTCCCACTCCAATCAGAATCATTTTAGCATTTGCATTTCAGCTGAGGAGTAACAAATACCAGTTCATAGCATTGTGTTCTTAAAACCTCAAAATACAAGTAACAGCACTGAAACCCTTTGTGTGATTGCATGGCCTGGAAAGACATTATTTCTAAGGTTAGCATTCAGGTCTAAAAAAAGCTCAAAGAAGTCTAAAAAGGTCTAAAATTCAGGAAAATCATAGGTATGTACCAACTCTGGAGGAATTATAAGGTGGGGTTATTGATCTATTGACTCATAGCATTTCTGCTTTTGCAGCAATGATTTTTTATATAATCTGCTCACTGCAGAATAACCTACTCTAATGGGACAGAGGTAGAGCTTTGCAAGACCCTAATAAAGGTATTTATTCAGTAGAAACTGCAAGACAAACTGGGAGGTATTGAGGAAGTTTCAGACTGCCTACTATTCATGCAGAAATAACTACCGTAAAAGGCAAACCCACCCTATTTTAGATAATGCTAAAGTGATTTAGAATAACCTATGCAGGCTAGAGGGGAGGAAGGAAAGCACATGGCTGTAATCACTTGGGAATATTCTGGCTTGCACACAGTGTCACGCTCACTAATAAAGTTACTCACATGTCTATATATAGCTCTGTGTATCCCAAAGATCGTCAAGGTGTTCTGTATAGTTTATATAAATAAAACCCCAACCCTTTCACTCCCTGCCCTCTCCTTACTCTGAACAAAATAGTTGTTAACTATTTCAGAGGAAGACAGATTTTTGTGCCTGTATGTCAATCTACTTTTTCTTTCTGTGTTGAAGGTTTGGTGCTAATGTAAGTGGAAGGTGAGTTTACATATGGAAATATGAGCCCTGCTTCCTGCAGCATTTGGCTTTCCCTTGTAACTGAGTTAATTTACCTGCTTAGTGAAGGAGGCCCAGTGTCACGGCCCAAGGTGAAATGCTACTGCACTTTTCTTTCTTCGAGTTGACACTTTGACCTCGGCTTCATAAGGCTGATTCTGGCAACTGTCCACATACTGACTTCTCACGGAGGTCAGCAGCAGTTCCATAAGCTTCCTACAGGACTGCTGATCAAATGCCAGAGGCAGGCATTTCAGAGGGGTGCCCACCAAAACACCAGCAGCACACAGCAGAGCTCAGGTTACCATGCAGGACAGTTGCATGCACAAGCATCTGATCCACACGTACTGTAGTCACCAAACCCGCATACCTGACTTCTGGGGAAACAGGCCCTAAGGACCGCCTCTCCAGAGAGACATTTAAATATCTAGAGAGTCAGATGTGTACCTCTGTAATTCCCATGGAGTTTCTAATTACATTAGCTACCAAAATCATTTTCTAATGCCCCATGAGGTGCCCATCTGCATGTCTGTGTGCATAAACACCACTGCAGTTTTTGCTCATCTTCTGCTCACTTCTTCAGTCACGCACTTAAGTTTTGTTAAGGTTTCCTGAGCTGGGAAGAACAAGGCTCACCAGCCACCTGGAGGGTGGGCCCTGTGCCACACTGTCATGCCTTCTAGCCTCGGCAGGAATAAACACGGCTTCCCCTCCATGTCCCTGTGATTGCGGGCACTCGACCAGCAGCCTGGCTGCACATGGAGCAGAGAGCTGCTTCCTCAGCATGTTCCTATCGGGCAGCTGGCAGAGACCCAGCTAGGAGGCTACCTCCAAAGCACGTGAATGCACATGCAGCTTTTTCCAGCACAGCAGAGCTGTTCCTCTCTGAGTCTAGAGATCAAGGTCCTCACAAGGAGCCAACTCCTTTCTCCCTTAGGGATTTGTCCACTCTGCCTACAGGAAAACTCTTATGTGCTTGAAAGTTTCACACCAATTATTCCCAAGTTCAGACAACAATGAACACGCATGCAGTGGAGTAACAGTGAAAGCAGTTCCTCGGCATTTCACGTACGCACAGAGCTCGTGTTAGTCACATACAACAGCTAGATAAAAATCCAGCCTGTTGCTTCACAGTCTCCCATCACTGTGGAAATCATTCGGTTGCTCACTTTGCAGCAGTCACCTCCTCATTGCATTCTTCTCCTGCATTTGCTGGTTTTCCCCATTACACAACCCACTTAGCTATTTTTCCTGAATTAAAGTTACTCCCATTCCTTGCATGTTTCCGTGATTACACCATGATTATCTATGATGTAATTAAGAGCTCTGCCCATTTGGCATCATGTGTGCTTTCTGGAGTACCACAGCACTCTGCACTCCTTCTTGGTGCCTTCTGGTTTCCAAGCAGGGCCGTGGGAGGACAGGCACTCAGCTGAGCAGCAGAACTCAAAGGGCTTCCTCGTCAAGACCTAACCTTCCTGGCTTCACAGAAACCTCTATTCTCATATTGAACACCCGAAGTACTTTGGGACAACAGAAACAGAACTCTAACACTTAAGCATATTTCCTCCTCTTTCACTATAATTAAAAGTCTCCTGAAATTACCTCCCTTTCCCCATACATCCCCTCTTGCTTGACTTGCTCCTGGTTTGTACCTTGCCAGCAAAACAGGCAGCTATCAGGGTGTGGGGAAACAAAGGGACAACCACCCTTGGTATTTTCTCCAGACAAAACTGTTCCTGAAGTGCTCCTTCCTCAGTGTGTTCGTTATTGTTGACCATAAAATAATGAAAGGAAAAACATGCCTATGTTAACTTGTCAAGGGAAGGAAGCAGGGCAAGAGGCTTGTTTTTAATTAGTCATTTCATGAACATTTGTGCAAGGACAGAGTTTGCTGCCAAACAGCATCTCAATTAACATGTCCCTGTGGGCAGACATTGCTTGGGCTGATCTGTGGCTTACAAAGGTGTCAGAGGGAGAAGATGCAAAAAGGATTTGTTTGCTTTCTTTTATTCCCCCTCCTCCCCTTTTTGTGTTGCTAGGAGAGGAGACTGGTACAGTGGGTGGTGTGGGAGCAGTGACCCAGTTCAGCAAACCTGGCTTGGATTCTGTGGGACTGAAGTGAGGTGGTACTGAGGAGCCAGCTGGGACCCCACCAGGCACAGAGCATGAAGCTGCTACTAGTGCTTTGTAAGGGAAGAGAGGGGAAACATGAATTGGGAAGACAAGGACAAGGAAGGATCTGAGAAGGCACAAGGACACTGAGCAAAGACATACATAGCCAGACAGCAGTTTTTGTCACTGACTGGTATTTATCAAGTTCTCTAAACTTGGAGGGGATATTGGGGGTTGGAAGGGAGAAAGGAGAAGAACTGAAGGAAAGGAATATATTTTTCCTGGTGAAAACAAGGTGTGCACCCAGGCTTCAGAAAACACAGGCTGTTTTACCACAGAGGATATATGAAAGGTTTTGGCATTTTGTCACACAACAAAAACACCAGTGTTTTGCATCACTGAAACTCCCCGAGGAGCGCAGTAGCATTTTACAGCATGTTAATTGTCACATAATGCAGCCAGTAGCTTCTGCTCAGGAGAGAGGGGTGGCAGTGACGAGATTAAAATGATGATTCAATCAGGAGACTCTCAGAAATCTGCCTAGTGACAACTTTCTTTTTTTTTTTAAAGGCTCAGGCTCTGTGGCATAGTTACAAAGGAGGAGCCTTCATTAAAATTAGCAGACAGATGAAGCATTTGAATGGACATCTTTCAATTCTTTTCTCTTTCAGCTCACAGTAAACCCTCTTCTGTCTTTTCTCACAACAGCTTAAGTTTGCTTCAACAGTTTTGCTTGTCTGTTTTCTTTCCATCACACACAGACACACACACACACACACAAAATCCCTAAATTACACTCTCTCCAGAATAGAATGCAAATAACGTACATTTCTATGATTTCTTTCAGCCAGGAACAATTTAAGAGGCAGTTCTGCTTCTTATCAGCCTGCAAGTTAGTGTGTGTATCACACTATCCCCCATTACAATTTGTGAAAGAGGCACAGAAATTAACTTAGGGTCTGCATCATGATCAGCTTTTGCTGAGCATCCATAACAGAAGTTAAATGTGGTTTATTTGCAAGTTTATCCGATCAGCACAGAAATGTTGTTCAGCTCTGGCTCCAGCTGCTTCTGTTTCTGACACCTGTTGACAGTTAAGGATAAAATTTCCTGCACTAGGGAAGGCAAGCAAAGACTCAGACTGTGCAGATCATAAAGCTAAAATAAGCCCTTGAGCATTCATACATATACTATGTAAGATTCTACTGTTAGTGGTAAAAATCACGTCATACTACATGACTTCAGATATAGGTGTTACAAATGAGGGTAACCAGCAGTTTAATTTGCACCCTCTGTTTCACTACCCGTTAATCATGCAGGAAAGCAGGCAAAGCTCCACTGAGTGCTTTCACCAGAGAAATTAAATGGGGTTGGGTTTTCTTATTTATGCTGTCACTTCCTCAAACCAATTTGTCCAGACAACAGATAACAAAGAAAGCACGTACTCTTGTACTCCTCAGTAAGTGACAACATGTGAAGGTCATACTGATGAAACTCATTTTCTGATTATCATCATCATACAGTTAAGCAGAGCACAAAGCCAGGTAACTTGGCTTTTAAGTCTGTTACATTCCTGGATTTTGGAACAGCTTTCAGCTCAGCAACTTGCTATGCGTGTACTTTGCCAGGCAGAGCAAACCAGCTTGCTTCATTTCTTGCTTGGGTTTGGAATGAAAATGTAGATTCAAAGCAGATGGGGATGTTTCTGCAGCAGCTGAATAGAAATACACAGAAATTGAGAAAACACCCTTCTCCCTCCTCTCCCCCTCCCAAACAAAGTCAGCTATCATCTCATTCTGACAAAGCCTTATTCTTCTGCAGACCACATAAAATTATCTATCGGGTGAAGATCTGAATCTGTGTACTGCTGGGGCTTCCTGCAATGTGCTGGTGAGCCCTTCAGCTAGCAGCAGCAGCCACGTTGCTTGAAGTGCTGCTATCACAGAGGAGCAGGGTGACCTCTGTTCAGGATCTCCTTGAGTGCTTATTTGACATAGAAAAAGAGGGGAAAACAAAACAACAAGAACCAAAGTCAGTGAAACAGAAAATTACTTCCTAGATGGCTAGTACCTCATCGGCATTTACTCTAACCTGTTCTGTATCGGAGCAGCACAGCAAAGCCATCCTCCTAGATTAGAGGTTAGTAAGTACAGACAGCTGGTCTCCCCATGGATATCTCCCCTGCACTGACTGACCTTGCATGGGGAATCCCTCCCTCCTTTATCCTTAGATAAACTCGCATCGTCCCTGAAACCTGAATAACTGTACCATCTCACAGTCACATTGCTTCGGCATCTGTCATGCATCATTGTGAACCACCTTTGTTTTCAGCAGGGAGTTTCAAGTCATTACCTGCCCCAAACAGGATTTGTTCAATGCATTAGTGACTCTGAGGGTTTTCTTAACCCAGGCACAGGAAGATTTCCTGTATTTGCATTTTTTGTTTCTTCTCTGTTGAACAAACAGTTCCTCAGATGATGATTAAAAAAAAAATCCTCATAAAGTCCTCTATATCTCTAAAAACCAAGAGTTTCAAATCTGAATTCTGATCTCTGCCATTCCACCCTGGGTGGGTGCATTTTCCTTGTGCAAACTTTGGATCCCCCACTAGTCTCTCCATGTCTTTTTACTGTCCTCTCAGTGTAATTGATGGCAGCTGTGATACTATGTATTTTCTTCTTCCTCTGGGCAAAACCTCTCCCCCATGCAGTTTCTGTCTGTTCTTTCCCTCCCTTCTTACATAGTAACTTACCTTTTAGGACAACACAAATGCCTCCCCCTGTGATACTGTCCTTATCTCCTCCATGCACAGCAAGAACAAGAATTTCTTCTTCTTGAGAAAACACCCATAAGCTCAAGGAGAGAAAAGGTCAACTGTGACAAGGATTGTGTGTTTCCGTAACTCCTTTTTCTCCTAATCTAGAAAGATTCATATTTACATCTGAACTGAAAAACCCTTGCAAGAACAATAATCTTGCTACACCACATGTATCATCTGCTACAAGGTGAAGAAACTGCTTTTCATTATGAGCGAGGTTTGTTTTTCTGGAATGTTAAAATACCATTTAAAATTAAGAAATGGTCTTTTTTCTTCACCCCTAAAGATAGCCAAGAAAAGTCTTTTTTTTTTTTTTTTTCTAAACCTGGGAATAATAAAATAAAAAGGAACATAGAACTTTTTCTGTAGGGCAAAAAATATCAGCATGAGATTTGCCTAGTTTTTCCTCCTTCTTCAGCAACTCTCAAATACAACTAACGTTGAAATGAAAACAATAAAACAACCAACTGTGAGGACTGTGGAACTGAGGGAAGAAAGAGATTTCTGACCATCCGTTACTGATTCAGTTTCCTGCTGTAAAGCATTTTGCAATTGTGCCTGTAAGACAGACATTGACCATGGGCTGAAGTAATACAGGATACAAAAGTACACACATTTCTTGGTATGGGGTGTCTTTTAGGAATATACCTCTTATCTGAGACCTTGCAATATCATTTTGACTTCCCTAGGCTTTGACTCAAATGCTAAGATACTAAAATGGCATGAGCAGAAATGCAGCAACACAGATGAGTGGGATTTTGGAATACACACTCAAGAGCAACACTGTACAGGGCAGGAAACTAATGCAACTACTTTGTGCCTTTTAAAGTCACCCATGTTTTTAAGTGAAGAAACACAGTTTCTTGTTTGTCACCTGTGGTGACTTGATTTAACTAAGTTTTGTATCATGACTAGAAGATAACAAATGAAAGAGCTGTGTAAATCTTCCCAGCAGAAGTTCTATTTGACAGCGTAATGTTGTCGAATGCACTTTCTATCTGTAATACTGAAAGGGAAAGCTGATGATCTTTGCTCTTTGGAGGTGTCATATACTTAATAATATCCATATTCTTTTCTTTATTCAGATATTATAAATCTATTTTTTCCCTTTGAGAAGATGAGAAATACAGAAACCAGATTTCGAATTAAAGTGGGGTTAAAAAAAAATAAGTCTCATAGAAGAATTTCCCTTCAAGCAAAAAATACAAAGAATGCAAATAAACATTGTGAAGCAATGAAAGACTCCGTTTTACAAAAGAAGAGTACTGTGGGAGCTACTGGGGCATGACCAATATGAAAAATACCACCACTGACAACTTTTCCTGTTATTGAAAGTAGCACCTATAATTTACTAGAGTCTGTAGTGTTTCTATGTACAATCTGGCCTCTGGTCTAGTCAGTGCCAGTTTTCCTGTCCATCGCAATGGATGCAAAAGTTTATGCTCCTCTTTTCCGTGTATAGCACACATAAGTATAAATAAAGTAACAAATCACTTTGCACTTACTGAAGTAGTTGTACCTAAAACTAAATAAATGACAAGGCCACAAATAGTACAAAAGTTAATGACAGATGTTATGGCTGCTCCTCTTTTCAGTCTACTTATTGAAAACTAGCTAAATCTCGTCAACACAGTTGATTTAAAACTTAAAAGTACAGCTATTTCTTTTCCAGTGTCTATGAATAGTTCATCCCTGAACTTCTGGTCAGAGAAAATATCCTGTACTGTCTGCTCTACATTTTTCCGTGCCAAGCTGTACACGGTGTGTGGCCCGCAGCCACTGTTTCACAGAGAGGCGAGCTGTGATTTGAAAAGGCAGATGCACAGCCTCCCACTTCTCAGGTTAGGTCCAAAGTACCTGGAAACCAATGGGGATCCCAGCAGCTCTTGAGCTCCCTGCCCCAGTCCTTGTTACTGGAGGCATGAAGGCAGGGATACCTTCAGAGCTGTCAGAAGCTTATGACAGATGACCTGTATGATCAGGATGCTGGCTACTCTGATGTTAAATATTTGTTTGCTCTTTTTCCTCCTGTCCCACTTCTTCATATACTGCATATAACCAGGCAGCACAAAGTCTTAGTCCATGCTTCAGTTTTTCTGGCTTCATTGAAAAAATTCAGTGTCTTAAAACCATCTGGTACTACTTAATGATCTTTTGGTAACTAAGACTGATTTCTTTTGTTATGCTCTCTGAAGATTAAATTTTGCTCTGGACTTCATTGCCTGGAGGAGGCTATTGTAAACCAAGATACTCAGAAATCAGCAAAAAGATGTTAAAACTAAAACACAAAACCAAAACACTTTAACTCTAGTGGTACTGCTGCCAGTGAGTTGAAGAAAATATCCTGAGATTATGCTAAAACCTGTCTGGTACTGTGGGCTGATGGCTGAAGAACTACTTTCTAACAATGCGCACAGTCTTGCAAATGAATAACACCTCTGTGAGACAAGAAATGCTTCTTTGATGTTAGGTTTTAAATCCTGATTTACTCAAACAAGCCATCATGCAAATAACTAGATTCTAGTAAGCATTACTATTGCTTTAGATTGTGAGGAGGGAAATACAAAGCTCAAGGATTTGCAGTCCCTTTTACAAGAGACTCATTGGGAAGAGCCTGTATCTACTGAATACTGAAAAGCTCCATCAGGATTACAAAGGAAATTGCTATAAAAGATTAAAATATGTGGTCAGCAGTAATAACTCTCCCTCTGTTTATTGTCTGAGATTGTATTTGTGTTGGAGGGAAGATCGGTGTGCTTCAGATATCAGCAAGGAAAAGAGAGAGAGGCTTCAAGAAGGATTTTCCATGGCAAGGTTAAGAAGAGGAAGTGGATGGGGAAATGTGCTGCACAGAGCTGCAGGAAGTTGAAGCTGGAGGAAGGCAGCACAGCAGCTAGAGACTGGAGCTAAAAAGTTTGCTGAGTACAAACACCAACAGCAGTTTTTGGAGATGAAGTTATGAAGCACTGCCAACTGACCTGGTCTTCAGGTCTCTCTTTGTTGGGATGCTCCTGTGGCACCTGCCAGCATTAGCTCATCCCTCAGGGACTGGCAGGCAGTGACCTTTGTTGGGTGTTTATTACACAAGGCTTCCCACTTGCTCAGGGCAGCTAGGAACTTACTGTGTAGTTTGCACAGGCTGTGGAACTAGAAGGTATCACTGTTTTCACTGGCTATAACAGGCTTTTGCTTAAAAAACAGCAAATGCATACATACAGAATACCTGTGTGTACAAAGAACTCAGAGAAGGACTGTAATGAAATTCTGGCTGAAATGATTGCAGCATTTTATCTTCTGTGTTATCTGTTTGTCTGTTGCTTAGAATTACAATAGTGATTTAAGGAGATGAAAAAGGCAGGAGAATCAAGCTAATTCCTCCAGATATGGCTGTTGAGAAAAGCCTTCCTTCTTAATTAAAAGTTTAAGCTTGCGCTTTGCAACTATGGCACTCATTTACAAGTAACTGAAATAACTTTGATTAAAATCAGCCATGAGAAACCATCAACCATGCCCCACATGGCCCTCTGTATCTTCCAGTGCAGAGCAACTCTATGTTTCCCTGATCCTAACAACTTGCACTGAAATCCTTCCTCCAATCTAGCCTGGTACCAGGAGACATGCTCATGTGAACTGAGATACTAACTGTAGGATTTATGAAGCCTTTGAGCTTCATAGTTAGCCTTTGAGGCTGTCTCTGGAGAGCCCTTCCACTCCCTACAGTGAGCAGTGAGTTACTGTATGATACCAGGGCTTGCACGAGACACCACTTAGCCTTCATTTTACATTACAGCTGAAACAGGGCATCAACCTTCTCCAGTTACTTTGCTTATACAGGCCACAACTGCAGATACAGATTCACAGAGAATTACAGTAACCAATCCATAGCAACATACAAAATTTAGGAAACATATTCTGTAAGCACTTGAAGTACTTTCTGTTACTCCTCAGTGTCCCTGCGGGTGGTGCTGACACATGCTCCGTACCACGCGTGTGCCCAATGCCCTCATATAAGGCTGGCCCCGGGTTTGTTGTGACTGGCCAGTGAAAGGAATGTACTGTTGCCAAAGGGAGAAGATGGGAAATGGGATGGGCTGGGAGGCATGAGCACTGTAAACGTGGACTCTAAAGAGCTTCATGCCATAATTTCTCTGAAGGATGTGGTACGCTGCAGAGGTGAATCACAGCAGTCTCTAGTGCTCACCTTACTTGCTTTAGTCCTTCACATGCTTTTTTAAAGAGTAACTGCAGGTACTCCAGAACAGCTGTTTCTGCTCATCTCATTTTTAATTCTAAGTTTGGGTGCAACTAACTTTTCAGAACGTTTGCTTAATCATCAATACTTATCATAAACTTTTAAGATTGTATTGGTTTGGGGAGCTGCGGCATGATTCTGATTTATTACACATCCATTACACGCAAGCTTTTGTGAGCTGGATGAGGCTGTTAGGAAGGGTTGTTTGCTGGGGAGTACAATAAGCAGATAAACTTTGCCATTCATCACTGTCTCCCACTCTTCCCACAGTAAAATTATTAGCTCGTTTTCTCATAATCAACCTGGCTGACCCTCAAATTGTTAACAAACCAAAACTAAAGTGTCCTTATATGCATTCCACAGTGGCATGCATGCTAGCTTAAATGACTGCACTAGACATTTAGTATCCTGATAGCTGTCTCCTTTCTTATCCCACACGATCCCCCCTTTCTCTTTTTAAAGGAATAGCAGCTTTCACTGCCCCCAAAGGCTGTATGGAAGTAACACTACCAAGTGCACACTGTGCATTTTCTTCTGAGCAAAACCAGTTGCATGTCAGAAGCTTTATGCCTATCATCCTTGCTTTGCCCCCAACCTTATTCTCCCCCTGATGTGTTTTAGGGGAGGGGAATGGAAGAGGAAGTGAAGGTTTGTGTTGGCAAGACAAGCAGTGACTGTGCTGCACAAGCACACTTCACGTATAGGCTTACGGGAACCTGCCCAGCACAATGCAAGGCGTTCATCCCTTCACCTGCATTCCTGAGCTCAAGACCACCACAGCTATTAGACTTCTGGCTGAAGGACTCGCCTGGCAAACACTTGGCGTAACCTTGCCAACTCGGAGCAGCTCTGCAGGACTTGCGGGATCAAGTCCTCGTTGCTGGAGGTGTGGATTTAAGTTAACGAAAAGTCACCTGACCCTTTTGAGGAGAGCTCACCTGCCCCCTCCCAAGGGAGGGTGAAGAGAGGCATTTAAAATGCTTTCATTAATTTTCACCATCCGTAGTGAAGATGTTTACTTAAGCTGAAAAGAAGTCTCAGCTATGATTTATGAGTTCCATACAAAGTACTCCCTTGGCTTAGATTTGTCTGTAGTTCCCAGCTTTCTAAATCCAGTTGAGTGTGTATTTTACAATGGTGAGCTTTTTATCCACACTGCTTCTTTGTGCACTGAGAGCATGACTGTGTTATGAGCAGACAATAATCAATTAGTGAAATGATATCTTGTGACTGAGAATGTGAAGTGGGCTTTGCAGGGACTGACAACAGCTCTTTTAACTCATCCCTTTCTGTATGTCTCTTAAATATCCCAAAATATCAAAGGTCTTTCATTAGAGCTTCAAACTCTCTCAAATCCACATGGGCCACTGGATACCTCGGAAGACTAGGAACTGAAGTGAGCCGGCAGCAACTGGCGACTTGCCAGAATGAAGAATAACCGACTGTTTTCAAAGCTTTGAAAATATTTGAAAAGGAAGGACAGAGAGAGGAGTGTTGCAGTTCCCTTCAGGACTCCTCAAATACCACTCTTCCAAGTGTCAGCTGCAGGAGTCTCAGAGTCTTAGTGAGAGCTAAAACACAATCTGCCAGCTTTTACCCCCCTCCTCTTTTAGCTTGGCGGCAGTGAATTTTCTGTCTCTTCATGTTGCATCTCGCCATAAAGAGGAAAATTTAAACAGGAGAAAGAATGTGCTTTGAGTTATTGGAAATTAAAGGAAAGCAGGAATGCCAGCTCATTCTGGGATCCCAACCCTTTCTCTGCACAACAATCCTAACTATCCAGTCTTGTAATTTGGTTAAAGGGAGAAACCTTCATGTTAGAGCTGTGTTTTAAGACAAACATTTTGTTCACAAAATCTAGACTTTTTACTAGTTTCCAGTTAACCTGAAACACCAAAAGGAGATCCCACAGGAGAGCAAATGTGTGTCTCCCTGTAGTAAGATTTTTTCTCTATTAGCTCTCTAACAAAGTGTTTCTTGCCACAAAATACATACAATTCCTCCTATACTGCCCATTTTTGCTTAAATGTGAAGATGCTTTAAATGGCTGTACAGAAAAAATGCATTCTATGTAAGCAAGGATGTAACAAGATAAGAAGGAGCTCAGAAATGGCCTCAGTTGTATGGAAGCACAAACTGGAGCCTGTTGCTTGGTTGTCAGAACAGGATTAATAGTGGCCTTCTAAAGAAAGAAACTTAAAACTCTCTTGCCAAGTAATAAAAACCTGAAATTAGAAGGGGGGGGGGGGGGGGGGGGGGGGGTGACTGTAGCCATGATAGTAACTATAGAAATCTGTTTTTCAGGCCAAGCGTAAGAAGCTAGGCTGTAACTCCTTGATAAATGCTGGCATGATGTGAAGTGAGCATCTTTTAACTCACAATTTATTTGGGCTCTGGGTCATTTTATCTAAGATTAGTCAATGACCAAATTCTTTCAAGCTCGCTTGTTGGGCATTCAAAATGAACATGTAGTCCCACATCTTCATCTCCAACCTAAAACTGAAGGGGGCGGCCAACAACAGTACCCATGCTAGGCTCTCTTCTGTGCTCAGAACCATAGTAAGGCAGCACTGGCTCTCACTTTTCATTTCTCTCCCAGAGCTGTGCTTTTATCAAGGTTAGATCTCGACTGCTCTTAAATTGTCAGCTGGCTCTGGTCATCAAAAACACCTTCTCTTTCATCTCTTGTACATCTGGAGAGGCAATTGTAACTGTTTTCTCAGATGTAGATTTCAGCACGATAATCCATGCCATTGTTGCATGTAGATTGCAATAACCCACATGAAAACTGCTCCTGAAGACCACACACGAATGCAGAAAGAAGCTGAATGGCAACCATAGCTCCAGGGAGCATCTTCTAATGGATCTCTAAAAATGCATTAGATTCTTATCTTCTGTGGTGCCTCTGAGGTGTTTGTGCCAGTGGCTCACAGACTTAAACATGCCAAAGTCAGGTTTTAAGGAAACAACTTCCTCCGTAAAGCGGTGTAAAGTAACAAGCTTGTTCTGCTGATTTAAATGTGATTTATACAGTCCCTCTTACACTGGCAGAATAAAACTGATTTTAATTACTGGGGTAAAGCCAAGCTAATTCATACAGGTATTTGAAATATTATGTAGGCACATGTTATAGCTGCTTGTATATCAAATATCTGAACCCAGGGAAAATCTGGCAGAATGTGGCATGTGCATTAAGGTCTCCAAAGAACAGACTGTTGCATTTGCTTTGTGACCTCCATGCATCTGGTCAGGGAACAAATGGTATGGATACAGATCCACCCAGGGAGGAGATCAGATGTCATGAACTGGGTTGTTTATTTTGTCTTAGAGGGGGAGTATTGATAACAGTCTTCAGTTACATAGGGAGAAAGGAGGCATAGCACAAAGAAAAAAGGCTGCTCTGCGAGTCTGTGGTAAATGGGAAGAGACAATCTAGGGTTATATTTTAAATGGTAGAAGCTTTCTAATAAGTAAGGCTAATGAAGCACTGTATGTGTTATTATACAACCCTCATCATTACAGACCTTTGGAAACAAGTTGGAGTGGACTGGTACAGGTCTGGCTGCTGCTGCCCTAGAGCTGAGAAACAGGGCACTCACATCCTCAGGCCCCTGACAAACCTGTTTTTCCCATGTATTTATGAGCAATTGGTTTGACTTGTAAGTTGTACAAGGCACAAACTGGAAGGAAGGAAGAAGAAAAAAAAAAGGCAAGTGGGCATGAAAACACACATGAATCACACAACAAAACAGCACAAGATCTTTCCAAAGCAAGTACCCTTGGTTTGGCTCAACTCTTCCAACTTCACCATCTGGAAATAAATCCCTAGAAGGGTGTAGGAAACCATGCAGAACCTGTAGTTCACTACAGCATCCCAGCCTAGGTGTGATTGAGGTGTAAAAAAAAAATAGAGTAGAAATGTGTAGAGGGGTATGAATGATACTGTAGTGAGGCTAGTGAAGGGGCTGAAAGCTATGCTGTATCACACATGGGAGCAACAGTCATAGTAATCCTCAGAGCCATCAACCCTTGTCTCTGCATTTTCCCCTCTTCTGTTTTAAACAGAACTGGGAGACCAACAGGACTTCCTACTGTGAAGTTCAAAGGATAATGGAAAACAGAGATGCATAAAGACGCTTTCTGAGGATGCTACAGCCCACAGTGTTTTACTCTTTTCTATCAGTTCTCCCACCCACATACCAAACAGGACCGTTTTTGTTCCTATTTTCTAATGTTAGTGTCCCAACACAATGAAACCCTGAAATCTTTAGCTTGCCAGTGGTTTTTTGTTTGGGTTCTCCCTTTCTTCTTTATTAATGGGGTGAAGAGAGCCAGGAGAATATCTTCCACTGGTTCTAGTTCTTAAGAGAGATGTACTAGATAGTGAATAACTTTACCAACAGCTGTGATGAAATCATTATGTATAACTAGCCTTTGACTGGTGTTAGGAAGTCACCAACCCAATAAATCTGTGCTATATCCAGGTCTGAAGCCAGATGGACAAAGATCACAGAAATGGGAAGATAATGATGACACTGACCTCTGAGTAACCTTCCCTAAACAGCAGGTTGATAACATCAAGTGTGTCTTAAAGAATGGTTCAGTCACCAATACTTGCTTACTCTGGCATGCTCATACAGAGGCAGGCTGTACTATAGAGATCAGTCAAAGTAGCATGAGCACTTAGCTACTGCTTTCCAGTAGCTGATTTTAATCAGAGACCAGTGTCACATTACCATCTGACACATGGGGTAGTGGAAGTACTGAGAGGAAAATCATCCCTCAAGTTACAGCATCTCTCCAGAAATCTAAAACCAGGTCTGAGCACCAGTTGTGTACCTGTGTCGTGGTTTAAACCCAGTCAGGGGTAACACCACTCACCCTACCTTGCCAGCCTTTGCTCAACACACTTAACCTAGCCTGGAAACTGGCTCAGATGAAGAAAAAAAGAGACCAGGTGGTCTACCTGGATCCTACCCCAGTGTGGTGAATTACCTGAATGATGCCCTGTGGGGTCACAATTTGAAATACTGCTAGTCCAGACTTAACAGTCACATGGAAAAGTGTCTCATTATACCCAGGCACAGAAGCATCTCACTAAGCCCATGCTTATTTGAGCTTTCCCAGTGTTTCAGACTATGCCTTCCATCCCTGTAGCCTTCCTATTACAATTATCAACTGCAGAGACTCTCAAAACCAGGTGAAAGGTTGTTTTAGTGCAGCTTCCTTGTATTCTTGAAAGATGTTTAATAGTCAAAGTGGTGCTCAAGAAATTGAGCAATCCTCATCTTAACAGTGTTGGCATACCAACACCAATGCCAAGTAGGCTACCTTGACAAGTGATACAGCTCTGTGGTGTGGCTTGTCAGTATAAACCAGCCAGATCCACCACACTCCACATCTAAACCACAGAAACAAGCTCACCACCAGCAAGAAAAAGCACAGGTGCCAACCTCATCTTGAATGTTCTGGTTATTACAGCAGGAAGGTCCTTAAATCCAACCTGGTTCTAAAGTTCAATGGTTTGGGAAACATTTCTAATCTAGTCATAATAGGGTGGCATTACAAGTGACTTGAAGAGTTGTGTTATTCTGTTAGAAGTGCTACATGGTACAGTTAGGTGCAAAGTTTGCATAGGACATAAATCACAAAAAAATAGGAACTGGAGAGCTGTGTGATGATACATTAATAATTCCTACTTAGATGCTCTGCTCCCTGAATTAATTTCCTTCACATACTTGTTTTTTTTTCCACCTGTGTCGTTAAGGCATTTAATTTTCACTCCTGTTCATTTTATGCAATTGTTAAAATAGTGCAGTATTCATGTCTGGGTATATATTATGCAGTATCCAGTCTTGTTGATGGTTATATAATGTAGCAAGGGGAAATCACTGTGCAGACTTCAGCTTTACTCTCTTGCCTTCTCTATTAAGGTCAAAAAATCAAACTGATTCAAGTGCTTTTGCGATTAGATCATCACATCACTGAAATGCAAGAACTGGTGTCAATAAATTGAGGGGGGGGCTTAGCATTAGTTGATTTAAAAACGCATGAATTATAAGGCTTCTGGCTTGGGTAAGATTTAATGAATTATTAATCTTCATATTTCACAAATCCTGTGCTCTTCATTCCCTTATGTCTGCTTATAACTATATTTGCTAGTCACCATTTCCCTGTAAATTAAGGATAAGTTAGCTATAAATCAGGTCACAAATTTTAGCTATTCCACATTTTCTTTTCTGTTTGACACAGATTATTCGTAGATCTAAATGCCAAAGAAGACAATTATATTCATTTAATATGACTGCCTGCAGAATACAGTCTCATGCAGTAGTTTCTAGATTAACCCTTAACTGCTACTTAAAGCTACAATGAGAAAGCGATACAATTAGAAATATAGACTTAAAAACCCTCACGGGACAGTGAAGTTGGGGCATCCTTATGCAAGTTTTTCCCAAAGCATTATGAATCCACTGAATAAATATACTATCCAAATGAAGCGACAGCTGAATGTAGTGCAAAAGGATCCCATTGTAAGGCATGGAGCCCAACTAACAACAGAGTATTATTGTCCTTCTGAGGCCTACTTTACATCTGCCTTGAAGTTTTGCAGTGTTTTCCTCAGCTACAACCATTGCAGAGGGCAGCAGTGGTGCTGGTAGAGAGCAGAGCAAACCCCTTAGGGCCTGTTGTGGGGTTCAGAGCCTCAGTTCAACTTGAACATGAATGCAACCTCTCTTTCAAATCTGCTTTGGACAACAGGGTTTAAATATTTTCTCATGGGTCCTTGGCTTCAGAAAAGCACATTGAACCCCTATTTAAACAGCAGGCCCACACAGGGGTTTGTTTCTGATGGTGTTGTATTTATTACAAACTACCAGCAAACCTGGCTTGGGAAGGAGCTGTTCTGCTAATGGCAAATCACCCAGAGTCTGGACAGGTGTAGTCCCAGTCTTGCCTCTCCCATTAGCTCCCATGTGGAAGCTTGCTTTATTTCTCAGTGTATAGACACGGTGCACCTTAAGCACAAAACATACAGGTAATCCTTAAACTATACGACAGTTTTCATGCATGCAACATTTTATCTCAGCAAGAATGGAAATATCTCACTAATAAGGAGCTTTCATGTGTTGCCTCACCCATTAGCCATCTGAGTTAACTGCACATCTTTTCTCCTCTAGTGACATTTGCAGCTTCCTTACAGATGTAAACCCAAGGCACAGCTGAAGCAACTACTAGTTAGACAGGCCAAGGGAAAATGACCACCTGGCTATAAATCATGGTATTGAGTGTCATAACTGCTTACACTTTTTGTTCCCCAAAGTTAAAAAAGAGAAGACTTTGGTATAGAGTTAATCAGAAACAGTTTCACATCTACGTAAATCCAGGAGATTTGGTTTAGTGCAGAAATTGAGCTTTCTGATACTTCCATGTATGAGTGTCCTTACTTAGGAATAAGTACTCATGCCTTTTCTCAAATTTTCATTCATTCTTGAATTAAGAAAGAAAATCCCTTCACTTTAGGAGCTTTTTCACTTGTTGAAAGTTGGCAGCATGAGGTTCAGAGGAGAGAAGCAACTGCACAATGGCACATAAAAATACATAGCAAATTATGCCAGAAGTGAAGCCAACTACTGTAGCCAGGCAACAGGAGCAGGAGAGTGTAAGCACAAAGTACAACTTACCAAACTGGAGTTTAGCAAGATATATAGGTAAACTTACCTCCTGTCTCAAAAGTGCTACAAGTCTGGGAGCAATTTAGACCTCTGTGTCATCTAGCGGTGGCAGAAGGGTGCCAGCAGGATGGAGGCTGTGGCAGCATGCCAGGAACAACCCAGTGAGCTATCTACAAGCTCCCAGGTATCTGACTTCTGCTTTCTTAAGTCTCATCCTGGTAAATGATTGAGCACAAGTCAGTTGAGGTCATGATCTGAGGATATTTCTGCCAGGGAGAAAAATCTCTGAGGAGATACATTTCTCTCACAGCCAATCTCAGAGGGGGAAACAACTCATCTGACATGCCACCTTTTGGTTCTTTTAGGGCTACAAGTACTCTGACACAGCATCTCCCACCTAGTTTTTCTACTGGGAATCCTGCCCAGCTTTGCAGGAGATTGTACTCCCCTGCAGTGGGTGTATTTGTCCATTTCATTCATTCATTCATCTGAGCTGCTTTGCATTCACAAAGTCCCCAGATATGTTGTTATATAAAATAAGGTATGAACCTCTAGAACTGGCTAAAAGTAAAGAAAGATTTTCTGTGAAAGAAAGTGACATTAATTAAGAGTACTTTTGCTGCCACAGAAATGTTTGTTACACTTGTAACACCACCTTCTGCAGTCTTTTGGTATTCCTTTATTGATAGAGGGGGCAGGAATAAGCAAAACTTGCCCATAAAACAAAACAAAAAAAAAAAAAAAAAGGAAGAAATCTCAAACTGTTTCTCAGTACCTTGTTTCCAATTTGTGCCCCACATGTGCCAAGAAATAAAGGTATATACATTGATTGCATCTGAAAAAGTCAGATGGTGGTGGGCTGAATTACAACTTGATGCATATTGGTGGGATGAGATGCTGATCCGTTTGCACAGTAATGTGCTATATTTAAGTCACGCATTGTGGCATCTTCAAAGAGGCCAGTCATAATTATGATGGATTAGACTGCAGAGTCAGTCCTAGATGCAGTAATTGTTTCACAGATGCTGCTGATGTGACTTGAATATCTAATGAATTATAGCTGAAGAAAAATACATGGAGCTTCTAAATGGCCTGAATAAAATTCAGTTATGGAAAAGAGAAAAAAGTCTAACTGCTACGCTTAGGGAAAGGTAGATTTACGTTGAGAGGCAGACAGTTCACCCCACAACAATTACAAAGAAGAGCACAGAAACTTCGTAAAGCACAACCAGGTCTACTTAGTAGTAGCATCAAGAATATCTTCCTGGTGTCCCAGTTGAAACCAGTAGTAAGGTACTGCTGCCATTTGTTTTTTTCCAGTTTTAAATTGCAAATAATCGTTGTGATTTGTAGCTGCTGGAGCAAGATTTGTACTGAGGTGTGACTTGAGGATTGTGAATAACTGAGTGTAGACTGAAAAGGAAGTATAACATCAAGTCACCGTAATCCCAGATGCATTTCAAAGAATGCAGATCTGCCCCTTTTAATCAATGGATTCACTTTGTATTTTAAAGAACCAAATGATTCCTACATCCTTTGCAATGTCTAACACTGGTGCCTTTTACACTGGAGGTGATCAGAATCTGGGGGAACTGGTTGACCAATACCATGAGGTGTTTGAGAATACTGTGAATAACAATCCATGTCACACAGCAAACTTCACCTTGTGATTTCCAAGGACCGCGTGAACCTAAGACTCTTTTCTGCAGCACAGATGTGCTCCTTTGAGGGGTTTGCAAGCCAAGCTGAGAGAGGTCAGGCAGCCCCCACTTCTAAACAGAAAGGTGTTTTTACTTATCAGTAAGGAGCTGAGAAGAAAGATTAGCTGGCAACTCTCAGAAGGGATTTAGTTGCAACCTACATGGTTGGTTCTGGTACACCAGAACACAAGCAGCAAGGCAGATTCTGAAAGCCAGAGTTTCTCACAGCTAATTCATGCAGACTAAAACTTTTTTAAATAAATGCTTTAGAAGCTGCTTGGCAGCACAGTGTTAATTACTGTGGGGCCTTTTATTTCATTTCATACTTGTGAAATACACACAAGTATTGCCTACACACTCATGTCTGAGTTGTGGTTCAGCTGTAGTTTCTAGGTATGAAAAGTGTGAAGGCAAAGAATGGTTTCCAAATTAGGCTGACATTTTATTTCTGAGACACTCCGAAAGCATCATTCTGCTGCCCAGCCTAGAATGACATGTCAGAGGAATCCTTTTCATGCTGCTTTTCTGTTAAGTGTGGAATACCGTCTCCCTGGAAAGCCGAAAAGGCTTTTGTCTTGTGGTACTTTAAAGCTAGGCTGGGAAATACATTGAAATATATTTAGAAGGGAAGAAGCCTACCTTACCTTGTCAAGAAAATAGGTAAGATGGACAATCTTTTCCGTCTCCCTATTCTTAGCTTTCCCTTCAGAAACTCTTTTTTAAAGTACTGTTACTTGTAGAGAGAACATCTCTACTTCTGTCATACAAAACATAAATTGGGTACAGAAAGAAAAGAAAAAAACTTTAGGAGGTCAAAAGTAAATCTAAACCCAAATTTGGAATAAGGAGGAAGTGGGTACAACTCACCATATAGGTGCCTGCCAGTCAAAATGTATGTTTGAATCATCCTGGTGCTGAAATTGGAGCTGCAAGCAGAGGGAATTCTGCTGGATGTAATGAATCTCATGAATTAATATTACTTTTAAAAGCAACTTAGTAAGGAGATACTGCACTGAAAGCTGTATAAATTACGTGTTCCTTTGCATTTAAAGAAAAATAGAAAAAATTAGTGTGGCATAAATACGTAAGCAATAGCAACCATGTGTAGTGCTTCTCCTGACTGCTGCCCAACCAGAGGTGACCTGGTGATGGAAAACCTTTCAGATTCCCCTTTATGCAAACTGAAAACAAAAGCTTCAGGACAAAGACATGCATGAGTCCAGATTTTCTCTGTGCAATCTCACATCTGTAAAACCCTCTGTCAGTCTGTCTTCTGTCATTCGCGACTGGTTAAGAACTTTAAAGCCAACAAAGAATAAATTACAAGCAGAGTCAAACAAGGGCTTTATCTGAGTTAACTGGGATTGTGAATCCTGGGAAGACCCATGTGAACAGGATCAGCTTGTCATTATATGGAATTTGTTCACTGCACACTGTCTGTACTTTATCCAATGAAAAACTTCATTTTATAAATAAAATGTAAAGAGTATATGAGAGAATGGGATTTTCCATCCAAACAAAGAGGAAAAGAATCCCAGTTCCACAGCTGTGGGGCTCAGTTCAAACCCGGAATGCATAGTTTAGGCCATGTTTGATGTCTACATGTAAATTTGAAAGGATATTAATACCTGAAAAAAATACCACTTCCATCAAACCTTTCAGAAATCAGATTTCAATTTTAGGTATTTCAGAAACCAAACCTTTCAGCTTTGTTTCTGTCAACGTTACCAAGGTGTTGATGGACTGTAAGAGTTCCAACGGACAGCAGTCAGGCATGGCTTTGTCTCACATGTATCGCACCACTTGCATGGTCTTTAGGAATGCTGGTCTTAAAAGACCTTGTCAGACAGCTGAAGACAGAAAAAAGGAGGTTTTCCCTTCTAATTGGCAAGCTTGGTGGCAATAATCCTTCAAGTCACACAAAAGAGGTTTGGCACACTTAATCAAGTAACAGAATTAGCACCAAGTCTGGGAACCATGGTTTCGGCATGACTTTCTGCCTTACCACAGACAAGAAGTGATGACAGAGGAGTATATGTAAATCATTCAAAAGCAAAGACTATTTTTTTCACCATTCGGAGAGATTTTTTTTTGGCAAAATATCTGTGTGTGCTAAATAGGGTAAGGAACCACTCTGTATTTTCACTCTCTTTTCATCTTGAAGAACAAACCTTCAAGAAAAAGGGAGACATGGGGCTGCAAAACATCACAGGATAGTGAAACACCCCTCAGGTGTGCCTGCGAGCTTGCATTGTGTGGTGGAGCTGGTCAGGACAGAGATGCTTGAACGCTGCAGGAATTGTCCATAATTGGTTTCCCATCAATGGAAACTAAAATTGACTAAGATTCTCTCCTGTTTCTTTCCTCTTTCAGATACGTTCAGAGGGTAGCCTTGTGGATGGCCCCGGAGCAGGCCAGATGGAACAGGACAGAACCAACCATGTTGACGGCAATAGATTGAGTCCATTTCTAATACCGCAATCTTCTCACGTTTGCCAAGCAGAGCCTTCTGCGGTGAAGCTACAGAATGGAAGTCCAGCAACAGAGAGGCCTGAAGTTGAAGTAAATGGAGACCACAAGCAGCTATTCATTAAAAGCAACTATGGCATGCCCCACCTGAAGGGAAATCCAAACAACCGTGTTAGCCCTGACCTTTTACAAGAAAAGAAAGTATATTCCAAATATATGCAAAATGGTGGGATAAAACGCACTTTTAGTGAGCCCTCTCTGTGTGGACTTCATGAAAGCAAGAAAGTAAAACAAGACAAAGAGGTAAATGGAGGAAAAGTTGAGCCAGAGGATAGTAACGAAAAACCAAGCGTCTCCAATTGCTACAGTGAGAAGAAACCCGAGAGTTTTACAGGACAAGAAAATGAAGTTTCAGATTTGATACAGTCTACAAGATGCAACAGTGGTGGTTCAGAAAACCCTCATGACCTCCTGATTCAGGATGAGCAGGACCGGGAAAACGTTCATTGCCACAACAGGGACATTGTCTTACTACTTAAGAACAAGGCAGTGCCAATGCCTAATGGTGCTACAGTTTCTGCCTCTTCCATGGAAAGCATGCATGGTGAACTCCTGGAGAAAACACTGTCTCGATATTATCCAGAACATGTTTCCATAGCAATGCAGAAGAACACATCTCATATCAATGCCATTACAAGTCAGGCTACTAACGAGTTGTCCTATGAGGCAACGCCTTCATCCCATACCTCAGGGCAGATCACTTCCCCACAGACCTCAAACTCTGAGCTGCCTCAAGTGCCAGCTGTAGTGGTTACTGAGGTCTACAATGCAGAAGACTCCAGTAACCCGCCTGTATTGCCAGGTAGCTGTTCACTTCAGAAACCAGAACTACAGCTACAGCAACAGATTCCAGGCTATGATCCACACCAGTTGCCCATAGGAAACAGTACTGTTTGTGGAAGTGTAGGGCAGGTTCCCAACCAAGACCTCTCTCTAAGTTCCAGCAGTAACCTGCAAGCTCAGAGTGTCATGCTGGAAAGATATTCTGAGCAAGCAGAAAATAATGGTGCTCTCTTTAAACAGAACTCAACCTTTCACAAAGATTCCTCCACTCCTCCTGCTCCGGAAATGAACAGTGCACTGTCCGTTGTGGTGCAAGAAGGACACCATTCCTATAACAACAGATGTGATGAAACTCTTCCTGGGGAGATAAAGAATGAAGGGCAACAGCAGGGACCAATGTCAGAAAGTCCCAGCCTCAGCCAACAACTTCACCCTCAGCAGAGACTTCAACAGCAGGCACAAACATCACAAGATGACAGTGAAAGCAACCCGCAAGCTGCTGTGGCCGCCTCAATTCAGCAGCACCCAGAAGACATGGCGCCGGTGTCAGAGCCTCCCCTCCAAAGCCTGCAAGCATGTGGAAACAAGGGTGAGCTGCAGCAACACTATCAGCATTTCCCAGGACAGAGAGAACCCGAGATTCCTCCTGACAAAGAAAAGGACCAAGTGAAAGAACCTGTGAAACAGGCTCAATGTTATTCAAAACCAGCCTGGATAGAACTGGTTTCCACCCAGTTCCACCAGGGAGACCCTCCCAAAAAAAACAGCGAAGCATTATTGCGATCAATTCTTCAGTTCCAGGCAAACAGAGCCAAAATAGCCTATACAAAACAGTATGCTGGAAGTCCTGGTGCATTAAAGGGGCCTTCAGGGCAGCCCCAGAGCCAGAAGATAATGCAACAGGAACAAATTCCTCCGCTGTACAAAAGCGAGACCTCCCAGCTGCAGCCGCATCCCACAGCTGACCAGCAGCTGCTGTTCCAGAAACACTCACCGCAGCCACAGCTCACAAAGATGGATTCCCTACTGAAGTCCCAAGTGCAGCAGCACCCTCCACAGCAGCTCCATTTCCAGCCAAGACCAGAACAACAAACCGAACAGCCTTTAGGGGCCCTGCTGAAACAGCAGCACTTGAATCCCAAGCCAGGGGAAAAGGAGCAATTCCTGCATTCACACCTCTTGCAACAGATGCTTAAAAAACCCTCACAGCAGGTGCAGCTGCCGTGTAGTGCACAGCTAACCCCAAACCAGCAACAGGCTCTGCAAATGAAGAATAAAGACCTGCCCCAAACCATATCCCGCTCCCAAAGTGGTGCTGAACAGTCACTAAACAGGACATCCTTCAATCAGCATAAAGTAAATGAATGTTTTCAAACTGGGAATAAGTACATGAAATCACCCGCATTCCCACTGTATAACCCTCAGCTAGGCCTAGAGCAGGGACAGGGCATGAACAACAAAGCTCCCCTTTACACTCAGAAGGCAAACGCCAGTCTGCAGCATCCCTGCCCAAACAATGTGCACTTGATTTCTGAGAAGAAAGAAAACGCCGCAAATATTGAACACTTTGGAGCCAACAAAATGCAGGACTTACAACATGTGCAGTATTTTTCAAATAACTTGACCGCAAAGCAAGATGTGAATCACTGTTTTCCAGAACAAGAGCAGCAGACGCAACAAGCTTCAGTTATACAGCTACCACCACTCCAGCAGACACAATGCTACGGTGGTAGACTGAACCAAGATCTCCCGAGCCAACAAGCTTCACAGATTCCTCAGCAGTACTTACCACACAGCCAGCAAACTGCCCCACACACCCAAGACCAGAGAAGCTGTCATTTGCAGTCCCAGCCCCCTAAGGATTTTCAAAAGCATGCTGCTCTAAGGTGGCATCTCTTGCAAAAACAAGAGCAACAAGCATACCAGCAACCCAAACCTGAGACCGGTCCCAGTGCAGTGCGTAAGCCTATAAAACTCGAGGCTGGCACAAAGCCTAACGTCTGCATGCGTCCATCAGCTGGACAGCTGGAAAACAAAATTTGGAAAAAAACAATTAAACAAGAGAATCAGCACTTTGGCTGCGAGAACATGCAACAAAAGAGCATCATCGAGACAATGGAACAGCAGCTGAAACAGATACAGGTCAAATCACTGTTTGATCATAAGACTTTTACTATCAAATCACCTAAACATGTGAAGGTTGAAACAGCAGGTCCTATTACCATCCTCTCAAGAAATACTGGTGCTGCAGATTTTGACACTCAGACCCCGATCTTAGATCAACAAACAAACTTGTCTGCTGAGAAAACCCCGACCAAAAGAACAGCTGGAACTGTTCTCAATAATTTTTTAGACTCACCTTCCAAGTTATTGGATACTCCTGTAAAAAACTTGTTGGACACACCTGCCAAAACCCAGTATGATTTCCCTTCGTGCAGCTGCGTGGGTAAGTGCTGCGATGTATTAAAAAATGTACTAATTTACAGGAAGGAAACGAATCTCCAAGTTAGGATCATGGAGTTAGTTGGGTATTTTTGTTGGAGGATTTGGGGGGTTGGAGGTTTTTTAGAACATTAATTAGTAAAGATATGAAATTGCAATTTTATGCACTTATGCCTAGTCCACTTATCCAACCCTACACACAGGCCCTTTCTCAATAATTCATAAAGCAATTACCTATTTGCTTTCTTCAGTCAGAATGCTTATGGCCAGTAATGTATCCTCTCACATCCATTCTCCTTCAGCAGCAGACATGTAATGACAACATGTTGATAAAAAGTAGGTCATAACTGTACAATCTAATTTATTCATCAAGGTTAGATACAGCATTTGTAAAATAACTCTCCAAAACTCAAGATCCTGATGCCATTTTTTGCTCTAAGAGTGAAATTGCAGACGTTTCCATCAGTAAAGCCTAAGCAAAGAAGCGATGACGGATTATTCCTCATTTGTTGCGGGAGTTTATCCTCCCTTTCACACCCTGTCTCCTGCAAGGCTAAAGAGATCAGCAGTTTCTTAGAGAAGCCATGAAAGCAGTGACAGAAAAGCAGTGAGAGGGGCCCTCAGTATTTCTTCATGGCATACCCGATCTCCAAAAACTGGAAGAATAGAGCAAAGGGAAGCAAAGTAGCGTGACAGGTATGGGCCCATAGCCTGAGCTTCCATACAGCACTGATACTGCACAGAGACAGGTCTAACAGGCACTTTCAGACTCTACTGGATGAACTATTTTGGCTGAGACAAAAGGTTCAGCACCAAAAAGGGCATGCAGGGGGAAATCCTTGTTATAGTTTCACTTACTGGGATTTCATACCAACTATAAAGGAGGAGAGTTGACCCAGTGCTCCTCCAGAACTGCAAAATGGACCTTTTTGCCTTTTCAAACTCTCGGGGCTATGTCTCAGAGAAGATCCATGGGAGCAAAAAGAGCAGGTAGTAGATTTGTGATGCTCCCAGGAAGAAAACTGGAAGCCAGTTCCTTACTGTTGCTTGTAGTTTTATAAGAAACAACCTACAAAATGTAGGGGGTTTTGAAAAAAATTAAGTTTTGTTTGTTATTTCTTTTGCTTGAGAAGATTTTGCCAATGTAGTTGGCACAAGATTTTCTGGCAATCAGTTATTCTCACTATTTTTTTTAGCCAGTATTGCAACCGCTAACTAAGCAAAAGAGCTTATTCTCTCTTCACTTGCATTTTAATTCTGAAATCTTAGCAGAACCTCTAGGAAATAAAGGAGCTTGAAACTTAGTTCCTGTCCTCTTTGAAGAACCCAGTGCCACAGCATAATTCAATAGGGTTTACTGCTCTTTCCCACCAAGACTTCTCCTTAGGAAGATTAAATTAAGCCATTCCCCCACTGACACATTGAGGTTTATAGAATGCTTTCATCATGCTTCCACAGGCTGTACGTCAAAAGCAGCATCACCTCATCCAGCCTTTGGAGTCAGCATGGCAGAAAGCACAGTCAGCCCTCAGATTAAGTCAGCCCTCAGATAAGTCAGCACAGCTCCACTGTCTCCTCCTGAACCCAGGCAGAGCCTGGCCAGCTCACTGCTGGAGCCTGCCTCCTGGTATCAAGCCAGACATAATAGTGTATAATGTGAATGCCGACATGGAACTACCTACACACAGAAAACTGAGGCCACATTCTTAGCATACAAACATTTTGACTAAGCCTTGTGCAGGATTTCTTTCAGCAAACTTGCTTTTTTGTTTTTCATTTCACAGAGTCTTTCTGTGGGTGGCAGAAATTCTCTATGTAACCTACTGGCCACTTTCTCAAGTTGTAGGTCCCTACACTGTAACATGTCTGCTGAAAAGCAAGTACTGTACAGCTCACTAATGTCAATATTTACCATTGTTATCCCATTTGTCCTCCTTTCTAGATATTGGGAGAGGGGGAAGTGGGAGAAGGAGAAGCAATTGTTTGGTGATAACAGGAAAATGCCTTTTGAATTTCACTGTAGCCCGAGATGTGAAACAACTGTTTGTGCTAGCGCAAGGCACACAGTCTGTATCATGGCTACTGGCAGGATTAGCCACGTGCTTTGCATGTTTTGTACAAATGGCATGGGCATACTTTAGACAGAAGTGTTTGAAAACTCCGACCCCAGACCCAAAGAGCAGTATTCTAACAAGCGAGACATAAGCTTTACAATGTGAATTTTTACATTAAAGAATTAAGCTTCAAAGTAATAACTTTTATTTTGTTTTAAACAGAGCAAATTATTGAAAAAGATGAAGGTCCTTTCTATACCCATCTAGGAGCCGGTCCTAATGTGGCAGCTATTAGAGAAATCATGGAAGAAAGGTAATTAGTGCAAAGGCACAGGGCAGATTAACGTTTATCCTTTTGTGGATGTCAGAATTTTTCCAGCTTTTGCACATAAAGAAATAAACAATTGCAAATCAAGTGATTACTTGTAGGCTTAGCTACTCCAGTGTTGCCAACATTACGCACTGTGCTATTCACCAGAGAGTCACAATATTTGACAGGGCTAATAGCCTGCTGGCTGGCACAGGCTGAGCACTTTGAGACAGATGCCAGCAAACCCAAGCAGGAACGAGTATTCACCAGCCTGCCAAGCAAGACGGTTGGCAATGGCTGCAAAAGCAGGCATGGACCTGGTGTCCTGTCTGGGTAGAAGAATGCCGAGGTAGAAGGAAGATGAAGAGCAGAATACCAAACCCCCAAATTAGCTTCCCCCCACCAAATTACTAAGCATATAGTACAATCCTAAAGGGCTAAATCTAACTCAGTCATGTCAAAAGGAGTGCCACAGAGTTGCTGGGTAGGATTTCAGCCCAAGAACTGATTAAGTAGTTCTGTGAAAAACATCCCACTACCCCAAGAGTGCTGCAGAAAACCAGCCTTATCCTGATGGTGGACAATCCCTGTATTGTGCTGCATCTTGTGATGTATTTATTATGTCAAAACCATCCAAACTGGGAATTTTAAATGGCACAGAATGGGTACACGATCTGTGCTATTTAAAAATATGTGGAAGCACAAAACCTGCCAGCCCTTCTAAAGTATTTGATACTGTCACAAAAGTGACTTCTGCATTACTTGTAGTGTGCATAGGCATTAATAGCCAGGTTTTGAGAGGTATCCGGGAATTTAGTTCCCCCCTGAACAAACAAACAAAAAGCCACCCAGTAAGTCAGGGATGGAGGGGAATCTGATTTGTTAATACCTTAAAAGTCTGGACTCCAGAACTGCAAAGAAGCTCCAGCTAGTTGCAGAATCTAAAGCAAATGGGCATTACTGCAGTGCTGTGTCTGAGCTAAGGAGTAATGTTCCGTAGCTTGTGCTCACCACTGCACGACTATGAGCCACTTAGAGGGTATTAAACCCTTCAGATTACCTCCAACTCTTAAAGTCCTTTCTCTTTCTTAGCACCTTCTTCCCTGTGACTCCAGTGCAGGGCTTGCCCCAATACTTGTTTTCAGCTTTGTGAGCAGCTCAAATGCATGTAAGCTACATAAATCCGCTTCTTCTTGCAAAGGGGGAGTGAACACGGACCCTCCCGAGAAGCTTCTTACAATTTGTTATCTCCAGAGCTCTCACTATCTGGTTAATTCTTTAGTATTTACCGATAAGAAAGAAAAGAGAAAAGTTATTCACGTCATGATGTCAATAATTAGAGATGCAACTTCTTTCATTTCTTTACTTTGGAATGTAATTTTTCATCCTTAATATTGAACTCACCTTCTCATCTTTTCTCTTTTTTTTTCTTTTTTTTTTTTTTTTGCATTTGATTTCATTTCATGTTGGCAGAAGGAAATCCTGAGAGATTATAGATAACATGCATCTATTCAGCCAGGTTCAGCAGAGTGTAGCAGCAGCCACTTGAACAATGGCTAGTTTTCAGCTGTTCATATGGTATGAGCTGTATGATTCCCTCACTGAAGAACTCCAGAACTCCTCCACACTAGTTAATTCTGTTTTCCTAAGTAAAAAAAAGGCACTTAAAGATACTCTTAAGCACATGTGTGCAGTTGGTGACACTAATCACAACTGAAGCACTTTTAAACTGGCTTTCCAGGAATATGGATTGACTTCTAAGGTATCAGCACTTCCAAACAAACGAGGATTTGGATCTAGACTTGCAGTTAATGTTTTACCTATATCAGAACAAATTTCTTGCAAAATCCCTGGTGGATATATATATATACACATTTTACCTCTTCCTTCTCCCAATTCCTACTTCATGCTCAGTCAGTTTTGCACTGGTTTTAAAGCCAATCTGCTTTGGCCTGAAAGTAAGCATGACAAACATCAGGCACAAATCCCTTTGTGACAGTGGAAAAGATTTGAGACAAAGTCCATTTCATTTCCAGTGTGTAACGTACAACGTATTACTATAGCATCATCTGCACAGTTGTCCTGCAATCCAGATTAGCAAATTGATAGAAAATATTAAGATTTAAGAATGTTTTTTAATGTGGTTAATTAAAGAAACAAATGCATACTAACATCCAGACCTAAGTAGGAAAAACTGACCTAACAGTTGCCTGCAGAACATGTGTAGTACAACTTGATTTTATTTGTCTAATTTCCTGTGACACTGAAATTTCAGAATGAGATCACATCTAAAAATAAGCATTTTCATTTCCTTTACAGGACAGACGTTTAAATACAAACATTTGCTCTTAAATATGTCACCAAGACTTTAGTTCAAAAACAAGAGGGCTGAAAGGTCAAAAGTTCTCAAGGCATGAGTAAATGGCTGCAGAACAGGAAGGAACTATCTTGATTGCTCTATAGGTAACAGGCAAAGAACAAGGAGATTGTGATTTAGTCCCCACGCTTGGTTATTTAATAAAAAAAAGTAACACGAATGAGAGTGGCAGAATTCAAGAACTAGTGATGAAGTGCAGTTTACCCAGCTGGCCAAATGCAGCCAAATCAACATTGTGGCTGGATCTATAACATTGGAGACACTGAGGTTTCCAATACATAGCCTCACCTGTGACCTGGTGTGCTCTAGGGCTCAGCAGGTGAGCAGCCCTGAGCTGCAGCAGCCCTGGGAGAGGCCTGGCCAAGCGAACATGGTTGGAAATGGCTTTATAGGTCTGATGCTTTGTGTTGCTTCAAGATTTTCTTAACATTTGCTGCATATTTGCACCTGGTCCATCAGAGGATGTGGAAAGCAGATCCTGTTTGCTCTGGGTAACAGCACTACTTGCACATGGGCCTAGATTCTGCCTTGACATGGCATAATCACCTTGATTAAACACTTCAGCAAGACCTGAGCTTGTCCGGGTTTGTTTAAAAAAGGCACAGACAAACAGCCTCATTTGAGGCCAGCTTGTGATCCTCATTCATTACAGAAGTCAGTAAATGAGTAACAATTCATGAGCAGATGAGAAAGTAAAGGAAGTAGATATGATGCAATTATTAATCATGACTTAACTGATTCACACTGTATCTAAGCCAGAAACAAGCACAGAAAAAAACAAGTCACACAAAACAAAGTCAGAGTGACTACTGCATGCCAGCTGTTCCCTGACAACTTAATTGTATAATTTCAGAGTAATAACTTTAAGTTTAACCCAGAAATTAAAGAAAAATGTAAAATTCCTTCCCAAAATAAGAGACTTCAAGTCCACGTTTCAAAATGTCATCTATAACAAATTCTTTACAGAAACAGCTGAAAGATTTGGGAATATTAATATGATATGGATAATTTTGACATCTGTAATGTATTAAAGACATTTGCTTCTCTTAACGTATCAATCCACCACTATAATAAAATCAGCAAGATAAACCACACTGCAAATCCCTCCCTGTAACTCAGTGTTTATTTTTTAAGATAAGACTGGCAAATGTGCTCCATCTTTTCAGTGTTCACGCAGAACCAAATGAATCCACTTACTGTGCGTATTTTTGTTTGTTTAAGATTTGGACAGAAGGGTAAAGCTATAAGGATTGAGAGGGTTGTCTACACTGGGAAAGAAGGCAAAAGTTCTCAAGGATGTCCAATTGCTAAATGGGTAAGTGTTGTACACAAATGTTAAGACTAATGAGTTCAGTATGATGGTTCGTGTAAGCAGAGAGCAGTTGACATGTCTGTCCTCCCCTTAGTTGACACTATGAAACTTAAAAGAGCTCAACAGCAGCAGTACCACAAGGCCTGCTCACACCCCTGTCCCTCACAGTCCATTTACTTTTGCATGGAGAACAGCAAGAATAAAATTTGGCTTAAAGCTATGAAAACCTGAGAAGGAAAGCAGCTTCACTTAGACTAAGATTCACACACCAGACATTCTCATTGCTCTTTAACTTTAGCTTACAAATAAGTCCAGTAAGTTCACCACAGTGATGTTTTTCAAATGCACTCCCAGTTAGACAGAGGCATTAGGACACCCTCTTAGCAAACACTGCTGTGCTTCCTCACAAATTACCAAGTGGTTTGGGTAGGCTGGGGAAGGACAGGATGAGGAAAAAATGATACATGATTGTAGTCTGTATGCTTGCTAGACTGCACCTTTTTTTTCAGAAATACCCACAGAAGCACAAGCACTGAGAAGCAAGGATGCTCTTTTATTTGAACATTACCACTTCCATCACTGTGATGTTTGTATGTAGTAAGGGCAGGTCACAAAACTGAGTGGCTGATTATGAGTTTAGCTGGAAGAGAAGGAGAGCGAGCTCCCATGTCCAGTTACTTAGTCCCATCCTTACCTGCCCACCTTTCCCCGCATGGGTCTTGCCTTAAGTGCAGGTGTCCACCATCCATCTCTGTGCAGGGGGACATCTCGCTGTTCATGTCCTTTTGCCCACTAATCAAATTGGGCCACTTGTACCACAGTGCAGATTCAGGGGAGGGTTCCTGCTGAATCGGAGCATGGGGGATACCTTCACAAAGCTGTTTTCCACCACTATGGCTTTCCACGCCACTAGCCAAGCTTAGCCCCTTAGAGTCAGCTTCATTAACAAAGGGTAGCCCTGGCCCATATCGCTAAATGAGAAAATTGGACTGAGTTGTCAGAAACAAAGATGATGACAGAAGTAACCATCCCGGATGCGCACTAATGCTGAGGCTTCCTATTCTTTTGCTCTTCACGTTAAGAAACACACTGTTTGTGTTGGGGCTCTGGGGGTGTGTGTTGCTGTGCATGCAGGTAGTCCGCAGAAGCAGTCAGGAGGAAAAGCTACTCTGCTTGGTGCGTGAGCGAGCAGGCCACACGTGTGAGACAGCCGTGATCGTGATTCTCATCCTGGTCTGGGAGGGAATCCCAACAAGCCTGGCTGACAAGCTCTACTCTGAACTCACCGAGACCCTGAGGAAGTACGGCACGCTCACGAACCGGCGTTGCGCCCTGAATGAAGAGTAAGTGGAACAAAGGGTATGCTTGCCAAACTTGCAAGCCCACTTTTGGCCTCAGACCATTCACCTCCACTCGTGCTATTGCCCTGAAATACACATAACCTTTCCAGCTACTGCAGGAAGTCTGAAAACCCACAAACCTTGTGATCAAAGCAAAGTGAATGTTCTTATAGATCTGGGAAAAACATCTTCCCAGAGTTGTGAAGCATCTCAGTGTATTTAAAGGAAGAGATCTCAGCCCAGGACAGCAAATACCTCAACCTTGAAATAAAAACTAGATGCACTAAAATCATGCTGTAAGCCTACAGAAGCTAGCCTGAACCTGAAGAAACTGCAATGTATTGTTTCCCATGTCTTTCTGACAGCAAAGAACATTTAGACCCAAATTAACATAGCTATCATTGTATGTTACTTGGCTTCATGGGTAGAGTCATATTTCAGGAATTATTGCCTAGCCCCTGTCAGAGTGCTTCCACATTATTGCAGTGCCATGAGCATATGCCCCTTTCAGGTACCATGAATATCAGTACCTAACAAGGCACCACATGAAAATACCTGCTTTCGAGCAAAGCCAGGTTTCTCACAGAAGTGTAGAAACCCCTTAGTCCTGGCTTTGCAACCATGAAATTATTATCTCCAATAAATTCTCCTGTTCTAATGCATACAGTGCCTCCCTCTTTCATTTCTTCATTATTTACTGGTGGCAGGTGATCCAAGACACATGACTCCCCAGAGCGCTGGCAGAACGCCGATGCCCACTGCGGGAGCACCCTGGGGTGACCCACCTGCTCCTAACAGCCATATTCTCTTGTTTTTCAGGCGGACTTGCGCATGTCAAGGGCTGGACCCTGAAACTTGTGGTGCTTCATTTTCCTTTGGTTGCTCCTGGAGCATGTACTACAATGGTTGTAAGTTTGCCCGAAGCAAGATTCCAAGAAAGTTTAAGCTGATGGGGGATGACCCAAAAGAGGTTGGTGTCCATTTCTAAAATGAGCCTCATTTGCAAGGAGATGTTTTCTGTCACTCTGCAAATAGAGATACAGTACAAGAGACCAGGGGCCAGAGTCCTGCCTGCATGGCATACATGTAGGGTAATTAAATAACTGCCAGACAAAACTGATTGATTCCAGTCTCCGAGCCAGCTGAATTGACTGTCCAAATTCTGACATCTGGTAAAAGCCTGAGACTTGAAACCACATTTGCAGGCTTTCACAATTAGAGGGGAGGGCACAGCCTGAATAATTGTGACTGCATGAGGCCTGCAGTTGAGCATTCCCCAGTGGCAGAGTGGATGGTTTACCAGCTGAAGGCACATAATAGTGTAGTGAGGAGTCAGAGCAGCATAGGGACAAACATGATGAAACTGTGAGATGACAATAGGAAGAGAATAGGAAGATTCATTTTACATACAGTCCTGTCCCACTGAATGTTTCCAGACTGGTCTCTGTGTTACAGCAAACTGGCAACTGTTTAAAACAAGTCAGAGTAATTAAAAAAAATCACTGACCTTAGCCTGGGCACAAGATACCACTGAAGTCATGACTGCAGTGACTCCTGGACACTTCCAGCTAGTCACATGTCTGGGAGGTTCCAGTGACCTACTCTGGTTTTTGACAAGCGCATACAAATCCCTTGGTTATGTACTGATGCATGAGTCCACAATTTTCACTGTATTCTGGTGTCTTACACAAATCCAGACATTTCTTCCACCAGAGAAATAATTTCATCTTTAATCAGGGAGCCAGGTACTTCTGCATCCTACGGCCTGTGCCTGTGCTGAGAATAGCACACTGTTTAGAATATCATAGAATCCTAAATGGTTTGGGTTGGAAAGGACCTTAAGATCATCTAATTCCAACCCCCTGCCTTGAGCAGGGACATCTCACACTGGACCGTGTTGGCCAAGGCTCTGTCTTGAACATTGCCGGGGATGGGGCATTTACCACTTCGTTGGGCAACCTGTGCCAGTGCCTCACTTCCCTCACAGTAAAGAGTTTCTTCCTTATATCTAACCTGAATTCCCCTGTTGAAGTTTGAACCTATTACCCCTTGTCCTATCACTACAGTCCCTGGTGAAGAGCCCCTCTCCAGCATCCTTGCAGGTCCCCTTTGGATATTGGAAAGCTGCTATGAGGTCACATAATTAGCATACAGCTTTTCCTCCCCACCACTGCTCTTCTACAGCCCCAAGATTTACAGAATAGCTCTCCTTCAATCGTGCTGTGGCACAAAGCCTTCTTTATCAGAGCTTGCAATCCTAACTCCTCTAAATTTTCTAAGCTGGATACCTGGCCAGAGCTCACCAGGGCACTCTTCCAACTTGCATTCTTGGATTTACTTCCCATGGAAGCCAGATCTGGGCTGGGAAGATGGTTTTACCCTCCAGTCTTGCTGCTACACAAAACTGGGGGCAACCAAAGCATGCACCCAGAGCAGGGACTGGGTCCCATAGCACAGACACAGCTTACGGACAACCCAAACAGGATCTTCACCAATAAAATTATAGAAGTAACACTTAAAAATGGCAACCTGCAAAAGGTCCAAGTTCTGGCAACAGCACAAGGTCACAGCAAGATATTTCTGACAATTTTATAATGTCATTTTGGAGTCCCAAACTAGGATATAGTCCCATAGGAGTAAATAAAAACTTAATGCACCAAACATCTCTCTCAAACGCGCAGGCTTTTCACAGCTGTTCACACATTCCTAAAATACGCAAGTATACCACTTCAGTATGCCACTGTTCTTTATGTGCTTGTAATTAAATATAAGGGCCTCATATAAGCGAGGTTTTGAATTTGGGATTCTCATCCTGAAAGGATGGGAACAACTCTGGAGTATGTTATTATGGTACTTCATTTTTAAAGAGCCTTTCATTTTGAGAGTGTGTACCTCTCTGTAAAGGAAAAAAGTGTAGTCATTCCTACCTCCATATCACCAACTACTAGGCATGTCCACAATTCTTCATTGCTTAAGAACTGGGAACCTTCTGAAGTCTGAAATATTTAAACCATTTTAAATTGCTGCATGAAAAGATGTTGAAGTGCTGTCATTGCAATGTGCAAACCCCTCAGATTAGCCACATCTACTTTATGGACCATTCTGATACTATTTCTCCCAAGTTTCTGAAGAGTATTATTTTCCCAAAACTCCAGTAGGGAAAATAATGAGGATCATCACACTTAGATCTAAGACATTAGTGTGTGAAAGACTGATTCTTCTTAATATTAACCAAGTTAATATAGTATGTGATTTCCTCTTGCAAGGGTCACACTACACTATTTCACTACTTCATTACTTTAAGTGCAGTGAAACAATAAAATTGAAAGGAGAGTCACAACAGTTGTTGTCTAAACAGGAATAACGGTCTAGGCCTTTATACAACTATCAGTGTAAACATAACTGTGTACAGACCCTAACTTCTTAGATCCCATACATGCAGTACGGAAATGTCATTGGCATTGAAATCTCTATTTCATCTCCTAACAGGAAGAAAAACTAGAGTCCCATTTGCAGAACCTGTCAACCCTGATGGCACCTACCTACAAGAAACTTGCACCTGATGCATATAACAACCAGGTATGCTGGGGAAAAAGGGAATTGGAGCGGTCATGTAAATAACCTGATCTTTACCACACTTTCCAGTGCTTCAACCTTGCCCCAGATTATCACATACATTTTGGGCCAGTATTCCTTTGACACTGGAGTTAAGATGAATGGAAAAGAACAATTCCACTTAAAATGCTTTCAAAAGTAAAAGCAGTAGAATTTGGTGCATCAAGTAGAACTTTTCACCTGCATCAACACCATAAAGCTACTTCAGATTTGATCAGAACTCTTCAGCTCCACAACACAAATTTCTGGATTTAGTGTGAGTAACCAGCCAAACTAGAAAACAGCCATGAAGATGGTGTGAGATCGGTGGCAGAGCCAGAAGGCAGTGTGTAATATTGCACTCGAGTCCTGAAGCCACAGTTTCAGTTCTGCTCTCTCAAGTGGCAGGTGAATTTAGTTTTCACCAAAACAGCCATTTCAAACATGCTTTTAACAAGAGGTTTCACATTTGGACACACTCAGCCCTGCCTATGCGCACAAGTGCCTGCACCAGTCTTCCAGCATGAGGGCATCACGTGCACGTATTTTCTGTGAAGCAGTCTCCACAGATACTAGCACATTCAAAGTCTGTATGAGGTTCCCATCATGGCTGTCTCTCACCTGCATTCCTCTACCAAACATCCTTCAGGTATTTGCATCAAAATTTAATACCTGTTGCAAGCGCACAACCATTGTCCTTCATTTTTGCTGCTCAGGTTTGCTACAACATTGCAACAGAAGTTACGAGTCCCCAAACTATCAGCGTCACTGCAAACTATGACATCTTTCTGTCCTGCTGACAGTGTTATGATGTAGCAACCACCACAAGACACATTTAAATCTCACTCCTTTACTTCATATTTAGTATCAACTAGGCAGGGTAAGCAGATTCAGGGGAGACTTGCCCAATTTCGCTTACCTGATCAGACAATGTTTGGAGCCTCACGGAGGAAACTGTGGCCGTGTGCCCACGAGCTGTGGTTATCTGTCCACGTATCTAAGAGACATTCTGCAAGAGAGGAAAGGAAGAGGAAGAAGAAAAAAAAAGCGAGGGAGTGGTGAACAATAAAATGGTTCTTTGCTTGGTCTGCTTCTCCATTACTGCAAAACTTCGCAAAAGAACTTTTCTCCATGTAAGCCACGGTCCTGCCCAACACTTGTTGAAGATACATGCTTTTACAAGTTTCAGTTTCTACCTTGTGTAATAAGGTGTGTGCATGGCTTGGCTTAAGTCAGGAGTTTTATGCAGACTTTGTGGGGAAACCCTGATCAAGCTACTGTTAGTGGCTTTTAAGAGAGGTGACTGAGGCTAAATTTGAACGGTAATATGAAAGGTTCTAAACCCAGAAAGCCTTAAAACCAATCCCCCTCTGAAGCCTGAAAAGAAATTCTAAATTCCCAGGTTTATTCTAATCCAGGTCTGGATTGCTACTGGATTAAAATGTAGAACTGGAAAGGGTGTGTTTTTCTAACTGGACCCAACAGCACATCTCAGAGAACAGTTGCACCAGGATACTTTAAGCAGACAATTATAGTCTGGCTGACATTTCAGATCACTCTCGTTTCATTCTAAAGAAGTTTACATGTTTCAAGTTTTGGTTTGTGGTTATTTTCAGATTCGAGGGACATAAACATTCCAAATTTTAAAAAATAAAGGTCTATGAGCAAACTACACATCTTTTTAGGGAAAAACTTCTACTTTCAACTTAACTTAAAATGGGATTCATTAAATTCCATTATGTTCCATTAAGTTTAGATTTTTTTGCATTCACTTGAAAGGTTCAGGAATTTCAGCAAAGCATTTTACAAACATGGCTTAGTTTTTTACTTTCTAGACAAAATACAAACCCATCATTTGTCTAAGGCTTGATCTTCTATTACAAAATCCTTTCTTTTTGTGTAAGGTTTATTTTTTCATTATGAACTCTTTGTAAAGCTCCTTAATAATGAGTGCTTGGGTAGAAAGCGCTCTCTTGACTCAATTATCTGTCTTTTTGGTCTAGGGTTAGAGTTGTACTTTAGCTAACGAAATATACGTTTAGTGTACCAAAATATTACAAATCAAAAAGCAAATTATTATTTTTCATGAAGTCATTCTGAAGTCAGTTTTCTAAAGCCATTTTCCCTTAATAGCTTGGTGTATTTCCAGTCTACACAAACACATCACTCTTACAGTGCCAGACTCTGAAACCATGCACTGCATTTGTCATGTAAAAACACCAACCACTGGCAGAGTATCAAAAGTAATATGCAAGGAAAAGTATTACTGGCCAATTTCACAATCAAACCAGAGACATAAGGTAACAGGGAGCAAAGCAGCAAGGAATGAAGTATGGGTACTAAATTGCCATCAAGTTACTTGATTTTAGTTGCTTTCAAAATCTGTGTGTTGCCACCTCCAAGATGTTAGTAGACTTGCATGTTGTCACAGTAGAGTGTTCAGTGCTAATTCTGTGTACTGGGACACACAGCTCAGCTGCAATGATATCTGTCACCTCTTTCCAGATCGAGTATGAACACAGAGCACCTGAGTGTCGCCTGGGTTTAAAAGAAGGTCGCCCATTCTCAGGGGTCACTGCCTGTCTGGATTTTTGCGCTCATGCTCACAGAGACTTGCACAATATGCAGAATGGGAGTACACTGGTAAGTCTGAGATGCATGTAAGCCTCCTTACGCCAGCACTAATTTCATACATTTAATTCATTATCTCCCCTCTGTTTAAATTTACGCTTACGTTAACGCAGATTGCTAACAAAAGAAACATTAAGCAGTAACTGAGCTGACTTACTACCCCCCACACAATTTTTCATTCAAATGAATGAGACGTACGATGTATTTAAGAAAGCTTTAATATAGAGCTGGTAAAAGAAACTGTGGAGACAGTGGAAAGAAGGTCCCCGCAGGGCTGAAATGCGGGGTTCCTGGCACAAAATGGTTTATGTTTGTCCTCTTGAAACATCTTTTTTTCTAACAACTTTGGATCATAGCTTTAAATAAAACAAAAATAGTCCAGGGTATGCCTTCTCCTGACTTCAGTCTCCTGACTGAGAAGTCAACCACAACCAATACAATACGTATTCCTAACTGATCTTTCTTCCTAAAACTGGCTGATGCAACAGTTTTGCTACAGAGGAATTCTGTATCAGCATCTTTTTTTCACTGAAATCTTCCCAATACCTGTTTTAGCTGCAGCTAACACAATGAGCACACTGCATGACATAACAGTAATTTCCTTAAATCTTATTATTAACATTACAGTGACTTGCTCCTTTGCAAGCTCCTGGAAGTTGCCATTGCAAGAGGGTGGGAAATACAATGGCAGTATGTTGCATTGCACACTATTTCCAGTAGGTAGCTATGTATTATAGTGAAAAAATCTTCAGGTGAGTATAAAGTCCCAGGTTTATCTCTCTGATCATAGTACAATGGATCACACAGTTTATTTCACATTAGGCTAATCCCTAACTATACTGTTAATTTCAGCACAAGAACAAGAAATAGATATAGATATATGTACACCTTCTGTTTCTACTAACGCTGTCTAACAGAGCAGTGGAAGAAATTAAATTGCAGGCTTCTGGTGATATGCATAAATTAGTCATTTGAGTGGTTTGAGAGACAGTCTAACACACCTTTCCAACAGGTTTGCACACTAACTAGAGAAGACAATCGTGAAATTGGTCAAACCCCAGAAGATGAGCAGCTCCATGTACTCCCATTATACAAAGTCTCTGATGTGGATGAGTTCGGAAGCACGGAAGGCCAGGAGGAGAAGAAGAGGAATGGCAGCATCCAGGTCCTTACCTCCTTTCGCCGAAAAGTAAGGATGTTGGCAGAGCCCGTTAAGACATGTCGGCAAAGGAAGCTAGAAGCAAAGAAAGCAGCTGCCGAAAAGCTTTCCTCCTTGGAGAATGGGTCTAGCAAATCTGAAAGAGAAAAGTCTGCTGCAGCACGCAACAAGCAAGGCAACTCAGAGGTGGCAGGTCATGCAAAGCAGCTAGCAGGTAAACACGTGAATCTGATTGGGGTCTTTATCAGCAGTGGTAAGCTTCCTAGAAATCGGGGCCATTTATAACAAATCTCAAGAAAACCATTGTTCTCAGCCCAAAACCATTTTAAAGTAAAAAGAAAAGAGAATTCTTCAAAGTAACGGCAATATTGTAGGTTTATAAATACTAGAGTGCCAAATTGTGGTCAACTCTGGAGAAGCAGGGTAAAAAAAAGTTGTAGGAGAAACCCTTTAGTTTTGGATAGTTAACACCTGTAGAAAGCTGGTGCTTCTGCAAACTGCAAACTCTTGCCATCCAGTGTAATGTAAAGTATCTTTAAAAGAATAGTAGTGCTAGAAGCCATGAAAAGGAGTTTGTGATGCTGCTGCCAAATTAAAAATGACCTACGCATCACTCACTGTCTGCCACTCTTAGAGAACCTCCTAATTTGAGGGGATTCAAGCTTAACCTCTTTCCTACTATTTGTACTCTCTGCTTCAAGACCAAAAGCAGAGTAGGTTTTTCCATAGCGGAGGAAGAGTTTTAAAATCCACTTAACAATCCCTGGCAGTTTCACCAGTAGATTTGAGCATCCTGAGCAAAGGAGTTCGTCATGTCTGTTTTATTGTTACAGCAACTTTCTCAGAGAGGAAAACAGCAATGCACCCAAGGTCACCCAGAAGGTCACTGAAATACCTATGAATAGAAGCCAGTTGTCCCATGACCCAGGCTAGGGTCATAACCATTGAATGAACCATTTCACTTTAACAAATGATGGTTCTGCTCTTACGTCTTCAATTCATCTCACTTGTTACTAAACTGTAGTTTCTGTCAGTGAATGCCACCATTGGTTTTTTACATAAAGCTAAGAACATTTTTTTGAGACGGTTCTATTAATACAGATGAGAAGAACTATTTATTTTTGGGAAAAAGAAGGTCACTTCGTGCACGGCTGTTTGGAAGCACTTTGATGCTGCATTTCATGGGCTACTTAAATGATGATTCAACTCTTTGGATTGTATGCATGTGACTCTGAACAGCTTGCACTGTCCTCTTTTTCCCTGTTGCCACTAGCATCTGATCTCACTGGATACATGCCAAAAAAGATGAGTAGCCTTAGTATTTATTCAGCTTCTTAAGGATGGTATTTGAGATATGAGAAAGGGAACCTCTGTTAACCTATCATATGATATATGTTTCTTAGAAATGTCATGGATATGTATAGTGAAGGGTCTATAAAGTACAGAGTTGGTTGTTTGGTTGCTCGGGTTTTTTAAAGCTTGTTTGTTGTGTGGATTTTTTCTTTTCACATCTACAGATCTTTTACGTCTTTCAGGACCAGCCACACAACAACAGCAGCAGCAGCAACATCCACAGCGCACTCTCCCTAACAACCCTCAGTCAAATCCTATTAACTCATACTCGGGTTCAGGTTCTGCAAATCTCTATGTAAGGTTGCCTAATCCAGCCAATGCTTATTCAAGCTCTTCATACACTTCAGATCCCTATGGAGGGTCCAGTCCCATGAACCTCTATACAACCTCATCACAGCCTGCGGGGTCTTATTTGAATTCTTCCAGTCCCATTAACCCTTATTCAGGATCATTAAGCCAGAATAACCAATATCCACCTTACCAATGCAATGGAAGCATGCCTATGGACAACTGCCCCTCTTACTTGGGCTCCTACCCTTCCCAGCATCAGCACATCGACTTGTATAGTTGCCAGAGCCAAGACCATATGTCTAAACTAAGTCTGCCACCCATACAAACATTATACCAGCATAGGTTTGGGAATAGCCAGAGTTTTGGTCCCAAGTACTTGAATTACGGAAACCAAAACATGCAGGTAGACTCCTTCAGTAATTGCACCATTAGACCAAATGCACACCATGTAGGGTCTTTCTCCTCTTACTCCACCCACGAGGCTGATGGCCATTTTATGGAGGTTACCTCAAGGTTAAAATCTAATCTGAGTAATCAGAGCATGGATTATGCCTCCATGACTAAAACCAGTGAACATCATCACATGCAACCCCTTCCACATTTAGCACATGACTACCATTCTGCTCCAAGTATGTTCAGTGGCCCTCCCAATTCACTGCATCTCCAAAATAAGGATAGTGAAATAATTTCACATGCAGTTAACGGTTTGTCTAACATGCTTCCAGGTCAAAACCATGATAGGACTACTCCCCAGGGTGGTTTAGAGAAAACTGATGTGCTGAATCCAGAAAAAGCAGAGGATCCCGATGATGTCTGGTCAGATAGCGAGCAGAACTTTCTGGATCCAGAAATTGGAGGAGTGGCAGTTGCTCCATCTCATGGGTCAATTCTCATAGAGTGCGCAAAGCGTGAGCTCCACGCAACAACTCCCTTAAAAAACCCCAACAGGAACCATCCCACCAGAATTTCCCTTGTCTTTTACCAGCACAAGAGTATGAATGAGCCAAAACATGGTCTGGCTCTGTGGGAGGCAAAGATGGCTGAGAAGGCAAGAGAGAAGGAGGAAGAATGTGAAAAGTACGGTCCAGACTACGTGCCTCAGAAATCTTATGGCAAAAAGGCAAAGCGGGAGCCTGCTGAGCCACACGAACCCTCTGAGCCAACGTACTTGCGCTTCATCAAGTCTCTTGCACAAAGGACACTGTCGGTCACCACAGACTCCACAGTAACTACATCTCCATATGCCTTTACACGGGTTACAGGGCCTTACAACCGATATATCTAACTTCACACCTTTGTTGGTTACCTCATTTGAAAAAACACCCTGTCAGTAGGGTAGTTCCTCTTTAGGTTTTGGGGAAGGCAAGGGTGGAGAAGGAAACAGTGTTTTTACAAAACTCATCAGTGGAAAAAGCCTCAGCACACCAGCAAAAGGAGGTAATCTCACTAGCGCACTTATTTTCCACTGGTTTTTAAGTGGCCACAGATGGCACGTAGGAAACAAGACCAAAGCATCCTATGCAAAAACGAAACAAGAAAGTGTTTCACAATTTACATTTGAAAACACTGGCTCCATTACTGAAAGAGATAATCTGCAAATGGATTTTTTTTTTCCTTACAGTTTTGCACATCTGTGGCCACTTTTAATGTCATCAAGTTTGCATAGTCATGGAACAGGAGCAAAAAAAACCCCTAAAAAATAATACTGTAGTATTACAACTGCAGGAATCTTAAAATAACATCTGGTGCTGAATCTATAATGTACTGAAATACTGGAATTATGACTTTTTAACATGCAGTTTTTACTGTAAACTTATTAGTCTCTTGATTTTATTTAACTAAGTAGTTAAGTATAAAACATAATGAATAGACAGCAAAACACTGAATTTATTTGGATATTCTAAACCCATGGTGCTATCTATGAGAATGTTGTCTTTATTTTAACAGTCGAACAGTTAATGCCTTTATAACAAAATGTCAGTGATGTAGTCAGATGTTCTTCAGCAACAGGGACGACCTTTTCATTCATGTATGTATTGAATTTACCTGGTGTTAAAATAAGCTTACTTTTTAACATATGAGAATTGCAAAGACCTCTGGATTTTGCTCATCCAGTCAAGTCCTAGAAAAGGACAATAAAATATATAGAGAGATATTTTTTTGAACTAGTGTTTCAAAAGCACTTTGTCTACCTAAGCTTGGCAACTTGAACAATGCTGAGGTACTAAGACATTAAAAAAAAACCTTAAAAAAAAAAGGAAAAAAAAAAGAGTTTACTTTGATTTTAAAATGCAAAGATAATTTTTTTAAACAAAAAAAAGCTTTTAAAGACTTTTTGTTTTAGCCATGCATCTGCTAGTGGGCTACATATCCATTTTTAATACAGTCAGTTATGGTAAAAACGGGGCTTACTGGATATAAGGGAATACTTTAGTACACAAAACACATGTTTTTCTGGTGCTCATCTCACACAGCTATACTGTAAAACCGTTTTCTACAATTATTATGACAAGTTCATTGCTCAAATATGTACAGTTTTAAGGAAAGGATTTTATATTAACCACAGGTAATAATTAGCAGCATGTGACAGACTACAACTAGCTAGCTTGGGCTTCTGCTGTTTCTACAGATCTGTATGCTCTTCAACTATCGAATGGCAGATTGCTTTTGTGTTGATAATTATGTACATTGTGGTGTAAGTCATTTCTTGGTGCAAGTGTCCTCTTTTTCCAGGAAGATCGAGCAGACCAATGCCTACACAAGCTGAATGAAACAGGGTTAGTTCTGTGTGATTCCGTTGATTAAATAGATAAAACATAGGCAGCTGGCTTGCTGTGGTGGTTTTAACCATTAATTTCTATTAAAAAAAGAAAAAAGCAGGAGAGTTGTATAGTAAATTAAATTGTAAACAAAACTTTTTTTAACGCAATGCTTTAGTATTTTAGTACTGTAAAAATATTAAATCTATATATATTTGGGTTTTGAGCTGAATTCACATCATGGTGCTACTCAGCCTGCTACAAATATATCATAATGTGAGCTAAAAAAACACATTAAAAAGGTTTGAGTGATGTTCCTACTTGTCATATACCTCAACACTAGTTTGGCAATAGGATATTGAACTGAGTGTGAAAGTTTATATATTGTACACCATCTTTTCCCCCAATAGCCTTTGAAAAAAGAAAAAGCATAAAAAAAAAAAACAAAACACAAAAAAACTCTCTCAATACTTGACATTTTAGCAAGTATCACTTGAACTTCAGCTTTGGTTTTTGTTTTATCTTGTTGGTTCTAAAAATTCAGGGATATTTCAGCTCATGTTCTCCTATGCCAACGTGTCACCTGTGTGTGTGTAAAGCTGTTGTAGGTTAAATATCTTATTCTTGGGTTTTTTTGTTTTGTTTTGTTTCTTTTTCCTTCAGGGATTTGATGCTTTCCTTTTGAATCCCTTCTCTAAGTTTTCTTGTACATTGTATTGCTGTAACTAATTTTGTAAATTCGTTAGCTCTTTTTATTGTAATGAAAGCGTTTCAGAGATTTAGAATGTTTTGCCTGTTTCAAACGAATAAACAAAAAGAAAGTAGAATGCACTGAGCTGATTAAAGGGAAAAATGTAAGGCAGGGGTTTGGCAAGTGACTGTTTGCTAGAGTTGTTCAAGTCGCTCTCTAAACAAGGCTTCTTGGATACTGTAATGAATAAAATAAGATATAAGAAGGTACAGTCTGTACAAGGGCTTCCCTAAACATGCAAACCTCCATGTCCCAGATGTATCTTGTGCAATATACTGTAAGATTAAGTTTGGTCAAAAGAAATTTTACCTAACAGAATCACAACGTGAGTAAATCAAAGGAGGCCTTTGGGTTTAATGGTCAAATATTTATTGTGGCAATTTTGGTTTTGAATTCTGTCTGTGACTTGACCCACTGCATTGAAACAAAAGTTTCACCTTTTTTAAAGGAAGAAATTAACGATGGTTATATGTCAGATTGATTAAATCATTATAAATCATCATCTTTCGGTGATTGTGTTTAAGTCCTCTATTGTTCATGTAACCCATAGCGGATGTTGGTGACTATGCCATGCACCGTCATTTGCCAAACTGCTGGCAGCAGAAAGCTTACCTGGTGAATCAGTTTTGTATTGTAAATACCTGAGCTGTAATTTTTGGTGTACAGAACCCTGCCTCAGTTGGAACGAATGACAAAGCAGACATGAAATTGCTTGTATAGGATTATCAGGTTGACTATAGCCATACTTGAAGATGCTTCTGAGTGGTGTCAACTTTACTTGAATGAATTTTTCATCTTGATTGACGCACAGTGGTAAAAAGTTCACTTCTAAAGCTAGCGGTTAACTTGTGTAGGAAACTTTAGCAGTTTGACACTAAGGTAATGAACTTCTGTGTGCATTTTCTATGCTTATGTTCTACTTTTTTTTTTTTTTTTACTTTAGTTTCCTTGTTTTGAGATGTTTGGTATATCTCTAAAAAGAATCTGAGGAAGGTTATAAATACTGTAAGTATTGTAATGTAATGCAGGTTATTTGAAAGCTGTTTATTATTATATCATTCCTGATAACGCTGAGATGTGGGTGTTTTTAATAAAATTTATATTTATTTAATGCACTCTAAGTCTGTCTTGCAGAAACTTGTCTTTCCCTGCCGTTCGTATCAGTGAACAACAAAGCCAGCGCAGTGAAACGTGGTCCTAGTACCAGCCACAGAGCCCCAGAACAAGACAGCAGTTCTATGGCTGGGGAAGCTGCTAGCCTGGTGAACTTAAATCTGAAACTGCACTCTGAGACTCAGAGGAAGCTGCATACTTCAGCAACTTTGAAATGGAACGCATCCACTGACATACCAGGATAACCCAACTTTTCCAGGAAGCAGACCCACATACCACATGGATTTAGCCCACCTCTATCTTCCCTAGCTCAAGCATCACACAAAGAAACACATCACTAGGAACTTTGGGATGGGAAGTCTTGACAGCATGTTCATTCCAAGTTCTGTTTTGACTCTTGCCTCTAATGGGCTGGGAAAGTAGCTACCCAGCCCAGTGCATGGCTCAATAAATCCTGTGCTTACACTGAAGGAGGGTGGCATTCTTATGGGCAGGAAGAGGGTATAAAGCATCGTTGCTCATTTCCTGCTGATTTTTGTGGACACGGATGAACACGGCATATTCACTACTGGAATTTCCTCACTGCTTGAGTAACAGCCACAAATGCACACCTGGCAGAGGCAGGACAAGAGCTTTATTGGTTTGTCTGAGGTATTTATCTCCAACTCTTTAGGCAGTTTTTGGTTGATTTCAAAATACTCCCAAGCAGTGGGATGCTCCAACAGACAGTATTACTGCACTGAAGGGGTTACATTGGCTATTAGCAAAAATTTCTTCACCAAAAGGGTTGTCAAGCACTGGAACTGGCTGCCCAGGGAAGTGGTGGAGTCACCATCCCTGGAGGTATTCAGAAGACGTACAGATGTGGCACTTAAGGATGTGATTTAGTAGTGAACTTGGCAGTGCTGGGTTTACAGCAGGACTCCATGACCTAAAGAGTCTTCTCTAACAGAAATGATTAATAAGAAAAAACAAAATGAAAAAGGCTAGAACCTCATGTGTTATCTACCTCACACATAACCTAGAGAAAAGGAGAAGCAACAAGAAAGTGCGTCTGAATCAACAAGAGGACATACATTCTTGCAGGCACCAAGCAAAAGCCTGTTTTCATGGTCCCTTCTTTTAACTTCAAGAGATACCAGGACTGAATCCTGAAAATTCTCTTCTGTAGAAAGAGACAGAAATTGCTCTCTCTGCGGCCACAAAGTGTTTCTGCAACAACTGGTACTTGAAAGCTTTTAAACTCTGTCTTTGAAGACCCCAAGTTTGTGCTCAGCCCTCATTACCCTCCTTGTCAATATCCACACCTTGGGAAGGCTGCCCTACTCTGTACATTCACTTGAGTGATTGTCTGGGGGAAGCAGTGATTTAAGAATCCAGTAATGTTCCCCCTTGGCTCTCAGCGTATTCCCAGATGGCAATGTCCTCAGGCAGGCTAGCGCACTGCAGCAGACAAGTGTTGCTCTTTTCCGTGCACAGGTGCACTTTAATGGAACAGGCAGCTGGAACCAACAGGTGCAGTAGCTGTAACAAAGGTCTGTCACCCTTCAGCCACCCCTGGAAAACGCTCCTGCCATTGATGAACATTCCCACCGGTCACCTTTTAACATCAGTGGATCTCTTCAGTTGTGGGCACAACATGCTCCCAGCCAAGGCCACTGGCTGGGAAGTCAAACTCACCTCCTGACCACACTTCTCCCGCAAACACGGGCTCTCCCCAAGCTGCTGATGTGCCTCATTGGCTCTGACGGGGGCACCCCGACCATCGCCACCCAAATCACAGGCCTGATAAAGTAGTTACAACAGGGGATGCCCAGAGGCAGCTTCTGCCTTGACTTTCCTCCTCTCTTACCCATCTGTTCTGTCACTTTCTGCCTTTAGACTTCTCACAGAGAGAGCAATACAGTTTTTCTATGGGAATTACTGAAAAGCCTGTGACAACGAGCCAAGCCAGGGTGAACCAACCCCAGCCAACATTTAAGAGTAACAGATGACTGTGCTCAAAGATACAGAAAAGTATCCAGCCTGGAAGAGTGAGGAAAGGGGGAAAAAAGCCCACTTAAACAAAAGGATTTCTTTTGGAGAAGGCAGCCAGGGATCAAGAAGCAGAGGGTGATGATGGTGCCTCTGTATGCACGTTTTCACTGCTGCTTTCAAATACAAACTAGAAGTTATTTAAAAAGTCTCCCGTCTTTTCACCCCAGTAAAACTCAAATCAAGCGAGCAAGTCCTTGGATTCAAGCGCAAAGCCCATGGTTTTAAGCCTAGCTACAAAGCAGATAACGTAGAAATGCACGTTCTCTTGCCTGCTGCAAGCTGTCAGAAGAGCACAGCACAGCGCCTGGCGTGAACCCGCAAGGCAGCGCTCCCCGATACTTCTACACTCGCGCGACCAGCACCACACCAGACTCACTGGAGCTTGCTGACTGTGCACCAAGATCAGAACTGGTAGATATCATCTCATCAGTAAATTAATACCTACTATTTAACTGACACAGTGACACGGAGAGTTTCCCTGAAAACCATGTGTCTGTCAAGTTTCTGTTACACTCAACTATCTTTACCTAAGGCAGGAACAGCTAATTGAGGCACTCAGTAAATGACCATTTTGTCTCAGAGGACTGACAGTTTTACCCCCCCCCCCCCCCCCCATCACATCAGCTACAGCAACAGCTCTCTCTCCATCACTCTCTATGAGACATTTAGGTTTTCAACTAAGTTTATGTATTAAATCGGTCCTTTTACTTTGGCCTGTAAATGATTCCCTAAGTTGGTTTAATTAGGGCAAATATTGTACTAGGAGAGATTCCTGCAGAACTTACTGCAAGTCGGACAGCTTCATGTTTTACTTGCCTCACCTCTAACCAGCAAAAGGAATAACTGATATGGATGAAGTTAGCACACAGTGTTACTGATTTAAAGAAAAAACACACAGCCTTCTGTTTGGAGGGAAGAAAAACCATGCACTAGGGTAAGAAAGTGAGAAAGGAGGAGGAAAAGGTCTATTAAGGATCTACTGCTATCCTTTCTGCTCTTTTTCCAATCAAGAGAGAAAGATGGAGCCTGAAGCTGTGTAGGTGACTTGCACATTGAAACCTGTAGCTGTCCTGCAGCAGAGATTACTGCTGGTGGCCCTGTCCTCACAGGGGAACACAAGGAAGAGATCCCCAGATGCCAGGCCATGGAGAAGGGAATGAGATACTTCCTAAAAACACACACAAGGCCTTTCAGTTGAGAAACGTCCTTATCCTTGACTTCAAAGGGTCTCCTTCCTTCCTTCCAGGTTTGGAGCCTGCACCCATTTCTTTCAGACACGGGATCAAGGCATTACTTTCTCCCTGAGGCCATCTTGCCATTAGTTCAGCTGTTTGAGTACTCATGACCTGGCCACTCAGGTCCTCCCTGCCTGAACAGATTCAGAGCACCACCTTACAGGATGTCAAAGGTTTGAAATATCCTGGGGCACACACAGGCACATCGCATCACCCCTCCTGCCCGTGTCACGTAAAAAATACTTCCAACCACTATATGAAGGAGCCGGGGGAGGCAGAGCCTGCTGTGCCACTTCCTTTTACGATAGGTTTAATCCTCACTGTAAAAGAAGTGCCACTCTCTGGATTCATAATCCCAGCAGAAACACAGCGCTCGCTGCTGGAGAAGGCCAAGAAAGGGCTCGCAGGTTCTCTTTCACAGTCCAGCCAAGCTATTCAAGGTTAACCTGTTTCTCCCACCCAGGATTTGGTTTAACTAGCACTGTAAGTACCCTGTCTTCATAGTACTTTACACAAGGAAAACCATCCCAGGGTAAGCACATTTCCTTCAAATGTCATGGCAACGCAGCTGTACACTCCTAAATCACGGCACAAAAGCCAGCCCCATGCCTGGCGGGAGCAGTTTGGGATTGCGGTTCAGCTCTCTTTTAGTTCCCACTGCATTAGCAACTGGAACCTCACTGGATTTTCAGGTGTAATCATCTTCCTCTTATTTTTCTGCTCCTGTTGTGATTATTTGTACAAATGACAGCACCATTATCTTCCCATATGTAAGCCTCCATACAGACCTCTTTGGTAAAGAGATTTAACTGGAGGGGATGGCTTAGAGTGCAAGCTGCTCTGAAAAGGAACAGGAAAGTGGCATCCTGGGGCTCCCAGTCCACATTTCAATTACTGTTGTAGCTAACGCGCCTGATTTGGAAGGGGGAAGGGTGTCCCTCCATCCATCCCTGCCCAAACAGGCACAATAGATCTCCTCTGAGTAGCCTTCTCCCCACCTGTGTAGTGCTGGCTCTCTTGATATTTGTACAGGCACAAAGCTGGTCAGATGGCAGGAATCCAGTTCTAATTAATGGGAGCAAATGGTTTGCTATAAACAGAGGAAGGGTTGGCATGGGGGGAGGTGACAGATGTCAAGCAAAGGGAAAACATCTATTAGCTGTTCCCTCCTCCCCCACTGCCCCCAGCACATTTGTTTTGCATGACAGCCCAGCAGTTGAGGGCTGGCTTTAAAACATCCAGACTCCACACACTGGGTCCATATGTGAACCTTCGCAGCACTCACTCAGCCTTCCTCAGGCTGAAGGACAGGAGACTTAAAACCTCCGGCTTGCCTGCTCCTCAAGAGCTTGTACAGTCTTATAATCAGTAACCCCAGCAAACCTCCCCTCTGTCTCTGCTGTTAACACTCTCCATCCCAGAAGCACACATGCGTTTTGTCAGAGGGCTGCAGTTTGCAGGCATGTGTTCTCCTAGCTTTTAAGATGAAAACAACCGCTTGCTTGCCCCAAAGCACTCCAATGTCTCAGGTACAGGATGCAAAACAAAGGCATTCTATTCCAATCTCATCCCAGGATGCCACAGCACCCTTGGGTGAGCTCCAGGGATCCCTTGGCTGAGCTGGTCCCAGGAAGACAGGGACCAAGGCTGTGGCACAAGACACGCACACCTCGCAGAGGACACTTTGGGCCACTCCTGTCCCACACTCCAGGCAACAAGTACCAGCCGATCTCATGGTAGCACGGAGGAAACTCATCTGTGTCGAGACAACGACACTGTGAGGAGGTGCCGGGTGATACCAGCCAAACAGAGGCAGTACAAGGAGGAAAAGGGGTCTTGACAGTTCCTGCAGCACTCCAATTGCCGGGTGCGAATCCTGACACACAATGTAAGCAAGCCTCTCTCAGCACTACCAAGAAGAGCACACAGGGAATGTGTTAGATCTGCTCTCTTCAGTTTCCCCACCAGCAACACACTGGTGTTTTACACAAGGGTTTGTACTCGGGATTCCCAGCCCCGGCGCGGGCAGAGGCATGGTTTCCAGGTTCAGTCAAATTGAAAACCAGATGTGCTTTTGAAAGGAAATCAGGTCAGGGGTAGCCATGAGGTTCTGGAGCTCCTGCAGCTGTGCCTGTTACATGAAGAAAGCAATGCTGCCTCCACGGCCCCCTCCACATTCACTATTGCTGCACCGCAGCAGCTGCTCCTTGGGAAAGGCAGCAGGCAGCTCACTTACACACACATAGGCCCTCCCAAAACCCCCATACTTTAAGTGCCAAGGAAAGAAGAAAACTCCATGAAGTCTGAAGAGAACCTGCAAAGTTTCTGTGACTCCGTCAAGTATTCCAATGCGCTCTTTTCATGCACCTGTAAGGCGCTATAGAACAACTCGCATACAGTCAGGTACAGCTGACATCTGACTAGCTGGGATTGTTAGCAGCTGTTTTCTTTCTAGAAAGTGGTTTGCTGCCAGTTGATAGTCACCAGTGACACATGTCTGTTACAGTTCTCTGCAGGTAGGTCACCACTGCATGGACTATCACTCTATGAAAGCCACTGCTCCCTTTTGGGGGTGTTACATGTAATACTTGTGCCGATAAAACAAACCAGAGGGATTTGCTGAGTATTTGGTATCTGCCTGCTTGCCTCTAGATCATGGACTAAGCAGTGAGCAGACACTGTGTGGTCCATAGAGGTCCCTGCTGCTAGCAAGCATTCCCCAAATGCTCCTGGGAAAGGGCAAGCAAAGTTCTTGCTTGTTCAGTTAACTCTGATCAATCAATTATAGTTAAGAAGAGACTATACACGAGACATGACCCCTTGCCTACCACACACAAACATCCCCCAGAAAGGCAGCACGGTCACCATTTTTAAATGACTGCCAGAAGAGATCCAAGCCTTCAGTGCAGGTGAGAGTGTGAGTGTGAGTCCAAGACATGCCCCTCCTCTAGGAAGGAGATTCCTCCTGCCACTCTACCCAAATTACAATAACGTACTTGTTGGGCCAGAGGGGGAGAACGATGCCTAAGGGGAAGCATGGCTTTGTAGTACGGGAATGGAGAGCTCTGCTGCCTGCTCTCATTTCTGCTTATGGATCTGATGTTAATATTAAACAGCACATTAAAAGACGGTGCTCACTTGACCCTTGCCTTCCTCTTCATAGGCAAGCACCCTCCCCAGAAGGCTTCCTCCTTCTCCAGCTACGCTTTAGAAGCAGCCAAAACAGAGGCATGATGCTTGTGAGGAGCTCGGCTCCCATGAACAATGAGTCCACTTTGATCAGAACTCAGGCAGGGGAACACTTTGCTTTGGGGTCAGGTAACATACACAGCAGTGCTGTGGGACTGCCATTCTGAGCTGCCCTAGGCGAATATGGAAGCAAAATCCAGCTGTTCACAGATGTCAGGGAGATGCATCACCTCCAGGGATAAGTAGTGACTGCACAGGGAACACAGACCACAGTTTGGGATTTCAGCATCTAAACTCTGCTTAGAACCTGCTTTAGGTACCCAAGCCTCTTAACCGGGTTTCTCAGATGCAGTACCCTTGCAGAAGAGACTGCTCCAAACCACATGGGAATGTTATAGCAGTAAATACATTAACTATTTGAGTGTTCAGAGACTATCGTAACAGCACCTGAACTACATGTCCTTGAACTAGGAGAACACAAGTGCTTCTTATTCTGTTTATGTTAACCTTCTTCGGTTTTGCTTTACAATTCCACCCCTTATGAGATGAGGCCTATTAAAACACTTGGCTTTTCCTCATCTTTGCCTTAAAAATACCTCCTTTAAAGAACTGTTCCACTGTCAATCTGCAGTGTATTTAAAAAAAGGAAAAGGTGGGGTGGGGGGAGAGGAAGAATGAAAGAGATGGTTTTCTATAAAACCTTCCAGTTCATCTAGCCCATCTCAAAGCAGGTATAGACAAGAACACTTGAACACAAGAACACAAGAATTTTACGCACACGCTGCTCAGCGTGTGCGTAAAATTGTTTTATTAAATGTGGAAGGAAAAGCATTGATTCAAATCTCACAGACACGAGAAGTCAGAATTGCACAGAGCTGCCATTAGTGCTCTTGCTGCTGTGAAATCTGAAAGGAGTGGAAGGGCCACTCATGCAGAGGCCAACACAAAGGCAATGAAGGAAGCCAAAATTACTCTTCTGAATTTCCCCTCTCTGCTGCTGTAATTGGGCACCCCAAGGTATTCTCTTCTCAGCCACAATGGCGAGCAGTCAAACCTGTCACTGCACACCTCGTGGGTAGCACAGAATTGACAGCCAGGGCAACTTTTTCATTGGTTTTTCATAATATGATCAATAAAATAATTCATTACGACCCATAAAATCCTATCTGCATCATCAAGAGACAGCAAAGATGCTGTCACGTCTGAGACATAAATACCCTCCCAGAGATGCAGATCTGCTGACTGCTTTTTTTCTTTTCTTCAGTAAAAATCCATACAGAATTATTCTTTTCTGATTCTAATCATACCACATGAAGCACTGGCTAGCTGCAAGAGGAAAAAACCCAAAGCCCGCTGGTCATAATCAACTTTCAGCTAGAGAAGTGCCACATAATTCAACAAGGATGCTTCTAGATGTCTCGGAGAGCAAGTTCAATGTAAAAGGACCAGGTTTCAGCATTACAGGCATGCTGTATTGCTGTCTTTGCATATAAGGGCACCAAATGCTAAGCAGAACTGCCCACCATGCAAAACTTTTCCAAGCTGTCTTCACTGAACTGCCCCAAATGTAAAGTGAAGAAGTGCACCTTACCACTGGTTTAGAGCTCTGCAGGCAGGAGGGCTGTGTGCCAACTAACCAGTAGTGATGCCTAAAGAGCTGGTAGGGGCTGCAGATGCCTCTGGGGCATAGGGTATTTCCTACTTAAATGCACTCCCTAGTCCATTGAGGTAAGACAATTTGAGGTGAAGATACTTAATTCTCTTCCTTTAGTTTAACTTTATATGTAGAAAGCAAACCCCTTACTTTCCCTCCCTCCCACTCCCATCACAATGGTTTAAGGGAAAGAATGAAGAAACACCTTGAAGTCTGTAGAAACTACATGGCCAAATACATTACAAGTTCTTGGAGCCTTCCAATGTTTTCAGAATGAGTAGCGTGAAACCTTTTAAAGCCACCTGATTACTGGAATATAGACAGCTTCCTTTTTAATGTCTCACATTAACCATCCATAGCTTAGCTTTACACCCAAGTGGCTCAGCTAGCCACTTCCAAGTATATTTGAGTACAGACTAGATCAGACTACAGTAACATCTATTTCCATACTTCTTAAAACGTCTTTTTTCTTCCTCCAATTACAGATATACAAATGTAGGCCTTGTTTCTAAAATTTCTGATTGCTTATGAAGCAATAGTCTATGGTACACTGCAAAACCTGGGATAAGTAGTACAGATTCTGCGAGACGGTTTATGAAATGCAGTCTTCTCAGAGCCTTGCTTAAAAGGCTGAGCTCGGATTGTGAGAACTTTCAAAGACAGTGCTGCCTTGACCTTCTCTCTCGCCCTTTCAAAATCCAAGCACCCTCACAACAGCTTAGTTCTTCAAAAGTCCTTCCCAAAAGGCAATTCATAAAGTTGTAAAACACTAAGATTATACTGGATACAGGACTTGTGGGAAAGTTCACAGCAAGACAAAGCAGCCGCTCTTCAGAGTACTACACAATAACCATGAAGGTATAAGCAAAGACACAGAAGCACCCGGCACTCACCCTTGCCCATTTGTCAGTGTTACAACCACCAAGTAATTTCTGCACAACTCCAGCCAGGCTGGCCATGGTTTTTACTCCAAGGTGCACACAAGCTGTATCGAACAAGAAGCACCGTCTTGTAACTGCTACCAATCAAAGCGAAACATGGATTGGGCACTTCTGAATGGATCATAAGTGACAGAGGACTCAACAGACTGGCTTGAGAGAGAGAGAAAGGAGAGAGCTCCACCTCATTCAATTTCCTCCTTAAAGAAAGAAACAGAACTTGCGAAAATTAGTTTAATCCTGGCATGCTACAGAAAGGGAGAGGAGAGGAAGAAAAGCCTGCGGAGAGACCATAACACTTTCTTGCTGTGGATGCAATTTTACAGTTGTCTGTTGCAATACTGCAGGAAGTCAGGCTGAGACACAAGGATCATTTACACAGTGAAGGTAATCCACTGAGTGTCCAGTTTCTCCTTTATCCCATAGGCCTCCAGCTGATCATCTCCACAAGCGGGTACCTGAATGCAAACCGTGATCAGACAATACTACCTACAGAGCACATGCCTGGGAGCTGAACAGTAGGAGAGCAGGTGTAAAGTGAATCCACAGGAATGGCAGAGAAATCCATCTGGGCAGCCAGAATACAGCTTTCAGAGCTGGCACCACATGCAGTGTGGGACTACTAAGACATCAATAAAGATCACAAAGAGGCTTAATCCTCTTTGGGGCCACCCGAGTTTCTGCAGCTTCCAAATTCCTCCAGGGACTCTCTGAATCCGTTTTCAGGTGCCAAAGGGATCTATTTGCCCCACGTACTAGAAACAGGTTCGTCCTAAAACAGGAGGCACCAGAGTTTTTTTAGTCAGCAACACTACCCACGCTGTTATTTCTGCGTGGGACACCCAGAGTCTCGCACATCAATAACAAGATCTCTTCCTTCTACTAAGGAATAATGCTCTCCTCATCCCTCAGTAGTCTCAGCAGTCTAAACCTCACCATATGCTGACTGCAGCTTTGCAGAAGCCATAGCACCCTTTCAGAGCTCTCCACTCTTTTGCCAGCCTCATCCCCCTGACTGAGGCAGCAGCATTAGCTGGCAAAGAGATTTTGGGGAGGGGGAGCAGGGAAGGCTTTGTGAGAATTATTGGGTGACTTCTACTTATCATCTATCAGGAATGGGATCTCAACCAAGATGCTGTGTAGAAGTCAAAATTCATTGATATGCATTTTGACCCTTTTATCTCTTTCATTTTAAAGAAAAGCACCAAAATATGAACATGAAAGCCCCTCACTTTTGGATACTTTCAAAGCCAAGTCAGTGAGCAGCATATCAATCCAATCACTTCAAGTACTCTCACATGGGAGCCGCACCCAAAGCGTGGGGGTTTATATTTGATTTCAAGACATCTTGAAAATGAGAAAGTAAAAGGAGTTGGGGACAACTAATTCCCTTTAGGCTGAAAGATGGCATGATAACTGGATTGCTAATGAAAGAAATTATATTCAGAAGTCTAGGAAAAAGTAATATACTTCAAGGTAACAATTAAACAGGAAGAAAGGAAACCCCAGGCGTGAATGTCAGAACTTCCATGCACATTAGAAGAGTCAGTTTCACCCTTCTTCAGCATCTTTCCTAAGAAGAAAACACCTACACTTCTGTAACCAAAACAGACATCTTGTGAAGTGACCTGACTGGATACAGTCAGCATGCAAGTTCATTTAGTTGGTTGGTTGGTAAACTGTCAGTAAGTTATCTAAGCAGGTTAAGATCATCTAGTTCCTCCACCTGTTCCGTGCCAGCCTTGCTCTCATGAGTCTTGTCCCCATTGAGAGGTGCACCCATTTCACCACCGTGAATGAGTGCTGCCAAACTTCTGCCCAGCCCAGCTGGGAGCTCTGCCTTGTTTGAACAGCTACACTCCTAACACAGCTTGCTCCTTATCAGCAGAAGGGAGAGGTTTCACCCTGCAAAGTAAATGCTTGCAAGCTCCACAGGAAGAAAGCATAAGCCCTGATTTCTTGCTGTAATGCTCAGAAAGCATTAGAAGCATAAGTAAGCAGAGAGGAAGGTCAGTAATAGCCACTTAATAAACCAATTCACAATTCTTAGCTGGAATTCAGTCTCTTGAAAAAAGAGTAAAAATCCAGCTGAAGCCTTTCCAGAGGCAGGCAGTGTCTCCTTCGCTTACTAGCTCAAATTTATCTTTGGTAACCTGGGATTAAACAGTATCATTCCCCTTGATAAGGGGTCCTATCCATTTTCTTGGGCCTCAAGACGCTAACCTAGCTTAGATACAAACTCTTGTGCTCAGCTGCATATTTACTTCCCAAATGTGTTAATTATTGCACTAATAAAATGGCCCTATCAATGCTGTGGTCAAAAAACAGACAATCATTAGCTGTAAGAGCATTTAATCACAGCCTGAAAACAGCTCAACGCAGGAGCAGACTCCTCCATACTTCACCAAACTCCTTTTCTGTTTCCACCAATAACACACGAGCCTTTTCCTTTCTCACGGGATAGTAAAGAGCCTTAATCACAGCCTCACATTCATTTCCCTGCCACCTCAAACCATAATACATGACACGCCCGACATCACAGCTCATCTTGGGTTTTGCTTATGGAACACTTCCAGGCAAGGAGCCAGGGACATGGGCTTACAGACACCCTACTCTCTCCCAGGTCATTTTAACACATGGAGGAGCACAGGAAGAACACGGATAGTGACACCACAGGACACAGCAGCAGAACCCAGAGTGCTCTGCTGTTTATAACTGGATTATTTTTTCATTTAATGGTTTTTATTTTTTTAGAAGTCCTCTACTAAAAACAAGCAAACAGCAACAAAGAAACCCAACTATCCCCTGTCAGTTGCCAGGTACCCTGTTACACAAAGTATTTTCACGCATTTCAGTGATTTCTTTCCTGGCAGGGCTGGTGGCAAGGATTTCAGCCCAAAGAGGGACTCAAGCAGCCCCACGGGTAGCACTACAAGATTTAACTGCTCACCAGGCCTGGAAGTGGAACCTGGGACCGTGTTAACGCAACTACTGAGCTTACTCAAAGCCCAGGGGCAATCAGGTACCTCAAGAGGAGATGTAAGGGCAGACAAGTGGCACAGCCCAGGATTCCTGGCAAAAGTTCCTACAGCCTGCCTGAGGCCTTCAGGGGTTTATTACAAAGCTGCATCACCGGTTCATGATGTGCATCCTCTAATTAAAAGTAAGCACCTCAAGTCGTACTCTCAGAGCAGGAGCTATTTCCTTCAGACCACAACTACTTCGGCATTTAGCTGAGACGCAGCAGGTTAGGCCTTAAGCCCCCTCTGTTCTGGAGTGGATCCAGATTTATAATTCTCAGTTCCCAGGAAAGCATCCTAACACTTAAGCTAACAGTATGCCTGACCCTTCTCTCTTCCAGGGGCCGCTCATGCATTTATCATTATATCGAGAGGAGCGTAAGACACTAGAGCCTCCTTCTCCGCTTCAGATACAGGTGCTCAGATTAAAACTCTCTTGGGTTGCAAAATTAATTCCAAAGGATGGATGAAGGCTACTCCCACTGAAAAACAACCCATTCCCACCTGACCACAGAGCTCCATTGCAAGGCACAAATTGAGTAACCCCAAGCCCTGAGGCCCAGGAAGAAGTTACACTTGCTGCACCCTCACAATTACCTACAACTATAATCTCCTTTCTCTTTCTGTTGAGCTTTGCATTTGTGCCCTGCTGGGAAGTACACAGGTACAGCTGCCATTTCATGAAGGGAATTACACTTCCATTGTACCACAGCAGTGATACCTGAGATGGCTGCAAAGAGTAACAGTCCTGTTAAATCTTGTCTATCCAGTTGCACAATGAAAAGCAACACATACTCTGAGGTACAAACGTATTGGGAATGGTAAGAGTCAACAAAAAGATGGCTGCTAATACCCTTCAACATACATTTGAACTCCTTTAAGGTTTAAGCTTAAGGATTTCTTGCCAGTTAAGCTCCTCAACACTTCCCAGTCACACCAGCAGCTTAGTCATGCTCTTTTTAAAGCAAGCCCTAACTCAAACCAGGCTGATTTTAGATCTCAAGAGCAGAACACTGCACTCAAAAAACACCAAAGCTTTATGAAAACCACAGGTACTAAACTGAACTCACCTTGTTTCCCCCTCAAGGCTATGCTCTACCTTGAGAAGAGTCCTCCCCTGCTTTGCTTTTGCTTTGCAACCTCCTGCAGAGCCACATAACCACGGCACCCTGGGAAGGTCAAACCCTACCTCCACCTGAGGCGCTCCCACCCCAGTGCTGGATGAGCCCCAGTCCCACCCATTCCACACAGCCATGAACACTCTCAGTCAGCCCAGACCAGCAGAGAACAGGTGAACACGGCACTAAAAAAGCTGTAGTGTCGTGTCAAGGCCAGAGTGGTTTTATCTGGGTGATTTCTACCCGTTAATTGAAACACTGTGCCCTTAAATGAGTCTGTCTGGCAGGCGTGCCGGCTGAGCTTACAAAAAGTGGAAAAGACAGAACCTGCTTTTGCATTCCTCCCAGTTAATTGGATTTCACTGGGTGGGGAGGAAGGGAACTCTCTCTCTCTCACTGCTGGTTTGGTTACTTTCTGTGTAAGGCTGTAATTCAGCTTCTCCCTGACACGACAGAACCCAGCCATCCCTTGCTCAAGAGCAAACTCCCATTCCTGCAGTCCAGACGGTTTCTGTGGCTCCACAGCAGACTGTCTGAGATTTCTGTCTAGGGCACAGAAACATAATTATACTAATTATGAGAGAGAAAAGATAATAGTTACAGAAGTTCTTTTCCCTAATCAGCTTTAGGTCAAAGCTTTACCTACAGCTAACAAGGAAATAATCTGTTAATGAGCCCACATCAGGAACCAGCATAGTCACAGCAGTGCAAACGCAGAAAGCCATAATTTGCAACAAATGGGTTAGAACTACATTTAAAAAAATGGCTGAGTCCTGGGTTTATTTAACTAAAGACATTATTAACTTGAAACTACAGCTGCCTTGGTGCCGGGTCTTATCTTAGAAAGCAAGCTAAGACCATTGCAATGAATGCAGCATTGTGAAATTTCGGAGTTCAGGGCTACCTGAGTAAATGCTGACAGTCCAGAAGCACCTTTGAAAATGCCTATACATTATACCAGCCATTTGGAAAGGTGCTTTTTTGTTATTTCTCCTGATAGGCATACTGCTCATTCAAGAGAAAGATGCCATCTATTCTTCAGTTATAGTAATGGGCAGATCACTAGGACTGTGGGTGTTAGACCACTGCCAGCAGCTTAGAGCTTTCTAGACAAACTGGACTGTTTTTCTCTTGTACAAATATTATCTCTTTTACACATAAGTCAGACACTGAGAACTTGTTCTCAGTGCACAGAAATATCAGTGCAGGCTTTGTATATGCTACAGTGGAATTTGTTGTAACTGCTGGTGGCTGACCCCCCCAGCAGCAGAGGTGCAATGAGATGCAAGGAACTGATTTTCAGCACTGAACCATCTACTCTTCTAAGAGCAAAGCAGTGCAGGCGCTATAAGCTGTCCTCGCTGTGCCTTCGCTGTTGCTCTGACTGATAAGCTTTCTCAGAGTGGAAGACTGGAAGGAAGTCTGCTTTTTGTTTTGCCTTTTTTCAGGAAAGGAACCATCACACAGATGCAAATAATGACTGACAGGTGCTCTGACAGCAGCCTGCAGGGCAGGGGGGGGCACAGTGTCTGGCTTTATGTCAGCTCCTCTAGCTCTGTTTCAACTGTCATAATTGCATGGTTATTGGAGGGGGTTAATGTACATTTAATATGCAGACTGCTGGGAGGAGGGTTTAGGAAGAACGTAGCACCAAATGCTACTTTTCTCTGTACAAGCACTTACTTCAAGAGTATTGTGATGTTAATGCCCCCTAAGGAACAAATTACTAATCTGTTTGTGGACCTAGGCATTTGGCACAGCAGTGCTGCACAAAAAGCACTTAACTATTTTAGATTATGTACCAGAAGCAGTAGTTGTGACTTCTACAAGTAGGTTCTCCATGTGCAGGGAAGGGCTTGGTGCTTCAGAACATAATCCATGCAAAACAGCTTATTGCATGATCAGCTGGTTCAACCAGCACCAGAGAGCACTAGGGAGAGAGAAGCATCTTAAACCCACTTCTTCCAGGGACTCAGGCTCTTCATGCAGGGCAATGGGAGGCCTTTCTGTTCATTTGCAGTTCAGCACATTGAGGTCTGCCCTCCCTACCCCTTTGCACTGGTGAGGAATGGCAACATCTTTACTACATGGTGTAGCCAGAGGAAGCAGCAGTTTCCTTGCCCTTCCTTAACAGTTAGAGCACTCATTCAGGATGTGGGAATTGAATGCACTTCCCTGTCTACTTGCTGGAACTCAGATCCATCTGTTAAGTTTCGCAAGGGCTGAATTTCCTCAGAAATTGGAGAACTAAACACTAATCTCTGAGCTATCATGTAAAAAGACTGCTCTGAAAGCTGCCTGCATTTATAGCTCAGGCAAGACAGACATGCCATGCCACTTAGCCCTGAAGAAAAGGGAGGTGTTTCAGGAAACAGCAATAGCAGGATCGTCCATGTCTGACTATTTACATGTGAAAAGCTAGGATCAAACAGTTTCCAAGTTTAGATGACCATGAGCTGGCTGTTATGGGAGATACACTAGTTCTTCCTGCAGACCAGTGCCTGTGGCACCAATGCTACACACCAGAGGCATCAAAGAAGATGGCATCTCTTGTCCACAATAATGAGACCCACTGGAACAGAATCCAAGAACAATGCTTCCTGACAACTGAGAAATAAATAAATCAAAGGACTATCTGCCCCTTCAGGAAATTAAACAAATAATATCCAAGGCCATGCTTGTTGCTCTGTTACTTATTAAAATTTTCCAACAAAAACTGATGCTGCCTATTTTTATTTACCGATTTCCTCGCACTTTGTTATTTGCTGACATGTGTGGCAGCACACACATAGACCTGCAATCCAGGACTGTAGCCTGAGAAACATGGATGTTATGAAGGCTCTTCATAACATCTTTAAAAAAAGATTTCATTTCCAAAGATAACGGAGAACAGATACCCAAAGCAAGGCAAGGCGAGGCAAGGCAGTATTGCATTAAGCCTTGTATTAAGAAAAGTCTGACAACCTTAAGTCAAAGACAGAGGTCACAGGTGTTTTGTTCATGACCACAATTGAGTTCAGAGACAAATAAAGAAAGCATTCACAGTAATGAAATTGTTGGATGCAGTCGTGAAGGGTAGAACTAGCTTACACTCTAAACAGGATAAACCAGCTCACACTGGTTTACATAAAACGCCCTAAGTAACAATGCCAACACCGTGTGTCAAATCACTGAACCAACAGAGCAACAGAGATCAAATTGCTGTTGGATAATCAACAAGTCCTCTGAGACAGACTGTGCTTACCTTCAAAGAACTGGCATTCAGCCACTGATTCTTTAAGGTGTCTCATGCTCTTACACCCTAATTTTCTTTATAAAAACTTAAAATGTCAAAATGAAGGTAAAGGGCAGGGACAAGCATGATGTGGAAAACACCTAATCTTGTCTGATAAAATGCACCCTTTTTGGCCATGGCTATCACACCACCCTCAATGTACACGGGATGGTGCAAAGCACTATTTTCCCTCCAAGTCACTCCTCATGACTCTGCTATCTTCACTTCTCCTCACATTATCTTCTAGACTCCCATCCCATGCAGTCAGTCAGCTGAAATGGCCTTGTCTGGTGTACATGTGAGAGTACAAACATCATCCAGAAACTACTGTTATTGCTACATAACCACCCAATTTAAGCATAGCTGCAGTGCATTCAGTTTCTGGTGTGGCTGGGTCTGGCAACTCTGCTTCAGTGTGACCTTGGGTTTTCATTTCTGTAATGCAGCAACAATTTAGTCACAGTACCAATCTCAAATATGATCCTAGAAATGACACAGCAAAGGTCCATTTTTATTTGTCCCAGCAATTACAAATCACTGCTGCCTTCTTCTCAGCTTTTTGGGTAGTTTGCATGTTCCTGAGCTTTTGGGGCTTTTCAGGGAAAGGGTTCTGTTTTGAAAGAAGGAGAAAGAGAAGGGAAATTAACTGCTAACCTTTAAAATCTGTTGAACGTGAAAGTTGTGTGTTCTTTTTCAAGTAATGCATGTTATTTCCTGCCTTTTTATTTGTGATTGCAATTATTCTTGTGTTGATAATGGAGGAGTCAGAAGGTGCTCTGCTTGCTTTCAACTATGTTGACCATGCAGAGCAGATTTTCATCTAAACAATAAGCAGATTCAAGCCAGAAATAAACATGTTGGTCTCCATGTAAAGGAAGCCTATGGGATATTCTCAGAGTAAGGTTTTCAGGGCTGGTTCCACTGATATTTGTCAAGTTAAGTAAATTGGCAGCACCTCCCTTCTTGACAATTGCAACGCAGAACACACCAATTCCAATCACAATTTCCACATCTTATACAAGTCACCAGTTTTGGGGGCTTTTTGGTGGTTTTGGGTTTTAAGTGATTACACAGTATACATGTAGTTAAACAGAGGATACAGAATATAAGGTACCCACCCCTGATATTGCTGCATTTCCCCTGACCCTGTAAAGAACAAATTACACTGCAGTTTCATGGGGTCTGAAAAAAGCTATTAGTGAGAATTTGATCTGCATAACTAAAGTATCACCACCGAAATGTAAATGTTATTTATTATCACAAAAAAACCAACAGAATTGAAGTGGTGTTATTAGGTGGTCACTTGCATTGCAATGGGGAAAAAGGTCAAAAACATTTACCATTTTTTTAAAAGGAAGACTATCCTCAAAATAGGTCACTTCCAAACACCTTATTCATTCCTAACAGCACTTTGCTACAGCTCCCATGATTTGTGAATCCCAAGGATGCACTTAAACATCTGCAATTTCATCATTTTATGTTTTTATACTGTTAGCTTAAAATTTTGTCGAGCCATTGTGCAGTAACAAGTTGAGGAGCTGAGGATTACTACTGCAGGAGAAGCAATGAACCCAGCTGTTCACCATGATCAAGAAAGGATTATTTCCTGTGACAGGTCATAGCAGAGGATTTTCTTGCTGTTGTTTAATACCTGCAACAGCTGAAAAAAACAGCTGCTTAACTTGAACATTTCAAAATTCCCCAATGAAAAAAAATAACCTTTGTCTTCAGGGGGGTATTTGTGTGTTTTGTGTTTGGTGGGGTTTTTTTCAAGAAAGAAGAATAAAACTGCAGAGCTCACCTACTTGTTCAATATCACTGAAATTCATATAATCTCATTCCTGCTTTACCAAAACATAGCAGTCTTTCATGAAAAATAGCAGGGAAGGCATGTCATAACAGCCTCATTGAATAACCAAGGCTCTTTTCATTCAGCATAAGGTACTGAATTCTTGGAGCATTTCTAGAATGACAGAGAAACATTACGCAGCCACAAGTGAAGAGCCTCTCACTTCTCCTGCCCTTCCACAGAAGCAGCCATGGCCATCCCTGACACAGTAGGGCACCATCCTGCCCTACTGCCAGCCCAGTCTCATCATCCCTTTAGGATACTCTTTGCCTTGTAGAAGACGGACTCGCCTTTAGCCAGCATCTGATCCCATATTCCAGTTTCCTCTTTCCTTGTAATTATGGAAAGTGAAGCTGATGTCTCAACAACTCCACAGCTTTCAGATTTACACTTTCTCCAGGAGTTGCTCCATCACCAAATCCAGCCACACATGCCTCCCCCATCCTTTTCTGTTATATTCTGTGAAGCCAAAGGATTACAGCAACAGAAATAAATTAGCCACCTCCCTGTCTGCTTTTCCCTCCTCCACCTGATTTCTATACTTACTGTTGAACTAAGTTTAGAGAATACAAACAGTGGGTCTGGTCAGCAGTTTCGCTAATAATCAGGTAAGTAACCCCACTACCAGGTTGCTGGACCTTATTGGTAACAACTCCTTTTAGAAGCAGCATTTTCTTACTGCATTGTAGTTTCAAACAGGCTGATAGCAGTAATTAATTGGCTTCCCTTCATCTAGATCAGGACTTCCCAAACTGTGGTATGCATGATGTGCAAAGCCAGTCCGAAGAGATACACGCTAAAACCAGACCCACCCACAGTTGTTTCTCTGGAGGAAATGGGGACAGTAAATACTGGTCATGCAGCTGAACGCTTCTTCCTGTGCCTGCCAGCAGTCCCAGACCTGCCACAACGTCTCTTTGTATGAAAGAAGTCCATGCTGAAGATAGAAGTTAGCAACTTTGGAGCATTTACGCTTCTGCACAAGAAGTCTTTGCACTGCTTTGCCCTCTAAGCCTGAGTTTTGACAGAATCAGGCTCCATGCACTGTTCACTATTTTCACATCCCAGCACAAAAGCATGGCACCAGAAACTCCCCAGTGCTGCATGACAGTGGGTCCCAGTAGTCTCCTCCCCTTCATTCCCTGACTTGTCCTTCCAAAATAAGCAACAAACTACATGGTGAGGATGTAAATAATGTGTAGCTGTGCTCAGCCATCTGACTGCCATGTGGCATGAACATAAATCCGAAGCTAATCTGGATGAAGCTATCATTTTTCCTCATTTTACCTTCTCTCTTCCCTCACCTCCTGTAAGTCTCCTAGAGATTCAGATGACATTTTTCCACTCAGGGTATTAAAAAAATTGTTACAAACTCATCAAGAAAGCAAACTTCAGGATATTCAGCCATGAGTCTTGCGTTGGGGTGGGGGAAGAAAAAGCAAGGACAGTAACTCCCATCTCCATGCATACCTCCATAGGAAGCAGCACACTTCCAGGAAAGCAGCTCTCCAAGCTGACACACTGCACCACTTCCCCTTTCCCGTCCCCGTCCTGGAGCAGAGAGCAGGGGGGAGAAGCTCTGTGGTTACTCTTTTGGCCCCTTCTGCCAGGCAAGCAAGAGTGAGGAAAGGGAAGGAAGAGGACTGCCAGAGAAGGCAGCAGCTTAGCTACCCCTGCTGCTGGCGGGCAGAAGTGCGGGGCACCGGGTTTGCCACCCCTGCCCCTCTGAGTGGGTCCTGGCCAAGCTCAAGGGCTGCTCAGGGAAGCCATTTCTCACTGCCCAAGATCAAACTCCATATGTAGGTGTTTAACCAAGAGTCACCCAAAGGTCACCAAATGACTCAGTCTCCAATAAAACTTGGAAGTCCCTATGCCATATATCTGCCACTTGCCATAACCACTAAATCACATAAAGGAATCAACATCTGTAATAGGTCTGCAGTTTCAGAAAGCACGACTGCACTTTCAAATTTGGAATCTGGAATGCAAGAGAATTTTCCAACTACTTCAAGAGGAAAAATTAACTCAGACTTAAGCCCACTGTTTGTTCTGGATAACATTTTTGTTTTGAATTAATCTTTATGCACCTCCCACACACATACATATTTTCTTATGGTTTGGGCTTCTTTTGATTTCCCTGCACCATGACCTATGCTTTCCAACCAAATTCCACATGTGATCACCTGAATGAAAAAAACACTGTCTGTTCTAACATGTTACAAGGAATTGGACAAAGTCACAGAATAAAGGGTGGGGGAAAATATTAAAATTTTTTTTTGAAAACCATGGTAAATGAATGACGAAATGTTTCGGCAAACATGGAAGTACTTCTTCCATTCCTCCTGACATTTCCAACTACTCTTCTCCTTCTTGGGCCAGTGCCTTCATCGTACAGGATCTTTTCTCAAGAAGACACTATAACTAGGGAAATAACACAAGACAGCTTGAGAACTTAATGCCTTTAAGGAGCGAATGAATCAACTGTTCCCCCTAGCTCATCCTCCTTTCAGAAGTGGCTGGGGCCTAAAATAACTGGGGAAGTTGAGGCTACCACCTGCACAGCCCCTTTCTAAGCATCACCAGAGTCTGACCATGTTCTCAGAATGAGAAAAAAGCTGCTGTAGTCAAAGTGTGCATCACAGGGGTTTGTGAGTGATACAGAAAAACTGATGAGCACTGAGAAACAAATAAGGGAAGAGGGGTCTACTCTCATCTGCTCACAAGTATTAAACTAGAGCAGTAACACAACAGGTAGGAAAAAGATCCCTCAAAAAAAATGCCACTTACTTCTTTCATCTCCACAGTCATCTTGGAACCCTGATCTCTCATTTTCATCTATCCCACAGTGCTATCACCTCTCACCTTGAGCACCCAGACAACTCCAGTTCCAGAACTCTTACAAATCTGTGCTCTCCAAAAACAAGTGCACAAGCCCCCACCTCACCTGAACACTCACCAACCCCAGCCTCAGAGACATCAGCTCAGCAAGGAGAAAACTCTCTACAGCTCTACTGCTGCCTAATCCCTTGTGGCAATCAATTTTTCCTCTATGTGAGTCCCTCAGCTTTTCATTCTCCACTGTGCGCCCCTTCTGCTGCCTTCTTGTCTCAACAAAAAGGCAGAAGTTCTCCGAGGGCAGCCATATTGCATACAAAATACACACAGAGTGCCAAAGGTCCATCTTCTGCAGATATCACTTATGGTTGGATCATGCTATGATGCTAAGTCCCTGTCAGCTGTCTCCAAGATCATCTGGAATGAGCCTACCTAGAATTAACAACTTTGGAATGCGAAAGGGGAGGCAGGGGAAAAGAAAGAAAGGGGAGAAAATGGCCTAGTGTTTGCCAACAAACAAGCCATAAAAGTGTTGTTGCACTTCTCCTTTCTGTGCTCCTCAGATGGTTCTCTTTTTCAGATGGAAAAGGGAACTGCAAAAAGAAAGACTTCTCATCCTCTTTCCAAACTGGCATGATGAACATCCAGGGTTTGAGGTTGTTCTTAGGGGTTTGGTTGGGGGAATTTTTGAAGACTGAATGTTTATTCAAATTCTGAGCTTCATGGTCACATCATCCTACCACTAGCTGTGACTCCACTAGGCAACAACTTGCTCTTTACTGTTTAAAACAAAGCACAGAGATTTCATTCCTGCATTGCAGTCCCAGTGCTGACATCATCTACGAACAGACCATTTCCCCTGGCTGCAGCAGAGCAGAAGAGATGTCCATCTCTTCTCACAACATGCCTTGCTCAGAGTTATCATTTCCTCTAATCTGCTGACTTCTTTAGTCTGGTTATCCTTTGTCTCTATCAAAATGCCCTTGGTTCAGTTATACAATCAAACCTGTAAATCTTTGCAAGCCTGATCTGAGAGATGGAAAACTCATGGAGCATTTGCTACAGTTAGATATTGTGCATGCACAGTATTTTGGGCACAATCTACTCAACTGCCTCAGTCCTACCTGTAAAATCTCTCTTCCAGAGCTACTGCTTAATTTAACATAGCTAAATTGTGCATTGTTAAAACAAAGCATGTAACATTTTCTTGTCCCCTGACACCATGGAGGAATTACGGAATAAAACCCTGGTTATGCTTACCTTCCTATCCCTCCCTCTCAAGGGTTTCAGATCCAAGCAGAATGCCTCTTGAACCCTCTACTCTGCTGCACTAGGACTTAAGACAGTAATTAGAGCACAACTTCCAACAAGGGCAGATCTGCCTCAGCCTGTTCAGAAAATTAGAGGAAAAAAAGCAAGAGATCACTCAATTGATTATCACAGCTGGGTTTTGCCAATAATACTGTAATCCAATTAATAAATCTGCAATTGAGTTTAACTTGGCTCCATGTCCTTTCATGTAAATATTCTGCTGCTAGCATTAAACACATTAACATTTGAGCATATGGTAGAAACACTACACTTTTACTGAAACAAACATCATCAGCTTGAATAAAAAGTCAAATACACAGACTCCTACACCAGAATGTCTTATTAATGGAAAACGACTAACAAATATAGTTAATTACTGGGAATATGAATAGTTCAACTGCAGTCCTATCACACGAATATTTTCAGTCACTCTGCTAAAGGACTTGCCCTTAGTTTACACTTTCATCAGCATGACAAGATTGAAAGTAAAAAGAAAGATGACATCTCAGTAGGCCTGCATTAAATGCAGAAGCTTCTTGATGCAATAGAAGATTTTAACCTCCTCCACCTGGTGTGAAATGGCAGTTCTCTGCCAATGCTGTAGAAGTATTTTACCGTAATATAGCATAGGTCAATAATCTCTAAATGCCAGCTCAAAGCATTTGTGAAAAACCTTTCAAGTGATTATTAGCTTGATAACTCTTTACAGTTTGGTTGCACATTAGAGAAACACATGTTGGTTGGTGTCATTCGATGAAGCTCTAGGATTCATCTGGCAAAAGGACACAATAGACAGGTTTCAGCCCAAGGAAAAGTACTTCCTCAAGGCAAGTCGCACTTCATTTACTTTTATCTCTTTTGTGAACACAAGGCTTTCTTTTCTGGGCCTCAGCAACATAGGCCAGCAAGACACTGAGATACAACAGTGTGAATCTAAGGGCCCAACATCCTGTATCTTTACTATTTAGGGTATGCTAAATTTATCACCTAAACTTTAATCCTGCTTACATGACTGTTTTTTGTTACAAGCAGCCACTATCACTCAATACCATATATAAATGTTAAACAATAACACCATGATATTACAGTATAGAGGTTGAGGGGTCAGGATAAGTCTCTGCAGAGTTCACTTCCTTCACATATACACTGCCCCCGACTATCCCCTAACATTCACGGCTCCACAAGTTCTCTCAAAAGCAGAACAGGAATAGCATTAAATCCTTCTACCAGTTCTTTTACATATACACACACACAACACACACACACACACTCTTCAGAATGTTAGCTCTTTGAAGTGCTACGCGTATTTCGACATACCTACTAAAATGCTTTTAATCATGATTACAAATTCTAATAGATGCAGAAATGGTTACGGCTGCAAAATGATGTTTTTTTTTCATTCACATTCTTGTAAATAGCATCTTTAAAATCAGGAAAAAAAAAGCTTCCTAGTTGTTATGCAGAATAAGCATTCCATTTTTGTGGATACTCTTTCATTTGATGGGTCAGAACATTTCAATACAACATTGTTTCAAGATGAAGAATTTTAAAATAGGCATTTTTTAAATAAGAAAATTTACAATTTGAACATTCAGAAAACAAAACCCAATTATTACAGAAGAGAACTGGAAATGAGTCAGCTACCTCTATTCACTATACAACTAATTAACACAAAGAAACCATCTCGCTAAACTTATTTTAATAATCCTATATTTAGAAAGGGATTAGGCTTTTAAGTTAAAAGGAATAAAATCTGCAAGTTTTAGGAGCTGGTATGCATATGTTCATTAGCAGCTGCAGTTTGCCTTCTCCCTTCCTGGTAAAGGGCACTTCCGCATACCCCTTTTTTTTTCTCCTTTATCTTAAAAAAAAACCAACTTTTGTTTTTACATGAGATCACCAGATCACACATTCTATGAAAAATGATCACATGCTGTGCAACTTGCATACATTGCACTTTCAGGCAGCCCATAAGCACACTGGTATGATTCAGATTAGCTATACTACGTATCTAACAAAGAGCTTGCACGTCACAGAAAAGTTGTTGTGAAATCTTCAAGAATTGTGTCACTTCTTCCAAGAAGCGTGAGTTGAAGACACATGTTGGGCTTACTTGCATTTCAGTTGGAGGTCCCACAAACCATTCCAGCTGAAGATAGAGAGCTAAGTGAATCAGAGAGCTACTTTTACAAAGCAGATTATCATAATTGAGAGCAACACCATTACATGATTGGTAGGTAACAAAGATGTTCTGATGAAACTTAGGTTCACAGAAACATGAATCTCAAATCTCCTCTCTTATTAGGATAAGGCAATGCCATTTCCTTTTCCACATTTGTGTCCTCTTGTTCTCCCAGTTAGTCTCACAACAAGCTACATTACATATGCACTTCACAATGACCCTTGCTCAGCTGCCCTGCTCTTACCCTGACTCCTTTTCTCTTGCAGGATTTCCCTTACACACACACATAGCTATAGAACTTTGACAGGATTCCAGAACTCCTCATCTGAACACTCAGAAGCTTTGTGCTGCCTAGAGAGATGTGTGTTAGTAATGAGGCTTCCCTGATGTATAAAGTTTTTGATCAGCTAATGCCCACAACATTACTGTAACATAAACATACTGTCCCTATTTATAGATACAAAAGAGGCAAGAGAGAGGTTTACATGGTTTGTCCAAGTCAGAAAACTGCCCAAGTAAAGGCCTGTGAATACCTGATTCCCAAATCATCATATACAATGAATAAATAATTTAGTTAAAGCAAAACAATAACGAGACAAAAGTGTATTTCAGTGGACAGCTGTCAGGGGAATTCTGTCCTCACCTGACTCTGGCTTCCCTCTCATGCCAGCTCTCCAGGGACAGCAGGCTGCCAAATACTGCTCAGCTAGACATGACTTTTTAGCACATAGTAGACTTTCTAAATAGCAAGAACTAGCAGGATATTTTCACCTGAACTCTTAAACCAGCTTTGTTCCCAAGCCTTCTATGATTTAGAGTTAAGATGCTCAGAACTCCCAGGTCGTCACGAGTTATGCTTTGAAATTGGCTTTTCTGCACTCTAGAAACAACACACAAAGGCCATTAGGGGACCTAAAGACCTGCTTAAGAATTGAGTCTAGTCTCCTGCAGAACCCACAAGGATGAAGATGCCAATTTACACCTTGAACTTTCACCGCCAATGCTCTTTTCACTCATAAGACAATTACACCATCAGACAACCCTCAGTCTGACTAGCAAGCCTGCATCTTCAGTCAAATCCTTCAGAAAGCCTGTCAGTATAGCTAACTTTCTTACTGTAAACAAAGCTGAATGTATCCTACATTTTCCTAGACACTGAAAGGAGCTCCCTTCTCAGTGTTGGGAAAGTGTCAGGTCTCTGGAAGAAATCAGACCACTCACAGAAGAAACTTTTCTATCGATGTTACAGGTAGAATAAAGAGTACATGGCCTAAGCCTGCAAGGTACACTATGTGAAAGTAGAATTTAAAGTTAATTCTTTGTATTCCAACCTAGGGCTTTTGACACCAGGTAGATGTTTACTCTTCAGTATATTTGCAATGTTAAATACAAAATGTTTAAGGAACACCCCGAACATGTAGCTGTAAGAGCAGCAGTCAGATATACAGAGTAGACAAACCAGTTTCATAACATTCCAATATTGCTGTCCTGATATATCTAGCAATAAATGAGCATAAAGCTAGTAACAGCTATAAAGTGCAGCCTTTTCGGTGACTACACTTAAGCCTCTTCAGCCCAAGCCAGATGCTTACAATTCCAACTGCTGTGTGGTAGGCAAACGTTCTTCCTTGGCAAATGCATCCCATTGACCTCTATGGACACATGAAATCAGCATTGTTACATATTGCTGAAATATTTAGGCAACTTTGTTTTGAAGTATTTAAGACACTCCTATTTCATATTCTATTCATTACTTTTATTGGACTGGACCACCTAGATGTCTTCCATTCTTTCTTTTCTCTTCCAGCTAACTTTTCACTTTTTTGTTCTCTAAATCCCAGATCTCTTATCCTCAGGGGGTAGAAAGTACCCAGGTTACTAAACCTGGCTAAGAAATCACCTTCACAGCAAGGGCAGAAAAAATTGTGCACCCTACTGACTCAACATTAGTTTTGCCTTTTAACTTGACTAAAATTGAACTACAACACATTAAAAAGATTCAATCCCAGTAAAAGCAAAGAGAATCATGATGAAATAATACTTTGGTCAGTTTACAACTGCTTCATGCCATAGTTCTCAAGTGTTAATAGAAGTGTCAACCACAGGCTAGTTATCATAAGGCACTCTCCTTGCATGACATCTATGAACAATTCTCTCAAACACACTTCACAATTACTTTATATTCTTTTGGGGGGTTTCGGAGGATGTCTGTTGTTACTAACAGCATGAAAATAACATCCCAACAGTGACAACAGCATACTATTTTCACAGTCCTTTTATTTCCACCCTTGAAAGAATAATGAACATTATTTCCACATAAGTAAAACTCAAACCCCAACTGGGGGACTGAAGTGAAGACTCCTTGTCAATAAAAGATACTATTTTGAGCAGCAGCTAATGATTTATGCATGTAAAAATAGCCTTTACCATCACAATAGAGGGAGGAGGAAGAGGGAAGTAACCTCTCCTTTCACTCCAAAGCAGACAAAGAGGAAGCAGAGATGCAGTTACCCCTGAAAGAAATGTGTATTACATATTCAACACAGCAAATACAGTTAATATGGAATTCTTTCCTCAGCAGGGAAATAAAAATATTTCTCTTCAAAACATCTTCCCAGGAAATATTAGTATCAGATATAAAAAAGTTCTTTTCAGAAAACTATTGAGAAGTGGACACTGCTACACTAAGCTTCCCACTAAAATGAAACCAATTTTAAAACCAATATAGGCATCTAATACAAACAGAAGAGCTAGTCTGCAAACAAAAAAAGCCAGAATAAAATAAAAAGTGTTTATTGCACAGACTTCTTTTTCCCGAGGAGATCTGAAAAATATATTCTACTCTCTCTGTCCCATCCCCCTAATCCTCTTATTTGCAGATATTCTCTCCACAGATATTTGATTACGCTTCATTTCTGAAATCCACGTCAGTCGCATTCAGTATATTTTAGCAGCAAGGCTACACACAGCAGTACATCTTTTTATTCCACCTGGGAGAAGTCTTTAGAAAATGTACATAAACACATGCTGAAAGTAGCTCTTGCCTGTTAAAGACAAGAGTCATCTGTTTATATACTCCATGAGGTGAGAAATATTTTCACAGTTTTCAATTTACGATAGTAGTAGACATTTCCAGTCACTCCAATTTTCAGCTTTCCAAGTACTATTTGTTATTTTCTTGCACAAAGTCTCATCTGATCTGGCCTGCTCATGAGAGTTCAGCATGGGTACATTTGTAGTCAATACTTTTTCAAATGCATACAGCTTTCCATTCTATGCCCCCAAGAAAAGAAAAAACAGGACAGCAGTGACCACTGTATAGGGAAGATAATTTGATTTTACATAGTGCCCTTCATTGTGCAGCTGTCCCTAAGCACTCTACAAAAGAGTAAGCCTCCTAGATTTACACCATAGGGGTAAATACAGCAGCTGTTCTGCCCTCCACAAGAGCTCAGCTCTAACCAAAGTAATATCTTAGAGAGGCTGCACGTGAACCCAAGATGCCAGGGAAACATTTAGCCATTATAACCTTAGGCATAATGCTGCATGTACTCAGATTTCTGAAGCATGGGAAATCAGTACTGTAAATGTATGTTGGATGTAATGTATCTCTTGACTAAAAAAAAAAAAAGTAGTCCTTGACATCTGAGATTTCTGTTGCATTTTTCATACCACACCTAAACTCTATGTATAAAAGAATGCAAAACTCTATGCAGAGGCGAGTACTCCATCTACTCCCAAGTGCTGAGGCCCAAACTGAGACCTCTGAAGTGACCGGTGCTTCTACACTAGACAGTACACTAGAGGAAAGTCTCTAAACCAGGAAAATCATTGCCTAAAAAAATCAAAGAAACATTCCCAAAGACAAAAGCTTTCTTACTAATAACTTACTACTTGTAAGGAAAAGTTAGTCCTCTATTGTAAGCCACAACCTAACTTTTTCTGTTCTTTATCCTCCATTTCCATCATGTGCCAGCAATATTAACCTTCTGTTTTGCTCACCTCTGGACTCAGTAACAAGCTGAGATAAAGCTGTCTGTCTATATTACCATTTCCTCTCTTTTTACTTAACAGCTGGCTTTTTTTTGGTTTTGTTTTTCATGAGCACCTTAAGTATAGCCAGGCCAGATACAATCCTGCAGTAGAAAAAAATGGCAGATTATTTTTACTATGAAAGCACAAAGTTCAGTTCCATACACTTTATTAATCTTGTCTCACTGAATGAGGACCTGTCAAAAATCTTCATGCATACACAATTCTAAAAATGGAAGCTTTCCAGAAGGAGAGACTTTCCTGTGTGATGAAATACACAAGTTAACAAAACAGGATGTAGTACAGAAAGCACACGTGCATCCTTAGTTCAGTTGTTACAGCATCAGCCCTTCCTAGTTGAACTAGTCTTTGGGGTGAAGCTGTACTTGTTTTTCTAAAGCACATATGCTCTGCTCCTAACTCTGTGAAGCATGCAGAGACAACTGGGTACAAAAGTGAATACAACTCAGGAAATGGCACACAGTTGTATATTAAAGAACATGGTAAACTGCTAAACCTATTACATAAAGATTATTGTCTACTTGAAATGGATTACAGTCAGGGTGGCCAAACAAGTTCTAAAACATAAATTAACAGGCTTCTATGCACCTGATAGACAGATTAATCAAAAATCTAAAGAAGAAGTCTGAAGACCATCTCATTTGATACTACACTTCCTTAGTGGATAAGAGGAATTCTGGAGTTCTGAGATTCAGAAACAAGCAAGCAAGTAAGCCCTCCTCTTCCCTCTGCTCCACCCTGCACAAAGACACAGAAAGGAAACATTCATTTATAATGTCAATGTTTATTTACATGAGAGAAGGTTTACACACGTTGGAAAGTTGTTTCAACAGGAACCCAACAGTTAGTGCTTTTGCCAGTCTTCAAAAAAGGGACAACTTCAAGATTTGAAGATGCAGCTTCAGAACACTTTGACAATCACTTGGGGAAAAAGTACCAGGAATCAACTACAAAAAAAAAAAAACCCAAACACATCAAGAATGACATTAGTTCTATACAACTATCCATACCCAAACACTTGAAAAAGCAATATTCTGCCCTTTCAGCTATCTCCCCTCCCATAACAATACTTCCGGGTAAGCTCCATCGCCAGCCCATGCAAAGCATGGCCTCAAAATAGTATTTGTTCACTTTAACAGTTTGGCTGAACAATCCTGCAACAAGTTAGAACACTGATGTGACCACCCCTGGAAAACATCAAAGATCAGGCAGATCAGCTCCCTGTCAGAGGTCTGAGATGTAATACTTCAGTAAATAAATGCTATTTATTGGCATGCCATATAAGGGCAAATGGAATGCAACTTGCTTCCCCATGACATGGATTACACAGATGTTACTTTGCAAACAATCTGGAACTTGACTCATGACTAAGTTTCTCTTAGTGTTTCTGTCACTCCCTCCATCTCAAAAAGCACGTATATCTTCTCTAGTGTTCCTGCCAGTAGAAAAATATCTTCTTTTAGAAGTAGTTAACGAAAATGAAAATGTAGGATACATTCTTCTTGAAGAAAAACACATGTTCCATTCACATGAAAAACAGTTGTAACAGTGAAAAGAGAATTCTGTCTTTAGAACTTACACTTGAAAAGTATAGTTATGTCAATTTTAGGAAAAGGAGCTGTTTATTTGATTAGTTAGCTACTGTGAGGAATGACAAAAACTTATGGCAAAGCAACATTTCTCCTTGAAAAAAAGGATAAATGTCATGCGTTTGCCTTCCATGACCAGTGAGAGAAAAATTTCATCTTCTCATCTTTTTATATGGTCTATGCTTTTGCTCCTACTCAAAAATAATCTCCTTCCACTAACCACCTATGAATTTCTATTCATGTTCTATTTAACAGGGGACAGGCACTACAGTCTGACAGGATGTAACTTATCATTCTCATGTGCACAAAATACCTTTTTACAATGACAGTTTTTATGTCAACTTTTAAAGCAAATGATTAGAAAAACTGTATTGCATTTGGGGAAAAATACCTTCTGGGGAAACAGAATCTCCATTCACATGCACTGGTGCCTAAAGAAAGACAAAAAAAAGAAAACCAATAGAAATAACATATCAGTATTCAGTTTCACAGAGAGCACCCAAACTGAAAGCTGTTTTACTGCTGAAGTCAAGAGATACTAAGAAAAACAAAACTTTCTGTTGCCCCTCAGGACAATATCCTACCTTACAGTTTCCCCTGCCAGCTACTGTGCAAATTTCTTAGTTGCTCATAAATGACATAACAAACACACTAATTATGAGTGATAGATTAACACCTTACCTAATGTAAAGGGGATTTTCCTACTGTATTGTCTCTGAGGAAACAGGATCTGCTGTTTGCATACTAAAGAGTAAAAATGCCTTTACATTACTATACATGTTTCAGTATAAGGCATGCATGTGAATATATATACACACACACACAATTTACATTACATATATGCATTTTTAAATCAATGTGGAATCATACTCTCTTACAATTACATTTTGACAGGGTAGGATTCAGTTCTGTAGAAAGTGACAAATTGTTTTAAAATGTAGGTCTGACATTTCAAAGCTGGATACACCATTATTCAATTCCAGTATTACACAGTACGTCTTAAAGAACATGCTGTAACTTAAAGGACAAAAATTAAAGCCAGTTTTAATACCGGCTGGAAGAAACCTGCCTCACGATGAGGATGCTTGTTACTGCATAGCAACAATCTTCCACTGCCCTTCCGACAACATTTCCAACTGACATAACCAATGAAAAAGAAACAGAGATATCCTGGCACAAGGAATCCTGCAACGCTCACCCACATGCACAAATCAAGCGCAAAAAACAGGTGGATGTTGGCCTTTGTTATGAGACAAGCCCACACCAACTACGCTTACCCAGCAGATAAACCCAGGAATAAACCACTTGGGTAACCCATGCAAGAAAAGAAACTGCCTCAAAGGCAGTGTTTACAGCTGTTTGAAGCTTCAGGAGAACAGAACTGCACAGTGACCACATGAATGAAAACTTTGCAGTACCCTGCAGGCAGGCAGGCTGAGCCAGAAGCTGCACAGCCAGGCTTAGCACAGCGCAGCACTCAGGCTGAGCTGCACTGGTGTGAAATTCCTTTGCCAGCCTCCCTGTGTCCAAGCAGGCATGGGGCTCAATCCACTCAAGAGCCAGTTGAAGCCTAGAAGGAAGGAAGGGGAAAACAGTATTCTTTTTCCCCAATTTACCCAGGATAACTACCTGCACATGGGGGTTATGTGACTGGTCTGAAAGGATGTGCCAGCATGACACACGTAACACAGGTCTTCCAGTCTTTATCACCAGAGCATCCCCTCTCTTTTCAGCAAAACCAAAGCTTTATCACAGAAGGCAGGGAGAACCAGTGGTCACTGCATATAAGCAGATACCTGCCACTTCTGGGGTAATTGCTCCGAAAGTTTGAGATAAGGACTCAGCACCTTCCCACCAGGACCAGATCAAATCTCATCCCACTGAACCAGGAGTCTCTTCACTATGCAGCCCTTACACCTTGAACACTAGTTAAAAACCAAACAAACAAATAAAATGTATAAAAACAACCCCCCAAACACCAACCAAACAAAACCAAACAAAACAAACTCCAGGTTAAAACCTCATCAATCTTTTGTTTCACAACTAGCCATTGAAGAGAAAATTTTGCCTCTGCTAGTCCCAAATGGAAATGTCCTGAATTATTTGATACACATTTGTAAATACACAGATTCAAATTCTGTTGGGCTTTTCTTTGAAATAGCAGGAAAAGCCAAAGCCAAGTATTTTCCCTTGTAAGAAACTGTTCTGCATTTTATCAAAAAAAATGTCATCGAGAAAAGCCTTCCTAGTTCACTTTCCAGTCTTTCCAGTATTATAAGCGAAGAATTATGTGATAAGTCTGAGAAATGCTGCTCTACTAACTATATATAGATTGTTCTGGAGATTTTCCAACTTGCAAAGTCCTCAGCAGCTTCTTCACAGAGCAAGTGAGCAAGCAGTTCTTAGGATTAATGTTAAACAAAGGTTTGGCTGTCCTGGACAGTTTTACAGATGGCAACACTTAAAAGCCTGAAATAAACAGTACATCTTAGCACTAACACATTGAGCTACAAAGCTCTATTCCTCCTGGGTTTAGTTTTCAACATATACTAACATTGGAGCCAAGAAAGAGATGAAACAGTTTTCAGATGCTATAGAACACTAGAAATTTTCCCCACCTACTGTTAAAACCTAGTTGCAGGGGGCTGATGTAATGCTGGCTGGTTCAGATAGTCAGTACATAGATTATGTTCTATCTCTTTGGGACTGACTGGATATGGCAACTTGACCAGCAAATCATTCCTAGTTTGCCACCAATACAGATGACAGTACACTTGCCCACCATCTAGAAATTAACTCGGGGAGTGAAAATTCCTCAACACAGCCAAGCCACTCTAATCCCACACCTTTAAAAAAATGAAAGGTCAAATAATAGAACAATAAATCCTACTGAAATCAACAGGACTTTCTTGGGAACTACCCAATCAAAATCTGTATGAAATTCTGATTAGTGCATAATTTTGGTAAGCATTTGGTAAGTATTTGATTGGTTTCCATTTGGCTCTTACTTAAGTTCCTTTGCTCACCATAAAAACTGTTTTGTAACAACACTGAATGTTGCCTTTTGGATTTTGGTGGGGTTTTTGCTGGTTTGGTTTGTTGGGTATTTTTGAGAACTCAAGATACCTGATCTATGGCAATTATCACCCACTTAAAAATTCCATAACTGGAGTCTGACCTAGGACACCAAACTGTGGGGAACCACCTCTCACTGCACAAGTAGCTCAGAAATTTTGCTGTAGCTGAAATATGTTTCTCACTGTACTTGCACACAAAATCTCTTACCTCAGCCTTCACTCTTCTGTATCCAAAAGTTAATAGATGGACATAAATTAGAAGAAAATGTATCTGCGTTTAGTTTAGAAACACAAAACACACAAACAAAACAAAACAAACTCCAAACAGACACAGGCAGCTTTCATTTAAAATTACCACAGACATTAAAATTCTATGGCCAACACTCACGTACTTTCACTTCAGTCTGAAAGACATGAATGCCTGACAACCAAAGTGAGCAGTGTAGTGTACTAGACAAAAAGATACCTGCCTTAAATATAAGCATGGAGGTTGACTTGCACATTTAGAGCCTGACTGTCCACCATTCATATGTCAAGAAGGTTTTACTTTTTTTTAGTTCGATTGGAAATTGCATGGAGTATGAACAGTATTTGGAAGAGCAATGCATCTTTTCCCTGTCTGAAAAGTACCAAGTACCTTACAAAGACAGTGTTAAAATACTTAGACTGAACTGGAACAGAATGAGAGAAATGAATACATGATGACAACTTCACAAAGCGAGTTATCACTTAAAAGAAAACCATGTGAGGCACAAAAAAGACAGGAAGCAGTAATATTGTTATTAAAGTGTTCACGATAAAATAGACATTGAAGTCTGATATAAGGTACCTATTTTATTAACTGTTTTTACTAACCTTTCTCCCAAATTGCAGGAAAAGATCTGGTTTGTTATTAAGAGACAAAACAACAGAGACTGCTGATTTAAACAGATAATTATTTACCCTACATGCTTCAAAGTACAAACAGCACATAACACAAAAGGAAATACTTCTTTGCAGTTTTGTCACCATCCAAATGCGTTTGACTTTAAATTTTAGTTGCATTCAAACACTCACTAAAAGTTACTGTAAATTTCAAAGTAAGGAGGAAGTATTTGCTGACATATCTAAAACCGTATCTGAATTTCAAAATGAGTTTTTCTTTCATTTAAATCTTACAGTCCCATTAATCAACATTCACAAGTGCAGTCATACAGGTACTTTTAAAGAAGCGCTGAAAGCCAGAGACCTGAGTAAGAAAACCAGTTAGGTTTGAGACTTCTTTATCACTTAAACCAACTTTTCTTTGAAACTGACAGTCTTATTTATTTGTGACAAAACACCACTCAGGACAACACATTCTTACTAGAAATGCTGTTGGAATGTTAACTTCACAGACAGTGGATGGTGTCTCCTTTGATACCTGAACTTGCATAATTACTGGGACTAGTGAAGCAAAACACTGACTGCCCAGGCAGCCACGCACACATGCAAAATACCTGCCATGCTCATGTGGTCATGAGCACAGGCTCAGTCATGGCACATGTTTAAAAAGAAAGAAAAGTAATACTTGAGGGTACTTTTCTCCATGTAATTTCTGGTAGCCTTGCTTAATTTCTGGCATCCAAACTAGCATTTTAAAATGAAAGAAATTCTCCTCCACTAGTATTTGCACATGAAAGCATCAGACCTGCGGGACATTTTTCTTGCCTGAACAGGAAACCTACATGTTTTAATTTTATGTTAATTCTCACAATATGACAAGCATTCTCTAAGAAACATTCAAAAAAACATGCCTCTCTCTTACAGCAATGTATTTAATTATGCAAGTAGACAAACAAAGGATCCCTTTAGTGATTAGCCACTACAGTCAGCTAGTCAATGAGTTCTAACACTGGGTGGTAACTCATGGCAACAGGGGAGACAGAGAAGACAGCCGGCAAGATACAAATAGCAGTCCATCTTGCTATTCAGGATCACAAGAAACAGCACTACAGAAGGGAAAAAAAGAAGAAAAAAGAAAACCCAAAGGAAAAAAAAAACAACAACAAAACAAAAAAAACCACCAGAACAGTAATAAACCTGCCAGAAAGCAACAACTGGACCACTGTAATGAAAGGTTCATATTATAAGACTTACATTTCCCCCACAAGCTTTGTGCTCTTTTACTTTATGCCTTAGATTTTTGTTTAAGGACCATTTCAGTTGAGATATGTGATTTCAGTTTTGGAGCTCTGAATCTTCTTGTCCTATTCATTACTTTTTAAAAAAGGGCAGGACAAAAAAGTAAGTATCCTTACCGACTGCACAATTGATCGGGCATCCTCCTCGCTGCAACAAAACGGGCTGTCCCTCACCAAAACATTTGTGCTGAAAAACAGAATTAAAAACATGTTCTATCAATCACTGGAAGAGACACACACACAGTTAAACACTTATGGGGAAAAACACCTTCACATAGAGCTCAGGAATGTGTTCTTGCAAGAAATGTGTATCTGGAAAAACACAAAGTAACCAATGATGCTGGAAGGGAAGGGGGTGTGGAGGAGCTTTTTTTTATTTCTATGGGTTTGAGGGACTTCCGTAATATACATTCTATATTAATGCAAGCGGTGATCACACTCAGTGCTTCTAGCAGCTAACTTAGGTACATTTCAGAGGACTATAGTTAAGAAACTAACCTCCCCCAAAAAAGTTACCAGAGATAAACTAGCACTTCCTGAGGTACTTGAAGACCTATATGGATGGCTAGCACAGATGGTCTGAATATCCCCCTGTCTCTTGTGCCCTGCAGGATGGCCAGACTCTGTGGCAGATGCTGTGGTTTCTAGTAGCCTACCTGCAGTATCTAACAAGAAGGAAAAATCAGGTCAAAATTCTCTCCTATATACGGCAGCAGATACCCGTGCTGCTTCCAGAGAGCAGACAAACTCTGGGACCAAGTATTTGTCAGAAATGTTTCCCCATTCATATATATTCTTTCATACCAAAAGTGAGTTTGGTCACGAGTTTTTAAGATCCTAAAGAGTAAACAGCAAGAAGTTCAACTCCTCAAAGGAATGGTGCAATTCTAATTATTTTTTAATTTCACCAATGTGAAGCTCAAAGTGCCTCTGAAATGATCAAGACTGACATTTGATGGTCTACATGCTAAAGTAGAATGACCAACCTGTCCAACTGGTAAGGTGTTGAATCAGCTCCAAGAAAGAGAAAGTCACATTTTCCCAATAAAGTAGAAGATGACAGTGACTCTCTGAGCACAGCTTCCCCCACAGCCCTTTCCCTCTGGTTTAGCTAATGGCAACTTACAGCCCTTGGAAAGCACCAGGCAGATACCTGCCTGCTCTTCAGGGCCTCTGGTGCCAGAACTGCCAAAGCAAACCAGTCCACAGAGCACAGTAAAGTCCATTTTAATTTGGATCAGGCCAAAGGCTAGTGAAGAACACCAATTCAGTTCTCTCATTCCAGAGAACAACTGAAAAATATGGAATGATAAGCTGCAAAAGAATTCTGCAACACAGCAGTGCAGCACTGAAGCATGGAATAAACAGTGACAAGAGGATCTGCATCAGATACCAAGATTTTCCCAAAATGGTCCTGAGTGAACACTGGGGGTCCATTTCTCAGAAGCTGAAGTAATCTGTATCACTTTATCAGCCTATTTTTGTAATCATTTACCACTAAATCATTGCCATAGAAGGTGCAATTAGCCAATTGGAGTCTATTATCAATTAAAACCATGAATATTCCTGTCACCTCAAAGTTAAAAAAAACCAACTAAGCAGTTAATGCACATCTGCCATATACTGACCACCACCAGTAGCAGCACAATAGAAAGAGGAAAAGACTGGATACTTACCACTTAACATTACCTCCATCAGCTTTTTTATGAAGCAAAGCTTTCCAGTATTCATGGGTGGATTTGATAATTTCAACAGCAAAATCCTAGTTTGCATCAAGGAAAAGTTTCATGAATTAAAAAGTTATTAAACAGAAAAAAAAGCCATAGAACTAGTTTATTAAAACAGAATGTTTCATGTGTCATTTTAAGGAGCCTCCTTTGAGGCCTCATTAAATTTCTGGAAAATATAACACCCTTTCTATGAGAAGAAACAAACTTCACTATATGTCAAAGACACTGGTAACACATTCAGGACTTTCCCTCAAACTGCAGCCAGAAAACACAAAGGCTGCATATAAAAATAACCCCAAGAAATCAGTACTAGATACCACACAGACACCTACAGTTGGAGAAAACTGTACCAAGTCCTAAATGGGACAAAGTGTGTGAACTATGACTCCTTGTTACACATGCACATCAGGGTCAGAGTTTAGGTTTCCTCTCTAGTGGCAAAATTTGCATTTACTTCATTAATTGCCCAATCATACACTTAAGCATTTAGACCAACGTAACATGTCAGCTGCCAGGCAGTTTGTGTTCGTTTAAAACAAAAATAATATTGGGAAGGGAGTGGTGATGAAAAAGCTTCAAAAAATACAGTAAAATAAGCCCTTGGTGTCCAGATGATATCTAAGACTGGCTTGCAAAAAGCTGCCAAGAGAACATTCACATTTCCTAACAAGGAGTGAGTTGGCAAAATGCCACTGGAACATTGTGAATTTCACCAGAGCTGCTGGAGCACAGCCACAGCTGCCTCACCACATCCTGGGTCTCTAGAAATGCTTGAGAATCATTCAACTGCTCCAAACTAGCTATCTCAGAGGGCATTTAGTGCCTCAAGCCTGAACTCCAATGGCCTGACAGGGATATACCCATTAAACTGTCACTACAGAGCAACACACTGCTTTATAGAGCAGGAAAATCTCTAAGAGCAGTTCCTGGGAGAACAGGGCAGAGATCAAGTTATCGAGCCTTACAACTCTACATTTGATTGATTTAAAAGTCAGGTTTAGTGCAGAGGGGAGTTCAGGACATCTCAGGACAACATGTAAAGTTGCCTGTGCTGGTTAGAAGGCATTTTATAACTTTGATAGCACACTACAAGGCCAAACTAGCTGACACATGGACATCATTCATTGGGAACCTGTGATTCTTTGCCAAAAATAGTCTACAGGAACTGGGCAATACACAGTTTCCAAAGCACTTCTACTCAAATCACGCCCAATTTGCACTGGAAAAATCCAGGTGTTTTCTTCAGCAAGGTCTATTCCCAGGTGCTGCCCGGGTCTCTCTTGAAGGTTAGCCTTCAAGACAAAACCAGTTCAAATGTTTTCACATAGAATTACCAGGAAAAAGTATACCTTGAGCAAATACCAAATATGAAAAAATCTGCAGCCCACTGTCTGTCTTAAACTGCACACACTTAAAAAAAGTCAGGATAAATTATCATTCAGGACTGAAAAAAATACCTGAAAAGACAATCTGTTCATTCCTCTGACAGGGAGAACAAAAATGCTGTGGGGAAAAAAACAACCTACAAACACACAGATGTGTGTTTAAGTCTTGTCAGGATTATAACTTCCTTTAATAACCTATGCATTTTCTCCCGATAAAATGGAAGACAGCAAACAGTATTTATTCCTAGCCTAATAAATTGCATTCAAAGATCCCTCATAAAAATTCTTTTAGCTAAACCTCCTCTTTTTACAATTCCAAAAACTCTAGGATGTATTAAAGAGACCACATGACAGAATGATGAATCTTTAATTTTGGACTATCTTCACCTTGTTTTTAAATTCTCCATTAAAAGCGAAGTGATTTTGTGGTTTACCATCAGGGAGTTTATATGCTTGGAACCAGTCAACTGTAGCCTCGAGGTAACCTGGTTTGTGCTTCCTGACATCATCAATATCTGTAGGTTAAAAAGAAGGAGAAAAAAAAAAAAAAAAAGGACTACTCATTTTTAGTCACAGTTTTTTGTAACATTCATTGTAACATTCATTTTTTAAAGTCTCATAAAGGATCTGAAAGCAATCTGATTTCACTAAGCACTTTCGAAGTCACTGGGGAACTTCATTTTATTATATTAGCTGCCCATAGTTGATACCTTATGATTTCACAACCACACAAACAGGTAAACCAGTTGCCTCCTGCCCTTCATTAATTAAGACCCAAAGGGACAATGAATAAAAGGACCATACTTGATGACAGGAGAGGAAGAAAATTCCGTATTTATAGGCTTTCATCTCAGTAGGTACCTCTTTCAATTAGATTATTCAGTGAGGTAATTTTTTTCCCCAGCAACTGCAGGGACTACAAGCATTTGTTTGCTAATGAAAGACTACCTAGTAAAAACAATTTCAACACACGGATTTTTAAACCAGCATCTCAAAACAAAACATAGGCTTGACTTCTCCAAGTTGTGTTAAAGGCATCCCTTCCTCACATTACCTTCAAATTCAGCCCCTTACATAGAAAACAGGTACGTGCCAGGAGCACTAAACACTAACTCTACTGATAACCTCGTGATATCTGCACACTCACAGTGATAAGCCAATTCTACCTTTACCCATATTATCTTACCATGCAAAGATGGAACAGGACACAAAAAGGAATGCAAGCCATCTGCAGGATACCCCTGGGAGGCAGAGATGAATGCTGCCACAGTGGGTACAGATAGATTAAACAGCCATGCAGTAATTCTGCTTGAGGGCTATACTGCTTTAGCAAAGATGCAGTTCAGGATCTTAAATGCTTACTTCTGTTATGCATATCCAATGTCACCTGCTTGCCCTGTGCCACTACCATCACTCCTGTTACCTGCAATGAGTTGGTCCCATCAGCCCCTTGGTAAATTAATTCCCCAGCAGTATGTTGACAATTTTAGTTGATTTTGATACAACAAAGGATTTTGTCCTTTCCAGAAGCCAAGTACTTTTTGTAGTTGGTGTAATCCTTCTCCTTTGATCTCTGTCCCTCCTACAGTCACTTCTGATGAAAACAAGAGCTGACTTCTTATTGCTGTACTTCGCATGCAGGCTTCCAGCTGTTTAACCTTACTCTGTCCAGGCCACCTTCCATGGTGCTACTTTCTTCCAGTGTTTTGCAAGCCATTTGCTCATTCTCCCTTCCCAATTCTCTCTTTCTCTCTCTCAATACTGCTTGGCTACTTCATTCTCTTCTCCCATAGATATGACTGACATCTCCTGGTTAGCAGTGATTCCTGCTGAAACTCTTCTGTCTATCCAGTCCTATAAAACAGATTTTCAGAACTGCTTAGTCCACAGAACGGACACATAGTCATGTGATTTCCATCTTCAGGTGCCTATATGTCTTTCAAAAATCTAGTCTGTGAACCTGAACAAAGACATTTGAATATCTTTAAAGAGAAGTGTTAAGGGAAGGGAAAAAGTCTTGTGCTATAGACCATTCAATTCTCTGTAGACCACCAAGACAGATGACAAGTGGACTGAACTGTGAAATCAAACCTATGTGAGAACACATGCTGAGCGTTCACAGACGTCCGATAGATGCCACTCCCAAATTCCACTGAATCATACTCAAAGAATAAAACATAAAGCTTTGAAGAACCCTATGTAAATTTTTGCTTCAGTACACACGTAATAGGGCTACGTGTTTATGGACTCAGAGCAACACACACTTTTGCACTTGGCTGCTGTCCATCTGCCTGTAGAAGATTAGGGAGTTGCATTGGCAGAATCCCAGAAAAAAAGCAAGGGCACGTAAGGCTGTGCTAGAGGCAGGTTTTCTAGCTGGAAAGGATGTTTAAGAGTATAAGCCTTTCACTAGGGTAGGTAGGTGAGACCAAACAAGAAGGAATGATTTAGAAGAGGAAACAGTCCTGGTTGGAGGCAGGATGCTTCATTTGGGCACTAATAAAACTAATAAAACTGCGTCTCCAATTCAAATCAGTTTCAGGGTTCCAAGTGTATCATCCTGTTCTTTCAAGCAAGGGAACATCCCTCCTCCATCTTGAGCCCTTATCACCTCCTCCTCTTGTAAGGTTTGAACTCACTGTGTCTTCATCATGTAGTAGAAATTGTATCTCGCCAAGTCTGTAAAGCAAACCAGGCTGTGACAGCAATTTCCTTGGCTCCTAGTAGTGAATGAACTCCAAATCTCCATCTCCAGACACTACTTAAGTTCAAGCATACTTTCTCAGACTGCTGCTCCTTTCTTCTGGGTCCTGTTCCAGCAAACTTCTCCCCTAACTCTGCTTCTCCACTCTTCCTACTTGGTTATTTGCCTCCTATTCCCACAAAAACTGTTCATCAGAAGTTCTTTCCTGTTTGCTAACTGACACTTGGGCCCTTCCCCATCTGTTGTTTATAGACTTTGTTTGTATTTCTCCAAAGAACTCAAATATTAGAACAGGCTTTGGGGCAGGCTTTCATTACCTGGATGGGATGACCATCTTTATGGGCTTCATCTCTCTGTATTAATTCACCTCTCTGAATTTCACACTCTCTCTACTGGAAAATACCTTGTCTAGGTAAAATGACTTTTTTACATGGCCTCTAAAGTCCTGGTTGTTACATATTCTGGTTTTGAGGACTTAAGAAGGGGGACAGTGGCTGCTTTATTTCCTTGGTTCCTTGCAAGTTATTCTTCTTCATCCCCATGCTTCACTTCATTATTCTTTATTATGAAGGACAGCTACTGAGCAGCAAATGAAGCTTAAATGGTTGAAGGAAAAAAAATAAACCAACCAAAACACCTGTGTTATGATGGGAGTTGGCAGCAAGCAGCTAGAAAAAATGCAACAGTGTAACAAAAAGAAAAAAAAAAAAGAAAGAATAAAAATCAATCCTGTTGCTGTGGAGTCAGCACATAGCACAAAATATGAGCTCTCGCATCACTCAACAACCACCTCTTCAGTTCATTAAAAGGCACCATAGAAAAGCTTGAAATACAGCTAGCTTCTCCTCCTTTTTGAAACCCAAACAGCATCTTTGGGACATCAGGGAAAGAAAGAGAAATATACACTCAGAAAACAGAAGAATAAGCCAAGAAAGGTAAAAGAAAAGATCACAATAAGCAGTACAGTGATTTACTGCACTAATATCTATAGAGATTAGCTGCATATTATGATTTTAAAAAAATATTTAGATGTCTTTTCTGAAGCAGACACTGTTAGGCACTTTTATCTGACCCTGGCTGCTTACCGTCCCTTAGAGCTATGTACCCACACTGATGTCAAAAGGGGCTAAGCAAGTATGGGAATAGCAAGCATGTACCTGGCTTAATGTGGTTTCTGTTCTGCAAGCAAGTCCTGCTCAGAGTGACAGAGCAGAAAGTCCGGCTCCTGCAGGTACATTATCAGCATGTACTCACTGGGCTCTAGGCAGCAATTTCTTTATACTGCCTACATATCACCACAGGTCCCATTTCTCTTGGAAACAAAATTAAGCACCAAGGGTTAAAAAGAGATGGGTAATCACATTAACAGATGCAGTTTAGTCTCAATGAGGAAAATCTCTTGAGGATGGTACAACCAACCGCTGCTAGGTCTCTGTGAAGGGAGCGCGCCAATGCAAACGTGATTCCCAGTTCTATCCAGCTTTCCAAAAAAGAACAACAAAAGCATTTGTACAAAACTACCATTTTTAGTACAACAGATGCTGTTTCTTGCAAGCAAAGCTAAAACAACATGCTTGCAGCAAGCTTTCTAAACAAGGTCTGTGGGAAGAGAGGACATATGTTTTTAATAACATCTTATAAACATTTACAGGAAGCAGCAGCTATATTCCATATAAAGGCATTTGGTGTGTTTTGTGCAGCATGGTGTGAGGGAGTAGGAGCGGAGTCTCAGTACAGATAATTAATTTCTCTATATTGAATGCTTACACAAATCCACAACAAAGGTTTTTCAGGGCCTCTGCTGCTTCTCTGCATATAAATATACTCACATGCAAGGGTCTATAACAATATATGGTACAAAGTATGCAATATGCTTTGGTTTTGCCATTTAGGGTTTGATCACTTAACAAATCAAGGCCAATCTTAAGTTGCACATCAGAAAAGAAGTGTGGCAACAGCACAGTGAACTACACCAGTACCAGCAAACAGTAGTGCAACAAAGCCAGCAGACACCATCAACTGCTGTTAAATATATCCAGGCATCTTTTCAGTCAGCAACGGCAAGAAAATTACTGCTGGGTTTCCTGGCCAGTAAATCACCTCCATCCAGCATACGAGCTGTCCTATGTGCTCAAGGAAGGTAAAGATGACCTTTCGAGGGTCAGACTTTTCTCAAGCTGCTTCAAACACTTCCTGCTTCAACTGCCAGTGATTTTCAAAAACTCTTGTCCAACATGAAGATGACCAAATTACAGCATGAAAATATCGCTCACCCTTTCTGAGTCCAACCTTGTAAAGCACATTAGATATGTATGGGAATTCCAATATATTAAATTCAATCCCAATTATGAGATAAGCACACAAGCAGCCTTTCTGCTCCAAGAATTTGCTGCTTCTTCTGGACAGAATTTTACAAAAAACAAACAAAAAGCAACAACAACAAAAGCAGCCAGGTCTATTATACCATCAAGATTTAATGTTTCATTGTGCAGAGAGATTTTAGGCCCTTTCCCAGACTTGCTTGATCTGGAGTTGTTTTCTTGGTCTGCTAATGGCCATCTGCCTAACAGGCAGAGCAGAAAGACAACACAGTGGTTTTCAGGCAGCCACAAAGACAGATTTTACTGAAATAGATAAATCTCAAGATGTCCAGTTTTAGTCTAAAAGAAACTTCCACATACAGATACACGCATCTGAGGTATAGCTTGTGTTTGGAGTGAGACTGTCCCCATATCCACCAGTATAAGTGCTGTAATTTCAAACAAATTATCTTCCAAAGTCAGTCCAAAAAGACACTAAGTCCTTGCTATTCCCACTGATGAGACAGTTCCTGCTTGAATGGATGCAAAGGATTGCTTATCATTCCTGGGACTGTCGCTATAAATTAGTTTCTCATTTCTCTGTGTGAAAGAAAGAGTTCTAGGCAGGGTTCCCAATTTAAACCAGTATTTATCAATAAATGCCTGCAGGACATAGCACAGTGGAGTGCTATGAATAAACAATGAGAACTGCTCAGAAGTTGGAACTGTTCAGTTTTAAGTTCTGTGAAGTCTCAGAAAAATCAATTGCACTTACGAGAACAATCACAATCCCAGAAGGAGAATATACAGAGTACCTGGGGTGTGCTTAAAGCAGCAAGAGGAGTTAACACACTGCGCAGGCTCAGGATGGGGTTTGCAAGTAATCACCACTCTGGTGTCTTGGAATTATCTTTTCCAAATGTTCACTGGGGGCTGTGCACATACTGAGCTGAAAGCAAATGTGATGATTCTTAGTCCAATTCGAAATGTTCAACAAATGACACAAAAACGACTGGACAGACTTAGAAGGCAACACTTAGCCTCATCTCTTACTAGGAGGCCACCACTGTAACACAGCAGCATGTCAATTATTGAGGGAGATACTGGTTTTATCTGTAGCTGCAATCCCTTTATGCTGAAATAATTAACATCCTTGGGAAGGGGAATAACAAGTATAAAAGGACATATTGTACTGCCTACTCCAACAGATTTGTTTGTTTTCAGACTGAAGACGGATTGCTGCTAAGCACTGAAAGCTAGTCATGTTTTGTGAAAACAGATGGGGGTTTTCTTTTTCCCCCTTTTTCTTTCCTTCTGTAAATCCTGGACCGCATCCCTAATCCCCAAAGGGAAAGCATATTAAACTGGATAAATATTTCTGCACTTCTCTGAACTTCAGGACAGTTCTCTTCTCAAAGGTTTGCACCTACTCACTGCTAAGAAAGGATACACACACAAACTACAAGGCAATAGTCTGCCCATTCCCCGCCCCACCTTTCGGCGTTTGTTTAAACAAGACTAAAACTCTTACTTCCATCCCAAACAAACTGAAGCTGTAACAGAGCTGTCAGAAATCAGTCATTACCTGAAAAAACAAAACAGAGACTTCTAAATAGAGCTACTTAACCCAGTGGCATAAACTGTCCCAGTCTTGACTTACTTAATGGACTCCATTTAAATTCTCTCACCTGCTTTTCTGATTAAACTCTCATAGAAATCTTTAAGGACAAAAGGTAAAGAGTTAAACACAGCAGTGTATAGAAATAAAGTGCTAAATTACTTGTCTTTTAACTACTGGCACATACCATTTCACTGCACATTACAGAGATTACCAAGACCAACATTAACAGCAAACTATTACTTACTATTTCCTTAAGTTGAACTTATTAATCTCTGTCAAAGTAGTAAGTCATAAACACTATTTAGCAATTCATCTGCCCAATGAGTTTAATCAGCATCAACCCCCGTACCCTTTTCCTCCTTTCCTCTTCTCCCTTTCTTTCCTCACAAGCCAAGTATTCTTCATGTGAAAGCAACTTGCAAGAAAACTGAGAATGAAGGGCCAGACCAGTGATATATTTACTTTACATTCAGAAACCAGGAAAAAGCCTGAACGGCTGAGAAACACCATTCCTCGAAAAGCTACTGAATAGCCTACAGAAAGACCACTCTGTGCCTCGGTGATCCTTGCTAACAAAGAACAGGCTCTGATCGCACATAACCTGATGGCATATATGTTTTTTTGTATCATAACTGTCGTGGTTTAAACCCTAGCCAGACAGCTTGTTCACTCACTCCCAGTGAGTGGTGCCGGGCTGAGAGCAATTCGAGGCCTGCCCCCCCCCGCCATCCCTGGGGCTCTCCCCTTCCCCGCTCCCGGAGGAACAGGGAGGAGGATCGAAAGAGTGCAACTCCCATGGGTTGAGACAAGAACAGCCCAGCAACCAATGTACAACACAAATCAGCACCGCTACCACCAACGACAACAATGATAAGAGAAAATAACAAGGGAAGAGAATACGATACCACTGGCCAAAAAACGAGTCCCACCCGGAAGCCCGTGTCCTTCCGGGTAACTCCCAGTTACCCCCCACCCCGGGCAAGACATGCTGTGGTATGGAATACCTCTTTGGCTAGCCTGGGTCAGGCATCCTGTCTCTGCTTCCTCATGGCTTCCCCTCCTCCCTGGCAGAGCATGAGCCTCACAAAGTCCCTGGTCAGGGTAAACATCACTTAGCAACAACCAAAAACATCGGTATCACCAGCACTGTTCCCAGGCTGGAAGTCAAAACACAGCACTGCACCAGCTACCACGAAGGAGAAACATGACTGCTACTGCTGAACCCAGGACAATAACAACGACTAACTTTCAGACAAACCTGCTCACTTAATTCTCTTGTAACACTGCATTTCAGGAAGTGAACCTCCATTTATCCAGCGAAAAGCTGTACTTCACCTGTGCTGCAAAAACCTAACTCCCTGCAGCTTTAACATATCTGTACCATCGAACTGTGTGCAAGCAGAATTACACCTCATGTGCTAGTCACATATCCAAATGGAATTCAGGTACTAAAATGTGTCTTCCAGACATGGTGACAAGGAGGTCAAGTCCAGACAAGCTCCTTCCTCCTGCACAGCTAGTCATCATCAAAGCTGATACTAGGTAAGCTGCATTAGCAGTTTACTTTGCATATTTTCAAGCTATAAGGTGAAACCTATTTAGGTTCATACTAGGCAACAAACCCTGGAAGCAACCCAGTTACAAGTGACAAAGCATTGGAAATGTACAGCCCTTTTCAGAATGCAACACAACGCCTGCGAATCAAAAAGGAACAAGCACTTTCAACAAGGAAAACAACAGTGTGCTACGTAATCTGAGTGGGTAAATATGCACTATTACACAGTAATTTTAAGAGTTCACTTTCTAAGGCAGTTGTGTTTCAGAAGTCAGAAGATTTTCTGCATGACAGGTCCTCTTGAAAAGCCAAGTGAAGCTTTTAAAAAGCTTAGCGTGAAAGCATATATGCCCTCCTTGAAAGAAGTACCTGTTTTAAACGACAAAAACACCCAGAAAAGTCTTTGCCTTTCTGCTATCTGCCTCTTCCTGTCCTGGGTGGCCTGAACTCAGGTACCATTCTCCCGTGCAAATTGCTAACATAACTTATGTTAAGAAAGACAAAAAATACTTGCCATGGATTTTGTGAGCATCTGGGTCATCCACACTGATAGCAATTATCTTCCAATCTGTCTCTCCTTCATCAACAAGAGCTAAAACACCCAAGACCTTCACCTGAACAATCTCACCAGAAGAACGAATCTGAAACAGAACAGTTCACAAAGATTTGGAAAATACGATACAGAATTTTTCTTTTACCTTACAGACAAACCAGTTTTACTTTATTTTTGACCAGGTGCTAATAGAATTGCAAGACAGATCTATAAAGCCAGTACACACCTATTTAACATTACTAGCTTTTCTTCCACCACTGCTATTCTTCAACCCTCAATTCTTCAATCAGCATTTATTTAAGTAGACAAGCTAGAATTTTTTTCCTTCTCTTCTACCCTACTTCCTCCAAACCTTCATGATCGTCACCCAAAACTGCAAGTCAAAAGTATCTCATACTTATTTTTTAACTCCTTCCTGCCTCCTGACTCTCTCCTTTCTGAACTCTTGGTCTTAATCTACCTGTCGCTGTTTCTTCCTCTAGACTCCAATATACACATATAAACACACACTCTGTCCCCAGGAATATCAGCACAACTTTCTTTTGTATTTTCTTGGGAACCTTCTCCCTGCCAGCTAATATTCCCTTTATAATTGTTTCTGGAACCCCTGAGATTCAGCTTTATGTTCCTTTCTACAAATAGAGCCACCTTCATCAAGGTCACCAATTAAATTTACCCTTACTTAAAATATCCCAAGGGATCCCCCCCTTCCAAACTCATCCATTTCATAGCCCCATCTTTGATACCACAGAGAGCTGCTTCCTCTCTTGCTGCCTCCAGGTATGTAGAATTTTCTTTCAGTGAGCTACACCTTTCCCCTTGTCTTGGGCTCAGCAGTAGCAGTCATTTTTTCTCCTTCTTAGTAGGGGGAGGGAAGAAAAAGGGGGGAAGAAAGGGGGGGAGTGAGCGAGAGGGCTGCTGGCTGACTTATGGCCTGGGCTTAAACCACAGTACCCCTATACCTACTAATGGTATTAGCTGCACCTCTTTGTCATCCATCCACTCCATGTATCACAACTTTGCAACAGTACAATTGGTTCCTGTCTTCTTCTCTACAGAAATGGGATCTACTTCTGTTTGCACCCATGAGAAAACTCATCTACCTCCTTTGTGCGCCTGACCTTGTAATTTTATGTGCAGATGCTGACATACCTCTTCATCTTTCAGAAACTTACTTCTAGCTTCAGTACCTCTAAGAGGACAAAAAAAAAAAAAAAGAGAAATCTTCAAAAATGTAACCCCGTTCTCCTTCACATAAAATTCACTGTCCAGCCATAGAACTTCAGGCCTCTTCTCTTTACCAAAGAGACTTTACAAACTTTTACCAAAGAGACTTTACAGACTTTACCAAATCCTGTTTTCTCCTTTTTAAAAATTCACCATTTTCTTACCTATCCCCTCCTCAGACTCTCTAATCCTACTTTTGTCATTCCCTGAGACTCTTATCATCTGTCCATCTCTTCCAAAAGTTGTTACCGTATTATTAACTTAACTGTGGTAAGTTAAACTCATGGGGATAAAGACAAACCTTTGAACCTATTTCACAAACATCAATAGGATCATTATCCCCACAGCATCCTGTATTGTTGTCTGTATGGTTTGGATCTTCCCAGGTCTGTTAAAGGAAAGAGAATTATCAGTTACCAGCTGATCTGCAATTACAATTCATCTAACCACTAAATTATTAAGACTAATAAAAACAACAATAAGAACATCAGTTTTCTGAGAACAGGCTTGCTCAATGGGAAAAGAAAAAACAGGCAGTGGACTGATGTTGAGTAATTCATCCTCATACTCAGGACAATGGGAATTACTGAGGACATGGTAACAAACATATCAACTGCATTCCTACTCAAGAGATACACTTTTCCAAATGGCAGTGATTAAGGCATCAGAGGACCCTGAATATGTATTTTTCTGGTTACAAGTGGTTATGGGATTAAACTAAGACACCCTACAATTACATTCTTATGCTCTTTAAATACCATGGCACTAACATAAGTTGCTTTCAAAAAACATCTAGACTTTGAACTAACCAAACTCCTGGGTTTGGATTTGTCAGCACTTAAATTAGCTTTTTCAAGTTTTTATATTAGGTACAAAATATTTCTGATTATTTTGAGATGTGCACATTCCCAAGAACAGCCAACATCTTAAAACCAAAGCAGTTTCTCCAGGAGGCAAGTTCAAATCCCTGCTCCAAGCTCTGTACAACCAAGGAATCATAACCAAGTTATACTAACTCAATTACTAGACTAGTACTTGCTTTGTCTCCTACTGGTTAGTAATGAGTAACTCATTCTCAAGTTGGGAAGTTCTCCTGGAGTCCAATGAAATTTTGTTGAAAAGGTGTTAGAAAACTTTTTCCAAGGAGATGTACTGTTAGCTCCTGCTGTCCATGGTCACACCGCCACCTCAAACTTGTTCTTGAGAACATGACTGATACTAAAAGGCAAACCAGTGAAACCTAAACTCTCAGGCGTTTAAGTAGCAGAATCATTACTAAAAAAAAAAAGTTGAAATGGAGTCAAGAGAGAATTTCAACTTAAAAACCTATTTTTCCAATACTCTTCCGAAGTGTTTTTTATCTAAGGCTGCATTATACCAGTAGTACTCTCCTGCCAACTGCATCCCTCTACCTGCAGGTTAGCAGGAAAGCTCGCTAGGAAGGGTATGATCTCTGGACAGTACAGCAACTCCTGCAATGAGAATCCAGCTGTCATTTTTTTTCTTCTCTGTTCCACAGCATAAAAAAGCAGCCACAAACACGTATCTTTAAGCCATATACTAGGGTTGAACTTCTACCAATTGCTGATCCTCATGAAGAATCCTTTTATGATAATGGAGACACTAAATTGGATTTTGTTTGCTACAGTTGCTGGTCAGAATCTGGAGTATCATCTAGACTTCAGCAACTGGAGATGTAATGATCCAACTGGTATTTTAAAGTAATTACAGAAAATGAAAGTGACAACTATCTCCAGCTCTCTCTGACTCACAAGGTAACAAGTGAAGCTGAACATTTCTCCTGGGGAAACTGTCACCAGTCCAAAATGATGCACTTTGTGCAGGAAAATACTCAATGTTTAATTTTGGCTTTATACTAAGGCACACATGAATTTCAAAATATTAAATGGAATTTCAGGTTCCTGACTATACCTACTTGGAAACCTTGCCTACTGAGACTGCTGACTGGATAAGAACTTCATTGCTATACTCCAGCATCTGCCTGGTATCTCCTCTTCAGGGATCACACACATCAAAAGCACATTTTCAGGAGTAAACTCTCATTGCTTATGTAGTTAAGTGTGAAGAAAATAAATTAGTCTTTTCTAACTCCATCACGTTCTTCAGTATTAATCTAAGTCCAATGTGTTATTCAGAGAAATGAAAAAAAATCAGAACTTTTCATTATGCTCAAAATTTCAGCCATTACTTGGGCTTTTTCATGGCTCAAAGTTTCAAATCTGTCATGATCAGTAAAGTCTTACAGTTCAGAGAAAAGTCAACTAAGGCAGTTAATGCTTAATCTAAAAAAGAACAGCCCTTGCATTCCTCTTTGTTAAAGATATTGAGAAATCACAATTAAAATTTATGCTGCAATTCCCAAAACTCCTAAATTCAGTTGTTTTTTTTTTCTAAATGCCCTGTTTGAGCAGAAAAGGGCTACCTGACAACATATTCTTGAATGGCAGATCAAGACAGCTCAGTTCTATCACTACAGTACAGGGATGCTAATTAATGATTTGAGATTTCTTGATCATTTAACTCCTTCCTGAAACACAGTACATATATAAACCCTCACCTAAATACTGATCCAAATTTACGGAAACAATAAAGCTCAACATAAAAAATCCTAATTTGCAAATTTATCAAAGAGAAACATCCCTCTTGCAACTGATTTGCATTCAGTCAGTACTCAAGATTTACAAGGCAATTTACACAGAACACAGAAAACTTTCACCATTATAACAAAAATGTTACCTGTGGGAGGGCACCATAATTCCATATATAACCCTTGTGAGGAAAGATATTTGCCACATATCGAAGCTTGCCTTTCTCTATATCTTGTTTAATGGGATTCAACGGCTCCTCAGTGGCAATCTAAGCAGATTGTGAAAAAGAGAGAGAGAGAAGGAGAATGGTAAAATGGAAAGCAATTCATTCTGTACACAACCAGTTAGAAAGATCCATCTGGGAGCATGTGCTTGTGGTTTAAAAAGTGTGATGGCTGCGCCCAAAATCCCACCGGTCATGTTCAAAAAGCAGCTTATTAAAGTTTTAAATAACGTTGTGAAGTATGCAAGAAAAAACAAATCTCAAAGAGAAAGTCCTAAATTTGTAAAGAGACTGTCATGGTCAAACATAAATATTAAAAGGAACTTAAGTTAGAAGCTCTTGCATTTTATAGTACAATTCAACAGATGCGCAAATGATGGCACAAGTTCTTCTGACAATAGGGGCTTTGGCAGCAACCTTACCATAGTCTGGACTGCAGAACTGCCAGGACACAATAACAAGGCAACCTCCTTAATAAGTAGGACATTTCAAGAATACTAAAGCTTACACAGTAGAGAACTACATCTGGTCTCTTCTATCAAGCCACAGAAATCTAAACCCTCCAATTTTTGAACCTAACAGGACAGCAAACTTTTCTACCCTTGATGTAATGTGCTGAGAGAAGGGGGGGGAGAGCAATCTGAGCTTTACGCAGAGTTAAAATAGTGTTGTCAAAGGGAAACGTGCAAAAGAGAACTAAGCTTCCACAATTGCAGTATCATCTTAAAATACATGGTAAATATCCAAGGTAACCCTGTTTCCAGAGTGTGGTAAACACAGTTCCAATTATTTTCCAGCATCTGGGAAAGGAGAAAACAAAATTCTGAAATAAAAGGCTGGGGAGGTTCTTTGGTGTTATTTTTAATACTCAAAATAGTTAATGGCTCCAATATAAAATTCCTTGAAAGCATCCAGGAAGCATTCCCAAAATTAATACAAACGTTCAGAAAGACAGGACATATCTGGTGAGATCCCTTTTTTCACAAACACAACAGCTGAAGCATTATTACTCAGCTTCTGTACTGTAACTGCAGAGGAACAACCTGCTAGGTTCTTTTAAAATATGCCCCTGCAGGAGCAGATACTTTCAATCAGTGAGGTCCCCAAGTTGTTTGTTTGGGTTTTTTTAACACAAGGAAATGCCTTTTCATTTGCAGCCCCGTTTGTCAGGATTTGGCCTAGCACACTATATTACAGCACACTATATAGCAGAAATGAGAGAATTTAAATCCTCTGAGTGGAACGCTCTATGAGCGAGCAAAAGTAAGACTAAATGCTGGACAATGTTCTGCAAGGCACTACTTTAGACTGTTGCAGGTATGCTGCACTCTGCAGTCAGAAGACTGTCAAGAAACAGTGCTCACCTGTGGAACGGAAACTAAATTAGAACCTCTACATTTTTTATAATAGCAAGGAAATTGTCTGTATGCACAAGATGAAATTCTTTTTTTAACACAGAAAAATTTATGTGCAAAAAGTAATTCACACTCTGATCACACTCTGATGACTGGAAGTCACAGCTTTCACAAATACCTATCTAATCAAGGTGTTTTCTCAATTACCTCCATTTTTGCATTCGTCCAACGAGGCACTTCTACAATCATGTTAAACACGACCTGAAACAAAAAACGGTGACAGACTGAAAATAAAATCCATTTTGCAATTAGTACTTTATAATTAGACAAATTCTATTCTCTGTATTCAGCAGCAACATATATCACATCTCTCTGCTCCAGCTGTTTTTATGTTCAAGGATCACCTACTACAAGCTCAGGAATGTTGCATCACAACTAGAAGGAAATGCAGCAGGAGGGCCAGGAGACCTCCTTGGATGGATAAGGAGCTCCTGAGGAAAATTCAAAGGAAAAAAGAGGCTTATAAAAAGTGGAAGCAAGGACAGGCGGCCTGGGAAGAGTACAGGGATGTTGTCCGGGAAGCTAGGGACCAGGTTAGGAAAGCTAAGGCCCAGTTAGAATTAAACTTGGCAAGGAATGCTAAGGATAACAGGAAGGGATTCTGCAGGTATATAGCAAATAAAAAACAGACAAGGGAGAACGTAGGCCCCCTCAGGAAGCTCTCAGGAGAACTGGCTACACAGGATTTGGAGAAGGCTGAGGTTCTGAATGACTTCTTTGCCTCAGTCTTCACTGGCAAAGGCTCTGACCACAACATCCAAGTCTTGGAAGGCAGACACAGGGACTGTGAGAATGAAGACCTTGGGCCCACTGTAGGAGAGGACCTGATTCGAGACCATCTTAAAAATCTGAATGTGCACAAGTCCATGGGTCCTGATGAAATCCATCCATGGGTCCTGAAGGAGCTGGCGAATGAAGCTGCTAAGCCACTGGCCATCATATTTGAGAAATCATGGCAGTCAGGTGAAGTTCCCGATGACTGGAAAAAGGGAAATATAACCCCCATTTTCAAGAAGGGGAAAATGGATGACCCGGGGAATTACAGAGCAGTCAGTCTCACCTCTGTGCCTGGCAAAATCTTGGAGCAGATTCTCCTGGAAGGCATGCTAAGGCACATGAAAATCAACAAGGTGCTTGGTGACAGCCAGCAGGGCTTCACTAAGGGGAAATCCTGCCTGACCAATTTGGTGGCCTGCTATGATGGGGCTACGGAACTGATGGGCAGGGGTAGAGCAGTTGATGTCATCTACCTGGACTGGTGCCAAGCGTTCGACACTGTCCCACACAACATCCTTGTCTCTAAATTGGAGAGACATCAATTTGATGGATGGACCACTCGGTGGATAAAGAACTGGCTGGATGGCCGCACACAAAGAGTTGTGGTCAATGGCTCAGTGTTCAGCTGGAGACCAGTAATGAGTGGTGTCCCTCAGGGATCGGTGTTGAGACCAGTCTTGTTCAACATCTTCGTCGCTGACACGGACAGTGGGATTGAGTGCGCCCTCAGCAAGTTTCCCGATGACACCAAGCTGTGTGGTTCGGTTGATACCCTGGAGGGAAGGAATGCCATCCAGAGGGACCTCGACACACTTGTGAGGTGGGCTGATGCCAACCTCATGAAGTTTAACCATGCCAAGTGCAAGGTCCTACACCTGGGTCGGAGCAATCCCAGGCACAGCTACAGGTTGGGCAAAGAAGAGATTCAGAGCAGCCCTGTGGAGAACTTGGGGGTGTTGGTTGATGAGAATCTGAACATGAGCTGGCTTCAGTGTGTGCTTGCAGCCCAGAAAGCCAACCATATCCTGGGCTGCATCAAAAGGAGAGTGACCAGCAGGTTGAAGGAGGTGATCCTGCCCCTCTATTCTGCTCGTGAGACTTCACCTGGAGTATTGTGTGCAGTTCTGGTGTCCTCAACATAAAAAGGACATGGAACTGTTGGAACAAGTCCAGAGAAGGGCAACGAGGATGATCAGGGGACTGGAGCACCTCCTGTATGAAGACAGGCTGAGGAAGTTGGGGCTGTTCAGCCTGGAGAAGAGAAGGCTGCGTGGAGACCTCATAGCAGCCTTCCAGTATCTGAAGGGGGCTTATAAGGGTGCTGGGGAGGGACTCTTTATTAGGGACTGTAATGATAGGACAAGGGGTAACAGGTTAAAACTTAAACAGGGGAAGTTTAGGTTGGATATAAGGAAGAAGTTCTTTCCTGTAAGGGTGGTGAGGCACTGAAATGGGTTGCCCAGGGAGGTTGTGAATGCTCCATCCCTGGTGGTGTTCAAGGCCGGGTGGGACAGAGCCTTGGGCAACATGGTCTAGTGTGACACATTCCTGCCCATGGCAGGGGTGTTGGAACTTGATGATCTTAAGGTCCTATCCAATCCTAACTATTCTATGGTAAGTACAATTTGCTTAGTTACACACAATTATGTTCAACCTCCTCGGTTCATCCTTTCCTTGTCCCTTTGAGAGTACGAACAACTCTAAGTAGTGGAAATCTACATGACATTATTTATTCCTCTATCAATATTACTCCTCACAAAACACTCAGAAAGTCCATGGAATGGTTTGCCATAAAGCAGTGGTTCAATTGACCAAAGAGGACTAGACATTTCTACAGGATAGCATTAGCTTCCCAAGCACTGGAAAGGACAAAGTTTTGGGGCTTTTTTTCTCCTGAGGATTTATTTCTTCAGGCCCTCCTCTTTTGCCTCATTCACTTTCTAAAACCCCGTGCAAATACAACAATTGACGCTTCTGATTCTCAGTCAAATCTGGTTGAAGTTAGACAAATTGAATCCAAAAGTGATGGCAGAGGAAGGACATGGACACGGACACCTCATGTTTGCATTAGCCTTCTTCCTAATAGAAATGAAGTGAAAGTTGTTTCAAGAAAGTGAAGAGGGTGTGCGAGGAATAAACTTCCATGTATTTTTAGGAAAAGAAACTAACTAATCTATGCCCTTCTTAATGGGGGGTTAAAGTGACATTTTCCAAAGGAAAAACTGTGTAACTGCCATAAGGTTTCTTCTGAAGCTGCCAGGAGTTAAGCACTACCAAGGAGTATTTATTGAAATGAGTAACCAGACCAAACCACGCAGCAATGTCTACAACCTCTCTTCTCCCAGATTACTAAAATAACCCCAAAATATCATGTTGTCTGGGACATCTCTTCACAGCCAAAGAAAACTTGCACTGGTATTAAAAATCACTACAGGAAGGACAAAATATGATACGTGTTTGCAGAGTTTTGTAGGAGGAAAAGTTAAACCAACTGAAAACTTGCACTAACTCTTTAACTACAGTGCAATTAATGTTCCAGAGGACTCTTAAAATATTTGTATTTTTGCTCCTTGTATCCTGCAGCTGCAACAAACAAATAACATTTCCAGGCTCAGCACCACAGTCTGATTAAAGTGATTCCAAAGGTTCTATGATCTTCTCCTCCCAAACAAACCTGGAATGTGAAAAGCAAGAAAGCAAAGGAAAAATCCCAACTGCTACTCAGTATTTCTCCCATGAGATCATAAGCTCTGCACAAATTCCCAGTAAATTTAAATTATATTCACCATCCACAAGTACTGTGCCCATACTGCAATCAGTGGCATATCAGATGGAATTACTTTTCGCAATCAGGTCATAACCAAATAAAATGGGGGGAGACAGAAGGGGAAGTAAAAAGACAAAACTGCTTCATATCAGTTTCATAAGGTATACCTTACATACAGAAGAACAGTTGAAACAGGCAAGTAATGAGAAAGAGAACTCAAAGCTGTCAGCATTAAGGAAGCAGTCAGAACAAAGCAACATACGTGCAGCAGCAGGTAACGGAAGGGTTGGAAGACAGCCAAATAAAGTCTGCACATCCATCTGGGAAACACTTAGAAAAAAAGAGTGCACAGCATGAAAGCCAGTGCTGACAAGAAACTCTTCAGGAACTGCCAACCAGGTCAAAGAATTGTTCTGACTGGTAGCTACAGGCAGAAAACTTAGAAACTACTCTGGGGTTAGGCACCCTCTACCACCATCCTGTAATTTTTTGTTTAGATGTCACTGTACCTTTTCCTGACCAAGTCTATTACAATGGCTTCCACAGCCTATAAATCTTGGGTTTGCGCTTTAACTGGTCAAGGGTTACTCCAGGTCTTCACCAAAACAACTCACAGGGCTGGCCAACAACTGAACAGAAACGAATACAATGTTGCTCTCAAAACAAAAAACCCACTTGGATTTAACACAGCTCTAAGCCCAGGCCTTCATAATTTGTGGTATCAATCAAATGTGAATTGTCAAGAGTCTTAAATGTGACAGCCTGACAGATTAATTTGTATGCAAAAAAATCCCCGAAAGTACTCTCTCTAATACTGAGCTGCCACAGGCACTTACAAGAGATTAATAACTTCATGCAGTGCTTACATTTTAAAATAAGAAGTTTTATTTATAGGGCAATCACATTTTCACAGTGCTGAGACCAGATTCACTGGTGTGGAAAGTAGAGCAAACACTAGATAGTTTGACAGATAGAAAGAGAGAAGAAGTATACTTCTCTGGCTCTCTTCTTTTTTTTTTTCCTCCTCTTATCTCTCATTTCCTTCCTTACCTAAATGTCACCCTGGAATTTTTCCATCATTCTTATTTTTCCAGACCAAGCACCTACTTCTTCCGATTACTTGACTGTTCTCCCCCATCGCTTGCTGCAAAACTGTCCCTGCCTCAGCTGCAAACAGAAAAGCAAGTGTCAAGCACCACCTGTCTTCAGAGATTACCATCTGCATTAAGATATTCAGTGGTTAGCTCTGGATGGTGAATGCATCTGGTAATTGGTATTTTTATCTTTATTTTAGATCAGTAAAACAAAAAATTCCACGTCACCAAACCCTTCAAGAAATGGTGAGACTTTCAACATTTGACACACATTCCAGCGCTAGGAAAAAAAAAACATCTCTCATGAAACAAAAAGTATTGCTTTGGAAAGTTTGCCATCTAACTGGCTTAGTATGAGGGCAGTCAACTGGTCTGCCTGTGAGACTGCTGCTTGCTGCAGTCCAGATTTAATCCAATTCTACAAGTGCTTAATGTAGAAGGAACTCCATGACAACAGACTGTACAACAGGCCAGATGGAGCAGCTCCTACAGTCTAGCCTCATGCCAACACTGCTGGTTGACAGCTTCTTCAGAAGGACAGCCTCCAGAAGCATGCAAGAAAAGAAAAGGGAACAGTTTCCTAGATTCAGGAAAAGGGACAGAACCCATCTGCTAGGGGAAATGACCTGACAGAGCACAAGGGACTTACAACTCAGGGTATTATGTAGCTTGTTTGACTTCGGGTTAATGCGAACACAAGTCAGACATTTGTACTTGTGATCTATTATACCTTGAGGAGGCAACAGGGGAGAAAAAATAATTCATTTGCTCAACACAGAGAAGTCAAAACTGCATTTCCTAACCCCTAAAACTGAATATGAAAATCAGCAGAAAATTACATCAAAAAGAGCAACCAGTACGTCTAAATTACAACCTTTATTTCCTAGGAACTACACACTAAGTACATTACATGGGAACTGACGGAGAATGTAAGTGTTTGCTTTATCGGGTGTTTCCTTTAACACTGCTTGGCAACTTACAACATTCCATTTCAGTTCAACATCATTTGTAATGCATCATGACATTGGTTTTGATGAGACAAGCAAAACTGTCTTTCACAGAGGACAGAAACAGTTTTTGGTTTTTTTAAATAGGAAAGCCATGGAAAGATAAAAAGATACACAAATATACTTCAACATATTCCTACAGTATGTATTGAGCAAAGCAAGGAAAACAGACTACTGTACCCAGCTAAACTGTGAGTCAGTGTTCTTTCCACTAAGACTGATGGCCAAAAATAACTGCTAGCTCTGGCTGTACAGATTCTTACAGAAGCTAACTCATTTTGATCAGAGTTTGCTACTACAAACCAGAAGGAAAACAAAATTAAGCACATTTCTGACACTATTTCTGCAACCTGCCCTTCTGGACTCCCATACACCTCTCTCAGAAGCAATCCTTCCTTACCTAACTTTCCCTTTCTTGTTCAACTATTTCCTTACCCAGTCTTCCCAAGTTCCTTAGCTGGTGCATTTGAGGGATGGGTTTTGAATAGGTATGATTTTGCCCAGGGGCTGCAATACTTAACGCTCAACCCTGGAGGTTCAGCTAATTTGAAGCAGAAGTGGAGCAACCTATGCAGTGAGGAAAGTGACAAAACAAGAGATAAAGAGAGGAACAGAAACTCAGCATAATTTCATAAAATGACAAACACCACCACTGTTTATGGCCTGATTACCATTCACCATAACAGGAAGAAGAAAAATGCTAACACTTACAATTACTTTAGTGGCTTTTACAGTAGACTGCTTAAATATACAAATAAAAATCCAAAGGCATTAGAGGCAGCATATGGGAGCTGCTGACCCTTCCTCAACTGAGAAGCGCTGAGCTCACAAGACAAAGAGAAGAAAAAGCAGCTATAATTTCCATTTATTTTCTGTCTGTTCATTTGCAGTCTTGCAGGGATTCTCATTAGCCATCAACCGAACATGGCAGCATGCGCCTGACGACTAACAAGAAAAGATGAGCTGCAATCCAGCAGCAGGGTGAACAGAGGGTGATGGCTAAAAGCTAAAAAGGAAGAGAAGAAAAAAAAAGGAAGAAAATAAGGACTGCCATAAAACGTACCCACAAATACTTGGAGAGGGGCTTCCTTACAAAATGAATACCTATATTATAAGCATTCCGAATGTAACACTTGCTACAAGGTATTTGCCAATGCAAACGAGAAACCAGATGCCAACAACATCTGGAGACCAAATATACTGTATCTAAATGAGAAGTCAATGGAACTCTTCCAATAAATTAACATGCCACATAGCAGAAAAGGAATATGCTGTGCCCAGCATAAATACAAAGTGCCTGCAGCCTCTTCATAGTGTACTTCCCTGATGTTACAGTGAAAAGGGAACCACAAACACTGTTTTTATCCACAGGTATCTCAAAAGTGGTGTCAGGGATACTCTGATAAACCGGACACCTGCAAAACTACTTAGTGCACAACCATGACGTGAATGAAAACAAAACACTGACTTTCTCAAGTTTAATGACTCTTTTATTTGAAGTTAAGCTTGACCAAATCAATGATGCAACTTTCTCAGTAAATTAACTCTACTCCTTAACTGGATCGCCGAGTGAAAATTACCTCTATTCTCAGTATTTGTTTAACTACAAGAACACCAACCAAGGCTTACAGCTATTGGACCCATTCACAGAAAAAGGCTGGGCAAGTTCAAGCATTAGAATGAAAGCTTCACTGATAAAAACTCAGAACACACAAGTCCCTGACCAGACATAATGAACACACTACAGCCCGGGTTAGATAAACCAAAAAAAAACACCTGACATGACCAAAGAAGGTTACAGAGACTGTTGTTAAGACAGAATACAAAGTCAGTGCAATGTCTGTACCTATACTGCATGGGAAATGATGACAGCTCTTCCTTTCTTATGAAACATACCGACTTTACCACAAGACAACTCTGACACCAGTTTTGAATACTGTTCTGAGCATGAGGCTCCCTACCAGATCATCCATTCAGACTGCATGACCACTTTGATGATCCCTTGTATCTCACCTAACTGGTTAATTTACCAGAAGTCTTTGCCTGACAGCAATTCAGCTGAAATCTGCAGGGGTATTCCAGCACTGTGCAACCCACAGGATGCAACAAAAGCGTCCAGTTTCTTTGTTCAGGTTTTGAGATGAGATTTTTTTGGTTTTGCTTTGGTTGAGGTCTGCTGGTTTGGGGTTGTTTGGTTTTGGTTGGTTTTTTTTTTTGGTTGGTTGGTTGTTTTTTTTCTCCCAAATGCTCTTGTGGATGTCTGCAAATCAGAGGACTATAACAAGGGAGATTCCTTACCAAGGCCAACATCTGGAATAAAGCTTCATATTCAAGAACATCTGAGTCCTCTGAATGAGCCATACAATGACAAGTAGATTAGAAACCCTTTCACTACAGCAGGAAAGCAACATGTCACATTTTTCTTGAAAAGAAAGCTATGACTTCTTCAAACCTCCTTCCTGCTAGACATGGAAGACCATATTCAACAATCAGCTTTTGACAGTTTTGACTCTAATCACACTGGGAACATCCACTCTTCCAGACAGAGCTGTGAAACTTGATACCTTTAACAGAGATTTACTTGGTCAGAAGTGGACTTTGAGTGCTTGCAATGCTTAAGAAAAAGCAGAAGTTCAGACTGCAAGCTGGTAATAATTTTGAGACTGAAGCTCAACATGATTCCTTTCAGCAGAGTTTCTCCTTCAAAATGACTTCTCACTAGTCTTCAAACAGCCAAAACATCTGTGAAAGCAAAAGGGTCAGCTGTCAGCAGTGGCTGCAGGTTTAAACTTTGGGAAGGTCTAAAATGTTGCAAGAAACGGCGGCACTACTGAGAACAGTTCATACAGAAAAACCACAGCATTTCCCTTAGAACTACAAGCCGAGACTGCAAACAACACACAGAGACTTGTACAGTGTGCATTCCCCTATCCCACGAATGCTGAAAGCTTAAGCTCCTCTATTTTCAGACCTTCTTTTCTGGCATCAGGAATGCCAAGAACAATTTGAAGTAGATTAGACAGACTGAAGAGACTCATGCAGAATTATCTTAATTTTCCATAACTAAACTGCCATCTGATGATCACCAGCTCAGCATAATTTAACGCACACTTAAGAGAGCTTGCCCTTGTCAAGAGTAACATATAACTGCCACCCTAAAAGCACAAGTTTTAAATATTTCACTGTGTTTCTAGGGCAAGAGGAAACTTTGAATTCTGGCCAAATTCAGTGCAAGGATCAACTGAACACCAGATATATAAAGTAGCCTTTTCGTCCCTACACAAGAGTATGGAGTGCAGTGCTTCAAAGTTCTTCAGAAATCAGTACATAGCATTAAATTCCTCATTTTCCTTTTATCTCCTGATTAACCTATGCTTTCCCTACATACAAGCACACAGGGATGCATTTTTCATAAAGCCAGCGTAAGGAGAGCTGCTAAAGAGCCCAGTGTAAGAAGAAACTGCTTTCCTGAACACAAAGATCTATTTTCTCTCTTCTTCCCAGCTCTCACAGATCACGTTGAAAAAAGTTTTTCCTTGCACTCTCACATTTCACCATCTAAGTAAAGACCAAGCTTATTTGGGAAGCCTAGAGCTTACACATTTGTTTGCTTACATCAGAATGGAATGTACATTTGCCTTTGCTCATTTTCTCTAGTTCTATTAAACCACAATCCAGAGCTCTCTCACAGCAAGAGTTATGTGAAGCAGTTCTGAAGTCTACAGAGCAAGAGCTGCTCAGCCTCACTGGCATTTCCCACACACACACTCAATAGGCTGATCCAGAGATCAGAATAAAGGTACTAGAAACATGGTTTTCAACAAGCTATAACGCTTCCCACTACACAGAAAATGCAGCTTTGAACAGTTTTAGAGTCTGCATAAAACAATCTTTGCATTTTCACAACTGGCAGGCATTTTCACAGTATTCATAAGCAGGTAAGAAACAGTATTTGGCTTCCAGAAAGCAGTAATTAAGAATTCATGTTTCACAACAATGATTTTTGAGAAAGTCTACTGGCACATAGTCTTTCTCCTCAGCAATTCATCTTTCAGGCACGATTCCACATCTACTAAATAGTACTTCAATGGGCATCAAGCAATAGAAAATCTGAAAAGCGGTACCCAGGCATTGTAGCTTGAATGAATCACAGGGCAGAGCGAGAGGAAATATATAGAGCAGGATTGCTTGGGGACTGTTATAAAGTAGAACCACCAGTGTATCACAAACTAATTGCAAAACTATGAGAACCCAGACAGTTAGGGCAGTTCTTTCACATGGATGTGTAGTTAGAGTTTTGCAGTATGACTGGTCAAACAGATACAAGACAAAGGGTGGGTGGGGACACACGCCCACACATCATAGACTTCAAGCACAGTTTGTTTCACTTTGACTTTCTTCTATGAAGTTTTATTTTTTGAAGTTTTATTTTCCTATGACAAGGAAAGTATTGCAAAAAATGCTATGTTTTGGAAAAAACACTTGCATAAACAAATGCTGTTTCACAGCAAAAGCCTCAGTAGATCTTCCACATTTTTCTGGGCTTCCATTAGGCTTAACTTCAGTGCTGGTTAATGCTGAACTATTAGCAGATGTGATTTTTCTCCTTGGGCTTTCCAAATGAGTATAGAAAAAAATGTATCTTCAGATCTAAAAAGCAGATACTAAGCCTAATTCCTGCCCTAACATTCTTAAGATTTTTGAAGATTTGTAGATATACCAATACTCAGAGCATAATGAAAATTTCATTAACAAAGGTTTTATTGCAAATGTTTCTGAATGCAATAGCAAAAAAGATTACATATATATGGTGCAATAGTCATAACGAACTTTTCAAAGAGTGGTATGGAAGTGTTTCCCTTTGAAAACATACTGATGAATGAAAGAATGCTGACGTTTCTGGTCCATGCAAAGACAAGAATATTAAATCATGACCAAGCAGTGTGCACTCGCAGCCCAGAAAGCCAATCACATCCTGGGCTGCATCAAAAGAAGTGCGATCAAGAGGCTCAGGGAGGTCATTCTCCCCCTATACTCTGCCCTGGTGAGACCCCACTTGGAGTGTTGCACTCTGCTCTGTGACCACCAACATAATAAGGATGTGAACCTGCTCAAGGAAGTCCATAGGTGGGCATGAAGATGATCAGAGGGCTGGAGCACCTCTCCTGTGAAGACAGGCTAAGAGAGTTGGGCTTATTCAGCCAGAAGAGAAGCTCCAGGGAGGCCTTGGCACAGTCTTCCAATACCTAAAGAGGGCCTACAAAAATGCTGGAGAGGGACTTTTTACAAGGGCATGAGATGATAGGACATGGGGTAATGGCTTTAAACTGAAAGGGGCTAGATTTAGATTAGACATTAGGAAGAAATTCTTCACTGTGAAGGTAGTGAGGCACTGGCATGGGTTGCCCAGAGAAGCTGTGGCTGCCCCACCCCTGGCAGTGTCCAAGGCCAGGCTGTATGGGGCCTGAAGCAACCTAGTCTAGTGGAAGGTGTCCCTGTCCATGGCAGGGGGGTTAGAACTAGGTAACTTTTAAGGTACCTTCCAACTCAAACCATTCCGTATGGTTTCTTGTATGATTTCTTAATAATGGAAATAGAAGAATTTCTTAATAATGTATGATTTCTTGATAATGGAAATAGAAGAATAGGGTTGGCTTGGGGTTATTTTTGTTGTGGGTTTAACAGTAAAAATAAACAATTAGCAGTACCTCAGATCCAGTAGTTCTTGACCTCTTTGCAGGAATCTCTTTATCCTGTAGAGAAAGAAAGAAGTAAAGAAGTGTATAAAGAACATTAGAGCACAATCCTGTATTCCTATAAATACAGACAATGGTAGTTTTCAATGCAATTGAAACATCCCTTCGTGAGCGTAAAGACCCAATTTGTAAATTTTAAAAGTACTCAGTTCTGTTTTACTGTGAAATTACAACCTTCCAGATGTTAACAGAGGAAGACAGAAGTATACAAGGACACATCACTTCTCCCAGCTACTGAAAAAAATAAATGGCAATTTAGGCCTGTTCTCAACTGAACAAAAACACAGTCATACAGCCGGTTGAAAGGGATAAAGAAACTAAAGAAGCAAACAAGAAGTCCACAAAGTCATAGAAGTCCACAAAGCTTAGACCAGGGTAGGAAGAAAACAAACAACTCCATAAGTCATCCTCTTGCGAAGAAGGCAAAATTAACAAAGATCTTCATAATGACTCTCTTTCTTGCTCTCCTGTCAGCCCCTTGTATCCTTTGGAATGCTCTCTGCTTGCTCACACACCTAAATGAAAGCCTCTCCACACTGACCAGACATTGCTGTACTGTAACTTAGTCTACAGAAAAATCACAGACAATAATCCAAGCCTCCAAAGCTTAAACTCTAGACGCAGAGACAGTAAGGCCCCCAGGGAACATGTGATGGTAATACGGATTACTTTTATAGCAACAACACCCACTTAACAGAGCATCTTAGTGATGATTCTCTGACTGAAACTTACCTCTTTGTTGACTAGCATGCTCAGGGGCTGCCAATCAAAAAGTTTAATGGCTATTTTTAATCTCTCGGTTTAAATAATTCAAGAGATTGGTTCACTAGTTCAGAAGTCTCAATCTGAACATGCTACAACTGCTGACCTTCCTCACCATTTGTATCATCCATAGAAATCCAGCAAGAAATCAAGAAAACAGCCAAAACCCTCCCAACCTGTTTGTGTAACAACCATACCATAATAAGCAAACCTAAGTCTAAACCAAAGACTGGCAGTTCCCACTGGTGACACACAAACCAGGCATTTCATTATTGGTATAATGAAACTCCAGGGAGTGTGGCTAACAAGACGTGAAAGTGCTCAGCTGCACCTCAAGCCTTGTAATTCTCCAAAGGTGTGATTACCACTTTTCTCTTGGGCATTATTGTTGGCTTCCAATTATAATGCTCCTTTTGGGATCTACAGAAATACACTGTAAGTTACGTAAGCATGTGCTGTACATCTCCTCCTGCAAGGAAATGTACTTTCAATTGCAGATGTAGGAATATGCCAATTTGAAAGGAGTAATAGCAGAAAATGAATTGAAGGGCACATAAACCTTAAAACACAGAGGAGAATTAACACAAGACACAGTGAGGTTTTCCCCCAACCTGCAGTCACTGGGAGACTTCAACAGACACCCAGGCTTGTCTACACATTGTTTCACTGCAAGTTACTGAACTCAGCGGAGAAAATTTGGTGAGGTTATTGTGCCTATATTACATAAGGAATCAGCCTCGGTTAAAGTGATCCTTTCTGGTGTTATACATTTGTCTGCTAATTGCTTTAAAAAAATGCTTCTACAGAACTGCATTTTTCCCTAAAGAATGCCAACAAAACTATTGTTATTTTTAAAATAATAGTGTTTCAAGGCATAAATACATACCTCTTTAGATCCAGCAAACAGTGGAATGTCATGAAATGGGGAAATGTATTTACCATCTGCATTCTCTGAAAAAAAACCAAAAAAGTAGCATTACAAATCTAAAGATATGACACATTAGTATTGCTGACTGTTCCGCATTACAGAAATGTATGATATGCCACAATTATGCATCAGATGAACTTTTCCTGAAGTTTAATTCCAAGGACTAAAAAAACAACCTACATGCAGGACTAGGATTTTGACTGGTAAGAATTCGTCGGAATCAAAATTATTGCTTTACTATTCAACACTTCTCTTCCGACTACCTGGCAATACAAGCTATGTGAAGATGAGATGCTTTCATTCTCTTTTCTCCTTTTCCCCACCAATAAAAAAAAACATTAACAGTGAAAAACAATAACAACAAAAAAACAACCAAAACAAAACAAAACCAAACAAAAAACAAAAAACAAACAAAAAAAAAACAAAACAAAACAAAAACACCACAGCAAGGGAACTTTATTTCCATAAGCAATCAGATAATTTATCTGGGTTTCTAGCAATGCTGCCCCTGTAACTTTTCATTTCTAATAAGCTGAGTTTCACGACCACAAAGAGAATCATAGAATCGTAGAATAGTTTGGGTTGGAAAGAACCTTAAGATCACCTAATTCCAAGCCCCCTGCCATGGGCAGGAATGCGTCACACTAGACCATGTTGCCCAAGGCTCTGTCCAACCTGGCCTTGAACACTGCCAGGGATGGAGCATTCACCACTTCTTTGGGCAACCTATTCCAGTGCTTCATCACCCTCACAGTAAAGAACTTCTTCCTTATATCTAACCTGAACTTCCCCTTTTTAAGCTTAAACCCGTTCCCCCTTGTCCTATCACTACAGTCCCTGATGAAGAGTCCCTCTCCAGAGCACCCTTGTAGGCCCCCTTCAGATACTAGAAGGCTGATATGAGGTCTGTCTCCAAGCAGCCTTTTCTTCTCCAGGCTGCACAGCCCTAACTTTCCCAACCTGTCTTCATACAGAAGGTGCTCCAGCCCCCAAAGACTGACCAAAAGAATAAGCGAGGGATGGGATAATTGCTCAGGCCCTAGACATGAAACACCACACCTGGCAACCTGCTGGCATTAAACTCAATGGTGACCAAATCTGCGCCTCAGTCTTGCTTACACTGCAGAAAGGAACAAAATTCACTGGAGTGGATGCTCAAGCTTTTCCATCTACTCAGAATTTTTTCAACATACTAAAAACCCAAGCAGTGCATCAAAACAGAAATATCAACAACAATCCAAGGTGCTAACACAACTCCCAAGGAAGTTCTCTGCTAGCACCCTTATTCACAGTAACGGGGAAAGCAGATAAGGACTTCATTTAGCTTTGGACTGTACTTGGACCACTTCAGAAAAGAGGAGTAAATGGTAGTTGTTTTTGCAACTCCTGGAAGCCTCCCAGATGCTCCTCCCAAATAAAACAAAGTTTAGTGGTAGGCTACTTATTCCCACTAACTAAAGGGAGTTTCTCTAGAGTAGCTCCTGTGCTGGCAGCCCCTGGGGACCGAGCACAAGGGAGCTCTGGCAGGGTAGTGCTAACAGGGCACGCTACGCCTCCGCTTCTCTCACACCAGCAGACATTAGAATTAACTGCTTGTAACTCAATGGACCAAAACCATACAATACCACTACTGGAGAAGCGGCAAATATACAATACTATTACAGAAACGTGTAACACCAAGCCTGCACACCACCAACTCTCACTGGGTTTTGCTGGAGCGCTCCTGGGAGCGCTGCCCACACCCTCCCGCTGCCACTTACTGCTGCTGGCCCCACAGGCCCCATGTCTGGACGGCAGCCTCCCCTCACTGTGAGGTTTGTGGTGGGAGGGCTGGCCTGGTCACTGGGGACAGCCAATGCCACCACCGGGCTGTCACACTGAAAGGCGAGATGAGGCAAAGCCAGGAAACATCCCCGTGGCCAAGGCCGCCTTTGGGATAGCAAAGCACGCCATGGCCTTCCCGGGCAGACTACTGCAACAGTGCACCACGGCTGTGCTTCACTCCGGCCTTCTCAGCACCTCTACAGGGCCCTTCGCAGGGCTGGGAAGGGTACGGCTGTGCCATGCACACCACCCCCACCACGGAGCAGGCCCAGCATCCGCTCCAAGCGCGGATCTGCCAGGAAACCCCCACCCCACTCTCCACGAGAACCTGCCTCCCGGCACTGGGGGTAGGGGGAGGCTCAGGGGCGGGCAGCTCGAAAGGCCTCGGCGGAAGCGGGGAGCCGCCGTTCTCCTCGCCGTGCACCCTGGGAGGCGGGGAAGGAAGGGATTCATACAGCCCGGGGGCTGCTACTTACTAAAGTAGAGGCGGTAATCGGCAGAGTTGGGCCGGCCCCGCTGCTCCGTAGCGTACCGGGACATGGCGCCGAGGCAGCGGCGCGGCGCTCGCCCCCAACCCCGCGCCGCCAGCAGGCGCACCAGCCCCGGCGGCGCATGCATGATGGCGACGGCGGCTGCCTTCCCTCCCCTTCCTGCGGCTGCCGGGCCTGCGCTGCTCCGCTCCACTCCGCGCCAGCCCCGCCTGGCCCCGCCGGGAAACCTCGCATGGCGGCGCGAGGTGCTGCCGGCCTCGGGGAGTGCTGCCTGTCGCGTCCCGCCTCACCGGCGGGGACGGAGAGCTGCGGCTGCCACCTGAGCAAGGGCACGACCGCTAAGCCCCAGAGGCCCAAAATGGCGGTATCATAGAATAATTAGGGTTGGAAAGGACCTTAAGATCATCAAGTTCCAACCCCCCTGCCGTGGACAGGGACACCTCACACTAAATCATATCACCCAAGGCCTCGTCCAGCCTGGTCTTGAACACTGCCAGGGATGGAGCATTCACAGCTTCCTTGGGCAACCCATTCCAGTTCCTCACCACCCTAACAGGAAAGAATTTCCTCCTTATATCCAATCTAAACTTCCCCTGTTTAAGTTTTAACCCGTTACCCCTTGTCCTATCACTACAGTCCCTAATGAAGAGTCCCTCCCCAGCATCCCTATAGGCCCCCTTCAGATACTGGAAGGCTGCTATGAGGTTTCCACGCAGCCTTCTCCAGGCTGAACAGCCCCAACTTCCTCAGCCTGTCTTCATATGGGAGGTGCTCCAGTCCCCTGATCATCCTCGTGGCCCTTCTCTGGACTTGTTCCAACAGTTCCATGTCCTTTTTATGTTGAGGACACCAGCACTGCACACAATACTCCAGGTGAGGTCTCACAAGAGCAGAGTAGAGGGGCAGGATCACCTCCTTCGACCTGCTGGTCATGCTCCTTTTGATGCAGCCCAGGATACAGTTGGCTTTCTGGGCTGCAAGCGCACACTGAAGCCGGCTCATGTTCAGATTCTCATCAACCAACACACCCAAGTCCTTCTCCACAGGGCTGCTCTGAATCTCTTCTCTGCCCAACCTGTAGCTGTGCCTGGGATTGCTCCGACCCAGGTGTAGGACCTTGCACTTGGCATGGTTAAACTTCATGAGGTTGGCATCAGCCCACCTCACAAGCGTGTTGAGGTCCCCCTGGATGGCATTCCTTCCCTCACAACTCTTTGTGTGCGGCCATCCAGCCAGTTCTTTATCCACCGAGTGGTCCATCCATCAAATTGATGTCTCTCCAATTTAGAGACAAGGATGTTGTGCGGGACAGTGTCGAACGCTTTACACAAGTCCAGGTAGATGACATCAACTGCTCTACCCCTGTCCATCAGTTCTGTAGCCCCATCATAGAAGGCCACCAAATTGGTCAGGCAGGATTTCCCCTTAGTGAAGCCATGCTGGCTGTCACCAAGCACCTTGTTGTTTTTCATGTGCCTTAGCATGCCTTCCAGGAGAATCTGCTCCAAGATTTTGCCAGGCACAGAGGTGAGACTGACTGGTCTGTAGTTCCCTGGGTCATCCATTTTCCCCTTCTTGAAAATGGGGGTTATATTTCCCTTTTTCCAGTCATCAGGAACTTCACCTGAATGCCATGATTATCAGCCTCATTTTCCCTGGGGGTCCGCAGGTGACTGCTTCCACTCCTGATGCCAAGGTCAGCATCTCGGAGGAAGAGTCGCTGTAGGTTCCCCATGCAGCCCCAGCCTTAAGAGACAGGTCCACCTGGTTTAAAATAATAAAACCAGCATTTTTGAAGTGGTGTTCCCAAGTGTTAGCCAGGTGAGCCTGGGCAGGCAGTACCTCAGCTGTACCCATGCTGAGGTGCTTCCAGGCCACCACCACTACTAAAAGAGTGGATGCAGGGTTAGGGGTGATGGTGGCAGGGTTGTTACGCACACCCAAGACACATGTTGGTATGGAGACCCCACCCTGCTGCACTGCTCCAGCCACCAGAGCCAGTCTGTGCCTGCACTGCTTACGGGTGGGCTATTTACACTGGTTCCCAATGGTGGATGCATTTTTGTATTGAGCCCTGCTGATACTTAAATTCAGTTCTCACCTGTATTCAGGCGGTGCTGGTTTTAAAGCTTACTACCCCTACGTATGATCTGATTCCTTTCAATTCTCTTTTCATTGCTTCTTGAGTATTTCAGATGAATTTCACCTGTTGATACAGTTGGTAGTTTGGAGTAGTGCTTCTTATTCATGGACCTTTCAAAGCTACTGAAAAGGGGCACATACCACTATTTGCATCTTACTGACAGAAAAACTGAGGCAGAACAACTTTCATTGCTGTCGTCACTCTTAAATCCCAACCCAATCATCCTGTGTATTCACCTCTGAAGGTGGTAATACTAGCTTTGAATTTTAGCTCTGATTTGAATTACCCTGGCAGATTTCTGCAGGGTAACTCTATGTTACCCTGATTATTTTATACAGTATTTTAAATGTTACTGGGAATGATTGTTTACAACAGAAAGGCTAAGTCAATCTCTTCTGACAGATCAAAAAGAGTAGAGACATTTTTTATGTTACAAAAAAAAAATCTTTTCTGTTCTGCCCTTTCCTAGAGTAGGCCTGCTGCTGAAAGAGGCAAGGTTAAGGAAGATATAAGGAAGAAATTTTGGATATAAGGAAGAAGTTCTTTACTGTAAGGGTGGTAAGGCACTGGAATGGCTTGCCCAGGGAAGTCGTGAATGCTCCATCCCTGGCAGTGTTCAAGGCCAGGTTGGGCAGAGTCTTGGGTGCCATAGTTTAGTGTAAGGTGTCCCTGCCCATGGCAGGGGGGTTGAAACTTGATGATCTTAAAGTCCTTTCCAGCCCTAACTATTCTATGATTCTATAAGAATAAACATGTGCCATAAGCCTAGCCTTCCACCTGTGCTTCGTTCTGAGGAATCTGGATTTTATTTATGGAAGGTCAGAGCCTTTGAAAATCACTTGCTGAGCACACACACGATGTTTTTACACTTTGCAAAGTTGGCAGTTAGGTGTAAGGTTATTCTAGAAGGAGTCCAATGTGTATCTATTTCCCTGTACAAGCTGGGGAGTGAAATACACTGCTGTGGCCAGGAGGCCCTGTAAGATGCACAAAGTGAGTGCAGAGTTCTCCAATGCCTTGCGTTGTGAGCATGGTCTTATCTAAAGCTTTCTCACCTGTAATGAGAAATCAGCTGTGATACACTTGGAATTTATGAAATATAAACAAGTTTCTGTGCAGGCACTTTTTAGATGTGTAAATAGATGCCACTCTGTTACCTAGCAAGGGCGGATGATGTAGCAGAGAAAATGGGTTAATGCTGCCAGAGCAGAGAACATGGTGTTTTAGTACTCTAAGGTATCCAAAATTCTGTTAGTACTACAGAAATAATAATAAAGTTTTAAATAGATTTTACAGTAATATGCATTATATTACACAGTATATGCAGAAGTATGCACGATAATCCTCAAGTCAGATTTGGGTAAAACCAGCTTCCTGGTTAGAATAAATTTACCTAGCATTCTTGAATCTTTGAAACAAATGAATGTTTTGGTCAAAGTATCTACTTTAGCAAATTCTCCAGAATTACCAAGGCTTTTACTACCAGGGTATTATTTCACCTCTTTTTATTCCCAAGCATTTACGTCCAGCTCCTTGAGGTATCGCTCTAATCGGGCCAACAAAAGGCATGTATAGGTCTGATCCCATTTACTGACCTTGAAATAGCTTTCACTGAAAGGCAATGAAAATATTGCTATTTATTTCAATGGAATTAGAACCAGGTCCTTAAGACTTAAGTAGGACTTACATGGTACTTAGGTTTTATGCTTGCCCTTTGCACAGAGGTCAGTCTCATTCCAGCAGAATGCCACTGGAGTATAACAAAAACTCAGCAGCAGTATAATCACCTAAGCCTGAAGGACATCTCTGCTTTAAAAGTTTGTACTCTGCAGTGTACATTTACTTTTATTTTATATATATTTATACACATATATATTAAATATTTTTCCTATGAAAATACTGTGAGAATTAAATGCAGAAAACATACTATAATTAAAAACAAACAAACAAACAAAAAGTTTCCCTTCCTCCTGGATGAAAATCATTTTCATCTTTTCAGCTAATAAGGCTTTGAAGAATTTCATTAGTACCACTATGTGCTATTTTAGTGCATTTGCTCTTGACTGGTGATCACATCATTATCATTACATTTTGCTGTAATATAACTTTTATCTCCATGGTTTATAAGACCATTAATCTGAAGGAATCTATTCTTGCCACCCTTCTGTTTTGCTGCTATTTGTGTGCAAAGTCCCAGCAGTCACAGGACGGCTGTCCTCCCTGTCCAGCCTGTGCTTGTTTAACCGTGCTCACTCGCTCAGCCATCACCATCTCACCAGCGTGCTGATGGATCAGCGCCTATCAGTGCTTCCTGCTTCAGACCTGCCTACTTCAGGCAAGGCTAGCTGAGGCAGTTCAGGGGTGTTAGGCTGTTAGTCAGGCTGCTTTTCAGCTAAAGCAAGTTAAGGAGCATGGGCAAGTCCTTCTGCAGGTCCTTGCACTGACAGTCTGCAGAGGAGGATGATGAGTCATTAGAGTCAATAACCTCTTTCATTGGCACAGCTGGGTTTGGGAGAGGATGTCTGCACACAGCATACTCACACATGTATTTGCATTTTACACGCTGATGAATGCCTGATGGCAGCAAAAGGTTACATCATCTAACTAAGAGGAACAAATTATGTATTCCAGTAACTAGAACTAGGTTTATCAGGTTATGTTACTGTGAATAAAGACAGAGGCTCCTATCCCAATGAAGTACGTTAGGTCAGACTGTGAACCTTTTTTTGCATTGCTGAACTCACTTCGGTAACCTTATTGCTTTAAAAAGACTGATCCTCTGTATTTATGCAAAATTCAGTTTTAGTTGCAATATTCACTCTCACATATAGGACAATGTCAAGTTTACAGCCTAGGTTTTGGTTTTTTTTTCTGAATAAATTATTTGTCTGAGCTGTTAGTTTCAGTTTTAACCATGCTTTTCATTAGGCTCCCTGTAATGTATGTTAGGATTCACTTGCCTGATGAACTTCTCTAGACCCCTGCCTAGAAAGTCATTTGCCTAGTGAGAGACACTGTGGCTGAGTCAAGCTTTGTAGGTTGTGCCCATTTCTTCCCTCCTGAGTATCTCTACTGAGTTCATTTTAAGCCCTGTAACCAACCATAAGTCCCACCAAAACTTGGTTGTATGAGCTAAAACTGTTATTTTTTTCTAGATTCTTATCTTTATTACTCCAAAGCAACTTCCCATTACAAACCAGAAGTTACCCAACAGTCATCTTTCCTGTTCATTCATTCTTTCATCTGTTCTTGCACATACATGACATACACAAAAAGAGAGAGAGAAAAAAGGGTTCCAGTTCAGCTATAAAAACACTGTCTGAAAGCATGAAGTTTTAGTGCGAAGTTGCAAATATGTAATTGTTCTAAATAGGGATCTAGAAGGAAAATCTTGCCTATTGCTCGTGATAAGTCTTTTTTAGGCTCCATTCCCCTCTTGATTTGTGAATTGCTAGACATAAGGTTCCAAAGAATCCCACAGAAAATATTTCCTCTTTGGTAATTTCTACACCCCCCTATTTTACATTGAAACATAATAATAATGAAGATTCATCTCCCCCTCTTTTTATCTGTGCCTCACTCGCTTGCTTTTCTCATTAGCTTTGATATCACAGTGCCATCTACTTGATCAACAGAGTCAGGTTATTTTCCTTAGAAGATAACTGCTCTGCTGTAACCCTGAAGAAATCAAAGGGCTGCTCACTTTCTTAGTGAGCTCCCCTCTCCTCTGCACCTCCAAGCCCTTTCAAGGCGGCACTGCACTTAGATGTGAGCCTTTGGGAGCTGGATGGGTTCTGAGGCTGTTTTCACAGTCTGACACAAAGCCCTGGCTGGACAGTGGCAGATCCACTGGCGCTGCAAGGACAGTTCAGGCGCTGCTGACCCTCTCTCAGCATCCCCTCTTCTCTCCAGCGGGTGTTTCATTTGAGAGCCGGTCCCTCCCTGCAGGCAGAAAATATGTCAGCCTTTTGTATGTGTAAACTGGGGCAGGGGCTTTGTTCAGAGTAAGAAAGCAGTACAGCAGCCAGACAAGATGTATTGCATAGCCTGACAGGTTGAACCATCCCTTCTTAAAAAATCCACAGCCTTGCCTGGGCCCCAGCAGTCATATGTTTTATTAATTTTGCCTACAAATATTTAGACAAGAAACACCATAGACACAGCTAAAAGAAATTATCACTGCGCACTTACTTCTAAAGACCTGCTTCTCTACAGGAATCACCAGTCTGGCAAGATCAACAGTAGGAGTGAAGGTGACACTGGCACACTAAGCAACTTTTCACCTGCAAGACAGGCTTTTTTCTTTTTTGCCATGGAAAGGTGTTTGAAGTTTTTTTGTCTATGTATATTTCAAAGTAGTTTTCATTCATTCATTGTAAAAAATCAATATGTAGACTCCAGTTTTACGTGTCCTTAAGCCTTCCCTTTTTATTGCTTTTATCCTCAGCAATCACTTTGTTCTTATCTTACCAGTATAGCTGCAAACAGGTAGGGTGTACATACTAGCAGCTTTCCAGTGCTCAAAGTCCTCAGTGGGCCTTATGCATGATTGTTCTTATGAAAGCCTCAACTGTTTGTCCCTCAGAAGACATCTTTGCTGCGACTCATGCATGCAGCAGAGTGACAAGAGATACAGGCTTACTATTACACACACCTAGTCTTCCTTGTATGGAGGTGGGGAGCTGTAGAGACATCTACATTCTTTGCTGTCATGCTTCACCTGTGAGTAGGGTAGGACTTTCTGCAGCAGTAGCATGGCACCTTTCTGCCTCTCCACTGCCTGTCAAGTGTAGTCGCTTCACGCAGCCAAAATTGGCGCTGGCTGTTTAAAGTCACTCTTCAGTGTATATTGAGACTCTCTTTTAGATAGATACAAGATCGCTGGCAGTGTTCAAGGCCAGGCTGGACAGGCCTTTGGGCAATCTGGTCTAGTGGAAGGTGTCCCTGCCCATAGCAGAGGGGTTGGAATCGGGTGATATTCAAGGTCTCTTACAACCCAAACCATTCTGTGTTTCTATGATTGTTTTCCCTCTGTGGCAGTGCTGACCATTGCAGTAAACAAACTTGAAAATGGCAGTGTGGTGTCATTGCCACAGGACTCCAGCCTTCACTCAAAAGGAACACACATGGAAGTCAACCCACACCAGTATTTTTCCTATATGCTCTGGGATACTAAGTTATAAAGAAATCTTCTGTAACAGCTGTGAGGTATTACAAGGAAGCAAATAGCTGTTTGCTTACTTAATGGCCATCAGTCTTGATGGCGCTCCTGGTTCCTTTATGGCTGGGGACCGAGATAAAGGTTAGCATTGACCATAAAACAATAAGCTCTTACATGTGTCTAATACAGTTGCTTGGGAACACAATGCTAATATTTTCCATGTTGACACCAGCACCTGTTCTGTCTCTTAAGCAGGGTGGCTTCCGTGCAAATAACTCTTATGCGAGCGCTCACATCAACTGGATTCCAGTTAGCTTTGTAGAGTTAAATGAGAGCAACATAGAGTGGTTAAAGAGATTTTCACATTAATTGTAAAAAGAGCATTTTGTACACATAGATGCCAAATATTCCCTCTTGTTTTATGGATTAGTGACCTTGATACCACTTGACTGTCAGTTATTACCGGGGCAGAAGGCAGCAGGAATGATTTGGAAATTGAAAGAAGGCTGCTGGTACCATGGCAAGGGGCAGCTGAGCTCAAGTACTTCACATGCAGTTTTGACTGTGCTCTCTGTGACATTTGTTAGAGTCAAGGAGCCCAGTAATAAGAGTTTATAGGGGTATCTCACTCAAATACTCATCTGATTGTTTTTACCTACTTCTCCTACTGATTGCAGTGGCACAGCCCACTAGTGTAAAACGATCACTGGATTTAACCTGATGATGGATAAACCACGACATGGCTCAAACCTCCCTACCTCCAGAGGGGATGGGGAGGCTGCTGGTCCTACATGTGTCCCCCTCACTTGGAGTATTACAGAAGACATGCTATTTTTAGCCTCTTCCATGCTGGGTGGCACAAAGGAGAAATATTAAGGTTGCAGAAAGTACCCATGTACGTTTCCAAACTGTGGTGTAAGCTAGCTCTGGGCTCCTGACTGCCTCAGGAATAGTGCTGCCAGGTGAAGCCAGGTAAACCATAGCAAGTACAAAGGCAGCAGCAAACCGCAGTCAGCTTTCCCTGCAACTGTTCCCTTGCTGAACTAACACATACCTTTTCACACCCTGTGACCGAGTTGAGGAGGAAAAGGAAGACAAATTTTGCATGTGGGTAGATTGCTGTCGTAATAAACACCTGGGCAAACTCTACAATATCCTATCATGGCTGTAACTCTGCATATGTGGCAGAGTGCCTACAAAGCCAGGAGTTTCCTGAAGTTTGTTCGTCCACCTCCAAAATGTATTCCCCAGTTCTCCCCCAAACCACCTTAATTTAAATAAATATAATGAAATCGCATATAAATGATGGGACCTCTGTCTTCTGAAAAGCACAACACAGTACAATCCTGGCTGGTGGAATCACTTTCCCTGTGTTACACTTTTCCTGGCTTAAGCAACCACCAGTTTTACCCTCAGCTGCTTACATGTGCCCCTGCATCATAGAATCATAGAATCAACTAGACCTTTAAGATCATCAAGTCCAAAAAGTCTATCTTCCCCTGCCTCATGCTGCCACAACTGCTTGCGTAGCTGGATGATGAACTAAATACAAGCACAGACCCAGATGGAAAATAGCCCAGGGGGAAAGGGGGGAGGGAGGGATTTTCCAGACAGATCAGTTCCTCCATCTCTTCTCAAATGCAGGTGTTTACACCCTGCAGCAATAGTGGGAACAAACTTATCTGGGGAAGGGGGGCAGTCAGGGCGGTGACTGTTTAAACCAGTTTTACCATGCTCACTGAATGCCAAGCCATTGCTTAGAGGAAAAAAAAAACCCAAAACCCTCAGGAAGTCCCCAGTGTAAGGAAATGGTGTGGCTGATTTCCCTCAACTCCCACCTTCATCTGTGTGGTTGTTGCTGGGGCTTTCATTCTTGTCATAAGGCCATCACTGCGTCTGTCCCTGCCTCCGCCTCTCCCCGCTGTCACCACTGCTCTGTCTTTCAAGGAACTTCTGTGGTCTGACTTGCAAAAGAAAGAGTTTCTTAGGGAATATCAAAGAGGAGGCAAGACATAACACATGAATTGCCTACGTAATATGTGACTTCTCTGTGCGAGCACAAAGTCTTCCCAGTATTCCCCTCTCCGCTTTATTCCTCTGCCAGGCTGTGTTTGGGCTGGACACTTTGTGCAGCACTGGCATGGTGCTGCAGTTTGACCCAGTAAATTGCTAAACAGTTTCATAACCTTTTCCTTTCACTGCTGGGTAGAAATGATGGGCTTTGATCAGGAGCTTGCATCACAGGGAAAATAAAAGTCGGAAACAAGTTTGTGCTACTACGTTGCATCCCTGTTTGTTGTTTTTTATTACACGTCCTTCAGGGACAGAGCGTGGCAGTACTGAAGCAATACGCTCTGCCAGTGTATGTCAGAGGGACATTAGCTGTGTCCCCTGGCAGATGCTGCAGCAATGAGCGTGCATGAGGCTGACACCGATTAGGCTGCACCACGGGGCTCCTGCCAGGCGTTTCCTAGGGCTGGGAGGGCCACAGCGGGTGCGTATCACAGCCGTGGCAGTGATTGCTACTGATGGCTGCTGGGGCTCTTCCCAGGGTAAGTCCCGTCCAAGCTTAGATGCCAGCAGCTCCTGCTGTTTTAACATGAGTTTGATTAGACTGGCGCTACAGAGGATCACTAGACAGTGCATGCATGCCAGAGGCCCTTGCTAACAGACAGGATAATGAGATCTCTTCCAGGGGCTGATCCAGAGGTATTATGAACAGGTGTTTTAGTGTCCACTTCCTCAGCCATCAGAGTGTGGTAATTTGTTCCAACAGCCTCCACAGGTTCTTGGCAGGCTTTCATGTTGCCTCTGTGTGTGTAGTGTAAAGCAGGACAGAGCCTGGCTTGAGGCAAGCTGCAGCTCCGCACTGCTTCCCGTCTCCTGGAGGGGCTTTCCTCTCCTTCTCAGCCTTTTTCTTCATTGTCCTGGGGTTTCCCTTCAAACCTGTAGATCAGGAATTAATCTACAGTTGGAACCTAGAGGCTACGCCTCTCGGTGGGGTGGGAGTCTGGCAGGTGCAATTCCGTATGTGAGGAGTTGGGGTCTTGAACGGGCTGCCGGTTAGGCACTAGCCTTTGGGAAGGGCAGAGTGTCAAGGGGGTGGCTGGCCTCCCCTTCCCATTTGTCTTGCCCTCTGCTTCTCCACTGCCCCGACAGTGCAGAGAGAGGTGGTGTCCAAAAGAGAAGGCATCAGGTGAAAGCATGGCATTGCCCTGCCGCACTCGGGTATCACCCTGCCAGCACACGGCCCAGGCAAAGCCGGGAGGATGCCTCCGCTTCAGGGTGCCGGAACGCACGGCCCCCGCGGCGGGGTGAGAAGCGCACCCTGGAGCAGAGAAAGGGGCCGTGAATGGCTGCGGTTTGGGGCTGGCTCTGAAACCGGCCCCGCCAGGCGTCCTTGCACACAAGGCAGGTGAATGCAAACACCGCCCGGGGCGTCAGCTTCCCGGAGGTGGAGCTGCTCCGTACAGGTGCCCTGCGGAGCCTGGGCAGCCCTGCTCCAAAATCAAGCCCAGAGCAGCCAGCCTTCACCTGGGTAGCGGGTTCACCAGCATAAAAGTCAAGCTGTTGACCACCTGCCGCCGCCACCACCACCATCACCACTGAGCAAGGCTGGTCATGACGAGTATGAACTGCCCAGGGAAGGAAGGTGGAGGGAGCAGGAAGAGGAATTTGGCCTTGCTGAGGAATAAGCTGTACGTGGGGGAGAGGAGGAGGACAGAGCCTGTGATGGAGAGCACGGCCGACCCTGGGGACCATAGCACCTTGAGGAGGAGTCAGTCTGACAGGACAGAGTACAGCCAGAAATTACAAGGTACCAGGGAAGCATGCTTGGTGCCTGGTTGCGAGGGATGCTCTGGGCTGGGATATCTTGATGATCTCCGGGCTACAGCCTCCAGTTAAAGAAGGGAATGGCAGTCTTTGCCCCCATGCACTCACAGTGACAAATTGTCCCCTCTCACCCTAGCCCCCCACTTCCACGGTGGAAATGCCTCCCCTATTTTTTCTAAATAATGTTGAGTAGACAGGATGTAAAATGCAATTGAAGGGTTTGGGGTGTTACTGCAAAATGTGTATGCAACCGGGATCTTTCTCATTTGTCATCAGAACGCATTTGCAATGCTAACAGTAATATGGAAATATGGTGGCTCTATCCTATCTTTTTTTGGCTGTTGTATCAAGTGGGGTATATGCTAAGTAATTAGAAGCACCAAGGGAACTTTTTCTTTCAGTTAAAAATACCATGATCTATAATATGTTTATCATTGCTCAGATTGTGCAAGCTTAAACTGAACTATGTCCAAATACATGTTTTGATGGATATGCTGATTGAAATTACACCACTATGGAGAGGGTTTCTTCCAAATAACCAAATTGCATCTGGACCCCAAATTGGTAAAGTATGTCAGTACTGGGCCTGTCAGTCAAAATTTAAATGCAATGCCACAAATTGAAGAAAAACATGAAGAGTGTGTATGGCTATTTCTGGGAGTGCTCTGGAACACAAACTGACAAGTTTCTGTGGGTTTCCAGGGTCTGGAACAACAGGGCCCCATCACAAATGGGGGGTTTGAGTACTGCTGTAATATAAATATTTATTACTAATAGTGATGTAACTGCCTCGTGACAGTCACTATTGTGGCAATAATCATTTATGGGGAGATAAAACAGGAAGATACTTTGGGTTGCTGTATTATGGTTTTGACACACTTAATTAGGAGGTAGCATTACTTCAGAGAGACAATAAAAGCAGAAAATAAAATAATAAACCTGAAAGTAATGGGATTTCTGTGGAGGCTAAGAACAACAGAGTGGCCCATTGATTATGCTGTTCCCTCCTGTGATAGCTAATCGATGAGAAGGGAAAAAATTTTAGTTAAGTCAGGCACTCGCTGCAGGTATCAGCGTGGTGTTTCTGGGTACAAACAGATTGCTGTGGCTGGTCAGGCAAGCTCCTGGCACATGTCCCACCAAAACAGTAGCTCTTTACTTGTGAAGGTGGTTGCCCAGGTGAGGTCAAGGTTATCAGAGCTGTATCCAGCAAAAAGACAGGTTTTCTGTCCTGTGTCAGCTGTATTGAAGCCATTAACGTCTCCTGTTTAAAATCTGGAGCAAAGGAGGCGGGGAAGCCTAGGTAGTCATGGCAGAGCATGAGGCTATGTTTATGGCAGCGGTCCAAGGAGAGAGTAAATCCAGCTTTACAGCTCCTGCCACCAGCTGAGGCTGCCGTGGCCACCTATTGCAAAACACGGGTCTGGTATCAGCTTGCTCTGCTTGCTCACTTATGCTCAACACAAATGGTGATGGGTTAACAAGGTACCTGCAGGCTTTATATTGGATTAGAAGTTGCCTGTCCTCAGAGTGAAAAACAAAGTCAGTAGAAATTCCTGTGAAGTGTATTTACAGTCACAATGGAAAGAAATGTGGTTGTGTGCCAAGGCCTGATCTGGATCAAGTTTTGGATCATGGATCCCAGACCTAATGTAATACCTGCCAGCAGTTTATGATGTACTATGGTTCTATGCCTTTATGTTCTTCATTTTTCTCACTAGCACTTGGATGTGAAGCAGCTGACTCCAAGGTGAGGGAAGTGGTTTTGTTGGCACAAAGCTTTTGAGTTCTCCGTTCTTGGTAAGAAAATCCCAACTGCTCTGTTGGTGACATAAACAGTTCTGCCAGGTTAGGACTCCCTGATTACCCTGGAATGGTAAATGCTTTGCAAAAAGATACACATGGTAGTAATCTACACTTGCTTCCCATATGAATTGAAGGGAAAACTCTGTGTTTAGTTTCCCCTCCATTCTTTAGTCCCCTGTTCATATGTTTTCTAACACACAGGCTGCAGAGATGTGGTAGGTATTAGCACAGATGTGGATATGTAAGCCAAGGAGGTGCAACAAGAGCAAACTTCACCAAGGGGAATCTCCTGTGTGTGGGGCAGGTTTCCACAGCAAGAATCAGAGGCTGCAGGACCTCCATCCCTGGTAATGGCAAGCAACCCTGGCTGAGCATGGGAAAGAAGGTGTCTTTACGCCCCAGTGCTTATGTCAGCATTGCAGCATGTTTGTGCATGGTGAGGCATGGTATAAACATCTCTTGAGGGCCTTCCAGCCCTTTGTGTGCTTAAAAAAGTTCCCTAAGTAGAAAACAGGCTATTTCCGCCCCACCCCCACCCTACAAACATGACCACAATAGCATTGTCAAAGGTGCAAACTTCTGTGACTGCTTTTCACTTTAAAATTAAGGATTCATTAAAAACACAAGAAAGCATTTTCATGGTTACTTATTATACCAGACACATCTATTCAATACCTTATCTGGTGTGAATGGTCATGCAACACCTCCTGGCTTTACTCTTCTTGAAAAGGAAATAAGATGCAAAGTAACCATTATATTCTCAGAGAGCTTGGCAAGCATTATTTCACTTATTTCAACTCATCCTGTGAGATAACCAATTGTCTGCAGCCCCATTTTAGATAGGGGAAAATAAGGTGATTACTATCAACTGGCAGGTTTGTGATACAACCATGCAGTCATCTACAACTCAGGTTGTAATTGCAATCCTGGATGAGTCCAGGAATACCTTGATCAAGCCATACATATATATTTTTCTTTCATAGTTCTGCATCAGCTGGACAGAAGCATCACTTTTCTAAAGAGGGAAGAATGGGGTTAAGGGAGATATATTGATTAGCATTTGTGGTGGGTGCAGAAATAACATTAAGGGTCATTGTAAGAGCTAAGACAGAGTTTCTGTGATGTTTCTATGCAGTGCTCTGCTCTACATTCACTAGGAAATCCTGCACATACATCCTTCCAAGAGGAATGAAGAACTTGCTACTATCCTTAAGCAGTGGCATAAAATGGTATTTAGCAGGTCTGTTTTCTGAAGCTGTTTAGCTGGTAGGAATCACTCTCTTTTCTACAGTGAAAATCCATCAGTAGCAGCTGTAAAAGTAACTGTAGTAATATCTATATATTACATTAATGTTGGGATCAGTCTTCGAATTAACCTAAAGCTGCCATGCTGTGAATACCTATATATTTTATTAAGAGTTGTTTGGTGTCATTATTTGCACATAGATGTTTGCAAGATCAGGGCATATTAAGATACAATGTTTCATGGGGATAGGTGTTGTCAACCAAAAAGGGCAGATCATAGTTCACAGGGACAGGTTGTTGCTATTATCCAGTGTAAGAAGGATATGGACCTTTTGGGGCAAGTCCAGAGAATGCTGCGATGGCTGGAGCACCTCTCCTATGAGGACAGAGAGCTGGGCTTGTTCAGCCTGGAGAAGATAAAGCTCTGAGGAGACCTTAGAGCGTCCTTGCAGGATCTAAAGGGGGCTGACAAGAATGTTGGAGAGGGACATTTTAGAAGGGCATGAAGTGATAGGACAAGAGGTAATGGCTTTAAATAGAAAAAGGGTAGATTTAGATTAGATATAGGGAAGAAGTTCTTCCCTGTGAGGGTGGTAAGGCACTGGCACAGGTTGATCAGAGAAGCTGTGGCTGCCCACCCCTGGCAGTGTTCAAGGCCAGGTTGGATGGGGCTTTGAGCAACCCGGTCTAGGGGAAGGTGTCCCTGCCTATGGCAGGGGGTTGGAACTTAATGAGCTTTAAAGTCCTTTCGAACGCAAACCATTCTGTAATGCTATAATTCTATGATTTTTTTTAATAATCATATACCAAACTTGTGCTTGCTGTGAAAAATGAGCTACAGAAAATGGTGGGTTTCCAGAAGGCATCAGAGATCCCATTTGCAGTGTTCAGTGTGACCATGCATACTTTGAAATTACTCCTTGTTTTACAAATCATATTAACTCCCTTATAACTTTAGCTCTGAATGGGCCAACTGTGCTGTTAAATGACTTGCACATGCTTCAGTTTAAAATACATCAGTGACATACCTGTAATAGACAGTGATTCAAATCACACAGCTGCCACAATATATTGACTCAGAGCTTGTGTCTGAACGTCAGATTTGACATTCTGCCTGTGTCTAATGTAGTTACAAAAAATAACCAACACCAAAAATGACACAAAACCCTGCAAGCTTATACAAATTCCTGGAAAGCTGCTATCCATTGGTATAGTAAAGCCCAGTCAGAAGCAGCTCATCCCCCTTCAGTCCATTACAAGCAGAGAACCTTCCTTTATCCTCTCCTCCTCCCTGCCCGCAGAGTACACCAATTTTCTTGCATGGACTGCTGATGCACACAGCTCCTTGGCATCTCCCACCAGGAGTACAGATCCTCCACACCTCTTCCCAGTTCCTTATTTGCTTTGTGCTGTACTTACTGATTAACTTTCTATGGACCACAATGCAGAGAGTATCCTATTTCACTGCAAAATGTATTGATCTTTGGGGCAGTTGATTTGCTGAAGTACAGTAGAGAGCCAAAGTCCAGATTATTTCCTGAAGTGCAGGAGATGGCTTGATGAAAATATCTGTGTGTCCTGTGATGAGAAATCACAACCTAACCAATACCTTTTTCTCCTGTGCAAATTTAAGCTCAGAGGATCTAATTCTGTTAACTTGCATGGCAATAAAGCTGCAGTTACTCCTTGAACTTACTGCAGTGGCAGCCAGGCTGGGAAGCAAGCTCATCTTTTCAGAGCAGAATCCATTTTGTGCTGCTGTGTTTGCGCACACAACCAAGTCCTTAGGCTTAGGTCTCTCAGGAGCTACTGCAGCATGACTAGTAACAGCAACTGGGTAAAAGAGTGAAGACTAGGACCCAAGGAGCTTTAAAGATCCTTCTCTGATCATATTAGCAAACATGTTATTAATTTGGATACTTTGCGTTGTGCCAAATCCTGAGGTGCATGTGTCCCAGGAGAAGTGGTTCAGATGCAGCCCTTCCTCAGTTCTTTATTAACATAAGCTCAATGCCACAGGAGTGGTATGGTTATACCAGTATATAACACACTGGAAAGGTTTATTTGTAAGTACTGACACTAACAATAAGGTCATTCTTCTGTCACCTGATGATAAGCTTTCTTCCTTTCCAGTGCGGTCACATGGGATCTCTCTGTAGTCCTGTCAGCACACATATAATTAAAGCGGTCTGCTGTCAAGGAATTGAAAACAGAACTTGTGCGTTGAATGTAAATATTTTCTGTACCTTATGGAACAGAGAAATGAACAAAGATCAAATGACCTAATTGCAAAGAAGTCTCTGATGCAGGTTTTACGAGCAAACCTGTGGCCTAGGAAGACTGGTGCAAGGTCAGTCTGCTCCTGCAGTGTTCTCCTCCTGGGCTCAAAAAAGGGGCTTTTTGCATGTGGAACTCACAGTCCCTGTGCAACAAACCCACTCCTGAACAATGCTGCTGTTACATGCAGCTCTGAGTAAAAGGAAAAACTGTATTTTCCACAACCCTCTCACAATCCTTTTGTATTTCAGTGACCAACTTGGAATACAGTAGATCTGATTTGCACCATGTTTGCACCGTATTGTTGTACTGTAACAACTCTGGTGTAAAACCATAACAACACTCCTATGAAGTGGTCCCTCACAAGGGGAGTGGGATCTGGAGTAAAACTCCTTGTGTATTAACTCATGTGATAAACTTCTCCCACACAGAGCAGGACACTCCATCCTTTCCCACTGCTTGTCCCATTTCCATGTCTCTTACTTCCAAGGGTCGCAGTGTCCCTGTGCCCCGCTGCCTTCCTGAAAGCCACAGTGGAAGCAGGAGTGTTAAGGGGCAGAGCTGGGGCCATGGCACAAGCAGATGTGTGGAAGGAGAGGAAAGCTGCCACAGCAGCAGTCTCTGAACTTGACTGCCTGCGTTTCCCAAATCCAGCTGATAAAAGCCAGTGTATATTCCCATGTGTAATAGCTACGTTATCTGAGGGTACAGGCTATCTGAGGACTTGCTTTCACAGACAAGTAATTTTATCCGGGGTGATATGAGGTTCAGGTTTCACACATGAAAACAATAATGCTGTGATTTGTTTGTTATACCTTGATAACTTGTGCCTTCATGGCTCTCTTGTGTCAGGCAAAATCCCTGTGTCCACACAGTGCAAGTGTAGAACTTGGTGTTTCTTTGGCATCCTCCAAATGCTGCCTCAGTAGTGAAAAGGCCTGTTACTCACTCCATGCACTGACATCACTGTACTTGTTGCTATATTCTGCACCACTATCTTCACTTCCAGAGGGAAACCACTGGATGGGAGAGACCTGGGTCCCATCCCCAGGAGTAAACATAATGTCTAACCTGAGCGTTTTACCTGGGAGGAAGGATGGATAGAGCAGACCTCTCAGAGCTGCTCACTCTGGGTGGGAAAGTCAGGTAAATTTGCACACATTGATCTTGCAGATCTGCTATGACTGCTCATCTGGCCACTTGCTGTGGATCCCCCAATAGCCTAGAAGAGAGCTACTGCACTTGCACTGGGCAAGCTTTTTCCCTCCATGCTCTTATTCTGCATTGCTGGATGTCTCCATCTGGGGGATGGTTTTAGACTTCACACTTGCAAGAAACTTTTGTTAAGACATGTGGCTGCTTTGTCCATGTCATCACATAGTGAACCTCTTGTTGAATGCAACTAGAGCCGTGCACTTCAATACACAGCTAGAAAGCCAGTCATCACCTTCCTCTCCAAAGCAAAGTCCTCCAGAGAGGCAACTCCTGCAGGTAACTGACATTACAAAGAAACAATTGCAAACATTACCTTCTAAATGACATTCTTATACCAACTAAAAGTACCAATTAGTTTCCTGTAAACTGGCCTTAAGAAACAGCTGTCTGATAAACCATTCAGCAGACATTTTTTCTTTTTCCTAAACCTGGTATCTCTGAGGATGAATGAGTCAAATTCTTACTGTAACAGTTAATCCTCAGCAATGTCTCTTCCTGCTAATCCTCTCTCTGAAACCGTTCTGGGGCTGGTACATATTACCAGGTAGAAACAAGTCTGCTTATATTCCAGATATACACTTGCTGTTTGTACATTCATTAAACTTCCACTTATTCCACAAGGATTTCTGCAGCTACTAATATTCTCAAACTGGTCAAAAGCAATCAGCTGAACATGAAATCACAGGTTTTGGCTGTAATCATCACTTCAGGTTCTTGCTGTTGCATTCTACGGAGACAGACATGCCTGAAATGAAAAAGTGAACATATTGAGTGAAAATGGAAAATTATATTACTTTTAACAAAAGGATACATTTATTAAAAAACATGTTTTCTACAAGGAAACAGCATCTACCTGGTATTTCTCATGGTTATTTCTTCCTGTTGAGAATAGTTTTTCTTTCCTGGCATTATTATCTATCATGCAATAAGGATAATAGATGAACCCTGACATAATTCAGGAATCAGATTTGATCAGGGTGATCTAATGACATAAACTGAAAGAACAGCCTCTTGAGGGATTGTGACTTCAAGCCTGAAGTGGGATAGAGTGGCTTTATTTTGCTCATATAATGCCATCCCCTGCCACCAGTATAAAACATTACGAAGTTCTTTCGCACATCATCTTGTGTTTACCTTAAAATTCCATCTGATACTGTAACAGTGCTGCATCTGAGATGAAATGACAGTTCTGAGGTCTTCCAGGATGTCTGGTCCTCTCTGCACTTTCTCAGGAGTCACCCTGAACTCTCACACTCACACACACACAAACATTTTCACACCCAATCTTGAGAAAAATGCTGATTTTGGCACAGAACTGGAATGGAAATGGATTGTTCATGTGGTTCCTTGTGAATTTATAAGTGTGGTTATGTACTGTAAGTTTCTAGAGGAACAAGTACCTGCCATTTTAGTGCATAAGCAGCAGGCAAGGTGGTCTTATTCCGCAGCCCTAGCAAAAATTGCCCAGAAGGAGCTGTGGAATGATACTGGTATCAGTTTTGCTCTGCTCCTGACTAAAATAAGGACAGAGTCTGATTTGTCTGGCACACTGCACCTTTGGTGCATGAGCTCTGCAGGAGTGAGCTCCTGTGCATTACGTGCACTCACACCAGCACAGACTCGCTAGGACAAGATTCAGTTTAAAATTCATTTGTTAGCTCAAGCTTTGCAGAGGGGAGATGTTTTCATTTTATTGTCTGTGTACAAACTTGAGGACAAAATGTTCCCAGTGTTATACACAGACTTCAAGGCTAAAATGGTAAAAAGTACATCTAAATACAAAAAAGGCTGAAAAAACAGCCCCTCTCCACTGGTTTGTTTGGGCTTCTTGTCCTCGCTGTTTAGAACTATCAGTAAAGAGGCAGAGGTGCAGCCCCAAAAGCCACTATTTAAAACAATAACTGTGGTCACATCAGTCTCACCAGAAAAGCTGATGGAGAAGCATTAATAACAAAACTATCCTTTCTGAATATCAGCAGTCAGCATAGCTGTAGAAGGGGTTGGGATGACAATACACTGGATTTATAACATTTTACACCTCTTAGCTAAAGACATCCCAGAGCTGTCTATCTCCTGAAAGCTGCTTGGTTTTCCCACAAGTCCAGCTCCAGGTTATCATTTACAGCCTTGGCCAGTGTTGTCTGGGTGAGCTGTGCACTGTTCTGTGTTCACTTGTGCGCTCCTGACTTCACCCTTGACAATCAGTTCAAACTGTATATTCAGTATTGGCTATCAGTGAGCAAAGCATCAGATACAGCTTGCTATTGCCCCATTATACAGTGTGCTCCCCGCAAGAAGTTGACATGAAGGCATAGCTGTCTGATCCTCAGCAGAGATTCCCATCCTTTGCTGCTAAGTGCAATAAAACCCTTGCTGTCAAAGCTCAACCTGGGTAATGCAGAGATGAGTACAGTAATGATATGTCCATCTTTGTTGGTGCTCTGCACCATCTTGTGGCTAGCAGAAAAACACCAGAATAACCTCTGAAATCCTTCATTTGATGTTATTTGCGTGTGTGTGGGGGGGTGTTTCCTAATGAAAAATACAGATTGTCAGTGTACACAGAAAAAAATCAGTGCCCTTTTAACAGCTGATGTGGATGTCTGCAGGCTGGCTTAGGAACCAGCAAAAGGGAAGAGCATCATTACAGATAAGTAGGTTATGTGCAGGTCCTGTGTCATACATAAATTAGCTGTCTGTAGAAGTCTCGCTTGCATTTCCATGTATTTGGAATAAATCAGATATTCTAGGTCTTAAGTATGGAAATAATTTCTGTTATTCCAAGAGATGTTTTTATTAATTATTGAAGGTTTCCCATATTCTCCTGTAATTCCTTTGCCTTTTTCAACTAAATCTTTTTAAACAAAATTACAGGTTTCATCATCATTGTTATTAACATTGTCTTCGTTTGAAAAGTTGTCTTCCCTATCTGCAGCCCTCAGCTTCCCATGAACAGACTCAACATTACATTGTACAGAGCAAAGGTTATTCCAGTGAAGCTTATTTACAGTAAACACAGCCTTCTTCTTCCACAGGAACATACTTTCTCCCATCCTCCAAATCATAATAGATGTCTGACCCAGACTGTGTTTTTCAAAGGAGTAGAAGGGCATCAGCTATCTTTGAATTTCAGTATGACAAGAATCAGACTCTCCTGTGCTGGCAATGGAAATGGAAAATTTCTGCTGACATACATAACATCAAAGCCAAGAGAGCCAGTGATGAGAATCCCCTTATTGTCAAACCTGTGTTTGGCATGAGGAGGGAGATGGGACAACAATTGGTGTGATCCAGGATTGCAATTTCTTATGCTTCTTTTCCTGCTCTCCATGGTGAATGGGGACTTTCCAACAGGCATGGCTTCCATTCCCCCACAGCTGTGCAGGGCAAACTGAGTGAACACATGAGATTACAATGCTCCTCACAAACCTCCCTCTTTTAAACAGAAAAAATGGCCCCACAGGTGGGGTCCACAACCCCTGCTGCTTCGCTGCAGGAGGATGAAGAACAAGTCAGCAGACGCATGATGGCCAAGAGGGTGAAAATCATCACAGAACTCATGCAGACAGAGAAGGACTATATCAGCGACCTGGATCTCTGCATCAAGGAAGTGATTCAGCCCCTGAGAAACAAGCAGGTGAGCTGGGGGCGGTGGATGAGTTAGTGATGTCAAGGTCTGAACTCACTCACATTCTGCTGGCAGATAATGTTAATGCAGGCACAAGTGTCAGCGTGAGAGTGACGTGGTACTGGGAGCTGTCCGGTGGTAGCTTTCCAGAAAGGGACATGCCAGGGCTCTAGCTGGGAATTCATAGAACCTTTTCCTCAGCGGTATTTACAGCTGTAGATAAACTGTGCAGCTGAAAGCTGGGAATAGAACAGGCTGTCCAGAGAAAGATTTGTGGGGCCTGCCAAATAGCATTCACTGAGGCTGCACAAATTATATCTGCTGCTGATATAGAATAAAAATTATTTTAAACATACCTTAAACCAAGTATTCTTTATGTAGGGTTTCTTACAAGATTGGTGATAAAATATAGGTATAGAGACCAAAGTGTCTTTAGATGACATTGGCACTGTCTCTTCAGGGAATGCTGGGGCCAGCAGAAGCCTGTGCTGTTTAAGCTCCTGCAAGACCTTTTATCTTTCTTGAAACTCTGTCAGAGTTTGTTCCAACCCATTTTCAGAAGAGCTGACATCTGCTGACATAACTTTAAAGAGTTCTTGACTTTTTTCTGCTTACTTGTTCACCCACTTAGAAGTAGTCACATCTTGACTCCCGCCCCAGCCTCGCCAGCACCAAACCAGAGTGTTCCCTGTTGAACTTGCTGTATTCCTTTGCACTTTTCCAGCCAACTGAAAATGTATATTTCAAATCTGTCCTTTGTCACTGTATTAACATGTGGAAGTGTCCATGCACAGCATAGTTCCAAATACTATGTAGGCAGTGTGCTGGAGTGGAGGTCAGAAGTCCTGTGTTAGATATATACAGGAAAAGTAATTTAGAGATTATAACAGTCTTAATTTAATAACCTCTGCATTTTTTAAGACTGTTGTATGGTTTTAAGGCTAGTTCTCAGATAAACTACCATATTGAAAGTTTGTAATGTATTTAGAGAAGGATTGCATTTAGAAAATTGACCTAGCAATGAATCTGTTTCATATTTCCAAGTGGATAAAACCTATCTTCGCCCTTATAATACTATAAAGAAATTAACTGCATTAGTAGTGAAAGTCTATTTCTGATTCTGTTACAATGGCATGCAATTTGATCCTCCTGGCATCTGGTAAGCTGCTATGTAAGTCAGCAATTCAGTTTCTAATGGAGAGATACATTCAAAGGCTATCAGTATAGATGGAAATCAGTCTTGCCTTTGTTCTCAGTATTAGCACATTACCACTGGCTATCTCCAGTTGTCTCTGAATATTAACTATTGCCCGGCCCTGCAAGATAATAACTGCTGCATGAAAAATATGTGGCCTGGAAATTTTTTACTTGCTCTAAAATGAGTAGGGACATGGAACCCAGTTTTCTACTGGAGTAAATTGACGCAGTTCACTGAAGTCAGTGTTGTGTGCCCAAGCTCTGTAGGAAGCTCTTTAGGTTATACTAATAGTCAGAATTATAAATGAGTTTTTTTAGGGGAAGTTATATGATCTTGATTGTATTTTTGGGTTTGTAGAACAACTAACTTAAAATGGTACCACCATCTGGAAGTCTTTGTACCTGGTAGCTGGCACCAAAGCGCCACCGTCTGAGTTTATGTAGTGGCCTCTATTAGCAACTGGGAATCAAACCCATTGTCAACTATTCTGTTCCTCAGTGGGAAAGTAAACAAATATTTGAAAGCCAGCTAAGGATCTTTTCTGTATTCAGGTGATAATATTTATTTCCTTCCTAGGTAAACACTTTCAGATTAAGAATAGTTCAAAATAAGGTTAAAAGCACTCGATAACATGCCCTTTGTTAACTGCATCAACTATATTATACTAATCTGAAAACTGTGTATGTGTTCTTGAAGTCACAGGGAGGATGTTTATATGAGGTTTTGCAGAAGCGGTGCTTCCTGGAGTATTAAGCATTGAGGGCATAGCAAGATTAAGTCTGTAATACACAACATCCTTCTTTATCCTTCATCAGTAGCTGCTTAATATTTGTATTCCACTAGATTGCTCGCTTTGACGTGGATGGCTTGTTTAGCAACATTGAATTGGTCCATCAAGTATCAGCCAAACTGCTGTCATTGTTGGAAGAAGCCACGACAGATGTGGAACCACCCATGCAAATAATCGGTATGTTTACTGTCCTCTTGAGTTCTACAAAGCTATGTGAAAGAATAAACATAACACTCTCCTGTCCTCTGCCCTCATCAGACTTAACTAGTACCACTCCCAGAGGCTAACATGCTATAAGATATCCAGAGTGACATAGGAAAAATGACATGTGAAACCTGTCCAGTTGTTCTATGATACTCCTATGATCATGATGCCCTTTTTTCATTCATCTAGATGTTGAGGAGGAGAGAATGAGTTTACCATGAGTGAAAACCTGCATCACTGATTTATGCCACCTACTGATAATGTAATAGAACCACAGAATCATAGAATGGTTTTCATTGGAAGGGACCTTAAAGTTTGTGTAATTCCAACTCCCCCTGCAATGGGCAGGGACACCTTATACTAGAACAGGTTGCTCAAAGGCCCATCTAATCTTGCTTTGAACACTTCCAGGGATGGAGCAGCCACAACTTCTCTGGGGAACCTGTTCCAGTGCCTCACCACCCTCACTGTAATGCATTTTGTCCTGATGTCTAATCTAAATCTCCCCTCTTTCAGTTTAAAGGCATTCTCCCTTGTTGTATCACTCCATGTCCTTGTAAAAAGTCCCTCTCCAGCTTTCTTGTAGCCCCCTTTAGATTCTCGAAGGCTGCTCTAGGGTTTTCATAGAGCCTTCTCTTCTGCAAGCTGAACAAGCATCCAACTCTCTCAGCCTGTCTCCATAGGAGAGGTGCCTCAGCTCTCTGATTATCATTGTGGTCTCCTCTAAACTTGCTCTTTCATCCAGGAAGGTCCACATCCTTCTTATGTTGGGGCCCCAGAGCTGAACACACTATCCTTCTCATCTAGTTTGATACTGTCTAGTTAACTCTACTCACACTTAACACTGACTCTTAAATTGCATACTTGTAATTGTACTAGTCAAGAAAAGCATTAAAAATTATTTTGAGTAATAAATATGTCACAACCCCACCCCAAATGTTGTAAATATTGTAAACATGCATCTACTGGCAGTACAATTTGTGTAAGATACGGTTAAATGTGCTTAACAGGGACATAGTCAGTAAAGGCAAGAAAGCTATATGATAGGGTGTTTGTGGGAATCTGGGCAGGAATATCTGCAGGAATTGTGGGTATTTAAAGCATGACAGCCATACATTCTGCAGGCCAGGCCATGAATGTTAAGGCTGTGATCTGTTCACTTGACATTCTGGCACAGCTGGAGAGATTTAAGAAGTTACCACTCATGAGCTCCCCCATAACTACTTCTTCAGTGCAGAGGCAGTAGGTGATCCACCTTAAGGGGTCAAGTGCGAATTCTTAGATTGCTTCAGTGCAAAGTCATCCAGTCTAGCTTAAAAAACTTCCAGCCATGATTAAGATGTCAGAGAGATTCTTTCTTCCCTAAACTGACCACATACAACAGGCAACATATTATAGAAAGGCCCCCTATTCTTGCAAATAATGGGGTAAAAAATTATTGGTTGCCATTTGACTAAGAAACATGGTATTAAAGCATATGAGTCTTGGGAAAAATATTAATCCTAGCACGTCTCAATCTGGTTTGCCAAGGCAACAGCTTAACGTAGTTTGATGCCACTGTGTTGTTTGGCGGTATTTCAGTAAAAGTGCATCATGATGAGTCATACCCTTAATAAGCAATGTTCTATTCTAGCAGGAAGTGCCTTTCTCTCAGCCAAGAGAATCATCCTTTTAGCTCCCTGCCACATCCAGAAGTAAAGACAACACTTTCATCCATCTATTGGGCTGTATTTCTCCAGAATCAGACAAAGAACTGTAAAAATGTATGGGATAATGGATCACAGAGTTGTCTAACTTACGGCAGGGAAAAAGATGGCAAGTAAGGTGTGAGACGTTCTTCCAAAAGCCGAGACAAAAGCAGGAAGAATAATTGCATCACTATTAGCAATAAGTTACTAAGTTTCTCATCCTCTAAAAGTACATCAAGGTGATAATTTTGTTCTCAGGATTTTCATAATCAGTGTAAAAGTTGTTAAAGCCAGTCTATAGCAAAAGTAGGCTGAGAATGTTTAACACATCCATCATATTCTATCATGTTTATGTCATTTAAACAACTTGCATTGAAATATCTTAACTTTGGAAGGCAATCCTGTCATGATGAGGTTGAAGAGAGCTGCTAATTCACTGGTTTGAAATTAAAACAATGGGGTTGCTCATATTCCCATCTTATTTTAGTCTGTGTTCTCCATACCTTATGCTATGTCCACATTGATGAGTAGTAATCTCCAATAGGAGCAGACTTGTAGAGTGAAACAGTTGCTGCTGAGGACCTGATATCCATACTACCTGTTTCAAGAGGTTGTACTTTAGATTGCCTGTAGCCTGTTTCTGTGGCTTGAGAGATGCCCTTTATAATTGGACTGCATAAGATGTGCCCTTGGAGTGCACATCTCTTATGGTAATTACCATCCTCAAAGGGATCCAGTTTGTGTGTCTGTGACTGCTCTGCTGCATGGCCAAGGATGGGAGATCAGGGGTCCTGAGAAACTGGCTTCAAAAGCCCTCTCCTAATCTGAGCTAAAATGCTAATGTAGACGGACCTTTTGAGGTGCTTGGTCTTCTGATGCTAAACACTGTTGAGTTAAAAGCCCTTTCTGGTTCTCTCCTATATTTTTTTCTCCTCTCTGGTCTGGATACTGTGTATGGAGGAGTATGAAGACTTAGTAACTTTACCCTGACTTTAGCTAGTAGACCCCTTCTTCCTCCACCTCCCTATGCTGTCCTCATAGCACCACTGAAAGCCACAGGGAGAAACTGTTTCTGTCACTCAAACCTTCCTCCTAGGATTTTCTCTTTGAGACTAATGATCACCACACTTAAGATGAGGCATCAGGCAGATCTACATCTGTCATAGTCTGCAAAAAACTATTTTAAAGCTGTGCCCAAATACAATATGGTTTTAGTCCATAAAGCAAGTTTCCACAGTGATGTGCCCAAAGCTCATCGGATTTGGTCCACATGGCTCAGAACCAGGAAGAGCTTTAGGCTTAAGAAATCTGTCTGCTCTTAAAAATCCCTATCCGTGAAATCAGCACATTATTTTTCTCATCATTGAGCATCAATGAAAATATCTGTCATTGTGGCACAATACATCACTGAAAGATCTTGCTCATTCCTTTCCTTGTGGAGAACAGAATGAATTTCTAGCCTCTAGTATATACTGAAATGAGCTCTAAGTCTACAGTTTTTATTTTTGATACTGAAAACATAACCTCACTTCATGGCTAGGCATAGTACGGGCTGTGCTAAGCACTTGGAGCTCTGCATAAAGTTAGTGAAAAATGTTGAGAGCTCAGCATCTCTGAGAATCAGGCACCAAGGGAGCAGGATCAAGAGAAAGCTTGTTAAGGTTTCCCCTTTTGCTATAACATTGCCTGTATAGAGAGTTCATGGGAAAGTCAGGATGCAATGTACGTTGGTATCCATGAGCATTAGCATTATGCACAAGACAGAGAAGACAGACAGCTAAAGAGCAATTAACTATAGGATGCTCGTGCTTTTCTGACTGTGGCAGTACAGTAACTAAAATGAACTCGTGTGGTTTTAGCTCCAACATTGTTCCCTTATTCGCACCTTGAAACCAACATGTATTAGACAGCCCAGTTAACCTTTGCTGGTAGGGGAAAAACCCAGAGCTGTGTTACTGTGGTAACTGAAACATTTTTCACTTTAAGAAGGAGCAGTTCAATGCAATGTGTTATGAAACAGCCCACTCTGGTCAGGATGAAACATGCAGGATGCCTGACAGCTTGGTGCTTACTCTGTAAATGAATAGAGAGCTCCCAATTAATGTGATGTTTGGCTTTTAACTTTAATAATAATCGCTGTAACTCAACATGAATGTTCATAAAACATTGGACAGGTTGCCACATAGACGTAATTTTCAGTAAATGTCCAAGACAGGAGTTCTCACCGTTGCTGTTGTTTCTTATATGCATTTGTGAGGATGCTGATCAGGGCACTGCTACATAAGGGTGTTAGAACTGAATGAATATCTCAGCAGAAGAGATGAAGCATAATATCTCTTACATACACAGGAACTGACACAGGGGTTTTAGGCTGAAGAGAATGAGGCACCAGAATTCAATGGGAAATGGGTGCAGGACTACTTTAGTGCCTCTAAAATTCCCAACTGTTCTTTGGGGGAAATGGTGGTGTGGAGGACTGGAAATGGAAATGGTTTCCTCCTTCAGTTATATATAACCTTAGACACTATATAAAAATGGCTGTAATCCACGGTTGTTTTATTCAATTAGGGGAGGGGTGAAGGTTGTTCCTCTGCCATGTGAAGAAAAAAATCTCTATTCTGGGCCATAGCAATTGCCATTTAAGGATTTTGCAAAACAGATAAAAGTGGAATGGCTAATGGGAGATAGAGTCATTATTCCTGTTATAACCCATTTAAGTTCATATTCAGTTGAAGAAAAAAAAAAAGTCAAAAGGAAAATTAACAGGCTGACATTCATCTCCCCTGCCAGCCCATGACACAAAAATGATCTCTCCTTAGCAGTCAAGCTCTTCTGTGTGGTTTCCACTGAAGGGGCAATAAGCTGGGGCAGTGAATTAGGGGGCTGTGTACAAAGGGTGCAAGGTATAGAGATTTCATGTCTTTTCCTGAGGGAATTTTTCTGCATTAACACTGATATAATGGTGCCTGGCTATGACAAAGATGAGCAGCTGAGAAATACATGTAATAAATAATGCACATAAACACACAAGATCATTTCTAAGGGAAGTGGAAGCCAGCCTTTTTAGCTCACGGCTAATGTGGTGGAATAATAAAACTCCCTCTAAGATGCTGTTGTCTGGCTTGACATGCTTTGTTTTCCTCCTTAACAGGGGAAGTGTTCTTGCAGATTAAAGGCCCACTAGAAGACACATATAAAATCTACTGCTATCGCCATGATGATGCACACACCATGCTGGAATCCTATGAAAAGGATGAAGAACTGAAGCAGTATTTGAGAGACTGTGTACAGTCCTTAAAGTAAGATCTTTTCAAATGATGATTTCCATCCATAGTCAGTTGCCTGGCAGGGAACATTTTAAATGGATGTAGATGAAAGGTCCCCTGTAAATCCGGAGTTTTATGAGGCTTGCTGGGAGCTCTGGCTTACGCTGCTTTCATGAAAAGATGACAAGCCAGGGGCCATGATTAGATTTCTTTTTCTCTAAGACGGCCAAAAATAGCTCAAGAAAGGCTGCTCTTCCCTTAGCTTCAGTGCCCCATACTGGCAAAAGAAATGCTGCATCATATCATGGGCTATTTGTAACACCTTGCCCAGCTGCCAGGAAACTTGCTGCCTCTGTCTTCAGCAATTCTATTCCTTGAATTTAAGTACCCTGTAATGGAGCTATTCACAAGCAGTGGTATATCTGGGTCCCTGTGGCAAGGCCCAAGGGATCTGGAGCAGCTGTGTGGTGCTGGACCCTTCATGATGGGGGTATTTGAGAGTGATCAGTATTTGACCAAGCTTCCAGGTCCCGCCAGTGGAAAGCACTTTGTGCCACCATCTTCAGTGCCAGCCCCTTGGGGAAATGTGTCAAGAAGTGGGGATATTGCAGAATAACAGATCCATCCTCCTCCTGCAGCCAGCCACAGGAACCAGCTCATCCTCTCCATGGAGGGTGCTTCTCTTCCCACCCATAAATCTCCTTGCCCCCTCACTTTCCCAAGCTGTCAGGAGGGAATGTGCCATGGTCTTTCAGATCAGAGGTCTAATTCCAGCCCCAGGAAAGTGTGCTTATAGGAGAGATGTAACACTACCACAAATAATAGAGTGTTCATCAGCAATAGATACTTCAATCACACCCCAGTTAGTGGTCGGTCTGCAGAGATGTGTAAGGACCTAGGAGATGGGAAGTACGGCAAAGTGAAATCTAGGAAGAGTGATAAAGTATTAACAACATTAAAAAAGAAATGTACACTTTGAAGACAGGTTATATTGAAAATAAGGCTTATTCTGTGCAATATGTCCAGTTATTAATTACGTAATAAAGTGTATGTGCAGAGTACTTAGGTTTTAGCTACCCTGGAAGTTGAAGGAAATGGATTTTCATACAAACTCAGGCTTTCACCCTAATGGATGGTCAGATATCTCCCCTAAAGGGGTGTTTTACTTGCTGATGCTTACAGTATTCTTTTCTGGCTAATCAAGAGAAACTGCTACTGTCATTCATTCATTCCTGCTGCTGAGGCAAGGGGACATGGAAAGAAATAAAGGTAAAAGATAGCATCCCCCTACATCCTAAGGTGGATGGTGCTACCTGAATTCCAGAGCCGGCAAGAAGAGCTCCTGTTCCAGTATCACAGCTGGGATTTGTGAAGAGAAAGGATATTTTGTGCTGAGCCATTATAGCCTTTGCTAGCAGGAAGTGCAAAGCCTTCTTTTCACAATGAAGCCTTGTTTTGTTTTGTTCTTTCGTGATTAGCCTTTGAACAGGAACTAATGAAAAAAGCACTGGTGTGTGCATACTACGTTGTGTTTTTTTCCTGGTGCCTAGAGATTGCATTGGAAGACTTGAAAGTGCATACTCAAATGCAGAGCTGTGGTCATCTAAACCTTTACTACAGATTGGAGAATTCTTGCCCTGGGAAGAAAGCTATGCAACATTTTTACCAAAGAAGTTGTAGGCTGTTTTCCACTGTGAGACACAATATATGCAGGGGCTGGTGACAGCTATTCTTGAGCAATGTTTACTTAAACATTTCTTTTGTTCCTTGGAAAGAATATTGTTCCATTTAAAAAAAAAAAATATAATTCAAATGGGCTAACGTCAGCAGGAGCTTCTGTTTCTGAGATGAGTAATATCTGCCATGTGAAAAACAACTTCTATATCGGGAGCAATTTGAGAGTGGATCTCTGCACATCTGTACAGACAAATCAGATTCAATTAGCCATGCTGCGATGCCTATTCTTCCTGTTGACTGAAGAGGAGAAATTCCATCCCAAACTGTAGGTGTCTGCCTTGGAGTCATGTGCAAATCCCAATTCTGTGGAGTCTTGTGTTTCAGCAGCGATTATGCAAACTGGGGATGTTGTTTGCTAGCTTAGCCAAAGAAATGCAGCTGGTAAAAATGAAAGGATGCTGGCAACTACCTGCTCTGCTTTCAGCCTGAAGTAGCTTGGTCAACTATTACAGGAGCAGAGGGATGTCATAAGCATGCAAAGGGCTGACAGTGCAGAATCAATGAAAGCACCAGCTTCCAGATGCTCAGTTAGGCACCGGTGGACAAGGAGATAAGAGTGCAGGCAATAAGAAGGCAGTGACTGACAATGTGATACCAAGTAAGCCTAAGGCACAGATGGAGTGACATTTTGGTTCCCCCACATTTGAGCATATTCATGCAATAAGCAAAATATTCTATATGCGTGCTTGCATGTTTCCAAACATTGCTTCTTCCAGCATATGTATCAGCACCATCCTACTCTGAAGAGGTTTCAGCCTACAAAATACTTAACAGATTAATTGAGTCTATATCCCAAAAGTCTGAAATGTATTCTTTGACATTTAAAAATACATTTCTATTTTAAGAGAGTAGATAGGAATGTATGTAAAGTGTAAGAATTACTGTTTAATTTTACTATTTTATATTAAGGACTTGATGTTACTTACCTCTGGCACAGTGACCCAAACTTCCTACCAGTGTTAGGACAAGGCTGGGTCTTACAGCCAAAGCCAGGTTTCTGACAATCCTTTCTTATTTGGGGCTGTCCTTTCAAAAAGATATAGGGCCAGATTCACCAGTACCCTCTGGCTGTTTTGTGCAGCTCTGCTGACACACAGCAGCCATAAACCTGAGTTAATCGGGCCAGTTACAGCTGCTCTGTGTCACTGAAGTGTATCTGAGAATCTGGCCCCTGATCAGTACAAATCCTTTTGGGAGGAATCTAATATATGTTTTGTTTTCTTCTTTTTTGCAGAAAGATATATGAGGAAGAGTAAGTACCATGCCTTTTTTACATGTAAAATAATCTTTAAAATATTGTTAATTTATCTTCAATATGCTTAAAACTGTGCATGTAGAAATTTTAAGAAGACAAGCCTTTTGTATCAGTATAAACCATAGATTTTTCCGGGACAGATGTGGTAAAGAATCTCAGTTTTAATTTCCCTAAGCCTGTCTAGTTTTCTAATTACTACTACACTAACTTGCAGTATCTTTGAAAACTTGTGGTTTATGAAGCTACTTAATTTGGTTGCCCTTTCTTACCACCTTGATGTCTTATCCATGTGCTCAGAGAGCTCTGAGGTCCACAAGAGCGCTTGTCAAAACATACTATTTGTCTTTGAAATCCAAACACTCTGAAACCATTTTGCATAGGCCTCTGTAGACCTGCTGCAATACACATTAGGTTCACAGGTAAAGCTATTTCTAAGACGATGACCTCTTTGGTAGCCCTATATGAGATGTCCACCATAAGGTCTTCCCACTGACAGTGGCTGGAAAAGCATCAGAAAAGGAACCAGCTTATTGCAGCACTTTGCCAGAATACTCACCCAGCCACCAATAACTTGTGGTTAAGAAACTTCTGTGCCAAATGCAACGTCTTTGAAAAGCTGTAGAGTTTATCACAGCTACAGTTTCTGGATATCCAGCAGGTTGGGATCATTGAAATGCAGCGTCTCCTGAAATTACCTGCAGGGAGAGGTCAGAGGAGGGGTTAGCTGAACTGAAGAAGATGATTGCAATTCCAGATAGAAATGTTAAAAGAGAAAAGAGGAGCAAGTGTGCTCTGTATTGGTAGAGGAGGAACATCTGTCAAGTCAGTAAATTTGTTAGTCAATCACACATAATAAATAACATCAGTGTAAAATACACTTTGAAGGATTTGCATGTTGAAATTCTGTATCAGGGGTTTTCAAAGTTTAGTCTGTGACAGAAAATAGCTTTTCTTCCTTTTGTTTTGAGAAAGGACACTCCTGTATATTCCTGTGTCCCAAGGAGTGGGGCTCCAAGAGGAACACAATATCCAGAGTCACAGTAAGACCATGTGAGACATCAATGCATATAGAACTGGCTGCTCTGCTTCGCATAATGAATGCCTAGTTTTCTCCTTCAAAAAGTTTCCAGTGGTGTGTAGGATACAACTCACTTTCTGAGTTTAAACTGGCGTTTATAAAGCAGTGCAGAATGCAATAAGACAGGTTTAAACGTGGTACCCACCTTTGGCTTGGCTGCCTCCCTTGGTGTGGTGGTGTTTGCCTTCCCTGCTGATGGCGGGGCGCTCAGAAACACTATCTGCAACTCAGCCTAGAAGTTGCAGAGCCTCAGAAGCCCCTGGGCAGGACTGAGCCCCCAAATCTGGTTAACGTTGAACTGTAAAATACAGTGTTAACTCACCCCAAATGGTCTGTGATGTTGCTGCTCCCACATTGCTTTTCACTCAAGCATAATCAAGAAAACAATTACATAAATATCAGACAGTGCTGCCCTTTGCTAGCAGCAAGATAGATAGGTTAAATTCTGCTTGGCTTAACAGCTGTGCAGTCTCAGTGAATTCCCTGGGTTTGCATGGGAGTCTTACAGCACAGTGGATTGTTTGCCCTACGTGTCTTGTACTAAAACGAACTCATGCACAGTAAACTATGAAGCTTGAGACTTTTCAGTTGTGCTGCAGCCTATGATGCCTGCACAGTGTTTCAAAACTGCCGAGCTGAATATGACACCAGCCTCAGCTTTGCTGTACTGTGCTGGCTATTGTGTTTGCACTGTACCTAATTGCTGTATGATGACAGCAAATGAAACTAAATCCTGAATCACCTGTCTTTGCAGAGCTCACCACCATGTGTGTTTTAAACAGGCAGGAATCTTTCTGCATTTGTGATTTCGTTTTACTGGGATGAGGGAGGAAGGGTATATGCTGTGAAGCTCACTGCAGCTAAACCAGCTGCATGTACTGCAGAGCTACAGTAATAATTTACAATGAGATTAGTACAGCAATGTATGACCTAGAATACTTGCTAAATTCACAGTAACATGGGGGGACAGCTGAAGGAGCATCACAAATGAATTATCAACTTAATTTTCTGCACAATAGAAGTCACAAGCCGTTACTCACCTGTTTCGGTTGCATGGCGAGGCCGTGTCCTGCCCATGTCCGTGTGTGTCCTAATGAGGGGTATTGCAAATGGGGCCTGTCCAGGGACAGTGGCTATCATCAGATAATCTTGCTAGGGAGAATTAGATGAGCTGAACTTTCTGGCATTGAGTGCCCTAGGGAGTCATTATCTTATAACAAACCTACTATCTCTCCAACCATATTGCAAGACTGTGTCATGCAGATACGCGAACAGAGGGCTGTTTATCACTCGGGCAGCTGTCCAAAGTGCAACTATAAAAAGAGAAGACACTTGAAGATTTTTCCATTCATGAGGCAGCTTTTATAGATTTGCATTCATGGGCCTTTTCAGAGAAAACAATAACAATTTAAGATTTTTTTTTTTTCATTATTGCTGCCAGAAGCTGAAAGAAGGGAAAATAGCTCTCTATTTAATGTAGGATACAGGGGAAATGAGGGGGATTGAAATGATGAGAAGGTTTGAGGACATCAAGAAGCCTTAAAAGGCATCTACTGTTAATTTTTTTTCATGCAGAACTTTTTTACAGATAATGCCTGTGCGAGAGAGATGGTTTAAATATGCAGATGTCTCTTCTCAAAGGCATTCAAATTGTTATTTAATTCATCATCAGTAAGGATCGGCTCTTGTACTTTTTATACATATAAAAGTGGAAATGGAAGCTTTTTTTTTCTGCTTTCTCTTACTCTTTCTACTGCACAAAACAATAGATGTCAGTCCACAAAACCAAGTGGCTGTTCCCTGGCTTTTGTACTCTCCTACTACATTGTGTTATTCCATCTTTCCACATGCAGAAATCCTTCTTTCCTAGCATTAACTCTTGCATAGTTAACACCAAACAACCTTTTCCCCTCCTAAGCAGCCCTTTTGGGCTTGCAAATGGAAAGCTTGCTCTGCTTTACTGCCCTTCACACTGTTACCAACGGCTGACATTGCATGCCAAAAGGGAGGTCTGTGAGTCATAGGTAGTCCATGCCAGCACTGGCGCTAGAGCATTGCCTGGTTATGAGGAGAGACAATGAAAATGTCAAGCAGGGATTGAGCCTGGAGCTGCAGAGCTCTTCCTGTGCTGGAAACTGTAACTTTCCTACCCTCATCCTTCTGCCACCTATGGCAGCTGCCTGCTTTGCCTTTGTGTAAGTGGCTTCCAGCAGGCTGGATCAAGCCTGGGTGAACATCCTGTATGTTCAGTGTTTCCTGAGGCTAGATCTGGTACCTTTTGTAAGCCCAGGCATTATTATACATAAGCTACCAGCAGCCAAACCACAGGTAAAAGACAGTAAAGCTTAAGAGTCACTGTGGTGAGTCAAGAGATCATATAATCATAGAATAGTTTGGGTTGGAAGGTACCCTCAGATGACATCTCCCTGCAATGAGCAGGAACACCTTCAGCTAGATCAGGTTGCCCAGAACCGCATCCAGTCTGAATGTGACCTCTGTGGGGAACCTGCACCAATGTTTCACCACACTCGTAAAAAATTTTCTCTCCTCTAGCCTGAATCTCCCCTCTTTTAGTTTAAAACTACTACACCTCATCCTATCACAACAGACCCTACTAAAAAGTATTTCTTATAGCCCCCTTTCAAGTAATGAAAGGCTGCAATAAAGATGTGAATGGACATCCCAGTTACTCACAGCAGGGAGATGTTGCAATTTCAACCCTGAGGGGCCAGGATGCAATAACCCCACTCAGATACATTTCTCAAACTTCCTGTTATTTGTTCTTCCACCTACATCTCCCTTCCTGGGTGTTGTTGAGTGTAAGTTGTACTACACACCCCCTCAGACTGAGTTGGACAGTTTCAGAGGTAATGTCTAAACCATAGTCTGGTAGGTTGCTGAAAATACAGTGAACTCAGACCCAGTGTGTATTTCTTACTGAGGGGGTAAGAGGAGGGTTTTGTTTACAACAGCCCCTGTTCCCAATAGATGTATCTTATTTTTGACTTAAGTGGTAATGAATATGACTTGGTGCAAAGCAGTGCTCTGGTTTTGATAATTTCTGTGGTTGAAAGATCAGCTGAAGGATATAAAAGGCAGTGGCTTCAATGACTAGACAGAAATAATGGAAAGTTTTTGTCTTCAAGGAGTTTCCATTATGTGTCAATTTTTTATTTATTTTTTTTAAATAAATTGTAGAGGAAAGCCAAATCTAATGGACATGGGATCCCTGATGATCAAACCAGTGCAACGGGTGATGAAATACCCCTTGTTACTCTGTGAACTCTTGAATGCTACTCCTGCTTCTCACCCTGACCATAAGGTGCTACAAGATGCCCTTTCTGCTATGAGAAACATAAATGTGAACATTAATGAACTTAAAAGGAGGAAAGACTTAGGTAAGGAAAAGGAACATCAAGTTCTTCTGTCTTTGTAGGTTTGGCGATTATGAGAGAGGTTTTAGCTCCAGTCATATCACTACAACAGTTTTGGCTGCTGCTACCCAACTTGTGTAGTACGCTGGGTTTCAAGAATGTAACAGATGCCTTAATGTTACTTGTCCTTAGCCAGCTATGTTATCTGACTGGTAACTTCAGAAGCATGAAGATTCATGTTATATCCATGTTCATTGTCCAGAATACAATTGCAAACACTGGTAATAATTAAGATGCAGTAATAGCAATGTCTTACAGATTTGCCATGTCGAAGCCCTAACTTCACTCTTCCCAAGGCTAGCATTGATAACAGGGTTTTCATCATCTCAAGCATTTTCACACAAGATTACAGCAAGTGGCATCAAAGTGTCTGCTCTCAAATGGTTTCATATTTGTGTGCCTATCTCTGTGAAAAGGCCTGCGAATACAGATTATTAGTGTCATGAAATTCTCTATCTGCAGTGCTGAAGTATAAGAGGAATGATGATGATGAAACCCTTAAAGAAAAGTTTTCCCGACTGAATATCCACTCTATTAGCAAGAAATCCAAGAGGGTCACCAGCCACCTGAAAATACTGACGGGGGGAGAACCTCAGGTACTCATCCAACTGCAGATTTGCATTGACAGCTTCAGTTCTGCTTTTGCACTGGGTTTTTTTAAAAAACATGTTGGAAATGGCGTTTGTGGTGTTACATTTTTTTCTGCATCATTTATAAAGTCATTTTCTGATTGTCACAGAAGACAGTAAAGATCTTTGTGATTGAAATAGAAAATAATGTAATGTGTTCCCCACCTTTTCCTTTTTTATCTCAGAGTTTCTCAGACTTCTGATCTTCAGCAGAGAGGAAGTGACTGGTAGTTTTGTGAAGCTCAGCCTGAGATCAGTGCTTTGCAGGATAGACTGGCAATAGTTACTGTGGGTGCTGAGACTGCGTTCTGTCCCACCTTGCTCTACATTGTAACATTCAGGTTCTGAACCCACCAAAGAAGATGAGCAATACTTCTGATTAGGAAAGGCCCTGGGGTTTGCCTCTCTGTGTAAGGACATGGAACCATCAAAAAATACCAGAGGCAAAGAACTCTGTGATAAGCCTGATGGGTCCTGGTTGCCAAAAGTAAAATGCTCGTTCATAATTTCGAGGTTGTAATTCAAAACCTAGCAGGATAAACATTTTCAGGAAAGCTTAAATCTAATTCGCAAAGAAAATCAATTACAACTGACCTTGAAAATAATATCCAGTGCACTTCACTGCATGAGATGGATGATTATACAAGGTCACTTGCCTTTCTAGATGTGACTTTACAAGACGTGCTGGTTTTTCCTGGTTTGTTTTTTATCAGTTTTCTCCCTTTCTCTGGTGCAAACTACCCACATATATATTTTCTGTTCATTTATTTGTACAGAGGGAAATTTTTGTATTCAGAATGGGACACCAGCAAGGCTACAAAATCAGAGAAAAACAGGGAATTAAATTTTGTTAAGAGGAGCTGTGATTTTTCTTTCTTTCTTTTTCATGAGAAAATTCTGGTTTATGTTTTGGGTTTTGTTTTGTTTTTAATTAAGCTTAAAACATTTGAGAATAATTTGTGAATCAGGATATATTTGTTAAATATTCAGCCCTCTGTCCTGCTTAATTAGACTGAGAAAGTTCCCAATTCACATCTCTGAAACACGCTGTGACCCTTACAGCAAGACCACTGAAAACAAGACTTGAGATTTCTCAAATTCCCCAAATAAAGGTAGGCAGAAATAAACGTATTTTCAGTTTTTTTTTCAGCTAGCATAAAAAAAGTAGTACAAGCCCATTTCCAGCTGCTGAGATTTCGTTGCTCTAGAGGTAACAGCTCCATCTACAGTGTGCCGGGGGGAAATCTCCCCGTCACCCACACATAAGTACCCAGAGAAGCAATGCCATGACATAAAAATATCTGAAAAAATTTTCACCATTCTTTCCTCAAATTGAGTAATAACATACAGAAAACGAGGAGTTTTATTAGTAAATGTAAGTGTGCTTTTAATAAAGCAACTCCCTGCTTCCACAAGGATTAAAAATAAAACTCTCAGTCACGTTGCCCTGTGCCTTTGGCTTTTCTTGGATTAAAAGTGGAGCTTGGAAGAATTAGGGGCCGATCATTCTGTTTTCAAAGGGAGGAGTTCAGGGAGAGTTTGCGTTTTTTCCAGCAGTGCTCTGGATGTTTTTTTCATTAGCCAGACTCTTTTGGGCTGCCAAAATAACAGCGCAAATATCTATTTTAGGTGAAAGATCAAACTTTTAATAAGGAAGAAAAGTTGTTTCGAAGTTTAGAGAAGACTGTGAAACTGTGTGTGAAGAACATTGCACTCTTCTCACAACATCTACAGGTAGGTACAGGCCTTTTTGAAATCTGTGACCACCAGCCATGTCCATGACCAGTTTAACACTGGTTAGGCACCACCAAATTACAAGCAGGCATACCTACATCACAATGTTAAATAAATGAGCTGTGCTGCCGCTGCATTACTGAGCCTGTGGCAAAGACGTTTGGAAGCCCACAAGTCTCCATTCTTCCTCTTAGAAAAGCAGGCTCTATAGAGACCCATGGGTACAGTGCAGAAAAGAAGGTTCTGTCTGGTGGCACAGTTATGGCTTTCAATCACTGTGAAGCTGTCATATGGGTCATGCACATCTGCTGCAGTGGTGCACCAACTGCTTCTCATTAAAAATGGAAGAACTGAGGTGCAGCCACATGAATTAAAATGTCCTAAAATGCATGTTTCAGCTGTGAGGACTCCTTTTAGCCTGTTGCTAGGTTGTGTTGAGGACTAGCATTAGATCTACAGAATGTTCAAGCCCAGTAAAAGTCTTTGCTTTTATCCTCTCCAAGAATGTGGGTTGGCTTGTAATTTAGCAACACTCCCCCTCTCATGGACAACTTACCAACTCTGTAGATGGCATGAGGCCCTTCAAAGTGTAAGTGTGCCCAAACTGGATATGCAGATTGCTTGAGAGGTAGGTAAGATCAACAGCCAGCTGCCAGAGCTTATAGCAAATGCATGTTGTTTTGCAACTGTTCAGCAAACAGTGAAAGGCCAGTGAGGTTAGCCAACAAAGGTTGTTGCCTTGAACGGTGTTAACAGTTCCTTATTCAAACAGATGTGTACTTCATTAAGATTAAAATTCAGAGTAAGTGAAATAAATACACCACTGTAGTCCTACTTAGTCCCGCAAAAGAGGCCTTTGAGGGTGCATGGTCTTGACCTGGCTCCTTTCTGAGTAGTACCTAAATTCCAGCAGGACATTTATGAGGTTGGGGCATATTTTTTTCAGTTGAATATTAACTACTTGATTCTTAAATAGTTTACATGAAAACAGACAAAACACAGGAAAATGTTATCACAGTAAACTATTCCACAGTGTCTGAACACTGCACAGCAGCTGCATGGGTGCCAGAGATGGAAGATATTTCTGATTCCATCAGTATTATTGCAGCATTTGCATGAGTGAATGCAGTATATTAAAACAGATTGTAATAGTTTCATCTTCCTACTACCTTCTTGATTAGGATTCTATACATCAGGCTGCACAGAATATAACTGGTCTGGAGGAAATCTTGCAAGACAAAGATGATGAAGTCAACAACTGTTTGAAAACAAGGAACAACAGAACAAATCTCTGTGAAGACCTGGTAAGTTTATGCAATGTCCAGCATTACCCAGCTATCTGTATGTGTGAGAAAACAGGTGGTCTATGCAAGGGAGACTAGGACAGAAAAGAGCAAAAAACCTTAGGAATCCTTTGGAAAAGATGAGTGAGTTTTTTGGCTCAGTTTCTGTAGGAAACAAGATAAAATTCAGTGCACTGGGTTTTCCTTTGAAGAAAACTTATCAAGCTAAATTTCTGAGTTTAAATGAAAATCTTTACGCTAAATTTGCATGTTTCACTTGAGCTTCAGACAAGAGCAGCAGATCTTTAATTTGCTACTTTTGTTATCAACATTTGTAGTTTTAGATTGACTTTTGACTTTTGTGGTCTTTGTTGTGCTCATGAACATGCTCCTGAAATCAGAGATCTGTGCAAATCTCAGCTTTATTACATTTTTAAGTAAGTTACTATCCTTCATGTAGGAAAACCATGGAAATTCTGAATATAGCCTATAAGAATTACATAGCAATTAAAAAAAAAAAAAAGTAATAGTTTTTCCAATAGTCATTGCTTTCAAGGTCCAAATGAACTCTAATGCCTGGCTCTACTAAGATAGAATCATAGAATAGTTAGGGCTGGAAAGAACCTTAAGATCATCAAGTTCCAACACCCCTGCCATGGACAGGGACACCTCCCACTAAACCATGTCACCCAAGGCTCTGTCCAACCTGGTCTTGAACACCGCCAGGGATGGAGCATTCACGACTTCCCTGGGCAACCCATTCCAGTGCCTCACCACCCTTACAGGAAAGAACTTCTTCCTTATATCCAATCTAAACTTCCCCTGTTTAAGTTTTAACCCGTTACCCCTTGTCCTATCACTACAGTCCCTAATAAAGAGTCCCTCCCCAGCACCCTTATAAGCCCCCTTCAGATACTGGAAGGCTGCTATGAGGTCTCCACGCAGCCTTCTCTTCTCCAGGCTGAACAGCCCCAACTTCCTCAGCCTGTCTTCATACGGGAGCTGCTCCAGTCCCCTGATCATCCTCGTGGCCCTTCTCTGGACTTGTTCCAACAGTTCCATGTCCTTTTTATGTTGAGGACACCAGAACTGCACACAATACTCCAGGTGAGGTCTCACAAGAGTAGAGAGCAGAGTAGAGGGGCAGGATCACCTCCTTCGACCTGCTGGTCATGCTCCTTTTGATGCAGCCCAGGATATGGTTGGCTTTCTGGGCTGTGAGCGCACACTGAAGACGGCTCATGTTCAATTTCTCATCAACCAACACCCCCAAGTCCTTCTCTGCAGGGCTGCTCTGAATCTCTTCTCTGCCCAACCTGTAGCTGTGCCTGGGGCTGCTCCGACCCAGGTGTAGGACCTTGCACTTGGCATGGTTAAACTTCATGAGGTTGGCATCAGCCCACCTCACAAGCGTGTCGAGGTCCCTCTGGATGGCATTCCTTCCCTCCAGCGTATCAACCGAACCACACAGCTTGGTGACATTGGCAAACTTGCTGAGGGCGCACTCAATCCCACTGTCCTTGTCAGCCTTCCAGGAGAATCTGCTCCAAGATTTTGCCAGGCACAGAGTTGAGACTGACTGCTCTGTAATTCCCCGGGTCATCCATTTTCCCCTTCTTGAAAATGGGGGTTATATTTCCCTTTTTTCAGTTGTGGGGAACTACACCTGACTGCCATGAATTTTCAAATATGATGCCCATTGCTTAGCAGCTTCATTCGCCAGCTCGTTCAGGACCTGCAGATGGATTTCATTAGGTCCCATGGACTTGTGCACATTCAGGTTCTTAAGATGGTCTCGAATCAGATCCTCTCCTACAGTGGGCCCAAGGTCTTCATTCTCACAGTCCCTGAGTCTGCCTTCCAGGACTCGTGTGATGTGGTCAGTGAAGACTGAGGCAAAGAAATCATTAAGAACCTCAGCCTTCTCCAAATCCTGTGTAGCCAGTTCTCTCAATAGCTTTCAGAGAGGGCCCACATTGTCCCTATTCTGTCTTTTATTTGCTATGTACCCGTAGAATCCCTTCCTGTTATCTTTCACATCCCTAGACAAGTTTAATTCTAACTGGGCCTTAGCTTTCCTAACCTGGTCCCTAGCTTCCCGGACAACATCCCTGTACTCTTCCCAGGCCTCCTGTCCTTGCTTCTACTTTTTATAAGCCTCTTTTTTTCATTTGAATTTTCCTCAGGAGCTCCTTATCCATCCAAGGAGGTCTCCTGGCCCTCCTGCTGCACTTCCTTCTACTCGGGACGCAACCCTCCTGAGCTTGTAGCAGGTGATCCTTGAATATCAACCAACAGTCTTGGGTCCCTCTGCCCTCTAGGGCTGTATCCCATGGAACCTTTCTAAGCAGGTTCCTGAAGAGGCCAAAGTCTGCTCTTTTGAAGTCCAGGGCAGTGAGCTTGCTGCACGCTCCTCTCACTGTCCTGAGGATCTCAAATTCGAGCATCTCATGATCACTGCATACAAGGCTGCCCTGGAGAGTCACATTTCCAATCAGCCCTTCCCTGTTGGTGAGCACGAGGTCAAGCATGGCACCTCTCCTTGTCGGCTCCTCTATTACTTGCAGAAGGAAGTTGTCTTCCACACAATCGAGGAACCTCCTGGATTGCCTGTGCTGGGCCGTACCGTCCCTCCAACAGATATCAGGGTGGCTGAAGTCCCCTAAAATGTCTCTTCAATATGGGACAGCTGCTCAAGCTGGAAAAATTCAGAGATGAAGGTTTCCTTACCCTTTCCTAGTTCTTTTCAGAGTAAAAAGTAGCCATCCAGTCCTTTCCAAAATACTGGAAACAGAGTCTGCCAAGAAACTGAAGGATCTTTGACAGGCCACATCCTCCCAGATAATGACAGGGAAGTAAGATGTATTTCCTTTCCTTTGAAGTTTTCACATTTGAAAAGAATCTCAAAAAATAATCACAACAATCAGAAAGATATTTTCAATGTCTTTACAATGAATGAGTTCATAAAGTGCAGAATAATACCCCTCTATCATTGCAGTGGTGAGTGAGTCCAGTATGGACGATGCCCCCATATTCAGAAACATCAAAGAAAAGCAGAGGCAATTCCATATGCTATTAACCATGTTAATTTCTACTTGTTATCTATTTATTTCTGTGTCTTAGGTTTACAAGATCACAAAGATTCTCTATCCCATGTATAAGGGTTTTTTTAAAAGAAGTTTTGTCCTGACATTGCGCAATGAGTAGATGTTCTCACTGAATAACCCAGTGTTCTTCACATGTTCTCCTGAAAGGCTATTATCAATGGAGATCTCAGCAGTGAGCTTAGGTTATTATTCTTTTTTCCCTTTGTGCATTTGTCAATAATGAATACCTTCCTCTCCCATTATATTTTAGTGAAAAGTTTAGGACAGAAATCCACAATAGCTTCTTCTCTTCCAGAAATCAGCAGTGTGGAAAAACAGTTTTCTTAATGCATCAATCAAAAATTTGCTAAACACAGTCCAGTTTTTCAGGTGGAAATAAAGGGACTATCTCTACAGTATGCATCATCTTGGCCTTGGGAGAGCAATTGTGGTGCCAAAATGGATCTGTCCTCTGTGCTGTGTTATGGAGGGTAGAGGGACAGATGCTCTTTTATGCTCACATTCAACCCAACAGCTTAATTCACATAGAATGTGGAAGAGCTTTAATATGATGATGAGTTTTACTCACTACAAGCCTGTGCTGTATTTGAACAAGTGACTTACAAAAATAAATTTTATTTCATGCAATATTAATCCCTTGAGACAATTAGAGACTAATGGAAAAGTCTGAGACTTCTTTTTTTTTTACCAGGTGTCTAATTTTGTTGATTACCAGAGATAAAACCAACAAGCATAACATAATTTAATCAAATCAACTGATTGTTTGTGTTTGCTTAAACAGGAATTGAGTTACAGCTGTCTCCAGGAAAAAAAAAAAAAGGGGGAAAAATAAAAAGCTGCTACATGACTGCCATTTAACAAGACTCCATTGCCTCTAGACTGTATACTGGCATGGGCCTTCCAGTTAGGGAAATCCCACTTTTATCTCACCACTTCACTTATACTTGCCCAGTTTTTCCTCAGTGGGAACACAATGAGGGCCACACCACAGGCTGCATACTCCAAGGGACCACTACTATTACTAGACATTTTAAGCTACGAAACTGTTACCTCTCCTTTGCAGTGTTATAAAGAAGATTCCAAGTCATGATAGATGATGCTTGAAGCTGCCTCTAACAGCAATGCTTTGTGAAGAGTAATTAACAGGTTGCTTGATAGGCTACCATCAGGCTTAACCTTTACTGGGCTTGAAGGAGTGTATAAATGAAGTAATAAGTAGGTGTGTTTTTTTACTTTTCCAGATGGCTCAGCTGGACAAGCTTGTTTTGACTCCTCTCTCAACACTGCGAGCCTTGTTTTCAGGCCCACAGAAGCTCATCCAAAAGCGCTATGACAAGTTGTTGGACTATAACAGCTACCTTCAGAGGTCAACAGGAGAAGAGCTGGACCTGGCAAAGAAAGACTATGAGGCTCTAAATGCACAGCTAGTGGAAGAACTTCAGGTATTTAACAGAGCAGCCAAAAAAATTCTGCTGAACTGCCTGCATTGCTTCATCACCCTCCTCAGGAATATTATGTCTGCAGCACTTCAATCAAATTCTGCTGTGGTGGTGCCTGTTCCAGTAAGTACCTTAGAAACAGGTGTAGCTCTGACTTCGTCTCTTTTCTTTCTGTATGATTTAGCTAGAGTTATTAAGGACACATGCCTGCAAACTACACTGATTTTGTTTGTTCTGCTGAATATAGGTTTGTTTTTTTTCCCCTTGCAAGCTCAGTAGAGGTTAAGTTCTGAGCTTGTCAGGCCTGGACTTTTGAATGAGAATGATCCAAATGCAGCTGTTGCAGCTGTTACAGCGATAGTATTGACAAGAACATTACAGTAAGGCAAAAACGGGGGCAGAGGCTAGCAGTTTAGTCATTGATTCTTAGCACCTACCCTGAGTAGCCCAGAAAACACAGGAAGAGAAATCCTAAGAAAGTACCTGCACACTCCTGGTGCTGCTAGACCTTCAGAGTCACAGATGACTGCAAAAGCCAAAAAGTTTGCAGATCTGATTAAATAATTTCTATGAAAAGCAAGTTGCTTTTAAACCCAATATACTGCAGAAATCTCTAGGCAGTAAGGAATAGCTTTGTCTATGCTGACATTTTTAAAAAGTTCAAATCATTTCACTTAGTAGCCAAAGGTATTAAAGATGCCTGTGTGAGCTACACAGAAGGGCAGTAGTTGTTTCCAGCCCACACTACTCTTTCTGGGCATTCTCAGAGAATCATAGAATCAACTAAGTTGGAAAAGATCTTTAAGATCATCATGATCATTTCCTGAAGAATAACATTGAGAAATTATTGTTAATTTCTGTGAAAGTCATACAGTCAGTTTTGTTGTACTTTTGCCTAAAAGACTTGAACCCCTGGAGAAATGCAACTGCAACAATGCCTTCTGCACATCCAGATCCACTCACCTGAACCAGGGCAAGACTCTATATAGGAAACACATTGTAGTGAGGCAATTCTGGAGTATTCCTTTCCATCAGCCTTGAACAGCACATTACAGCCAGGAGCAGCTGAAAAATTAAGCAAGCAAGGTCATGATCAAAACAGAGCTGCAGTGTTTAATGGGAAAATGAAAGTTTTTCCTGCATGAAGAAATTGCATCCCTGTAATTTGACTATTTAATGTTTTGAAAGCTGTTGTATTGAGCATTGTTTTCTATGAGGCTCTGCCTACAAAATTACCTTATTTTTCTTTTTTTCTGTTTACATCAGCAAATACATTTATGGTTAGCACAGGCCAAAAGCACTTACACAGTGCCACAGACAGAGCTTCAGCTTTCCACACAATTTTTAACCTGGTGACAGCTTCCAGTTGCACAAACACACAGCTGTGATGTAAGCTACTCCAAGCCTTACAGCATATTGGCCACTCCTGAGAGCTGCTGAGATGCACATTTGCATCTGAAAGCAGGTGGCTCGGTAGCATAAGAGCAAGGCTGTTCATTTTCATCGCTGTTTAGATTATTTTTTTAATGATTTAACTTAAATTAGTATGTCTTTTAAATCCAATAATGACTTTTTTTATTTTCCATCTTGGACCTAGCATGCCATAGTCTCTGCAGAAAATAGAAGTAACTTGTCAGATATCCTGGCTCCTAGGGTTCAGCCCCTTAAACCAGATCTGCTCTCTCAAATCTCCTTACCATTTTGTTTGTGAGATCTAACCCACCTTTGTGTTTGCAGCTGTCTTCCACAAGCATCTGTGAAGTGCAGAATCAATTGATGGAAGAGGTTCACAAGCTGAATTTTGTAAAAGAAAACAGCAGTGCCACTTTTATTGAGAGAAAATTGAGCTTGGAAAAAAAGAAAGTTGTCCCTTCTCCAGTGAGTACCATACATCCAAACTGTGCATGATGCATCCCCTTTTGGTCACTTTTGAAACAAATCCATCTTTATGCCACCTAGAGGTCTGGGCTTGATGATTTTACTGGGACTCTGAATCAGCTTGTTGCAATGAAGCTGTTCCATTGACCAGTAACTTCTGAAGATCTTTCACTCTGTTTTCATGTTACTACCTTGAAAACCCACTTGAAATTATCTCCGATTACCCTTAGGTCTTCAAGCACATGTTAAATCTAACGTTCTATGTGTAAACTTTGATTATTTCTTTTATTAAATACTCTTACAGTGCATCTTAGTCTTCTAATTCAGAACATTTTTTTCCTCATCCTCAGCTCTGGCTATGTGTAGTGGTGTTTACACACATATGCACCCACATACACCCCCATAGCAGAAGGTTCAGAAATTCAGTAGGAAATCTGTGTCCCCCTGGTTCCCAATCTTACCAGACACTTCCAGAGCTTTTAGGAGTCTAGTTTGCAGTAAAATAAAAACTCAAGTGCAGTTCAAGTTTTTGGGAGGAGCTGAGGAAGCTGTAGAATTCCTTTTATCATCAGCAAGGCACAGGTGCTTTTGCTCCTATGGTGCATTAAGTTCACATTAATGTGCAGCACTTCCTTCCCTACCCTCTAACCAAAACCTGAGTGAATATGGTACCAGCAGTTAATAGCACCTTGCCCTTATTTAGCGAGGTAATTTCACACAAAAAGCAGACTGTTTGAGTACTACTGATTTTATTGTCTCATGCCTTACCATGCAAGTTGTTATGTGACCTTAGCACACCTCAGCTGATTTTTGCATTATGCTTTTTTTGGTGATATTACATAGATATTTGATAGGTATGTTTTATATATATTACAAGATCATTGCTACAGGAAAACAACGAAGCAAGTGACACTTCACATACAGAGCACCAGCTCTTTGAGAGCGCAGGGCAGACTAAGAGGTCTTTAATTAGTGCAATTCCTATGTTTCTTTAAAATCTGCCCCTTATTGCTCACCTATTAATATAGCAGTTCCACAGGTCATTGCTACATATGCAAAGGAGACTTGGCTACCTATAGCTGTGTAAGTAACTCGATTTGTATTTAAAAATGTAGGGTCAGTCGCTGCATGCAACATACACTGGGTTTTATGCACCTGTATTGCGCTAGAAATGGCCTCAGCATTGTTTCCAGTGAATAACTTTCTTTGATTTTAAGCTCGAATCCCCACGTCAAACAGAAGACCACAGGTCCAAGCTGCTGTCTACATACAGCACAGAAGTGCTATACCAAGCTAAGCGCAAGTGCAATGCCACACAGGAATTTGATATTGATTTACATGAAGGAGAACTGGTGGCTGTTGTGGAGCAAAAGGACCCCTTCGGAAGTATGAGCAGATGGCTTGTTGACACAGGAAGTAAGTTCTTTGCACAAACATCCCAATAACAGCTTCCCTTTGGGATATTGATTTGTTTTCATTCTGGCCCCATCTGTTTGCCTCTGTCATACTGACAGCTGCATAAATGGTTGGTTTTGAAATGCTTTTAGCAGTGTCTTGCTGTTCGCTTATTTTCTCTCTTTTCATTCTGGTATCTAGTTCTTAAAGGGTATGTGTATTCCTCCTTCCTGAGGCCTTACAATCCAGCCAAAATGCAGAAGGACATGGCAGAAACCAGCTTTGATGGTGATGATTTTGATAATATCAGCCTCTTTGTCTCTTCACGGCCCTCTACTGACAGCAGCACAAGAAGTCCAGGGCACAAGAAGAGTGACAGCACCTCATCTCTTCAATTCTGCAAAAATCCCACAATTAATGGCACAGGGACCGATGCTTTTCAGGATACGGATGATCATGTATGTATGGCACACACTGTGCCTGTCTTCTTGTTCCTATTTCAAATCTAGAATTATAATTTAAATGTTTTCCTTTACACCAGAAAAACTGGCAGTAATCTGTTAGTATGACATGGGAATTAATTATCCTCTGTTCTTTGCCTTTCTTAAATAGCTACAGGGTAGGAAAAGATAATCAGTTAAACTGTGAATCGCAGTCCTTGCTTACAGAATACACACCCCACCTCATGTCCAACAGGTCAAGGTTCTCCTATGGAGCAGGTACCTGCAAAACAGCTCAGCTGGGGGGATTTTTTTCACTTACTATTGATAAGGAAGCTGTGGAAATGCTGATCAGCAAGGCACAGAAGTTATAGACGGGTGCCACATTTGAGTACAGGAGCTTTAGGAAAGGCGGTTCGCCCTGACAAAACCTTGGTGGAAATTTCTCCATCCAGTTCCAAGGCTGCTTGGTGTGACAGAAATAGACACCTGGTGTGAGCTGACAAGCTTACTAGTGTAGTATTGTGACGAGGTCTCAGAGCTTGATTTGTTCCTCCCCATGCAGAATTCCCCAGATCCTTCAATTTTACTTTTGATTTTGGCCCTGTTCATTGTAGCGTGTCTAGCAACTGCAGACCACATAGTTCCGTACTGGTTTGTATACATTATTACGCATTTTCTGCATACAGAATTCATACTAATACACAATGACAAAGTAAGATGTGGCTACATTTCTGAATTCAGATATTGTTTTTTGTGGATTTTGTTTTTCAGACCTTCTATGCTGTTTATGCATTTCAAGCAAGAAATGATCAGGAACTCAGTCTTCAAGAGTACCAGAAGGTTAGGATACTTCAGTTTTCTGACCTGAGTGGCAATAAAGAATGGTGGCTAGCAGAAGCAAAAGGTCAAAAAGGGTATGTACCATCCAATTATCTTGGGAAGATGACATATGCTTAGGAACAGAAAGGCCCATTGAGCCAGTTTCCCTGAAGTAGACAGAATAATCATCTATCATGGTTTGCAGCAAGCAAGACAAACTCACAAATGATTGACAGAAGCCATAGTATCTGGTACAGCACACAGGTGATATTGAGAACCTCCATCCTCTAAAAGCCATCACCTTGTCAAGACCTGAGGGAGGAAACACTTCACAGGAAGACTGATTCTGATTAACATCCCAAAGAAGTTGCTTTTCTATTACCCCATAATTTTCTCTTTTGTCAAAGCATCCTACATCAAGAGTAAACCTGCAAGTACAAATTACAGGTAAAATTATGTTTTTCTTCCATGATATTTAGCAAATAATAGTCAAGATGAAGAGAATTAACCTTGGAAAAGGACAAATTCAGACTTCAGGGATGCTGTAGTTCTGCCTTAATTGTTCCTGAACCACTATATCAATGAACGCAGACACTTCTTAGATTTCATGCTTTTTGATTGTCTGTTTTTATCCTCAGCCACTTTTGTAATGAACTTTTTTCTCAGTGGAAATTATTGGAGTTGGAAAAGAAAATGGGTTTTATTTTTGTATGAAACATTTCAACTTAAAATGTATGAAATGCGGTGTACCAGTGGCTGGTCCCAGGGCAGAAAGTATATTTAGTTAAATATGGGAATGGGGGCAGGGAAAGAGAGGGCACAAGAAACAGGTACTGTGAAACAAAATTTATAATTTTTAAAAGAATTACACAACTACTTCATATGGTAGGAAGCAGTTTCAACAATATGGAAGTGCCTCAGGTTTGAAATTCCACGTATGTCTCTACACTAAGTGCTTTATAGCAAGTAGTGAATTGAAACGTGTTATCGGACTTGGGAAATTTATTAAGATAAAAAAAGTAAAGTCAAGCAGTGCCTTTCAATGAATATATACTGCCTATCTGATTCCTTAGGTCAGCTACAGGGATCATAATGTCTAGTAAATAAGCTAAGACTTAAGATTCATCGAAAGTTCTCTGCCAGAAAAATAAGGAAATCATTCTTCCCAAAGTGTCTGACATTAGATTGAACAGTGAAGAATGTGTCCATGAGCTGATTCACTGTTTACAGAATTCAGAATCAAAAGCCCTGTATTTTGCTAAAGTATCTTCAAAATGGTCAAGGCTGTTTTAACAAATTAATATAGTTCACATTGCATCCTCAATGAGCATAGAAAACAAAAAATCCCAAGGAAGAATCTGAATGTCAAGTTCATTAGGTTCACCAACTGGGTCAGGCTGGTGCTCTACACTTGAATTAGATTGAATAGTGGTATAACAACAATTAGTCATAGAACAACATCTCAGTGTTGTTACCATCAATAACTGAGTGTTCATCACAGTTTATTTCAGTACAGCAGCGCCTAGGTCCTCTTGTGATAAGTGAGGACCTTCTTGTGCTAAGCATTGCAAAAAGGAAACAAAAAAAGTGACTATGCCTGCAGCAGACAGTGTGATTGAAGGTAAACTCCTGTCAGGTATTTTCTGTACTGCTGCATAATTGCTTATTACTGACTTCTAAAATTAAGGAGGAAGAGGGGTGTGTGTTTGGGGATCAAGGGTGTTGTTCTAAATTGTTCTAAAACCTTTGTGTAAATTTCTACTTCCTGTAGTTGAAGTGTGGGGCATGAGGATGAAACGATTCAAAAACTTTACTTAGACATGATGGGAAATAACGTGTCAGCAAAGAAAGAATGACAAAAGCTAGAGCAGTCAATGCAAATAATAGCTTTTGTTACATTAATGAACCCAGTTTCATTTTATTTAGTGCCCCAAATTTTCATACTATTTTCCAAAGAATGTAAAGAAAGTTCTCAGCCTTGCTCAGAAGGTGAGTGCAGTGGATCACAGAGATGAAAACCTGAAATTTGTGCTGGATTAAATCATATGATAGAGAAACCTTTTGCGTTCTCTGAGATGGACATCCAGAAACTGGTTTGTGAAACTCTGAACTATTGCCATCCAATGAGCAGTGACAATAGGTAACACATTGTTTTGCCTAATTGTACATCTCTTAATGCACTTAAATCTTGCTATTTCCATAGCAAACAAAAAGGTTCTAATTCCTCTTATTAATGGTGTATCTTTTTCTTAAGGAGAGCTTTTCCTTTATTTAGATGAAGAAAATAAAACATTGGAAAGGGAGCATCAGGTTGGAAGAGTGAACTGAAAGACTCTCTCCTCCCAAGCTTGCACTATTTTGGCTTTTGTATTTTAAGATTACAGGGAAGATGCACACAAGAAACTTCAGTATGTCTTACAATTTAGAATATTTTATTTGGAGATGATCTATACTTTGCAATAGTTGAAACAGTTTTAGAAATGACTGAATTGTACTTAATAGGCTTAATGCCATCATGTAAGCACAATGATGATGTTTTGTATTTCATACTGTGAAATTAATTAAGGGTAAGAATTGAAAAAAAAGATTCATGAAGCCCTAAGCTCTGAGAACTCTGTTTGAGTCATAGGGAGAGCTCTGATTTTGAGTGCTAAGTATATTCCTTATGAAAAATCAGGCTCTGTGAAGGTGTCTCAAAGCATACTCAAATGCTGCTCTCCAAAAGGTATCCTGAAGTATGAAGGAATGAAGGATTAAATAAACTGGAGCTGGCCACCTAAATTTCATTGAACTTTCGTGGGACTTGGGAACTCCCAGTAGGCCATATGAAACCCCAGTGTATGGTTAGGACCCATAATGATTTTTATATTGTGGTATAATTAATATGACTTTATTATAGCCTCAAAAGTTGGGATCCAGAAAAAGTACTTTATTGCATTCCCAGGTGGATTGATTTACTTCATTTCAGAAATTCAAAGCTTTAGCTGTTATTGTTTGATACTACAGATATGTTGCAAACTTTTATTTTTGTTTAAAACAGACGAATGCAAACATCAGTTGCAAAAAAGTAAGAGATGCTCTTTGAATCTAAAGCCTCCCTGTATTAAAGAGATTTGCAGAAATTCATGTTAGACTTGCTCAGACACATTTTTATTAAGTTACTGCTTCAAATATAAGAAATGAAGCTATGTTACAGGTTCCAGAAATTCCTAAGAATATGCAGTGGTTTTGCAGCTGTTTCTTTAATGTAGTGAATGTTACAGTATTCCACAAGTTTTCTGATTGTGATTAATGACAAATCTAATTTATTTTGATTGAAGCAGGGACAGTCTGCAGTGTAATGGACCAATCTTGCATTTATTCAAATGTGTGTTTTACTTATTGGAATTGTTGTGACAAGAAGAATGTACAAGTACTTCCAAGATCGGGTCCACTCAAACTGAAGTGCTTCTCCATTCAGGGAATATTTTTAAGTGTTGCCATTGATAACCTAGAATCCAGAAAATGTCCAAGCTGATGAGCAGCAGTGTCTCTGGCTCTGACCTCTGCCACCTGCGTGCTTCACTATCTTCCCTCTGCTTGGATGGTGCTTGTGAACTTTAAGTAAGGATTCACTTTTTCAAAGCAAAAACAGATTGAAGAATTATTCCTCGATTTTAGGAAGCTTCGCTGAGAAATTATGTCTTTCAGACACTGAAGCACACTTTTGCTGTCATTTTAAGATAGCTTGTAAAAATGTGAATAAATGAAGCAGACCTAACACCAGCAATAGGAAACACAGCCATCATAATTCTTGTGTCTGTAGATCTACTACTGATAATTCCTCTGGCAATATTGTTTGTCCAAAAATAGTGGGGGAAAAAAAATATTCTTTTATTATAATAATAAAAATCTATTTTTATAAAGTTGTCTTCCTTTTTTTTTTTTCTAAACAAGACCTTTTCCAGAAGCAAATTGCTTTATATGCTATCCAAGATCTGCCTTCTCTTGTAAACTATAAAAAGCATCACTGCAAAATTAGCAGAGGAAATAGACAGTTTCCTCAGGTAAAAAGTTGCATTCTAGTACACATCCCAGTTTATCTATCAGTTCATTAGAACTTGTCAAACACTATCAAAATACTGAGCAAGTTTCAAAATATGCTTCAAGTTTCCAAATGTCAGTTTAGGTCTGTTCTGTTCTTTTCTAGCTGCTCCTGAGGTCGTGACCATTATTTACTGTGTGTCCAGCCAGAGATCTTGATGAGTTGTAACAGATAAAAGCTGGTGTTACTAAAATAGCACAAAGTTAGATCTTTCCTCTTAGATTCAGGCATCACCAGCATCCCGTAGTCCAACCAGAAGCAGGACTCACAGAACCAGAGTGAACTATCATTTCACACTACTAAGTGTGTTGGAATTTGAGCATCAATGAAAAAACATATTTAAGTGGAAGTTTAAGTATTACCATACTAATTTATAAAATGGATAAGGAAACTCACATAGCTATTTTTATAGTAAATCACAGAGCAATTTGATTTGGGGATAGGAAAATCGCAGGACTATTTTCCAGTTTTTTTTGCTAAATACAAGGTATGCTCCTCAAAATGCAGAAGGGCTTTCCTTCTTTCTGCCCTACAATAGATTCCTCAATCTGATGTGCGAATTCAAACGATCCTGTAGAACAGACTTCTTTCCTGAAAATATAGTTGTTAATTCCATCCTAACTATAACTTCAAAGCAAAAAAGCAACTGTTCTCTTCAATCTACTCTGGTTTTCAGTGGTGCCCATCTTACATATTCAAGCTAAACACTTGATTTAAAAGACCAGGTCTGTGATACAAATCCTTCATGATACAATACTTCAAAGAACCACAATCCTAACTGACATTTTTATACCAACAGAAGGAGACTTCATATTTCATTTACAAAGCTGTGAAAGTTAACGGTGGAAGAGTTTTTTGCTGAGAAAATTGCAGCTCTATTGCAGATTTTGCTAATACAGTCATATCAGCAAGACCAGCTAGACTTGGCCTTATTAAAGGGACAAGACAGACACACATAAAAGTTATAGCATAAAGTTATTTTATTCTAAGTGAATAAGAGATAACTTACAGTGTTATAGATGTAGAAATGTCAGAATACACTTGAATGAGGTCTCAGCACTAGCTGCCACAACTTGCAAAACAAAGATCAATTTTTTCTGCCCTTGTTCACTTCATGCATGTACCTAAAGTAACCTGCACAGTTCATATTAAGCCCCTGCACTCCTACAAGTGAAACTATATGCAGAGGCAAGAAAGACACAGATAGTACCCTCACCCGTCCTGTGGGAGCACGTTTTACTGCTGGAGTGTACACTTTACATAGGAGCACTCTAGCCATTAAAAAATCTACTCTCACACTCTTGATTCATAGTGCAGGCAACATTCTTCTGATTAACATTTAGGAAGAAAATATGTGTTCTGTTTGCTAATGAAACTGCTTCAGTGTCTTTTCCTACTATACCACCATTAAAAACCTTTTCTGCTAGAGAGGAAGAAGGATGGGCTGATCGAAAAGCAATAGAAGTTCTGGATTCCTCCTCTTCCTGCTGTTATTTTTAAATCACCCTGGAAGCTGCAGTCACTACAAAGACAAAGCCTTTCTTTTTTTCCTCCACAGGAAATAATAGTTGAAAAAGCATACAAAGTCCCCAGGTAGATAAAGCAATCCTGAATAAATGAAAATATTCCTTTGGATGTTTAAAGAACCTTAGCCTAAATCTTAATTGTGGAGAAGGGAAAAGAGGTATGGAAAATAGCTGCATGTACCAGCTTTATACGTACTTAAAATACAGGATGGCTAAGATGCAGCTTTTACCTGCCTACAAATATCTGTATGGGTTGACCTTGGCTGGATGCCCGGTGCCTACCAAAGCCACCCTACCGCTCCCCTTCCTCAGCTGGACAGGGAGGGGAGAAAATAAGAGGGAAAGCTTGTGGGTCAAGATAAGGACAGGGAGAGATCACTCACCAGTTACCATCATGAGCAAAACAGACTTGGCTTGGGGAAATTAATTTATTACCAAACAAATCAGAACAGGATAATGAGAAATAAATCCAAATCTTAAAAATACCTTCCCCCCACCCCTCTCTTCTTCCTAGGCTCCACTTCACTCCTGAACAGGGAATGGGTGTTGTGGTCAGTTAATCACATGTTGTCCCTGCCGCTCCTTCCTCCTCAGGGGAGGACTCTTCATACTCTCTCCCTGCTCCAGTGTGGGGTCCCTCCCACAGGAGACATCCTCCACCAACTTCTCCTACATGGGTCCTTCCCATGGACTGCAGTTCTTCATGAACTGTCCCATTGTGGGTCCCTTCCATGGGGTGCAGTCCTTCAGGAAGAACCTGCTCCAGTGCAGGTCACAGGTCTGCAGCAAACCTACTCCAGCTGGGCTCCTCTCCATAGGGCCACAGGTCCTGCCAGAGCCCTGCTCCAGTGCAGGCATCCCACAGTGTCACAGCCTCCTTTGGGCATCCCTCTGCTCTGGTGTGGGGTCCTCCCCAGGCTGCACATGGATATCTGCTCCACCATAGACCTCCATGAGCCACAGGGGCAGAGCCTGCCTCACCATCATTGCACCACAGGCTGCAGGGGAATCTCTGCTCCAGTACCTGGAGCACCTCCTCCACTCCTTCTGCACTGACCTTGGTGTATGCAGAGCTGTGCCTCTCACATGTTCTCACTCCTCTCTCCAGCTGTAGTTGTTCTGGAGTGCAGTTTTCTTTCCCACTCCCCAGTTCTGAAACTCTTTATCCCAGAGATGGGCTCAGCCTTGGAAAGTGGCAAGTCCATCTTGGAGCCAGCTGGCATTGGCTCTATCAGACAAATTTCTCTTCCACCACCCTTTCAGGTTTGTAGTATTATTAGCAGTTAAGCAGAGGACCCAAGATGCTGGTAGAATACAATACTTGCTTCTGGGTGCAAGTCTGCCTTGGCACAGCTTCTCTCCTGCACTAATCCCACAGCATCTGCTTAATTTGCTCCTGGAACTGAGACACTTATGTCTCTAACATGTCCTGGTCCTTCTGTCCAAATTGCATCTGTAAATCCAACCCTTCTCCTTAGGCTTAAACCCATCTATATACAAACCTTGACAGACACAATGCCAACATGCAGTTCAAAGAAGTTCCACAACAAACACTTGCTAGTAAATTCAAATACAGAGTTTTTCCAGAAGATCTGGGGAAGTGTGCATGAGCAGAGTGTTCCCTTTAAAACAGAAAACACTGAGGGGAAGGGGAAAGTAACTGAACTTTTAGATTACACAGAATCCATTTGCTACTTTAAGTATCATGAATGAAGATATGCACTTGTATATATCTACTGTCTCCTGCAGAAATTGCTGGAAAAGGTTTTCCATCTGATTTCAAAACTCTGCAATAAACATTTTTTAAAAGTCAACAAACAACTACCTCCCCTTAGAAACTAGCTGACAGGAATGCAAAAGGGTTTTTTACCTATCTGAACTGTTGAACAGTGACCAACACTGTCACTAACTACTAAAGAGATTTCTGCCTTTGCTCCTTCCTGGTATGTAATTTCAGTGCAGTAATTTCAGACAATAACCATACAGGCTGTGTTAGAAAAGTTAAGAGACTAGAGTCTTCATTTTCCAAAATAGGCTAGCAGACAATACTATTCTGACACATGCAAGGTTGTGAACATGATAACAAAACAGCATGGAATACCTAGGTAATCAAAAAGTCTTCTGTGTTCCAGGTGTGCCAGGAAGAAAGCTAACTTACTGAAATATAGGACAATTTCCTTAGTTTTCCTCTATTCCCCCCTAACCCCCACATCATCAAAACAGTGTGGTTCAATTGGACTGGGTTTTAACTAAAATATATACTGCCTACCACTTATTTTCCATCCATATTCAACAAGACAGTATGAAGACTCTTTAAGAAAGCTGGAAAACACTTCTAGCTTTCTTCTGCACTTTTTACACTTTAGAGGCCATTTATCTTCTGGCAATGCTCTTTCTTCCTTCCTCAGGGAATTACAACAAGATGACACATGAAGTTTCTCATACCCAAAGACACAGCGTTTGTCCCTGGGCAGTTTTCCCAACTAGCCGTTCTCCCCGCAGTCAGGAAAAGCTAGGATATTTCACATTAAAACACCTCTGGGTTGTCGTCTATAGCAATTGGCAGGCAGAGCAAGTCCCTGATAGTAGAGAGTTGTTTCTCTGCTGATGGATGCAGCTCACATCACCCAGGCCTAGAAGTGAAAATTTGACCCAGAGTGATGCAAAGAGCCCAAGAGAATTCCTGCCCTGGCATTCAAAGGGCACATGCTGAGTCTGCAGAGCCAGAGTAAGTCTTCAAGAGTCCTACACCAAGGCTGCAAACACAACCTTTTCTCCAATTCTGCTTTGGAGGTAGTTTAAGGCCAGAGGCAGGGTGACATGATCAAGAATATTGACAGATTACAAAGGTATGTAGGCCTTTTTTCCTGTTAAAATATCAAATTGGACGCAAACACCTTTGAGTATCCAGCCATAGGTTGCTTAGCAGCCTGTTTTCCCTAGACTTGCAATGAGATTAGGTTTACTTGTCCACATCTGGTTTGAAAATTAGTTACCTGGGGACCTTGGAAACCTCACTGCATCTATCTGTGTAAGTCCAGCTTGTCCCTGCTTTGAAAATGATGATACTGACCCTGTGTTAAGACTGAGCAGGACAGAGCATTGCTCACACTGCACAAGCTAATGAGGGAATAACAATGCTTTGTGTTCCCTAATGCCCTTCCAAGGATATCAGGGTTACTGCTCTCTCTCCTCTGTATGGGGAGCAGGGTGGCAGAGAGACCCAGGCAATTTTCAGAGCCTGTGTATTCCAGAACCCCTCTGACACATGGTGCATTACAGGAGTTTTTTTTCAGAGCCTGCTGAGGAAGCTAGGCAGATGCGGTGCAGTTTCGACTGCAACAGCATTCGCTGTTTTGGTGGTGTGCTTCTTCTGGCAGAGGCAGCAAACCATTATCACTGGTCAGCTTGCTAAAGAGAAAAGGTTACTGGAGAAAAAACCAGCATCTCAATCCAAGTCTCCAAGTCCAACTTGGGTAACACACAGATAACAAACGCCACCATGGTTTTGCTTCAATTTCTTCTACATCTCTGGAAAACTTCCAGTGGGTGCTTATGTTCTCCTAATTTCTCAGAGAGGTTTCAAGTAGAAGGTAGGCTTTGCCATTGGCATCAAAACATTGATTTTACCTTTGAAAATGGAACTAGTCACAAAACGCAATTTGAAACAGAAACACACCCCACCTTGATTTAAAACTTACCTTTGAAAAGACTGGAACATGTCATCGGAAAGGTTGAATTCTGTTTCTCAGCAGGGGATTTGGGGAGGTTCTTAAAAATAACCAGTGAACCCTAAGCTTACTGGGGCTATTCTGATTTAGTGGCAGGCAGGTTTGTTCCCAAGCAGACCCCTTGTTTCAGCAGCTAGAGCTGCTGGCAACTGGGACCCTGCCCCTGCACTCTAACAGCATTTCCAATCTGCCTGTTGTCAGCAGGAGCATGAGCAACTCTGCCAAGACACAAGTAGAAGTGAATTTCCACTAATCATTGTAAAGTATTTCTGTGATCAGTGAGCTTTTCCTGTTTGTCAGGTGTCACAGAACCTAGCAATTGTTCAATTCTGTCTTATTGCCCAGGGTTTGTCCCTTATTGATGCTCAGTATCATCAGGTACTGCAACAGTTCTTGCTAGCCACCAAGCCCCTAAGAATTTAATGTCTTGTCTGGGACCTTGGCATTTGGAGGGCAGAACATTTAGCCCATTTTTATTCACAAGAGTCCAGATGGCTCCAGCCTCTTGCCCCACTTGTTCTGTATTGTCTCCACCAATTAGGATATAATCTATATATTGGTATATGTGGACCCCTGCTGGCACCTCTACAGTATGGAGGGACTTGGCTAAAACATTGTGCGTAATTGTGGGGAAATGTTTAAACCCTTGCAGGAGTCAGTTAAAAGTGTATTGCATCCCCTCCCAAGTGAAAGCAAACTCAGGTTTATCTTCCTCCCCTTAAGGAGCCATAAAAACATAATATCTAGGGTGCTCATGTACTGCTGTCACTACAGAGGTTATGCTTGGGACAGCAGCAGTCAGTGATGGAGTATTACTATTCAGTTTCTTGTAATGAAATGTTAAACACCTCTGGCCTTACACAGTCACCAGACTGGATAGTTATAAGGGGAACGCATAGACTGATAACTGACTGATTACTTCAGAGATGCCCTGGTTGGCAGCAGTTTGCAGTGGATATTGAGAGACACAGGTTGTATAGATTGTGGTAGTGCAGACACAGTCTGCAAAAGCCTCACATTAGTGGCTTCTGCCTGTCTGCACCCAAAACTCCATACCCTTCCATTGGGTAAACACCATTGCTTGCCTGCTAGCATGTCAAATCCTAATATATTCTCTTTGTGAGGACTAAGAGCCACTTCCACAGCTGTCATCCTCTTCTCTCTGGTAGCTAGAGTTGGTTTTGAGCTATGGGGAATTTTTCCACTACATCAGTTACCTCCACTATATAGCTTTCCTTGTTGGTTTCATTCCCAACCTCTCGCCTTGCTGTTTACTTAAAACACTAATCTGGGCCCCATATAAATAAGAATTTCCAAACTTACTTGCTGTCCTGGGTTCAGCAGTAGCAGTCATTTTTCTCCTTCTTGGTAGCTGGTGCAGTGCTGTGTTTTGACTTTTAGCCTGGGAACAGTGCTGATAACAATGATGTTTTGGTTTGGCCAAGGGAGGAGGGGAGGCTGGGAGGAGGCAGAGACAGGACACCTGACCCAAACTGACCAAAGAGGTATTCCATACCACAGCACGTCATGCCCAGGAGGTAACTGGGAGTTAGCCGGAGGGGCTGGGAGTCTGTGGGGTTGGAGGAGGTATTGATTGGTGCGTGGTCAGGCTGGGGGGGGCGAGTTATTGGTTGGCTGGTGCTGAGGTGTTGTACTCTCTTCCCTTGTTATTTCCTTTATCATTGTTATTATTGGTGGTAGCAGCAGTGATTTGTGTTATACCTTAGCTACTAAACTGTTCTTATCTCAACCCGTGGGAGTTGCATTCTTTTCGATTCTCCTCTCCATCCCTCCGGGAGTAGGGGGAGGGCAAGAAGGGGGGGAAGTGAGTGAACAAGCTGTCTGGCTGGGTTTAAACCACGACACTCGCTTTGTCCCCACGGGGATATGCCCATAGGGCTCCTCATCAGGGGGCCATAGGCAGGTGTTCACCAAGCCGAGCAGGCAGCCTGAGACCCAAACTGCGGTTTCCAGGGTTTTAACCCCTTCAGGTCCCCTTGCCAAGGTGTGAACTGTTAAAGGCGCCATCGCTGGGGGCGAGGTGTCGCCTTTGTGTCTTTCTGGCTGCAAACCACTCCTCCTGACAATGCCACCGGTTTCTGGATGTGATCGGTGGGTTGAACATGAAGCGCCTCTGGGGTTAGCCCTAGAAGGAATGCTCTTCACCAAAGATAATGTCTTTCTGAATACTAACTCCGTCCCACTCTGTCTGTGGAAGGTTTGAGATCCCAGCGGATGGCAGCAGCCGAGCTGAGTGGGGCCAGGGTATGTGTCCGGCCTTGTTGGACTCCCCTGCACCAGCCCACGCCACACTCTGGATTAGCCCAGCCCGTCTCGCGCCCGCGGGTGACCATTTTGTGTGACATCTCTGCCCAAGTCAAAACCTGCATGGGGGGTGAGAAGAGCCGGGCTTGCTCAGTGGCTGAATTCTCCCCCACAAGAGCCTGAATGAATACTACCAGGGTGTCTGGTAATCCCTTAAGGAGGTGTCTGAGGTGGCTGGCCACCGGTACACCGTGTTGCTCTCATAATCACTCTCAGACTCCCAAACCCGCTTTTTTCTCCACAACACCCACTGTCCCCCCGTCAGGGTGACTCTCCACGAAGCTGCCGCTGCCCTGTTGCCCTGCTTGCACCATTTGCAATTCCCTGAGCTCAGGTCTCGACCAGCAGCCGCACGGACCGTTGTTCGGGGTTCCTGCCTGCGGACCTGTGCCTTTTTGGTTGCAATAGGAGCTCTCACATTCCTTTCCTTGAGCTCCTCCACCTCTTCAGAACTGCTCTCATCAGAATCTCCCCGTGTCTCCCCCTCCCAATCCTCCAGGTCTGTGCCTGCAGTTCTGAATTTGGACAACACTGGGGTCTTTTTTTGCTGTTGCCAGCATAATTTCAATTCCTTGTTTCAATAAACACATCCGCTCACTTTCTCTTTTCAATTCCTCTTTTAAACAGTCCATCTCCAACTGCTTCTCCAGGTCATTCCTTGCAAAATAGTCCTGTGCTGGCACCAAGCACAAGCCCAAGATGGCGCACATGCTCTCTTTACCATATCCTCCATAGCACAGCTCTGTCCCAGTCTCTCCAGGAGCACCTGTGGGCCAAACCACTCCTACACTCACTGTACACTTAAGGGAGAAGGGGCCCACCAGTACTCCATAACAATTCCTCTATGGACATCCTGCCGAGTACACTAAGCTAAGTGTCATAGAAGAGGCTGTGTGGTGGACTTCCAGTAACTGAAGGGGGCTTACAAAGGTGCTGGAGAGGGGCTCTTCCTCAGGGGCTGTAGTGATAGGCCAAAAGGTAAAGGGTTTAAACTAAAACAGGGGAAGTTCAGGTTAGATATAAGGAAGAAGTTCTTTACTGTGGGGGTGGTGAGGCACTGGAATGGGTTGCCCAGAGAAGTGGTGAATGCCCCATCCCTGGCAGTGTTCAAGGCCAGCTTGGACAGAGCCTTGTGCAACGTGGTCTAGTGTGAGGTGTCCCTGCCCATGGCAGGGGGGTTTGGAACTAGATGACCTGAAGGTCCTTTCCAACCCTAACTCTTCTGTGATTCTATGGAACAAATAAACTGAGACTAAATAAAATTGGTCTGCTGGAAGCTTTTGTGGGCTTTTGTTAGTGTTTTGTCAGGGCTTTGTCAGGACCTTGTCAAAAATGCCACACCCGCTTTCTACCCTTTGAATATCAGGGAGGCCCAAGGGGAGTTGTGCCTGTTGGATCTGATTACAGTGAAATTACACTGAAATCCCCTTTCCAAGCTCCTCTCTACAGGGTGAGTGGTGTCAGGAGGTTTATGGTGGATAAGGATCCAGCTGACTTTTGTGCATGGCAGATGTGAATTTGGCTGAACAATTTATACTAAACCTCCCCAAACAATTTCCTTCCATGTGGAGAGCAAACACAGGAAATTTTAGCCTGAAGATAAACAATTGGCTCAGTGCTACATATGTGAGCAAGGGCCTGGGATGAAAGCTAGAGGCAGGATCAGATGCAGAAGGGCTGATTCACAAAACTTTATCAAGCCCAAATTAATCTCCTGCTAAAAAAGCGAAAGTCCAGAAGTGCTTCTTCTGGAAAACACAATGTCTCTTCCTTCTGTCCTCAGCTCATGCCCTCTCTTTGCTTCCCTGCACTAGGACTTCAGTGTTATTTTGGAGTCTTACTTTCCATATTTTCTTACATTTCCACTGTCCATAAACTTTTACTCTTTTCCTGCATCCAGCCAGGCAAAGCTCTTGCCTAGTCCTATAAGAATTGTCATTCATAATTCATTCTGCCACCTGTTTAGTGTATGATGGGAGAAGCATTGCACTTTTCAGGAGAGCAGGGAGACTGTAGCCTTTTCTTTATGGATATGAACCCTTGGTGGGGAAGACTGGCTGCCCACTCACTTCAGGTCCAGATGGAAACAGTGATACTGTGCCTGGAAGGGCTTCTTGATAGAACCAACTATGGATTAAGTCACATTTTCTCAAGACACTGAAAGAAGAAAGTTTCCTTCCTGTGGATGTTTTTGAGACCCTTTACTTTTAAATGCAAATATTTCTGGATAGAAAGCTGGGTCACACCCCATTGTCCTCCTCACCCTGCCTCTTCTCCCCGCAGCATTTCTTTCTCATCCTCTGGGCTCCCATTGCTGATGTTGAAACCTGCTGCTGGTGCAAGGAAGTAATGGAGAAGATAAAGAGGCCAGGAAAAAGCTGCTTTCAGCCTGCAGACTGCTGGGAGACACCAGGTGACATCTGTAGTAGGATTCAGTACTTTCCAGTGAGCAAATCTGCTCTTCCCTACTGTCACTGTGGAGTCCAACTCTGATATACCTTTAGACCTTGTTATACTTGTAGCATCTGTAAAAACTGCATCGCATGCCATGCCTGGAAAGTGTCATTCCAGATCTCTGTGATGGGATTTCCATCAAGGTTTCTGGGGAAAAAATAACAGAAATTAATTTGGTCTTTCCTATGGGAAGCTGGAGCGAAGCAGTATTGCTTTGTAGGCAATATGCGAATCCAAGGTAGAACAGGGAGGAGACTGCCGTTTTATCTGTTCCAGGGTACAGCAAGCCTTCAAGAAATGGCTGTGTTTAGGTAACCATGCTATGATCTCTCATCCTGTTGTGGGTCATGCAGCCATGCACTGATCTCTTTAGGTCAGTAGGTCTCTTAGCAGGAGAAACTTAGTCATTGTTTCAAAACCAGGAAGATTTTCTAGCACAAAAAGGGTTCTAGATGCAAACAGACTTCACTGAATACACTAGAAAGAAACTGCTGTAACTCATATAAGCTTCAGAAAAGGAACTGTCTCAAAAGCACGTTCCTCAATCAACTGGATTTTATAGAAAGATAAATCCCTGTTAAAATGAGAGCACAAAATGTTAATGACATTTGTACTGTCATGTTTACTTTCATTTGCTTTTACACTGGCAGCACATACGTTACACGGCTCTGATCTCACGTGGTGTTTCTGTCTGATACTAGCTTGCAGTGGTGCGTAACTTGCGATAGCACTCCTGACTGGAGGTGGCCTTCATCTCAGTCATTTTTTTCCTAGCACTGATCCCACCAGTTGTTTAAGGGTTTGATTTTCCTCCCTGATAACAGAAATGGTACTTTGTGCAAGCACAGTTCAGCAGCTGAGGATGAATTTGCATGGACCACACTGATATGTAAGCCTCTGGATGTGCCAGAGATGCAACCTGCCTTCCCCTGGTGCCATTAGTAATCGGCTTGCTGAAGTCACCCAGAAAAGCCTGAACAGCACCTCTTGTTTGAGGGCTCAGGGAGAGGCTGGTAACCACGTGTGTGACCCAAATGGTTATTTTTTTTTCTTAATCCCTCTATCCTACAGCACTTTTGGTGTCCCAGGAGTGGCTACCAGGAATGAAAAGCCAAGGCAGGGAAGACGGAGGGGGTCTGCTCAGTTGGACTGTATGTGGTACTCACAAAATGGAAAAGGCCCAGTGGTGGGTGGCCAGAGGCATGCAGGCCAGGGCAGCATAGATGTAGTCCAGTCAATGCCATTGGCAGCAGCAGGGGTCTGGGAAGGGTACCGTGGGCTGCCTCAGGCAGGGAGCCATCGCCAACAGCAGCACCAGCAGGAGTGGGCCCATGGTGGAACAGGCCTGGCCAGGGGCTGTCAGGCAGTGTGAGAGCAGCAGGGCTGCGGCCTGGCACAGGTCTTGCTACCATGATCCCTCACTTCATGCCTGGGAGTGGGATGTGGGGCCTCTGGTGACCCCGTCACCGACAGAACATGTAATATAACACGTCATAATAGAATCTCCTTCGGAGAGCTTGTCAGAGAACTCTAGATTCTGGAGCAGCCTAAACCCAGAGCAGCCCGAATCTGAAGCATCTTACCCATGTACTGCACCAGCCAGTCCTGTTGTAGCAGCAGGTCAAGAACTCTTTGGAGACAAAGCCCCGATTTATCCTGTGTTTCCAGAGTTCACAGACAATTGCATAGAAAAGGAAACTTTTCAGCACTTGTCCTATGATTTCCTCTCTTTGAGTTGCAACACAGAAATGGGGGAGCACAATGATTATGGGAACATTAACCTTTGGCTCAGGGCGCTGCTGGGGTTTTGAAGGGGAGCGAGGGCACATCTCAGTGACAGCAATGGTTGATGAGGACCAGAGAGCCCTCCCCATCTCTGCCTCCTGCATGGGAGGTTCAGTCTCCTTGGAGAGCCTTCCCCCCCCACCTCCTGCATACGTAACCCTGCAAAGATATGACACATCCCACCCAAGACAAACTCAAGGTGCATGAGCTGGGCGTGGGACACCTAAGAGTTGGAGAAGCAAGCTGCGGGCACAGGGTGGCATTTCTCAGAGAGGAAGCATGGCTGCTTCAGCTGCAGGACTGCACCCACTGTTTCTTGACATTGGCCACCCCAGTGTCCCCAGCCAGTCACAAGGGAGAGTGGGATAGCAGTGTCCTTATAAAGACTCATCCACATGCCCCATCCTTGGAAGTGCTCAAGAACAGACTGGACTGGGGTTCACCAGAACTGTGGAAAGATGGAATAGAAAGGATTAACAATCCCTTGTTAATCCTCCTCCCTCAGAGAACTGCAACTAAGTGACACATGAAGTTTCTCACTGTAAAAACCAAACCAGGCCACTTAAAATACTCAATTTAAACAGCTAATTATTGAAATTGTTTAAAATAAAATACAATTTTTCCTAGGGAACTGTGTGATTTGCGGTAACTCTGCACAATACAGACAACTCTAAACAGCTGAAGCATTTTAAGTATTGGAAAACAAGATGAAAGAGAAGCAGCAATGATTTCTGAGGTTAACAGTACTTTTATTAGTAACATTTAAGAATGACAGTTTCAGTAAGTTCAATTTAGTAAGAGTCCACAGAGATCTTTCTTTCTTTTACACTCCAAAATACCCAACTTTTTCAATTTCGCGTTTCAGTGCTTTGGGCTAAAAAGCCAGGAGTGAATTCCTCCAATATATTCAATTCACAGATTTGCAAAGTCAGAAGGAATACTAGGATTATCAAAGTTTGACCTCCTGTATAACACAGATTTCGGGTTTCCCTGATTTGACTACCATTTCAGTCCAGTAACCAGGGGATTTTCTTTAAGAAAAACACCAATGATGCTGTTTCACAGAGCACAACCAACAAAATTAGCAAGCAGCCATACTACTTCTTCAGCTTCTTTTGAGCAGCCTTCTTCTTGACCATTTGTAACCTTTTCATAGCATTGAGTTGAGATTCCTGAGAAGTTGGGCCTTTTAAGGAGGTTGACTGATTACCAGTGTCTGCTGAGGTTTTACTTGCGCTGCCCCCACTGCTACCTGCAGTCCCACTGTTGCCATTCCCACTGCTCAGTTGGCTGCTGGAGCTCGGCACAGTACTGCTGGGACTGGGAAGACCTGCTTTGCTGACATTGTCACTGCTTACTGAACGGCTGAGAGTGGTCTTCCCCAGTGTCAGAGGTGGAGGAGGTTTCAGCTGACCAGGGTTTGTGCTGTTGTTGGCAGAAGCTATTTTTGACCCTAGTCCAGTTTTGGAAGTTGCCAACCCTGATAAACCCACAGGTTTCTGGTTATTTGAAGAAGCTGCAGGTTTCCCACTGGTGCTCTGTGCTGTTGATCCTAGTTTCGCAGTTGATGGATTGGCAGAGGAGGTTTTGGCTGCAAAAGCAGCCCATCCTGTAAGGCCACTGGTTGCTGAAGAGGAAACACTTGTACTGGCTGAGTTCCCTGAAATTGCTGCTGAGGTCTAGAATAAATAAAGCATTCTTATTATAGTAGCATCTATTTGTGTAACACACCACAGCAGGAATAGATCAAGCCTCTGTCGCAGTTCTTTTCCAAGGATCACCCAGTGAATAATATTTCATCACTGATCATTACAGTTAAAAGTATTAACAAGAAAAGGAAGGGATGCCAGGCATGGCCAACTTTTAATTTCCCAGCCACATAAAGCCGGTATTACGTTTTCTTCCCTTCCTTGTATGGTTTGGAGGATACAATGTGGGTGATCCACCCATAAACTCTAAAAGATGGTTTAACTGAAGTAACTACAAAAAGCTCAAATTTGTAAAGTGTAAAAAATGGGAGGCAAGCCATCACCTTTGATTTTCTTTCTACTGTCATTACCTGCTGTCACTTTTTAATAAGATGGCAAATGCTCAGGCAAAATTCAGACACTGAGCAATTAAGAAGTGCATTTATTAGTCTTTTGGTCAAAGTAGCAGTGTTTAAATGTTTTAATTTCCTTCTGTCCCCTCCTCTTGGTTCTTAGCAGCCTGTACCACAGATAGAATTAAAAAGGCACTAGACTTTTTCATGTAGTCTATCCATTCAGATATTGCAGATGACAAACTTATTGCAAACAATTTTTTCCTTCTGTGCAAAGACCTATACACATGAACTGCAGTTTCCACACCTTAAACCCTATAATCCTCAGTTTTCAGGTGGGGATAATATACAGTTGAAATACTACACCAGAGTTACACCAAACAACAGAGTCAAAGTGGAAATTAAATTCCTCTATTCAAGTAATACCCCTTCCATAATACATCCAGACAGCTTCTAAACAGTAAAGATGACAAATGAAACCAAGCCTCTTACAACCCATTTAGGCACAGAAATAACTATGGAAGTGAAAAAAGTTATTCATTAAGTGTAACTGCTTAAGCAACAGCCATCATACTATTCATGATGGTTTGCATCCAGGCAGAACAATGGCAAACATAACATTGAGCACATGAATAACTTTAATTCTGAGTTAAAGATGCGTTTTCCTAGGTAAGAGTCATGCTTTGGTAGACTACTGTGTTATTTATTACACTGCTTCTGCTTTACCAGCTTTGGCCAATTTGTGACTGTTTAATATTTGTGACTATTAAATAACTTGGAGAAACAGAAACATGAGGCAACATATGTAAGAAGCAGACACCTCTTAAATTAAATCTTGCAGAGTCAGCTGTTTCGCTATTACAGAATCATCCATCTAGGCCGGAAAAGACCTTAAAGATCATTAAGTCCAACCACTAACGAGGCACTGCCAAGTTCACTATTATCATGATGAGAAACCTTCAAACTATCAAAATATGAATATGTTATTTGCCCACACAGAAAAATTCATAGAATCATGGAATTGCTTGGGTTGAAATGGACCTTAATGATCATCTAGTTCTGACCTCCCTGCCACTCCTAAGAAACTAGACCTGGTTGCTCAAAGCGCTGTCCAGCCTGGCCTTCCAGTATCCACAGGGGCATCAACAACTTCTCTGGGCAACCTGTTCCAGTGCCTCACCACCCTCACAGTAAAAAATTTCCTCCTAATATCTAATTTGAATCTACCCTCTTTCAGTTTAAAACCTCCTCCTATCTCTAGACTCCCTGATAAAGAGCCCCTCCCCATCTTTCCAGCAGGCTCCCTTTAGGTACTGGAAGGCTGCCACAAGGTGTCTGTGAAGCCTTCTCTTCTCCAGGCTCAACAAGCCCAACTCTCTTAGCCCGTCTTCACAGTGGAGGTGCTCCAGCCCCCTGATCATCTTTGCGGCCCTCCTATGGACCTGCTTGAGCAGGTTCCTGTCTGTCATATGCTAGGGGCCCCAGAGCTGAATGCAGTACTGCATGTGGGGTCTTATGAGAACCAAGCACAGGGGGAAAAATCACCTCCCTTAACATTTTGATGCAGTCCAAGACTGCATCCAAGACTGGCTTTCTGGGCTATAAATAACATAATTGAAAAAATTATAATATATGCAGTAAAATGTAAACTCTTCCTCTGGAAAATTTAAATTACATTACCTTGACTTCTGTTCTCTTAAATGCTAGAAAAGTTGTTGGGGTCTCAGGTTTTAACTTGATTTCTGGCTTCTTGACCAGTGGATCCTTCACAGCTGGTGCAACTGAAACCACTGCAGGAGCTGGTTTTTGAGGTGGCTTTTGTGTCTTCTGAGCCTGTATAAGTGGTAGGAAAAAAACAAAACAAACCCAAACCAAATTAGTTACAGGCCCAATAACACTGACTTTTTGGTCAATGGTTAACATTGACAGAAAAAGTGGTTTGACTTAGCAAAAAGCATGAACATTATCAAATTGTAATCTAGCCTGTAAAATTTCAAGCTGAATGGTGCTTGAAAAATAATGAAATAGGGTATGTGGAGGTAGTCCTGATTATGGCACTGAGGATGGGGTCCATCCAAAAAAGGATATTGAATAGGACTTGCTATTTCAGCATGGAACGAGAGGCAGTGTTGGCACTTAGGGAACAGGAAAGCACTGGGCTTTCACAGAAATACGGTAAAGACAAGTGATCTTGAAGAGGACAGGCATAATCCAGCAGTACTGAGCCACAGGCTGCAAGAGTGCTAAGAAGTAGCAGGTAAAATGGTGGAATTTATGCTGAAAGAAAAAACAGTAAAAGGCATATTGAAGGCAAATGCTGAATAGCTGTAATGGCTATCCTGTGCAGTAACTGACCTCAGGCAAACACTCCTCTGAGTTCAAAGGCCTGACAATCATCAGAATAATCATGTATTTCAGTCACTGACGGTAACTCCCAGGCTAGGATCTTACATGGATGCCTTCTCTTGTTTCTTAGTAGAGCCATTTCAACAGGTTACAATTTGCTAAGTTGTCACAGAACAGCTCCAAAATAGAACACACTTTCTGCTGTATAGAGGGCTTGATTTTCAAGTGTCAAAACTAAAGTCATGCGAACTAATAGTTAATGTTTCCTGCAGCCAAAGAAGCTTTCTTACTCTGATGTTTTTTTCTTTTAATGAGATGAGTGGGATTCCTGTGGGATCAGGAATAATTAGTCTGTTTAGTCAAGAAATTAACACACAGATCAATCAAAATAAAGAAATTTATTTCCTGGAATATGCTACCCTCGGCTTGTTGTTGAGCCTGACAACACGTGTTAGTAGTTGGACTGAAATTTGCAGTCTTGCCTTACAGGAAAACAACCATTCCTGTCCAAAGCTGAGAAGAAAACTAAACCTGTAGGGCTATCTGGTAGACATGTACTAAAACCTGACATTAAAAAAAAGTTTTAAACTGTTGCGTAGCACGTAGGAAATAATCCTACTTCACTCTTCTTAAGTTCTGCTTTTTAAAAAGCTTTGTTTAAGAAGCACATTACAGAATACTCTTTGAGATGCTACATTAAATACCACAGCTGCAGCAAGGGAAGCACTGCTGAGAAAAACTCCTCTCCAACATGCCTCCAAAGATTTCTGCAACCCATAGAATACTGTCATGGATCAGAAATAGCCTGCTGTATTCAAATAGAGTCATGCAAGACAAAAAAACTGACTCTTACCATTCTTTTCATCTGCCTGGTACAGCGGGCACAATACCATACAAGTCGAGGATCATTCGCTTCCTTGTCTGTCACCTGAGGTTTATGGCAATCCTGGTGGTAGAGATTATGGCACTCCTGACACTCCACTAGCTGATTCCCAGAAATAACTGTCATTTGCCTGCAGAGCAAATAGTTGAGAACAGATTATAGAAGAAAGTACTTAAAGGATTATCCAATTGTTGCAAATTTTGCAAGGCTTAAGACAAAAACTAAAAAATACTTGCTTTCACTTATATTTTCTACCTGTGAAAAATGAAACACCGTGCGAGTTCTTCCCAACAAATATTTTAGAAATTTTGTATTTTTTTAAGGTAATTTCTTTCAAGAAAATTTAAAACTTCTATACTATTAAACATGTGTAGATGACACTTTTGATTTCCCTGCTTGACTTTTGTATTAGAAATGTCTCACATGCTTTACTTCACCTGGGCATTTTATGGGTACCTCACTGTATACCAATTCTGACTTCCTCATTATGTTAGCATATGAAGGCCTAGTCTACATTTGGATAATTTTGCTATAGGCTGTACAGAAGTACAGTTCGAGAACAAATAATTTCTCAATTACAAACCTTTAAGAGTGCTTTCTGCTACAGGATTTAAAACCATCATCATCCGAGCTGTATAGTACTTTAAAGATATTTTAGTAGCTATCCTTGTGGTCCCTACTACGTAGAGAGATACTTGGAATTTGAGATAATACCAGCATCATGGAAAGATGGAATAGAAAGGATTAACTGTGCAGTCCTGCCTTGAAGCAAACATATAAGCTGCTGCTGAGGACTTCATTTTGCGTGGGCTTCTAGTGAAAGTAATCATGCTGTATGAATGACAAATTAGTGATACACACGTGACTGTGAATATGTCTGTGAATTAGCCAAATACCATTTTCCTTATGATTTCTTCTTTCAGATGACAAATCAAGCTATTTAATTGCTAAGCTGCTTTTGCTCATATCCCCGAGGAGCAGGTATCCAGGTAACCATGGAAACTCTATTTGTACATGGGTGGGGAAAGGTAATCCCTTATTTCTTTATATAACAGGAAAAAGAAGTCTGAAGGCATTGTCCATATGGATACTAGAGCATTTTCTAAGAAATATTTCTCTTTTAAATGGGTTATATAGAAAGAGAGGGAGAAACCTTTCTGAAATTCCAGGACCCATTATTTTAGACACAGGATATTTCAAAAAGCCATGTTTGTTTCTTATTCCTAAGTAAACTGGGTCAGAACAAAGCAATGATGTTTCAACCCCAAGTCTCAAGGGGAGATACCCATCCTATTTTAAAATTACAAAGAACAATCCCAGACTGATTAAAAAAACATGAACTCGTCATTCCCAGAAACAAGTTAAACTGGAGATATTTTAAAATTATATGATAACAGAGAAACAAACCTGATGATTTTTTACCTTCAGAAAACAAACAGACAAAACAGTACTAATAAAAAATAAGGTTGTCCTTTCAAAACCAGGCTTTCTAAAAGACATTTTTGTGTTTTTTTTTGGTGAGAGACAGAGTTCACTATCACCAGCAAATTGCATGTAGTATTTATAACTGAGCAGACATGTAACTGGCGAGTCTTGTTTTTCTAAGATCTGCAGGTATTAGAGTTACTCACTCTCTCCTTATTTCTAACTTGGTATAAATGAAGAAGAAAAACACCACAGGCATCAACATTTGATACTCCTAATCACTATGAAAATACATTTCACACTTGGCAAATCTTGAAGAAACATCTGATTTCTCTAGTTTTTACATCTATAAAAAAGGAATAGCTAATATCCAGATGCACTCTTTTTGCATTTGTGAACCCAGAGCTGGATTCCTGTTAATTTGTCATCTTAAGCAACTTAAAATATAAACTCTTTGGCTGTGAACCTCACCTACTCTGCAATCAGACACAATGTTTTTATTCACAATTGAATAATGTATTGAGTTATTAAAACATGCCATTTTCTAAATACTACTCATACTTGAGTTATTTTACAAAGTGCTTTTGTATTTCCTATTTACTGGGATGTTATAATTTCGGCTTAAGACTGCCAACCCCAAAGACAGCCCACATGTTGACTGCCGAGCAGTAAATAGTGGAGTACTGTCTAACTAGTGTGCTGGATTTGGAAAGTCTGAAGTGTAAGTACTTCAAAAACATCCTGTCCAGCATGAGCTGGAGACTGAAAACCACATGACATCAGTTCCAGCAGGTTTCATGTAAAATGAAAACAAATACTGAGTGGTGGGTAGCTATTGCCAGCCCTCCATAATGGGTTGTTTCTTTCCCTGCTGTGCTTCTCCCTTTTGCACCAGCTTAATGAGAGATATTTTAGTTAGGCAGGATAAATGTATCTTTTGCAAGAGCACTATGAATTTGTGACCACGACTAGCCAGAAGCAACACCTCTGGCTGCCTGGTTAAATGCTGAGTAAGTAACAGCTAATGGAACCATACACCACGCTGGTGCTTTTTAAAGCAGTCTTGGCTATGCTAGGCACAGTAATTGCATTTTCTTTTTGTACTTCACAGGCATTTGTCCTTATGCCTGTATGTTTCCCTTTGACAGGGAAGATGCAGAATTAATAATCCACAGCAGCTCAAGACTATCTAAACAAAACTTTTCTTTGTCCCCTCCTGCCAAATAAGTTAATAGCATGCTGTTTTAGTAGCATTTTAACGTACTGCTGAACATGGTTTTGCCCCTTTATGAGACAGCAAAAATGGAATTTGCAAGAATATTTAATACTTCAAATGTTGTAATTGTTCTTCCTTTTTCAATGTCTATAATAAGAAATTAAACATTTGTGCTAACACAAGGGAATAATGGGACATGAAATATCATCAGTCCACGACTGGTTAACAGTATAACTAGCTGTAATAATTCTTCTCCAAGCATTGGAGACACCTCCTTATCTGTAGAACAGGAATGACCATAGAAATGAGTGAAGAACAAAGTTATGAAGTACAGTTTCCTAACTGACTTAAGCTGAACTAAAATACATACTGCTACCAGAAGCTCAGTCCAATGCTCATCTCTGTCCTGGCTCTCCATTGCTGCATCCACACATGTGCCAGCATAAGCATTTATACACACTAAACTGACTGAAAACTAAACCAACTGAAAAACCCAAGTGGAGAGATGATCCAGAAGCTGATTCAGCTGATCACAAACCTAAGTGGGTAATACATCCCCTAAACAGGACAGAGAAGGAGGTACAACTGGGATAGCCAAACTGTTCCTTTTGCCAGCAGTGAGGACATACAAGGATATAAACAATCTGTGAAACCAAAGCCTAATGTGATTTGATCCCAGGGTGGATATTCAAAAGCGTATTTTATACTTCTCTTAACCCTAAATATATTGTTAGTGGAATGCTACTAAGATCCAATTTTAGAGCCCTTAATGAAAAGTAAAAAGAACCTGTGTTGACTGCAAGACGTATTTACACTATTAACTGAAAAAAACATTGCTACGTGTAAACTACTGTCAAACGATTACGAAGAGGACCAACACATACCGATCTTGTAATAACGCCTCTTAGAAGGTTTTAATTTCAGCTGATTTGTTTAAAAATGCTTATCATTGCCATTAATATTTTAACTTGTTTTCCAATAATTAAAAATTAGTGTTTGTCATGATAGGTTTGCACCATGTCTAGTTATTTTATTTGTCACTTACCTTTTCCTGAAGGAGAAAAGCTGGTTTTCTCATTAAGGGTTCTATTTTCAAAAAAACATTCTTATTCATGAAGGCTGCTTAAATGTATTATCAATTTTGGATATGTGCTTAAGTGATTTTCAGAATAAAAACTACAGAAAGTATTAATACACAACATGAACAAAAAAGTGACAATTTCAATGAAGCAATGTTGACTGACCTGCAAACAACACAGGCTAATCCCATTTCCATAGCAAAGTCATCAGCACTGGTTTCCTCAAAGCTAGACAAATCAGGCATGGACAAATCCTTGCTTGTCTGAACCGTAATAGGAGAGGAACGAGCCTCTGGCTTCTCTACTCTGGGCTTCTTTGGTGTATCAGCTCCTTCAGTGGAATCCCCTTTTATCTATAACACACACACACAGAATGTGAAAATGCAACAAGCTAATGGATATTATCAAAATGAAAAAACTACTGGAAAAATTAGGCTAGCAGTATAAGAAGATGTACTTTACACAGCATACACAAAACATTTTCCTCAGATATGTATTTTCCTCAAAATATTTATGAGCTAGAAGCTCAAGTCCACTTTTTGTACTTCACCTCAACATCTCTAAAAAAGTTTTGGGAATCCCACATTTCATCTTGCTACATACCAGTAACCTCTTATTACCAGGACATTTAAAACATAGGATCTCAGATTGGAAGGGACATTTTAAAGCTCATCTAGTCCAAACCACCTGCAATGATCAGGGAAAACATTCACAGAATAATTATGACAAGACTTCTGCTGGATTGCCTAAATGGCAATGTGACTGGATAACACAGCTCCCAGACTATGCACCATTAGATAAGTCAATTTACACAGGTTAAAAAGGAGAGCTTTTGCCTAAAACGCCTTCAAGTTTATTAACGAAGTTATTTTGAACAAAAATTACTTACTTTATCAGCAGACCTTTTTTCTGCTTCTTTTTTCACCTTTTCTGATGCAGTGGGCTTGCCATTGTTGTTGCCAGAAGGCAAACTAGAAGCTTTAGGCTCCTGCTTACTGGAAATAGGTTTGGTAACAGATACTTTCGGTTGCTCTACTTCCTAAAAACAGAAACAAAAATTGAAGGTAAATCCTACATTTCAATTAATTCCTAGTTTGCAATTACTTAGAAAACAGGATATACAAATAACATGTCATACAACATTGATCATCGATTTAACATTTCTTAAATGTCTTCATATCACACTGACAATTTAGTGTGTTCAAGCTGCAGCCAATTATTAAAACCTCCCCTTATCAGTCACCTTCCAAGGGAAAAGGACTCTTTTTCCAAAACAGATGCTCTTTGGAACACTATTAAAAAGGAAAACTTTTCTGCTTTGAAAATTCAAAGAAATAATGAACACAAATTTTCAAATTAATTCTCAGGTCAAAATTCCATATAAGCTGAAAACTTAAGTTGACATCTGATGTCACTAGACAGCAATACTGCATTCCCTCATGGCAAAAAACATTGACTTCTGCTTAATCTCAGTCCACATTCACCTATCAGATTAATAAATTTAGCTCTCAACAGAAACCAATAGTTATTCATGATGCATTAGTGGCAGCAGCGGATAAGCACCAAGCGAGTCTGTAAATGAGTGATTAATCACACCGATATACATAGCCCCCCCAGCTTGGTAAGAAGGGAGTAATTGCCTGCTGTTTACTGGGACAAGTCCTGAGCCCTGAGCTTCAGCCGCATCGCCACCAAGTTTGCTGACTTCCTGTTGCATCCAGAATCAGAAATGGATTTCCTCATCTACTCGACAGTGGTTATCCTGTGCTCCTTACTCTGTTCTTGGATTTCACGGTCAACCATAAATTAACCCTACAACCTGAGAATGCAAGGAAAGGAATTCTTGTACTTTTTTTCCATTTCTGAGCTTTGCAGCCCAGCTGATACTGAAGACACACTGAAAAGAGGAGAACAAAAGATTTCTTCCTCTGGCATGAGCTTCAGTCTCACCTAAGGACAGGCAATTACCAGCCAAGCTATTATCAGAATTGGCTTCCAAGCCTCTCTGCACTATGATTTGGCTCCCTGCTTCCTCTTTGAACCACAAACTAATGCTTCTTTGAGTTCTGACACAGAGGGCACCTCAGAGTTTTGAGACCTGTGTTAGAAGGAACTGCAGTTTAGGTTTCAGGGAGTTAACAATTTGAATAGAAAGGAGTTAGACCAAACAGTACAAGCATGATGTATGCTGTAACAGTAATAATGCCTTTTAGTTATTTGGAACCATGTACATGTAGAAATGAAATATTACTAATATATCAGCATATAGACCATCATTTGCACATACCCGTCTGACTTCCAGGCATCCTAAGGGAGAACACTACCTCATTATCCATATGGCAATATGTAGCAATATGAGGATGTCCCTGCTTGGTTATTTCCATACACTAATCTCAGATTCAAATATTCTCTCTAGCAGGTGTTTAGTGATTTCCAGGAGATGAAAAATGTTTACCCATTGGATGGCAATGGTTTCAGCTTGCAAATCATTTTTGCTTTGAACCATTTGGTGTTCTTCATTCTCATATGACTTCATCAGCAGAATTTCAAGAAAACAGAGCCAGCTTTATCAATAAATAGCTTGTTTTGTTGCATATTTATCTGTGGCATAAATAATCTGAATTTTAAAGACCTTTTAGCTCTGACTGTAACTGGAGAAATACATATTTCTGGGTTCACCTTAGTGTGTATGATGGCTTACATACAAAAATGACAAAACTGATATAAAAGTGAACACAAAAAATACTATTACAAAATCATGACAACCACAATATAGTACAGATCTTGGTACACTAAAAAGGTAAAGAGGGGTTGTTTTTTTTTTATATTAACTTTAATTTAATGGATTATGTTGCATAAAAGGGGAATGATGAATATGAACATTCCATAATTATATTTTCCTTCATTTCTGATTCTCTTTCAAGTTTTCAGCTATAGAAGACAGACGAGGAATAGCAAGAGCTTTAAAAAAGGCATACAAAAAAATACATGCTCTCTTATACCAATACCTTCTGAGGTGGACGATAGCTTGAGTCAGTTCCTCTGGCCAAAGACTCATCAAGAAGTGCCTTCAGCTTTTCAGCAGAGTCCTTACTCTTCGAATGCAAGAAGCCCAGGGCTTTCAGAAAAATGGGATCAAGCTCCAAATTCACTGTAGCAGCCATAGTGTTATCTTTGGAAAGGAAAAATAATGACAAGTTATATGGAGCATAACTCAAACAGCATGTGGCTAACTATCTCACAGATTTTTGTTTTAATTGAAATTATATTAAATCACAGCAAGGATGATAGGTGAATTAATTATCATCATTAGAAAATAACCGACTGTGAACCTCAGAGATGCAGAACTTGAATTTGGCTTTATATCCAAAATGATGTCAAACTCATTCTTTTGCGTATCTGATGCTCAGAAACTAAACTCATCATACTTTCATAAATGGTACAAATATTCCATATTCTTAATATTCTGTAAGTACAGAATATTGAAAAGTATGTAAAGTAAGTGCAAACTTCAAAAAAAAAGCAGTTACTACCCTTCTCCTTCACATTATTTGCATATACAGTGATTTTTAGCTTGTTGCTCATTTAAGAATTACAAAGGAAAATCTTACTTGAAGAAAAAATAACTTTTGATACTTCTGAAAAGAACAGCTCATTGTAACATTGTCGTGGTTTAAACCCAGTCAGGTAATTCGTTCGCTCACTTCCCCCCCTTTTCTTGCCCTCAGGGACGGAGAGGAGAATCGAAAAGAATGCAACTTGTAACATATAATTTAAAATATATAAACCAGCTAGTGTATGATTTTTACATTACAATTAAAAATCTGGGAAAAAAAAAAAAACGTTGTCCATTTTTAAATTCAGCTGAAACAGTGAGAAAGTTGGTAAGTCAGACTGTGATTTACCCAAGTCCCCTTGTAACAGCCCAGGTTTTCATATCAAGTAATGATTATCCAGAGCTCTAAGATGCCTGCACTGCAGAGTCTTCTCTGTGGAAGCTCTAAGTAGTCCATTTACATCAGAAATTGACCCTACAAAGATAGATAGCTCTCTAACTCAATCAGGAATTAACAATAATTTAAGAAATAACCAGGGAAGAAAAGTTTCCTGCCCTCTTCCAAAATGGTTGATAAATGGTATTAATAATCCCTTCAAATCCCATGTGAAACACATCAGGACATTTCAGTGGTTTGCTGTTGGTGTTTTTTTGTTTGTTTTTGTTTGTTTGTTTTTATACAGTAATCTAGAAGACATTCTTGAAAAGGTTTTTATTAGTTCTGCTCAAAAGCAGTTCTGCTCAAACTGCCAGGACAGCTTGTTCAGCTGGAGCTTCCAAGGTTTTGTCTGATGAATTCCTTTTCACATTCAAGGCAGTGAACTTTTACCTCTCTGGCCAAAACACCAGCAGTGGCAGCCTGCTCCCTCAGCACTTGCCTAGAAGTCTCCAGGAGCCTTTATCTCACGCTGAGCTTTTACAAGACACCAGAGAACTGCTTGACTGAAAACATCAAGGAGTTTGAGATACAGCAGATTTCATAGGGATTTTATCAATGGACCCAGCAGAGAGCTACGAATCTTCTTCAAGAGTCTCTTCTCTCTTCCTTCATCTTTGCTACTTGTCAAATCGCATTTTGATGGCCACAGAACTTCCAGTAAGTACCACACACCAGCTACCCTGCTTTTTCAATGACCAAGCAGAGACTGTGGTGTGAGCCCCATGCAGACAATACAGTCTCTTTCTGATGTTTATAAGAAGTGAATTCAATGCGCATGGAAAGCACATACCCTCTTTTTTAATGCATCTACCTCTGATAAATTTTCAGGCTGCTGCTCCTGAGTTCTGTGGGTAGGTTCTCTCTTCCATTTCTTAAATTAGGACTCTGCTAAACCCTCTGCTGAATGAAAACAGTAGAATTAAAAAAACCTTCAGAAATGTGGAATAATTCCCTGTTAAAAAACAAAAACCAAACAACCTTTCAGGTTCCTTTCTGAGCCTTCTTCTAGGAATATATATTTGTGTATGCAAGGAAGAGGTAACCTCAACAGTCATTAGCAGCCAATTCAGGATGCCTGTAGTATTTAGACAGCAAGTGTAAGCAAATTAATTCCATTTTCATCTTTCTGTCGGTAGCACTTCCCAGATTTATTTCTAGCTCTATCCTTTTAAAGACATATATTGTAAAGAAACTGTTAAAGCCCAAATTTCAAAAAGGTTCTCAGTATATGTGTGGCATATCACAAGAAATTTATCATGAGAAGGGAAGGAACTGGGCTTATTAAACAGCTGCTATTAAACAGCTCAAGTATGCTCAGTTTAGGCATATATTTTAAAATTAAAATCTACTGTAAGTTAAAGAAGGTAAGTATATTTAATGGAAAGATGAACACATCTTAAAAACACAAATTAAAATTGATGTGTTTTAAAATTGCCATAATCTGAAAAAAAAGTAAATTGACACAAGGCTAATACCAATACCTGGCTGGCTACAAAAGTCATCTTATTGCTTTTGCTAGTGGAATTTTCCAGGTTTACAGATCAGAACACTGGTTTGACACTTATAAACCTAAGACCAAATTGTATTCATTCATCTTTTCATTCAAAAACTGCTCTTCTGGTACTGAAGTCAGTATATAGCAACTTGATAGCCTTGGAGCTGTAGTACAGTGTTTTAACAATGCTGCCATATGTTATTCTGTGCAAGAGGACTCCTTGACTTTCCTGTTGAAGTGGTATCTTTATACAGAAGGTAATTTAAATGTTGCCTAGGAAAAAAAGTGAGTAGGATGATGTTTTTTGTGTATCAGTTAGATAATGCAGCTCTAAGATCAGAGAGCTGTGTTATAATCCTTCAACCCAGAGGAGAACTGTTTTGCACAAAGCAGTAACTGAAGTGAACATGAAGGCAACTCATGGAGCAGGGACAGGAACTCAATCACACACTCTTGCAACTAAGCATTAACCCATTAAGAGAAGGCTGCATGGAGATCTCATAGCAGCCTTCCAATATGTGAAGGGGGCCTACAAGGATGCTGAAGAAGGACTCTTCCTCAAGGGCTGTAGTGATAGGACAAGGTGTAACAGGTTTAAACTTCAACAGAAGTTCAGGTTAGATATAAGGAAGAAGTTCTTTACTGTGGGGGTGGTGAGGCACTGGAACGGGTTGCCCAAAGAAGTTGTAAATGCTCCATCCCTGGCAACGTTCAGGGCCAGCTTGGACAGCCTTGAGCAACATGGTCTGAGGCATCCCTGCCCATGGCAAGGGGGTTGGAACTAGATGATCTTAAGATCCTTTCCAACCCTAACTATTCTATGATTCTATGATCTTTCTTAACTTAGGTGTCTGTCTGACACTTCTTCACTATTATATGAGAACTCTTAATGATGGATAGACAACACCAAATACCAAAGTATCTGTGATAACATGAAAAATCCTACAATAGACGATCATGGAGCAACCTCCCAGTGAGCAAACTAAGTGGTTTAAATCACTGTGAGTGAAAAATGTTAGTTAGTGGGTTGTTATTCTTAAAACATCTATGAACTTTTTTTGAGTCTCTCATTTCTTGAACATATTATTGTCTTCTGCCAAATACACATAAGCTTAATTGAGCACTATGCAGAATATGTGGCCTTCCAATTTAATAGACTTCTTAGATTTCCAGGGTGTGAGAGTCCCTTTTTAAAAAAAATTTATTTGACAGCTATTATTTTGCATGCCTACACATGTATTATCTTATTTATCATAACTTTCAGTTAAATGGATCTACTCACATTACATTTTCAGACATGACCGTATTTTCATCTATTTCTGAGCTCCTATTCCTGAGCCAGGTATACAGTTTAAGATATTTTCCAAGGAAGTATGCACCTTAAATTTATTGCTATGCTATTATCAAACTACACTGCAATGCTATTATCACACCTATTCTTTATAAACTCAGCAATACTTTTTCTCTGACACTGAAGATTAAAAGGACTTTCACATATCCTCTTTAGCGGCCTTCAACATCTGTAGCAGTTAACTTAAAACATGAATCAGTAGCACAAAATTTCTTCCAGTGCACTGAAGAGTGTTCATCAATAATTTAACTTATCACCATAATATCAACTAATCTTTCCTTTTTCTTTCTCCTTTGGATTCTTCTATTCCTCAGGATTTTCTGTCTTCCTCACCAACCTAATGTCTGTGACAGTTGCAGATTTTGCTTATTTACCAATAATGCCTTTTCCAGATCACTCTCAGAGTTAAGTCTTAATAAAGCAGATCAAGAAAAATCTTAAAAGAAGGAAAAAAACAACTTCTACTTTCAGTTTTTGTTTTAGTACCTTTATCATGACAACATAACTAATGATAACGTAATTTCTCAGTTACCTCCCATGAGGGATATTTCAAAACCCACACACTTAAGTAGTATGGACAATTGTATTAATCAGAACAATTGTATTAAGCAGCTCTTATTTATTTGACATCTTCTGAAAGACTTTTAGAAGACTGGATTAAATCTTCTGCTATAGAGTTACTAGTACTGCTGTCCTTCATTTTACATTCTAATTTACTATATATTTTATACTGTACTTTTTAATAGTTCAATCTATCAGAGTAACTTTGTAAGACTGCACTAGTGCCCTCTATTTGCTATTTTCAACTCATCACAAACAGCACATTATTTAAGAATCACAGAATCATTAAAATTGGAAGGAAGCCCAAGTGGTCACCCTGTGCTCAAAGCAAAGTCAACACTGCATTCAGATCAGCTTGCCCAGGACTTTGTCCAGCTGGATCTTAAAAATCTCTAAAGGCAGGAACGTGACAAACCTTCTGGGACACCTGTCTCAGTGCTTGACTGTCCTAATTTCCTTACTTTGAACTGGAAGCTGCAACTTCTGCTGTCTCTTGTTTTCCTGCAGTCCACATGAGTAGAAAGACTAGCTCTGGCTTCTCTTAGGTATATAAAGGATTCCATTAGGTCCCCCCAAGGCCATGGTAGATGACATCCAACACTCACCCTTCACCTTCAGATCTAGTTATTTTGTCACAGAGGACAAGCCAGTTAGTCTGGCATGATTTGTCCTTGGTAGATCCCAAGCTGTCTATTCCCAGTCACCACCTTCTTATGCCTATAAATGCTTTCCTCATGCAGGCGCAAGGAGTGAAGCTGACCAGCCTGTAATTCTCTGTATTGTCCTTCTTGCAGATGAACATAAGATTTGCCTTTCTGTAGTTTTGGGGTACCTCCCCCAATCTCATGGCCTCTCAAAGATGACAGTAGCTTTTGTTCCTATAGTTGTGTTGCCATAAATATCAGTTTTATAAAAAAAAGCCTTTATTCAATTAAATGAGATAATCATCCCAACTCAATTGAGATTTGCTAATTCCTGCTACCACCAAGCTTCATTATTCTGCAAAAAAAGGACTAGAAGATACTGTTCAAACAGATGTCACTGCCCACTGGTTTAAGTTACTGGTAAATTGATTACATCTCCACCCTTCCCTAATCCAACGCCTACCAAAATTTATCAGGCTTATACATTCCCTAGATACCATTCTCCTGGCGATTTCTCAGTGGAAAAAAACAAGCTTTCGTTAAAGCTGAACTGCCGAATCAGTGACACCAAAGCCAGCACCCGATCCTTTGCAACATTCCTGCTGCAAATTTCTCCCCGACTTTCCCCTTAAGAATGACAGAAAGTAACTCCTAGAAGACAAAACGCTTAGGAGAGCAAAACGCCACCACCTTTAATACCAAAATACCCGCACAGTGCCGGACACGCCGCCCCGAGACCCCGGCAGATCCCCGAGCGCGGCTCCGGGGACTCTCCCCCCGCTCCCGTTACTGCCCGGCCCGCTCTTCCTTCCAAGGGTCGCGGCACCGGGAGCGACCGTCCCTTCAGACACCAACAGGAGGAGCGGCAGCACCCGCTGAGAAGAACGGACTCCAAGTGTGGATATAAACCACGCTCATCCCAAACCCCTTCCTCCCGACCCCCTTCTTACCGAGCAGCAGGATAAGGACGCCCTCACGGACCTGGGTCCGACGCCTCACCACTCCTCGCCCACAACCAGAGCCCCAACACAGAGGTTCCGGCCGAGGCGGAGCACCGGCGAGGACCGCGCGCAGGAAGGGGCGGAGTCAGGGCGGAAGCGGCAGAGCCGGTGCGGTGTGTTGGTGGCCGTGTGCGGGGTCGCGAGCGCGCTGCGTGCGGGGCGGGGTAAGGCGGGAGTCGCGCCCGCCTCACGCGAGGTGGCTGTGGCGGGTCTTGTCTTGTCTTGTCTTGGTGCGGCGGGAAGAGGTCGGCGCTCCAGGGAGCTCCCTGAGAGGGAGCGGCTGGCGAGACTGCGGCGGCTCAGGGGGCAGCACCCCCGGGGGGAGCCTGGGCGCCCTCACACAGAACGGCCGCGGCTGCCCCGTTGGCTGCTGGGTCTCTCCTCAGTAAAGAAAGGTTGGCTGGAAACTCCCTGCTGAGGTGCTTATGGGGGAAGACCAGTAATAGTAGCTGAGGGAAAAGAGATTTGCTGTCGTTCAGTGTTCGCTACCAGGTCCGATTTTCCTGGACTGACAAACTGCTGAGAGAAGTTTGGAGTGGAGGTTTGATGGAGTAGGTCTGCAAAGGAATTTTACCTCAGTAGTATTCTGAGATAACTGTGATTTAGTGTGGTGTTATTCTGAAGTTTGGCTGCTTTTTTTTTTCATAGCCTGTATCTTACGCTCTTGAATCGTTAACAGCTCTTACCTTATTGATATACCTGTCTGAAATGCTGGTTTGAAGTGCCCCATGAAAGCTTCTATGCTTTTCTTAGGTTTCACTTGAGGACAGAGTTGTAGTATCAGAATCCCAGGTTGGAAGAGACCTCGAGGATCATCTCTCTATGGTGGTCCTAAACTCGTACAGCAAATTGTTGGTCTGGATAGAAATACAGCTCCAAAATCCAGGGGTTTGGCCTTAAACCACATTGCTTTGTGTTAAGTTAAATGCTTGCTGGAGGAAAACTACTTTTTCAACTTATTATGTTGAGGGTTTTTTAAATCTTCATTCAGCCGAAGTTCTGGTTTGCCATCTAGTAATCAACTTGTTGGTTACATGTAGTGATCAGTAAGTAAATGAAATCTTTTTCAACAACTAAAAGGAAGAAGATGTTTATGTATTTATTTACTTTTTTTAAGTTTAGTTTCCCTGGGAAACGTTTTTAAACCAATAATCTTCGATTACATTGATAACACAGCAGCTCAGTGAAATTCATTCAACTGTTGTACAGTGCATCTTGAAAAGGATAATGGTAGCAAGCAGTACAGTTAGTGAAAATTAAGTAACATTTATTAGTTTCAAATAGCCATAGTGATCTTTATACCAAAGGCAGACATCGTTATTTATCTTGTCTTTAAGTTACATTACAATCTTGTGATGTTTGTTACTTCTGCCTTTCCCTCTTCCAGCAGTGGCTACTGTAAATAAAGCCAGTATAGTATAAAGGGCATCTCTTCCCTCAGAATTTAGTCTAATTAGAAAAAAAAAAAAATCAGGAAAATTATTGTCAGTGAATAATGTAATAAGGTCTTGTAGGTTTTGTTAGTTCTGTGTTCTGTGCTTTGTTTTATTGCATGTGTCTGGCTGCTTTTATAAGACTGAAAGCATACTCTTTAGTGAGCTCCAAGGGATTCATAAATTTATCACATTTAATGCAAGGGTGGTAGTTATGTGAAAATACTTAAGTGAGAATGGGCAACCAGGAAGGCTGCTAAGTCTTTCAAGCTGTGCATAAATCCACAAGGCAGATGTACTCCTCAAAGCCAAAATAGTGCAGTCAATAGTTAAGAGTCTTAAAAATACTTAGTTTGATAATTGGTCTTGAATTATTATGTATTTAAAGATACATAATCTGACATGTTTGTTTGGGCTCCCTTGTAATTTAGGTGCAAGTTCTTTGGCAGCTGTAAAGGAGATGTGTCCTTGGGCCACCATGGTGGGCATAGTGAAAGCAGAGAGAAACATCTGGAGGATGCAGATGGAAAATTCAAGTGCAACATTTCTTTTGTTTTGCTGCTGAGTGAAGCTCATCTTTTCATCCCTTGAAGGGTAGCTGCAGAAACAGAGAAATTTTACTGTCCCAAATGGACCCTGATTAAGAATGGATTTTGTTCCACTCCACACAGTAAGTTTAATAACTCAGATCTAAATTGACCATATCAATAGCAGAACAGGGAGTATGGTTCTGGGAAAGCAATTTCAGTGTCGTAGCACTGCAAATTTGAGAGGAGAAAGGGATTTTGGTAGGAAAAATAGTAGTGATATATGAGAAAAATTTAGGGCTATATTTGAAAATAACAGGACAGCAAAGACACCTTCAGGTCAGGTACCATGAGTACTTGCAGGATCAGGGCTCTTATTTGGGAGATCTGATTGCTTGTATGAACCAGAATGAATCACTGTCATATAAATGATGAAGTGACAGATGGGTTTGTCAAGGTCTAGAAATCATTTGTGTGTTTAAGTACCTGTTCTGAGATTGAAGAACTGGTCTTGTGAAATGGACAATGTTCCATGGTGAAGTAATTTGTAAGGTGAATGTCTGAGTGGCTAGAGTGGCCAGGAAAAGATGGGGTTGTGTGTTTTACAGATTGCTGTGGAAAATAAAAAACACCCAAATGCATATGAGGGTACCATTTTATAATGAAAGAAGTACTGTAGTTGAGGATATGAGTTTAAATGCTAGTAAGTGGATCTAGCAGGTAAAATAACTCTATTTGACTAATCTCCTCAACAGTACCTTCACTATATAATTTCTTCCACAGAGCTGTACTTAGGGTATTGAATCTGTCTTAATTTATATGCTGTAAAGATTCATCCAAATAAAATAGCTTTTAGGAAAGCAGGTATTTCATTATGTATTGTACTATTCTTTGTGTGGCACATGTATTAATTAAAAAAAAAAGCAGTAGTAGTACTATTATGTTGAGCCACTGTTGTTCTGAGACAAAGCCATGTAATGGTTTAAAAATACTCCACTATAAGAGTCATTATTATGACCTTTACTTAATGTTAGGTGGACTTGATTTTATTCTCACACTGCCTCTTTTTGGACAATTAATTTTGCCCAGTGATGGATAATATAAAGTAGTAAATTTGATGTACAAATCTACGTGGAAAAAAAAGAAATCCAATAATCTGGATCTAGCAGATAAAAACTTTTTTTTGTTTTTAAATAATTCCATCATATTCATGTAACCATATGAAGACCATATTAATCTAGACAGTTAATTGGAAGACTGGTGCTGTTCCAGTGTTACTTGCGAGTTTTTATATATATATGTGTGTGTATATATATATGCATCTAAAAAAACATACATTTCTTTCTCTTATTAAAAGAAAGCTTGCTTCTATAATTCTTGTTGTAAGAGTGCCATCTAGTGTCTAAAGCTCTTCATTGCCAGTTGTGATTTATCAGTTAAGGGACAATTGTATTGGTGGAAAAGAAAAATTATTGAATCACTATTTAATAAAAAAAGTTATGGAATCGTTTAATAGGAGAAATTTAATTTTCAACCAAGTATAAGGAAAATGAATTCAAGTTTTTAATATAAGGAGAAAACATTAATTTTAGCTATGTTACTGTTGCACTTAACTGCTTAAAAGCAATTGTGTGTTTGAGGTGTTTGTGTAGCATTCTTGAAATGAATGGGCTTTTTCTTGGTATGTGTCCTCTTGACCTTAAATGAGTATGTCACCAGGCTCTAGATTAATATATAATATAGAAACTGATTATTATTTCCCATGGCCTAAATACCCTGTATATGTGAATTCTAACAATTACAAGAACAGAAAGGGAAATGTGTGTATTAGGAAACTGACCATTGTAGGTATGTAGGTCAGGTGTCCTCAACATAAAAAGGACATGGAACTGTTGGAACAAGTCCAGAGAAGGGCCACGAGGATGATCAGGGGACTGGAGCACCTCCCGTAAAGATAGGCGGAGAAAGTTGAGGCTGTTCAGCCTGGAGAAGAGAAGGCTGCATGGAGACCTCATAGCAGCCTTCCAGTATCTGAAGGAGGCTATAGGGATGCTGGGGAGGGATTCTACATTAGGGACTGTAGTGATAGAACAAGGAGTAACGGGTTAAAACTTAAACAGGGGAAGTTTAGTTTGGATATAAGGAGGAAATTCTTTTCTGTTAGGGTGGTGAGGCACTGGAATGGGTTGCCCAGGGAGGTTGTGAATGCTCCATCCCTGGCAGTGTTCAAGGCCAGGTTGGATGAGGCCTTGGGTGATATGATTTAGTGGGAGGTGTCTCTGCCCATGGCAGGGGTGTTGGAATTTGATGATCTTAAGGTCCTTTCCAACCCTAACTTTTCTATGATTCTGTGTGCTCAGGAACATTTTTTCCAATAATGGATGGTTAATGTTGTGGGAGACTGTTGATTTAAATAAATATGTATAAAAAAATTCTGGCTATAAAATGTTTATATACTAAAAAAAAAAATAAATGGAAATGTTTTCTTTTGGTTTTGAATGTTTTTCTTAATGCCAGAAATGCTCTAAAATATAAAAAGAAGTCTTGCAAGTCACTGGTAGGGAAATGATCTTTGTATGTGAAGAGGCAGTAAATACGTGAAGCCAGTCTTTTCTCTCAGGAAGGGCCCACAGTCCACTTATTCAGGCTGCATGTCTTTAATAGTGTCTTGTGTTAAAATTGGGTTTAGTAGATAGTGATAGGACCACAGTTTCAAACCTCTTTTTTTTTTGTTCTAAATTCTTTTATGAATACTGTATTCTGATTTCTATTCCAGGAACTTCAGCTCAGGAGGAAGATGAAAGACAGTGTCACTGAAGAACACCTATATTTGGGTTTTTCTCATCAGTATAGAGATAGTATCTTTCCCCTTCATACATCTGTTTCACTGTTTTTGCTATCCTACTGTGACTGCAAATTATTCAAAATTTTCTTAGTGCCAACTAGAGAAGATGTGGATGATCAGTTTGTGACAGAAAACCTCCTTGGCGATCTTGATGTCCATGTAATCTCCAGAAGCGAGCTTCCAGTGGTTGTGCAGAGCTGCTGTTTACCTGCTGTTGTTGTGAAAGACGGGAAGTTCTGCCGAGCTGGGCTTTCTGTTGTCTTAAGGCATGTAATACAGAAAACATATGAGGCAGATCCATCTAAAAAGGATCTTTTGGAACTCTTAGGCTTTAAGCAGACCTGCTTAAAAGCCTGTGCGGAAGTAAGTGCATCTCTCTTTTACATACATGAATAGGATTTTTAATCAGCATTAATTATTCTCTGAAGTGAACTTATAATGTTGATGTAAACCAAGCTCTTTTAGTATGAAACTTAATTTGCTTAGAAATGGGAATTTCCTTAACGGAGAAGTATCTGTATTTTGGTGTAAAGAGGAAGGAGAATTCTTTTTAAAGTTACTTTTCTTTAGCAGCACAAAAAGAACACTGAAATTAAAAAAAAAAAAAAAAAGGTTAGATCTTTGCTTCATCTGCAGGGTAGTTTCAATGAGTTATAAAGTACATCTTTTGCAGTTTGGAGGAACTAGGAAGCACCTGATTTATTGTTAATTTTGATTTCCAGAGCGCCATATACTGTTAGCTTTCATTATTGCCAAGGTGCTGGCTTATGTTTGGCTTATGCTCACCAAGATATTCAGGGTCTTTTCAGCAGAGCTGCTGCATGGCCAGGTAGTCAGTCCCTATCCTGTGCCATTATGGGACTGTCCATCCTAGGTGCAGTTATTGAGTTTCGTGTTGGTTCCTGTCAGCCTGTGCAAGTCACTGTGGATGGCAGCTTGCTGTTGGAGTTTGGTGACTGCTCTGCTTAACTCACTGTTATCTTTGTGAGTATATTCCATCTGCCCCTCAGGTCGTTCGTAAAGAAAATTAAATAAGATGGACCTCAGCACAGGTCCCTGAAGTGCTCTACTTCTAAGTGACCTTCAGGTAGAGTGCGAGACATTAACTAACCACTACTACCCCTTGAGTTGATACTTGAGCCCATTTATCTGTAGCATTTACTCATCTGGCGGTTCATCCATCTAGACTTGCCCTACTAACTCCTCTCAGGAGGTTGAACACCATTATTTCATGTTCACTACATCTATGGTTGCCACTGATAAGTGTGTCACCAACTCAGTTCATCCTTGTTGGTGTGTAGCAGGTGTGGGGAAGCATATCCCTGTGTTAGTTCATCCAGTACTTGAAACTGCTGGAAAATTTGATTCCATATTTCAGATGGCTGCAAAGTGAGTAAACTAAGTAAGGAAAGACAAGAATTTAAAAGTTTTAAAACATTTAAGTACAGATAATAAGAAAAGTAGGACAAGAAACAGTAACATGAAAAAAAAATTTTTTAAGGTGCTGTTTGGTTAGAATAAATTTTTTTTATGTCGCATGCTAAAAAACTGTAATAATGCATGTCTGTAAAGTAAATGTGCTCAAAATTTGTTTGGTGCAATCTGGTTTTATTACCAGCACTTGGGAGAGATGACATATATAAGCTTTCCTTATCATGAGTTACGCAGCCACTCTAATCTTACACCAATAATAAGGCATAAAAATATGCAATTGTGGATAAGTGTTCATTCTGTTATATGTAAAATTTAGCTTCCTACTTCTGCTGTTGCAAAAATAATACAGAATACCTGAGTTTCTAAGATTATCAAAGAATGTATTTAAATGTGGAATTTCTTTGCTTAAAGTGGGTAGAAAGGTACTTTGGATTTTGTTTCTCTTTCTGTAGAGGCATTAATTACATATATTTATCTGACAGGTTAGCCAGTGGACCAGACTCTGTGAGATCAGCATACCTCTGGCTGTAGAAGAATTTTTGGTGGCATCTCCTGATCACTGTCAGACTATTCCTCCTGCCATTTTACAGCTTGAAAGGAAGCTTGGAGAACCTGTCCGAGTACATAATGATGACAAAATTCGAAGGCAGAAACTTCAACAACAAAAGGCTGCAGTGCCTCTACTTGCTAAAGCAGTAACAGAGGAAAAAAGGTCACTGGAAATGCATGAACATCCAATCCCAAGTTTGGAACTGAGCATAGCTTTCTCCAAGATACTTGTCCAGGAAGCATCAGATGCAGTCAACAGGGAGGCTGCTCACATCAGGAGAACAAAAACCTCAGACCTTCCACTTTTGGACCACATTTTTGCAGAAGGGCTTTATTTTACCATTGCAGACATCGTGCTTTTGCCATGCATTCATCAGTTCTTGGTAAGATACAAGTTCTGCAAATATTAAGTTGTATATATGTATTTTTTTTAAGAATTGTAAAGTTGTAAAATATGTTAATTTAAAGTATTTTGTGACATTTGCAATGTGAACTTAACCCAAAAGAGGTGGTTTGTTTTTGTTTCTGTGTGAACAAAGAACAGGGATTGGTGAGATCACCGAAATTGCTTTTAAATACATAGCATATCAATACTGGGGAAACACTGATACCTGTGAAATACTATGCTGAAATATTTTAGTACCAAGTTGCCCAGTAAATTTCTCCAAGAAAATACTTAAAACAGACACTTAAAGTACATTCTAATGTTCATAAAGCAATAATAGATAAACATGAACCTATTTTTTTGCTCAAATTTGGTGTACCAGATTTATGACCATGGCTCAATGGCTGTTTACTAAAATGAGACCATTTTATGCATGAGAAATTTTTTAAGGTTTGGAATTTTGATTCCATCATAAATTTTAAATTTTGAAAAGGGGGAGAGTTGAGAGTGGTATTATAATTTTGAAATACTAGAAGGGATGTCCCTCATGAGAAATTTAAAATGAACATTTAAAATATGTTGTAATACGCATAGAAAAAAAGGAGGAAAGTATGAACCTATTTTTTATTTTAGTTTCAGTAAATTCCTATCCAGTTTGTTGTACTTCTACTGCATGATTTTATCTGAATTAGAATTCTTTTCAGCAAAGATTTGAAACTTTATGTGACTTCATTTGACTTGTTTTGATTTTTAAGCAGATATGCCTAAAAGAAAAGAAGTATCTTCTAAGAAAGTAAGAATCCCTTTTAGGGAGGCATGGAATGGAAAAAGATTCAGGGACTATGATGGCTTTCATAGATGTAAATCCTTGACTATACTTACCCATACTAGAGCTGAAGAGGTACTCGGGTATTGACTAGGCAGAGACTTCCAAAAGCTCATTTGTTTATGCTACTAGTATATAATCTCTTGAGATTCTCTTGAGAATCTTTAGTCTACAGGTGTTTCCTTTTAAAATACACTGGGCTGTGACTTCCAATTTGCTCATTTCTCTTCATAATAGGTTAATTATTCTTTATCTCTGCTGTTCTTTTCTTTTTGTTCCTAGGAATGACTTTTCTGTTTGGGAGGAAACATTCCTGTGTAGCCAACCCAGCTTTTTATCAAGCCCACATACAAAATAAGGCAGTTTTGTAGCACATCTGTAGGTAAATTGGGTGCCTGGGGAAGCACAGTATCAATGTATCAGCAAATCTTTTATTCTTTGCAGTTTTGTTTTTACGAAACTTAATCTGTATTCTTCTTCAAGCAAGCACTGATTACTGTGAGCCTGCTTGGAAATGAGATGGTGTGTCTAGGGAGACAGCTTTATTGGGGTGTTCTTCAGCCCCTGAAACTTCAGTAATCTGTAGTTTTTTCATTCACAGTATTGTTGCTACTAAACTGTTTTCCACAGGTTATGGGAGGTCCTTTGTTTACTGCAGTGCAAGGAGAAGTCCCTTGGGAAAGGTTACATTGCTAGAAGCTCTTGGGGTGAAGTTTCTAAGTGGAAAGTTAAATTCTCCTTGCAGTCCTATGAGGTTCACTGCATTTTAATTTCTAATAGAATCCTGTGTTACCTGTATACTAATAGAAAGTCCACACTTTCTGTTGAACATCTGTATATGGAGGAATTGGAAACTTTCCAAGAGTTTCATGAAGATAAGAGTGAAAAAGCACTGACACAGGTGGCAGTCAGGGTACCACACTGCCCATAGAAAACTCGAGAAGAAATCTTTGCTCCCAGCAAAGAACAGCATTACAGAAACACTGTTGGATGTAGCAGTTCATGCACTCCGTTATGCAGTTTGCCAGATACTGGTGGTATTGACTGTTAAGTTGAATTAGTAAGGTCCTCATGTCTCTGTACCTTTAGATTAATGATCTGTTAAAAGTTTATTTCACCCCTTTTGTAGGGGAAAGCCATAGTCACTTGTTACTGAATCTTTTGTGGTGGATCTTTGTACAAAGTTCATCTGTGCCTTAGAAGGAGATTCTCTGTGTGTGATGCTTGTTTTTTGGGGTTTGTTTTTTTTTTTGTAGTACTTACTTAGTAAGTGCCAGTGTCTTGCAGATCCTGTCATACAAATATCTTAACATGGTAACGTGGGGAATAGGAAAATATATCAAAATATGTACTGAGCCTAATAAAGCCATACAGCTTGATTTTTTTTTTTATTATTATTTTTGATTTTTTTTTTTTATTTACTTAAAAACAAAACAAAATACCCCAACAGCCCCTGCATCCCTTCTCTCCCTCTACCCTTTTCTCACCTCTGGAAAGAGGTACTACTTAATAGTACAACTGACTGGAGCTCAGCTTCAAAATGAGTTTTACAGTGGGAGAAGATTCTGTGACAGGACTGTGAGAGTCTTGCTCAGCACAATCTGCATACTTAGTTTTATGAGGATGTATGCACAGAAAACAGTTAAGGAAATGACAACTGTGTCTTTATTTCCCATGACAATAAAATGATGCAATCTTGCCTACTACCAGTATTCTTGCAGTTACTCTATGAGATTGATAGCTAAGCTAGCGTCTGTTGCCAGGAAGAGTTTTCGAGTGAAGCTGGCATTTGCATTTTGATTTTGCAAGTTGGTTTGCCAAATTTGCCTTATGGTGTTTGAAAACAAATAGAATTCCTGGAGAAGATGCTGTCAGTCAGATTTAGAGAAACATTTTCTTAAATCAAGATAATTCCTAGCTAACTCTGATATGTGACAAATGTCTGATTTATCACTTCTTTAACCAAGATGTCCTAAGTGGATTTCTGTATGATGATAGCAATACGGGAGTCCAGAGGTAGGTTAATATGGCTACCTTTGAACTGGGATGCTTAATCTCTGCTTTGTTTGCTGCAAATCACGTAACAGCAACTTCTATATGGATGATACTAAACAAAACCAGTAAGAAAATACTTTCCTACTGTTTTAGAACTTTAATGTATTTCAGTTGTCTTTATTTTTCCAAGGCCTTTTTAGTAAGAAGAGCATATTCTGTCCGTGGAAGTGTTCCAACAAATGGGGCCCTTAGTGACACGGTTTCGTGGTGAAATTGGCAGTCCTGGGGTAAAGGTTGGACTTGATGATCTTAAAGGTCTTTTCCAACCTAGCTGGTTCTATGATTCTACATACTATGAGCAGCTAAGAATACTGTATTTATTTGCTTTTCATGTGTGACCCTTGAACCCTGGTGGTCTGCAGCTTATGAACTATATATTGTATAATATATTTGTGTTATCTTGCACCAAGGATAGTCCTAAAAAATTTGGCCTTCAGTTTCATTTAACCTAAATTATAAGAGCTCCAGGATAATGTTACTTTATTTTTGTTCTCTGGTCAGTTACTGTCTTCTGAGCAATTATACCCTGATTCCTCCAGTTATCATCAAAATTAGATAACTTTCATCTGAAAGCTTCTTGCATACAGTGGGTTAAAAATGCAACTTCTCTTGTTGATGGGAGTACTGGAGTTTAATTCCGTATTAAAATGTTATTTGTCACTTACATGACAGAACTTCCTGGATTGTTAAAATAAAATCATGGTAGTTGCATTTCCACTCTGCTTTAAGGGTGTGAATAATAATGAATTCCTCAATGGGTATGTGTCTGGGAAGAATCATACAATAACTACGAGGAGACCTGTCTAGGAGATTGTAGTTGTAATTACCAAAAGTAAGATAATGAAGCTGAAGAGTTGTTTTTTATTACCTCATTCCATTTCTGTTATCTGTCTGAGGTTAGCTTTGTTACGCTTTCTATTGTAACTGTTTAAAATTAGTGGAAGAATAACAAAAGCTCCATTCTCCATCTGGGAGAAACCACCATTCACTTTTTGAAATACAGTTTAGAACACTTGTTATCAAGTGTAGTGATGTGTCTTAGAATTGCTTTCCAAAAGACTTCTTCCTTAACTGAATTAATGTACTTCTGCCTGTGTTACTATTAGGATATTGGATACTAAAATTACCAAGTTCATACTCCTTTGGCTCCTGTAGCTGTTACTAATTACTTGTGATTGCCTTAAGAACATTATAGATGTAGCATGCAAGAAAGCTGCTTGACAGTTTACGTAATTTCAAATCTTCTTTACCAGCCTCTGCTTTCACACTGAGGACAGATATGTGGAGGAGCACTGCTTCCTTATGGCCTTTTCTGCCTTTTCCTGTAATGGTGATTTTTATTTTCTGCTTAAAGCAGGCACAGCATCACAGAATAGTTGAGGTTGGAGGGCACTTCTTGAGGTCATTTTATGTAACCTTTCTGTTCGGAGCAGGGTCAGCTAGAGCCACTTGCCCAGGGCCATGTCCAATCAGGTTTTAGGTGACTTTAAGGATGGAAACTTCACAACCTCTCCTGTACAAGTATGTTCTTCACCATTCCAAAACATTTGGGAACCTGAACAAAAATTGCTTAAGTTCATCACATGCATCCTTTTTAAAATTAGCTGATCTTCATCTAAAAATAAGATTTGGGTATCTTTTTGAAATATGTGCATTATATTCTTAATTAAACAGGTGTTTGGTTTTTTTTACACTTAAAATTCTCTTTCTACTGAAGGCTGTTTCATCTCACCATCATATATACTTAATTCAGCAAAGAAGTCTATTAATTACCATTTTTGTATGTGAAGTTAAGACAGTAAAAAAGCTTGAGTAAATATATGACCTAAATAAAAAGTTTTGGATTCGATGCTAGTAAAAAAAAAAAAGTCACAGATGTAGTGCAAAGACGTCCATAAAGATCAGGGAAAATGTGTGCCAGTGCCTGTTGTGCTGTTACCACATAGTCAAAGGTGTTTAAGGTTGGGTTGCCAGCAAAACTGCTGTCAGTGGTGAGCTTTTAAGGGCTGTAGGGTGCCTGTGGGAAGCAGCAGCATTCAGGTACCATAGTGTCTTGCATAGAGTTCAGTATGTGTTTCAGATTACTGCTTGGGGTTTTGTTTGTTTTTGTGGGATTTTTTGTGTTTGTTGTTTTCTTGGTTTTTTTTTAGGTTTTTTTTTTTTGTTTGCTTGGTTGTTTTTATGATTACCAACAAAAATGAATTATTCCCTTGCTAAGAAATAGCAGATAATTAAGAATATTAAAGTAGTGTTTTCCTGTTACTGATTGAAATTATGATTAAAATTGGTCATGTAAACCTTTTTGTCCTATTAAGCGAATGGCAATTGCAGATAAAGTCTAAATAGCCAACTGTCAGTTCTACCTGCAAGAGCGAGCTTTTAACTAGCTAGCTTTTTTCATTAGCATCTTGCTATGAGTAAGCATGCTTGGCATGGAGCTGAGCTCACTTCTGTAGTTCATGCCTTCCTGTGCCTTGTAAGAAGAAGTTTACAGTAGCAAGTAACCTTTCCATTTAATTTTCTAGGTTTCCTGCAAAACCCAAGGCAAAAATCTTTTAAATTTGCCTCTGATATCCAGCTGGTATCAAAGAGTTCAAGAAGTACCTGGAGTAAAGACAGCAGCTGCCAAATGCAGTATGGAGTTTCTCCAGCTTCCAGAGTTGAAGTCTGCTTCAGAAGAACAGTTACAAGACTTCTCTTCAGTTCCTGATGAATTAGAAGAGGAGAATGAAGACAATCATTTTATAGGTGGTCCAAGGCCAACTATGACTAAGTTAATGGTAATTTTTGCTTTTTAATGAGTTATTTTTAGGTGTAACAATCGGTTTGACTTGGAATAGGTAAAATTTATTGGAATAGCAAAAGCAAAGTCTGACAGCCATGAGCAGTTTAATACCTTTTGCCTATCTTCTGTCTGATATGCATTGACTTAGAAATGATTTTAAGTTTTTGTTTTGACAGTCGATTCAGGAATTGAGCAACGATAAGACCGCTGGAAGCCTTATCAATAATTCTGAATAATCAAAGTAAATTGTTGTTTGAATTGCAAAATTATATTCCTCTTTTAAAGTTATTTATATAACAGATGGCAAAAAACATTGCTTCTATGTTTGGCCTCATTATTCTATTATTTCTGTTGGGTTTTTGCTGTTTGATTAGAGCTTTGAACATCTGGAAACCATAGTAAGATTTGTTAAAGAAAATTCTCCATCATGTTCCATAACTCTCAATTATTTTTATTTTTTAAATAGAGGCTGACAGCAGTTCCTAAAGAAAATTAACAGAGCTTTCTTGGGAAAATGAAAGAAATCCATAATTTGAATCCAATAAACTGTAGACTCAGACTCAGATGTGTGTTCAGTTTCAGTTAGGCTGAAAGTTAGTTGCACATTTTGATTCAATGCCATTAAATTCAGCAGGAATTTTGCTACCAGCTTCGGTGGGTAAAGGATCAGACTATTAAGCCCTGTCCCCTATCTTTTCTCATAGGAGAATGGTGTTGAAGCAAAGTTTGCTCCTCATCCATGCCCCACTTGGACCCTAGACTGGACCCATCTACCATCTGCGGTCAGTCCTGGAGAAGGTAAGGGGTTTTATGTATGTGTGTACATATTTAACAGTGATGTCTTCTGGAAAAGCTACTTAACTGTTTCATAGGAAGATACATCACTTTTCAACGTATTGCAGAGCTAGGTAGCACAGGCAAGCAGTTTTAAATCTGTTCTAAAATTCAGTCTCTTTGAGACACACGGTGAGATGACTTCCCTCAGGTCATCAACAGCTGGTGGCCAAACTGGGAGTAAAAGCTTGACCTTGTTTCTGAACCATATTTTTTCCCACTGTTTCCTACTTTCCTGAACTTATCTTCATATATAGAACAGTAAATTCTGACTAAATTATGTTATGATTGTCATGAGTATTGTACATGGACTCTGTCTCCCAAAGCAGCAGCAGCCGATTTATTCTGATGAAAATCATATTCATTAGCAAAGTTTGGTAGCTACATATGAGCAACTCTTTCCTTTTGTCCTGTCCTGTAGTGTTTGTTTATTTTGCTGGATTGCAGGGCAGTTTGTTGCCTAGTGGCTATTGTTCTACAGAGAAAAAAATGGTTAATGATAATGTTTGTTGTTTTTATTAGTGTTATGAATGTTGAATACCTCTTCCACTATACAGTAGAGTTTCCTCTAAAAGTTCTAGCTACTGTCAGACAGTAAGAAGTTAGTGGAAAATAACTCCTTCATACAGGGAAGAAAAAAGATCATGTTTTTTGTGTAAATAGCATAAATTACATACTGCAGTCAGTCTAGCCTCAGTGGCATAGTACTTCTGATTTAAAGAATACAGAAATATACATGCAACATACAGATGCTCTTCGGTGACTTAATACATTGTTTACTATCCGTCTAAATACAAGCATGTATTCCTATCTACAATACACAGGCTATAAAAATGAGATTAAATTTGGAGTTGGTTTCCTCTAGTTTGGATCTATGTAGTGCACAAAACCCATTATGTGTACCATGAGCAGACTTACGGTTTTATATAGTGTCCATCCTCCTAACATTAACTGTTTACCTCTAGTTTTGTCCTGAGAGAACCCTTACTGGGAAGTTGCACACCCTGCTTCAGTGATTAATCCTTTCTTTCCTTCTGCATGAGAGGATAATAAAAACCCAAAACTTGGGTTTGCATATGTCAGCATTATGGCATGCTTCTTTAGACCTTATGTGAATGTTTTGGATATGCTTCTTACGTTAAAATAGCTCTGTAGTCTGACTGCTAAAGTGCTTAGGGAGGATTACGTGTGTTTAACTTCTGTGACAAGTTCCAGTATTTTTTTGGAAGTGAATAAACATTTTTGCTCGTTTCCAGTGCTCAGGGTTTTGGCTGTAAATTTTAGTTCATACTTTTGGCAAGATATCTCTTCTGTTTGAAAGAAAATTTTTAAAAAGATGCATAACATACAAGAACGCATTTTGAATATATATTTGGAAATTTTGTGCTGGAACGACTAGATTTGACTGGGGAGCAATCACGTCCTACTGTTTCCTGCCTGTGTCAGTGCGTGTTTGTTCTCTTTTCACATTTGCTGAAATAGTTACTAATGATGTTGATATCTGAAATTGGGTTTCAGTTAAATTTTGGGGAAGAATTTGCTAGCTCTGCAAGTGCTGAGAGGGAGATTTCGTCTTTCTCCACCCAAGATCAGAGTGATGCTGATGCCATTTTCTAATTTAGGGAACCTCCAAATCATTGTGGTTTTAGTCCAGGAGCAACAGAGTCACATGGGACAAAAAGAAATTTCCTGATATGAGAATTGATTTTACTTTTCAGTTGGATACATCTGCAGGCTTACCTTTGCTGTTCTAAGTGGTACTGTTCTCAGTTTCTTGATTCTTTTGCTAGTACAGCCTAATCGTTGTTGTATGAATTGAATTTCCAATATTTTAATACTAAATCCTTCCTGGTGTGGTAAGAAAATAGTCACTGAATCTGACAGGGTTTTCAACTAGATTTGAGTAATGGAATTCAAGCTTTCAAACACATTACTCCTATAACTGATAAATAAATTTCCTCTTATTAATGTTCATAGCAGCTAAGACAAAGTGGAGATGTTTCAGTTAAAACTCACTTTGGTTCTTTATCCCCAGGATATTTCATTTGCTGGGAAATCCTAATTTAATAGCATACGTGATATACTTTCTTTGCTCTGTGTCAGCTTAGGTAACTCAATTTGTGTCATATGTATGTGGAAGTTCTGGGATTGATTCTACTGGAGTCATGTTTACATTTAGAAGTAAAGGTAGATAAGGTTGTGAATGTGTACAAACAGTCAAAGAAGAGTGTGGCAGGTCAGAATATAAAAGTGTAGGTGGTCACAATGTGAGACTGAAGGGAAATGAGGTACTTGCATCAGTACTACAGGGAAATAATCATATGGTGTAAGTCAGTATAGAAAATGTTTTCATTTTTTCCCAGACAAGGTAGTGACTGAAGTTTTGGGAAGAGGGGCTTGTTGAAATAAGAATGTTGAGTGGAAATTGTGTGCTACTGCTGATTAAACCTCAGGCCTTGGAAAAGGGAGGTTATATTTCATTAGATTTGTGGCCAACAAAGAAACGGGGGTGTGGTTTCATAGTTCATGTTAGGCAGCAGTAGAAAAGGATTTTTTTTTTTTTTTTTGTTTTGTGATCCTTTTCTAACTTCAGTCAACCCCGGAGTTTTTAGTTGTGTTCCTCATCTCATGTATGTGTGGAACCCTTCCTTGTCTTCAGGTTAATTTCCTATTCACTGCAAAGGCTTTGTGGACATCAAAATAAGTTTGACTTGTTATGAACAGAGGTGCTTCCTTTGGCCATACCCAAGGCACATTAAGGAGAGAGGGAAAGTGAATGTATGTGGGGATGAAGAGTGATAACTCTTGTTGCTGCTTTATTATTCTGACAGAATATGCGGATGTAAGCCTTTGGTACTGGCCTTTTTTCATCAAGCATTGTGTTCACTGTGACGCAAACAGAGAAATGTTATATTTTTTAACAGGAATCTATTTTTTTTTCTTTAAAACAGCAACTGTGAAATTTGGGAAATAACTGACCCACAGTCTCACAAACCCTTACTTGTGTTCTCATCAATTGAAATACTTAAGCAGAAAGTACTTAAAAGTGCTTTACTTGTGGTATCTTATTCTGAAATTACTAGGTAGCATGACAAAGTGTGCATGGGATGGTATTTATGTAAAAAAGTAGCGTTTAACTTGCACTCTTCCTTCCAAAGTGGGAAACTGCTCACAGAACGAATGTAGCAAGTAGTAAACTACATTCTCTAAGCTTGTGAGTAATACCCTTTTCCTCATAATTTTTTTTTTTCTTAAATGAAGGAATTATAGTAGACCAGAAAAGAGTGCCTTAGCTGTAATACAGCTACTGACAGGTGAATGTGGAGGGACCGCTATAATAAAAACTATGTGTGCACAGCAGGAGACACGAGTTTGAGGTAGAAGTCATCAGTTTAAAACATGTAGGCAAATAAATAAGACTAGATCAAAATAAATGAATGCATTTTACAAGTGCTTTTACAAGCTTTACAGCTTGCTTTTTAACAATTAATTAATTAAGACACATAGCCCTTTAGTGTTGAAGATGGTCCTGTTCATAGGGCTGGTTTCTCCTAAACAAGTGCCTTTTAACGGATTATGTATAAACATGACTCCCAGTGGAATATGTGAAGTATTTTATATGCTTTGTTATTCCTAGTGAGAAATTCATCCCTTGTATTGAATTGATTGGATCAAATGTTTCATTGAGGAGGTGAAATTTTCCATGTATGAATTTAAAATAGCTGGTAGGGAAAAAGAAGAGGACTTTTAACATCTTTTGCTTCTAGCACACAGGTGTAAGAATGGGTGTTATCTGTTGCAAGGCAATGTATACCTGCCTAGCTGAAGACAGAATGACCCTGATTTATGCTTGCTTTGTGATCAGTGGCAAGTTGATGGCAAAATTAAATGACTATATAAAACTGTCATAGAAACCGCCTGAATAAAAGTAGACCCTGATCGATACTTGCCCCTTGTTTCCATTCAAGTCTTCAGACTTATGAGATGAGAATGCTTGGCTTTTGAAATGAGACAAAATTTAGAAAGCTAAGCATTCATTGTTGTGACATAAGCCTGTCCTTTAAATGGTTGTTGAGATTTGTTACCTTGATTTATAAGGCACAGAAGAATTTCATAATATATTAAAAATGGTTTGTTGGGGGGTTGTGGCTTTTTTTTTGTTGTTGTTGTTTGGGCTTTTTTCTTTTTTGGGGTGGGGGGTTTGGGTGGGTATGGGAGAGAAGCAGGAAATAGAAGTATATAATATTTGAAAGGTTGCCTTTATGTCTTCTTTTTCCTAAATAATTTGTCTCGCATGAGAATTTGATCTTCAGTGCTTCTTTTCCTTTTTGAGAGGCTTGCTTTTATTAATAGGAGTATTTTAATATATGCATGAATATGAATCTTAAAGATGCCATCTTCAGTTATTTATGTATAGGGTACAAAATGTTGATGTTAGAAATAGAGAGCTTGTCTGATTTGCAGAAAGAATGGTGACATGAGCATGAAGCTCTTCTTACTGTGACACCTTTCTTTATGTTTGGTAGTGGTGGTAATTTTTCCCAAAAGGAGATGCTACATTTTGGGGATTGGGATATTGTTGTATTTGGCAAAAGCATAGGTGCAACTGTATGGACATAATTTCTTATGACTGGTTATGTCAAATCATTGGAGTGTGATAAGAAATGACGAGTAAGTCTAGTATGTGGCGTTGAGAACTGACATCACAATATGTATGGTGAGATGAAGTATTGAAAATTTCCCTTACATTATTTTTAAATAAACTGCTTATGAATTAAGAATAGTTGCCTGACTGGGTTTAAACCACGACAGGGAAGATGGAAATTTTCTCCATCTTTGTGTTTCACTCTTGATGGAATATGTCTGTAGAGGAGATGTTTGTCACAATGTATTCTCTTTCAAAATGCATCCTTGAAACCACAAGGCACTGAAACTTGCTTTCCTGTAGGAGGAGGCTCTTTGTGTTCCACAGCTGTCACACAGAGCTAATGCTGATGTTTTCTTTGTAGCATGAATTATTTGCAAACCAGGTTTTGTTTTTAACCTACTGACGAACGTATATTAGGGTTATTGTAAGAGAAATCTTTTTTGGCAGAAAGAAAAATGAAGTACAGATATTTTGCTGACACTGTTACATTGGAATTGTTAAAATGGTGGCAAGAGTGTTTTTCTTCATTGGCAAAGATGAATTTGCTAAATAAAAATTCACTGGCATATGGACCTCAGATTTATTTTTTTTTTTACAGTTGGGCAAGTGTTGATCTTGGAGATTCATTTATGTATATTATTGCAAAGCAATTTGGTTTGTGCTCTGGGGTCAGCTCTCAAGGACTGAGTTTGTTCATCGAAAGTGCTTTTCAGATACTGAGTACTGTGTCAGTAATTTGCTACTCCCTACCTCCTGCTCTTCCCTTCTCTGGCTTCCAACTAAGTTCCCTGTATTCTGGACATAATGTTGATTCCTTGGGTCTTACTCTTACACCAAATGACTATCAATAATTCTCTAAATTAGAGAGATTAGAGATTATTGATGGTTTAATGGTGGCTGCTTTTTTTTTTTTAAACAACATTGAAGGAAAACAGCATTAAACAATGTAATTATCTTTTAACCAATTGTAAAGTTTGTGGACTTGGGTCCATGTTAAAATTGTTTGTAATTGCTAACAGAACTAACGTTAATAACTGTGGAATAAATGCTTTATTAGATACAGATTGATTTAATTTGAAGTTGTGGTCAAGCTTGATTCAATATATCCAAGTTGCTTCTAGGATCATTTTGTGAAGACAGGCCACAGTTATTTTACTTTGTTCTGCTTTTTGTATTGGTACTACCTTTTCAAGATGCTTTCTGAGATGAAAATACATGATGCTTAAAAATCAAAGCTGTTTTAGGGAATCTGGTATTTTATCAAATCTTGCAAATTGAGAAATGCGCATTATGTGTTTTCCTTCAGATGTTAAAAGCAACAGTGTTTCTAAAATGAGATCCAGGCAGTCATTTATTCTATAAAACCAAAAAGAGTTAAAAGAAATGCTTTAAAGTTCTCTATTTCCCTTCCAAGCCTGTCAGAACTTTCTGAAATACTTTGAAGATTTTTTTTTTTTTTTAATAGTTTGTAGCCTATTTCGGTATCTCTAGCATCCTGAAGCAGGAACTCATCCTTCTTCTTCAACTGAGTTCTCTGTATTAAGACAGCTCTTTGCCTGCAAGCCATATGGGTAACAGTGCAAGGCGAACTCAGCTGAAGCTGCTTCTCATTAACCTCTCCTTACAGTTTTTAGCCCCATTTATGATCATATTGTATTGTATTTTGCAGTTCAAGACCTGGAAAACCTGCAATGGCAATGGAACCAGGTTGTCTCATATTCTACTTGCGAAGTAAATAATTTTCAGTAACAAAGGAAAAGGGGAAATGCTTATGGCTTGAATGTAGGCAATATTGATAGCTGAGAGTGATAAGTGTAATAAAATTGAGGCCTATCATTGCGATTTCACTCTTTTATGTGTCTTGTCTTTAAAGGTGGATTCCTGCAAATTCTAGATTTTCCTTACAAATGTGAGTTCTTTGGATCGGTTGACTGTTCTGGGATATAGCATTTCATAGTTGAACTGAAGACAATTTTGATGGGGGCTTGGGTGCAATATTTTAAACAAAAATTCTTTATGTGTAGCTGGAAATAATAAATTATACATGCCAGCAAACCAAAGAACTCTTCCATGGCAATATATACTGTTCCTGTTCCTATTATTACTGTGCTCTCCCTCAATTTTTTGTCTGTGATTGGCTTTGTTTACCAAACTAAGCAAGAGAAGGGCATGCAGTATTTTATATTTTTAAGATGCCTGTTTAGAGACAGAAGGCAAAGCTATTATATGAATAAGTTAAACTAGTATGTAATGATGATTTTTAAGTACAATGCGCTACTGAAACAAGCACTTCTGGAAATACAGAAGGTTTGTATGCCTCATTGAAACAATGCAACTGCATTATGAGGCGTACAGTTTAGTTATGCTTGCTCAAAGGCTGTAGCATTTTTTAAGTGAAGTTTTGATCTAAATAACATGCTTAACCTCTGAAATATTCAAAATCTGCAAAGAAAACCAGCAGTTGCTAGTGTATCTTATTGAAAATCATACTATAAAGAATAATATCAAGTTCTAACAGCTGTGTTTTTGTTCAGTTAGAACACATTCTCATTGGTGTTTGGCCTGTTCTGTAAGAAATTATTATGGTGGGGGTGATTGATGGACTTTTTCCATAGGGCTTGTAATGATACTGAAAAGTGCCACCTTTACTTTAGGCCCTTGCTTTGTACGGTAGGTGTAAATCCTCAGAGAATTACTGAAGCCTTAGCCTTTCATACTGAATATGCCTGTAACAGTTTAGTTTTTGTTGAAGTTTAATCCCTAGAGGTGTGGTTTTAAATTCACAAGCCCTGGTTAATTGTGAGTGTATTAGGCTTCTGAGATTTGTTTTATAGAATGCAGTATATAAAGTTCAGTGGAGGCTTTTTTTAGTCCCATTGTGGTTTGTGTTTGTTTACTGAACATATCTATAGAATTAAAGTTAAATGCTGCAATTTGCCAGTGGAAATGTGTTAGGGATTTATGAATTGGGAACTGGAGGCAATTCTTCATGATTTATTTTTGTAAATTTACAAGTATCTTAGTTCTGACAGTTAAATTAAAGTATGTTCTTGATTAATCACAGAACTTTTATGAAGTGTCTGCATTTGACAGTCACTGGTTTAAGTTGGCTACATGTAGAGTCTGAGTGCGATCTGCCCTACATAGAAAAAGTGGTTTTATTCATTAGACTGTGTTTTTTTCCCGTTTGTTGCTAAAGTTCTCACACAAACAGAAGGACATAAAAACCAGAAACCCTAAGTCATAGACGACTAGCAGGTTGGTTTGTTTTTTAACAGGAGTGTTAAATTAATTTTCTGTGTCTTCCTGAGGAATCCTTAATCAATGTTCAATAGCTTGCTAAGTAACTCTGGCCTTTGTTTCATTTAAGCTATTTGTTCTTTCTTCTCCTCCTGATATCATTGTAGTAGAGTTTACTGGTTTCTTTTCCCCTTTTTAATATTTTTGTGCTCCTTTTTCATGGAATAACAGAGCCCCAAAGTTGTATTATTTATCTCTTAAGCCAGAGGTTTAGAGAACAAGTTTCTGCTAAGTACTCCATAGCATGGATGTACAGGTAATTTTTTACACAAGATTTTGGGAAGGGCATGTCCTGTTTATAGCATTGCCATTTTATAATACATGCTCTCTAATCTGAATTACAGAGATACCAGCCATGTGTGCAGTGCTGGCCCTTAGAAAGTCTTCATGATAGTTGGATAACTAGTAAGGAAAATCTGACTCTTAGACCTTCAGCAAAAGTATATAAACAGATAATTAGATGGAGGAATGCTGGCTTTTTTTGTTCATGTTCCATTTATTTTCCCTTGCTTGCTTCTGAATAGGTCAAAATAGACTTTGTCTGCAATTATGAGGAAGAACTGAAGTTCTATTTCAGGAATGTCACTCTTTGGACTAGCAGATGTGAACTTTACTACAGACTATAGTGTTTGAACTCGCAGCAGATTCATTCTTACACCTTGTCCGGTTTTAAATGTATGTACCTGATTTTCAGCATGCTTTTGTAATGATGTGCTCACTTTTGGAATATGAGGAGGAGGGGGAGTTAATGCTTTTCTTTGTCTGTAAATATGATGAATATGCTATTGCATAAAATATTAAATTGTTGATGACATCAGTCTTTTTTTTTTTCCAGAATATGCCAGTATCTTAGTATTCCAGTTGCTGTACAATTTAAATTGTTCTTTTGTAGCACCAGCATTGTCTTTAAAAGAGATACTTAATCTCCTTCAGTGTTCTGTTTTTCTTGGTGTAAAATGCCTTTACTGCTTATTTGAAGATTGTTTTTCAAGCTTTGGCACTAGGCTTAAATCCCAACTACATTGATGATAGAATGTAACCACCATACAGCTTGCATCATTTAGCTGTTTAGAGTGTCATTCATTTGCTGTATCTGAGTGTATGGGGATTCATAATTCTTATAGCTATGTAGCATAATCAACACAAGGATCTAAAGTTAATTTTTTTCCCTTTCTTTGCAGTACTTTTATAGGTCACTTGCACTGATGTTTTCTGCACATTATAACTGAAGGACAGCTGAGTTGTTAAGTTTGTCAACTGAACTGTGAGCATGACTGATCTCTCTGTTTCTGCTACAAAGCCTAAGCGGGCCTTTAATCAGAGGCATCAGGAGACTTTCGTTACCAACAGCTCTTTGGCTTTTTTACTTTCTTCAAAGTGTGATGTTGAGCCGTGCAATCAGTCTTTCAAGAAAAAGGTCTGACTGGTCGAGTGGAGTCATTTTTATTTAGCTGGCCGGTGCGGTTGGGGGGGTGTGTGACTTTGAGAGCTTAAAATCTTCACAGGCCACAGGAGGGCAGCAAAATCTCTTTGGATAAGGATCCTGGATGGATGGAGCTGTGCCGTTCGATTATGAATCACCCTAGAGAAAGGTGCTTTTTATGAGGCAGTTCTCAGCTCAGTAACCCCTAATCCCAAAATCTGGGACCACCTGTTGGAAAAAATTATTTAAAACATTTTTTTTAAATTCGAATTACAGTTGATGATTTAGCAATTGACGTATTCATTGGCTTGGAATAGGAAAGCATTAATTTCAGAGTCTGTTGTACTAGGTGCTGTATAAGCACATAGCAGAGTAATGCCTTCTGGCTTGAATGTTTCCAAAGACTTGTACCTCAAAAGAGAGAACAGTTGAGCAGGGCGTAGTGGAGAGGGAAATCTGATCAGCTCATTTCTTCTGCTGGAGTTTTATATCCTTTGGGATAAAGGAGAATGCTGGGTGTAAAGAGGTGAATTTTAAACAACTAGCCAGTACTTTTGTTTGTTTGTTTTTGTAGCAGCACTCTGAACACATGAGACTATGTGACCCTCTTCATCAGGAGGGGAGGGCGTTAGTCAGCATGTGAAAAAGCTGTCTAGCTAATGCTTCAAAATGTTCCCCAGAAACAAGTCAAAAAAAGATTCTTATTTGGACCCCTCACATCTTATCTTCCTGGGGTAATCTTGCTCGCAAAAAAAGACAATGTCGGCACTGGGAAATCACACAGAAGTTAAGATTGGAAGATTAACTGAATTTGAGAAGGAAGGCATAGTTTCAGTGCTTGAGCACAGTAAAGACTGCAGCCCAGAGAATAGCTGCAACTGAGCCTGTGTGTCTTTCTCTTCTTCCTTGGTAACAAAATACTGCACATGTATAGAAAGAATTTACATGTCTCAAGTTATTAATTCGTATTTTGTTCTGGGGATAGGTTCTTTAAAACAATTATTTCTTACTGATTTGGGAGGGATGGAGTTGATGATCTGCTGTTAGTTGAAATAATAGCTGGTTTACATTATCTTTATTCTAATGGTCTTTGGAGAACCCATTAGATTATTTGTAGATTATTTGTTAACAATAATTCAACCTGTGTTCTTGTTTTGCAGCTTCTTATTTTACCAGATTAATGAAACTATTAAGCTCTCCTACTTGGTATTTAATATCCTTAAGAAGTCATTTCTAAGGCTACTGATTGTTTCCAGAATTCATGATTGCTTAGATTTTAAGTCAATTCATAAATGATCATAATAAATAAAACAAAACTTTGTTTTGTGTTTACTAAACTATATGGTTTCCTTCAGAAATGCAGGCAAACATGTTTTGAACCTTATTTTGCAGTGTCAGTTTTGTACATTGTGGAGATGGGAATGCCTCCTTGTAACGTAAAAAGCATATCACTGTTGAAGTGCTGTGAAGTTTTGTGCAGCATTAGTGAATTTCTGTAAGCCATTAATGGACATTTTATAAGGAGTTTATGAATCACAGCATTTCATCAAGGCAACACAATCGGCTTGTGTTTATAAAACATACTTTGAAGCTGATGTGTCTGCTTAGAAACACAGGTGTTGTGTGTACTTTTAAAAGTGGTAAGCATTGTGCAAGTGGCTGCATATACCTTCTTCTTCTACCCCCCAATCTTTATCTGTTGCAGATTTGAGGTACAGAATTCATTTCCAATCCAAGTGACAAAACATGCGATAAGGAGGAATTTTTCTCTCTGTTGAAGTTACTTATGGTTTCCATCTGCAATTTCAGTGTTTTTAGAATTCCATGTAAAGAGCCATGAACACATTACTTGATTTAGTTATGATTTCACATTGGATGAGATCAGGAGTTTTAGTTTTGCTTTTCCTGAAAGTGAATTTTTAAGCCACAGTTGTGCATTTAAAGTTGTAATCAGCAACTTGAAGGAAGACAGCACTATTATGTTTAAGAAAAAAACCCCAAACCTAATAGTGTAAAAAAACAACAAAACAACCCCAATAGAATTATTTTGTTATGAGTGATTCATAATCTGGTCTGAGCAATCTGTTACTTTCAAAGCTTTTAATTGCACAAAGGAAAGGCCAGACTACTGTACGCTTAGTGTTTTAGTGAAGGTGGTATTAATTATTTTGTACTTGAAATGCATCTTCTCCAGATGGTCTGGAATAGCTTCTGAAAAGTTAATTTTTGGTGCATGTCTTGTGTCAGATTTCTGGCATCTTACCATAGGAATATCAAAAGGAATTCACATCCTTTAAAAACTTAGAAAGTATTGAACAGCGAAGGCAAGTAGGAAATTCAGCGGTTTGTAGAATTATCTTGTAAGTGTATAAGAACTGGAGAATCTGTTAAATGAATAAAATTTGTCCCCTGTTGTAGTGGAATATTAACCTAAAATGCCAGAGATAACAGAGGGAGATATGATGCCTTTATTGCACTTTGCTATTGCAGTATTGCCAGGAAGTTACTTTAAAACTTTTGCAGATCTGTCACGGAGTTGTTGGTCTTTGTGTTGATGTTTAAATTTCTTGCTTAAGTATTGTGAGTAGACCAGTTGAGATAGTATTCATTTAGTCATTCTATCAGCACACTCTACATGGGATTTTCTAATGTGTCTGATTGGTGAAATTCTGCTTAAATGCTTTTGAATATCCCATTTGCAAATCTTTTCTGTGTTCCTGCATTCTTAGTGACAAGAAATAAGAAACAAAACAGCATCCCTTTCACCCTGAAAGATTGAGGTATCTCTTAACACTAAACTGTTCTGAATGCTTCCATGAAGAAATGCTAACCAGGACAAAGCTCTCAGTTACATTGCATGTTTTCTGCGGTCTTTCCTTTGTTAGGAAAAGCATGCTGGAAAAAATAAATGACTCCTTGCTGTCCTAGGCTTTGTACCTGATATTTTGAAGACTGCACTGAAAGCTAGCTCAGGTTGTAAATGGTACTGGGCTGTATACATGATCTTAGGACTGTGGAAACTGGCTTCCTAAAGATGTTGTGAAATACTGGTAAATGTCATGGACTTTCATGAGTTATCATTTCCTGCTGCGTCCTCAATGGGTTCATGTGTTTATCTGCAAGTTCAGTGGGACTTAACTAGCTAGTATCTGTAGGAAAGACCATGATGCTGTTACTCACAGAGTGACAGGCTTATTTTATGCAAGAAATAAAGCAATTTGTAGATATAATACCTTGAATCATGCCTCATATTTCCATTGTATTTTATAGTAATATTTGTTACGTTTTGCTTGAACTATTATTTAGCTATCTGTAGCATTCTTATGCTTTGGTATCACCAATAGTCATCAACCACCATCAACAATCCTACTAGTACATGTGTTGCCTGTTTTCAAAATGCATGTTTCAGTAATGAGAGTAGGGATTTGCTGTTTGTAGCTCATTTTTCATCATACAGGGAAAAAATGTAATTAAATCTTTTTTTCAGAAGTAGTAGCTTGAAAAATGAACCATAGTATCAGCTATATATAGGTAACTTGACAACCCATCACTGTGAAGGTGTCCTCCCTGGACACTCCTGGAAAAAGGTTACTTTTTATATTTAGCAAATTGAAAATAAGGATGAAGCAATAAAGCTAACACTGAAAAACTATTCTTTTACTTCTATATTCTATGTTCTTGTGCTCTATGTCTTCTTAAAGTCATGGCTTTAAATTGTCCTCTCTTGAGCAAATAGCACTGTAGCATATTTCTGCAGTGTAATGCTGCAGAACAGTCCAGGTTAATAAGAGGGACTGCCTCAGTCTTTGCTTATTTTGAGCTTTCCAGTCCTAGTAGGCATCTGTTGGGTCTGCAGAGTTCTAAGGCCAGGGACTTTTCTGGTTTTTTGTATTCCTGTAGTACTTAAGTTTCTCAACAGAAGCAATGGTTTCACTGCCCGATCTCTGTGCTGTACAAGTCTGATCTGAATTAGACACTGGCATGCTGTTGTATCTGTGACAAATTAGCACACAGTTTGGAACTTGTGTCTGCATACTGCTATGCAAGCTCTGAAAGGACACCTGAAACCTGACCTGGCTTGAAACCAGTGCTGTAGATAATGTTATGTACATTAAAGCTTTTCAGTACAAGCTAAATGTCAAAGAACAGGGCTTGGTGGTGGAATTAGATGTGTTATTTAAGTCCCCAGAGTGGTGTTGAATCAGTGTTTTGCAGAAGAGGAAGCTGCATTTTTGGCCTTGTAGTAGTAGGGTGTGATCAGGTGTGATTCAGTAACTTGTTTAGCTACCACCTGACCTAGAATCCTTTTTTCTGTTTAATACTGCATGTATCTGTAATTAGAGCCCTTGTCCTAGCAGAGCTTGTTGCCTGGAAAATCCTTCCCTTATTCTTCCTAGATGAGTGATTCTGCCACTTCCTCCATATATGGAATTGTTTTTTGATTTTGCTTGGCTTATTTCCAGAGTAATTTCCTAAGGAAGAAAAGATAAGGATGTAGAACTCATCAGGAAACTATAGGTATCTCAGCTCTAATATCAAATCCTTCTTCATTTCCCATTCTGAACATCCGAAAGGATGTGTGACCAGTCTGTTCATTTCACCACCTCATTACTATCAAATTTGTTGCCCACCAACTCTGTGAAAACATTCTGAGCCCAACTCTGGACTAACACAAAACTAATGTAGTATTTAGGGTTTTTGACAATAATTCAGCAGAGTGACTGGTTTTGAAATAATTTGGCTGAGATCACTGCATCTGTAATCACTGTAAACCAGTAAATTAAGAAACCCAAGGTCATTCTAAGGGGTTTCATGATTTAGTTTCATGGGGGGTTTTTTTGAACCAAATGTCTGTATTATGACATCAAGTCTTCATTCTGTCTTTATGCAGGTAGTTGCAATTGTTTGCAAGACAATTAATGTATATCTGCACATATTCAGTTAATATAATCACAGGGATGTACACTTGTAATATTCCTCGTTACTGACTTCTGATTTCCCAGAAAATCTTGATTAGATTTGGCCTAGCACTAGTTAGTTTTTTTTAATGGATGAAGGAGGAAGAGGTTGCAGAGCAGAAGGAGGTGGATTAATGTGTTTAGTCTTTCAGCATACACTGAGACTAAAACTAAAATAAAAAAATACCACAGGAAAGCATTCATAATGTTCATCTTAATCTCTTCTCCTGTTTGCTTTGTACAATCAAATTGTTGCATTTTCCCCCCTTGTTTGTGCAGCCTCTGAAATACTTTAATTATCTGTACCTTAAAATCTTTTCTGATGAGTAGGTTGTTGCAGTGTGGTTCTTCCTTGATTGGGCTTTTCCAACATAGCTCTCTTTCACAAGTTTCTCCTGGAAGTGGTAACACTTAATTTATCCTTTTATTGTACATGTCTGCCACTGCTATTGCTGTGCTATGTAGTTTACAGCTTCTCAGCTGTTAAAATTCAGACATGGGATAATAGCAATTCGCACATAACAGCTGAGGCACTGGGCTTAGCTGATGTGCCTGAGGAGGTTCACAAAAGAAATATGAAATAGCCAGAGCCATGTTTCCACATTCACATAGTAGCTAATGACTTATCTTTTTCTCCTCAAATGAAATTGAAACTTTATGATTTGTGGTAATGTAATAATGACTATATTTTAATCATGCTGGACTCTGAATACTGTGGTTGTGCTGGACTGTGGGATTTAACTGGTTTTAGAATAATTTTTTCCTCTCCCATTTTTTCACCTTTAAAGGTTAAGAGAAGGAGGAATATCCAGGAAAATATAGGCAAGTTCAGTAAACAGCTTAATCTGAAATGCACGACCGCTTAGTATTGGGATTTATAGATCTATTTCTATAGTAACACAGCCTAAGAATTTAGGCCTTGCTTGTTGAAGACTCTATGGAATCCTGATAATAATTTAAATGGTTTCCAAAATAATTAGTTGGGGTCTTCAAGCCTAATTTACCTGTAATCCAGAAACTTGTTACTGACCAGTGTGGTTTTATATTAAGCAAGTAGGAAGAACTTAGTTTTAGTATAAAAGTGTATCATAAGATATTTATGACATTCTTTACAATAATTATGGATCAGTGTGTATGTGTATGGATATACATTCTTATTAATAACGGAAGTAAAAAACTGTAAGTAAATACTGTGAAAAGTCTTATAGCCAGGGGTTTTAGAGTTATTTTTTCACACGTAACTTTCAGAATCCAGGCTTAAGAAAGAGTGTTTACTCTTGAGCAGCTTCTGAATTTATTCTTGTAGCTCATTTGGCTTTTTAACCATAAAGTAGGTGTGCAGTTTTATTATGTGGGCTAATCATGAAATTGTTTGCATTCTTTGGTGGTTTCTGTAGCAAAATAGAAGTAAGCAAAAATAAATGTCACTATGCTTTAAGTATAGGAAATGTGGAAGCACATCCCAAGTTTTATATCCTGATCGTGTAGATTCAGACTATTAGTTTCAAAACAAAACATTTCATTTGTTAGTCATTTTAAACTTGGAGTTTTATTTGCTCTGTCACACCACTCACCAAAAATCTGGCAAATCTCAAAATAAGTCTGGCACTTCAGATTGTGACAACATTTTATTCTGTTTTTTTTCTCCAGGTTTGCAGAACCTCCTTGACTGTGGGTGAGATAGTTTTGGACCTCTTTGTAAAACATTTGTTGATGGTGCTAGTTTTTGAGGGAGGCAGTTGTACTTTGAACTAATAAGTAAATCAGGTGAATGTTTCATGCTTTCTTAAATTAGCCATTGTGGCTTCTAATGATTTTTTTTTCTTTTTAAGTATATAAATGTAAACACTAAAATTCTTTGTCTGGAGACTTCATTGCTTCCCTGTTGCTAGACACTCATTCTTTTAAATTCAGGTTTCTCATCCCAAAACTGTGTCAGATTTATGTGAAGTAACCATATCCCTGCTAGGAAGTGCCATATGAGTTTTGGAGAATTTGAACACTAGAAATTAATTTTGTTCATGTGGTTCCTATCAGTTTACGTGATCTAAAATACGAAAGGCAACATACATTGGTATATAGCCATCATTCAAAGTTGTTAGTGTCCCCCTATTCTGTAATGTGTTTTTTGAACACAACCTATTGCTGTAAAATTTTTGTGAGGCATTGCCATTATTTGTTTGGTATACTCGTATCTTTCTTGAAAGACTGGAAATGATTTCTTAATTAAAATAATCTGCTTCTCTAGAAACACCCAAAAAACAATTTGAACTGAGACCAGAACACTTCTTAATCCTGTGTGCTGTGCTATTCAGAAAACATCTGCCAGATGGATTACTTTCCATCTTATCTGTAGCACGTATTCAACATTCCTCCGCTTGTACTTGTTACCGGATGCTTTGGCCCAGTTGTGATCCCACTTGATGTATACTGGAATTATACATTCTCTTACTTTGGATGATGTTAACTAAGATGTGATGCAGATAATAATCAATACCTTCAGTCAACCTTTCTTGACTTTTTGGATCTTAACTGCTTTGTAAACAAAGGTTAGATCATTCCTTCTTTATTTGTTTCCCTATTTTTTTCTTGTTTCATGGTGAACACATACATTTTAAGTCTCTCTGGTTTTAATTGTGGCATAAAAATTACAACCACTGTTGATTCTCACTTGTAGGGAGCAAGTAGAACGTATGGAAGAGATTATGAATATTGAACTCCTATTTGAGCCATAATGTCAGAAGGTTTGGTTTAAAGATTGGTTTGTGGCTGTTGCAATGGCAAACAGTAGGGCTGAAAATCACTGCAGTAACTTTCTGCAGAGCACACCAACTGTTTGTAGATGCAGCTTCACTTCGGTTTGTGTCAAGTTCAAAATGTGCAGGTCTGAATGAACTTACCTGTTCATAATTTGTTACTGGGGAGATGAGCTATAATGTTTCCTGATGTTCCTGCAAGAATAAATTAATCCCTAACAGTTTGGTAGTATCTCATTATCTAGTTTGAGGCATTTTATGAATGTAGAGCTTTTTTTGCATGAGGCGTTCATCATTTTAATAAATACCAAAGTGAAATATTTGCTTAAAACCAGTGATTTCTAAAGTTAGTAAAAAAGGATATAAGGAAACTTACTTTTGAAGTGGTTTTTTTTCATTGTTTTTTATTTACTTTTTACAGTGACTTGTAGAGCATATACTTCTCTACCCCAATGAATGGGTTACCCAGGGGCCTGTTTTATTGTTGTAGTTTAAGCCCAGCGCTGATAAGAATGTAACTCCCATGGGTTGAGGTAAGAACAGTCCAGTAACTAAGGTATAACACAAACCCACTACTGCTACCACCAATAATAATAATAATGATAAGGGAAATAACAAGGGAATACAACTGGTCACCACCGGCCGACCGATACCCAGCTCGACCCAAGCAGTGATCTAGCCTTTCCAGGTAACTGCCCCCAGTTTATATACTGGGCATGACATGCTGTGGTATGGAATACCTCTTTGGCTAGTTAGGGTCAGGTGTCCTGTCTCTACTTTCTCCTGGCTTCCCCTCCTCCCTGGCAGAGCATGAGACTCACAAAGTCCTTGGTCAGACTAAACATGACTGAGCAACAACTAAAACATCAGTGTTATCAGCGCTGTTCCCAGGCCGAAAGTCAAACCCTCAGCACTGTGCCATCTACTAAGAAGGAGAAAAGTGACTGCTACTGCTGAACCCAGGACAGGTATTTGCATGCTTGGGGTTTTTAAAGACCCAGCTAGGCCTGACCAAGTCTTGATGGTAGCTGTAACCGGAATAAGAGGTTGTCCCAGAGTTACTCCAGAGGTCCTATCCAAAAAAACCTTGCTGTGATGATTTGTTGTACTGTTTTCTTTGTGTGTTTTCCAGTTTTTGGGTCATTTGAGATTATACTGGCCTAGAAACTTCGTGTTGGAGACCATTTTCTACACAACAGCCTGCAAATATTTGCCTGTTGTTTAAACGTCTTAGGTTTATGTTCTATAGTACTTTCAAACTACCTCATGTTTTTACTGTTTTCTTGTGTTTAGTTGTGTATTTTTCATTAAGGCAGATGTTTTGATGAACCTGCCTTCTGGCAATTAGTAGGAGATTTAACTTCTTTTATAGTTTCTGAAGGCAGCTGTTTCTTAAGCCTGAGTCTTTGTTTAGTTGTGTGAGCTGATTAATTTATGTTGGAAAAATGTTCATCATTTTTCATTTCTGTTGGCTTCAGACCAATTTCTGAGATATTTATGGAAATTCAGCAAACTGTTTGAATGAATTTACTCCATGCTAACCAATTTTTCTGTCTCTCCATCCCCTCAAAACTGCCTGATTTTTTTTTTTTTTTTGAAGAATAATAATTAATGTATCTTGGAGAGAGCAGGGGGAGAAATGAGCCGATGTTTTTCCTTCTGCAAAGGGAGAATATTAAGAACAGGAAGATACTGTTGGACGTTTCTTTGTCTAAGTTAATACAGAGTTTTCATGTTGGATGTAAGTTTATGAATGACCTTACCGTTTTCTTAGATGGCCTTAAGTATGCATATGCTTTGTATAGTAAACAGGAGTGACATGTAAATTTAAGCTGGAAGTTCTGCTATTTGTCCAGCAGCCAGCTGTTCAAAACTGCTTGCTATGGAAGGGCTAAATGAAATAATGTCTTTGTTTCCTACTGTTCTTTACATGTAAGGCCTAGGGGACTGGACTACAGGTCTGGGCTAGTGCCCCCAGTTTCATTAACTTTTTTTTTTCCATTTAAATCCTGGTCTCTGTTTCAAAGGTGGTTGAAGGGATTTACGGATTTTCCTGGCTGTTTGCTTTCATAAAGTACATAAAAAATAATACAAGAGGCCATCCAGCAGAAAGCTGTTTAAGACACAAGTAAAAGGAGCTTTTTGTTATTAGAACCATTGCGTAGGCAACAAGGGCCAATTGTATTTATTCATTGTCTTGGAAACTAAAGTTTTGCCTCTGCTTTGGATTTCAGGAAGATACTTAACCTGTGACAAGTTAATACTTGATAAGCTTGAATACTTACAATATCAGTAAGGAAAGACTCTCTTTTGTCTAAGCCATGTATGCTTGTAGTGAAGAGCTGTGGGAGCTTTTCAGTAGTGTTTCTGAAGTTACCTTACTTTAATTCTGGCTAATAGAATGTATTTTCTATTGTTAGGCAGCTTTCTGAATTGATATATCCAGATTGTTTCTAATTGTTATTTAATACTTCTTGTGCAAATCTTCTAGGAATGTATTTAATTGTGAATCAGCGCTGTGTAGCACTGTGTTATGTGAAAGGCATTTCCCCTTATGCATACTCCTTCAGAAACACATTAAAATGTTGACATTTTATTATATTTCCTTTTTATAAGCTATATAAAACATTAATGTTTGCATGCTTCATGTTTTTGACCTGTCATGAAAAATTTCTGTTTATGGTGAGATTGTTTAACTTCGCAATCTTTCTGTCATAACATGTGCAGTGAAATAGCATTTGCTTGTAATGGACGACTATTGCTATGAAGTATGATCCAGATGATCACACCATTATTTTTATTTATTAAAAGGAAAAAAGTAGGTATTCTTTGTTCATTCCATTGGTTTGTCTTCCACTGAAGTATAATTACCTTGTGCTGATTATAGTCGGCTTGTGCTTTACCTGATTTGGAAGGGTTTGAATGGGTGTTTTACTGACAACAATAAAAAGGAGCAGTTTGAACAGGAGTATTCTCCAAGTTGCCCTGATTCTATTAGTGTGGATAAACAGTGTGTCTGCTCCCTCTCTAAAAGTAGCAGGAGTACCAATGGGCCATCTTTGTGAACACATTTGTTATGAAGCCTGGTTGTTTAGGGTTTGTTTGTTGTTTGTTTTTTTGTCATAATAGTAAATGCCAAGGTTGCTTAGCAAGTGGTCTGGTTCTATATAGTTACAGTGCTCTTCATAGCTGAGAATGCTGAGGTTTCGGTTCTGACCCAAATTAGTTATCCAGAGAATCACAGACATATCAAAAGACTGCTTGGTAACTGTACCTGGCTGTGGTATGCTACCTGCAAAACTGCACAGCTTTCATTCAATAACAGGAACTTAATTATGGCTAAAGGGCTGTCATCTCAGACACTTGTGCCTTACTCATTTTGTGCTTGTAATATGAGAAAGCACTGGAGGGAAAAGACTAAGGAAAGAGAAATGCAACTTGAAAATAAAAAAAAAAACAAACACAAACCTGTCATATCTACTTTTAATTGAAGTTTATTTATTATTGAATGCAGTTCTGCAGGTTATACAAACTTTAATGCTGATCATCAGCATTTACAGTGGCAGACTGGTAACCTGGCAGAAACAGATACTGACCTTCAGCATCAGACATTAAAAGAGTACTTACTCGAAGCTGGTGACTCACTTCAAAACTGCATAGAAGAGCATCCTAGTTAGCTAGATATTCAAGGGAATTAATTGTGTTTACTGTCTAAACTGCAGTTCATTTTGATTCCCTCCCACACCAACTTTGCTAAGAAAGTTAATTAGAAAAAAGAAGGAAAACAGTTAAGTGATGAAGCAGCTACTATGACTGAATTAAAATTTTACAATGGTGTCATGTAATTTGTCTTACCTGTGAACTCTTGAACGGTTTGGGGCTTTTTTCCAGCTCTTTTAACTAGCATAAATGATGTGAATATCAAAGATGCTCATTTAATACAGTAAAATTAATTGAATTGGATGAAATTTTCATAAATTTCAGATTTAATGGGCTCAAGCTATAAGTGCTGTGATAACTGCAGTGTAGGTCAGGCAAACTACAGATCTGTAGCCTGGATTTTTCCATGTGCCTTTGTTTGGAAGTCATATCCAGCCACTGTGAAATGATGTGGTTATTTGCATATTAAAATGTCAACGAATTATGACTCAGTCATCAAACACTTTGCAGTGTGGGATTTAATTCTTGTAATGACTCAAATGCAAGATGAAATTTCAAGGATAAAATTCCTTTTCATCAGGGTAAGTGTTTTGGAGGGATTCCTGCAGCCATGCTCTTTGTACTGTAAACAGACACGACATGTCACGTTAAGCGGAAAGTACTGCTCTTCATCCAGCAGCCAGCTGTTGATTGCTTGATACGTAAGGGCCAAATGAAGCGTGTCTGTCTTCTAAGCCAGCTTTTCCTGTTTCTGAATTGTTAGTTAAGGCTGTCTCTTATTGATAAGCAAATTAGAGACAAGAATCGTCCAAATTGTTAATATATCTAATATTTAAAATTGGTTTGGTTATTTAGAAGCTGTGGTTGGTATTAATGAGATCATATATATATATACACACATCTCTCAGAAGGTGTCTTTTGGTCTTCAACTACTTGTGATTCACTACTTATTACTACACAGAGGCACTTAGCTCTTACCTTTTGCTTTACTATCAGTTATAGATACTCAGCATAAGGAGCTCAGAAAGGGAAAGCTGTGTGTGAAAAGGTTGCCTTATAACTGCTGAAAGCTGATCCCCTGGAGGCAAGATCCTGCTGAGCAGTTGTGAATGTGAATGGCAGGGGCTTCTGGCCCTTATTCTGACCTCAGCAAGAGGCCTGCCTCTGGTTCCTGCTGGGGAAGGAGCTCTCCTGTTTCTTCTCTTATCAACCTACTCCTAACTGTTCTTTCTGCTCTTAACAACCACACTTAGCCTCTGATGAGCACTGAATTCAGCAGAAATTAGCTGTTCCTGTTTCGCAGCAAGGCAATAGCTGTCAATCAACATATTAAGCTTGTGAGAAGTAAAGAAACCATTTTATTCTTGTTTCCTTGTCAGGCAGTGACATCTTCGTCTGAAGATGAAGCCAGCCCCTACCTCACAAGCCTGAATGTTGCTGAGATTTGGCATAATATTGTGCATAGGTAAACAAGCGCTTCTTTAAGAGTTAGAGGCCTTTTCCACATCTAGTCCAGTAAGGTCAGTTATGAGGTCCTGCAGCTGCTTATGAATTCTGAATAGAATCATAGAATCAACCAGGTTGGAAAAGACCTGTAAGATACATTGACTGCTCTTTGTGGCATCATTACCCTAAAGAAGTGAAGGCAAGGGAGAAAGCTGAATCAAAAAAGGCAGGGGAAAAAAGAGAAAGCAGTGCAGGAGAGGTGATGAATGAATAAATGTGAGAAGTGAAAGAAAGGGTAAATGCAATTTTTATCTCACAATTGTCATGACATGTTTGATATATTCCTTGAAATCTCATGATTGTATAATATTGCCTGCTTTCATTTTAAAACAGTTCCCTAATCTTTGGGATTCTGGAAAAATAGCTTGAAAATGTGAAGCTCAAGGGCTTCTGAATGAAAAAGACTATAAACAGGCATTGTCAGCTGAAATGTATAGTAGCTCAGAATTTTGGAACTAAGCTAGCTTTTTAGGAAAGGTGCTGAAATACAATTTTTCTAAAGATTGTTGTTGGCAATCTTATAACGTGAAAAACTTAGTAGAGCATGACTCTAATATACATACCAGTGTGGCTAACACTCATTAATTTGAGTACATATAGAGGTTTCATAATTTAGTGCAAAAATGGTCAAAAATCAGGTAAATACTAGATAAAATGTGTAAAAATAATTCTAGCTGTTTGTGTCTGGATTGCTTTTTGTTGAATATTCAGAAGAAGGGGTGTGAAGATGAGCAATTGGAAGAAACCCAAAACCATTTATAAGTAGAACATAGTTACATTCAGGAGAGTCTAGCATTAATTTTAATTTCTTTTTACTGACATCTGTTGATTTTATTTTATTTTTTTTAAAGGATGGTTTATTCTTTTGTTGCTTAAAATCCTCAAATACGAAAAAGGAAGCAGGCCAAATTCCAGTTTAGGTTATCAAAGGTCAGTTTTCATAGCTGTTTGACCTTTTTAGACTACACCAAGATAGTGTATGTGGGATGAAGGTTTTTCTGTGCCTGAAGCGATGAAGCTATTTTGCAAAGCTTGCCTTAATAAAGAGCAGATTGGTTAGTAAGACTAGGAGGAACTCCTATCTAAAAACGCAATAAAACACTCATTCAGTTGTCTTTCCTGTCCTTTTTTATTTTTGTCCTATATCTATATATTTTAAACCATGCATCTTAGCTATCTCTTCTGCTACTCCCTTGACTGTAGCTGAAGTTTGATCATAAAAGCATTTATATAGTAAAAATGATGTGTACTCTTGAGGTTTTCTTTTCTGGCCGTATCTGTTGACTAGAAGTGCATGATATGCATTCTCCAGAAGGATAGTTTATAGGCTTGTGATGTTTGGGTTTTGGTATTTCTGTTTGGGTTTTTGTCCCTGTCCCATGTCCTCTCCCAGCCCTCTGAATGCTAAGATGTTATTTTACATGTGTGCACATTAGTAATTTCATGGTGCTGTTAGTTCTATTAGGTTTGCAGGAACATTCAAGTATGCAAAGTCTGGTCTTTGCAGAGTGAAGACTGGTGTATTGCGAAGTGCAGAACAGCTATTCCCAGCTGTATTGAGGCTCTGGGCACCAAATGTTGGCTTTTGTGAATCCATTTGTTAGTCCCATCCTTCTCAGAGGTTAAAAAGTTAAAAAACAGAATACCCCAAACCAACATAGCTTTCCTGAAAATCTAATCTTGTTACGATGAACTGGAAAAGTTAAGACAGAAAGTAACTATGAAAACATCCAGTGGTCTTGTAGGAAGAGGTAAATGGACTCTGTGCCAAGACAACTTACTGGCAATTTTCTTCATTTAGTAGGGGTTGTTGCTTCTAGTAGTATATATAGCTAGCAAATGTGTTACGTCCTTTAAAAATTAAGCATTTACATGCCCTTTTGCCAATAATTAAAGGCTGGTGGGGTGTTTCCAGACCTCATAGTTCCTGAATATGTTTTGATAAGCATCCACTCAGAGGAGAAAAAAAAAACAAACAAAAGAAGCAAACAAAAAAAATCAAACAAAATAATAAAAAAACCCTCACTCCTTCATCTGAACTGTTTGGCTAAATGTTGCTGCTGATTATGTCTATTCAAAAAACTGCACTCTGGGCAATCCAGGGTATCTTTCTGTCTGCTTCAAACGGGCATATTATAAAAGAAGTGATTTTGTAAATGGTTAGTAGCAAAAATAGAAGAAAATGAGTTTTTCTCCATTGCAGCCTGATCTGTAAAACAGTGTTTTCCTTGAATCTTTAGCTCATACTTTTGTTCTCTAAGAGTGAATTGAGAGAGAGCTTAATAATGGAAGGAGGTGAGATGTAGAGAACAGCAATGAAAGTACAGTTCTTCAGTTAAATCCAGTGTTGCTGGGTTTTATTACTCACTTGCTCCATTTTGCTTATGTCTGTGTAAAGTAGGATATTTCGTGATAGGATTAATGCATTAAAATTCTGATGCAGAAGGAAATATTTACACGGTCATACAATCAGAACTAGATTTTTTTTATTATTATTTTTTTATATTTGACCCAACTTTGTTCCTTCTGAAATTAAATCAGATGGAAAACTTTTAAGAGGAGATCTAGTTAAATCAGTGCAGGAAGTCCAAGCTGAGAAGAAATGGAGCACTGGCATTTTTCTAGTGTGCCTGTATTATATTAGCTAATGTTGAATATCTACATTGTTTTTTCTTAAAATACTTTTCTATACAAACATGTACTTATATATGTATGTATATATATACATATCTCTGTATATCTCTCTATATACATTTTATAGATGTATACATGCATATATATACATCTAGATATATAAAAATATGTAGGCATTTTCATATTCAGTGTGTGGTAAGAAAGTTTAGAATAGCAGTTTCCAGAAGTAAAGGAAAAGCAAATGAGTAAATAGTAGTACCGAGATACGTAATCTTGTAGCCAATTGAATGAATGTTTTAACCTCTGTAAAGAAACATGACAATTTAAATGGAATAGAATGGGGCTCCTGTTTCTCTGAGAATGAAAATGATGGATTGTCTTGAGTTACATGTGTAGGAGAGTTAGGGTGTGATTGCTCACCATAGGTGCTGTTCTGCTTTACTTATGTTTTCTATTGAGAATTGTTCAGTGAACTCACCTGAAAGCTCTTTTTTGTACCTTAGGATTCTTTTTATATTATATCCGGAATTGGGGAAAAGGATGGTTAATGTTGTTCCTTGGTGATACAAGGAGTAGAGCTTATCTTGTAGTCTGATTTTTGCATAGGAATTTATGCCTGGCTAAATAGAGGAAGTGATTTATACTTTGAGGGCTTCAGTCATGGCCATATGCATAAGAAAACCTACAGTAATTATTATAAGCAATCTTTGTAAGTCCAGAACAATTCTGTTCTGTCCTAAAATGCTGTTTTGTTTTCTGGGACAGCATCACAGTGTCTAGAGAAAGCTGAGGAGGAAGCTGAAATGTGTGTATACCATGTAAATGTGGAGTACAGCACTAGGGCATACTAGGATCAGCACTGAGACATACTTCATGAGCACCTTACAGAGAAACAAGCTGAGGATCCCTAAAATGTAGTGGTAGAGACAAAGAAATAGTAGACAAAGTAGTAGCAGAGACAAAGAAATTTGAGTTTAACACTGCACTAACAGGGGTTTTACTACTCAAAGAGCCAGTTGCCATCATCTTACATAACTCCACCATTTTGCCTTCACTTGTAGATACATTCCTTGAAAACACTTGAGCATTTAGTTCTTCCAGTATGGAGATCTCTGGCCCCTCTGTCTTTATATCACATTACAACTCTTTCAGATTGTCTGAGGAGCCACCTGCAAGCTGCCTTTTGGGTGTATATATGTATTTTAGGATGAAGGTCTTGGAAAGGCAACAATGTCAGAAGAAAGAAATATGGGGGGGGGGGGGCGGGGGAGGTTTGCTGTAGTTTTCTTTACAATAAATTGTAAGTTGTAATGATTTCCAGCATAGAGCATTGGCTGCAGAAATACTGAATACTTTGTGATGCTTAAAAGGAGGTCTTTTTTGTTTCTGATGGTTCTGTTCCCTGGCTTCCCAGAGTGTCAGATTCTTAGTCTTCACACATTGCTGTAGGTAGAACAACCCAGAAATATCTCCTCAATATGATGAAAATGCTAACGAAATAGCTGCTTAAAATTCTTTGAAGCTGTTCTGGGTTAAATGTTTCCATTTATTTTTTTATTAGAGTGATTTGGAATATTCACCTCTTGTGAAATTATATTAAATTTTAAAGGGAGCTGATGTAGTGGAGTATGAAAAACAGTGCCTTTTTTTTTTCTTTTTAATAATTTGTCTGATGTTTTCTTTGTCATTGTCAATTCCAGCAGATTCAGTATCCCACATTACAAAAAAGACTTTTATGACCAAATTCAGCAGAGTTTGCATTTGTTTTTCAGCCTTGATTCATAGCTATTTCATATCTTCATAAGTTCATAAAATTTGATTTTAACATGTCAAATAATTTAGCATTGGACTGGACCAAACTTCATTTTTTTGGGTGGACTCTAATTTATTTTTCACATTTAGGTGTAGCTTTAATATAAATGTTAGCAGAGGAAAGAGAGTTCTCAAGATGAAGAAGCAAGATTATTGCTTTGTCCTGTGTGTCAATGTAAAATAGTAAAAACAAATACCCCAAATCCATTTTCAAATGTAGCTTCTGCTGAGAGCTTTTGAATGCTGCGTTCATGTCAGAGCTCAAAGTGTGACTCTTAGACTTTATGCACTTAGTGAAGGAGTACATGCTTTGTAAATAAGAGGCAGACTTCCAGTGACAGTTACATTTTAGTCCAGCATCAGTGGTAACAGCCAGACTGAATTATTTCACAAAGCTACGCAACAATAAGGGAGTTGGACATAAAGAAAGCAATTTCTACTAAGCCTGACAAGTGGAGGCCAAGGTCAGTGTCGTTCTACTGTCTAGACTGCTGTGAGGAATCAGGGACATTTTGCAGTGTTCATCTTTTTACAGCTACTCTGGAGTAAGAGCCTGTTTTATTACTGAAACCATACTCAAAGCAATACAAGTTTTTGCTTTTAAATGGGCAGATGTTTATGAATTAGAAGATACTCAGGCCTCAGTGCCAGGATGTGGTCAGTTCACAGTTCCATTCTTGGGAAGTAGAGGAAGGGAGACAGGTCAGTGCAGTGAAAAGGGGGAGGTGGAAAGTGGCCCCAGACTGGAGAAGGTGAGGGCAGGTCTCCAGTTTTCAGCACTGGCTCACACAGGTTGAATTAAAGTATCTGAAGTTGAAGAAGAATATTGTTCAAGTAACCAAGGTGATCACTGGACTACAGCAAAGTTATTGTCCTTGCTAATTACATTTATTGCAAGATTTGACAGAATTCTATATAAGAAAGTGTTACCTTTGTGACTAAATGCCAGCTGAGCTGGCATCCTTCATCTGTTTGAATTCTGCTTTTTCTACCAGTTGTATGGGAACCACTGCACAGCTGTGTTAATCTGATGAGTACTATACGTAAAAAGAAAAACCCCACCTATAATGCAAACCCACAACAACCACCCCCAAAACAGAGAAGCAAGCAACCCCTCTACCCTTCAGCAGGTATCAAAAATAGTGTGGCAGGAGATAACGTCATCAAGGTGAAGGAGATAGGAGATGAGTGTTAAGAAATAATTAGAGTATGCTGAATTATCATAAGGAACTACCAGAAAAAACCCAACCAACCAAACTTGTTTTCAGAAAAACTTGTTCAGCTTAGTATAAAATAATAAAACTGTCACTTTTGCTTTATAGTTATTTCATCTTTTTGCAGTACTAACTCTTCTTAATCAATATAGCTATAAATATAGCCTACCTGAATTTCCATGGAAAGTAGACTCACTTTATTGTTTGAATTAGTTGAGGCTTATGGAAAACCTAGTAGAAAGATACTTGTGCTAAAATAGTACAAGCTCCATATAGCAGAACAGGTGAATGCATGTATTATGTGTTACATATAACATGTTTTGGTAGTGGTGCATTCAGTCATACTTTGCTATGACTTAAAAGTTCAATAGGGTTAAAGTCTTACAAGTGATACTTGGGGTTTGCTTATTTAAGGAAACTTTAATGACTTTTCATATTTAACTTGAGGTATACGGAAGTATTATTTGAGGACTAAACAATCGTATGAGCTTGAACACTGGCAAAAGGTAATATAAAAATAAAAGGCTTTTTGCCTTCTGAAAAGTTTCTTTGTGCCAAAATGAAGACCTCGAAGTGCTACAGAGGCTCTGTTTGACAAGAGCTGAATTAACAGGAATGTTGGATTTGTGAAGACAAGTAAAATATTTTTGTATGACCGTTAATTCAGAATGAAAATGAATCTTTCTGGACTGTATGGCAATCTGTCAGTTGGGTTCCTAAGAAGGGAGCAAACCATTTGATGTGGGCCTTTTAGAGTATTGTAGGAAGAGGTCACATTCATCAAGGTTTCGCCTTGTAGGGCAAAATTTCAAGCTACTTTCTCCCTCATTGTCCTTGAAGACCACAGTTGGCATTATTGATCATCACAGGGCTTAGAAATGCAAGATGAGTTGTAGCATTTTTAAATGCAGAATTTTTAGTTGTATTTATTGCCTGTTGCTCTCATGAAGGACTAGTTAGCCCTGCTAACTAACACTCTCTACAGGCTGCACCACAGCTTGCTGTGATTCTGCGATTCTAGCTACTGAGCTCAAAATACAGAGGTAAAGCAGACAAAAGACATACTGACTCCAGCCTGGTTTTCTCAGGAGAATGGCTCAGAGCATTTCTGCTAATTCCTGTTGAGGGGCAGGAATTGGAAACAAAATTGTCTACCTGGTCCCTGTCATAATTAGGAAAATGGAAGTTGAAATTGGATATAAGAGAACAATACAAAAGCTATCAGGGGAAAAAAAGCTTTTACAACAAATCCCATTAAATTAATTGTGGCTGTTACATGAGCTTGGGAAGCCTTGCAACTTCATACTGTGAATGAGCTTTAAATATTTTTATTGTTTTCAACAAAGACAAAACTTATGAAGGCTGAAATTTGTTGTTGGTTGGTTGTTTTTGTTATTTATATTTTTAAGATAATGCTGTGAGAACCAACCCCTGTTAAAAATGAGTTACAGTATAAATGAAGCCACCTAAGTTTATTTGGCAGATTTTATTGTCCATTTTGGACAACAGAGCTCACCTTTTAACTTCACAGTGTATGTCTAGCTAAGGGATTCTGTGTGCTTTGGCTGACTTGAGATTAAAAGGGCAAGTTCATGCTGAATCTGTTAATATAAAAACTCTGTTTATGCTTTTATCATGCTTTCAGAAACCCTGTTCTGCTTTTAGCTGAACCTAAAATTTTATCCTGATCAGGAGTTATGTACGCAGAGAACATCCTGTTTTAGTACAGGGTTTTCTAGGTATTAATATTACAATACCTGTTTACCTAACAAATTGGAGGTTTGGCCCCACAAGCTGAATTTCTGGCTCAAACACTATGATAGCACATGGTTTTGTACATGCTGGAATGTTGCATCTTGCATTGACTACAGTTAGAAGTGTAGGTGTTGAGAATGTTTAGATATTAATCAAATAGAAGCATGAAAATTAGAGGTGAGCTGTGGAGCACTTCAGATAGATATTTGGCACACAAGGAATGAGGTTTTTACAGCATAGTCTTTCCTAAAAGGTTTTTCCAAGGATCCACTCATGTGAAAGAGATAATTCCTTAAAACATATTTAATATTTTATATCAAGTGGTGAAGGATTCGTATCCACAGTCCTTATATACATTTTTGTCATTAGAAAGCTTAATTTTCTGAGTCTGTTCTTTATGGTAACTTTCACAAAGTGTAAAAAATGTTTGAAATGGAACAGTGATTTTATTTTTATAAAATGTACACTCTTATACTTACAAACTTGCTAAGAAGTGAGGAGCTTGTGTTCCATCTCTTAATTCCCATTAGATAGTAGTACCCATTTTAAGATGTCATTGTGCAGTTACCTAGGAATATTTTTTGTCATTACTCTTTTTTAATTATTGTGCAGTAACTGTGCACAGAATGAACTCTGCCCTGCTTCCTTTGTCTTCTGTTGTCAGTTTTTCTCTTTTCCCTGAGTATATTCTCTCTTTTCCAGTATAGAACGTAATATCTTGAAAAGTTATTGTTTTTTCTTACTCAACCCAGAGCAATGTAGTGATAATGTTATCTGATGAGTTTGTTGAATTTGATGGATTATGTGTAAAGTGAAATGTTATTTACAGTAAAATACAATACCAAAGAATGTATTTTCAGGGTAGGGTTTTAAGCAATAAACTGTATAATAAATGCAGTTTATGATGATAATAATTGAACTGCTTTTGTAGTAACCAGAAAACTTCACTGATTTGTGGGCTTTATTCTAAACTAATCCTCAGTACTGGGAAAAAATGTATTTTTAATAGGCCAAAATTAATTAGTTTAATACAAAACTAGAGAGTGCCCATACTCAACTATAATGTGATGCTCCAAGTAGGAAATATGTTCATATTTCCAAAAACATTAGGATTGTTTGGTACACCTAAACCTCCTCCTTCATGAAAACTCATTCAAGAGAATTGTTTCAGTACTTTTTTCCAATTGTAAAGATGAGCTCATGAATATTTTTACTGTCAATATCTGTATCAAACTCTGCTTTCTGAATGAACAAGGAGTATTAAATAGGTCTGTCAGCATTCTGTTAGCCCCACTGAGACAAAATGCGTCTTTACAAATATGTGAGTGCTGATTAAACAGATTTGTTGTATATGAAGCACATTTGGAAGAAATCAATAGTTTTTCCATTTGTGGTTGTGTTACAGATGCGATGAAAAGCCACACTTTGCTATGTAGGAGTAGTACCTTGTACACACAGTAATTAAAACAAACAAAACCGCTTATTACAAAAAGTGAAAATTGACAGGAGAAGGAGTAGAACTTTAAAAACCCAAGATGCTTAAGGGCAGTGTATAGGTAAAGTAAATAGGAATTTATTCTGGCACCCTTACTGTGAATGTGCTTGAGCTCTGTTTCCGAGCATGATTCACAGGTTTGGAACATAATCAGGCTAGAGCTTACACTGATTTGATTACTTTATATGAAACTTATATGCGTATGTTCATAAGGGTACATTAAAGCAACAACTAGAAAGTAAATTCTTAAATATGCTAAAGGTATAGAGAAAGATCTACCAAATATTTGTGAATTTAGCTAAAAGTATATTTGAATGCCCAAGAGTTCCAGACAGATTTTAGTCTCAGCTGTAATTTTCAATGCCAATCCTTTGCCATTACCCATAGCAATTAACATTTAAAGTTATTAATGTTGAGAACTGCTTATCACTACCTAGGCATTTTCTTTGTCATCCCCAGGAAAGATGTCCAAAGACCGGGCTCTAAGGAAGCAGCAGCAATTGAATAATTTGGCATCAGCAGTGACAAAGCTTGCTAAGCCTGGAGATGTGATTGTGGATTTTTGCAGTGGAGGGGTAATGTATATTTTTGTTTACATGATGCAGTTTCTTTCAGCTTTCATCTTTGCACTTCTAGCTGGTTGCTGCTGCAAAGCAAAAGAACACATGCTGAAATTTTAGCTGCTTTCAAAGGTTCTGTCACTGGTTAGGAGATGTTTATCACGTGTGAGTCAATAAGAGGAGACACTGAAAAGTGACTCAGATGTTTTTCTTTTCACAGGGCCATGTTGGAATTGTTCTTGCTCACATGATGCCATCATGTCAGGTAAATTCTGAATAAAAAATAAAGAGGGTATGAGCTTTGGGTCTCTGGTAGTCATCTTAAAAAGACGTGCATGTAGGGAGAATAAATACGAAGATGTAATTGTCTCAGCAGAGGACTTAGATTTGAAACATGAATATTTTTAACATGATAGCAAATGTGTGCTGTGCTTTCCTGAGAAAACAGAAGTTATAGGGAAATATAAAATATTTGCAGGCTGATTGATACTGGCAAGTATTAAATGCATTCCATTGTTGTTGCGTTTCCTACTAATAATTTTGGAGATCTTGAGCTCTGCCACAAGTAATTTTGAGGTTTTCTCAACTAAACTACAAAGTTTTGTGCTAGTTGGTGAAGTACATTGATTTCTTAGTGTTGTTTTGCCTTACTTTCTCCTGTGTATTTGATCTAGGTGGTGCTCATAGAAAATAAGGAGTTGTCTCTGATCCGTGCTAAAGACAGAAGTGATGAATTAGGTTTAAACAATATTTGGTTCATTCAAGCAAATTTGGACTATTTTAATGGAACTTTTAATATTGGGGTAAGTGATTAAAATTTTTCCACTTCAAAACTTCAGTGTCTGATGAATTGTTCTTGGAACAACTAAAATACCTGGGAGAAGAAAATTCCGTATGTCCTTACAGACAGGTGTTTTTGACACTAGGAGATGTACCCTTGTTATATTAATGTGTATTAAGTTAGTTTTATATTTTTTACCTGTTTCAAGTTAGCACTGCTTCTGTATCATATGAGTGAAGAAGGAGATAATGTTTGTATCTTGTTACTTTGACATCAACTCTGCATTACTTGGCTGTTTTCTTATTTGTTATCTGCCAGGAGTTCAAAATTAGGTTTTAAAAGTGTTGACCACTTCCTTTTTGCTCCACATAACGTTTCTGCCCTTATGAATTGTTAGGGTAGTGAAGGTCAAGGTTCTGAAGCAACCTGTTGGAGTGCCAAACGAACTGGTACATTGCACTGTTACATGTTGTAGTACAGCCATCAACCACAGTAAAGGATTTCGTTCTATAAGTGAAGGCTTCCAAATATTTGCATGCAGTGCTCATTTGCATGCTGACACCCAGAGGATTCTGTGACAGCTTACTCGGTTTTAATACTTTCATAGTACTCACAGGATCTCAGCTAATTTGTGAGAACAAGTTGAAAAATTTTAGGTTTGGTGGGGGGGTATATATTTTTGATCATGTTGAGTTCTTTCATTTTTAAGATCACTAAAGTGAACCTGAGGTTTCATGAAACATTCTTTTGCCTTCACTTTTCTGTGTGCACTGGGCTGTTCTGTGGAATTGCAGCTCCAGAGGTGTAAGACAGGGCAATGCTCTCACACTGCATTAGCCATTAGCTCTGTTGCTCTCTTCAGGGTCCACTTTGTTTCCATGTGTCTACAGATGCATGGATTTGTGAACTGAATGCATTATCTGCATTAGGTCTCACTTTATTTTGTTTCAGATGGTGAGTTCAATTTGTAGGATATCCCGAGAAAGCTTTGTCTTGGATTTTATTTGTGATTTTTCACCTATCTAAATTGATTTTGAGAAATCCAAAGAAGTAGTCAGTTGGTGTACAAGTTCATAGAGGCTCAGCAAAGCTAGTGGTTTTATCTGCTGCTGTTTTAAGGTCTCTTTTCCAAATGTGCAAGTAAAGCAAAGCAGAGGTCTGTGTTTTCTGCTTGGATAGATGACCAAGTACTGTAATTATATTCTATGATAATTTAATAGCTATGATATTAAGAATCTATTTCTGACATTAAACTAGTTTTATTTTTGTTGTTAAATTCATATGTACAGAAAACTTTTGTTGTGAAATTTTCTTATTAATGTTTTAATGTTCTGCTTGAGACAAGAATATTTGTTACCATCTGTACGCAGTTATAGTTCAATTGATGATTAATGGCCTGCTCAGCTGAGCTTACATCAAGCAGTCTGCAAACAAAAAGTTTTTGTTTTGATCTATATCTTAGAGCAGAGTTTTTATCTTCCAATTGCTGTATCTGGAAAAAGAACTTTGAATCCTGAAATCTGAGCTTGCAGCTTTAAACATTTTCCCTAAATTTACAGTGAGCAAAGAAAACAATGCAGATTTACAAATCCACACCAGTGTATAACGATAAAAATGTGCCTCAAAAATATCCCTAGTTTCATGAAAACAGAGAGCAATGTGTATGTGCCAGGCCTACTCTGTGAGCTACTGAGTACATTGAAGAAGGCAGAGAAAATAATGCTTCCATTTCACCTGGTCCATTTGGTATCACAGATATTACAGGAGACTAGTGCTTGCCTTTTCTTGCAGTACATTGAGTACAGCAAGAACTTGCCTTTTTGTAGGAGGGCAAGAAGAATTTGGGTGCAACCTGTGCATTGCTCAGACATGCATTAGTGTTTACAGGTATTCAGTTGTTGTGACTGAATGGCATTCTAGTTTTAGTTCTAGAGCCCATTGCTAAGAAAAAGAAATAAAAGTATAAGAAAGAAAAAGAAAAGGAGGGCAAGTTGTATTTCATGCTTCATCCTGGCCAGTGTTTAGTTTCTAAAGTTTTTACTCAATACCTTACATTCAGATGATCAAAATTTATGCAAAAATGTTGTCCTTTAAATGTGACCTTCAGGTATATCTTTTACTTCTCTTGTAGAGAATTCTTGAGAGAGGTCTTTATATTTCTTAGTAGTTATTGCTTAACAAAAACTTCTGACTCATTATGACAGTAGTTTTTCCTTTAATACTTCTCTGGAGCTTTGTTTTTTATTTATTTGATATCACAATGCATTATACCTACCTTTTCAATGCTTTTGGTGAGTGACCCTTGCTTGTTGATGGTTCCCTTGTTAATGGAATAGGCCATAAATATTACCTCAGCATAGATACAAAAGAGAGAAATGAAAAACTGAGGAATTGAGGAGTGGCCCTTCGTTGGAACAGCTTTCATTGCAAAAACTTACTCGTATGTTTAAGTAACTCAATCAACAAAAAACTACTACTGCAGTAGGATTGTATTTAGAATATTACTGTAAAGAATTCGCTTTTTTCTTAGTTTTTTCTTTTTAATATTGTAGGTGGCTCTGCATGCATGTGGTGTGGCAACAGACATGGTGATCGAGCACTGTATCAAGGCACAGGCAGCCTTTGTCATCTCCCCTTGTTGTTATGGCTTCATTCAAAACACAGTGAAGTTTCAGTACCCACGAAGGTAAACTAGAGCTAACAAAATAAGCTTTAAAATATCAAGTTAAATGAAGGAAAAAAGTACTAAAAGATTATAGAATTAATAAACTGAAGATCATTGCAGGTTATATAGGCAATGATAAATGATAACGCAGCTGTTCCCTCCTGTTTCTCTTTGCAAACCCATCCTGAAAGAGAGACGGATTGGTAATTCCTGGGTTATTTTTTCTGGTTTTATCTATTCATAGTTCAGAAGACTTTTTACTACCAACATAATAAATGGAGTATGTGCGAATCTATGTGATATTCAGACCTTTTACCTTAAAATAACTAAGATAATATAAAACTCATGAAAATTACTATAAGAAGTGGAATTGGCATTTTAATGTTGGAGAAAGATGTTAGCAATCAGCTTAAAGAAATGGATCTGCTTTATACCACAGTTTACTCCTTGTGAAACTCCACTGATTTATTCCAAGTGGACAAGCTCTTCTGTATTTCGGTTCATAGTTTTAATACTTTTTCAATGGACATGTTATCTTGAAATCTGCTGTGTTAAAGATACATAAGGCTTAAGAATTTAGATGCCTTTGATATAAAGAAAAAATTAAATGATAAGCATAAAGTGGCAGAAGATAAGACACTAGCAGCTGTCTGAGGTGGAACTAGATGAGGGAAGAACTTTGTGGTTTCCTCAGAACAAGAAACTGAGACTTGCTATCTTAAAGGGAATCAACAAAGGGAAAAAATAAATATCTTAAGCACCCATGTTAAATATTTTGCATATTTTATCTAAGTGTGCTGTCACAGAAGTGCGCAGAGAGCAAATATAATGATTTTGTCTGATAAACTTTGCATTTAACAGTGTTTTCTTAGTTTGGTTCTTTCTTCTCTTTGTATGCCCCTGTTTATTTTCTCCTGTGAGAGAGTAAAACAAGTAAGTATTGTTAAAGAAAAGGCAATAAAATTTTAAGCTTGCTACTGTTTAGCTTTTGACCAGTTGTTTTTAGATCATGAAGGCTGGAAATGCTCACTATGTTAGAAAATTTTCATTGCTGTAGATGCTGTGAGAATGTAAATTCTGGGTTTGTTTCCTGAATTCGAAATCTAATATTGTAAGCCTATGTAGAAAACTGTCAGCCTTCAGTTGAGCTAGATTTTAGGGTTTGCTTTTTCTTCTTTCCTTATTTGATATGATCATAAAACCTGATAGCCTGCCCATGTCCCCATATTGCCTGTGTTCTATACTCAGTTCTCTTGCAGAGGTACCTTTTGTGATACAAACAAAATATATGCATGTCTAGAGGTTGCATACGTGTAGTGTAAAGTATTTATGTGACGTGGAAGCACCAGTAAATCTGTGTTAGCATTTATAATGATTTAAAGAGAGATATTTTTTCTGAATAATACAATGGGTGGGGAGGGTGAAGCTGAAGACAACACCAAGTGTTCTGCTTCTTTTCTAGTGAACTGGAACTGTAATGGTTTCTGGAGTTTTTTTATGCCTTTCTGTAGGATACAGATATCGGTGTTTGAAATATGTTCAAGTATGTAATGATTGCTTCTGTTTTACACCTCTGCTTTTTTTAGATATTAATTAAATTGGTCTTTTTTTTTTTTTTCAGTCATCTCTTCAAAGAAATTTTGTCCTATAAGGTATGTAAAAGGTGGTGGTGGGGAGAAGGTTATGTACAGTTTCTGCATTTCACTGGATCTCTTATCAAATAAAAGTTGTTATATTGTAATTGCAAGGAGGAGCATGTGTTATATGAAACGTTCATTATCAGTGCAGATATCATTGTGTTGCGTTCTCTCCACCATATATTTTTTTAAAGCTTTTTTTCTTCAATAAAATTAAGTAGGTTCTTCACAAAAGATCTTTTTTATCATTGAGGTATGTGCAAGCCATTCCTAAGATATTTCAACATTTATCAGTTAATTACAGAATACCAACTTTTACAGGTCTTAAATGCAGCTAATTATACTGTGGAAATGTCTGATCATTTTTTAGGTAAAATTCCTGCTTCTATAGATACAGTTTTCTGATAAATGTTAGATTTCTCCCTCTAATTTATGTCTGGAAGATTGGACAGAGTGAATAGGAAGAGTTTATACTTACCAGCAAGAATTTTATTTCAATATTGTTTTAAGAATATTACTAAAAATTGTTTCAAAAATATTCAAATGTGTTTTGACCCTGGGGAGCCAGGGTCTGTGTGGAGATGGTTAGAGAGAAAAAATGGGAGGAAGAATCAGTGAGGCGTGCAGATCTGACAGAATGAAGATAACAGGTAGCAGAGAAGTGAAAAAGGACAAGAGCAGAGTGGTGGACAGCAGACCACTGGTACTGATCTGTTAAACTTTGGTGCATTTAAACTAGTTAGTGAAGAGCAACCAAAAATTTGAAGGTTGAATGCGCTCAGTGTGTCATGGAAACAAAACATTGACATTTGGGAATAGTGGGGCTATACAGAAACTTTGCTAGGTTTATATGTCAAATCCTAAACCAGGGTCTTGGTGTTTGCAATATAGAAATAAAATTCAGTAATACAGAATAATAATTTGTAGCAGAAATATGAGACACATGTTATTTCTAATATTCAAATTTTTTTTTGGCTGTGAGCTGTAACAAAGATGCTCTTTGTAATAAATTATCCTTTTTAATCCTCAAATAAGGGGGCATTTTAAAAATACAGAAAATTTCCAGCCATCTTATATAAGGAAGTTCAGTTATATGGTGGTATGCGCGTCTTATCTTCATGACAATCTGCTTTGTGTACAGTTTACACATGGAAATAAATGTTCATAGATGGAGGTTATAAAAGTGCCACAGAGAATTTGGACCTGCCATTATTTTTATCCTTGATTAACATTCTTTCTAACACATAACCATGAAGAACTCAGGTTTCACTTCAGAAAGAAAGCTTATTTACTTTTATTAAAACACATTAAGAGCAGACCTGTTGACAGGACAGAGGAAAATGGTGGCAATTACAAAGTCAAGATGCCTTCATTAGGATGGTGTGTATAACCTCATTAAAGCTCAGTGAATTCTTTTCTTAATCTGCTAATTCATGGAGGTTTAAATCACAGGGTTTGTCAGCACTATAGGAGTTTCAGCATTTTATTATTTGTGCTGCAGAAGGGCACAGGGGCCAAGGACAAGGTTAAAAAATATTACTGCTCTTAGTAGTGTAAGATTCTGTACAAACGACCTGGGCTGGTTGGTGCCTTAAATAATCCTAGTTATAAATAACTTTTGTTATACAGCTAGCTATATGCATTTTTATGTTTCATATTAATAAATTGTTAAAGGTTATTGGCTAGTAGCCAGAGCTGCCATGTGTTAGCCAGACATTGTGTGTGTCACCTCCCTCCAGTTCCCATTTGAGAGTCATTTCTCTTATCTTTCATTTTAGTGAGATCTACAAAGACGTCCAGAAGTCTGGCAATTCCAAAACTTTTTTGATGAGAACTTTTTACTGTAATTCATTAGTTTATATCTGCAAGGAATAAGGCTATGATAGCTGTAGATTTCTATCATGATACATTTTGAGACTTTATTTGTCAGACACTCTCCCTATAGGAGAATTGGAAAGTAAAACTGAATTAACTTTGCACATACAGCTTTGAAAACTCAATAGGAATTGAAGGTGTGGGTGTTCTAGTAAGCAGGTTAACTGTTTATGCACACAAAGTTTGGGCAAGTTTTAATTGTCTTTGTTACTTTAGAAGTACTTTCTTCTTTCTGCAACAGGGAATATGGCAATTTAATGGCTGTCATGGGGAAATGATGTAGTCATAACTTAGGCTCTAATTTAACTAGGACAGGGATAATTCAAAAGTAAATTGTGCTCATTTTGATGTAGGAAAATTTATTGTTTACAGCCAGGTATTTTCTGCCTTCAGGATCAGTTTTTCCTTCAGGATCTTTTGGGTTGATCCTGAATGGTTGTATTTGGTAGGGCAGAGGAATTTTGACCCACGAAGTGATTGATTCTTCTGGGAATTAAAAATCACTGCTTGGGTGACATGTGCAGTAGATCAAATCACCTATTTAAGTATTTTGTCTTGGCTGTTACTGATGCAGGGATGCTGCCACGTGCTAGAAGAAGACTGTTGCTCATCAGTAATTGAAGGCAAAATTATTCTGCAGAATGTCTTTGAAGAATGCTGTCTTTTCTACATTGCATCTAATTCAACTGCTGCAGAGAATTAGAAAATTTAGCAAGAATCAGATACTTATTAGTAGCCATGTGGTCGTGGTTACAAATGCTTGATTTAAACATACACTAACAAGCCAAAGCAGTATCAAATCTGGGAGTTGTACACAGATAATTTTCCTATAAAAATAGTCTTCAACATGATTTGAATCCTTGAACCATTTAATTAGATTTTTCTTTCTTTATTTGGAAGAGGGAAATGTGACTGGAACAAATTTATTTACTTTTTCATTCTTTTTTCTAGGAGCACATGACCCTTTGCAGATTTGCAGATCAGACAGCTGTTCAGCTTCCACCTGAACGGAAGCTAATTGGTATGAATTTCTGCAGTTGTTGTGTAAACTAGCTCTGTAATTATTTTACCTTAATACACAAAGGAAGAAGTAGTACTTTTGTGACCAGGACATTAAGTTACTGTCTTCACACAACACTTGAAAAATCTGAATTTCTTCACATTTCACATCTTGCTGTTCTATGCTGTGGAATAGAATGGTGTAGAAACTCTTCTTTCAGAATGATCAATTCTGGAATGGACAGTTTGCCTTTTACTGATTTTTAATTGTTTCACTTTCCCTCCTCCCGCCCACTCCCTTCTCCCACCATTCTCTGGCAAGAATGAGGTGTTTGTAAAGTTCACTAAAGTCTTGCTATTGCCAACATATTTTACATTAAAAGCACATATCCCTTTGTCCTGCTTGTAGTCACTGGTGATAACTCTCTTACAAGGGTAAACATCTAATAGAAACAATAAGGCTGAATTGCAGAGGTTGGGTTAGCTTTGGTCAGAAGGACAGCAAAATACGTAACACTTTAAATATTTGGAGTAAGCAAAATCATTTCCTCATTATGCAGAACATTCTAGTATTCTTTGACTTACAAAAGGGTATAATGTGTGCCTGTCTGGTATTAATGTTCTGACGGAAGCTATAAACGAGCTTCCAGGTCAGAAAAGACAGAAGGGAATTCTCGGGTTATAACGGCATTCTTGGCTTACATAAAACACTGAAAAAATATATTAAAGCAAGAGTAGCAAGTAATCATAGTGTTTTAAAGAGCTTTCTTTGAAGAATTCAAAGTTTTTCTTATGCTCAATGCATAAAAATAAAATAATACAGATTCTGAGATATAGATAAGAATACAGATTTTTTTTTTTTTTATAATGAATTTGTTGGTGCTTTTGCTATCATCACAGTATTTGAAAAAAGTTAGTGTTCAGTTACCAGTGTAGAACCCTACATTGTCTCCTGCTGAATATTTGAAAAGGACCCAATGTGTTTTTGAAAGAATGTAAATTTTATCTGTTCTCTGTCTCAAATGTCAATTTTTTTCCCCACAAATGTAATTTTTATGTGCCTTTGCCCTGAACAAAAAACAAACAGAAATCTTAAAATCTTATTTGCATCCATTTCCCTATATCATTGATTTTTCTGTTTTAAAGAAATGATATTTTTTTTCTTTTAAGTTCCATATAACACAAATGTGTTTCAGTGAAGATCATTCCCACTTCAGTGTTCTGTTTCAGCTTTGAAACTGGTTTTGTGGGAATATTGTTGGGATACTTGCAAACAGTTGAAGATTTTTTTGTGTTTTGTGCAATGCATGATCAGGTATTGAGAAAACTGTGTAGACTTCATTTAATGAAAATATTCCTGAACAGGCAGAGACTTTTTCTACTCTATTGCAAATGGCAGAATTTTTTACTATTTTAGGATTATAGTGTAAACTGTATTTTAGCAATTACCACTGAAATATATGCAGCTCCAGTGAAGTGACAAATCATTTTGTATCATTACATGTAAGTGCCTAAAGTGTTCAAGTACAGCGTTCTGTCTGTGTCTGTTATGGCTGAAACAACCATTTGTCAAAGGGGTTATCACCGATTTCTGTAGTATCTGTGAATGTAAAAATATTTAGTTGTGCCAGTTCTGCTATACGTGGCAATTCCCTCTTAAGTGAACAAAGTTCTCTTTCCCATTTTCACCGGACGTGTGTGCTTTATCCAGTCTATGCAGCAGTGGGATCTGAGTGCAAGCATACTGAATGGTTTTGTGACCATCACTACAGCCCACGTGATTTATTCTGTCTGATCACAGAACTGCTCTATATACTTCACATAGACTTCCTGAGAGCACATGGGGAGCCAGGCCCCAGTTGTGGCAATCCCAGCTGCACCTTAGTGTTTACATTTTGGATAATAGCAATACTACTGTCAGTGGCAGGAGCATGTACATGCTACTTTATTCAACCAAATGCAGAAGGTGATTTTCTGTGGAGCCGCAAATATAGGAGAACAGTGCCACAAGAAGTAATTTACAGAGATAGAATGAACTGGTATATACATTATATATACATATATATTACAGAGATATAATAAACATATAAATCCATACAGTTGAAAAGTTCTTTTTCAGGCCTAATCATTTTATTGTATCGTTCGTGTGTCTCCTAGCCAATTACTACCTCTCTCCAATTCCAAGCCACCAACAGAACCCAAACAGTCCAAATGTCAATGTTGGTGAAGTCAAACCTAGGGAACTTCTTTTGTAACTAAGGAATTCAGCTGAGAAGGAGAAGATATTTTGGGTCATTGGCTCACTGTGTAAAGACTGAAGAGATTGGACTGAGTACTGGAGAGTGTGATGTGCACCAGCTGTTCTGAAATACAAGGATGCTGAGGAGCATACTTATGCCACCTACTCAAAACTTCTGCAGGCACCACAGATGCATGTCAGGGCTTGCCATGGTACAGGCACTCACACTGTATATATTCAGGGAAGAGAGGTAGGCAGTTCCAGAGGGTAATTTGGAATGACATATTTGTATCCTGATGGTAAACAGAATGGGTACTCCTGTCTCCCTTCATCTCAGACCCCAAATATATTTAACTGTACAGTTCTGTCAGGAACAAGAGAAGAGGTAGGATCATAGGCTTTTGAGACTGAAGCAGGACTATGCCTTGTTTGTGACTTGAGACTGTATGTGATAAAAGATTTCATGGAAGTGCTAAATCTTTCTTGCAAAAGAGTTTCAAACTGATGAAAATACAGTCTGACAAATCAGTTCTGTATTTCAGAACATAATAATTGTAAGGATTAAATGCGTAAAGACAAATGCCCTCATCAGCTTGGCATGGCCGTATCATTATACAAACTTTTAAGCTGAAAAAGTCCTGGAGTTTATCCTTTCCATTTTTTTCTGCAGGTAAATCTGAGACAAGTTTAGTTTTTGTTAGTAATTTAGCATTTTTGTTTATCAGCAGTTACGTTCATATGTCTCAGTTACGCTGGATCACTGTCTGGTATTTTAGTCTTTTGCTGCTCCTCAATAACCAGAGATTTTCAGATTTTAGATGAAAATGCAAGAGAAAGACAGTTATGGATATAAAGGGAGTAGAAGTTTGGCAATTCAGAGAGCTCAGCTGTAAACCAGGCATATTTTTTCTTCTGTGGGTTTTACATTAGTGCATGGATTTTTCTGTAAGCTTTGGGAACACTTAAAAATACTTGTGCCTGTAACACTTCTCCATATATAGAGTTAATAATTTTTCTCAAGAAATTCTAAATGAGGGTTACAAGTCACAGATGTGATTTAGAACTATTAATGATTGTCTATTTGAAGTAAACCAGATGAAGATAGTTTTTAAAGTAAATTTGGAACTTATTTTTTAGATGACTTACTGATGTGTTTTCGTAACATTAAATATTGAAGTGCATGTTTCTGATAGTTTCTACGTTTTTGTTTTGCATGCTCTCCTTTGCTCTCTTTTTAGGAAAGCAGTGTATGGGGCTTGTGGATTTGGATCGGGCATTGGCTGCAGAAGAGCAGAAATACTCTGTCCAAGTTATATCTATGGAGCCAGAGAGTTGTTCTCCAAAGAACAATATGCTTGTGGGCATCCCTACTTAGAGTGCAAAACTTGCATTTGATTTGAAGTTGAACATCAATCTTCAGTGCATAATGACATCCAGCAGATACAAGCATAGCTGGGAACCAGACGTTGGACCCATTGCATTTGAAAAAGGAAGCAGCATAGAAAGTCTTAAAAAGTGAGCTGCATGCAGAGCATCACAAATCACACTTGTAATGTGTCATTAAGCAACTTTTGGTTCGCTTCCTGAGAAGCTTCTGGATCTAATGACTGGCGTGGAATCATATCCATCTGTAAAGGTTTAAAAAACAGTTGGTCTTGTTGAAGAGAAGGTGATTTCCTTTTTAGTACAGCTGTCTTGGCTGCTTCAAAATTACATCCGTGGTCAAAACTGCATTTGTGTTCATAAGCAGAGCAGTTATCAGCCAATAATGCAGATCGTTAGAGGAACAAAAAAGATCAAATTTATGGTGTCAGTGAAGAAGACTGTGCAACAGGTGGTGGCTTGACTTTGCTAAAGAATGCCAAACTTCTATAGGAAGATTATTTTTAATAAAAGTTAATTGGAATACTTTGGGCATTGTTCTGCTTATTGTATTCTAACTTACCAGTCTTTTTAAAAAGACTTAAAAATTATCTTTAAGTATTACACATGTATTCTATAACAAGGCATTGGAAAATGTGTTTAATTAAAGAAAGCAAACCCATAATTATCTGTTGAGCTAGTGAGGATGTCAGTGAATGGATAGTTCACTGCCGCCTCTGCCAAACAAAGTGTATAGCTTCCCATTCTTAAGAACCTTGCTGTCAGAAGAAATTTTTAAGGACAGTTTATGTGTCTGTGTACATCACCTTCATTGATTTTATATTCAGTTTAAAATTTGAACAAAATTGCAGTTGTGCAACAGTTTGAAAAGATCAAACACAGTCATGTACTGTACAGTGAAAATAAATGTTCTGTGCTCTGATTAGTAGGCAGTCCTCTACCCTAATTTAAAATCATCTGTTGACCCTAGCACAGTGGAAAATAGCTCCTAATGAGATTTTACTGCATGTTTATGGATTTGATACATTTATGAATTCTGCCATGGTTTAATTTAAATATAACTGATTTTTGGTCATCATGAACATACCTTCAGTGCATGTGGTAAGCAGAAGAAAAGGTTCCTGAAATAATTTCTTCTTCATGAAACTTACATCTCTAAAAGATCCAAATAGTTGGGTATGTTTTAATGCGAAGACTGAAGGAAACTGCAACTTGCCTGGAATGTTAGCAGGTAGGTATGGATTAATACCTTTAGCCTGAGTTCTTTGGTATATAATGATTGAGTACTTTCTCTGCAGCTTTCTATAGTTACAGGAATAACTGGAGGTTGGAAAAATATGTAGTAGATACAAGAGACACGGCGATACGAGTTGCCTCCGAGATTTTCTGTCGTACTTGCCCAAAGATTTCAGTTTTTAGCAGTGTGTCAAGTCTGAGCATTATTCATGTTAAATTACTTTCTTTAGAACTCCAGATACTACATCTGGAGTGAGAAAATGTCTCTTCATTACCATTTTGTGCTGAAGAAAGAACCCATCAAGGTGAGACATCTGATGCAAGCTTTGATACTGTTTACAGTAAGTATTTTCACAATGCTGTGCTCTAGACATATTTTGATGGCATCTCATAATATCTATCATCTTGATACCTTACAGGATAGTGAGACTGCATCCCATTTGTAATACTGCTTTGTGACCTTGTCACACATGGCATCAGTTTGCTTAGGTTTCTTCTTGGGAGAACAGAATCTTCCTCCTGTCTAAGGGTAGAGTTACCTTACAATGAAAAGTAAAGCCCGAACTGTAAGTGAGGTGAACTGATGTTTGTTGAAAACTAAAGAAAAGGAGATGAAAAAAGCATAAAAAAGAGAAAGTATTTTCAACAGCTGATAATAGCTAAGTGACCGTAGATTAAATTGCCACTCTGTGCCTTGTATTTCTCTCTAGAAATGTGAGCTCAATTATATTAATTTTTGGTATGTTAATTTGTTTAATGTTTCCATATACATAAATGGTGTGGAACTAATAGAGCCTGGAATTCCCTGAACAAGGTGAGTGGACATTGTGGTCCTGGTAAGTGAACAACTGTTGTTGTTTTTCTAGTAGCTTGTTATGCAAGGAGCTAGCTTGATGTCCCAGATGCAGACCTAAATACTGTTATTGTTTTATGTGTCTGGCCCCACTGCACCAGCTGTATGATGAACGAAACGTTGTCCTAACACAGTCATAATTTTCTGTGGTCTTGCCAGTCTGCCTTTGTATTACCCTTGTAGCCAGTAATACTGGAAAAAAGTAACAGGAAACAGATGACCCAACTGAACTGAGCTCTTCTGTGTGTTAGTTATCTGTATGTACCATATATCTTTATTTTTGCCTTTACTGTGTTAATTATCTGCTTCCTCACGCCTATTTTAAGAGGTTTAAGTACTGCCATATTTAGGAAGGGGTAGTAATCTACAAGGGAGGCTCCTAGTAGGTACATTGTCCCCTGATTTTCCTTTGGCTTGATCTTAATAGAAAAAGTTAGAGATGTTAGTATTACTCTGCTAAAGCAATCTATTGATTGTTCTCACAAAGACACATATAAAATACCTCATTCATAGAGATGCCATAAATCTTAGACTGATGTTTTCTGTTTCTGATTATTGCTTGACTTTCAGCTACCTGGTGGATCTGTCCTTTCAAAGGGCAAGGATAATAAGCAGAAATGTCTTTTCAAATAGCTGTCTTCCTAGGTGTCCTGGGTTCAGCAGTAGCAGTCATTTTTCCCCTTCTTGGTAGCTGGTGCAGTGCAGTGTTTTGACTTTCAGCTTGGGAACAGAGCTGATAGTGATGTTTAGGTTTGGCCAAGGACTTTGTGAGCCTCATGCTCTGCCAGGGAGGAGGGGAGGCCAGGAGGAAGCAGAGACAGGACACCTGACCCAAACTGACCAAAGAGGTATTCCATACCACAGCACGTCATGCCCAGGAGGTAACTGGGAGTTAGCTTCTGCAGGGTTGGACAAGCTTGGTCGGGCTGGGGGGGGGCGAGTTATCGGTCGGCTGGTGGTGAGATGATGTATTCTCTTCCCTTGTTATTTCCTTTATATTATCATTGGTGGTAGCAGTAGTGATTTGTGTTATACCTTAGTTACTAAACTGTTCTTATCTCAACCCGTGGGAGTTGCATTCTTTTCGATTCTCCTCTCCGTCCCTCCGAGAGCAGGGGGAGGGCAAGAAAAGGGGGGGGAGTGAGCGAACGAATTACCTGACTGGGTTTAAACCACGACACTAGGACAAGTACTACTTTCAGTGCTTTTGCCTGGGAGCATTTGCCTGTCGTAACGAACTTCTGATGGACAATCTCAGTCCAAGTTCCTGTGATTTTATTACTAATTTTTTTTTCTCTTTCAAAGTGAAGATCTTGGTATGATACAGGTACCTGCCTGTATGTCTGCTATCAAAAACATTACTTACCTGTCTCTTTAATAAAATGAAGGAAACCTCAGAACTTTCCATGCTCAGACTTGCACTGAAACTACCTGGCTATCCGGGTTTCAGCTCAGTAGCTTGTCCTTAGCGTGTTTCAGCTGATTACAACTATCGTTAAAAGAAATTCAATTTCCTGAGTTAATAAGATTACATACAAACAGTAAAACTAGAACCAAACAAAATTTCTCTTTGCTTGTAGCTTTTATTTACTCAGAAATAAAATGATTAATGAAATGTTCTGGTTTGCATTCTTCTCCTCAAAATGAATTTAAGAAAATGGCTATATTCTCAAATTTCCCCCAGTAACGCCTTATGGGTAAGGCAGAGTGTTTAGGGTAGTTTTATAATAAATCACTCTGGTAATTTCTGAGTGAAAACAGAACAGTTTTTAATTTTTTTATGTGTCAAGTGGTGTATTTCCTAACTTGTAATTTGAAATTATTTTACTTCAGTGTTTGAATTCTTTGCATAGTTTGGGTTGTTCTGTTTTGTTTTGGTTTGGTTTAAGGTGCTAGCAGAAGTGTTCGTTTTATGTGAAGTGAGTGGTATTTTTTTGAGTATTCTTGTTAATTAAGTAATCACTGATTCTAGGAATTAAATTATTGACTAATTCTATGCTTTCTCCCCTTCAGACTATATTTTATTTGATTATTGCTGATCTTTCATAAGTTTGCACAGCATTAGCTCTTACGGAGTCCTTGAAACAGGTTTGCTAAAGTTACAGTTTTACTAATATTGAATATAACTAATTTTAATGCTAATCTTTTGTTAAAGAAAACCAAACAAAATCCACAAAAAACCCAAAGACATGTTCCAGTATGATTGAAAAATATGAACCTGTTACGTGAATTGAAATGTGCCTGTATCAGCTTTAATGTCGCATTCCTTGTGACAGTGAAAGATTTGCCTTGAGCTTTACGAATTAAAGAGCACTTACTCAGGATACACTTAATCAGGCAAGATGGCAAGAGATCCGTGATACTGAGGCCAAGAGGTTTTCATGCACTGACTTTCAAAGACATGAAACATCATTTTTTTGACACCATTGCTTGTGGGTATTTGAAAAATTTTACGTGGCTTCTTTTTTAAAAACATCTTCATTAGCTTCAAATACTAATGTTTTGGGGGTGTTAAATTGACCTTTTGAGAGGTTGTGTGCACTTTGGCTAATAGAAGCTGTAATACCATATTGGAGTTGTGACCTGATGAAAAGCTCTTCAACTGTTTTATATTGGACTTGAGCAATGGCAGAAATCTTCTCTAGCTCGCTATGGTAGACATGCCTGCAGCAGAATGGAAAATGGATACGCAATGCAGAGCTAGAAAAAGAAATATCTGGGGTGAGCAATTTGTACTTTCCCAGAGGGGTACAGCTGGTAGTTGCTGAGTGGAGCAGATATGGAAGTGAGACAAGCCATGGGGTATGTAAGTACCGAAGTTTAACAGTGCAGTGGTAGCACAGAAGGTGTGTCACGTGTGCCCAGTACAGTACAAAACACACAGATGCTTTCAGCTTTTTGGATCTGCTGTACCTAAACACTTCTCTGCCACTTATGGTTTGGTTCGTTCACAGGAAGTACAGAAATAATTTATTGCTGATCATATTACTGCTAATACTGTTTGTTTGGTTTTTTTTTAATTACTCCCCCTTTATTTTCAGTGGATGTCTTTCTGAGTTTGGAAACCATTCATCAGCACCAGTACCCAGTATGGTATTTATGTGTTGGTGAGGATTGAGTTACATTTCTTGAAGCTTAGAAATCTCTGTTTTGACTGCCTTCTGAATCGGGGTACAATTAAATGAATGTTGGAGTCAGAAAAAACTTCCGTATGTGAGAACTAAAGTAATGTCAATAATTGTGTTATATAGTTATATAGTTGTAACACTTGGATAAACCATTTGCTAGTTGTGAAAGAATTAGATACATTGTACAGAAAAAAAGGCATTTGTGCTTCTTAGCTGTGTTCCCTTAATGCGACAAAGCCAAAGTCTAATTTCAGGAACTGTTTTAATATTTTTGTGGACTTTAATTCATCAAAAACATTAGTTCACATTAAAATTCTTATATTTCTGTCAGTCCTAAGTAATTTTATTTAACTTTCTATTAGTGTGTTGTTATAGCTCTCATTTTTCTTGCTTTCCCTTCTTCCAGTGTTAGTTTTCCAACCCAGGTCATTGCTGTTCCAACACGCCCAAAGTATTTCATGCATATTTTTAATTGTTAATGGCTTTTTCTGAGCATTGTGTCAATTTAAAATAACGTGCCAGTGTACTTATTGTGCCCTTCATTCTAATATGTCGTTGTAATTTTTAACATTTTTGTTACTATTTGGTTGCTTTTGCTGCATTTAGTGTTGTAATGTTTTACTTAATGTTATATTTAGGATTTGAAGGTTTCTGGAAGGAATGTATTTTTGAATGTGTGAAGATAGAGTAAGTTACTGTGTTTTGAACTGTTACCTGTGCAACTGTGTTGTAGCTTGCACACCTGCAATTATAGCAATACAATTCTAAGTTATATTCAAGAGAAATGCAATTGTCCAGTCATGGATGCAAGAGACAAAGGGAAATCACCTCTGTTACGTGAAAGTAATTTAGAGGAAAAGACATATTTAAGGTAAACAATGCAATGATAAACTCATCTGCACCATGGACCAGGAAACTCAAAACTTAACTTTCCTTTATCTCCAGCATTGCTTTGATGTCCAGCTTCTGATGTGTTTCTTAGTCTTTTCTTCCTTTGGATTTCTGTAATTTTGTTCATCCCCAAACAGTAACATATCAAAAGGCCTTGGCATGACTTCAGCTAGAGAGGCATCATTTTGGATTGATCTGCCAGAACAAATGTTCCTAAAATGTTGCAGGTAAGAAAAAGGAGAGAGAATTTTTTGCCGTTTTAAAGCTTATGTGGGGAGGTGATACCTGTTTCTGAAGGATGCTGCAAAGTTAGATGGAAATCATAGATGTATTGGGTTGAAGGGCTTTCAGGAGGCCTGGATCTGTGATTTTCCCAGGGATGGAAGTGACCTGCATGTAGTTACCTTTCTGAAGTCATTAGGGAACTTCCCCAGGCTTCACAGCCTTTGAAAGACAATAAAGGACAGCCTCCTGATGCCAGCCACCTCTTCCAGCGCTCTCAGATGTGTCCTGTCTATTTCTATGGACTTGAGGAAGAGAACTGCATCCAAGTGGGGGGATGTACCATACTTGGATGAGGTAGAGGACTGTGGCCAAGAGAGAGTCCAAGTAAGGGGAACATGTTGGGGCTATGGTATGATGGGAAATATAAAGCATGGAGGAAATAGCTAGGTTTTCTTGCCTATAAAATAAACATGAACAAGTCTAAAATTAACTTAAAATTAACTTGTTTAAAAAAAAGGCACACTCACTATTCCACCAAGGAACATCTGACTTTTATCAGATGGCTTAGCCTAATATTTTCAAGACAGCTGGGATGCTTTCGGTGCAGGCATGTGAATGGAAGCAGTGGGGTGTAAATGTGGAGAGGGAAGGGTTAGTTGCATGGAGGATGGTTATTTGAGATACTCCAGCTGTGGAACTCACTCCCTCTAGCAGTTTCTTTTCCTTACCCCCCATATGTTTGCAGGGACATTTTTCATCTGGTATTTCCTGGACTGTGGACCAATTCTGGGTTGTCTATGGCTATTTGAATTTATAAATGCAAGAGCTGCTTATATGTTTTCTTGAAACAAGCTGACCTCCTATTTGGTTGCATTCAGTCTCTATAAAAATACATACCAAACCACAAACATAAGGTGAAGAAAATTATGATTTTAATAGCTTGTATACAAAGTACCCTGTAATTTTGCAGAGAAAATACAAAAGTGGTGGCCTGGAATAACATAATTGACTTACAGTAGAACTCTGGGGGTGCCAGTAAGTTTGCAAACTTAAAGGTAATTCATCCTGTTTATAATATGCATGTTTCTTTGTGGCATCTGTATTTAGCTAGTGGAATTCTCCATGACAAGCTATTAGTCTGCCAGGTTTTACACTGGGGTTTTAAAGAGAGGTTTTCAAATACAAGTTTTTAAAATAAGGGTAATGAAGTTGTTTGTAGTTAAAATAGATGATCAGGAAGGATCATGGAGGCTGGAAGCCTCATGTGTTAGAACTTAGTCCAAGAACTTTGAGCCAACTCCTGTTCATTAAAATGTTGTCTCTCCTTTCTCAGAGGCCTCCAGTCTGGAGGGCTGTTGGCAACCAGAAGAATCAATGTTCTGATTCACTGTTGCAAATCCCGGATGCCTTCCTTTAATTGATGGCTGCAGTGGCTGACTTAATAAAATTGAATAAGAGTTAATTTTGATCTTTAACTACTAGAAGGCTGTTCAGCTTCTTGTTATTACAGTTTTTGTCCAGCTAACATTATTTTCATGTACTTCAGCATAAACCGTAGATTTCTGTAGACAATCATTTTCATGCCCTGCTGTGCTAAAGCTGTTAAGCTATAATACATATATATTGCTGTGGTTCAGTATAAGTTTAGATAATGACATAATGAACTGGTAATAACTACTGGTGTGTTTTATCAACCTTGCTTTCTTAACCAAATTCACATCAACTGTAGACTAAGGGTTTTGCCTGAGAGGCCAGTAGGTGTGTGTAATTTTGCACATTGCTTTTGCATGCTTTTAGCTAATTCTGTAAAGTAGCTAATATTTGGCACCCATGAATGTTGTTTTTATTCATCTGGCTTTTTCCCATGCAAATACCCATTTAATGTGGTCACCAACTATAGAAATAGTTAAACAATGCTGTAAATGGAGATGTTTTCTTTGTTGGGATGATTGCTGACACATTGAATTCTTTTCATTAAGTAATTTGACCACAAGAATCTCTTTACTTTGGAAGAAGTGGAGGAAAAAAGCTCTACCAAATAGATTTTTCTCTCAGTTGTCGTATTTGCAGGGCTTATATATAGGGCAGTAGAATTCAGGATAAATTACACAAGGTATTGGATGAAAATGAAGACTAAAATAAACATTCAATTCCTCTTTTTTGCATTTGACCATTACACACAAACATTTGGTTATAAATAGATACCTTGTCCATGCTGGAGTCACTTTTCATGTTCAAAGGAGGATTCTGGAAAATGATTTAAAGCAATTATGCAATTTGAAACCCTCAGTTAGTTTGTGAATCTTTGGTACAATTGGATTACTTTTATATGCTTTGTAATAAATACCAAAAAGCTCTCTAAAGTAAAACACGTTCCAGCTGGGTAATACTGAGAGAATTTGCAACTGCAGTTGTTTTTAGCTCTTGATAATCTTCCATTAGCAGGGTGTCTGTATGCTATAGGTATATATGATAGCTACTGTTACAAGAATAAATGCTATTGACAAGTATTCTGTCAACCTGATGGACATAAATCATCTAATTAATTTGCTGTTAGCATCTACCTTGCTTAAAAGCAGTGGGACCATTCAAGTTCTGAGGATAACACAGCACATTCTGTGTCTACCATCCTTTTCAGGATAGTCTTGTGGGTCTCATCCTGAAGTTAGTGTCTTTGTGAAGGTCATTTTCTGACCATGAAAATGTAGGCTTACATGTACAGAATTGCTGTGACTTAATATCTGCCTTCGTGTACAGGGAAGAGTCAGTGCAGAAAACTGTAAGACAAAGTTTTTAGCTGTTGCTCTCAAGCTGTGTTTGAACAGTAACTCTTTATGCCTGGGTGACCAAGTGTACCTTATATAAAGGTTGAAAGTGCTCTCCTAATTGTATGCACCTTCTGCACATTGAAAAAGAATAGAAAATACTTCTTTATTCCTTAATTTTCTGGTTTGAACCATGAAAGCCAAAGCTGAAGTCAACATCCATGAAGCCAAACAGGAAGAAATGACTAAAAGCAGTAAATCCCAGAAGGGACTAGTTTAATTCTAAGCTATACTTCCAACCCTGCTGTCACTGTGTGAAGAGTAAGAAAATCAGTCAGGTTTTGACATACAGGAGGAATCTGTACGAATTTCTATGACCCATCAGCTTAATGAAATACATCCCTAATGCACACTGATGCAGTGTTCTTTAGGATTGCACATAATATGGAGAGTTGCCCTACATGTGTGCACACCTAACTGTTTATTCATTTTAGAAATTATATTCATGTGGGGTAAATGATTCATAAACTAAATGAACTAGCAAGTTCAGTACAGCTAGGTTTGGTTTCAGTTGGTTGTTGGTTTGAATCCCAAAATCTTAAGCTTCTGGGAGCCAGGAATCAGAGATGAGCATCTTCAATGTAATTTACAGTATAAACCTGACACTTCCAGTGAACTTTGTTGGATAGCTTCCTGTTTTAACATATTTAAAGTGTATTCCTTTTTCCTTAAATGTTCATTAATTATATAGCTTCCATAAAAGTAGAAACTGAGTACTATGCAAGCTTGACAGCGTAATTTTCTGGTGGGCAGCTGACATTTTTTAACTGCACTCGAAGGAAAAATGACACCTCGTTTATCTGGATAGCTTCCCTCTGTCTTTTTTGAGACCTGACAGTTTGTCAATTTAAAGGTGCAGTTTTTACACTGTTCAGATTACTGCAAAATATTTTAGAGTAGTTCAGGCTGTAGTTCTTGAAAGAAGACAGAGCTTTTTATAGACATTCCCCTGTCTGTCTTTTTCAAATCAAATGCTTCCCCTACTTGACCAAGCATTAGTTATCAATCATGGTTATTTATGTGTTAGAACTAAAAAGAGAAGAATAAAATGTACTTTCTGAAATGTGACATGAACCAACTTTTGTCTCTTTGCCCCGGTTGCATCTTCTGTCTGTCCATACAACTGTTTGTTAATTCTGCCATTAATTATTTCACTTGTGGGTTCTGCTATTTAAAGCTCTACAGAGCCCTTTAAAATTTGGACTGTTTTTCATTTGTCCTAGAACATTTTCATGTCTGCCAACTACTTTTTAAATTGTCAGCAGTTGCTCTGGTCTCATTCTTAGGTTTCCCCTCTCCTTTCATGCTAGATGTTACGGTTTGTTTTCTATTCCTGAAATTTGTCACTTTTTCTTCTGCAGAGTATCTTCATTACTAGTGGAAGAAGCTTCTAGTCTGGTGCTCCCAGTCTGTCGCAGCTAGAGCTATTGTATTTCTCTACATTATGAAAATCAGAGTTCAGGAGAATTCTGATTTATTTCAGCAATTCAGGCATGGGTTAAATTGCATTTTAAAGCAGAATCCCAAATTTCTTGTCTTCTCTCAAAAGGTAGCTATGAAAACCCACAGAAGTGTTTAGAAGTGTTGTTTGGATTTATGTACCAGATCTGAACATACAGCTTCAAGAAGAGAATTGTACAAATTAAAATTGAATGTTACTGCATTATTTTAGTAGGACATGGAAGAATCGGTAACTGTCTACCAAAACTGGTAGATAATCCCAAAACTGCTTCATTTCCTTTCATACTGAGCACTTAAACCCATCTTAAATCTTTTCCTTCCTCTTGTCTCTCCAAATGTATTCTGAAGATGTGATTTTCATGCATGTTTCAGTCTCTCAGATCCTACCTAATGAAAACCACAAATGAAATCTATACTGCTGAAAGGCACTGCAAGGCTCACAAGCAGCTACCTGTGCAATCATACCAGTTGTGTGCTCTATTTAACTGTTACTACATGATACTTGTATGAGATCTTTTTTGTGTTTGATGATACTTTGTTGGTATAAATTATTTCACACAGGTCAGTACTGCATCCAGTTCTGTTTAACATCTTCGTTAGTGATCTGGGTGATGGTCCTAGTGTACCCTCAGCAAAGTTTACTGATGACACACGGCTGGGAGGAGTGACTGATATGCCAGAGGGTCATGCTGCCATCCGGACTGTGAAAGGCTGGAGTAATGAGCTGACAAGAACCTCATGCAGTTCAACAAAGTCCTGCACCTGGGGAGGAACAGCCCCATGCTCACATCTGCTTGGCTGGAAGGCAGCTGTGCAGAAAAGAGCCAGGGGGTCCTGGTGGACACCAAGTTTGATATGGGCCAGCAATGTGCTCTTGCTGCAAAGGCAGCTGCTGGTATCCTGGGTTGCATTAGGAGGGCTGTTGCCAGCAGGTAAAGGGAGGTAATCATTCCCCTCAGCACTGGTAAGGCAGTACTTGGAGTGTTGTGTCCAGTTCTGAGCTTCCCAGTGCAAGAGAGAGAAAAAGCTACTGGAGACAGTCCAGCAAAGGGCCACGAACGTGAATAAGGGGCAAGAGCATCTATTCTCTGAAGAAAAGCTGGAACCGTTCAGCCTGAAGAGAAGATTTGGAGAGAATTTCATCAGTGTGGACAAGTATCTGGTAGGAAGGTGTAGACAAGATGGGGCCAGGTGCTTTCAGTGGTGTCCAGTGGCAAGAGGTAATGGACACAAATAGGAGATCCATCTGAACATCAGGAAACACTTTTTCACTGCGAAGGTGGCTGACCACTGGTACGGATTGCCAAGAGAGTTTGTGGAGTCCCCTTGGAGCTATGCAGAAGCTGCCTGGACCTGGTCCTGGGCAACCAGCTGTAGGCGACCCTGCTTGAAGAGGGGGTTTGACCACATGACCTATAGAGATCCCTTCCAACCTCAATCATTCTTTGATTCTGTGAAACAATGATGGAAATAATCAGCTATCCATACTCCATGTCCATGTTCTAAGTTCTGAAAGTTCTGTCAGATTGCAGTTATGTAGAATTGAACACAGGAGCCTAGTCAGCAGTACCACAACTATGTGAAAACTCTCCTTCAGACTATCCATAGTAGGTTTTCCTGCCTACTAGTTCCCCTGGCATCTCAGAACATACTAAGAATTTTTTATATGTCAAAGCAAGATGGAAATTAAATAAGGAATTCAGTCAATTAGACATGCCCATTTTCCCCTTGAGAATAGCAATTTAAACTCATTTCTGTAAGCAGTTCTATGTCAATTTATCAACAACCAGTACTAGAGGATCCATCTCATTACACAGATGTAGCTCAGCTCAGGCAAGTAAAGTTACAGCACCTGAAACCAAAGGAAACAGGGAAAATCAGGACCCTGAGTGATTTATATATGTTGAGCTAATTTATTCCATCTTTGCCAGAATTTATGTAGCAATTCAGGTTCGGTATGAAAAAGGAAGAATAGTCTGCAGAATCAGGTTAAGGTAGTGCTTGATCATTTCTCTCTGGAAAGTCATAAATTTATAAGTTATGTAGGTAGTCTGAGCAGTATACCCACTCTTTTTTTTGTCTGTTATTGGCAATGAGCCCAAAGCACGAGGGAGAACAAAGTTAAAACTGTGTGATAGTCAAGGCTGATATCTTAGGCTACTGTAAATCATTTCCTTCTGGTTCTGCATCTCCCAGGGTATTTCTTACTGTAAGGACTGTCTTTCATGAGCAGACACAATTGAATCCACGCTGCACCAGATTATTTGCTGCTTTTTTCCTAAAGACAATTCTGGTCACTTTTCAGGCTGACTTATGGCTGTTTCTTGCATGTTAAAATTCTTGCATAGGCCAAGAAGTCCTAACTTTCAGTCTGGGCTCATGAAAAGGAAAACTCATGTAAAGTTCATAATTATTTTCAAGTAATACACAAAAGAGTTGGCCTGCTTGATTCAAATCAGTTTACATTAGAACTGTGGTCAAGAATGTGTCTTCATGGATATCTCCTCCATTAATGTTGCCGTTTTCTTTAGTTAAAAGTTATAGCTGAAAGCATGAGGTTAAGTTTGGTTTCAGCTCACGTTTTTGTGTTTTTTGATTCTTAACAACTTTTTTTTATACTGTATGACATATGTGGCTTTTTTTTCCTGGTTTGTTTTCTTCATATTTTCTTTTAGTTGTAGATAGTAGTCTGGGGATTTGATTTTTACCTCTTTTTTTTTTATAAAGAATCTGTCATCAGCCTTTAATACTGTTGAACAGAAGGTTTTTATGCATTTCTTTTCTTTCCACGACAAACACAGTGCATTGTTGGTTTTGCGTGTTGCCAAGTTATGTGTATTTTGTTGCCATATAAGTAGTATTCCATTGGTAATTTCCACTCAGGCTAAATGTCTTGCTTATCTCTCTGCTCTGATCTCTTGACTCTGACGGCAAAGTGTGTGTGCGTGTATCATGGAGATGATAATGATTTTGGTGACAATGTATTGGTGGTGCATAGAACGGTTTTCTTGTGTTCAAGTGTTTGGTTTCCTGAGGAAAGGAGACAGCCTCAGACATTTGCTGCATGATGTAAAACTGGACATGAAGAGCTGTAGTGCTATCTGCAAAACACATGCCATAAAGCTACTGGAGTTGTACTGGACAGTTATTAGAACAGTAGGACCTTACAAGGATTATGTGGGTAACACTGTTACAGAAGTATGACTGAGCCAGGCTCTTTAGGAAACTTAAGCCCTGCTTTTCACCAAACTTAGCTGGTTTGTTGTGAAGCTTCCCCAAAGGCTTTTTGCACACTAGAGCAGTGACTGCTGAGAGCTAACTGGCTGGAACCTGGAGCAGATAACAAGGATGCTAATGTGTTCTGGAGGCATTCTGTTCAGTGCTGACAATCTGATTGCATAAAATAGTTTGTCAGTCATTAATTCAAGAGGTTCCTAAAACTTTCTCCCTTTTTCAGAGTCGGAGGCCATATGCGTGTTTTTCTGCTCAGTCTGTGAAAGCAGATTTCACTTGCATGAGGAACTCTTCCCAGTTCTACCCTGCTGCCTGCCTGCAAATGGGGATCAATGCAGTGTAGTTTTCAGTCCTGTCTACAAAGAAATTCCTTAAGCTTATGTTTTCCAGCAGTTGGTATCTTTTTTGTTGCTGGCATAACAGAGAGGTGCAGGATGTGCAAGGCTGGGATTAGTGCAGGCAGTTTTGCACTATTTTTTGAAGTTGGCTGTGCTGTCATCACATCTTTTACTGCATTCAGTGATTGTGTTACAAGTGAGGCCAAGTAGACTTACTCCCTAATGTTAAAAATTTGGGGGTTATCATTCTGATCCCCTTGATGCAAAATACCTTTGGTACAGAAATTGGTAGCATAGACAGTTAGGAATCTGTTTAAAAGACATGCAGAAGGGAAATTTTACTGAGCTTTGAAGGGTAAAATATTATTTGTTTACAGAGGAAAATAAATTCTTTACACTGTAATGAAATACAGGAAACTTCAGCACAAATGCTAGTCACAGTTTTAAAAGAAGTATTAAGTATGTGTGGAAAAGAAATACTGTAAAGGCAAATTAATTTGGAAGGCCTGATGCAGAAAAAAACATTTGGAAGCTTTTGAGTTTGTATTTCCACAGAACAGTGTTTATCTGTGCAGAAGGTAATTTGATACTACAGTGTCTGATAGTTTTGATTACTTTCTTTCTCTTTCAGGTAGGTTTACTAAGAGGAAAGTGGAGTACCAAGATTGATTTGGCTGATTGAATTGCTGGATTTTCTTGATGCCTCAGAGTTTTCTTATTAGAATGGGACTGACAGAGATTGTTACCTAGCATATGACAGAGGTAATATTTACTCACTAGATACTACTTTTAAATATACCAGATACAAACTTGGTGGAAAAGCAGGATTGAGTAGCTGCAGGGGAAAAGTAATGATATTGAAAGTTTTGAGGATAATTTGGACTTGGATTCTTCTATTCCATTTTGCAAGAAGTATACATGTTACAGTAGCATCACTAATGCTAATGCAGAATAGGATCATGCATGCCGTTAAGTACAAGTATCTTTTACATACATCATAGTGTGATTTAGAGACTTGCAATTGTGTGGTATTTGTGGTTAACTTTCTTAGCCTCAGTGAGGGTGAAAGAAGAGAGGAAGGATAAATTTGTGGTTTAAGTATGAAATTGGAAAATAGGAGATCTGTTTCTGATTTGATGACAGATGATTTGTTTTGTGGGAAAATCCTTTTCTGTTCCTTAATTTCTGCTTATGTAAATGGGAGAGTTACAAAAAGTATTGCCTGATTCTGCTGAATAGGGGACTTAATTCATTAATATTTGTAATGTGTTTTAAGACCAGAGGGAGGAAGTTAACATCAAAAAAATTGGACTTGGAAGAAGTTACTCATTTAATGCCTCTCTCAAAAGTTAAATGGCAGTAGATTGCCCTCACAGAAACATGTTTTACTGGTATGATTATGTCCAATTCATAGGTACCTGTAATGATGAAGGTAAATTTATAGTTGTTTCTGGGGGATTTCTGTCATATCTGCCATATTTTATCATCTACCATCTCTACTATTATCTGCCAGCCTGGCATATCTGCCACTTGTATCTTTTCAGCTCTTTTTTTCCTTAATATTGCCTGTCCAGTTGATGCCAGGGAGTATTCCAGAAAGTGTTTTTTTTTTTTCTGTTGTCTTTTTCCCCACACGAATGGTTGTAGCCACAAAATGTATACTATAAACCTGTATTTAGCCCTGCAGCTCAAGTTTTAAATACTAAGACCACTGGATACAGTCTACCGCAAGTGAAGTAAAGTATTACTGTTAAAGAGGAACAGATCCCATGTATACACAAAAGCTTTATTTCACTGGAGAAAACAAGTAAGCTTCATTTCAACAGAACTGGGTGTCCTGTTCTTTTTGTGCTTTTTTTAGTTGATGATACTTTTATCAACAGTTACATATGTTACTCATGATATTGGTTCTTTAATGGAGTTTAGCACTGCTCTGTATTGTTCTTTTGGAAAAATACGAGTACTGTGCCAAGTGGTATGTTGAACTGAGCAGTATGTTGAACACATTCCTGTGTAACTGTACTGTGCCAGGCATCACTCTATCACACTCCCCATCCCAGAAGCAGCACTTGTCATCACAATCTTTATGTTCCTGAGCAGAATTGATAATCCCCACTCTTTAGAGCACTTCTTCACTGCCACCTTCTCACCAAAATTCAGTTTTTTGTGTAGTCAGATGTGCCTTTATCACTTACAGGGCAGGATACAGCAATAGAATATATACCCAGGGCTTTGTGCCCTGGGAAATTCTAGATAATTCGGAACCTAATGGACTCTTCTAGTGACACAGACAACTGCAAGTATTTTAGACGCTTCCTCTGTTCTCAACACAGAATATCTTGACAAGTTTAAGGTCTTGCTTTTCATTGAAGGGTCTCAACACAAGCTAAATATATCATGAGACTGAAAGTCAGAGATGGCTAATGGTATGGCTTCTTTGGCACAAAGTATTATTGAGGGGATGGAGAACAGTAAATAAGCATAGTGGAAAGGGTCACTATGTTTGCATGAAATAAGCAACTTTTCAGGCAAAATTTACTTTCCTACCTGCAATTGCTGCATGCTTTTTGACTTTCATACACAAGGGCACAGCATTTTCAAAATACTATGTCTTCCTCTGTGTTTCTGCTTCACTGTTGCTAATTTCCAGCTAAAAACCTGACTATCGTGTCACACTCAACCTGCTGTCTCACCAGTGTCTTTGAAAAAGTTTTCTTGGATGCTTGTTTTTTCTGCCCATGCTCCACTCCATGCTCTGCTTGGGAGCTGGGTACATGGTAGTCATTCATCCAAGTGCTTGATGCACAGCTGCTAGACTTTTATTACTAATGTCTTGCTGAACATCAGCTCAGCCCATGATGTGGATTCAAAATGTGCCAGGTTTTCATACTGCTTCACAAAACATAAGGCACAAAAGTGCTTCTAGTAATGTTTCCAACAACTTCTCCATCTCCGTCTTCTATGTGTTACCTTGATGCATACCGCCACAACACTGGGGTATGGAAGACAGTTTTATACACATTTAACTTGTCAAGGGATCTGGTTCTTTGCCAGCTTACTCAGTAATCCTTCTAGTGTCCTGAGTATGAGAAACTACCTCATTTAGAAAACACCACTGGCATTGATAAATGTTAAAATAACTGATTTGAGAAATGACTGGATGTTCAATCCCATAGATGAGCATGGAAGTGCAATACATGATCTTTCAATGGCTGGTTAACTGTTTTTTTCAGGCTGAATGTTCCAAAACAAATTGTAAAGGCAGAAGTTTAACCAAGAGCAGACAATCATAATTGGGGTAGGCACCACATCTAACCAGTGCACTAATATTAATGTACAAGAGTGCCAAACAGGCTGCTGAGGAAATCCTAAATACTGAGTGCAGCCTGGAGAGATTAAACAATCTTACTATCATTTATAAGTGTAGATGTTTTAAAGGAGCAGCTTATGCTTTAAAGTTGCTGTGTGCGTAAGTACCACTGTGCAGCTTTGTGAAAGGGATTGATTTTATGACATGTCCTTTTGGACATCAGAGGGAGAGTGTCAGGTTGCCCTAGACCTTAATTCACAGTGATGTTCAAATGTTGCTTTTGGCACCTGTCCTGAACTTGGCTGTGGTATAATTTTTTCCTGCAAGCTGGGGAGATGCAGGCAGGTGCTGTTATCAGAAAGAAACCCCTGTGGTTATCACAAATAGGATTTCTCCCCTTTTGCCCATAAAATCTTGACAGCATTCTGCATGGTCTGTTATCCCACATCACACTCACCAATAGGAAAAAAGTGATTAATCAGTCAGGAGCTGGAAATTGGCTCTGTATTTCAGCAGGAATCTAACCTGAGCCAGGTGCTCTCCTGTCTTTCCCAAATGCCACTTCGTGGTTGTCTTCACCGTTTGGCTATCAGCTTCTCATGTGAATGAAGGGAGTCGGGTTTGGTCCTTGGTGTAAACCTCTGAGGGGGCTTGCTTGTTATCTAAGCATAGGTAACGAGTACCTTGCAGAATCAGCACCTTGTAGCTCTTAACAGTTGTTTTTTCTCTCTATCTGAAAAGTGCTTGGTTGAGGCTGTGGACAGAAAGCTTGGGGAATTCATGGTTCTGAAAAGGTGACAAAAAGAGGGGAAGGAGTATTGAAAGGGTCTTTCTGCTGTAGAAAGTGGTAAAACCACTCTGGGAAAGGCTGTGATTTTTCAAAAGCCTGCTGGCACTATTTGTAGTTCCCTTTGAGTTGTGTTACTTGAATTATCTGTGAAGCATTTTGAAGGTGGAAGATGCTCTGTACAGAACTACCAGCTCAAATCTAAAGCCTGAAGTTGTGTTTGGCATCCAGATGCTCCCTCCCAAAGGCTTTGGCTTTGTGTTACAGCACAACCCAGAAGATCTTTGTTTTCTGCTTCGAAGCTGCAGCTAGACCCTTGTAAGTACAGCTGGTGAGCTTTAGCCTTGATACAGGCACAAATCAAATGCAGTGCTCGTCCGAGTTGTGGCCCCATCTGTCTGTAATCAGAGGGATCTCAAAGCAGTTCTGACACTAAATTGGTGACAGGATGTTATTAGAAGTGTCCCTCAGTAAGTCCTGAGAGCTGTAGTTCATAGAAATAAAACAAAGGTAACTGCTGTATGTTTGCATGTTGAGTACGGATGTGGTTGTCACTATTGGCAGCAGTGTGAGGATTTCGTTACACATTGCGTATAGGTCATGCTTAAACTTGTTGATTCTTTCTTCTGGACAGAGGCTTGGGACACCTTTTGTCACGCATCTGAGAGCTATTAATAGGAGTGTTTGAGCCAGAAAAAACACAACATACACCTTGTCATTATTTCGAAAAGCTTTTTTTCTGGGGGAAGTTCGGTTGGCACAGGAAAGCCACATCTTAATGCTCTTGGCTTTGGTTGTGGACTGCTCGCAGAGAGCAGTGGGTGGCCGCCCTACTTGATGAGAAGTCGCAGCTCGAAGTGCTTATAAGAACAAAGCCCACCCATCTTCGTGTCTTCAGACCGCAGGTCTGCTTCCCCGGCCAGTGTCGGCAGGAGCGGGAGCTCATCCCCACCACCTCCTGCCCCGGCAGCTCACCCGCGCCGCTGGGTGTCCCTCAGCGGGAAGGCGGGAGGCTCGACCGCGGGCGCCTCTGCTGGGGGCGGCCGGTGCTGCCGCTCCCTGTGCGGCGCCTCCTCAGCCCGGCAGCGCGGCGGGCGGGCAGAGGGACGGGAGCTCGCCGCCGCCGTCGCTTCGGAGCTGTGGCAGCGCAGCCGGACCCCACGGCCCGCCTTGAGGGCGGCGGTGGGGAGCGCCTCCGCTACCGGCCATGGAGCTCTCTCTGCGGCTGCTCCTGGCATCCTGCCTCTCCCTGGGGGTGGCTGGCGAGTTTGACAGGAGGTAGGCGCCGGCTTCCGCGGGCGCTGCTCGGGGCTGGACGCGCGCTTGGTGCTGCTTCGGGCAGGTTGGAGTCCTGCGGGGCGAGCGGAGGGAGCCCGGGATCACCCCCCGACGGGGCGAGGGGCGCCGTCGGTAGTAACGGCACGCGGGCTCCTGACCGCCGGGGAGTGAAATGGCGGCGGGGGGCTCGTTACAGGTCCCGGGACCCCAGTCCCCCCTCCCGGCCCAGGAGCGGTGCCCGCGGCCGGCTGGCTGAGGGGGCCCAGCCGCACGGCCAAACCGCGACCGGCCGCAGGTGGAGGCGCGGGTCCGGCGGGACCTGGAGCCGCTCCCGGGGCTCCCCGATGGGCTGTTTCGGCCCCGCGCCCTCCGTCCGGTCCTCCCCGCGCGTTACTCGGCAGCTCAAGTACGGGCTGAGGTACGGAGCGTTTATTACTCCGGTGGGGTGGCGTCCTGCAAGGATTAAAACCGAAGTACTTTGCGTGCTGTGAAAATAAAATCAGTTTATTGACGCCTCGAGGCACTGAAACAGAATACGGTGAAGATCACAACTCAAGTTTTAACATGAAGCGAAGTGAAAATGGATGCTCGGAGAGCGGGTGCCTCATGGGTCGTGCCGAGCGTGTCAGGTGTAGGGAGCGGCTGCGAGGCGGGCCGGGGAGCGAGCGGGAGAACCCCGCATGGTGCTGCGGGGAGCTGGCGCGGCGGTTCTGTGTGCGGACAGATCGGGCAGCGAGATCCCCCCTCAAGGATTCATTCCCTTTGGGCTTCGTTCAAAGGCAGTGGGTTTCAGCTTGTCGTTAAAAAACATTAACGATTTATGTCAATACTTTGTAATTGCTTGGGACCGTGGAGTCTTTTCCTTGGAACAAGGGAAGACTCGGCTCTTCTGTTGTATTTAATTTCTGTTCAACAGTTCAGGAAACTTTTGTTTTGCTTTTTTTTTCCCTTTAATGTTTCAGTGAGAAAAGTTGGTCGTGTGTTACAAAATAAGCCAGTGCTGAAACTTTCTGATGATGGTTTATTCCAGTTTACAAATCCTTTCAGACTTCTGGAATTATTCAATACCAGCCTGGAAGCGGCAGCAGTGAGCACACTGCAGAGCACGTCGGTGATTTCAGGCTTTTTCTCTCTTTTGCCTGTCGTCGTTTACATTTCCTACACTAAACTATTAACAATAGAAATATCATATGCTCAGCTTAAAGCAGTTTCTATTTTTTTTTTTTTTAACTTTTATATGTCTCTATGCAGGAGAGGTTTTTGCTGCTGTTTGTCTTTTGTTTTTTTTTTTTTAATCTAAAATAATTTTAGCTACTTTGAAAATGTTTCACTAGACTGTTTTGAACTGTCTCGCTCAGGTGGCCCAGGCAAATAGTCTCCTCCACAGGACTGTGTCGGTTTGGGAGTAGAATTGACTGCTGCTGGGGCTGGGCCCGGTTGTCCTGGGGACAATGCCAACGTGAGTATCACTGCTGCTGGGGCTTTTAGTCACTTGTAGAGAAGGCTTGTACACATCCCATCACCTCTTTCACGTGTTCACAGACATCCTTGCAACACAGGGCTTAGGCTTTTCACGTCTGAGCCTGACTGACTTAGAAGGATGTTGTCATGTTAAAATTCTGTCTATGATTAACAGCAGTACTGAAAATCATTGTGTTTGAGTAAGGTAAACTTTAGCTGGGGCAATGAGAATTTGGGGATTTCTGTTTGGTTTCCGCTTCATTTTGTGCTCTGGTCTAGTAGCCTGACGTAACACTACACTGTGTCATGTTACAAGCACTGCAGGGCAAGAATATTTGTGTCCAAGAAGGAAACCAAGCTGTTGATATTTCACTGAGAAAGTCCATGGAAATGTTTCAGTTAGTATTAAGTTCAAGCATTCTTTCAGTAACCCTAAATTAAGGGAATAAATCCAACTGACAGCATCCTTTTACTGGGTCACACGTGAAGAGAAACATCTCTGAGATTCTCACATCTGTCTAGAACCCTTGATATGATTGCAGCATAACTAAGGAGATAAGTCTTCATCATTAACTATATCTTCAAAAGGTATTCTGTGGTGGCAGCTAGCACTGTGTGGAACTTAAAGTTGTTAGGAGTGTCATAGAGAGCTCAGCTTGTTAAAATTATAGCCTTTGATATGGAACACTTGCTCATGTGTTTAACAGTGCACATATGAGTGATATCCCCTAAATTTTTGCAGGAGTGAACCTATAAATACTATTCTTTTTTATTTTATTGAGATGCAAATGTCTGAAAAGTAGATAATTTTCTGACAAGTTGTTTTTTAAATAAACCAGGTATTAAATACTGTCATTGCTTAATCTGCAGGGCAGTGACTGCAGGTGCCAAATATTAGGCAAAAGATAGAAATAGCATTGGCAATTCAACTGTGGACTCTCAGCAAAGGTTTTGTTCAAATCTGTAAACAGCAAGACTGGCTTTTTTCTTCCCAAGTGTGTTAAAAGCCTACAATGTTTAATAGGTATATAAGATGACTGCTAAAAAAAGCTATGTAAATAAAGTACTTTTGGAACATAACATACCTGATACTGTTTTTTGATGCAGAGTTCTCAGGTTGGTATCTCTCAGGCCATACCATGAATCACTTTGATTTTTAGGGCTCTGATTGGTACCAAGTAGTTGGTTCCTTGGGCTGAATGATTATAGAGAAAGAAGGAGAATGTGAAGTAGGTTTATTGAGGCTGCTCCAGAGCTGATAGCATATATGTCCATCTTTTGTAATGCAGTTTTATTTGAAAATCATTGAGCATTTAAATGTTTGAGGCTACAAAAGCTTAATTGGCAAGTATAAAAAATTCACATTGTTTAAAAACAAGACCAAACCCCCAAAACATTAAAAGAGTCTCCCTGTGGCCCTTTTGTTACACAAGTCATTGCCTGTGTTGTGACCATAAATTGCAGCTGGAAGTCAATTTCTCGCTATTACCAAGTCTGATTTGAGGTTGCATTTTTTATGATCTTGGGAGACAGCAACAGCAAAAGTGATGCAAGCAAAAGATTCATAATTAAAAGTTGAAAACAAGACAAGTAATACTACACAAAAAGTATATTTTATTCTTTGAATTTTGTCAATGGGGTCATTTCTAGTGCAAACTTTTTTAGGTATCATAAATGCTCTTTTTATTTTTTAAGGTTAAAGCTGGGTGAATTCTCACCTCCTTCCACTGCATTTTAGTCCATTATTCACAGATTTGCTTTCTATGCACATTTCGAAGAATTGCAGAGACGGATTTTACATGGTCATCTCCAGTAGCTAAGACCAGACTTTCAAAAGAATATGGTTATCACTTAGGTGTCTGAATGCATTTTTTTCCTATCTTTTTTTTCCCATAATGGGTGCTGATCATTTTTGAATCACTAGCTCAGAAGAGTCTCAGATATTTGGGCAAAGACTTTATCAAAAACTTAGAAGCTCCTTCTAGTTTTCAGATGGCAGCCAAACTTGTCAAAATAAAGCAAGAAAATCTTCCCCAGTTGTGGGTGGTGAGAATTCCAGTCATATCACAGAGCGGGAGATTACACTAAATGAAAGTGAATCTCTTTAGTGCTTGAAATGAATCTTTCTAGTGCTTGCAGCCAAACAGAAAACCTGTAGTCAACCCTCCACCTTGGGAATGTGGCATTCAGTATAAAAGATTAACCTGGCACAGAACACAGCATTCCTGGCCTCAAAGGAAAACTCGAGTGCTTTTACAAAGGGCCAAGTACACAATTAGTTCTCCCATTTTCTCTATGGAGAAAGGCATACCTCCTAGTCCTGTCCCTGAATTGGTGACATAAATACATGTCAGACTTTCTTTACTAAATGTATCTTTTCTTTGCCATTTCTAGAGTAAACTGTACTTGCACAATGCAAACGTATAAAGTCAGGTCTAAATGTTAGTGATGAGACTCAGTTTACAAGTGAGTCTAAAAGAGAAGCTGTAAATACTCAAGCAATAATGCTGAGCTCTTCATTAGTAAGCTTGAACTGCTTTTCTCAAACTAGTTTGAGCCATCCTTGGTATGCCTCCAAGTGCTACAGCACCTTTGGACTCTCACCTGCTTACTCAAGCATAATTTACTATGTAGGCGCTAATTACCTCTGAATTTATCTTTCTGACAACAAATGTAAGGTAAGAGCCATCCTGGAGCCAGAGTGTAGCAAGAACACAGGCTCTGGTACGTGATAGGGTTGTCCCAGTTTAGAACCACAATGAGCCATGGGGTGGTGATTGTTAACATACCTGAATACAGACTCTGCTGTCCAGCTGAGCTGCTCCACTAAACATGTGTGGGCATGCCTTCTGCCCACCTTTATTGAGAAAAAGGTGTGTTAGTTTAAACCAACTGTGAGATTTAAGGTAAAATGTGACAGACGTTTAAGCCTGTATATGTCAGCTCTTCACAGGGTAGCAGTGTGGCACAGCTGACGTGGTAACTCATTAAACATTGGTAACTCATTGCTCCTCATCCTCCATCCATAATCCATCCATACAGTTGCAAATGGAAAATGAACCGTGTTATCTAAACTTGCTTTTGTGAAATGTGGAGCAATTCCTTCTGTGTCAGTTTGACTGACAAAGGAGTGCACATAGACCATAATCATGCTTACTGCTGCTTGGTAACGCAAGTCAGCATAACTCAGCTATCTTTTCACTCTTGTAAACATGTAGGAAGAAGTTGAGATCAGGCTTCTCCTTTAATTTATGCTCTTCCTTTAAAACATTCTCTGTCTCCTGTTGATAAATTACACCAAGACCTGTACATGTACGGAAGTGCATATAGGTCTGATCTGTCTGTAAACTGTCAGCGTCAGCTGTAACATCTCAGCTAGTACAAATATTCTCTGTTCTGCGAGATGAAATTGACTTCCCAAATGCCCTTTCCAGTTCCAGCAAATGCACTTAGGTGTCCTTCCAACTGAAATAATCAAGAACTTTGAAGGAGGTTGGATGAGGTGTTTTTTTTTCTTCTTTATTTCTTGCATGTTATGAACACTAAAGTGGGATCCAAGTTTTAGACAACTAGATCCAGTTTGATTTAAAAATAGGCATATTCTCAAAGGGGCTGAACAAACCTAACTCAAATTCATTGGCATTTCTTAGTCCCTGTAAATTGAAAATCCATCCACACTTATTTAATGGCCTAATCTAGATTTAGAACTGTGGATATATCTCATCACTAATGTAACAAAGTAGCTTTTCTGAGGTTTTGATCTGGTGTGTAAACCAGGTTTATTGGTTAAACCCTGAGTGTAAAAAGTGTAATTTGGAAGCAGCAGAAATGTTAATAGCAACAACTCTTAGTTTATGTAAAGTACCCTGCTCATCAGTAGAGATGATCCTTTACATTGGTGGACTCACAGTATCAGTCCTTTAAAGTTAGATATTCAATATCCCAGTTGAAATCAGTCCAAAATCCCATGTTGTAGTCCAGATTCTGGGATTTACTTGCACCTTAATAAGTGGTAGTGGGAATAATACGTGTGGGTGAGAGTAATCACACAACAGCCTGCTTCTGTGAAAAATGTTATGTTGATAAAGTAGAGACATATGTAAAAATAGGGCTGTTGACTTCTGTTTTTTATGTGCTATTGTTGTGCACACAGCAAGACTATAGCCCAGAGCAGAAGTGAGGGTAGAAAATTTCTTCTGGATTTCTTCTTTCTGAGTAGGGGGTTTTGACTTCTTGTGACAGAATGTTTTTTGGTAAGAGCAGAATATCAACGGTACAATTTTAATTCATAATTCCTTTTGCATTGTAAGGCAACTGCATCTGCGTACTGCGTAACCCATTACCCAGTCAATGGATTTTAAAGCATACAGGGAAACCCAAATTGGGGCCCGCATCATTGCACACATCTTGCATAAATACACATTTCTGTGTGCCAGCAGAAAAAAAAAAATTGCCTTAGGGAGTGCATTCAACCATTTTTATCTTTTTTTTTTTTCTTTAAATATGTTATTCAGCATTAATTGTCGTGATTTGACATATCTGCACTTCCTGCAGTGGTAGGGCTGGATGAGAAATGTCAACTGCAGAACAGAAAACAGTTGTGTCCATTCCTGTGTTCTAGCTACCGTAGTCTAGGAGACCTGCTGAAGCCTGTCATGTCCTCCCCCCTAATGAGATGTCTGTGACAGCATTCCACTGTCAGGGATGGCTGTTTTCTGGAGTGTTTCTCAAGGAAAGGATAATCTGGGCCTTGCTGTCCAAGTGTCTCTGCTTGGTCAGAGGTGTGCCAAGCAGTAGGGAAGTCCTTGGGACCACTGCTGACCTACCCTCACTGGTAATCCAGTGTACAGAAATGAGCTGTGAATATATACCCACATAGTGAGCTCTGGAACTTTGTTAGCCTATCAGAACACTCACAAAAGGGGTAAGAGATACACCCATTTCATGCAGAGATTTATGTGAGAAGTAGTGTGATGCTTTTCATTCTTCAGCATGAAAGTGGAAGTCCTTCCTTTAGTTTCCAACAGACCATGCTAGGGGTTATCTGAAAAATGGGGTTTTGTGGACATTTTTCTGCTAATCCATCTTGGTTTCCTGAAAGGTGTTCTTAGAACTAATGGTCCACCTGTCTTGCTTTTAGCTGGCTTACAAATATCTCTGTAGTTCTCTCAAAAACTATAAAAATGGTTTCCACATGTGTTTGTCTTTCATATACGAAATACACCTGCTTTGCACTTGGCTGCATGTCTGTTTGTAATTGATTTGTATGCTAGTTATATGTTGTCAAGGTACAAAGATGTAGGGTGCCTTTTGCTTCAAAATTTTAGCTGCAGTTTAACTGCCAAGAACTGTAGAAAGAGATAGTAGTTTAATGTAGATTTAAAAGGTCAAGCAAAATTTTTTGCAGAAAAGCAATATAAACCATCTTGAATTCTCATTCTGTGTTACAGTTTGGACAACTCCTTTGCTAGAGGTGGTGACAAAAAGGGTTCCTTTTGCTGTTTTCGTGTATGTACAAAATACAAGGTTGGATCTGCAGCGGTTTTAAACGAATGCAGGTCTACTGTCAGATCCTAGAAAGTTCAACCAACAGAAGATGCTTAATGGGAATGAAATCCCACTGAACATGGATTTTACAAGTAGTGATGTTACTTGATTACTTCACTCATTTCAATATTGAATTCTCATTAAACAATAGCAAAGTCAATAAAGTCTGTCTTGAGAGGGAATTGTGAAGATGAGTGTGCTCTTATCAGAGCATACATCTGTTGTAACTCAATCTGGTTATCCCCCTGTACTGAAGTTTGACCTAGGGGAGCCAAACCAGAGTAGGTCAGCTAAGTAGTTTCCTGGCAGTTTAAACGATGACAATTGGTTTAAAAGCCCAAGGATAGAGCATTCAAGAAGGTATACAGTAAAATAGCCTATTAGTAAAAGTGGAAATCAAGCCATCAGTTTACACCTCCTCTTGGCAGTGCATCATTAAAAAGTGTAAATTGAAAGGTGTCAGGTTAACATTTAGATTTAGGTGAACCTAGTGGGAAGCACGTGATTTCAGGAAGTTTGTAATAGGACTTACAAGAGGGACAGGGGAGCTTGTACAAGCTGATAAAGCAAATGCAGGCATAACCAAATGCTTTGCTGGGAACTGTGCATGCTGCTGCCTTCTTACAACACTTGTGAAGAAACTTACAGTGTCTATGCTGCTGCTCCTCTCCTAGTGAGCTTAAAGACTATATATCTGTACTGTGCAGAGCTGTTTACAGAGATGCAAGGTGGTGGGAGGAAGAGGTGGCTGTGCTCTCACTGATGCCTAGGAAAAGATTTTGGCCAATGTTGATGGGAGTTTACCCATATAAATCATCCCATACATCAATGGGAGGAGAGGCCATGAGCTGCTTAGGACTTCTGTTTCTTGCACATAACAATGCTTTCAGTGGAAATGGCAATTCTGTATAGTCCAAGATGCACAAAGATAAACCATTATTTTGTCAATAAGGAGCCATGAAAACACTGGCTGTCACAAAAAACAGGAGGCTGGCTCAGTAGCAGAAACCTCCTTAAAGTCAGTAAGATTTTGTTACCGAATAAGTTTTTGTTACTGAATTTGTGGTTTAAGAATGCAGTCTGTATTAATGCATCGTGTTGCCAGTGTTAATTAATATTGATATACCGCATGTCTGCTTCTTTATAAAATGACCAATATTTTTGTGCATCACTGGTACTTTTCAAAGAAAAGATATTTTATACAAAATTGCAATACTGCTATGCAAGAAAATGAGGTTTTGCTATTTTTATTCAGTTTTTCTTTGTTTTCTTTCTTTTTTTTTCAGTTTACAGCTTTATGCTTTTAAAGCAGTTATGACTTTACTACGTTAAAGATACAGTATCCTTTTTCACTTCCCTACTGCATCTCTCCTGCACTGCATACGTAGAATAATACAGTCCATTTTTTTCCAAAGAAATCTCAGCCGTAACATGATTTGACTGTTCCCAGCTGTAGTGTATTTGTATTTGATGCTTCTCTCAAAGCCCTGCAACAACCTGGGAAGCCTCTCTCCCCTATAGCAAATGCTAATGTACTTCTGGTTAAAACTTATTTAAACCAATATAAGTTTCAAGCATAGCAAACTGCTAAGTGTTGGTTACATACTACTTAAATTACAAAGAGATACTGTTGCTTAAGTTCCAGTCTTTTATAATAAGGCTGTATAGCGTAATGAGCTATGCTGCTAACATTAATTTTATTGGCATATAAATTGATTAAAAATAAGCCCAAAACATAAATCCATGTTTCAATCTTATTTAACTTTTGTAGCGTATCCAGTTTCATATGGTAATAAGAGCTGAAGAGGTCTCTAAGCATTAGTTATAATTTAGGTGACTTTCACAATTTAAACATTATAAAAATGGCCAGTAAATTTATATGCCAGCATGTTTATTGGTTGCAGATGTTCAGACACTTATAAATGGGTGTAATTTTAATTACTCTCAAGTTAGCATCCAGATGCTAACCCTTTATGTTTGCTGTGTGGAGATGCAGCATTAATATATACCTGTATTTACATGAAAGGATACTGTCTCTTTAAGAAAAGCATTTGTGTTTGGTTGATGGAAACATTGAACCTAAGCCATGAAACATGAGAATTTTTACAACTATGTACCAAATGAAACATGACAAAGTGTAACTCCATAGTTGACTGAATAAGAATAGCATCACGTCATTATGTTTAATTTCTCTTCTGTATCAGAATGTGTTTGTTAAATCTCACGATGAAATACTGATGTAAGGTATTTCCATTTTTAAATGTGTATCAGAATTTTCTTTATTTCAGAAAAGCTCTGAATGTTGAATGTGTGTAAGTCTCCAGGAATGTAACAAGTTGATAAAAACCCCAGCCAAGTCCATCCTCCTTCCAGAATAATAATAAAAAAAAAAAAAGTTGGAATTTCTTTTTTTGGATATTTGTTTTGCAGCGTTCTACGTCTTAAGGCAGAGAATAGCCAGCCTAAGGTGCCAGCCCAAAGGTTAGCTGAACATATTTCTTCAAATAATTTTGGCAAGATTGTGACTTGGAGTTATGGCCTCTAAGTCGTAAGTTTACATGAGAACTATAATATGTGACAAGAAGATGTAGATGTTCTTTTGTTCTTTCTCTTTTTTTTTTCTTCCTTTTTTAAACATTTGATTGGGGAATATGAGATGGGGGAAGGAAATCAACAGGACTGTTTTATCCCAGTCACCTATCCAGTTAGATACTTTCTAATTTGCACTTTCCCCTTTTCACTCACTTCCTTTTTTCTTTATTTTACCATCAAGTCCCAGGCAATATTTTTTCCTTCCTGAAAACTGTTTATACTCCCATCATCATATTTACAACCTGTCACACTTAGGGGACCCAATATGCTTTCATAGTATTGGATCATATGCAGTGGGAGGCCAGTTTGAGATGACTGAAGCACTTATTGCCCCCCACTGTCTTTTTTGCACCTCCACTGCAGGCTGTCATTTCCACAACAGGGAAACTTTACAGCCCCTGCTCTACAGCAGTGTACCAACTGGCATGTTAAAGCAAAATGAAATCAGCACTAGCTTACATTGGTACCCAGGGCTGTGGTTTGCTGCTGCTTAGGAATTGTCTTATGTCTTGTTTACATACCCCTGTGGTGGGAGTACCAGTCTTCAGAAAGGGAGCAAAGCAATCAGCTGTTCAACTGTCCCTGAAAGTCAGCTTTGTTATTATGATATGGAAGTTACTCTGCTGAAGCCAGTGGGTGTTATATTCTAATAAGCAAAAGAGCAGTAGTGCCCAGTTTGTCTTCTACTACCACACAGAGACATTCATGCCAGGCTGCTTCTACCTGTTGGAATTCAGTAGACACACAGAAAGACGTGGGTAACAAACATGCATTTGAGATGATAGAGTACCATTCTTTAAGCAAATATCATGAAGCATTTGAAATGCAAACATTAAAAGGTTGGCGAAGCATGAAATACTACTTGCTTTTCTAATTTTGCATTCTGTTAGATCGAATTTTCACTGATTTTTTAAAGAGTATTTAAGTGCATAAGCGTAAGATTAACTTTCACTGGCTTCATTAAGACCTATTGATTTCAGTGTTACCCATGCTTAAGTTATGCATGCTTTCAAGTGCTGTTCTGAATAGCAAGGCATTCATGAACCATGGTCTGTGCAGTTTAGAAACACATTTGGCAGCAGTCATAGACAAGCAAAGAATTCACTGCACTGAATAGCCCACACTGACTGCAGTTTGTCCTGTTAAAGTGCTGTTACCAGAATCGTGTGCAAACTGAGTTAACTGATTTACCCAGTCAAAGTTATGCATGAAAAACTGAGAGCCACTTATTTAACAGATCTGTACCTTTTAGATGGAAGCTCAGGCATGCATTTTAACAACATTTGTTATCATGAATGTTACAAATAAGTAGAAGTAATTTATGAAGAAATATACAGGCAATAGATACTGCCATTTTATCTGATTACAGAAGTTGGTTAAGGACATTTACTGTCTTTCAGAAAATGGAGTAAAGAATGTTTTGCATATGAAATTATCTGAAAATTAATACTCTGTTGCCCTAGTCAGGCTTATGAAGCTCTACAGAGATGTGTGCTGTGACTGCTGGTATGTTTATTTGGGAAGCAAAGTTATTTTTTTCAAAAGTAATTCTTTAACGTGTGTTATGGGTATGACATGGTTTTACCACCTACCGATAACTGTGGTAGGTTAAGCTTCATGCATTCTCCTGTGTTTGTATGTAGTTGAACAAAAAGAAATATGTAACTTTGAAAGAGCTGCAATGATTTATTTTACAGATTAGCTCATACCTTTGGGATTGTAGATCAAAATCACTGTGAATAAGGCAGATTTACTTTCCTGAGTATGTTTATGCAATTGCATAATTTGCAAAGAATGGCAAAAAGTAAATAGAGACAGATATGAGCTGAAGGGAGCTGTGGAATAGAAGTACAGAACTGGAGGCTGTGGTCTGTCAGCACCACAGGAAAAAGGAACTCAGTTTCAGGTGAAAGAGGAAGCGCAGAGGAAAGCTTGTTTCACCAACATGCAAGTCTTGTTATAAAGTTGGCACTGGGGGAATGTAAGTAGTGAGTTTAAGATTGGAAGTCTGTTCTGCATTCAGCAGTGTAAGAGGATCCAGTAAATGTTTGTGAAGCTGAATAGTATGTAATCATCTCTGAGCTAACGCATAAATTACTTTCTGTGTTTGGGCAAACTGAATTTTAAAGAGCTGGGATTTAGTGTCGGAATAAGTAAGGGGCTATATGTTACTTGGGAAGAGAGGGCAGAAGCAAGGCCATTCAGGCAGAGGGTCAGCATAGTTTGTTTAAAATACAGGTACTCTTATGCATATTTTTAGACTTCAGCGGGGTGAAAATGGAAGTTCAGAGGCAGGTTGGACATCTGCACTCTGGAATTTTGAGGCAGTTTTGAGCAGAGAGATGCAGAAAAAGCAATTAGACTTTGAGGAAAGCTTCTGTTAATGAAGCCCTCTTGAGGGCATTGTGCAAGAGAGAAAATGCAAGGAATAAGAAATAAGCAATTGTAATGGAACTGTGTGCAGGGAGAAAATACAAGTGAAATTTAAAAACTCAGCATTATAGACCCAAAATGAATTGATTGAATGTGTTTTTCATTTGTTGTATTTGTGCAGCAATTAAAAACTAATAATTCAGAAAGGTTGAGTCATTCTCAGACACCACCAGCAGCTAGTAGGGGCTAGGAAGACTGGTGGCTTCTGGCTTTTACACAAGCATAATGTGTGCTAACAGCCAACATGTGTTTCACCAGAAGTTATTTCTTCCTCTCTCCCACACTTGAAAAAAAATACCAAAAACCCAACCCTAAACCAAACTGCCCATTCATGTTTCAATTCCTTGTGTATTTTTTACAGGAAATTTAGTTTGTCCTGAAGCTTAAGTGAGACTTAAAATGGGGTATTCATCTTATTTTGGAGGAAAAAGTCAACCTTAAAAAAAAAGAACTCTGTTAGAGTTATGGTCAAATAAAGGCTTTAGGATACCTGCTTGATTCCATTGAAGTTGGTGGGAACTGAGAGAGAGCAAGTCTTCATATCTGGCTCAAAAAAATAATTGTAAATAATCAAACTGAAATGCGTAATTATGAGACCAGAGTTTATTTGCTGATGTTTCTTGAATGAATTGGGCAACAAAACTAAGCGGAAAGTTTAGTTGTAGTTTATTCTGTGGCCTAGATGAATAAGCAGCGGTTGACTAAAGATGAAAATAGTTGTGCTTAGGATTTCTTTCTGTTTATCTCAGTCTGCATTACTATCTGATGGGAGTGCCAGTTTAAATGCTTTCAGGGAGAAATCCTTGGAGGAATGGTAGGTCTTTGTTGATACTGATTCAACAATAAATTAGCAATGCAGGTTTAATGGCACTTGTCTATACAAGTGTACTTTTAACTTTTGTTTAAAGCAGTTACTATTATAAAGAGCAGAATGGTTTTGCTTCTTTTTTGGTAAGCTTTTCAGACTCCTATCTTCTAGACTTCATTGTCCTAAGTGTGTAAGAAGGGTACTTTCTCATCCTGGTGTAACTCTCCACTGTCTACATTTCCTGGTTCTTTAAGTGAGTGTTATGTAGCAGACTCAAGTCCATGGATGTGGCTTATTTCAGTCATTGTAAATGCAGGTTGATCACAGGGAAGTGATGTTCCATTGGTTGTTGTGGTTGGTTCTAGGGAAATATTTAAATTGTCAAGATGCAGAGGATATTACTTGGCAGACTTTTTTCCCAACTACTTATGAGTCCAGTTGTGTTAAAGAAATGGATAAACTCCATATGAGCAGAGCAACTAAAATACTGTATCTGGATTTTTGCAACAAAATAAGTGGAAAATTGAAAGAAAAATACCCAGTCACATCAGCACACATAGTGTATGCTGAGACTCATACCAAACAGCTGAAATAACTGCCTGCTATTAAAAGAAATGCTGAAAGTTGGGCTCTAGTTTATTTTTGTACCTGGATCTCATTGTTGACCATGTTCAAACTGAGTCCTTTAAGAGTCAGTGAGTATGTGTATCTCTGGTGCCGTGCAAGGGCAGCCTCCTGTCGAGATGAGGTTACTTGCAGGCAGCAGAGCCTGAGCCAGCCCACCTCGCTGGCCTGGTGGCTCTGGTAGAGGCCAGCGGGAAGGGCGTATCAATGTTCCTGGTGGAGCCACAGCCAGGTGTGCAGACTTGTCTGAATGCTTCTTAAGTCCCAAGAACCCTGCAAAGCCCTGTACAAGTTGATGGGAAGATACACTGTTTGGTGAGGGTGGTTTGGTTCCTGATTAGAAAAGCCTGTGGTGTTGGCAGAGCTACAGATGTTGCTAAGCTTACTGCAGAGTGCTTGTCTCTCCTGTATAGAAATCCTTCAGTTGTAACACTGTATTGCATTTCAGCAGCTGTGTATAAATAAGATGCCTAATGCTTAAGTAGCCAAAGTGCGCAGAATGTACTCTAATAAACAGGATTTCTTCAAGTACGGTGTTTGGCAGCAAGCATAGGTTTCTGAATGCCTGTTTAATGTGCCAAAAAAAAAAGCATTTTGAGATTACTTTGGCTTTATGAATAGTGGTTGCCAATCATTAGGAAATTCTTCCTTGTGGCAGTGGAGATTCTTGAGCTGTAGACTGCTGAAGGGCTGAGATCTTCTTTAATGGAGACTTTTAAACAGAAAAGAGAGATCTGTTATGATTTAAGTGCATTTCTTCATTATCTTTTGAGACTAGGAGGTAAACTAGATGCGGATTTAGCCATCTACGTGTCATACATGACATTAAATATTGCACAGTCTGGAGCTATGTTGAGATGTATTGGACTAGATGATCGGTTGAAGATCCTGTAGAATGCTTGACTTAATAACATGGTCTATAGTACAAATTTTGTATCTGTAGACAGTTGGTATACTGTTTGACAAATGCTAATATGTAGTTTTTGTTCTGATACAGTATCTGACTTACTTGGTTAACCAAAAGAATTAAGCAAAACATCAGATTCCCAGTACAAACCTATTTGACCTTCTGAATTAGAGGAACATTTTCATTTCTAAATGAAATGAAAGTCTTCTTTATTTCATTACTGAATTTTATAGGTTTTTCATCTTCAAGTATGGGATTTTTTTCTCTCCGAGCTGCTGCTAATTTACAATCTGTGCAATTGAGGGAGGGACCAAGATGTTGAAGTCAACTCTAAACTAAAATTGCCACAGGGTCAGCTACTGAATTATAACACTTCACACCAAGTTGATCCCATGGTGCTATGTGTTTTTGGAAAGAGTAGTTATTACCTAACTGTATCCAGCTCCACAATATGTGTTTTCTCTAAAGCGCAGTTGAAATTTCATGGAAGCTTTCAAAAACACATTGCAGTAATTTGTGTTTCTCTGTACTTGAGATCACATCTTTTTCTTTTCCCCCAGTGACTTCAAAGTTGTGAAGTTGGGTCTTCATAGTCTTAATTTTGCTGCCATCAATTCTAATTAGACTTGAGTCTGTGACGTGAGGAAGACATCAGTGATGATGAGCTCTTACACAAAGATCTTGTTTTATTGTTTATAACTGTTGATTAAAAAAAGCAGTAATTGTTTCCAAGTACAATGTTCTAGAAGTTTTTCATGATGTGTCAGTTGCTCTTCAGTCAAATCTGTGTGTTACCCAAGGGGATACTTTTTGAAACATACATTTTACTAGTGTAAGCAGCCCCTTTCCCTAACCCTTAAACTGAGAGGTGTTTCTGAAACTGAATCCTGTTTCTTTACTTCTGGACAGTGTTTATTGGAGAAAAATAAATTTCTTGCATTAACTAGAAACATCCCCCTCTATCTTTTAAGGTGTTCCCTTAAGATAGTTTTCAGAAAAAGACTGCACCATTGTGTTATGAAGATGCATCAAGAGCAGTGCTATAGATTTAAAACAAGGTTTTCTTTCCTCAGGGGATAAACCTGGCCATATATATATATATATATATCTGTAATGTTTAAATAAAGAAATGCCCTGATAATAAAGGGCACATGCAGTCTGAAAACTGGAGCAAACGCCTATGCTAATAGATGCTTCCATGCATGTGTTTGTGGGAACTGCTGATTCTGGATGCTTTGAATTTTATGGAAAAGATTTTAGACCATCAGAGATGTGTTTGCATAGTTCTTCCACAACGAGAACTAATTTCTTCTTTGTGTTTTAATTTTGTTTAATTCAACCCTGTTGAACAACTTGGCTAGAATCCAAGCTACATTTTTGAGTGCCTTCTGGCAGTTTTCTGTTAAATGACATCCTTAATACATCCAGTTATATGATACAGCCTCTTGTCAGGTTAATTAATATTACAGCTGGATCTAGTTAGTTACTTTGCAAATTTCAAATGATACTCTTAGTTTAGAAAATGAACTTAAAGCCAGGGTAAATGGTAAGTCCTGATTACAGGGCATTCAAGTTATGCCACCCTCTGATTTCTGTCTAATTCATGTCCATCTTGCTTAAATAGTAAGCTCACCAGAATTTTGCATCTGTATTTTGTCATCTAGTGATAAAAAACATTCTACAGCACAGTAAATGCTTTCATTTTCCAGTAAGATGAAACAGTACATTTAGCAATAGAAAGATATTTCTAATAAAAAAGACTTGGAAATGTTGTTTAAAATTTTCAGCTCTAAAATAGTTTCCGGAGTTATGCAGGATTCGTTGCACTCTGAAATTATTCCTGTTATCTAATCCTGCATCTATAAATACATTTTTGCATGAATTGTATTAATTTAAAAGCAATGATTGTTTTATCATTGAAGTTTTAAAAGTTTGGTTTGAATTTTTGTGTTCTATTGGAAGAGGTATCAAAAAATGGCTTCCTAATTATTATTTGTTGAAGTTCTGTATTTATGCTCCATTTGGGGAATTAGAAGTTGCCTGGCAAACTTGATTCTGGAAGCAGCAGAGACCATAACTTCACAGTCTGAGACTAGATCTCTACAGCAGGTTGGGTAATAAAGGCTTAAAATGTTCTGAGAAGTGACTTGGATGTGTGCCGTGATAAAGCAGCATATTACAGTCAGTGTTGCTTTCACTTTTACCCAGACCTTTTTGACTCCAAAAGAAAAAAGTCATTCCCATGCCAGAATCCAAACACACAAAAGGGAGAAATTCAGGCAAAACTTGCTTAGTAAGGGGGTAAAGAGTGTTGCCTTGTAGTCATAGAAGAAAACGGTGAATCCTGGAATCTGTGCCACTACTGCCTGTCAGTGACTGAACTATGGCTTTGTTTGTATGTTGCTTGACATTGATATACACATTTTCTATATAGGTGGGGTATATTCCAGGTTTACCAAATTTAATGGCATGAGTCATAGTATATACATACAAGAGAGTGCAAGTGAAGGCACAGTGCCTGCTTGCTGATAAGATATTAAAAGGGTTTAATATCCCAGAAACAGCGCGATGTAGTATTGTACAAAATAGACTACTAGCAAGTATCTTGCTCTTCCCATGTGTATTGGGGTAGTGGTTATTTTTGAAAGAGCACCTGATGTTTGAACAGTGGTATTTAAAGATCATATAATGATGCTGAAGGGAGGAACAGAAATGGTATGATTCGTTAGGTCGTTGCCATTTGTTTCAAACTAAAGCACTGTCAGCCATGACTGGAGTGGACGAATAATGAGTCTTCCTCTGTTCACAGCTATATGCCAGCCAGGATGCAAACATGGTGATTGTGTTGGGCCAAACAAGTGTAAGTGCCACCCGGGGTACACTGGAAAAACCTGCAACCAAGGTAAGAAAATGATGTCCAAGAAAGAGTTTTGAATATGTACTAATTATTTTAACAATATCAACAGGATGCTGTAAAAATTGCTGGAAGCTATGGTCTTGAACTAAACTCTTTGCTTTCCACTAAATGATAAGGAGGGAAAAGAACATGGTGATAAATGATTAAAGGAAGCCTTTTAGGCACTGTTGATCAAATATGCTTGCATGGTAGTGGTGGCAAAGTTGCCCTAGTAGATGTGCATGAAGTTTCTGAGGTGCCTGCTGACTGTGGTGTCCCAAATATACATCAGTTCAGGTGGCTACGGCCTATAGCTCTTATATTATCTAGTGAGACCTTTGAGCTGTGCCTGGGGTCAGGGTATGTGTTCTTGCTGTGTGCCAGTTCCATGTTAGGATGAGACCTGAAAGTGCAGTAATGGATGTAGAATTTGCTTTTTCTGGGGGGAAGTTCAAATTGCACATGGTAAGCATGACCTATGTTGTTATGTTGTACCTATTCTGTTCAGTCCATGGGCCACCTTTCTCATTTCTGTTCTAGAATAATAGTTAGCAATAAGAGAAAGTAATGGTGTTGGCAGAGGAAATGTTGGAGTTTCCCTGCAGACATGTGAGGCTTTCTAAGCTGTGTGAATGGTGCTGGGCTGTGAAGTATGCTCACGTTCTTGGTGAAATGCATTCATAGAGTGCAAGCACTGATGAACAAGCTTTACATCTCATCTGTTCATGGGCCTCATGGATCAAGCTGTATTCCAGGGGTCAATCCAAGAGAAGAACCCAGCCTCAGAGAACTGTTGAGCCCTAATGGTGATGATGCTGCTGTGGCAATCTAGACCTCCCTTTAGGTCACTCAGAAGTTAGCATTTGAGATTTTCATACATACATATATATATATATATATATATATTTTATTGAGGACGGGGTGAGGATTTTTTTGTTTGGTTGTTTTTTTTTCTTTCTTAATGGTGAAATACTGCATATTACAAAGATCTGGTAATTTCATTTTTATTATGCCTTCTTCCCATCCTGTAAAGATGAGCAGCTGTATACAAGTCCACCTGGTCACAGCAGTGAGGCACGTCTGTTCCGCCCCCTGGATCATGATGCAAGAAATATAGGATCAAGGGGTGAGATGGTGCTGTATTTCAGGTGGCGTGCTCCTTCTACCTGCACGGCTTGAGACACTAGTACAATTTCTTGCAAAGGGGTTGGAGGCTAATAAACCGATGGCTGTGATGCAGAAGCTGAACCTGTAGCGTCATTGGCATGCAGAGCAAATAATTGTATTTCCTTGATGCTGTGTGCCTGTGTTCTGCAAAGGCTTGACTCTCCACCATACTCGTGGTTGTAACTTGCTTTTGTTTCTTTCCTCTGCTCTTCTTTCAGGGGCTGTACTTTTTGTTTGTTTTTGAGTTCCTCTGTAAAGAGAGAGTGATGGAGATTGTTTGTCAGGTTAGATAAACACAAAGGTGTGATTTACATAAAGCTGGAAGTTGAAGAAACAAGGTTTGTTAACCTCTGCATTTGGCACCTATTGATTAAGCAGACTAAATGATGTGAACAAAACTCTCTCAGGGTGATACAAGTCTCTCAAAAGTTTGACATGGTAGTGTAATGATAGTCACTGGAAATGAAAGCCATACTGTTTATAGTATGGTGATAACAGTTCAATTTTTTAACTTGGTTTTTTATACCTGTTTTTCTGTTTTCAAAGTCTGAGTGAGTTTCATATTGAACATTTGACTTCTATGTTGTCCAATCCAAGTTAGCTAGGCAGAAAAGATCCGAATGCTGGAGTCTTCTGCAGAAACTAATTAAAGAAGACAGCTGAGTGTATTGCATCTTCCTAAGAATAAGCCCCCCATTGTTAGGTGTGCACTGAAGTCACTCATTATCAGAGATCATGTGTGGTGCCACACAGTACTCAAAGAAGTCGCATCGAAATTTGCCAGCACAGCAGTCTTGTCCTTTCTCTGCATTCACATTTTCATTTAATTTCTTTAAAACTAAAATACTTGTGCTCAGCAGCATGCACTTATGCTGTAGACCTGATTTCCATAGTGCCCACAACAGTCAGGTTACTTTTATGTACTGTCTTATGCTGGTTTTGCATTGACTGTAAACCTGTGGGCAACATGGGAATTTAAGTGGCTGAACGATAAAATTCTCAAATGTGGTACAGTGAGTGGACATTCCTGCAAGGAAATTAAATGATTTGGTTAAACTTCTACTAGTGCTGGGCCTTATATTTTAATTTCCAGTGTGAAGATAAGGGACTTAAAAGTTGTATTTTATTTAAGAGAAAAATGATGTAAAAATGTTATTACCCTTTGAGTGTATACATTTTAGATTTCAGGGTTTTTTTGAGGCAACTTCTGCTCTTTTCTTATTTCCTCTTTTGGCAGACAGACATTTATACTGAGGTGTCTTTATAGACATTGCTTGAAATACCTAATTGATAAGTGAACAGAGTGTTCAAGAGGTATGTTGCTACGGCTCATTTTTTTGACGGCTAACATTAGCCTGAACCTGTTCTTGAAAAAACAGACCTTACTTAAGGAATGGGAAACACACAAACTAATAGAGTACATACATAGCAGGAATGTTTCAGCACTCCCCCAGTCCACATGCAGTGCATCCTGATTCTTAGGGAAGCACGCTGTTAAAGATTATGGGTGCATGGGGGTGGATCAAGAGAGCTGTCAGCATTTTCATACAGGCCTTTACATAGAACTGGTAGGACCTAATCATACAATGTGCCTCCTAGGAAACTGAGTGATACTTGTCATGCAGTTTCAAGTATGTACCTATCTGTGCTGGTGAAAAGAAGAAAAATTGCATTTTGGGGAAAATAAGATGGGCTGAGCAGTATGCTCTTAACACACCTATTTGCAGTCTGGCTTCTCTTTTAAGCAGCCACAGCACTGCCAGTATTTGTTTTCCTAAACAGTAGCATTCATTTCACTCTGTAAGGTTAAAACCAGCATTCTCTCAATAGCTCATTTCAAAGGCAAAATTGAAAACCCATGACCCACGAGGTTTAGGTTTAAGTGGTGTTGTGCTAACAGCCTATTTCTGCTGCCTTGCGACCTCAGCTTTCCATTACCTCAGCCAAGGTTAAAACTTTTTGACTTTTTCATGGCACAGGCATTGTATTTTCAGCATGTTTTTGAAGATGTGAATCGGAGTCAAAAGCTGAGGTAACGGCATTTGTTCGCAGGCAGAAATAGAATGGAACGAAGGCAATAGAAATAATTCAGTCAAAATGCTATGAACAGAAAGCATGTGATGAGATATTCTGATACTCTTTAATATCAGGTTATTTTCAGAATATGTTACTAATAGGTGTCTATTTGTCAGTTCCACAGCTTTCATTTCTGTACTAAGAATATTTCATACCAGATGGTGGTGTAGTATCCAGAGTTCTATAGAAAGACCCAATTATTTAAGGCTCATAATGCAATCTATACTATATGCAAGACAGCACATTGAGAACAGTCATAAATTATCAGTGTCAACTTTGGATCTGTGATTGTGGCTCTGGAAATAAGCACAAGACAGTTCTTAAGGGTAAAGTCTTCAGGAGTATCTAAACTTAGGATATAAGCACTAGAAATTAGCCCAGGCACTGTTAAATTCCTGCTCTGTCAGTTTAATTTCAGCATTCCCTTTCCTCACTCTGTCCCTGCTTTTAGTTAAGTATTTTATACTTAGCTCTGTTACACATTTAGTTTGTAAAGTATCACTTGGTGAGAAAGTGCTTAACAGTGGAGATGGCTCTCTGGAAAATTCCTGGAAGTAACAGAGACTCCCTTACTGTAACAGACCTCCAGACAGCATTGTGCAATATTGGAGATGAGGGGTGGTAAAGCAGTCGTTTAAGTACTTGCTGGCTGGATTTATGAGCAGATTTATTATTTTCACCTCTTTTGGCATCTTTACTCATCAGCACACAAATAACAGCATACAAGTAACAAATTATTCTGGTTTATTTAGAGAAACCCAACATGTATTCTTGGAAGAGAATTCTGAAGGAAATCCTCACTCAATCTTTACTTCTTGTTAGAAGCCTTGTCTACTAATATGAAAGTTGTAGGCTGAATATTTTCAATTAAGTTGTGAACTCTGTATTAAATTGTAATAGCCTTCATGGATACTCCTTGACAAATATCATTGATACCAGGTGGATTTTTTTCAGTATCTTCTTGATGGTAAGGAATAAATTTTCGCTGTAAGATCATTTAAAGTAGGTTAGCATCAGCTTTCCTACCTTCCTCTGCGACTAATTTTGAAACATGATAGAGAATCACTGAAGCACTATCAGAGTCACTGATAGTGATTGCGGCAGTGACATTTGCTTTCTCCTTCCTCTTTTTCACAGTTCTGTCTGGTCCTGAACATGGCATCAATGTAAATAGTGGCAAGATGCTGGCAGCCTGAGCTTGCGCGTTCCTTAATGACACTTCTGTTGGTGTTTAATCTAATGCATATGCTGCCATTTTTTAAAGGGTATCTGTGAAATAGAAAATACACTACTTAGCAGGAGGGCTGCAAAGTGCTTCTTGCAGGATGTTCTGGACACTTACTACCAGCTGGACTGCATATAAAAAGCTCATTGCCATGTTTTTAATTCTTTCCTCAGGAATTTGAACTAGTAGTTTTGTCACACATACTTTGTATGTTTTCTTTTCCCACCCTTCCCCTTGTACCCTTCATTTTAGATCTAAATGAGTGTGGACTAAAGCCACGGCCGTGCAAACACCGGTGTATGAATACCTACGGCAGCTACAAGTGCTACTGTCTGAACGGCTACATGCTTATGCCAGATGGAACGTGCTCGAGTACGGCAAGGCTTGTTGCTTGCTTTTTTCCGAGCTCCTCAAGACCCCTGCTTGAGTTTCCCTGGGAAACTTTTATGAAATGAAGATGAGTAAAAGACTAATCTTGCTGGAAATTAGGTGGTTGCACAAGATGAACCTCTTTTTTTTTTCTAATGAAATTAGGCTGAACAAAACAAGAGCAAATATTTTGATTTTATTAGTTTTATTACAAGTTTCCCCAGCAGCATTCTTCCGGGTGTAGTATTAGTGCTGTAAATCATGTTAATTGGCCTTCAGGGACAAGTGCTTGCAGTTTTCATTGCGGCAAGACATCTGCAGCTCTGCTGTACTATGCTCTTATGAATGTAAAATCATTAAAGCTGCAGATGTTGGTTGTTTGACTATAATATTATACTATCGTCTCACTGGAGATCAGGTTCCTACTTGCTCCCATGAAAGTGGATATTTTGAGTGTTTGGACAGAGAGAAGGGGAGGGAAATTATTTTTCGGTAGGAATACTCTTATTTTAAAATGGCAGTGTGGTCCAGGAGGCTTAATGTTCCTTATGGGGGATGCATTCCATGAGGAATATGCTACAATTGTGGTGATTTTATTAATTTTATTTCTTCCCCCTAGAGATGCAATTTGTGGGAAGTAGAAATTTACTAAATATGTGTTTGCTCTTTAGAGCCCAAACGGATACCTGTCACATTCAACAAGCATTTTCCCACTTCTGTCATAATTAAACGATGTCTTAATTCTCCAGAGTTTTCCGTCATTTTCTGGTACTGATCAGAGCCCTTATCTAAATACGTTTTCTCCCAGATGCCCTTTCTTGCTTGATGGCAAACTGTCAGTATGGCTGTGATGTGCTGAAAGGGGAAGTGCGCTGCCGCTGTCCGTCTCCGGGACTACAGCTAGGGCCTGATGGCAGGACTTGCATAGGTAGGTGATCTAATGTAGATCAACTTTCTTTTTTTCTCCAGAATGTTTTTATCCTTACACTGAATGCAGTTCAAGAGAGTTTATCAGATAAATATATTTAGCATGCATCATACATGCAGTTTAAAGATACTATTAATGAGAACTGGGACAGGTATTTTGCTCAGGTGCTCTCAGGTGGTCTGTGTCAGAGATCACCAGTGCTTGCCTACAGTTCTACAAGTTTCACTGACTGCTTAAAACCCACACAGGCTGCTTGGTATCCAAGCTGTCGGCCCTTACCACTCTTATCACTGGGTCATTTTAAACTGTTTCTAACAGAGACTCCAAAATACCAGCCTGCATTAAAAAAAAAAGAGGAATGGGGAGGTCATTTCTCCCTCATAACCAACAGGGTGGTGCCTAGGCTCAGGGAGTGGAGGGATTTGTGTTAATCATTGAGATTATTCTTGGATAAGGTGAAGGTCCATGCACACTCCCAGTATGAATGGGATTGAAGCTGCTGTCTTTCTTCTGTACTGTGAAAACTCCAGATTAAAATAAACTCAGGAATTCAGACTGTCTGAAAGTGAAATGTTTTGTTCCCACGTTCATGAACATGGAAAAGGTGTTTATGATTAATCAGAGTGTATTGCGCCACACTGTACTATGGTCTGAAGAACGGTGTGATGTGATTTAATTAGTCATTAACTATACATCGTTGAGTGAATATGATGCTCCAGTGATTTTATTATTTATATCTTATGCAGTTCTACAGTTCCATAGCCAGTAACAACATTTGGACTGAAAGAATATAAGAGAATGTGAATGCCCTAATCATCTATGTCGATATCATGGCTGTCTATAGGGGAGGTGGTGGTTCGCCAAGTGGCTGATGCATGCTGACCAAGAATTTGTTGGCAGAGCAAGGGACCAGTTCTAGATCTTCTGATGTTTGGCACGTCTGTCTATGCAAAAGAAAGGGATGAACAGGAGAAAAAAACCATCATCGTAACATGCTGAAGGGATAGAATTGTGGTTAATCACTGTAGACATTATGGCAGAGATTTTTGAAGAGGCCATAGCGAGATGAATGATTTAACTACAAACTCAAGGAAATTATATCAAGTACAGGAATTTACCAGAAAAATACTTGCAAGATCCTTTTTCTCATTTTTATATTCAGGCTAACTTCATACTTTGGAATAAAGTGTGCTTTCAGTGCTGAAGACTGGCACTCAAACCAGTTATGTGAAGCTCTTTCATTTCTTCAGTGTAGTTTTTAAAAGAATACTTTTTTTCCCCCAGAAAGGTGAAGAACCAGTGTATCCACATTTAGTTGGGTGTGCATCATTCAGATTGAGCGCATAAACTTGTTTTTAAAAGTTCCAAAAAAAGCTTCAGAGCAGCCTTGTACAAGGCAGAGAAAGTAGTCACAGCAAGAGATGTCTGACTGCTCTTCATGGGTCATAACATGATCTACTCCCCTTTTTTGGTAAGAAGCCACCATGGCATGCACCCTTTTTGTTCTCTCTCAAGTTTGAGTTGGAGTAAATACCACCAGGAATTGAAGCTATCTGGGACTATTAACTGTGCCTTTTCCTCACATGCGTACAAGCCCATCCCTGTTGGGGAGGTTGTCAGCTCCAGCGAGGATCTGGCTATTGCTACAATATAAACAGAAGTGTAGATGATGGTAAAAAACCTGAAGTATGCATTGGCTGCAGCTCATAAAATCCTTGTTTGAGGAGAGTCTGAAAGACAGCTGGGAATTCAATGCTTATTTTTAGCACAGGTGGAAATTCCTCTAGGCATTATTCTATTCTTAGTTTAACCCGTGCTGATCTTTCTCTTGTTGACATGTTCCCTCGAGACAATCAGTAAAAAGCCACAAAACAACATAACTATGAAGGTAAGTCATATAAACTAAGTAATTAATTGAAAAATAATCCAGCGAAGTATTGATTTAAGAAAATGGATTAACTGACTAATTGACTCTTGAATCAACAAATCAGTCAGTGTTGCCAGCTGTTTGGATTGGGATTTTCATTTAATGAAATTAAGCAGTTTACACATTTTCAGAAGGTCTGAGATTATTTGAGGACTGAAAATAATTATTTTTACTGTAAAATAAATTCTTACTAGTTGTTTTGTTGGTGTAAAGACAAAAATATGGCTTTAAATTACTATATTAAAATCAATCTCATAGTTGTTTAATATTCGTGTTGGTAATATGGTCATAGTCACAGCAAAAGAGAAGCAAGACCTTGTAATTTGGCTTCTTTGTTGAACACTGACCATCACATCATTAGGTGCTGCCTGTATTATGTGCCTTTGGAATGGTTCCCTGGCTCTAAGTCTGGGCGTGCACGTCTGTGGTAGACCAGGCTGAGATGATGAGAATACAAATCACTCCTTCATGCCCTGGTTTTCTTAGGAAGCAGGTACGAGCCACAGCATGTTGCAGCAGACAAAACAGCCTTATACCATTTGTGTCCAGGTGTGAATTGGCATGGCTCCATTGACTTGAAAGAAGCTACAGTCACTGTATCTGAGAGTATCTGAGTATCTGAGAACTGCAGGAGACCAATTTGTAAACACTTGAATACCATCTTCTAGCTAATTATTGAAAAGTTTTTTTTTCCACTAGTAACGAGCATCCACACACCTCTCATAATAAATGCAAGTGGTAGACTGTTCTGTTTTCCACTATTTTTGTGTCAGTTTTCAACAGTGTATTGGTTAGCTGTTCAGCCTTGTATCTTTAGGATGTGTAACTGCTGAGAAAATTAAACAGTACCGCTAAAGTGCTCTTAGCATCTAACATACCTCTTGCCCTATGGGAATTTGCATAAGCGTGAGTATGTACAGAGGGAAGACAGACAAGCTACATTTGGTTTGAAAGAACATAATCCCTGCCATGATGAGGTCTATTCAGCAGCTAATCTTGTTCTTACTAGATTGTTTTTGAACCTGTGGTTTAAAGAAAACAAAAGCCCCAACAAAGAACCCCAACTAAACAGTAATCACGAGTCTGAAATTTGCAGCCTTGAAGTAACATTTTAATAAAGGGTAGAAAATCGTGGCTTGTAAATCAAATGGCACTGAGAAACATCGTAGGATTTGTACAACTTAATAATGTACTCGAAGACTAAACCGTTAATAATAAATTCAAATCAAGAGGCAGTTTTATAGGGACATTCAGGCATGTGGAGAGATGCCCAGTACTGGCCTTGTTTTCTTTCTCATTCAGGCCTCTACCACAGCATTGCAGAAGTACTCTCTATGGAGAGTAAAGGAGAGCTACTATGTCAAAGCACCCTGCTAGGCCAGGAGCATGGGAGCTCAGGGAATAAATCCTTGCTGTACTCTGTAATTCTTCATGAAAAGTGGGACAGTGCCAGCAGGAGCCACTGGGCGAGCCCATCTAGCCAGTGATTCATGGCTTTAGGTCACTTCCCATGGCTGTGGGAAACACAGCTTTGGAAATTTTGAAGCTACATCTCCCCTGTCTTGAGTAGCTACCCCTAAGCAACTGGCAGGTTTGTGGTAATGTTTTTTTCTCTGCAGCGAAAGAAACTCAGGCTTCTCTCTGCTTTGTTCAGGCCTCTTAAACAAGTAGCAGGGCATCAATCACTCAGCTTTGTTTTGCACTCTTGACACCTGCAGCTGAAGTGCTCCTTTTGGGAAAAGAATTGCATGGAGAAAACCTTGCTTCCGCATAGATCAAGAGCCTGATAGAGCTGCAGAGCAAAAGCTTGAACTGTGCCCTGTAGATAACCAAAGATGTCAGGAATGGCATGCGTCAGAGGCAGCCGTGCATGTCAGGTCTCTGCCTCAGTGAAGAATTAGGATTTAAGCACTCAGCAGGCTTCAGCTCAATGTACAAGCATTACAAAGTGAGTGGTAGCTCAAGCAGCTTTTGTCTATCAGCCTGACCTCATCTGAGAGTTTCCTAGATGGTGAAAGCAGCACTTGGTGAACATCAGCTGTTCCCTGGGCCTCTGCTTGGCTTGTTAGTCAGCATGAAGAGCAGCGGCTTCTGGGAGATGAAGGGCACCAAACTTTTACTGAGCATCACCTGTGTCTTCCCACTCCTCTGTCCTTGCCTGGACGTTGCTTGCTGAAGCACTGCTTCAGGTCCTGCTGGGGCCCACTGACAGGGCAAAGGGGAGCTATGTATCTCAGCACCTCAGAGAGGTATTAAGGTCACTTAGCCAACTTCTCTGTGAGAGAGGGGTCCACTACAGCTCAGGCAGTGTGCAGGGTAAGAGATTGCAAAAAGCATGTACTCAAAAAGCATTTTGCCTGTGGCAGGTAATTGGTAGGAGACTCAGAAATACTGCACCCCTGGCGTTAGCTTGAACTCTCTGTTTAGAGCAAGTCCTGAGCAGATGAAGATTTCCTGATAGGCAGGTCATGGATTAGGGACACCTGAGATTTTAAAAACACGAACAACTTCCTGCTGCAGGGTGATGTACTTTGAATATGCCTGTATGATCTGTGCAACAGGAACAATATTCCAGGCATGTTTCAGAAAATGAATTACTGGGGTAGTTATTATTCCTTGCCTGTAAATCCAGGTGCTGCCTTTATAACTGGGCAGGGCTTGGTGGGACAAAAGAAAGCTATAGAAATAACAAAAAATAGCTTTTCTTCAGACAAATACCATAAAAGTTTCAAGGAAGAGTGTTTAGAGGCTTTGAAGAAGCTTTTGTGCATTCTGTGGGGAATTGGAGAATGTCTCCTCTCCAAGGAGAAGTGTACCAAGATGGCAAGAACATAAGAGCAAGCATTCCAAATTCAGTAGCAATGCTTGTTATACCAGTGTATCTCTTGTCACTCACAGTATTTGTAAAGGCTTGTGGCACTGGAGGCATAAAAATTTGAGCATGTGACCAGGAGCTAAACTGAGATGGCACAGCCAGAGGAATTGGTGAGATATCCCTGCTGGCTGGCCACCGTGTAGCCAAAAAGACCTTATAAAAAATACTTTGCCTATTCTTTACGTTTTTATTATGTAAAACCAGTTTAATTTAGACAGTATAGATTGTATTTTAACTGCTATTAAAAATAATTCAGTTCCTTTCTTTCCACAGATATTGATGAATGTGCTACTGGGAGAGTCATCTGTCCACAATTTAGGCACTGTGTCAATACTTTCGGAAGCTACATTTGCAGGTGTTATAAAGGCTTTGATCTAATGTACATCGGAGGCAAATACCAATGCCATGGTACTCACAACTTATTATGTGCATGTAATAGAGCTGCATATTCTAAACTGAAATAGAATGTTTACTTACTGTGTTTGAAATGTTGAAGCAGGTTGTTTTAGTTTGCATTGCACCTTATTTTAGGAATTGGGTGGATTATAGAAATAGTCCATGAAACAGAAAGCATGTATTTGGCCTGTGTATTCTTGTAACTGGCTCTCCTGTGGAAACTAGTGGGAGAGCAGAGCTGATGACCTCAGGAATTCCTTTCCAAAGGCTTTGTCCCCTCAAGTTTCACTGTGCACAGGCAGTTCTGGGTCTGAAGCAGCGTATGGGCTTAGGCTATGTCTAGGTATGTACACTGTAACATGCCCCAAGATCTAAGATAAGATGAGGTGGCTAGAGCAGACCCCACCTCCTTCCAAACCTGGCTGCCCAACTTTCATTCCCCTGAAGACAGGTGGGGAAGAGGCAGGGGCTAGGAAACAACCTGTCTTTGGACATGAGACTGGAATGCAGTTGGTGTATGACCTTCAACAAAGATGTTCCCAGATCCCATTGTCTTAGTTACCTAGTGCCTCAACTGGTTATGATCCTTTCACTGAAAAAAAGATTGTGTGGAGACAATGAGGCATTGCTTTATGTTTGTTTAAATTTATTTTTTCAAGAGAAATCTCAGTGCAGAGGACTGGAATTTGGGGATTTTGCTTTCATCACCAACAACAAACATGGAAATGCCATATGAGATATTTCCAGCAGTTTCTACTTGATGTAGAAATATCTGCACAGATGTAAAAAAAGAGGAAGCATTTAATGAAAAAACAGTTTGATGCCTGTGTGATTAAGACCATACAAATTCCTATACTCAGTTTTTCTATGTCACCTGTAGAAGTGTTTATTAAAATCATGATCTTCATGATCTCAACTGCAGTCTACCCACATAACTGAAACCGATGCTTAGATATAAGCTGAGCAATGCCAGAGTTTCACAATAGTCCCTTTTACCCTCACATTTGTATAACCACATTGGTTTGTGACTATCTTCCTTTTCCCACTGGCAATTCAGTTTTATTAAACTTCTCAAAATAATACTATATTCCTAATGACCACACTACTGTCTGTGTTTCTGCAGGGGAAGTCAAGTTTCTTTGATGTAGATGATTTTGTATATAACTTTCTGTTGCAGATATAGATGAATGTTCCCTTGGCCTCCATCAGTGTGGTAGTTTTTCACGATGTTACAATATCCCAGGATCCTACAAATGCAAGTGTAAAGAAGGGTACAGAGACAACGGAACAAGCTGCATACGTACGTAATGCTCCTTTGAAAAGAAAGGAATTCTGAGAGTAAATGTGTCCCATGGTGTAATTCTTGAGATACAGCACTATCAGGCTCAGTTTCTCTTAACTATTCTTAATACTTGATAAGGGGCCAGGGAATGTAGTCAGGGTTTTCTGAGTCTTAGCATGCTGTGTTAAAAATACCTTTTCCTGAGACATTTTCATAATTAGAAAGAAATTCACCTCTCCCTGTTCACAGCTGGATTCTAGAGATTGCTTCAAGATGAGAGCAACTGGGTAAGCAGGGTAGGTCTGGTCAAACAGTACGTATTACTCATACTTTGTTGTTAGGTGCACTCTGCAACTGGCCCATTTCAGCTGCTCACCCCATCCACACCTTATTGCTCCCCGGATGTGAGCAGAGCTGAGAGGGAGGATTTCTCTGGACAAATTCCCTGTTGGAAAATTCCCTTCCTCACCTTTCTCTTGGGAGAAGCAACCACCCCTTTTGTACAGCTCCCCCACATTTGATATCCCTCCAGACTGTGCAGCTCTATGATATCTGCTTAATCTTTTTGAGAACCCTGGGTTCATACCAGGGTTTTGGTCTTTGGTGACTCACTGATCTCTTTGAAGAGCAGTACCATTGCGGACTTGTTTCTTTTAGCTATAGCTGTGTTATGGTGATGTGTTCTGGCTAAGGTGATTTTTCCCAACCTCAGTGCTTGCAATTGTATGTGGAGACACTTCACATGTGTTACTGGATGCAGTCTCAAGATGCATTTTATATTTTAATGTACCATAATGTAAAACCTGCAGGGTATTCAAAAGAATGGTAATAAACAGGTGGCCAGAGAGAAAACCTTTTAACCTGCTATCATCAAACAATTAATTGTTCACAAACAGTATTTCATCATTTTAGCTGTGGGTTATACTTGAAACACTTGTACACAAAATACATGACTGGAGTTCTTACTGGGGCTTTTAAGATCTCCGGTGAGGCATAAAGGCTTATAAGCAAATAGAAAATGATAAATAACAAAACAGATGTTCTTGTGTTTCATGTCTGCAGAAACTGCTCTTGTGAAACCAAGTTAAAATTTTTTGTCCTTTCTTTATGAAACGCTGGTGAGATGGTACTTTAGGCATTGTCACTGCTGTGTAGGTTGTATTCAGTTCACCTCTACTTCGTGGAGGTTGAAAAAGTGTCATTTACTTAGTCTCCTGGTGTTTGGCAAATGGAAGGATCTAAATGAAGGCTATTGGGTTAGGTTTAATCTCTGTAAAATGATTAATGCTTACTGACAAGGAGAAAAGTTTAAAAGAGGTGGGGGGATCTGAAAGATAACTTTCTTAAGCCAAACCTATATGCCCATCCATGACTGAAGTAGTTGTAACACTGGAGTCTTACTAAACTTGCCTCTGCTCCTGAGTACAAACTTGTCCAGTTTAGAGGGCTGCCTAAGACACATCTTCCTGTCCATGCGTTTTTACTAACAGTGCTTCTGGGTAAGTTTTGCCAACATTTCCAGAGAGTTGATGCTTGGGAGGAGGTGGGGATGGCTTTCAGCCATTCTAAATCATCCTAAACTGGTGTAATGAGAAGTGCTTTCTAAACAGATGTGATAATTCAGCAGTGCTGATGCCAAAGTATGTTTCTAAGTAGTGGAAACATTCAGAAGAAGAGAAATTATTTCAGCAAAGACACTTGTGTCATAATGAAACATATTGCTAAGTTTCCAAAGCGAGAGACTCAGATGTCCATTTTGGTCCCATTTTGATTCTTTTTGCAGTTATTCCTAATGTTATGATTGAACCACTTGATCCATATCATATAATCAAGGGCAACAGCACGCTCCCTAAGGGAGACAGTGGTATAACCAATAGGATTCCTGATGTTGGAGGCACAAGGCAACCCCTCAGACCACCATATGTACCTGCTGTTGTTACAGAAAGACCAGTGATTAGACCGACTCGACCTACACCCCGGCCAACGACTCGACCTACACCCCGGCCAACGACTCGACCTACACCCCGGCCAACGACTCGACCTACACCTCGGCCAACGACTCGACCTACACCTCGGCCAACGACTCGACCTACACCCCGGCCAACGACTCGACCTACACCTCGGCCAACAACTCGACCTACACCTAGGCCAACGACTCAACTGACAGCAAGGCCAACCACTAGGTATGTGCCAGTGACAACAAGGCCAGTGACAAGGTCTCCACCTCCAACAGCACCTCAACCTCCAACATTAAGACCTACACTACCAGCACAAACAACTCCCTTGATAACAGCTGAAGAGCCTTCACATATTCCCATTGAAACTACATCTTCCCAAGGAATTACAGATGATAACAGGATCCAGGTAGATCCCCAGAAACCCCGAGGAGATGTGTTCAGTAAGTAATTTTACATATCCTTTCATTTATCAGAATTGTAGATGCGGTGAGGTGAAAGCATGCATATACTGTTTTGAGGTTTTTTGGAACACTTTATCAGTGAGAACAAAGACATGAAACTGAAAATGGTCATAAGGTAAAGCTGCACAGATGATTTCATTACCTGCCAAAAATGTGGGGAGAAAGTTCTGAATCAGTTCAACCAAAACTTTCATTTTTCTTTTCTTCCTATGATTATTTGTGAGTATATTGTCTTGTATAAGCAGTTAACCTGATTATGCCTGCAGACACAAGTTTTGGAGAAATTAAAGACGTCACTGAAGAGTATTGAAATGCAACATAACTCATAAATGGTAAATGGATTAAAATTCAGGGATTGGGAGTCACTCTTAACATATTTCCTTATCTTTAAGAATGGTAAGAAGTGACAGCGTATTTGATTATCTAAAGACTGTTGTATCACCTGTAGTGTATAAATTCAAATAGGTTTGAATGTTTATGACTAGGCAATGGGAAAATTGCGTAAAAATAACAGAGGCTAATTTTATAGACCCCAGCTATGAAAACAGAAACATGAAAAGCTGAAGATAGTAAAGCTTTTCATAGCATGAACACATAGCATTTTAAGAGCTTCTCTGAAATCAGCAGCACCATTTCTACACCAGCTTCAGTGCATACCACAGAAGACATTGCTGACATATGCAAGAGCTACACATATCTGCCAAGAAATACTCAACACCCGATTTCTGCCTCTAATTTTAGAGCCAGGGAGGGTGGCTGGATCAGTCCTTCTCCTTCAGCTTGTTGTACAATAAAGCTGCTGAAGTGATGTAGTAGGAGGAAAAGTTTGCTGTCTCAGAGCAGGTGTGCTAGCAATGTGGGAGTGTTTTTCCGGTTGTTTTGGCACCTGTGCAGTAACTTCTTGGGCTATGTTCTTGTAGATTTTTTTGTTCCTTGTGAGAAACAGTTTGTTTTCCCTGTTGACGTTTATCTATTGCAGACAGTTTGGTAAATTTAAAACAGAGACAGAAGCTGACGTAGAATTTGGGAAGATAAATCCTCCTACTACTCATAGGAGTGTGCTTTTGTTTTTTTCAAGGTTATTTGTTAAACAATCTATATTCAGTTAGAAGTATAAAAACGTGTTTATGAAAGATTCTAAAAAGAAACATAGTAAAGACTCCTGAAACTCACCATAATGGGAACCAGTCATTAAAAATACAGAATTATGTGGCAATTATTCTAGACTCTAGTGTTACGCTTCCCAGGTGTCTCACATTGCAAGTGTTATCTTGAATTCTTAATCAGAGGGATAGTTTTAAGCTATTTTCATGGAGTTATAACAATCCCCTGTATAAAGCTTATCATGTACAATTAGTCTTTCTGGATTGTCCCTAGAGGCTAGATTTTAAAGCTAATGCTTTCAGCACATATGCTTCAAATACAGGGGTTTGGGAAGTAGGAAAGTGGAAGTGTTTTAAGTTTGGTTTTTGACTGTAAGTTTACATTATGGTGTATATAACAAACATGGCAAAAAATAATCTTTGCAAAGTGTTTATCAACTATTTAATTAGGTCAGCTGCCACCCTTTGAGGCTGGTGATATACATAGCTTCAAAGGCTTTCGTGCACAATACAGAAGGATTTCATCAGGTCAAGCTCCAGCAACTGTTACTGGCCTCAGTAGGTAATACAGGGACAGACAGCTCCTCAGATCAAGTCAGTAGATACATGTCATTAATCCCATATTATTTTTGCTATTCCCTGCTAAAGATATATATGATACAAACATGTGTGTGACATAACTGTGTGACTAAAGGCATACTCCACTTGTGCTCTAGATTATAGGAGTTTGCATGATGCTAGTAATGTGATCCTTAATGAAGCTGATGCCTTTCCTCCTCTCCCTTTTATCTCTTATTCTCTTCTTTCTGCTCTTTTTCCCCCTCTTTTAACTTCTGGCCACTTTGAAAGTATCATCTAGGTAGTCACTTAGTCCCCTCCCACTTTCTTGCTGGCATTTATATAGTGAGTGCATAAAATCCTTTGTTTAGGATGTGAAACCTACAGCTGGTTGCAAACCAGTTCTGTTCCAGAAGAATGTGCTACCATGTCAAGGAAAGCATTGCTTGTAGAGTAAGGTATTAATTCGTCCACTGAATCCTGTTACTGTAGGAGTTTGTGGGGAAGAGAAGCAGGACTTCAGTTTTGTACAATATTCAGAAGAATTATGGCTGCTTCCTCATGTGTTGCCAAGGGCTGTTGTGTCCCAGAGATGCAGAGTTGTTGTATCACAAACAGTAGCATTTTATCACATAAGGATGGGCAAAACCCAGCACAGAGAGTACTCTAGCCAGCAACCACCAGCAATTCTGATCTCCAGCTCTTAGTACCTGCTGAGGACCTCAGTATTTGACGTTGTGGGTTTAAACCAGGTTATCTTATGATGCGTGGACTTATTCCTTCCTTTTTTTCTCCCCCAGGCTCTGAAGTCTTAGCCAGACTTCGATAAAGCAGCAGGACAGTAAATGCTGCGCTGTGTAGTGATCTGAATAGGTGGTACTTCTGTTAGGTAATCCATGGTAAAGGGGTTGTTGGTGCACTGTGCATTAGCACAGGTCTACTAGCACAGTAAACCAAATCCTGCAAATGTACTTGGTGATCTAGGACTGATCCACATCAAATCTCTCAAACCTTGACTTTTCATTATTTAACCTTTTTTCTGAGCTTACCCTTGGTGACTCCTTATTTTCTCCTTTGCTATTTGACCTGCATTCTCACACGCTGAGTAAACCTGTCCTAAGCATTCACTTCAGAGCACTCTTGAATGTGCTGCTCAGCTTGAAATCAGTTGAAATTGGTCTGTTTAGTGGCTGCAAAGAGCACAAATTATAATAATACTGATAATGTTATCTAAATGCCTTTGCAGTTTTTGAAAGTTACTGGGTTGTTGCTTTTCTTTAGATGCTTTACCCCTTTTCTAATGAATCTGCAGTGACTTTGTGGAGCTCCTTTTTAGAGAACAAAAAAATGAGTATTTTTGAAAATTGAATTCTTACACTTGGCCTTTGAACCACTTAGTCAGATGCAGACAGTGGAATCTGGCACCAAGGATAATCTTCTCCTGATATGGATATGGGGGGAATGGCAATGAGGGAGGAATGCAGCAATAGCTTAATAGTTAACTGTTTGAGGGCTGACAGAAACTACAGTGAGGTACAGAAGAATCTTTCCTGGTTACTCAGATGGATAAAGTCTCTAACAAATAGAACAAACTGCTCAATAAGACTATGAATTTCTGCTGCCATCAGGATTTGCGTGAGAAGATTGAAAAGCATAAACTTAAAGCATAATATGAGATATCAGCAGACCAAGAACAAAAACCCTTATCATGGTTTGGCAGCTTTCCTTCTTAGCTACTAAAAGCTAAGAAGGAGCTGAAAAGATTGGAATTAGGAGGCTTTTCTCACAACAGCTATTAAAAAATTAAAGATTGGATTAAAACTTGATTCTTTCTGATCCCCTTTCAATAACTGAAAAGTCCTTAGTACAGTAAATACAGTTATGTGATTCTTGAACCTGTTGAAAAAAAGGGAAATGCTAAAAGCAAAGAATGTGAGGAGGTTTTATTCAATGATACCATTAGAGTAGCATCATTTTACAATAGTATTTTATTTGTCTTCTATTAAAGAAGATATTTGTGAAATAAATAATACATCTAATAAAATGTATTTGTCTTAATATTTAAACATTTAAGATGATAGGTACTTTGCTCCTGTTTGTAATCTGGACCTAAACCATAAGATCTAGGAGTCATACAAATGACACCTTCTGTCAGTCTTGCAGCTAGATCTGATACTCAAGCTTCTGTAGACTACTTATTTTAGCTGTGTTACCTTGGAACTCAGTTGGCACTTTCGCACCTCCTGAATAGCTGCTCATAGAAAAGCACACAGGTTACTTTTCGGAAAATCTTCTGGAAAGATAAGTCATAAGATGTTTGGTTTAGTTAATGAGCCTTGTAACTGCCTGAGAAATGGTAAATTGGACTGCAGAGTGGTCGCACACTAGCACATCTCTCCCCTTATGTGCAAATGGTACTGTAAAGGGTGAGTCAGTCCACAAAAGCCCTTCCTGAAATAATTCCCACTGCAGAATTAGAGCCTGTGGAGTTTTAGGCAACATATCCTGGACACTGCGGGTGTCCAGATAAAACGGGTGAAGTGTAACTCTGTTGCCCTTCTTTTTAGCCCAGCATATCGCAGTGTCTTCCTTGGAGGAACACAGGATGTATTCTTGTTTACCAAGTCTGACTGACCTCTGGACTACCCTTCCTTTTAGCTATTTTCTGTTAGTTCCATGTGACATCTCATCCCTTGTGGGATTTTTTTTTTTTGGAAAGTGAAATTTAAAAACTTTTAATTGTAACTATTCAGAAATCTTTGTCCTTTTTTTTGGTTGTTTTTAACAAATGGGAAGCTTGTCATGATTCTTGCGTGGAATGGAATTGCGTAAGAACACAGTGATTGTTGTAAGGCAGAACACTGCATTCTTAATAGTTAATTAATAATAATTATTACTAACATGAAGCTGCACTGCACATTTTGTTCTGGGTTTGTGACACCAAAACAGTGCTTATTCTGTATTTGCAAATAACCTGACACATACACACTGTCTCTTATACCCCCAAACTGAGCAATTATCAAGGAAATGAAACAAGAAAGTCCTACTGTTTTCCCAAAGGATTAAGAAACTGAAAAGAAAGCAGTCTTATGCAGTTATTAAGTGTTCTCCCCCCCGCATTCATGTGTCTGCGAAGAATTTAGCTCATGAACTTTGAGAATATGGTAGTGTTGATGTGTTGGCTCACTCAAAGCTTATAAAATTCTCCAAGAAAAAGAGGCCAAGTTTATATTTAACAAGCTTTATCAAACCATTGAAGTTAAGTGAAAAGCACACTGATATGCTATATAAAGTACACAGAAACGGCTTGGAAAGCTTGCAGAAAATAATTGAGCCAAATACTCTCTCCCACGATCGCCACTCAACATATTAGTTATTGCAGCAAAAAAGAAGTGTGCACATGAGTTGTATTTAGAGTCCTGCATCTCTCATGGTAATTCTTGTTTCGTATCGAGCGCACATTCCTTTAATTGGGTCCGAGCACTGAAATGAGTGCTTTAAAGCTTTGCAACACATTCTTCTAGAAGTTCATAACAACAGTGTTTGGGGAGGAATTTAGGGAAAAGTTTTGAAGAAATATTTTTTGTGGAGCTTTAATTATAGGCAAATGTATCAGCTTTCATTTGGAGAATGCTGGTGTGTGTGCATGGATGTATAAAATAGCAGTGTATTAGAAATGAAGATAGTGTTTGTGCATGAAGGTACTGCACACGTGTAAGGTTTCTTCATGTTGATTTCAAAATTCTAATCCTTTAAGCAAAAACAAAACCAAATCACATTAAACAAAGCAGCAAAAATACTATTGCAAACAATTAACAGGCCGTTACTACCCAAGCCAGCCTGAAGTCCTTGAGGCTGTGTGAGCATCAATATCCTAGACTGCAAACAGACATAATCCAAAATCCACAAAGGATTAAAAAAGGAGATGTACTGATTCTTAAAATTACTATAATATTAAGGTGTTAATCGGTTTCCTACAGACTTCAAGCATTTTATTTATTTAATTATACAAAATTTCCATCCAAGCTCTGTAGCCTGTAGTATTACTTTTAAAATACATTAGCATTTAGCCAACCTTTTTATCAGGCTGCTTATTTTGTCCTAATTCCAGAAAGCAAGAAGGTCCTCAAGTCTTATTTTTTGCTTTCCTCTGTCTCCTACCTGTAGAAGAGCTCTTGCAGTGGTGGTATTTCATGTTCTCCTGGTGCAAAAGAAGTTCCTTCTTACCTTTGATTTGATTTCCTGAAAACAAGTCTTTTATTTCAGCTTGGAATTGTAAATCATCTCAATTCTTGTTCTCACTTGCCTAAGGAGCCTATAAAGACATGAAGAGACTTAGTTTAGCAATGCAAATGGAAAATGTGTCAAGTTTTTAATATATATGTCACTTACAAATACTCTAGGTGCCAGAGGTGTTCGTAACATCTAAGGACATGCCTGAATTACTACGGTTGTTAATTATGCACTAGACCTGCCTCTAAAAGAGGAATTTCCAAGACAGCTCTATCCAGTGCTATCTGTTTGTCTCTAGTTGACAGCTGTCCATCAGGCATGATATCAGTTTGTTGTTTCTGGAGACGTAGCCTGATACAGGGTCTTCAGAAGTAAGTGGAAGTCTTTGCAATCATCTGACTTTGGCAGCCATTGTTCCCAGAAAGACCTCTTAAATTTCAGGCTGTCCTGGCTGCTGAATGCTGGGCTTGTTAACCATGGAGAGGTTCCTTCTCCTAGAAGCTTGAGAACAGCAGCTGAAGAGGCTGTGCTGGAAAGCACAAAGAATGATTACAGTTGAATTCCAGCTTCCACTACAGCCCCTCCTCCTCAGCTCTCAGTGCAATCCTGACCAGGATTTAGGGAGCTCTAATTCTTTGCAGCTAGATGGGTGTACCTTCAGCGGTGTACATGTGGGCCCCTCTAAGTACAAGCCTTTTGTTGAGATTCTCCTGTAAACATCTGTGGAAGGTGAGTGGATCAGAAGTTTGAATAAGGCCTTTAGTATGGCTTTATTTTATTGAGAAATCACTATATTTAAAAGAGCATTTGCAGAGGAATAGTGTGCTTCAAGGTCAAAAAGCTTTTTCCTTTCTTCTTCTTTTTTCCCCCGTTAAAAAGCAGCTCTCATTTGAAGAGCCTTTAGCCGGTTTGGAATCACCTTTAACAGTGCCAAGGTAAATGTTAGAATGTATATCATAAATCACATAGGCAGAAAGTTTATGAATCTTCATGTCAGATATAATTAAATATATTGAATTCTCCATGAGAAGCACAATGCCCAGAGCTGCTCTGCTGTTTTTTATTGAAGATAAGGCAGTAGGTTACTAACGTCCTTTATTTCATTCATTTCTGAAAACCTACTTTTCTCACAGTTCCACGCCAGCCTGGAGTGAGCAATAATCTGTTTGAAATACTTGAAATTGAAAGAGGGATTACTGCCGATGAATTTGAAGCAAACGATGACCCAGGTAAAGATCATGTCTTGTGTTCAGGGCCTAGGGTTTAGGATTTGTTGAGGTTTCTTGGGGTTTTGTATGATTTTACAGGACTCCTGCGTCTTATGCCACCTGTTTAAACTATACTTTAATAAAAAGAAAAAACCCACCACGTACATGAACCTTTGTAGTTTTATTTCCTAACAGATTTAGCACAAAAATAGTGTGAATTGTTAATAACAACACTAACATCCTTTTTATTGTTTTAATTTTATTTCTGCTGCATTTAATTTTCATTGCTGGTGTCAACCACAAGTGAAATTGCTGTAGTTCCCCAAGCAAAACAGTCCAAATCGTTGTGTTTTGGGGATTTTTAGGGTGTTTTTGACTCATTTCTCTGTTGTGCCTAGGTGTGCTGATACACAGCTGTAATTTTGACAGCGGACTGTGTGGATGGATCAGGGATAAAGAGGATGATTTGCACTGGGAGCCAGTGAGAGATGCGTCAGGTAAGGTATCTTTGTACAATCACATCCTGTAGTAAAGAACCACCTAGGCTTGGGCTGATGACAACTCTCGCATTATGATGAGTTCACACAGCTTCTGTTCCCTTTAATTCTAGGACATATTTCACACTCCCACCTCTTCTGTATGTGAAAATCGGAACTGAGGATTCCCAACATGAAAGAGCAATTGAGAATTTACACTTTTATCATACCTGGTATCTTCACAACAGAAATGCCTCTGAAGGAATAGAAAATATATTCAGTAAGAGGTTATCTGTCTTAAAAGAATCAAAAAGAACAAAAATGTGGACTAGAGAACAACTTTTATTTACGGTGAAACAAAGCTTATTTTTCAAACCACCACGCAAACAGAATTATTTCCGTATTACTAACAAAATCCCAGAATGTGCTGGGAATAGTCTTTGTTCTGCTGCCAAATATAATGTTCTACTTTAACCTCTCAGTTTGATTTTATTGAATTTTACTCCAAGTTACAACAACATGTATATAGGAAAACTGTTGAGTAACTGGAATGAAGACAAGTTAGGTGCTAACACGCAGAGACTGGGTATGTTTGGGATGGTAAAAAGGGACCTTGTAATGAATATCAGAGGGAGTGCATACTTGCCACTTGCAGTATAGGTGAAGCCAAAGCAGCAACCACTTGTAATCACTCACCTCTGCCACTGTGGCTGAGCAGAACTGCACACTTGTGCTGCTGGAAGCTGGTTGTACTTTGTCCCCTGCTGATTTTACTGTATGGCACTGAGAAGTTGGTTGTCCCTGCCTGTGAACCCTCCCCCCAGCAGAGCTTGCCCCATAGTGCTGGGGATTAGACACACATCTCTGGCTCCCCATAATGATGGGATTACTTCATACCCAGAAGAGCAGCCTTTGAAGTGCACAATGCTTACATTATGCGAGGGGATGGTGGACTTCGGAAGGAAACATGCTCTCAGGCGGTAAAACGTTACAGGTTAAGTTGAGGGAGGGTGAGGGCACTGAGAGCCATTTCCTTACGCAGCACCTCATCACAGATGTCTGCCTTACAGTGCCCTTGATGGCAGTCATTTGCCACCGCAGCAGGTGACCTGGCACCTTTTCCAGGCTGTTTAGCTGGCTAAGTGGGAGTGCTGTCTTCACTGACTGGGCAGGCCCCTGCCCCATCACAGGCATGCTCTAGTGTCTCCTGTGCTGCTTACAACACTTATAAAGTCTCAGAAATGGCTCAGAGAGCAGAGCTCCTTCCTCCTGCAGATGAGAGAACAGGCAGCTGTCTCCTGCGTGCAGGCTGGCATTTGTAAAGATCACACGTAATCCAAACATCTTCTTGGTAAATGGATTTAAAACCACTTTGAGAAGGTCACTCAAAGCATATACATTACCTGTGCTCAAAAGTTGCTGCTAATACAGTTCCAGAAGTATGATTTTTAACTGGCTTTTTTTTAGCCTTTTTTTTTTTTTCCCCTCCTGCGCTGCTTCCCAGCCAGGGACAATCCCAGCTTTTTGTTTCCTGTGTATGTTCTGCTGCTGTTGACATAACCTGTTAAAACTAGTCCCTTGAAGTCACCCACCCACACCCTCCTGTCTGCAATACCTTGTTGCAAGGATTTATTTTCACAGCTTGTTCCTGAGTGTTTGCTTTCACCTTTCAAAGTTTGCTATTTATTGGTTTATCAGAATGCATTTTGAAAGGTGCCATGCTGAATGAAGCCTTACAAGCTTATCTTGCATGCAGAAAATGCTGATGTGAGGGGACCTTTTCCTGCAGGCGTATGTTGGCTTTGTGCTTACCTAAATCTGTTTCCCATTGATTGGGTTTGGTCACTGTAACTATCTGAAACAGATGCAGTTAATGAGTTAAGGCAGTAGTTTTGTAGTGATAGAATTGTATCTACAACAAACAGGTGCAGTTATTTAAACTCTATTATGCTTATTTTAGCAGTTAGTGACCTTGAGGCAAAACCAATGCATTAAAAATACCCACAAAAAACAACCCACCACCAAAAACTGTAACAGCTCCTTGGGCAAATGGATCCCATTTCATGCCCAAATACAGATCTGGGGGCTCAGACAGCACTATAATACTTTGCTTTATTAAATCTCACAAAGACTGAAGAACTTAAAACCCTATGTAGTAGTAGGGAATTGGAGACAAGGTTGGCTGTCCTTTTCAGTGTGCAACAAGCCCTTGGTTCAGTGTCATTAAATCACACCTGAGGTGTGAGGTGGCTTTCAAAAAGAAGTTTTCAAAACCATAAAGCTCTGGTTGAGTAGTAGCAGGGTGACAATTTAAATGAAAAATATTTTTCTATCCTATAATTAAGACTGTGGATAGCAACCCTATTACAACCCCCCAGGATTTCTATGTCATTAGTTTCAACTAAGGAGCCTAACTGCAAACTTTAACTTAAGTTCATTAACCTTAGGTTTGTTGGATGCTGCCATTCCTAGGATCTTCTAATTTTCATGTTCATGTTCTAGGTGTTTTTATGAAGGCATCTTTATTTCATAGATGATCAGAGATAATAATATAGTTTTGAATAAGTATGGATGTTCCGTGACAAGTTACTGTTAGAGAAGACTTCAGGGAGTGTATCAAGTTAACAGCCATTTGGAAATCAATGTTATTTCTATCTTTCTGTACGTAATCCAGATTAGGAGTTTAAATTATGGTTAAACAAAAAAGCTATCTGTGTTTGCAAATGGATATGCTTTGCGACTTAACTTGTTAATACGGTTCCCAAAAAAAGGGACAGAACCATAGCTCAATTACATGGTATCCTTTATGCTGGCTGCCTCATTCATCTATCCCGTAGCAAAAAACTGCAGTTTACAAGGTGCGTAAAAGTTCACAGTAGCTTTAATGTCACTGTGGGTTTGAAACCATGCAGTCACCAAGTTGTTGTCAGAAATGAAGTTTCCATTTTCAAAAGAGGTTTTACTTGCTTTGCAAAACAGAAATTAGATTGGCAAGACCTAACCTGATACTAATGTAAACAGAGGAGCAGCTCTGTAAAACCCTTACCCTACAGAAGGCAGGTGCATCACTTCTGGTTCGTGTTCCAGAAACTCTCTGCCTGTTTAAGGCTCACTGGACCTTGTGGAGCCCTTTTTCACTGTTTTGCTTTTTTTACTGACTCTTGTGCATTTGGTCCTGCAACACAGTAGAATTAAAACCCTCCACTCACCACAGCTAACTGCTTTTTCTTTTGCAGGGGGGCAGTACCTTACCATCTCTGACCCCAAAGGCAAAGAAGGGAGAGTAGCGCGTCTTATCCTGCCATTGGGCCACATGGCTCAGACCAGCGACTTGTGCCTGTCGTTCCGGCATAAAGTGCCTGGGCTGCATTCTGGCACCCTCCAAGTCTTTGTAAGGAAAAACGGTGCTCACGGACCAGCTGTCTGGGGAAGGAATGGTGGCCATGGCTGGAGACAGACACACATAACTTTACGAGGACAAGGCATCAAGAGCGTGAGTACCAATGCAGGAGCTGCCTTTTGATTTTTTACGTGAGAAGCTGAAGACACTTAAGATGGGTGTAGCACTTGACTGTTTGTCTTCTGGATCCAATTTCAGCGTTTAATCCCTGCCAATGTAATCACATGAAGCATAAGAGAGTCGTGCATTTTTCAAATAAGCTTTATGCAGAAAAAAAATGTCCCACCTGTAGCAATAGATGCATGGGAAATGACAAATTATCTGTATTGATCTACCTCATGAAGTTGGTTTTAAGGTATTTGCCACGTAGGGAAGAGCAGTCTAAGGATAATGGCCTGGATTAATGCTCCTCATGAACAATGCTTTAAATAATGCAGCACCATGAAATAGGAAAAATCATCCCCTGTGGAGTTGTAACTGGCCAAACCAGGGCAAAGATACTGAAAATGTCAATTTTGATAATGCTGGGAGGTTATATGTGCAATCTCCCACAGTTTTTTGCTCTTCAGTATACCTGCAGCAATCAAATGAAGCTGTCTCTTGTGTGTGTCTTATATCATGGAGAATCTTATAATACATGGAAAGCTTAGAAACACTGGGCGATAAACCAATATCAAAACCTTAGCACTTTTCTTCAACCTCTGCTCAGTTTTGAAGGTAGTTTCTATTTCAGATCTGAAGAAGGGACTTGGGTGCTTCAGGACCTGGTTTGCTCTGACTTATATATGAGGTGCTCTAAAAAGCTCACATATCATAATGTTCACTGTAGGAGCAGGCTACAACACACACACACTATTTAGCTCCAGAATTTATATTAGGGCTGTAATTACCACAGATAATTTTCTAAAAACTTCACCTTAACAATAATTACAAAGAAACAGAAAAAACAGACAAAATTCTAAGCAAAATGAATGGGCTTTTGTGAGTCAGTTCTGATTGCCTGGGCTTCCTTGCTGTTGAGACTTATCTTGACCAAAGCTACTTTCATTTTAATTTATTTTTGCATTCAAATCATTCTATTTCTCTTCCCAGGTTATCTTCAAAGGGGAGAAAGGGGAAGGAAGAATTGGGGATATTGGACTAGATGATGTGGTCTTGAGGAGAGGACGCTGCTCTGAAGATCATTAGCAAAGACAATGGACCAGTAGTCGTTCTCCTCTAGCCCTTCTTGTGCTATTCCTACCAGGCTTTGAAACAGAACTGCATGAAAGAGAAGAAAAAGTTGAAGAGTTGACAATTTCACAGTGGTCTGCCAAGTGCAGTCTCACTGAAAAACATGGAGAAGCATCTCCCAGGATTCAGGAACTCCATTCCCATCTGGTTGTTTCTATTAATCCTTACCCCTAAATCATATTTTATATGTAATAACTTCATCACCTGTTAAGCCTGGTGAGCGCTCATGCAAAGAGCACTTGTGAAAAAGGGAGAATTACAAATGGTGGTGAAAGAAAGCTCCTGCTCAGCAAGTTTTAGTGTTAACTGATAGTCTTTATCTTCCCACAGTGCTGCTCTTTCATTGATTAGATTTGGCACAGTGGGATTGATCTAGCTTCGGAGTTACCTCAGATTAATGGGGGCCTGGACCTGAACTTTGGCTTACTGCCACCGACCTTTGAAGAAGGGTTTGCTTCATATTTAATAGCATATATTTTGGTGTTGCATCGGTATTAACAAGAACCGGTTATAGAGAGTAGGCTCTGCGTCCTGTAATATTGCTACTGCTGTGTTTTGTGTATATGTGTATGGTCAAAACATATTTATGGTTTTAATATTTACAGACTCTAGTTGCAAGGTAATTGGCAGCTGTGCTTTCTTATTGTACAAGACGGGAGTTCAGCATGTTCTTTGATCCCACTGGTCATGCCAATAGTTACGTTACCAAAGTCAGTTAATGGTGCTCATTGAAAAACGCTGGTGCAGTTTTTCATGTAATATGCTGAAGGCAAAAAGACCAAACCCTTAGGTGTAAACCAGCATCTGATTAATGCTGTACAGGTTTGCATATAGCTCAGGAGCAAGTCCCAAAGGGCTCTCAAGCCTGCAAGAAACTCCTGGTTCAGTTGAAAACTGAGCAGCCTGGAGAAGATAATGTGCTGCGGCTTATAAGTCCTCGCCTGTTGACCCCACCAGAAATGTTCCCTTTCCACAGGTGACACAAGCCAAAAGGGCAGCCACATTAACAAACACTCTGTGAACGATTCAGACCATGAAATGCCTTCAGTGATCTTTGTTAAACATCCATATTCCACCCAACCCTTCTGTACATAATAAATACTTTAGAACTAGAATAGTTATTAGACCTAGCTGGGACTAAATATTTACCAGAACTTTGGACTAATTTTTTAGTTATGTATCATGCATGTGGTGTGCAGTTTCCCAGGGTATTCCGCTGTTTGGTTTGGGATATTTTTAAATGAGGATCATCACTGTCAATCATTGCTGCTAACAATCGAAATTTGACAAAGTAATTGTAACATTGAAGAAAATGACAAAAGATTGATAAAATGTTGTTTAGTGGTGTAGCCTTAAAGCTTCAGACCTAGGTGATCTTAAGGTCCTTCCCAACCCTAACTATTCTGTGATTCATAATGTATATATAGAAGGAATGAGTCTCAAATCTTTTAAATACTTAAATACTATATAAAGTAAATACCACTTTCATATCATGTTTTAAAATCATAATGAATAAATATTCATGTTAAGCCTTGCACAAAGTCCACAGAGACAAAACTGCAAGACTGTTAGAGGTTGTATTCCCAGCCCCTAAGCACTGTTCTGAAAGGAATACTGCAGTTTGTCCCCTAGGACAAAGCACGGTATGTACAGCAGAAGTTTCTTTGACCAAACAGCCTGCAACAGTGTACCAGCAAACATTTTGAAAAGGAAAAAAACAATACATCTGTAAACATTTTTGAACTGTTTTGCTTCAAATATGATTGATTGTGATCTTTTTCTTATGTTACTTTGTAATATGTCAGAAATATTTGTGAATAGTTGAAATACCTTGTTCTTATTATAAAGTAATCAGTAAAGGAGGCTGTTACTTGTTACTAATTGGCAATCTTGTTTTCATTTCTGGAGCAGAACTCTCGTTTTTACTGCAGTGGAATGAACCAACAGACGACAAGTAGCTCTTGTTACCAGATTTAAAAATAAAAGTGTATTTCACTGTTTTCACTGTAATACAACAAGAGCATTATATATAGTATTAGAAGTATTATCCAAGAGGAAGAATGACAAATTTCAACCTACCTTTTTTTTAGGAACAGTCTCACAAGTAATTTAAGAGCTTCTGCAATACAGATTTTCCATTTTAGAAGAAGCAGCAGCTATCATAGTTCCACACACTGCTCCACAAACTGTTCCATTCTTTGGCATCTATCACGCTTCACAGTTGGGTTTTCTAAATAGGTAATTATGCCAAAATAAATTCCTGCTTAAATACTTAGGCAAGCAGAAGAAATTACAGTAAATTAGCATGAAACTGCTTATGAAATGTACTGTATAGCCTCTTGCTAGCTTAGAATTTAATGTTTTTAATGACATGTTAAACTTTTATCCCCCCCCCCCCCCCCCCCCCCCAAAACCTTAAAATAGCATTCCTTCATAAGTTACAAGTACCATGACCAGCAGCAGTGTGTGCACTTACTGCATTTGCTGACATCAGTGTGAGTTCAATGGAAGGGACCAATACAAACTTTTGTTTCCACCAGAGCCGTGTCATTAAGTCTCCAGCGAGTACTTTCAATAGAGCCTGCTCATTCTGGAGAAAAGCTGCCCTAGGTTTCCTTCAATAAATAAATTGCATTGCACTTGGAGGCCAAAGCATTCGTTTTAACATAGTTGAAGACTGCAATAACCACCCTAATGAGAATCAGATTAATCATGAGAAGACAAGCCTAAGCAGAAGAATGTTCATGACGGCAGCCACAGCCATCCTACACTATCCCATGGAGAAAAGATGCAACAGCAGCAGCACCTGCCTCTAATGCAAGTGCCAGGCCTCTCTATACTCACCCCATTACAGGCTAAGCCTCCCTGAAAATGAGGCACAGTAACTGTCACAAAGACACTGCAAGCTATGCAACAAGATGCACTACAGCTGTCTATCTTCAGAGTTTAATTGTGACTGTGAGAGTCGCTCATTGTCAACCGAGGCCCAGTTAAATCCTATTCCATTTTAATTTATTTTGATCTATACCTCAAACACCAAATTGTCAAAGGTGTTCTGGTAGTTTAAATACTTTCTTCCTTGCTGTGCATCCTGGTGTCCTGTAGTCATGTAAGGTTTTATGACTTCAGATTTTCCGCACTGATAAAATGGAGGTAAGTGATACATTGGTGTACACCTGCAATTTCAGAATGAAATGCAAGATATTCCAGTGGCAAGTTCCACTAGTGGTTTGAAAGAACACAGAAACCTCTTCAAGCTTTGAAAGTTAAAGCATTCTCAGAGCACACCCGTATCAGGCTGACCCAGTGGAAAGTGAGGGAATGCATCTGCAATGTCTGGAATGCTTTATTTGGTTGAGAGGAAGAAGCCAATGGACTGAAGATCTTCGCGGACCGCAAAGACTACTTTAACAGCACAGCCTAAAGCACCTATAGAGTTCAGACAGGAGCTCCATGTAGGTTTTCAAGACTGTAAAGCCGAAATTAATCTAATCCCATTCTAGCTGCTCTGCTTTAATCAATTCTCCTTATGCACTTGTATGACCTCTTCCAAGCCCAACCCTTTTTCCTTGTTTTGAAACAAATTGTCCTTTAGTCAGCGCTCTTGCTGGTTGCTTTGGGCTGAGACAGCCTACTCTTTGGAAATCAAATGATTTCTTATTTATTTCTTTCTCTTCTTAAACTTGACAATCAGCCTGGGTAGCATTACTTACATCAAGATAGTTGCTGCAGTTACTGGATGTGAGTGTTCACTGGACTGTTCATGTTAGGTTGCCCTTTTTCTCTCCAGAGAGTCAAATGGGATATTATGCTTACACATGCTCGATACACATCCAAAGTATAGATCTATCCACAGAAATAATTCCCTGCTCTATAGATCAGGTTCTCCATCACTATTTTTCTTCAGGTTACTTCTCAATAGCTCTTAAGAGTCAATCAATTCTTTCTTCAGCTTCATTCTGTAGTACATGGGCAGATTTTTGCCACTTAACTGTTTTCCTGTAATCCAGCTGTTAAAGGACTCCACCAGACCAAGGAAAAAGCCACATTGCAACCAAACCATTCTCTGCAGGTATCTCAGACACCACATCTCTAGAGCAAAAGGGCCATGCCTACAGCCTCTCTGTGCTCGGCGTACCAGGAAACATGGTGTATAAATGCATATACTGTCTGTGTGTGCATACACGTGTATTGTGCCCAATAGGCTGAGGCGAGTCTTATGTGTTTGAGCAAGGAAGCCAAGTATTTATCTGGGACATGGAATAAGGATTCTCCTCTCTCTGTGACACAGCGGAATCCTGCCTTCCTCTGACCACAAGATACTGCAGCACTTCTCCAGTAATATATGTTAACCTACTTGATATTTTACCTTCGGGCCAGGCCAGGAATAATCACCCTCCACACTCTTCTCCCGGGTTTTTCCTTGTACATTTCAGCAGCCCACGTTCTCATTCCAGACTCTCATCCAGAATCCTTTTGATACTCATTTTGAGTTTGACGAAAGACTGGAAAGGTGCAGTACAGCGTGTACTCAGAGAATGAGTTCATTGCGTTTGCATGCAACACCACTGCCGAAGTTTGAGATTGCCACTTAGGTGGGATTTCAGGGAGATGCCATCATTGCTCCAGTACCCTGGCAGAAGGGGGAGCCCAGCCACAGCTCCATTTCACACGTCCACGAGAGGTGCGCCCTCCCTGCCACACTGCAGTCCTAAACCACATTTTCCTCAGATCCTGTGTCTTAGGTTGTCACACAGCTGCTCCACGGTGGTTCTGCCAAAAAGGAGGACTCACTGCCAATTTGAGGTATGTTTTTACATGATTCCATTCCCAAATGAGCACATTAATACATGTGTGCTCAGAAAGATAAGCAGCCAGACGTATACCCTGATATATGATTGGTAACAGATCAAAGACAACATCCAAGTTTTGAATCGAGGAGAAAAAAGCTGGCTGACTTAAAGGAACAAATCTCTTGCCTATTACTTCACTCATTGGATCTCGTTACCAGTATGTTGGGATGCCAGGTATAAGTAAACTTTCTCCCCTTTTCCAGACCTTTCCATGCAGATACAAATAATAAGAATGGCACAGTGAAATGTACTCACATCCCTGGGTTCAGGTCTAGCACAACAGCAAGAGCTCCTCATCTGGGAGCTCACACAGCATGTGCCACCTCAGCTGGTGATGACAGCTCAAGAGTCTTCAGCATCTTGACATCCAGCCCAATGCGAGTAGAGAACCAAACCCAAAAAAGCACTGAGCAGTGCCAGTTATGCTGTTAAATGAGGAAAGCACCTAGAAGACTGTCTGAGGTAAGAGATTTGATTCAGAGGGGTGCCCAAGGGAGACACTTTGAATTCCATCCTTCTGAAGTTCTGAGTTATCTCAGGAAGTGTTGTCATCCTACCTCAGCTTCTTGGACCAGTTGGAGGACAGAAGAAGTTGTGATCTCATGGGGCTCTTCAAAGTTTCCATGCTCAGATAGGACATTTTGTGTTCTCTCTTAAATATAAAATACACATGATTCTTGTTAATAGTCTAGGGGGATCCCTTTAGTTATTGTGCCTTGGAGTGTATAAACAGGTCTCGAAGACACTGAAACTGCTCACTAATATTAATCACATATGTACACAACCCTACAGGGTACATCAATTTACATAGAAACCAGGCATCTTTACTGCATAGAGGTGTTATTAAACTGTGAGCAATTCACTCACCCTCCTGTGATATGCCACTGGTTCTATCCTGATTATAAAAGGATAACAATCGGCTGAACTCCATTACCGAAGGCTGATTGCTAAAACTGAGTGATGTTTCATTACCCACCAGGTACCTCAGGCAGTTTTGTGGGGTGTTAGGAGACCTTGGCATCCTGGCAGCCTGTCTGTGTATCAGCAAGCAACTCTGGCCCGCTCACACACTCGCTGGAGAACTCCCTGTGGGCTACTCTGCCAGCTTTTGTTGGAGCAATTCATTTGCCAAATAAAGATGTGTGACTGGGGCTTGAAAAAGAGTATTCCGTTAATATAAAAAATAGGCAGAGAAAGTATGTGGTAGATCAAGGGGTGTCTTCATCACCATATGGCCTTTGATCATGGTTTTGTCAGAGGCATAAGCTGTGCTGCTAACTGGGCAAATTCAAACGTTCTTGTTCCCTGAGGTAGGTAAGGAGGAGATTTTCCTTCCCTGACGGGCAAGTCTACTTCCTTCCTAACAAGGGACCCTCAACAGAGGAGACCCATTCAGTACCACCCTCTGCACCAGCTGCTCCGACTGAAATCCCCTGCTTACTGCAATGAGGTCCTAGCACACAGGTAGCAAACTGCACAAGAAACCCAAATAGGGGAATATCCCAAGCATGTGGCAAACAGATCTGAACTATGACCCTCCAACAGGTGACTACAGGTGAAACCACAGGAAACACAAGCAATCCTGCAACTGCACTCACCAGTATGGGACTGCAAAACAACTGGAATCCATTTCTGGCCCTGAAATGCGCTGACACACACCTGAAACGGTGAGCTTTCCAATGTCCGATCTGACGGGAACAGCCTGGGAACACAGCATCCCCAAACCACACGAGGCTGCCAACAGTGACAACAAGGTAATCTTGCAGCATGCAAAATATTGTGCAAGGGGGATTTTCAAACCTGGCTATGAAAACCATCCTCAGAATGACGACTGTGTGCCGACATTCAATACGCACAATGCCGTGTACCTGGGCTTTACGTCTCAGCGATGGGCCAAAAACTCCCTTTAGGGATGGGTATGGACTGCACAAACAAGCTCTATCCTTTGATGACTGCACTTTTAGGAAGATAAAAGTCTTGCACCCATAAGGGAACTGTACAGAGCTGCAGCAGGATGGGGCACAGGCTGCACCAGCCTTTCAACTGAGGGGTGAGGCTGCCCCGGAGCTCCCCACACATACTGAAGGGACTGGTAGGAATTTTCTCAGCACACCTCCCCATCCCTACTTGTAATGCTGTAAATAAGGAGAGTAAACTTATCCGTGTGGCAGGTAAGGGAAGTGGGCAACTGCTTGTATCATGCACCCAGAGGGAGGTAAATGCCATTTACTTGAGCCTACTCACAAATCCTACTGCCACACATTGTCCTCTTTGATACACAACCAGAGAGACTGGTCAAGTAGCCCAAACCACAAGAGCAGTTAGTTAAAAGCAGCACCACAATTAAAAGCCTCCATTATCCAGTATTATTGAAGGGGGGGTGGGGGGTGGGGGGGTGTGTGTTGGAGCTTACACACAAGTTTGTAACTTCCAGAAGCCTGGACCTCCAACTGGTCATTTTGCCACTGCCAGAGTCACAGGCAGGGCATACTAAAGACACTTTGGACCCTGCTGCCATTGGCTTGTGTGGCACAAGATCAGGTCCTTCATGTATATCAAACAAAACACCTTGCTTCTGATTAAAATGAGCCCTCTTGGCTGCTCAGAGAAACACATCTGACTTTCTCTCTGGAAGGAATGGCTGAACAGGGCATCTAGAACGCCAAGGAAACAAAAACATGTTACAAAGGAACTTGGGCAGCCATGGGACAAGCAAGCAGATCAGACACTGACGAAACCACCACGCTCTCTGAGCTGCTCATATGTGATTGATCTCATCTACTAGTTATTCTTTAACAGGCATTTCCCCTATCGCTTGCCAAGGAGTTGGCAAACTCACTGCAGAAGAGCTGCATGTGCTCCAGTAACAAACATCCAAGCCACATTTCAAAGTGGATGTAGTAAATGGAGTTCTTAGTCCAAGTAACAAATGTTGTTTAAAATCCCATTTTCCTGTATCTGAAAAGAAACAAACTCTTTTTCCTACATCAAAGAACTGAAATGCAATACCCCCCCCACACACACACCATATTTGTTTTGTGCTACAGCTGTTTTTCTTCCTAACTAGGTCCGACATGTCATTCCTCTCACACAGAGCACTCTACAAAGTGGATTCCTTAATTAAGCAACAGCTACTACCATTCAAAGTCTTTTACAAAGTGCGTTTGCACCCACAGTAAAGCAGGGCAGCATCAGGGCAAGACAAAGGGAGAGAGAGCTCTTGCAGCCTCACGTTTCAGCACACTACAGTTTTGCTGCAGAGCTTCCAGTCTAGCCCACAGTGACAACAACCAGAAGCTCTTCAGCAGATCTACCAGCAATTTTATAAGCACTGTGCTTGAAATATTGGCACTCTCACCTGCAAAATGCAAACCCTTAGGCTCTTTTCTCTGGTTCCAGCCATCAGAACCCTCTGGTGAAGAGGTGGTGCTGCTTGTAATTATCCAAGGTGAGAGCTTTAATCCTTGGGCAGAGTGCAAAGGCAATGCCCGCTGCCCAGCCGCAGTGCCACAGCCAACGGTGCTTCTGCCAACACCACTCTGGATGGGCCCTAGATGTGCCATTTTCCCCCAGTGGGATAAACCACACATAGGCACAGCCTGTGTTATCCAAGCTGTGCTGCCCTCTGCACACACACATTCAGGTGGCCATGCATGGCATGGCAGCAGCCATGGGCATCACAACATGCTTTGCCACAGTGCGGGTTCTAACTCCTGGCAGGACCTGATCCCGCTGCCACTGCCTGTAGCTTCAGTAAGGGCTGATGTCCCCAGTGTGAACAGATTCGAACCAAGCCTCTGCAAATCAAACTGGAAGCCCCATTTGCCCCTGAGCCTTCATAGTTGGGCAGACCACAAAGAACAACCCCCTGACTACATACAGCCCATCAGGCCTGCACTACCCAGCCCACATTGCTGGGGCAGCCCTCGCAGCAGGATACTGATGAGTACCCTCAGCCAACTGCAGGAGAGAGGGCACTAGTGTTGCTTCTAACCAAGTCTTCAACTATACAGGAAGCTGCTAAGGCTGTGAATTCAGAACTGGAGTTCTGAATTCACCTTGCCCATGGTAGATACGTGTGCTTTGGAGTTGGATGCACCCGCTGCAGCACTCACCATGTGGAGGTACAGCTCCCCACCCTCTGCATGGAGGGTGGCACATCTCCCCATCCTCTCTCCTCCCTGTCTTTTTCTCCTCCTCTTGTAGCTCTCAAAGGTTCCCAACTGCACTTTTTCTCTTACCTTCCTGTTTGTTACAGTACCTCAACTTTTTTCCCTCCACCTTCTGCTCTGTGCTGCTGCTGCAGTCTCGAGCTTTTGATGAGAAACAGGCCATCAAAGCCTCTGTCCTCAGCTGCATACTTTTAAGTTTAGCTCCCACCATCTACCAGGAAGATTCACATTAGGTATAAAGCACTGCACCTGGCAGGGTTGCCAGATCCTCCCCAAGCAACAATAAAGTTTCTTTGCCTCAGGACCTGCTGAACCCAAAGACTGTTTTCCCTGGCACGAGAGGCCAATTCACTCCTTGAGATGAATATTAAAGAAACAGGATTGCTTTGACTGCAGGAACTAAGAAGCCAGAACTTTTTCCTGCAGCCACAGTCACACCCCTTGTGCCTGCAACGCTGAGCTATTTTTAAAAGATTAATTCCTGTGGTGTTTTCCTAATAGCCATAAAGCAGCAGAGCATACTCATAGACATGCTTTGCTATTCTTGACTTCGTCTGTGCCTCATGACTGTGGTCTTCCAAATTAAGAAAGATTAACCAGCTGTCACAAGAAAAAAAGGAAAAGATAAAGAAGAAATCCTTCTCTTTGTAACCTTTCCTCTATTGCTTGTTTTCCCTGGGCAGCAGCTCAGACCTGGCAGGAAACTATCTTTTAGTTCCTGCCCCATTACTCCGTCACATCTTGGAAATGTCCAAGTCCTGAATGTTGCAACATGGACTTTCTGAACACTTAGAAAAGAAAAACCTGTACCTCCTGCCAAAGTTTTAACAAGCAAAACCAGTGATTCAAACCCCAAGTGAAGTACTGCTGCCCGTCCATGTAATAACACCACTTTCTATACCTGAAAAAGTAACATTGGTAACTTCAAATGACAAAGGGGCCCAACATCAGCCATTCCAACAACCATTCTGTTCCCTCCATCTCAGCAGATGACAGGTAAATTGAGTTTGTGACTGCTAGTAATTCCAGTAAAAGCATGGAGCCCATAGCAAACGATGATACAGACCTGTATCAGCTTAGGGGCCTCTTGGTAAAACAGCATTCAGAGGCACAGAGTGGTTTAGCTGTTTTCTCTCCTCTGTACTTGTTCCCTGGTTTAAAATACAGAACATTTTTTCTAAGACTGTGTAAAGATAAACAAAGATTAAAAGTAGGGCAAACATCTCTTTCCCCTGATTTCATTGTCTGAACCGTCATTAAACTCCTGTTAGCAAGGTCAGACCTCATCTACTTTCTGTTCATACACACAATTTGTTTCTGCTTGCCCGTGGTCCATGCCTGGGGAGAGCACTCCCAAGCAATCAACCTTTCACTCCCAGCTCCTGACCCCATTTCTTTTCTCCCATCCTTTTACATTTTCAGCCTTCTGGCAGCCTCCTAACGGTAAAAACAGCTTTTTTGCTGCATGAGCCAAGAGGCAGTGGCAACATGCCCTTATGATGAAGAAATTGTCTCTTGCCATGTTTTCTACCTGCCAGAGCAAGTCTGCAGCTGTCTGTCCTCCTCACCCTAAACCACTCTTTTGCTGCTGCCCTCAGCAACACTTGTATGGCCACAAGATGTGGCACTCTCTGGAGCAACCTCTCTTGGCTCTAGTTTGCATCTTGTCACACTCATCCTGCTCCTGCACTCTGAGCCAGAAGCCTCTTTCAAGTCAAAACCTCACTGACTGACTGACACACAATGAGCCAAGCAGCTGGTATCAGTGGATTTTGAAACTAAGAATTTCCCCTGCATGTTAATGCTTTGTCCCCTCTTCTTGATGAATCTGTCTTCAAGCTCTGTCCTAGCAAGGTGGTGATAAGAAGAGTGTGAGATACATGCAGGTCAAAGCTTCACCCATTAGCACAGCCTGGCTGCACCACCTCCTTCCTGGAGCTCAGCTACTGACTTCAGAGGCTAAGCTTATGTTACTGCTACACTATGAAAGTACATTTATATGAATTCAGGTGATAGCAAAATTATAATAAAGGTTTTAGTTCAAATGGTGCTATGCTGTTATTCCATCAGCTGATTTTCTGGCCTATGAATTCCAGCATCATTCGTTTAATCAGAAATAATATTTAATTCTCATGCATGTCAGAATCACAAAATTTACTTTGCTTCTTCCACATCAAACTCAAGGAAAACAACAGGTGATGGGTTGCAGAGCTCTCTAAAGCTGAACACTAATAAATAATCACTGGATGAGAAAACACCGAAGTTATCAACAACTTCTGGTGAATTTCAGAGTGCAGAAGGGAAGAACTTCATCCAACAAGAAGAAAAGCAAAATCCCATGAGAAAAAAATTAAGCATTTTTTCCTCCAGTCAATATTGCTTACAATAATTCCAGGGGTTTATCTACATTTCTAGACTCTTTATTTGTTCTCCCAGACATTGGAAATAAAAAGTGAAATCACCTTTCACGCCCTCTGAACAAGCTGCTCTAACAGGCAGCCATTTCCAACACGGCACCTTTATTTATATAGGAGAAACAGCACATATATACAGACATTCTTAATATGTATACTGCATATAAATATAAAAATATATGCCTATTTATGCATTCAGGCAAAATAACAAAGTTTGCTTGAGAAGTGCTGCCAAGGCTGGTCCATGATGAGCAGGCAAGACCTCCCGAAGCCTTCCCTGGGGCTTGCTGGAGGAGTGGGCACTACCTAAGAAGGAGCAATCTCCCCTAGCACCAGTTTTTCCCCATCTCACAGGTGCAAATCCTCAGCAGTTTGTCAGGCTCTGCTTGTTATAGAACCCTTCAGCCTCCTGGCACTTCAAAAGGGCTCAAAGGAACATAACAGGAGCTAGTTAAAAATACACACCCACCCTGCTCTAAGCCAGAAACTCACAGAACGCAAAGCATATACAGCCTAACAGCTGCCTACCTCCCCTCTCCTGCAGGACTCCTCTGAAACAACATCTGCTCTGTGCCCTTGCCTGGTGTGCTTTGACAGCCCCAGGTGAGCCCCTCTTCACAGCAGCCTGCACCCCTGTGTCGGCCCATGCTGTGCCTGGCACACAGAGGCTCTGAGCCGAGCCGGGCACATCCAGGAGGTACCTGATGTAAACAGAGGCTGGAGAGCTCACGCTGCAGTACTCTGCCTGACCTCCAGCCAGGATTTTTGCTACAGCTAATTTGAAACTCTCTCTCTTGGGACGCCACCCAAAGCATCTCTGTACAGCTCAGGTTGTGCCTTCATCACCTGGACAAGATTGAGTCCTGTAGCACTTCTGATCTTTCGTGGTTAATGAACTTCTTGGTCGGTTTGCACTTGTCAGTGCTGCTTTCAGGATACTTCTCACATCCCCTCCTACTTCAGACAGAGGCAGGCAGCAGAATAACTGCAGACAGTAGCACATTCCCAGAGCTCACAGCCAGGCTCAGACAGGCTTACCAGTGCAGCACAGGAGCCCATGCCCTGTTGCTATTGCTAGACTACTTTTGAGATTGGAACGAAATAAGGTCTGTCTGTGCTGTTTTGCAGCATGGATGCACTGTTTTCTTACCAAATCCACTCCCTAATATCAGCTCACAGTTGTCTGCCTGCTTCGTTTATGGCACAGACAACATCTCCCTGCAACTGCTTCTACAGCAACTTTCAGTGTCAGAGGGATTAAGCATACCCAAAGCCCACTGCCAATCCATTCAGTTACAGCTATTGCTCCTCTTTCAGTCCCGCATCAATCTGTTTCTCACAGCCTGCAGTAATCAGATCCAGGGAATGCTACAGAGAGAAGAAAAAATTACCAAGGAAAACATGAAAAATAACAACACCCAGGTAACGCAGGTCCTCCACCACCACCATTACCAGTATTCCGGCTCCTTGCTGGGCAAATTCCACATCCCAGATTTTCCCTAACACTGAACAGTTACACAGTGGCAGCTTATATAAAAAATAATGTAAACTGTCTCACCAATAAAATAAGAGGAGGTTACAGACTGCAACCAGGCAGGAATGAGGCTTCCTGTCATGCAGGAGCTTTTGAAACTGTGCCAGATCCTGACAGCAGCCGTGGATTACTGCCTCTCAGCAATGCCTCTAGGCTGCTCTTCCCACCACGCAATTCATCACTGTCCTACTGTTAACATCAGCACGCTCTGAATGCCAAAGGCCAAGTTTTGGGTCAGTGGGTATTTCACGCTACCTCGGTGCTGATGCAGAAGTGAGGCCACAAAGTAGCAGGAAAGGAGGCACCAGGCTCTCAGACTAGAAAACATGTAAAGAATTGATGGAGAAAATCCTGTGCCACTGTAATAGAAAGACTACTTTTGGAACATCAATAATACCCAAATAGGGGATGCTACAATAATTAATAATCTTTTATACTGTGCCACAGTAATCCATGAGAGATCTTACACTAAATGCTGTACAAAACCAGAGATTTCTATTCACGGAATCCCACCTACTATGTCATTTGCTTAAACAAACCAAAAAAACCCACCCCAAAATGGTGTTTTTATCTCTTCTCTAGGATATTTTTCATCTGAACAGACTCCTTTCAGGTAAAGTGTTCTATAAAAAATGGCAACCCTTGCAATACTCTCATGACAGTGATACAGTGCAATAATCTCCCTCCCAGATGAACTCTGCATACCCTGCTGACAGCACGTGAGGCATTGCTCTTTTCATTCAGCATTATAAAACTGATTGTCTTCTGAGTGTAAGAGTTTCACTTTAGGTCCTGCCAAGGCTAATATGCAGGATAAATACTCCCTGCACTCATGGCCTTGTGGGAGCTCTCTTAAGCACCTCAAGTTTGCTGTGCAATACCTAGGAAAATACGATAATCAACATCTCATATGATAAATTATGTCAGACTCCAAAATGCAAGGAGGATTTTACTTCAGCTACCCTGTCCTTAACCTCCTCAGATACTGAAAATAAGTGATCCTCTGTAAATCTGAGACACTTGGACTTACGACACGAGAAAAAAGAGACCAGTATTTCTTATAAGGATTGCTGTGAGCAGAGCTTTAGCTGAACAAGAGCTGTCCCACCAACCTCTTAAGTGACAGGAACTGAGGAAAAGGAGAAAAAGGGAGAGAGAACACCAGTACCCCCCCCCCAACACATCCATTTAAAAATCATTTTCTCTTTCAAAATATCTTGCTTAAGAATCATTTTTTCCCTTAAAAATGTATATATATCTTCAATATCAACATTATCAGTATTTAATTTTGTTACCACTTTGCCAGTGAAACCCTGGGCCACTTTGTATAGTTAATCTTTTCTCCAAACAAACCCATAAATGCTCATAGTTTTTATGGTGGTTGGCCTGGAATAAATATGTGCTCTGATAAAGTGCAATGACATCTCACAGAAATGTAACTACTGTACATTTCATCTGACAAAAATGTAGAATCTCCTTCTCGAAACAGTTTGTAATTCAGAAATCCTCACAGAGAAAGAGAAGGCATTCATAGAAATAACCTGTTAAGCCTGGAAAACTCAGAGCAGAAAATCCATGCCAGAGGACACACACCAAGACCTGCATGAAAAGATGGTGTGAGTTTATCTACTTTGTCTGTAGAGTATGTGCCAATCTGCAGAGTTTCACTGTCAGCACGGCTACTGCTGTCTGCACTACCAAGCTAGAACAGACTAATTAAGTCTGGTTAACTCCGAATCCTGCCCCCAATGTGTCCAACAAACCTCCAATTAAGGAAAAACTTGCCCATTTTCATTTTCAGCAACAGTACGAGCTACTGCGACTTGTCAGAGATACTGACATCTAAATATGATTCACCAGCTTCTGAGTTTTGACTGCTTTACTGTATTTCCTGTATGCATTATGCCTGCAATTTTCCCTCTCTGAATCACACAGCTCAGCCACGTCAAAATAAATTTATCACCTATTAATTTCCATTCTTCTGCTCAGCTATTTCACAGCTCCAGCAGACAAGGGCAGTGCAATCGCAGGGATCAGGTTGGTAATCCAGCATGACAGAGAAGGTTACAGCATTTCCCACCTCCGCAGTGTGCGCACTTGGCCCTCTCTGACTGCAGGTTTCTGGCAAAATAGAAACCGGATAGATAGATATATTGTTTGCAGTTTTGAGAGAGCTCTTCACTGGGCTGAGTTCATGGACTTGGGTGGCCGCTTTACCTCTTTCAGTTTAAAGAGAGATGCAGTTTTGCTTGTTCTGCTGTAATTAATGAAGGCTTTTCCCCCCAAAAAAAAACATTTCACAGGGAAGTTAATCCCTACATAGAAAACATTTCATAAATGACAGAAAGCTGAAAGCAAAACAACAGAAAACAAGTATGCTTTAAAGGAGCAAGAGACAAAGGAAACTAAATCCATGGATCTGACAGAAGTGGTATAGCTGGCTAGAGCTCCACTTCTTAACCATCCACACCAAAAATAAAAAACCCAAATAAATCAAGGCATTTTCTGGCACAGAGTAACTCAGCCTCTCATAGGAAAGCTCTCCATTTGATTAAAACCACTGCATCCTCTCTCTCAGCCAAATTAAACTCAATTTTGCTTTACCTCTAATTCTGCTTCACGATGCTTCCTTGTCACAATCAAGAGGGTGTGCTTTCCATGAGAAAGTACTGGCACAACTACAAAGGAAAGGTTCTTATCACCACACTTCCACCCTAATGCCTGATTTAAGCAAAAGCTGAATAAATTAGTTATTATTTTCATATGTGGGAAATCAGGTGGCCAGCACAAGCTCTCTCCCATCCAAACATCATTTGACACTGCTGCCACTTACCAGTGGGAAGCACGGCTGCTCGCTGAATGCTGCTCTGACTGCACAGCACTGCAGTCTCTCATTCAGAAAATGTTAATTCAATTAAGAATATCTTAAAACAGACAAAAGGCAACTAAAAAGCCGTCAGTCATTGTATACCGTTTCCCAGCTCTGGTTCTTTGAACATATGAGCTCATCACAGACCTGCCACTGAGACAACATGCAAGCTATCAGTCCTCTGTCCAGACAGTACAATGCCTGTATTGCACAATAAGCAACCTCTCCACCTCGTACATTTACTGAGCTCAGAGTCAGCATCTTCTCATCCCCAAACTAATTTTAAAAGGTGGTTGCTTTTTGGAAGTACCTTATAATGTTCTCGGCTTACCAAAAACTGTCCAAAAGACTTCAGACATTCAGACATGGTTATTTTTTCTGTAGCATGAAAATGAAAGAGGGTTGAAATCTTGGATACATTGTGAACACATTTTGTGAAGTAAAATCTTCCTCACGGAAATCCAAGTTAGAGGGGCTTAACATTATTAGATGAAGAGCTATACTTTGTCTACACCTTTCATCCCTGAGCCTTGAAGGAAGGTGTTCCAGGGGAACACACACGCAGGATCTAATGCTGTGACTGTTACAATGGCAGCTACTGGGTTTATATTCTAAGTATTGTAACAAACAGGTAAATGTTTAGTTCTGGATTCCCATACACACCAAAGGGTGATTGAATTAGGAATACTTTATCTCTCTGCATAGAAACCACAATACTGATGCAGTACTAAGGTAGACAGTCCTCCTATCCTTCATTTGCTGGAGATACTAGGTGTCAGCACTAGGGGATCTGCCAACAGGGCTGGCCCAGCCCAATCAGAACTTTTATGTACCGTAGAGGGGCACAAAGTTCCTGTGGTGCACGTAAAGAATTCACTGGGGAGACAGCCTGGGTTATGCTTGCTTCAGTGTTTATCCCAGAAAAAGAATTCAATGAAGGCTTTTGAAGTATTGGTATTAATTACTTTGAAACTGTAATATATTCATCATTCAAACTACAATAGCATCCAGAAAAACAACTGCAGTAGGACCTTACATAAGCGTATAGGAGAACACATCCATTCGCAAATGATATATGCTCTAAAGAGTCAGTCAGGTCAGGCACACACTGGAAAAAAACAAAGTTGTAATCACGTTAATTGAGCAGCCTCAACTGAGTGGCAGAAGCAAGAATAAACTTTCAGTCTTCCCAAACCAGTTTTGTATCCATGCGTTCATGTTGTCTCACTGGTGGTTAAAAGAAACAGCAGTGAAGCATGCCATTGCACAGCTTGAGCAATATGATTCTCACAGCTCACACACGCATCAATTAATAGCACATGAGGAAACTTAAACATTGTTCTGCAATGCCCAGTCTGTTAAAAGTTTCACGCTCAGATAACTCTACCAAAATCCTGGTATCAAATGACACGTTATCGTGTCATCCCATTGACTTGCACTGGAATACACTCCCTGAAATGCATAAAAGCACACACCCAGAAGCTGCAAAAATAATAGCCCCGGGAAACAGAAAAAGGAGGTAACAATAGCAGAATTCATTGCAGGAGCAGCAGCGTATCAGAACAATGACACAAAATCAAGTCCTGACATGACGTACCGAAGTCATGCAGATCAAATATGACTGCTATCACTGTATTAAAAAGCAGGAAGGACAGGCAAACACTGGAACACATAGTCAGGTTTCCTCCTGTGGTTCAGTATGGAATTTTATGGCCAAAACAATGTAATTTACTACCAGCTTCAGTACCTCATCTCAGTGTTCATTCAGGGGCAGATCTGATAATTTTTTACTCACCATGAATCCTAGTAAGAGAAACAGGGAATGAGACACATCCAGAAAAAAGCAGTCTGAGCTGCTTCATTTCACTTTTCTCCTTCTGGTTCCACATCTACATTGCTGCTCTTGGCAGATGCATTTACCAACAGGAGACAGTGACCGGCTTGGTTCTCAGCTAAAAACGCATAATGATCTTTGCTGAGTATGACCATCAGATTTGCTCTACTGTTTCAACTGAGCAACCAAGCTGCTACTGTAAATGTAATAATTTTTTTGCAGCTATTTACTAGCAAGCTTGCTGCATAAATGTGAGAAGATTTCCTGTGTTCAATATTAACTGTAAGGAAACAATTGGGCCTGATCACAGGCTGAGTGAGGATAACATTTATATCCCCAGAAATGGTAAAAGGAAAGAGAGAAGAGAAAATAACTGGCATGAAACAGAATATGTGTTACAGGCAAAACTGGAGACTTGCATGCCCCTGGATTCTACTTAGCACCCTGCCTGTCAGCTCCAAGCTGAATGCATTGCCAGTGGAAGATACCGCAGTCTCTATCAGTAGTTGTATACAAATCCTAAAGACAATAGGGGAAACAGCAGGGTATGAAAGCTGGCTCAACCCAAAAACCCTACGCATGAAAAAAACAACACAATGCTGCCATCAATGATAAATCTGGTAAATAATAACTGAAATAGCTGATGGTTGCAAAAAGGGCAGCAAAGCAATTGGAAGAGAGAATCTGCTCTATTGTATCAAATAAATTGCTTATTTCTCAGGAAATCTGCATGTCATGAGTGTGCTATGGTGCACTTCTCACGTTAAATGACTGTCCACAAGACATAAGTGTATCTCTGATAATCTTTTCTTTTGCATGAAATGTTCTGCATGTCATGGTTTGAATGTCTTCTGAGAATCCGAGCCGTTGGCTCACTGAATGAAAAGTGTACCTCATTCACTCATGATTGTGCCTGAGATTTCACAAAGAGGCCGGGGCTACCTATGGGTCTCTGCAAAGCAACCACCAGCTTCAGTAAAGGCAGTAAACACGTGAATACCTCCTAAACAAATAATTACACTGAGAACAATACTGGGAGAACGGATGCATTCCAGACTTGCACTCAGTTGAGAGCTCCTGGGTAACAAATTTGTTCAGCAACACTTGATATTAATCCCTTTGTTCTCTGTACATATTAAGTTGTTCCCATATGTTTTCTGTTGTTAACAGATGGACTCTGGGGAGCTGTCTGTTACCTGCAAGTACTCAAAATATTGAAGAAAAAGCACAATTTGTACTTTTTCTAATGGTAAAAAATCTTCTGTGCTGACAGTACATGATGAATGCCTACACAAACATTTTACTTGACTGCAGGCTTTCCAGGTTTCCCATAGCCCTTCTTTCCCCTCTGAATGGGTCTGAAGCTCAGACTCTTTCAGTAACATGCAACTGTAACTCCCACCTGCACTGCTGGTATTCACCAGCCCTACTGATACCTCCAGAGGCCTATTGGAAGACTGAAGACTCTGGGTCTTTTGTATCAAGCTAAAGCAAAATATTCCTTTTAATTAAGCATCATTTTATATAATTAATCTTCACAGAAAGCATTAATTTTTCTTGCTATCTCAAATTTCCCCAGAGAAAAAACTTTACAGTTCAGGCGATCCCGACATTTATCACTATAAATCACTGTACCTTAATAACGCAGCCTGCAAGTACAAAGAGCTTCCCACAAACTCATCTTAATCAAAACAGAAATGCTGCCTTACACAGCATGCACAGGAATTCCAGCCTTCAGCAAAAACAAATTGTGCCACAAGACTCTCGTAGAGCAAATCTGTCAGCACCACCGAGGCTCTATCCATTCACAGTTCTGGTGTTTCACATATGTCAGCAGCCCAGGAATCAACAGTTTGAGCCAACTCAAACCACAACTCCAGTGACTAGGCAGTCTCGTTTCCCAGGCTTGCCATCTTTGGAAGAATGTTCCCTAAAGTCCTGTTCTTATCTACCAAAATCAAGGCTGTCTTCCATTTTTATTGATACTGCTCAGGATTTTGCCTCATGTACTTAGAGATGTGCAGCCCAGTGTGTGCAGAGATGCCCATTAACCAGCTTTGTTAATTTGCCTTGGAGGAGGGAAGAAGTATTCCATCGTGATAGCAGCTTGGGGATTCATTTCATACAGGATCAATAGCCCTCACCCACCCTCTCAGTCCCACTATTGTGTTGAGAATGATTACCCCAGAAATGGAGGACAGTTCAGAAGGAAGTATTTAAAACTGAAAGGAAGAACACATCTCAGGCCTTGAGCCCATACTGGGCACCCTACATTTTTAGGTTGTCTCTATGGTACAGTCAAAGCTGAGCAGATGCACACAAGATACCATCACAGTGTCACAAGCAACTTTTCCCCAGCAGCTAATCTGTATGGGTTGTGGGCTGGACAGACCCCTCAAAGAAAGATGTTTTTTTTGGATAAATGGAAATGAACTTTGGTCTGTGCTGAAATGCTTTGTTTGTACTTCTTATCAGTCACAAGTTCTGAATAACCCTATACCATCTTCCCACAAATAAGTCTAGTTTATCTTGTAGGGCAAAGCGGCATAATGGAATAACTATTCCCTGTAGAATTTGTACTCCAAAGAAGCATAGTAATTGCTTTTTATTTGGTCAGTATTTACTAGCTGCCATTTGTATAGGTGAGAGCAGCATCTTTTGGCAGGAATTTGTGTGTAAGGCTCATCACTTTTGGAGAAGGGCAACAGCGTGTCATCCACAGATGTGCTGGTATAACACAGGGGCAGCTGCATTAGGAAAGGTACAGAAATAGTTTTATGCACAGTTACCTGGTTGGGCAAGGACAACAGCACACCGGAGATCAGCAGGTTCATACTCTTCAGTTCCCCCAGGAAATGGAGTTCCAGCATTAAGGGGACAATCCTGAAGAAAAGCAGGGAATAGGAAGTTCAGATTCTGCCTCTCATTCTCCTGCATGAAACTTTCAAATTGTCATTCTATTTCAGAGAATTTATCATTTGTTGTTAATTGTTATGTCATTATGTCTGGAACCATCCACTTTAAAAAAAGTAAGTTATCCACTTGGAATAACAGATAACACAATGGCCTATGCAGACTCTATGCATTGCCTCTGCTTTCAGGAGCATATGTGCAGCTGGGAAACGAGGCAGGGGAAGTACGAAGGAAAAGACAGCCTATGTTCACATACAAGGAGGAGACTGGGAATGAGCAGAACAGACCTGAGAAAGAGCCAGTTAGTAGCTGAGCACTTGCCGAATGCTAATTCTTTTCCAAGTCACAAGATTTTGACTGACTGATTGACAAATCTGGGTAGAACATCTATGATGCTCAATATGCCTGTCTTCTGCACACTCATTTGTTTTCACTGACACGAGCTTTCCAAACCTTTAATCACCTCAATGAAAACAGCATAATTTCAACTTCCTGAATTTTTATGGCAGCTTTTTAAAGCTGCCATAAAAAACAGCTTTTAGTTTAAATACTGTTTTCTTTTAAATATTCAAAAATGTGCTGGGATAATTGTTTCTGCTTGACTGCAAGCAAGAACAACCCTATATTGGATGTATCTATGCATGAGAAATTCCATGGTTTAAGAAGCCACATGGTTATAATTAAAAAAAACCCACCCAAAACCACAACCCCCCCCAGCCACTCAAATAGGTGGTAATGAAAAAGAAAGAGTGAGGGGAAAAACACTTCTGAAATGCATTAAGTACACATACACTCATACACAAAACCTACCTACAGTATGGTCCTTCAGGAATTTCATTTATAGCTTTGGAAAACTGTATATGACCAAAGTTCATGGGTCTGTCTTGCAGCAAAACTTGACTGTCTCTTCTGTGAAGCTCACACTGAACTAGACTGGAGTTGGGGGAGGATGATTACTTACTGTTTTGCACTCTAGGTGGGGACTGACAGGCAGGCTTTCAACATCAGCCAAAAAGCAATCAGCAATTACAAATTGTATTGTGTGACGAAGACCATGCTGTGCACATGTGGAGTATTCTGGCTGCACACTGCCTCCTTGCCAAGAGTTAATGAGATAATTTCTCTCCTTGGAGGTTATGTCACTGCTAAATCCATGAGTAAAGGCAGCCTTTGCACAAGCAGTACCTCCCATTGAGCAGGCCCCTGAAACAAAACATTACCTAATTGTAGGCTGCTACTCAAAAGCAACAGCCAAGAAAGTCTCCTCCTGTCTCTGACAGCAACTGTTCTTAAGTGGGATGTATTATTTGAATGTGAGAACCTGCAGGATCTGTGTGCATACTCTCAAGGATGTTTACATCCCTTCAACACATCTTTGATAGGTGGTCTTTCTTTGTTTTTTGATTGTTTCTACCCTCTGCTCTTTCCCTCAAATACCATCATTATTATTATTCTAATTACTATTCCTTAGCCTGATTAAGGACTTCTCTTACCATAGGAGGTATTTTTAATTTTGCTTTAATAAAACAAAACAACGCAGCAGAGAACCCTCAGGTCTTTCAGCAGATTCATGCAAAGCTTGACATTTTGATCATCCCTGCTAATTGTTTCTAGCCAGATCAGAATAAAACATTTAAGGTATTTAAGCCTGCACCTGACTTCAAAATAGGAGTCATGACGTTAGCTTCAACCTGACAGTGCATCTGATCATCTGCATAATGTCTTGCTGAGTCAGTCAGCAAGAAAAACAAAACAGTCCAGGAAAGTAAACTGCATGCATGCTAGTATATGAACTCCTTAAGGTCTAACAAAAAGCACTCCCCTGAAAATGAAATCTGAAACAGGCTCAGCAGAGACTTTAGGAGGATTTTGTAGTCAGCCTAAGATTTCACGAGGAAAATAAATGCAAGAGAAAACTATTTTTTTTTTTTAATTAACCAAATGAAATCAGTAAGGACAAATCTCAGCAATGAAAACCCCATTTAGGCTTGTTCTGCTGCACAGGCAGAATGGGTGGTCTGCAAAACAGGTTAATAATAAACACTAGAAGGATGGCTCTGCCAGCATTTCTCACTGAAACCATTCGTGTAAATCCTGACCCTTATGAGGACAAATTTTCCAAGCTCAAGTCCAAATTTTTAAGTGTGCAGCAGCGAGTGTGGAGGCCAGATTTGCAGGAACTTGGGTCCCAGTTAGACATTTAACAACGGGTTCAGATTTTTGCAAGTCCTTTGTGAAGTAATTGAAGACTTCTGAAAATTTGCTGTGTTACAAGAAGCAGTTTCTGTTGCATGGAATAATCTCTACTTAACCTGGTTCATACCTAGTAGCACAGATATGTTTCCACACAAAACAGTGAGAGTCCAATGCTGTACTAATCTATCAAGATGTTGTACATCATGAACAGGTAAGGCTCTACAACAGGACAACACATTACAGCAAGTGATCAGGTGTACAGTGGTGATTACTCTAACCCTTAATGTAGTTGAACAATGGAGTAAACATGCAATTATTCCCAACAGCTGGCTGGGCAAACATTCAGTCCTTTTCATCTGCTCCGTACATCAGTAATGACAGCCAGCTATGCTAAAATTTGCAATAAGGTGAAGTCCTCCTTGCACCTTAAGCAAATCTAGTCTTAAGCCTAGCTCAGCATAAGAGCTTGGGAATCATTACTTTCTTATCCCTGGACAGTTCGCTTGACTCAAGTTTTAGATGTGAACTTATGCAGAGAGTAAAACATAACATAGCCCTGAACTCCAACCCACTGAGTCAAAACTCCCAGTCCCTTCTGCCCACATTCCCCTTCAAATTGGTGACCCATTCACTGCTGTACTTCTAAGTTGCTTTCTATGGATGACCAACCACCCTCAAAAACTGTGTACAACATAATGCTTAGGGGCTTCTCAAGCAAAATTTTTTTCTACCGATACATGTTTGCCCGTGCTACGAAACCAAAATCCTGAAAACACCAAGCCAAACTCTGAGGAAGATTGCTGAGTGTGTTCTTTGGTAATTTATTAACTTGGAACTATTAGATGATTCTATTGCTTCAACTACAGTGGTAGTACAACGGCAACTACAGTAGTACTGCTACAGCTACAGTAGTAGTTGGAGGTCTACTAAGAAATTAGGGTCCCATGTGCTAGTGGCAAAGGGTCAGGGAGGGTACACCCTAACAGTATTATTTGTAGATAAGAGCTTCCTAGCAGTGTATTATCCACCCATCATCTTTCTGCATTGATCTGTCTAAGCTCCTGACTGATGTTAACAATAGTTCTGAAAAACTCAGAAACTCTTACCTTTTTTACAGCCTAACAATGGACTTAAGCTTCAGTTCCTGCAATTATTCTGTGTTCCATCATCAGTTCCTTATAAATCCTTAAAACAAGCAAACAAACAATTAAAGGACTGCAATCTAAAGGACTAATGACCTCACCTCATTCTTAGGGACTTCCCACTGACCATGTGCATGCATATAATAGTTATAGAGAACGAGATATACATGCACTGCACTACATTTACCACCTAAAGGTGCTGGCATGTGTCCTCCTGGAAAATTCAATCCTGTCACCTTGAAGGATGAAAAGCCTGGTTGGGGACCACTGTCATAGAAACTGGAGAAGAAAGGTTGGAGCTGCAATGGAAAGCTGACTTCAGAAAGGCTCCAGGAGAGCCAGGCCTGCCCAACCCACTTCCCCAGAGGACAAAAGATACCCAATGCTGCTTCTAGAACAACCTCTCCATCCCTGGAAGAAAGGCCAGTCCTGGCTTTAAAAAACTGGCAGAGGGGATGTTGTGACTTTTCCTGGAAAATCACTTCTCTTTCTGTACTTCAGCATCCCTCTCCCTCCTTGGACACACACACATCTAATGCAGGTAAGGTGTAAAAATGAGAAGCTTACATACCTATTTGTATTTGTACGAGACCCAAAGGCAAAAAACTTCTAGGGCTCTGTAACCAACAGAACTGCTGTTTGCCAAAGCATTAGAATTCCATTTTGTAACATGGCATGAGAGTGACCAGTCTGTCACAGCCAGAGTACACATGTATTCAGCCTTAAGTACTCCAAATTCTCAGCAAGTCTGTTGAGCACACAAGGTCTGTCCTACTGCATGCTTAACAGAATTCATCCAGTCCTGGTTTCACGTGGACGGGTATCACAGAGAAGAGATGAGACAAAACGGGAAGCAGCTTGAATGAAGCAGGAAGTGATGGAAGGCTGAGGTTCCTTCTTTCTTTTGGTATTCAGCAGATGACCACTAGGTATCTTCAAGTTCAGTATAATAAATTCCTATTACCCATATGTTTAGATTACTTGCCACTGTGACCATTTATTGCACAACTTTTATGTGCAGCACACATAGTAAGGCTGCTTGGCTTTTTTCACTGCCTGTTTTTCTCCTGCTTTTTCTCAAAAAAAAAAAACCAAACACCCCAAAAAACAAACCCAAACCCCCAAAAAGGTAAAAGAGAAGAAAAAAAAATAAAGGCAGCCAGGTTGTCTTTGCAGCAACAGGAGGTGACAATTCATGCCACTGTCTCAGGATGTGATAACCCAAGAGCAGCCCTAGTCCATGAGGTACGTTAGTGCTCCTGTAACAAGCAGTGAGCAAGAGGCAGTAGTTTGAAGCACAGTCCTAGGTGTCAGTTTATTCTACCTTGTCAGGAAAGAGTAATTAGAGATTGCCTCCCTGTTGCCTTCAACTGACTCCTGCCACCCCCACTGATTTTCATCCATCATCAGGAAGACTTCACTCAGTGATTCATTAAGAGAGGGCTGCCTTTTCAAGGGAGGCACTGAGGAATTTTCCACTTCTCTCTCCCCCTGTGCACAGCAGCAATCTCATTTCATTACAAACCCAGGATCCTACTGTCTGTGGCTTTGGCATCTGCTAATAAGGAACAAGCAGAAGACACAAAGTGTGCATTAAGAAAATCTTCTGAGAAAGAAATCTCATTACATGTTTATGATAGGGCAGGTGAGCAAACGGTAAGGGCCTGTGAAAAGCTGAATGAAATCCTGGGTGGAGGATGGGAGGGCCTGTAAAGTACACAGTAAAAGCACTATCAGGCAGGATGAAAGACAGCAAAGAAGCTTGGGCAAATACTGGTTTACGTACAGGACTTTGAGAAGAAAAGAAGGGTAAACATATATTTGCACATATAGTACGAAGAGGCACAAAGCATTTCAAAAGCAGTAAGGATATTTGGAACAACTGAGCTCAGATAGATTGCATCAGCACTGGGTTCTAACTGCCCATTTTGCTGCTTTCTTCTTCAAAACTAATTGCAAAATTTCTCTCCACATGAAGTGGCAAGAGGACTTATTTTAGTAAAGCACTCAGATCATGTTTATGTGCATGCTCTACATTTCTATGCAAATACTGCAAAGGAGGATTTGTCATTATTCCAACTCCTTTGAGCTGTTCTAGCTGGGTTCAGAGGATCTTCCAAAAAGAGCTGGCACTTTTTAACAGCACTGTCAGTCTAAAAAATTCTGTTTGGTAACTATACTGTTATAGATGCATTTATTATATATATGTATAATACATAAAGTTACATACTAAACTAAAGTCTTGTTCATTCTTCTAGGTACATATTGCAACTAGGGCATCTTTCTAGACCTGGAGTAGGAGTGTCCCAGTTGATGAGCCGCCATTAGAGAGCATTGAAAATTGGTTCTACGCTTAGGAAATGCAATACCCTAGAGAGCCACTAAGTTCCTCTCTTGAGGACATCATCCTACACCTGACGTTACCTATCATGGAGGTGGGAGAAACAATGTTTCTTAAAAAATCAGCTTTACTTGGAATGAAAATTTAAAATCAGAGATATCAGCTCATGCAAGTTTTGAAGCGTTTGAGAAAAAAAATGCATTTAGGGTAGGAATGAAACCAAGACAAATCAAATTAATTGACGCAATGGCCAGAAAGTCAACCCTTTTGTAGAAGCTGCATGTCGTTTGCTCACTAAAAGTATGTTTCTGAAACTTCAGGTTTGTACAATACTTTTCAAGTAATTATAATTATACAGCAGAACACAGACTGTGCTACTCCTTTGCTCACTGGTGCTGGAACTGCAACGTTAAGCTCCCCAAAAGGATAAAGTTCTTTCTGTGGATGTAACTGAAAAAAAAAAAAGAAGAAATAACAGCTGTGACTTGTTTTTAATCAACTTGCTATGAGAATGCCAAATGAGAAATGTTTAAGGCTAAAAAACTGTCCTTCAAAGCTGCTAGAATAAGTCAGGAATACTCAGAGGATGAATGTGTTCAATTTGTATAAGAACACCGACAGCCTGAGACAACGGAAAACTGAGTAATGGCAGGATATCACATGCTAATTTATCTAAAATTATGACTACTAGCAAAGGCTAAGTATCATATGGTTGAGTCCATGACATTTAGTTCCAAATTCTGGTCTAAATTTGTCTGTTAACACAAATTATTTGCTCCTTATTGAGTCCTTTTAATAGAGATCTGAAGTGAAGAAGAGTGGATGGTATAGGAAGAAAGAGATCCATCCAAAAAGCTTGACACTTCCTAGCTTGTGGTATTTTAGTGTATCATATAAACATGCCAGTGAGATTAGACCCCCCTGCTATACCTACACGCAGGCCTCAGTGCCTGTATTTCCCTATTGAGAAGCTGTGAGAAAACTATTAGCAAAAAGAATTTGGTGGTTTACTACTGCTGAGGCAGAGTTTTTATGCCTTAACAAGCCACAGAAGGACACAAAAGTACTATGCAAACTGATCTGTTTCTCCTCTTCTACACATAACTTCTGTGCACATAACACAAACCCACTTAAACTGCTAAGAGAGAAAAAAAAAAAGAAAATCAAAAATAAAAGTACTTTCTTACTATGCTCTGACCTCTGCTTTATAAGGCAGGCTATGATTTTATTGCTGACATTCTAGGGTTACAAAGCCTGGTATTCCATTAGTTTTACAAAAGGTGCCAATCTTGATAAACATCAAAGAAAAATCTAAGTATTGTCGTCATTGAAAACACATCATAACTTATTATGGCCTAACTGCACCAAAGTGTTTATTATACACTGTTACCATGATTGCTGGATCTAGCTAACCAAAATTTATAACGAGCTTTGTAATACGAGAGCTGCTTCATCACTAGTACTATATACGTGATAGATGCTGTGAATTGTATGTGGGAATGCTGAAATTCATTCATTAATAGTACTTACAAGTGAAAGGATTGTTTACAGAATTAGTGATGGAGAACTCACGTTATCTATGTTTGGCTTCCCAAGAAAACAGCTTGTTCCTAGGAGAGAAGTATTTAGTCTTTAGTGTCTATGTTGTCCTCAAACTCACACATTTTAAGTGGTCACAGTACTCACTACATTATTTTTTTCTACACTGAGTAGAATTGGGAAGTGTTATCAGCCTCAGAACTGAGCCACCCAGATTATGCAAGGCATACCAAGAGTTTGTAGCAAGGCAGGCAATAATAGCATGGTAACTCAAGCTACTGCCATAAGCACTGGATCTCTTAAATCCCCCCAGTTATTTCATTTAACTGTTTTGTACTCACAGGACTTTCACTCCTTTGGCCAGCTCAGCTGGCAAGAGCTGATACCACCAGATGCTGTGACTCTAGAATGATGTAATGCCACATAACCCTAGATAGATAAAGAAGAGACGAATTTAAAACTGCTTCAGTTAGGAAATATTAATTAAAACAGCAGTCTACAACTTTTCTCCAGATTGTTCCCATTGAATACAATGATTAACACATTGGTATCTGAGTTTCTCTACTGTATCAAGTTTTTCACACAGATTACTGTGTCTGGAAACTTGGTGCCTGTGCATTATAGAATATAGCTCCTAAAACACATAAGGACCTATCACCAGCAAAGTAAAATATATGAATTACAAGAGCGCATGCACCAGGGTCCCTTTACTTTTCTGTGCAAGACCATGACCTGAGGTTAATCTGAACGCGGATTTACATTATGCTTAAACACATTTTGGGAAAAAAAGTTTTACAAGAAATAATTACAAATTGATCCCATGGTAATGAAACTCATTCAATTTTGGTTTTTTTTTGACCAGTTTCTTTAAACTCGACATAACATTGGTTTACTAAATGCTAACAGAAGACAACAGCCACACCACAATATTGAATTATGTTTGAGCACATGCTTATGGTAGTACGTGATGAATCTGTCAACCTAAATTAGTGGAATACAGACGCTGTTGTCATAGGACACGAGCTGTTGTCCAATAGGTATTTTAGTATAACTACTTAAAAGGCACCACACCAGCAGCAAACTTTGAGCTTCATGGTTACTTGAAAGGCAAATGAAACACTATTTCTAAATCAGAAAGCAGTTTCTGGCATCAGCTCTCTACTGGGAGAAGGAGGCTGGGAATCTAAACTAATGACAATATTAGCATTATAGCTTGGGATTCAAAGAAAAGGAAAAACTGTAGTTTTGCTAGTCTAATACACAAATCAGATGTTCTCTCAGTCAGCACAGGTCAAGTTTCACTACTTGTCCTGGAAAGAAACACTCTTTTGGGAGGAATAACTTTCAGCCAATCTTCACAAGCTGGGCCCAGAAGAAAGAATTAAAAATAGCAAGATAATACTGATGGCAGTAGTTAAGTTTCTAACATAAAAGTGAGAGGCCAGTCTGACTCATCAGCAAAGAAAAGATAACTGCAAATGGGAGATTAAAATGGCACACTCATTCCCACACAATTCCCAGACCTCCTAGTAACTCAATATGAATGCTATGAAATGTAAATAAAGTTTTTATATTAACTGAAGAAACTTGGTAAGATACCAAAACTGCAAATGTAAATTAAATCTCTGGAAGGGATATTCTGGACAACATTCACGCTCTGCAAATGGGAGTAGCAAGTATGTCTCAGGTCATAAAACTAACAGGCTCTCATAGTACCTCCCTGAATAGTAAAATGAGTGATAGAGCTGCTGAAGAGCTCATATTATTTGAGTTTGGGTTTGTTTGGTTTTTTGAGTTTTGTGTGGTGCAGCTCTGAAGTCCAGCTCAGAGGTACTCCTGTATTTTGGGGTATCTTCCTTAGCTGGCTAGGACAGAAAGGGAAGACTAGATAGTGATATCCAGAAGGTCATAGAAAGAACATTGAATCACTGTATTATGCCCATACAGATTATGTCTACACAAAGGCATAGAGGGATAGCAAAAAGGAAGCGTAGTGGTCTTGTCAGTTAGCCTAATAGTAGATTAAAGCCTGGAAAAACAAACAAAGAAAGGATGGTATTGAAACCCTTTACCCAGTCTGATAAATTATTTAGCCCTTCACACTTCTAGAGATTATTCAGGACACTGGAAAAATAAATCACTTAAGTGAAAGAATACATACCTGTCTCTCCAGAGCTGCTATGGTTACTGTTTCTACTTCAGAAATATCAGAAAGACTGACTAGCAAATAACTTAGACTACCAGTGGAGAGAATATAAATCAAAAGCAAAAACTCATGATAAATAAAAAGAAAAAAACCACAACAACAAACAAAACCCAAACAACAAACCAGAAGTACCTGAAGTGAACCAGATTAATGAAAGCTAAAGTGAACTAAACATCACAAGTTCCTCCCTTCTGCTACACAAGGCAAGTTGTTCCCATCCTGAATTGGGAAGATACCATGGTCATAGATGCCCTAGATTTAGAGAAACCAGGATGACAAAGGGAAACAAGACAGGTCCAGGAAGGGAGGTTCCTAGGATAAGAACAGATAGCCTTAGTCTTTGCTCAAAAAAGCGGACCAAATAGGACAAATATCCACCTGTAACATTCCTACCCCCAAAACCAAACCAAACCAAACCCCAAGCAAATAAAAACCCAACCCAACAACCGTAAAACTTAGATGCAAAGTGTAATAAAATCTCAAAGGACTATGTCTTGTCTAAAGGAGAACAGTCCTCTGACTGTCTAAGACTGCCAAAAGAGGGCTTTGCTCTTTTTGCTCCTTTGCTGTTCTCCTTAGATGCCCACCTGGAATTCCTGTGGGGAATTTGCATGTCCTGGCACGAAGCTGTCAGCCCAGGTGGCTAGAACAGATTCAGGATGTTTACAAATGGTAGGAAAAAAACAGACTAGGAGAGGCTTCCCTTTCCAGGCCAAACAGTGGGAAATAGTTTGGACATTTTTCTGCTATCAGTAGAAGACATCAGCATAGAACACATACGTATATTTTTCCCCTCTTACTAGACCTTATGGTATCCAGTTGCAGTCTAAAATATAATGTCAATGGTACAGCTGGAATAAATAAAGTGCTAGAAATGTACATGTTTAGAAAACCTGACCTCCAGAAATCTTTCAAGAGCTCTACGAAACCTGACAATTGCTTGCTCCACCATAGCAGTGCCAAAAATAGTGGGGTTACAGAGCAAATACATTTTGATGCTTTTAAACTTGGTAAATACCTCAAAAACTAGATGAAATTCTTTAATGATAAATTTCCACAAAATGCAAGAATCTTCCTTCTCTGTTGAAAAAGAAATCAGAAGCCAATTTTGTGACCAAGTGCTTGTCCTGCATAACTGAATTAAAGTAAGTTGGCATAGCATGCCTATTGATAGGAACAGTTTCAAAAATGCTGACTAAAGTAGTAAGTGCAGGTACACCAGCAACTGGCAGCCATAACCAGCTGTTAGGTACAGAACTTGCCAGGCAGTTCTATTCTCTCAGCATCTCTTAATCAACAGACCAGGAAAACCCCAAGTTGAATACTGTTTCTCAACCATTGTGGTTAACAGTGAGAAAGAGAGCTCTTCCCTTCCATAAAGCTGCCTAATCCTTCTTTAGGGGTATTTTTATAAACTGTTGGCCTCTTCTGGTGACAAATTTCAGGTTTTAGGGATGTACTTTCCACAAAAGATAGGATGTTCTATTTTGGTTGCCTCTTTTTCCAAACTGAAGAGTTTCAGTCAACATAACTAACATCTTATTCTGGCCCATTCTAACACTGTGTATCGTGTCTATGCTGTGTTCAAAATGTACCATAGGAGTTAATTTTCTGATGGCACAACTTGTTTTGTTAATTTATTTCCTCACAAACAGAATAATAACCTGTGTGGCTTTTTGGCTGCTGCATTTGCAATGATGTCTTATCTGTCAACAAATTCACTGTTGAATATGATTTAAACTTGTTCTCCAGGGCCTCATGTGTACCCTTTCATAGTGAATCTCTCTGACACTGAGTACCACAAGGTCTTTCTCATTCTACATGCAGCCAGACACAATTTGGATCAGTGGATGATTTTGTAGTATCGGGAAGCTTGTTAGTAACCTCACTGCTCCTCCCTGTCTCCAGATAAATTTAAAGTTAGGGCCTCACCAGAAACTTCTGTAGCTCTGCTAACAGAGGAACATGATGATCTGTCCCTAAGTTTCATTTCTGACCACTCTCTGGTCAGGTATCTTGGATTTTTAAAGTCAAAAACTTCTCGAAAGCTTCAGTAAATTATGCTGACCTTAGACCAAAGAAAGCCTGTATACATATCAGCATGTTCTAATTGCACAGAGTTGTTTTAGACAAATCACTGCCAAGATAGAGAGCTAAAAGGTGCTTTCCTTCCCCCATATTGTTTTTTACTCATCATACTTTTTCAATAAAATTCTCAAACCAAAGCTGTGGCAAGACTAAACCTCCCTGGAGACAGCACATGATGCTAATGACTAGCTTCTGTAGATTCAGGATAAAATCTGATCTTCGCACAGGCGAGAACAAAGACGTCCTCTTTCAGCATCTTCTTAAAGGTCTTGTGTTCCATGGTTTCAGTTAAAACAAACCAGCCCAACTAACCCCTCTCCCCCTCCCCCCCCAAAAAAAACCAAACCCAAACCAAACCCCACAGAACAAGTGATCATTTTGCCAATTATTTATAGAAACTATTCACAGCTTTCTCACTGACCGTCTCCCTTACAACTGTTTCGAAATTCACTTATGACAGAAGAAAAATGAAATAATGTTAGCTGCTGCAATGTTCCATTTGCCAAACTAGAAACTATTCATGCTACAAAATCCTCAGCTAAGGTGTAAGATAACCATACCTTTCAGAGCAAATCCTCATTACCCTAACAGTGAGGTTGTATCATATAAACTGCTGTGTCCTGAATAATGATCTAATAAACAGTATGGTGTCAAGTTCACAAACTAGCAGGCAACTATAACCATGTAAAGAGATCTTTGGTGTAATGTTGTTCATTTTACGAAATACATTTTAATCCATACATTTAAGTGATCATTAAGCATCATGTCTCACCAGTGTTTTTTAAACTTTAAAATTGTAGAAAAAGAAATCTAAAGTTTCTTGTCTTCTACAATAAATTATTTCAAATTCCCATTTAATTTCAGAGCCATACTGTCAGTCTCATCACACCTGGTTTTGCTGGATTAAGGGTACTATTTTCAAGTGGCATTCTTGAAGACAAATTATTTTCTTTTCCTAGCCTTTTTTTCTCCCACATTATTTTTAGAATTATGGACCTGACATGCTAGCAAAGCTAACCTGGGATTCTGATGTGGAGAAATTAAGAGTGGGTTTGTTTGTACATATCTAGAAAGATGGTACTTGTCTGAATCAAATTTATATTTAGCTTTTGAGCAACAGAGAGATGCCAATTCCCGTTTCTGTCTGTGATTTCAATACTTTTGGCTTATTGCAAAGCAATTTCCACATCTCTAGTGCACAGTCACCTTATGCCCTTTGCAGAAGCCTGCTTTCACTCATCTACAGCACTTGGCGTAGATGAGTGGAAGTTTAGAAACAGGCTTAGTTTAGAAACAGGTTTATTGTCTCAATCTGTCAGTTTTAATCTGTTAAGAAGCAGGATTTTTTTTTTTTTTTAAAGACAGAATTGACACCACTATCTGAAAGAGCAGAAAACCAAACAGAACTTTGCACCTCCACTTCATACAAAAGTGATTACTGTCAAATGTTTTCGTATGAAAATTAAAATTGCAGTGTTTCTTTTTTAAGGCATGAGATTCTAAAATGGGAAAGCACTATTATTCATGGAGTATCTGATCTGTAGTCATAAGTCATAGTATTGTCAACAACCTAACTTTCTGGCAAATGTAACTGTTTTAGAAATTGTTGCATTTGCTGTGTTTGTGGAAATAGAACGTTAAATTCTCCAAGGAGGAGCAGGCCTTCTCCACTTCTGTAGGATATGATACAGTCTGAATTGACTCAGCAGCAGCTCTTACAGTGACTTCCAATCTGGGACACATCTTTATTTCTAATCCAGATGCAAAAATGCTTTCTCAAAAAGAAAGTAGGTTACAAGATGCAGCAATTACTCTTTAAAATATTCAAGAACACACTTTTTTTCACAGGATACACACAGGGTACAGTTTCAGCTTGTAAGTTTCAACATTCACAGTAAAATACTTTTGAAAAATCTATTTAAACGCAGCTTAGAGCCATCCAGTGCTAGTTTACTTTGTTCTGCATAAATCTTTGTAAGATACCAAATGTCAGCTGAGTTACTCTTTTTGTGTCCAGACTTGCTCAACTAGTTGTGCACTACATCAATGCTGAAAGAGGTTTCTTGGAAAGCTTGAAGCTTCACAGTCTTCATCTGTTCCAACCGAAGCTCTATACCAAAGAATAAACACAAAGCTCCTGTGATCAAGATCTGCAGGATAAGACATGATCATCATGATAGCTTGTATAGTGAAGATGCCATAATGCCCTTTGGGTTCAGGTAAGATTTCCCTATTCAGACATATTGTCCTGAATGTTTAAAGTCACTTAAATTTGTGGAGAAGGAACAGTGAGGAGACCAGTTGGCTTGATCTTGTTGATTCCTCCATCTAGGATGCATACCCTTGGATATTTGTTTTTCACTAGATGAGCTGCAAACTGAAACAGATACATCATTAGCATGCTGTACATTACAGTCCTTAAATAAAAATAACTTCATATTCAGTGTGGCAAGTTAAGCAAAAGAAAAAATTATTGGGCCCTAGAAGTTCCTTCTTTGCACCAACTAGTCCAACACAGGAACCCAGGCCTGTGTTGAAGCAGCTGGAATTAATCTGGTGGTCATGAAAGCATCACTGACAACTCTGAAATTTATTTATCTCTGCTTAGGCAGGACTTTACCTCATCCTAACAGGATTTTCTAATATTCAGGTAACTGCTGGAAACAGGTATTTTTCTCTGCATTAGTCTAAATCCCAGCTGTTTTCTGTAGAATCCCAAATATACAAGCATCACAGTTCGATGGTATAGCATCTGCTTACCTGTCAAACTTGTTTCACATGACTTAATTTCACAGATGTCAAATATAAATTTGGGGTCTAACAGCTGCACTTCCCCTGCTCCTAGTCTGCCCATAGGCAGCTTACACAGTGCAAGCACATCTCCCTCCTCCCTCCCCAATCCCTGAAAGCCTTTCTCCTCAATTAACCCATTATACATCAGTTGCTATACTGATGAAGGAACAACATTTTGTGTATCAAAATAACAATAATAATTAAAAAATTAAAATTACAAAAGTTTTAAAATATTAAAATAAAAAAGGAACATTTTGTGTATCACATGTCAAACTTGCCTTTTAAATAGTGACTGCAATACATTAAAAAGCAAGCCACCAAAATGGATTAATCAGAGAAACTATAGTACTTTTACTTTATTTGTAATAGTTGTGAAAAAAACTGCCCTGCCATGCCAGTCTTTGAGATGGTTGAAAAATTAGTATAATTTATAAAATTACTGAGTGCATCCAAAAGGGGTATGTAAAATACTTTTAATTCCCTTTTTGACTCTTTAAAATAATTTGTAACATTATTCCAGAATCCTGTGCAAGTATGATGTGCAAATAACTAACTGCACAAAGAACTAACTTTGCACAAAGAACTAAATTACCAACTCTAGAACAGCAGTAGACACACCATCCAAACAGTGCACGGGATTTCTTTTTACGTTTACATTCCTTCTAATTACCTGTGATAGTATAACAGATACTAAGGCAGAACAAGATGTACTACATGATTACCTGATCAAGTACAAATCCTGAAATAAACTCTTTACCAGGTAACAGTTCACAGGACCAAAGTTTTAAACTCCTTCCAAGCGAGAACTTTTGCTTCACACTGAAGGTATTTTGTATATGCAAGGAATTTATTTCTGTTCACTATGTGTCAGACATAGCTACTTCATTCCTTTCTCTGTGTTTCAGGATAGATTTAACCAGGGCATGAGCAACTAGTACATGACCTGTAACCACAGAGGACTTGTTGAGACAGAGTAAGAGGTCATAGTGATCAGTCAAGACATTTTGACTGTTACATCTGCTTCAGTTACTTGCCTAAGGAAGACCAAAAAGAAGTTCAATAATCTCTTCTTCCATTAGTTTGGGTCAAGTCAGTACAGGATTCAAAGGATCAAATGAAAAAATACCCATAATCAAACAATCAAACCAGCTAATAGTAAAGTTAAACTATATGTGGATGCCACTTTTCATGAGAAAAGTAAATGCCAGGCTTTTAGAAAGGCTTTCTGATGCAGAGGTGGTGTAATATACATGGAGGTCCTCTCATTGGGAGAGTCCAACAACCTCTTGCTATAATCACAGTCCATGAAGTTATGGTATACAGTAAAACAGAGACAAAGACATTTCTGTTTGTCAAAAACAGCGCTCAGCTGTGCATACCATGAGGTACAAAAATAGCATACATTCCTAGCGAAATACTCCTACCAGACATCTCTACTTCATATGTACTTATCTGTCACCTCACAGTGCTCTCCACCTGTGACTAATGGATGGTGCTCTGTATCAGACACTAATGCTGCTCATAACTGGCAGAAGTGAAAAATGGCCACAAACGTTCAGACTGAGAGAAAGCAGAATGTTATTTGGCAAGTACAGTGTCCCATGTGTCAGCAGAGAGATTCCACTCTCTTGTCTACTGATAACTTTACAATTCAGACAATAAATTGTAAACTCTGCTCCAAGTGTTTGTATGCCCTAGCCATAATAAAACTAATATTCCATGTAATATTAGAAAATATGAAAATATGCAAACAAATGCTTTGCATTTCGGGGTTGAGCATTAAGCCCCGTGTCCCTCTGTATTTTAGAACAGCTTTAGTAACCTTGGCTGGAAACAAATTTTCTTCACTATGTACGATAAGAGGTTCCTTTATAATCTTACTGTGAGGAATCTCTCACTTCTTGCAGGGCCTCCTTGAAGCATGCAACTGCAGAGTCTGCGGCTGTTAGCAAATGACAGGCAGAAGGCACAAGAGCACAATGAGATGATATACCACCACAAGATGAACTGACTTTTTCTTGTAAGTTGTCACAGGACAGTCTGCAGTTGTTTACATATCTTCGGTGAAAAAGGCTCCAAATACAGCTCAAAATACTGCATCTCAACATACAGCCAGGGAAAATACAGAGTACTACTACTGGTACCCCAACACTGTGGGAACTATTTGCAAGTGAGGAGCCCAAAGGCATGTATATTGCCATACGCTGAGAGCCGCCATCATATTTCAGCCTCCAAGAGCTTTGCACATACACCTGTCTCCACAACTGCAAAGTGTCAAGGCTTAAATCATAGGGTAATAGAATTTGATCCGATTAAAGACATTCCTAGTTTTACCTTCTGCCTTCTTACACTGTATCACTGAAAGTGGAAATAGTAACTTTCAGTGAAGAGTAGATTTAGAAGTAGTTGCTAACTAGTACTGCAGTCTTCCTAGTTAAAGCTTTGACTTTTTATAGTTCTGTTCCTCAGTACATGTTTGTGCCTTCCTCTCCCCAACAGAGGAGTACCTCTGCCACAGACAAGAACAGGAACTTGTTCACAATGTTTCTGAAATGTTCCAGCACCACCTGGTAACTTTGCCTGCCAAAATACACTGTATGAAGCCATATTTTCAAAACACATGAAAGTGTTATTTCTGGCATGTGTACTGATGGACTGCCATGAGAGGACAGACTATTTGAAATAGCTACACAGTTTTCTTCCACAATGTGACCTTCATTAACGTTCAAATGTCAGTAACTTAAACCCAAGAAATAAAAAAAGAAATCCTAAAAAGTTGAAAAAAATCAGTGGTCCACAAAAAAAGCTCAAGGTGTTTCTTTTAATTAATGCCACAGACTTTTTACAGCAGGAACTGCCACCTTACACTTCCCACATGGGCTCTATTTCCTTTCCAAATGCTATCATAAATTGTCAACTAGAAGTTTAATAACAGCTACGTGAATATGTAATTTGTAGTCCACTAAACAATTTACAGAGGTGCTTTTAAGACAGAAGATAACATGGTGAGGAGATAAGCAAATAGGTTACATCACCCTCAGTAACCTGTAAACCACCTACATTTTAAGAGAGATTTATTGAAACCTATAAAAATAGTGCACAATAAAAGTTCCACATTCAGGCTAATTTTAAATAGAAATGGACCTTATGTCATTTGTATATTGATTATACTTTCTCAAATTTATCAAATGTTTGTGTTGACATTACTTCTGAGATATATCTGTTTCCCCATACCACCACCAAGATGACAGTCCTCTGCAGGGCTTCTGTTTCCATCTAGACAACACCACTAGTTGGACGAAATGAGTTATGCTTGTCTGAGGCAGAGGATTAGAGGGATGCTACAAGATTAAGGCTTTTTCCCTTTCTGCCTCATGTGGCCTTTCCTCAAAATGCACTTTCCAAGAAAGTTCAGTTACTTACTATGTTTTTACTGGCTGCATCTAGTGTTTCAATTGAACTTACTCCTTCTACTTTCACAGCAAATATTACATATGAAAAGATGAATATGTGAACAACTTGTTTAATGACTACTATGTGATGGCTTTGGTGAAAACTATGGAAACGCTGTTCCTCTATTAAGTAATGCATCAATCTATTCTAGATAAAACAGCTTTCCTGGTGAGCATAACTGAGCCAGACATTCGTAATTTATGTTTGAAAGCAGTCAGCTAAGACTCTTTCATGCAGATACAAGAAGTCAGGCTTTTAAAGACAGACAAGATCACAGCAAATCCATATCAAAATTTGGACAAATATTAAACATTTTACCCTGTATTGGTGTTGCTGTCAATACAAACAGCATAACAGGACTGCTTCTTTAAGTATCATCAAGAACCTTAATAATCTGAACACTGGAGCATTTATCAAAATGTTTCTACTACCCCGTTCCAAGCAGTGAAATCACAGCTTTCAAGTATGTCAAATGTATTACACCAGGCATATCACATTTTCAGACTGTCTACAGCAAGGAGTCTAATAACACAACAGCTTGAGTGGCATCGTTCCCAGCACCCTTCAGGCTAGCCATCAGGGTTGCTATGTAAACATTATTCACCTTCAGACATTCTTGTGACAGGTTGTAATTAAAGGGCAAGTTGGGAGGGAAGGAGGAGTATCATACTGTACCGGAATACCAAAAAAAAGACTGCTGCGACAAATGTTACCAGGGTATAAATGTTAATATCATATTCTGAAAGATTCAGAAGAAAAAGAGATACTTTAAAAGCTGGAGGAGAAATATCAACCCAATTTTGTAGTACTCATCCATTGCCACAAGATTTTTAGTAGGTTTTCATTAATAAGCACACGCTACACAAACCACTTAAGGACTGCAAACTGTTTTGCTGTATGACTTCAGCCACCACTCTGAAAGCACAGAATAATCAAGGTGTAAAGTCTAGAGCTTTTTAAACAATACTTTCCATGCCAGAATGCAGACCCAGCACACAAGATTGTTTTACTGAGCTACTTTTTTTACTTCTTATCTTAAAGGGTTCCAGAGAAATGAAATGGCACTTTAACACCAATGGAAAAATAGGCCCCTAAAGCCTCCCATATCAAAGAAACAGTGCCTAGTTAATGGTCAGTAGCATAAACTGAATGGAAATACAAAAAGCACAATTTTGTGCAAACACACACTTTAAAAAAAAAAAAAAAGGCAACCTACTCTAACAATATGAAGGAAAAATCCTCACGTGCAGACCTGGCTGAAAAGCAGCACTTTCTATTCCATCAGTACAAAAATACAGCAGTCACTTAGAGGTAACTTACATACTTACATGCAAAGATTTGAAAACAGGCCTACACAAACAAGTATTTAATAGCTAGTTTCAGAATAAATTTTACCAAGAATTAAAGTGAGAATAAACACATTTCTCCAAGTTATAAATTTTAAACACCTGCATTTTTACTTTTCCATTTAAAAAATTTATTAAAAAACCCACCAGGCTGACAGTGAGCACTTGAAAATGAAAACTCAATTGTGGAGATTTAGTTGTAATGCAGCTAACTTATACTGACCAAAATATGTTCAGTTCACACAATACAGTTGCATGGATTGTAAAATTAAAATGCAGAAAGCAAACCTATTCTATTTTTGATTCAACAGAAAATAAAAAAAGCTGCTAGTGAACAGAAATATGTAATTTTATAAAGATGCATAGCAGCTGACTAAAATATAAAAACAAAAGCAGGAGTCTTCCTGAAAGATTATACTACCCCACTAGGTCTAAAAATTGCCCTATATCTTGAAAATTGTTCAAAGGAATACTTGTTAGCGTAAAACCTTTGTGATTTTCAGTACTTTTTACTAACACCACTCAAACTGCCAGTTTTGTCCTATTTCTTCTTAAACATTAGGACAAAAGTCACTGGACTTCCCATACAACGGATACATTCCCTCCTGAAGCAGTTGGTTAGTCCCCTTCAAAAGCTGATTCAGTTTAGGGAACACTCTAGAGCTGAAAAACAGCCGCAGAAAGTGATAATTCTATGTTACAATGCAGTACCCCTGAGTGATGCAGATACAACCTAAACCATGCAAGCTCATACAAGGACAAGGGTGCTCTTTCAGAGGTGCAGCCCACAAAGACAGTATAACCCAAGGCTGACATGCCTGAATGAAACTCTGGACCCTGACAGCACCACTCCAGGATTCAGGATTCATCACTTCTCATCTTTCCTGTCCAGATGATTGAGAAGAGCTGAGATCCTGCTTGCCAGCATCTCAGAAGTCAGATATTTTTGATAGGTAAAGTGGAGGGCTCTGCAATCCTTCATCTTGGGAACATCCAAACCTCTGTGAAATAAGGCACCCAGATGTGCCAAACAATGACTACAACTAAAATTTACGGTAACTGTAGCCACTGGTCTGAATAAAAATTAAGAGAGGGAACCTATTTGGAGGTTTAGAAGTAGCCTACTTTCCTTGGCACCTACTTCAGAAGAGGAAAAGGAACACTCAGATTCTGCTCCTGAGACTCCATCTTCCATTTTCCCCCTTTCCTCTTTCATATCTAGCTGCATGGCGGAATATTTAGGTCACTCTGTTGTACCTTAGGCATTCAGAGCAAACTAATCCAAGCCACTGACAGACAGAATTTCAAAAGCAGAACACCACTCCTGCCTGGCAGCCCAAGTATCTTTCCCAGGCTGTGTGAAGAGCAACGTACTGGCAACAGCAGCTGGGCTACTTTCTGTTGATGAAGGAAAACATGCATTCACTATGCATATTACAATAATACAAACTTTACAGAATAAAATAATGAAGACTTAACCCTGTTTGGGGTAGAGTTACAATCAGCAGGATTGCTGCTGATTAAGTCTTTCAGTCTTAGTTAATCTCTTCGTCTTTAAAGGCAACAGAGAAGCACCTGATGATTCCAATAGTCTCTGAGTGCAGAAGAGGGGGTGATGCCTTAATAAAACAAACATGAAAAAGCCATTCTGGGAATCATAAGGAACCCCTCCATCCCCGCAAAGAGAAAGTACCTTCGGTTTTTCATTCACCTTGTTCAATCACTTTTCTGCAGAGAATACTTACAAGGAAATGTAGAATCTAGAAGATGTACAGTGGAAATATCTCAAGAAATTTTTCTCCTGATTTCTATTTACTTTCACTCCAGAGATTTCACTGGACCCTTCTAACTAAATGTATCTGTCTTTAGAAGCATGAATGCACCGGCTCTTTGGTATTGTATGCAACACCTAATCTTCAGATCGCCCTATGAAGTTTAATGGGTATCCATTTGTGGTTTTAAGACAGGTTTGTAACAAGAAACCAACTTCAGCATGCAGCGACTTGCTTCTCTGGCAAGGCCTTTTTCATAAGCCTGAGGAAGATGACAACAAAATCACACAAATTCAGTGGTAACTGGACACTTTAACCTATGTGTCTCAGATTTCTTATAACAAGAAATGCGTTTTTTTAGAGTGTGTAGAAAATAGAGTTTTTTTCAGGCTAGGAACATGTTATACAGGAAGAATCTTGAACTTGACCCTCTCCCTCTTGCCTTGAAAAGGGTCAGAAAGATCTCATGGAAAATCAGGAATGCTTATCTTTGCTTTGGAGATAATTCATACATTTTATCTATTAGCTATTGTGATGCAATAAGAATGACTACTTGCTTCAGAAACTTGTAGAAATTGTCTAGACAACATATTTACAGCAGCATAACTTATCTAGACAAAAAATAATTAATGTAACAATCAGACATCATGGTTTAGAATTTACTTCCCTGCTATAAAGACACGTTTTTTAAGCATTTATCAAACCAACAGGAAACACATATACATTTAACCTCCACATCACACAAGCAGAAGTGTGTTACTGTGAAAATTGAGTTGCTGGAGTATGATTTAGTAACAGGCAAGGTATTTTCTTGTTCTAATTTCAGTCAATACTGTGGTAATAGAGGCAAAAAGTTGGAAATGAAAACAGATAATAGCTTAGGACCTAAGAGTTGATTAAAGACAGGGAGATGAAGAATTAATGTCACTCTTCAAAAAAAGACCAAAAAACCAATTCCCATCCTACATATGCATAACTACCATCTGCTTTTGTACTTGCTGTATCTCAGACTTTGAAAGTGACAAAAATCAGAAGACATGCTATTTGCCATACACCAAAAAAAAGGAGCTACAGTTCAGCACTCATTGCCTATTTAAGTATCATTCTCCCAGCTGTAATGATCCCTTGCCTATACTGCAATTTACAAGGTACTTATCTATCAATGGACGTGGGAAAAGGGGAATTAATTCACTTAAGAGATGCTACCACTTAAAAGTTAAAAAGCAAAATAGAATCTGGTTGATTAACTCCAGCATAATGCCTTTTATGTAAAGGTTTCCTGCTATTTTCAGAGACAAACAAGTATCTGCTCTGTTACCAAGTGCCCAGAATCCCTTAGGAGAAGAAAGGCTGGCATGAAGTGAAAACCAGCCTAATGGAAGTATTCCGCAGAGAAGCATGAGCCAAGCAGCACAACACGATGTCCAGTGCAAGCTCCTCTTTACAATACCTTTATGCTGCTAATGGCACATTCAGTAAGGCTCTTGTACATCAACCAATCTATTATTTAGGGTGAGTAAATTAAATGGTTTAACAAGAATTCAACTAGAGCCAGAGCTATGTTTAAGTCTGTGGCACTCCTGGCTTCCTTTGCCTCCTGCTGGAACAGTGCTGTGATGAAGTTTTCAGGTTTCCCTCTAGTCTACCAAGTTCTAGACAGCATTTTATTTCCAATTTAAATGTTTCATCATCTGGCACTAAATCAAATACAAAAGATAGAAACACAAAAGGATGAAAAGGGGAAAAAGGCTTTTTCTGCATATCACAGTATCACAGTATCACAGTATGCTGGAGATTGGAAGGGACCTCAAAAGATCATCTAGTCCAATCCCCCTGCCAGAGCAGGAACACCTAGATAACGTTACACAGGAATGTGTCCAGGCGGGCTTTGAATGTCTCCAGGGAAGGAGACTCCACAACCTCCCTGGGCAGCCTGTTCCAGTGTTCCGTCACCCTCATGAGAAGAAGTTCCTTCTCAAGTTTAAGTGGAACCTCTTGTGTTCCAGTTTGCACCCGTTACTCCTTGTCCTATCATTGTTTGCCACTGAGTAGAGCCTGGCTCCATCCTCGTGACACTCCCCCTTTATATATTTATAGACACTTATAAGGTCACCCCTCAGTCTCCTCTTCTCTAAACTATAAAGACCCAGCTCCCTCAGTCTTTCCTCATAAGGGAGATGCTCCACTCCCTTAATCATCTTGGTTGCCCTGCGCTGGACTCTCTCCAGCAGCTCCCTGTCCTTCTTGAACTGAGGGGCCCAGAACTGGACACAATATTCCAGATGGGGTCTCACCAGGGCAGAGTAGAGGGGAAGAAGGACCTCTCTCGACCTACTAACCACCGCCCTTCTAATGCATCCCAGGATGCCATTGGCCTTCTTAGCCACAAGGGCACAGTGTTGGCTCATGGTCATCCTGTCGTCCACTAGGACCCCCAGGTCCCTCTCCCCTACACTGCTCTCTAGCAGGTCGTTCCCCAACCTATACTGGAACCTGGGGTTGTTCCTGCCCAGATGCAGGACTCTACACTTTCCCTTGTTATATTTCATCCCGTTATTCCCTGCCCAACTCTCCAGCCTGTCCAGGTCTCGCTGGATGGCAGCACAGCCTTCTGGCGTGTCAGCCACTCCTCCCAGCTTAGTGTCATCAGCAAACTTGCTGATAGTACACTCAATTCCCTCATCTAAATCGTTGATGAATATATTAAATAATACTGGTCCCAGTACTGACCCTTGAGGCACTCCACTAGTTACAGGCCTCCAACTAGACTCAGCCCCATAGACCACAACTCTCTGGCTTCTCTCCTTCAGCCAGTTCGCAGTCCACCTCACTACCTGGTCATCCAGTCCACACTTCCTCAATTTAGCCGTGAGGATGCTGTGGGAGACTGTGTCAAAGGCTTTGCTGAAGTCAAGGTAGACCACATCCACCGCTCTGCCATCATCCATCCACCGTGTTATTTCCTCATAGAAGGCTAAGAGATTGGTCAAACATGATTTCCCCCTGGTGAAGCCATGTTGACTGCCCCTCATAACCCTCTTATCCTTGATATACTTTAAGATGGCACCAAGGACAAGGTGTTCCATCACTTTCCCAGGGATGGAGGTGAGGCTGACCGGTCTATAGTTACCCGGGTCCTCCTTCTTGCCCTTTTTGAAGACCGGAGTGACATTTGCCTTCCTCCAGTCCTCAGGCACCTCTCCCGTTTCCCAGGACTTGGTAAAGATGATGGCGAGTGGTCTAGCAATGACTTCCGCCAGTTCCCTCAGCACCCGCGGGTGCATCCCATCTGGACCCATGGATTTATGGATGTCCAGATTGCTCAACTGATCTCTAACCCATTCCTCATCGACTAAGGCAAGTCGCTCCGTCGACCTGACTTCATCTAAGGTCTCAGGGGTACAGGGCTCTTCAGGACTGCCTGCGGCAGAGTAGACAGAGACAAAGAAGGCATTCAGTAACTCTGCCATCTCTGTATCTTCTGTCACCAGGGCACCCATCCCGTTCATCAGTGGGCCTACATTGCCTCTGGTGTTAGTTTTGTCTGCCATGTACTTGAAAAAGCTCTTTTTGCTGTTCTTGACCCTTCTTGCCAGGTTTAATTCTAAGGAAGCCTTAGTCCTCCTAGCTGCCTTCCTACATCCCCTAGCAGCAGCCTTATATTCCTCCCAAGTGGCCAGCCCCTCCTTCCATGACCTGTAAACTCTCCTCTTCCACTTGAGCATACCCAGCAATTCCCTATTTAGCCACACAGGTCTCTTGGCCCTCTTCCTTGACTTCCTACGTGTCGGGATGCTCCGATCTTGAGCTCGGAAAAAGCAGTCCTTGAATGTCAACCAACTATCTTGGGCCCCTTTTCCTTCAAGCAGCCTTGCCCACGGGATTTCCCCTAGCAATTGCTTGAAAAGGCCAAAGTTTGCCCTGCTAAAGTCCAGGGTTGCAATTCTACTTGGTATTCTACTAGTCCTACCACACAAGATCCTGAACTTCACCATCTCGTGGTCGCTGCAACCAAGGCAGCCCTCTACCCTTACTGCTTCAACCAGACCCTCCTTGTTAGTGAGGATGAGATCCAGCAGCGCTCCTCTCCTGGTCGGCTCATCCACCATTTGCAGGAGGAAGTTATCATCCACACACTGGAGGAACCTCCTGGACTGCGGCTGGGTTGCCGAGTGGTCCTTCCAGCAAACATCAGGGAAGTTAAAATCCCCCATGACGACCACAGCCTGTGACTGTGAGGCCTCTCTCAGCTGCCTGTAGAAGGCCTCGTCAACTTCCTCACCCTGATCTGGTGGTCTGTAACAGACACCTACAACAGTATCCCCCCTGCCAGCCTGCCCCTTAATTCTCACCCACAGACTCTCAACTCGCTCATCATCTGTCCCCAGACAGAACTCGGTGCATTGTAGTTCCTCCCGAACTCCTCTGCTCAGTACACTCAACTTTTAAATTTTTTTTTAATTTATTATTTATTTAATGATGCCAAGTAGGCTACTGATATTAAACACAACAGAAAGATTCAACCTTCTAATTACAAATAGCCCCTAAAAAACTCAGTGCTTTTTCCACACATCCCTACCTCTCTCCTTCCTGCATATATTTAAACCAAACATCTTACAGTGCCAATCTCCATATTTTTAATGGAGTAAATATCAGTGAATGCTTCTGAAAAATTCTCCTTTATGGTGGAGGGTATAATTTGTGGCTCATTCCTTTTCAGCTGGAAATAACATAACTGCTTAGAAAAAGTACATTTTAAGCTGAACATCTTGCATTTCTTTGTACAAAATTGTTTTGTTTCCAAGCATTCACATCTGCAATTTTTCGTATGATTGGATTAACTAGTAAAATTCAAAAAGTATCAGCTATTGTTCTTGTCATGCAAGCCATACAGTTTTGGAATGATTAAATTTGTGAATAGCTGCAAACAGCTCTGTGCAGTCATGCAGAGTAAATCAAATTGAGGCTGGTTTTATATGTACTTTAAGGACGTGATAGAGGTGGCAAGTCCCTACCAGTATTTAATTAATTTCTGGTCAAACTGGTCAATCCAGTATTTTGTTGCTATTTAAAACTCTAAACTCTTTAGTTAGACTTTCAAGAACTCTAAAGGCAAATCACGAGGCAAAGGAGCATTTCTCTTCTATGGAAATGATACAATATTGACAATCCCAGTTAAACTGGGTCAACATTGTCTCAGCTGCAGAAAGTCAGGGTTTAGAGGATAAGGCAGCACCCTTTCACATGACTGAAGTACCTGCACTTACTAAGCACACTGAAAATTTTCTTTAGCTGCACTGCAAAGGAAAGATTCAATTTTCATTTAAAAACATTTAAAAAAAAATTCTAAGTTTGCATAAGAAGTGTCACTACATTACAGGAGAAAATTGTACCTTCTTAACTATGGTGTAATCCACAATCTGCACTGTAAAAGCCTCTGTCCTTTCTGTCCGTCACACAGTTGTTTCAGGTTGTTCCTTTGTTCTGTTTTAAACAGAATACTTGCAGTTTTCCTTTGTTTCAGAGAAAACATTCTGACTGGTCCTGGAAAACTACTTGGTAGTATGTGGGATATGTCCCATAGACACTCATTAGTGAATATCAAAGCACTTTCTTTTTCTTGTTCCTATTCCTCAGGAGGTTAGTGAATGGCTAGGATCCTACTGAGGTAAAATTAGGATGTTTGGCGTTTTACAGTGTAATTGTTGAAAGCTGCATAACCACCATTAAACATGTAAGGTGTCATTGAAATAATCTCCGTTTGGCTCTTGGCATTTTATACACTTGCCCAGGGAGGTTGTGAATGCTCCATCCCTGGCAGTGTTCAAGACCAGGCTGGACGAGGCCTTGGGTGATATGATTTAGCATGAAGGTGTCCCTGCCCATTGCAGGGGGGTTGGAACTAGATGATCTTAAGGTCCTTTCCAACCCTAACTGTTCTATGATTCTATGATTCTAAATATGTCTTGGTCCAGAAGCAGAAATAAACAGTAACAGAAAAATCACTCCAAATCCTGTCATCATACCCAAAGTTACTAATTAGAATTACCCAGACTCTAGCATTTATTTACTACTGTCTGAACTCATGCCATTGATGTATTCTTAAGTATAAATATACACGTTATAGTAATATACTTACAGCAGCTGTGTTCTTCACTGCATTTCCTACAATCACCACAACTCTTCCTTTAAAGCTCTGGAGTGTGGCAGTTGCTGGACACTGGACAAGATCGCCTTCTGCAGTAAATGCTGATGCAAATGGGACATTGATGCTGCCTGAAATGTGGCCACGGTTAAAGCTTAGGAAGATCAGTTAAGGACATCTGAAAAGCAGAGAAATCTGTGGTACATGCAAAGCTGTAGGAGGAACCTACTCTTCATGCTGGCTGTCATGATACAACAGTGCTGGTCTTTTATGCTGGTGTATTTTGACTAACTTCCTTGATTATTTACTCTTATGAAGAAAACAACTTCTGACACTACCTATTAAAAAAAGGATGGAATGAAGAGTTGTTTCTCCATGAAGGACATCGCACAGCACTACAGAAACTGATCTGCTAAATGAAACACTTTGTGCTACAGAACCACTATCCACAGCATACATATTTTCGTGGATTTTACTTCAAATCAGCTCTAGTCTGATAACAGGAGCCAATTACCAACAAGCAGCAGGAGCACCTCTTCCAGAGATGCTTTATGCAAAATGAAGTACTTGAAATGAGAACCAAAACTAAATGGGGATTATTGGAAAATTTCCTTAGGACTTCTGACAAGCCCCATGAGTCCCCTGCAATTTTCATCCAAACTGGAATTCTAATGCACATGCACTCAGATTCCCAGACAATGAGCATCATATATATTATCTGCAGTCCCAGTAAGTTTGTATTTGGTATTGAAAAGAAAACAACATGCAAGTGCAAGCAACACTGAGATATAGCCAGCTGTGCTTCACTCTCAAAGGATGATCATTCAATGAGATTTTATGATCAAATACTGAATGTGAAAGTCTCTTCCATAAAATTAAGCTGGACCACTACTACATTACTTTTTATGAATTTGAAAATGCACCATGACGGTGACAAACCTCTGAATTACTTTCATGGACTGTACACACAAGCCTGGGAACACTCCCTTTCCCCAACAATTTGAAAGAACAGCTTTGACAAGATGGGAAACAGAAAACGGAAAAGTTCTGCAAAAATATTCACAATATCAAATATCCAATTAGTCACTCTTTATAATTGTACTTGCAGAAAGCTACTTCAGTTAATAATTAAATTCCAGAATAATTTTTAATAAAGGAGGTGCCTTAAATGGAGATAAAATTTAATTGACCTAGATTAATATTAGCATGCATTTCTTGTGATCTGTGTAACACCTTCAGCTTTATGATTATCATTGTTATAGTTTGGGATAAACATGGCTATATAAAAACATTTGAAAGAACAAAAGATCATCACGTACCATTCATTAGTGTTGTCAGTTTGTTTCTATTTTGAAGGGGAAAATTATGACATCTCTCCTTTACTAATCTGTGCCAACCCCCTTTCCTCAATCCCATGTATAACCACACTACTGTCGTTGCCACTGAACACAGTAAAAGTTCTGAAACAATCATCAGTTAGACAAAAAATTATTTTGGACAGATTTAGTTGCTCACACTTACATTACAACTATGCTTAACTGCTCAGAGAAACTTGACCTAATCTGTTAAAATATAAATACATTCGATATCAACATTAGTACCAAACTAGACAGATCCAAAATGCTTTTTTTTTTTTGTCATTCACATGCTCCCTAACCTTATGCGATCATTTCAAGCATTCCAGTACTAAGACAACAAAAAGGCCAAGATTTTATGCTACAGACTGAGAGACTGTAATTATGCAGTTACAATTTTTGTATCAGGAATGGAAAGCTGCCAGTATTTCTGCTAACATGCTAAAAGAAATGAGTCTTAGATGAATTGCTGGCCAATATAGGCACTGCTTTGAGTTTATTACCTTTTCATTAGAAAGTCTTCTGATACAAAGCTGTCTACTAGGGAAAAAGGGCCAATAGCTCTTGGCCTTGGAATGTGAGCTTTATTACAAAACCATGCCTGAGCTTTCAAGTGCATCCTAGTATGAAAAATGAAACATGTTTGATACTTGTTGAAAGTCCTCTCATGCTTTTTTCAAATCACACTGAAAACAAAGTGAGGGTGAAGTTTAGCATGACAGGCGTAGATAATGAAGATGAGTAACACTAAAACATATGAAATGACCATATTTTTGAAACACCTCACAGTGGTCTGTCACATGAAAGGCAGCCTCATAAAACCCCTCACATCATAGCAGTCAAATGATTTCAAAATAATTGAAATTTTGAATCTACTCTGCTAGAATAGAATAAGATTAGTACAACAGTACAGTAAAACCTACTATCAAGCTATTAGGAAAGCTAATCTAACAAACACCTTGACTTTGATCCTGATTATAATGTAAATAAATCTATTACTACACACAGATACACTGAAAGTTGCCTTTCAGTGCAACAACTGTAGTCCAGGCATTTTATATTACTTGCTCTCCTTCTGCATTCTCCTTGATGATTTCTAGCTTAAATAATTAATAACAGAATGATGCATGTAGAAATAGAAACATTATTTAACTTGGTTGTATCAACGCTTTCTACGCAGTAACAATAAGCTTTTAATTCCAGGGAATTCTCCCTTAAACTGAATCTGAAAAGTATTCTCTCTTGATGAGGAAATTACCTCTCATAAAATAGCCTGCATGTTTACTGTTTTCTGAATAAAGAAGACCACGTTTTCAACAGACTAGATATCCAGGAGTAAAGAAGCTGCTGAAATCCAGAAAATAAAGAGTCAAACTACCCAGACACATGTATCTCTGCTTAACTGGAATACTTAACTGATGCATGAAATTAATACATGCAAGAAAAACTACATTTTGTGTTCCTTTGACCATTCTGTCTTAACTACACAGAGGATCACATTACAGATTCAAGTTTGGCCTACAATAAAATTGTAATTCCTTAAAAATAAACAGTTTTAATTTGGAATAGTCCAGTTATACTATTCTATTTACTACATAAATAGTAAATTTACCTCTACATAGTAAAAATAAGACTTACTTTTCTACTTCACCTGACTTTGCCACAAATATTGCTAAAAATTTAATAGAGAAAAATGTTAGTAGCAGTGTTTTTCTGCATATACAATTACCTCTAAAGTGGTATTTTAACAAGCTAGATGAAAAAGATGAAGTTAAAACTTTATTTATTTACTTTTTTACTACATATTTTAGCCCAAATATTGGCACCAATCCATCATTCATTTCACTGTCTTGAATTTACACTTTTCTAGTAAGCATGCAGTATGTTAGTGCATTTGTTAGACACTGGAAGACCTTTTCTAATCATAAGGGTTTGGGTGCTGGTTGAATCTCTCTTACTGGAGATCTCTAAGAACAAGCCAGATGTACGTAAAAGGAATGAACTTCCTTTCTGAAAGTAAAAGGTGGACTAAATCTCATGATTCTTTTGCTATTTTTCCATTGAGTACTGTTTGTCCATTAAGCTAAAAACATTAATTCTTAATGGACAAATGTAGATGTAAATAAGTTGGTTTTAAGCTTGTGACACAGCAAGCTAAGAGTACACCTACCACAAAACGAAATTCTACATCACCTTTGCTATTATGAAAGGAGCAATACTTGAAAAAAAACCAACAAACCAAAACCAAACCAAGTCTATTCCCAAATACTCAGCATAATGTTAACAGTTACCTCTAATGAAATCTTACCATTATCCCACTTTTAGAAGGATGTTGATGAAGATCTGTGTTCCTGGCAAAGCACATCTGTAAGAAGGGCTCCCCTTTACAAATCCCAAACAAACCCAGCCCCATAACTATGCTACTTCACGAAAACAATTTTAAAAAATATTTCAGACACAAAAAAATATGTATTTGAAAAAGAACAAATAAGTAAGTTGCTGATAAAAATATAGCTTCAAGATAGCTTATAATCAGAAAAGTCTTAAAGGTAACTAGAAGATATGTTAGGCAGCCATATGGCTGCATTTCCTGACAGTACCAAGAAGGCATTAAATAGGAATTGATTTTCCACTGAGGGACTGGCAAAGCATATGAGCTATTAACTCCTCTTTATCTCCCCTCTACTTAATTGGAAAGCCCCATACCCTTGCAAAATACTAAACAAGGAAGGTCTATTGACAACACTTGTGATAAAAAAACGCTACTCTTAACAAAGTGGTTTAACTAGACCCACAGCTTAAAATGGGAAGGCAAAAATATATTTGTCCTCTTCTCTGCAAACCGAGTCTGTCCATGACAAAGTCTACCATTAGTCCTTGCACTGTACCTCTACCACATCCCTTCCATTATTTACCATTCTAACATTTCACTGCCTGCAGACAATGAGGAAGTAATTAACACAAGCATGATTTGGCAAGGCTGGCACTCAGATTTGAAGGATACTCTTCACTGTTACGGATGTCCACCACCAGCAACTTTGGCTTGCTAGACTTTGTCTTCTTTACAGGTGTTTTGGGATGATTAGGTCCTGTCAACTCACACAAATCAATCAGATCTTCTGCTGAAATTCGTGGTGACACCTCTGCCTTCAGGTCATCCAACTTGATGGAATCCCTAGACTTTAAAAGAAGAAAATTAAAGGTGATAGAATACATGGTGTTCTTTGAAACTTCTATTTATTTTACAACCTCAAAGTGTAACAACCCAGTTAGACAGAAACAGATCTTTTCCTTATAACTCTGAAACAGTCTGTGTTAAAACCATCAGGACAGAAAAGCTCCAGAGCAGTGCCAAATGCCCATCTGCCAATTATTCTGTTGAAGTTGTTAAAAACTAAAATTGCTTGACAATCTGTGCAAACTATTTCAGTTTGTGATTTGTTAATGAATTATTCACTGTGGCCGAGGGGGTCACAAAACACACAAGAAGTTTCTCAGCACCAGAAGTTACATAAATTGGCTAGGACGTACACTCTGAAAGAAGAAGCTGAAAGGCCTCATCCTTGGAGTGGGGAAAAAAGGGTAGCAACTGTAGACTTCGCACAAAAGCTGCAGGGATGCCTCTGTAAGCTATCTAAACACCAGGTATCACCCCAGCCAAAGACCAGGCACAAATCAGGACACTAGAAGTGTAAGAAAACAATCCTGTATTATGACCCAGAAAATTTGTTCCTTAGTTTTGGGGGATGAGGAAATTGGGGGAGAGAACTGTTTTTCGTAAGAGAGCCTTCATTGTGAATTATCTCAGAACTATTTCTAAGTGCTGGCATTTCTTCACTTTAAATTCTTAAAAGATCATGCATATCTAAATAAAGTAAAAAACCCAAAAGTCGAACCCTCCTTATTTTTGTGAATAACAATGCAGAAATCCTGTATTTTCATTAATTACCAACACACATAAATCTCTGAACTGCAGAAGAAAATAATGAAGTATGGCCACCATTAGACAGTTGTGAAAGCCATATGTCTCCACCTACCTTCAACGGTTGTTTTACATTGCTGAAACTTTTAAGTGCCATTACAACTAGTTTCACCCAAAAGAATTAGCTTGATTCACACAAAATAAAACACAAGGGAAACTTCCAGCTTGTTTAAGAGGGTCACACTTGGATTCTTTGCAAGCAATAGGCATGCCCTAGGGTTCTGTCCTTGGGAACATCAGGTTTGAAAATCCTATGTTAAGATCTAAAAGCTGAAGGACTGTTACAGTCACCTTTCCTATTATTATATATGCAAACATGAGACTTTTTTCTTTAATCTCCCAGCTACCATGGTGGGACTTTCAGAACTGTATCTTCACTAAAAGGTTTTTTTCACTTCAAGTAAATGTTGAAAGTGCTTATTTTTATTTTTTTTAAATTTTCATGCACTATGTAATTAAAAATACATTGGCATGCACCATCGTGTTAAGGAGTTGATTTATTGTCTTTTGTAACTTTTTTTTCTGTTGGTGCTATTGCCTCAATCTGAAAAATCACAGGTAAATATTAAAGTTTTCATTATGCTTTAATCCAGCAGATTTAACAGGTTGGCTACATGTGCAAAGACAAAAACCCACCAGCAAAACCGAAAGCATTATGGAACGCAACTTACTCCAAGAGTTATGTACATCAAAGATACACTCATGGAGCTTAGTCATCTTACAACAGAACTGGTTTGTCTTGTGCAACCATTGCGCTCTGATTGAGCAGGAGGTCAATTAAAGGCAAAAATTATTTATAATTAAGTCTATAGCTGTTTCTAGTGAGTTATTCTGGCTTGTCAGGAGACAGGAAGAAAGAGAATGACTAGGATCAGGGACCATCTTCTGAAAGATCTTCAGACTGTTTTGATGTCTTATTCTTGAAGAAGATGACCTGCATTAATGAAATAGCCATTTCATCATGAAGATTTGCTTCTGCACTCTGCAGCTGTTCAGAACATGAGCACAGCATACAGAAATGGACTACAGAAAGTGGAAAACTAAAAAAAAACAAAAAGAACTTTATCATGTATTACCTTTGAGAAAAAGTTATATAGTACAGGCAACATACAGGTCTTTCTAAAAGTACCACAACAGCAAATTTTCTGCTTTGAAAAAATATCCCATTTCTATAATCTTATTTTAGATTGCAGTGATCACACTGATTCATGACACTACGTGCATATGGCCCATGGTAAAAAAACCCAAAACCAAACAAATCAAGAGAACAGGAAAAACTGAAGGAAATGGAAGCATTACTAACTGGTATTAACCAACCAACTGCTGGTAGCCCTAGCTTTGTTTTGTTTTCTAAACATGCTAGTTTCTCATTTAACCTGAGGACTAGTCCAAGTTTAGTGAACATGCCAGAGAGAACAGAGGTGCATACACATATTTTCCTGAGTTATATCTCAGAAAAAAAAAGATTTCTTAGTCCTTTTGCAGTTAGAAATGCCTTTGTTGTAAAGTATGTTACCAAAAAGCAGTCAAAATTACTCACAAAATCCGTAACTGTACTTCAGGGAATGCATTAGCCCACCTTTTCCAATGTATGTGACAGTATTCAAAACAGAACTTACAAATTGCTAGTCTCAGTACATAATTTCCTTCCAAATTCAGAATATCAGAGGTGACAATGCTTTATAATCAGAAAAATGCTTGATTTTCTGGATAATGTGTTCTCCTGTGGAGAAGGACTTGGGGGTGCTGGTTGATAAGAAAATGAACATGAGCCAGCTTCAGTGTGCGCTTGCAGCCCAGAAAGCCAACCGTATCCTGGGCTGCATCAAAAGGAGCGTAACCAGCAGGTCAAAGGAGGTGATCCTGCCCCTCTACTCTGCTCTTGTGAGACCTAACCTGGAGTATTGTGTGCGGTTCTGGTGTCCTCAGCATAAGAGGTTCAAGGTGTTCAAGGCCAGGTTGGACAGAGCCTTGGGTGACATGGTTTAGTGTGAGGTGTCCTTGCCCATGGCAGGGGGGTTGGAACTAGATGATCTTAACGTCCTTTCCAACCCTAAGTATTCTGTGATTCTATGATTTGTTTCAACAGAATAGCAAATACTCAAGGGAGACCTGTTTCCATAAAAATAACAGTGTGACAGATGACATGGCCAACTCCCAGTTGATGTCTAAAGCAGCCCCCGAGTCAAGTAGCTGGATTTCCCCAAGAAGAGTCCATGGAAATGAACTGCATCAAAGGGGAGGAGGAAGAAAAAAACCAAACTCTTCTCACAAACTTCAGACTTGCCAAAAAAAATTCAGCAGTTCATGTCTAGGGGATTCAGAGCAGACACAAGTCTGCAGTATCCAAGAAAGGTATCAATGTAAAAAGAGTAGTGGAGACATAAATACACATTTAGCTGAGACAGCTTAATCTGCCTGATGACTTAAACTTGCAGATGTCACTACACCCTCCTCAAGTGACACTTCTTGCTCAGGAGAACATCTGTGGAGCAACACTGAGGTGGGAAGGGTTGTAAGTCCACTGCAAAGAGTTTATCCTTAAAGTAGGGTCAGATTACAGGTAACAATAAACCTGGCAGCAAAGTCAGGCACTATAAATGTGGACCATGCCAGTGAAGCTGGCTGAGATGACCCAAATTAAGGCTTATGGAGAAATATTTACATTATGATGGAGACCAATTACACAACCACTTCCTACTTTTATTTATGTAATTCTTGTCTAATTCAGCAGACGGGATGAATGCCTCAGGAAAGAATAAAAGTTTAAGAGGCAAGCATGAAGTCTACAGCAGAAAACAAAGTAGTAAAATTTTTCCTATACTGATAAAAAAATATTTTCTCCTCATCTGAAAGTATAACGCCACAAGAAGTGCTCCACAGGTAAACTTTATCTGTCCTGTGCACAGGTTTCAATAACCAGGACATTTTTTTTACTTTAACTGGGTTGAAAATAAGGAGAAACACATTCAACCGTGAGTTTTACAATCATCCTTGCTTTGACCTAGTATGTCCAGATCTTCTTCAACAGCATATTTAGCAATACATTATCTCTATGTAGGCTTTGAACAAAGCTGCAGCTGAAAGCTCCTCAACAGACCTGTGGGAAATAGAATTGCTGAATTTTCTTTTTTAGCAACTGTTTTATCAGATGAATTTATTTCCTTCAAATGCACAGTGAAATATATACATGCATTTATAAGACCATCTTTCCTAATTATATTTTAAAAATTGACTTTATCTGCTGTATCTGATAACAACTGTATTTCATGTGAGGCATGTCCTTCACAGGAATTTTCTAATGAACTGTCACTCAGCACAAGCTAGACACAGCTAACAATAAACTGTCAATCCTCCTAAACAGTCCACCTCACAATTCTCCTCTTCATACCACCATTCTGCTAGGGATACCTGTAGTCTGGCACTGGACTTAAGTTCAGACAGTGCTTGAGGCTGTCATGGCCCCATAGCACCTAAACCTTGCAGATTCTCCTGAACCTTTAACACCCTTCCTACTACCCTCCACAACAGTGTTCCAGCTGCTGTCTGCCACATCTGTGACTACTCTCTCCCTCAGCCTGGCCAGCTAAGAAGAGATGGCACAAAATGCAGGCTGACATGTTAGACAGGAGGCTTAATATTTGTCCTTACTGCTGGTTTCAATTCCCTGTGTAGGCTTTAATATGTCATTGCAGGCATCAGTTTCCAGCTGTGAAGAACTAAAAGGAACAGCAGGTGAGGGAAGGGTGAGGGCCCACTTCAGACCAAGTTGTTTAAGGCTCTTAGAAAAAGTTTAGGGCACTGACAGTCTCTTAGTTACTATTTACAAATATCCAACAAATTGTGAACAGGCAGTAGTATCCAAGATTTTGATTCCAGCTAAATTAAGCTGCAGGTAGTTACATCTCAGGACACCTGCTTACATATAGTTGAATCTGCAATTTTTTGTTTTAAAATGAAGGGAAGGTGTAAGGATTATTCCACAAACCAAAATGTGCACACCAGTAATACTTAATAGTCTATCTGGGCTACAAAAAGGACAATTTAAAAATAAAAATAGCCAGCATAACCACTGGGAAAAGCTTAAGTTCAAGCAGCATATCACACACAATGTTCCTTCCTTTTGTTCATCCTTCTCCTGCGATCTATTTACTCTTTTCAAAGGCAGGCATGGAACATAATTTCTAAGAAACCACCCCTCACTCCTTACAAAAGGCAAAAGCTCTACTTTAAGCACAGTTCCAGAAGGTAGTTAAAAGTCCAGTTACACAGTTGTGATTTTATCGTATCTTAACTTCAAGCATGAATCTTGCTTTATACTAGTCAGCTATAAGAAGTTGTTCATCAGGGAAGATTGCCCGATCAGCAGGCTAGTAATAGGAAAAAGAGTACTTAAGCTGAAGTGTGAGTTCTGCTTGCCTCACAGAATTTTCTCTGACAACACCCTAAATTCTTTACTTTCAAAGTACTTAGTTCTCACCCCATTAATTTTCAAATAGGCCTGGGAATTGCTGAGCCATATGCATTTACTGCTCTTAATAAGAAGTAATAGGCATTAGGAATTTATTATGATTTTTTTTTTTAATATTAGGAATTAAAGCTGCTTAAGAATTCTCCAATTGTAAGTCAAGCTTCAGAGAGATTAAAGGACTCCACAACATGAGGCTGGCACAATCATAGCTACTATCTCTTTTTCCATTAGCCTGTAATCTCTTATAAGCATTTCATTCTGGCTATTAAATAAAGATATACATTATTTATTTATTTATTTAGAAAATAAGGAAGTATCTTTAGTTCTGTTGAACCTGAATTTAACAGTTCCATCTGATAAAACAGAGAGGGTATAAAGGAACTTTTTATCCATGGAAAGGACAGCTTTATCTGAGTAGAAGCAGGGTTTTCCCCCTTTTGCCTTTGAAGTTGGTGAAGCTTATTGCAGCAAATTTAATACAGAAGGAACTTCAGCATGAAGCTCAATATAATCAAAATCTGGTGTTCAAGTAAAACCACGCAGTCAAAGTATCAAAGTCCTTCATTAAAAAAAAAGTGCTTCATGGAAGATGTCATTCCAGACAGCTGGAATATCGTATTTTGTTTCTGAAACCAATGTATGCATGTATATCTAGAAATAAGCTGACAAAAACATTTTGGAACCATCTTAGAAGATAGTGGGTTTTGGAGACTTCAGTAAACAGAGAAAGAGACAAAGGCAGATTCACACAGCAACCAAACAGATGCAACTCCAAATCAAAAGTCACACTAGTTTGTAGCAAAGACATTTCTGTTTGTGCTTTGTTTTACTTTAAATAACCATTATGGAAGAAAGCTAACTTTATTTACAGCGAGTTTCACCTAAATAATACTCAATCCCATGGTGCCATCACATAAACTTTGAGATAAAAAAAAATTATATATAGTAGCACTATTTTATACCAACTAAAACATAACTGTCAGAAGAAAACAACTGGTAGAAGAGGGAGAATAAGCAAGAACAGGACACTTCAGCACAAATTTATAAGCAAAGCCACTGCTATCATGTTCTTATCCAAAAAAGAATTTTCAAGACACGCAAAGTCAGTTTTCAGGAAGCATCTAAGAACAAAGCCAATTAAATAAGAACACTGGATTTTAGCTGCATTATCCAAAAGTATTTTATAACTGAAACCAATCATTACTAGCATGTTTGCACTTAGTATTTTCCATGCAAATGTTTTTGTCTATATCCTTCGTAATTAAGTAGATAAAGGCAGTACTTAGTCCCCTAAGACCATTGTCCTTTGCATGTTTATCTTTGGTGGGGTGTTTTGTTTTTAAACAAGCAGAATGACTACATCTAATTCTGATGGCCCGGTAAATACTTAAGTCCTGTACCAACTGAGAAACATTAATGCTTAAATCCACTGTTACTGACAGAATGAAACCTAAACAGGCAGGTATTCTAATGATCATAAATAAATAAAAAGGAATACAAGTTTTGATAGACTCCCTATTTCCTCCCCCTCCATCCCCACCATTTTTTGATAACCATTATTAGCAAATGGCATGCAAAACAGTTTTAATGTTTTTGATGTTGAATGAGAATTACTTCTAAAAGAGAAACAAACAAAAGTGCAGATTTTAGGAAATGTTCTCGAAAATTTTCTAAACACTATAAAGCCACTGTTCTCAATACAACCTCTCTAGCAAACTCACACTTCAGATTCAGTCCTTCCTTGCCATCTTATTGCTACCCTCCTTGCCTCCTTCTACTTCCTATTCCTAAAGTTTGCTCCATTTAGTTTGCAAGCTGTACTTCTCCACCTCTCCTCCACCACCCTGATTCCCCACAAAGGTTCCAGCTCCAGAACCCACACCTTAAAAAGGAGTGTGCAAACAGCAACTTCTAGCCAGCTGTAATCCATAAGCATTCTCCAAATGTCTTCATACACCACTGTAGGCAGTCTATAGAAATGTAAGTGTGCTTGCCAAAGTAGCTCATTATTAAGGAAACCTCTCGCTCTCTCCCTGGAATAACATAATTGAGTGAGTAAGCTGAGTCAGCAGAGCAGAAAGACAAGTTACTCCCTGCATGCAGCTAGGCAGACATGCTGGGAAGTCTCATTAATGTCTCTGATGTGATAAAACAGGTAAACACTTCTCACCACTGCAGGGAACCATTTTAAAATAAAAAGCTGAGCCATAATCCAGTCATGCCTGAAAATACCCACAAGATGCTTTAACATGAAATAAAACTTGAAGTAAAAGTAGCAGCAAGAATGATCTTGCAAGCCTTCCCCACTTTCCATCAGAGCCTCTTTTTTGACTCGACAGATGCTCTCTCCTTGACAAGAAATTGTATTACTTTGCTTGAGAAAAAAAACCCAAACCTACAGAATCTTAAACTATCAGATTTCCTTGCCCTCTTTAAAACCAAAATCAACGGGAATTTAATATCACATCTCAATGCAAACTGTAACTGGAAGAGGAATTTCCCTTGCAATGTGATCTCATATGTTTCTTGGTGTTAGACAGAGACCTTGGGTTTAGGCAATCCATGTTTTTTTTAGGATTCAACTGTAGTTGTTATTTATCCACAATTTCTGTTCTCTGAACTGGCATTTACAATGGCAGCATTGATCTGTGGCATTTTCAGTTTGCAGGATGGGCTCTGTAGCTAACTTTTGCTGCAAGTTCAACTTTGCAATCAGTACACGCTCTTTCTTCTAGTTATGCTGTCACACATACTTGAAAATCAGATTTTCCATTGGTAAAAATGACAGATAAGAAAAGAAAATATACACAGCTGTAACAATTTTACTAGTAGATTAAGATGATGTTGACCCAATCACACAAACCACTGGACAATCTGTACTAGGCTATTAACTGCAATAATGCAGCAACAGCACCAGGCAAGAGAGCAGCATTCAGGAAAGTCTTTTCCATCCTCTCTGAACTTCCTAATAAAATTAGATCATAATGACACTGCATCCTGACTCACACAGCATATAGCCTAGCCTAAGGTGCATTAAGAAAGGGATGTGATGGAATCCTGGATTCCAGGTTAGCCTAAGGAGGGGTCCCATACAGACCTATGTAGAGACAAGAAATAGGGTAGAGGACTGGGGAGCAGAGGAAAGAAAACACTATAGGCCTTTGATAGAAGTATCTCTGACACAGTACACCCCTCCCCATGTAATGAAATTAATTTCTATTACATTTTCTCAATAGCACTGTTGCACAGCACTGTGTTCTAAGACATAACTTTCACAGCAGTAATAAATATATGGCGTATATATGGAGGAGTTAGTGCATGCTGGAATGAGAGTTGCTGTGAGTGGCAGGAGGTAGCTATGTCTGTGAAAGCATATTAGTGTGTGTGATAAACTACTAAGATCCCTAACATATCATAGATCAAAGGGTAACAAACCCAGAATTTGATTTTAAAACATTTTCAAAATTAGAAAAAAAAAAACAAAAAACATTTTTATGTTATTTATAACATATTTATAACATGTTATAGTCTATATTTACATATCACTTATTTATTTTTTATTTATATATCATTTATTTATATTTATTATAAATATAATATATGTATATGTATTTATACTATAAATATGTATTTATGCTATATATATGTAACATATATGTTATTATTACTTGATTTTAAAACATTTTCAAAATTAGAAAAAACTTAAAAAATAACATTTTTTATGTTATTTATAACCAATTTGTAACATATTATGTTATGTTCTCTCGCAGAGTGAGAGAAGTGGGTAGATATTTTATTTTTCTCTTTTTCTAATTAATTTTACAGGTATAATTACCTCCCCATCCCCAGCACATTTGTTAATCAGTCATGGAATCCCAATTGTGTGAGGTCAAAAAGGTCAGATACACCCAGCTTTCAACTTCAAAGTGGGTATAATCACAAAGGCTTGTGAGGCAGGACTAGAGAGACGATCAATGAATCCAGAACCTGAGCCTAAGGCTGCAGTAGAGAGTGCTCTGGCTGCTCCAAATGCTCCATTTACATTCACAGCAGACAAACATGTCTCAGGGAGACTTGGAAACTAAGTCCGCACAAAGTATGTTTACAACCCTTAAATACGATCTAAGTGACTGTCTAATAAACTATTAAAATCTCACATAAATAACATTTAGATTATAAACATACTCCTTTAATTCTGCCTCAACTAATAAAAAACACAGCCCATTTGTTTCAATGAGTTTACATTCAATTAAAATAATTGCTATTTGCATTACAACCTTAAAATCCGGCAACTTTCATTAGAGACTCGTAAATTAACATTTAACATCAGTTATTTCTTAAGTCATATATTTCTTGTTTTATCCACTCTGCTAGTTGATTTAATGCTTTATCTTCTATCAGAAAAAGCTGGAAACATTAGAAAATACATTCATACTCTTAAAACCAAATGGAGTGAAGAAAATCCTAAAAAGGCTTCCTTAACCTAATTTAATCTACAAAAACAAAGCACTGGAAGCAAGAGGTTTCTTTACACTCCCCACTTCTTGGTTGCTGTCTGCATAATGGTAGAAGTATGAAAAAAACCTTGGAAAAGTTAACATATACACAAAAGAAGTTCTGAAGCTTTCAATAATTCCTGAAAATATTTGCCAGAATATGATGAACTTATGACATGCCTAAATAGTGAATTGTTTATTCGCTCACACGAAAGAAACATAAAAATTTTAACCAGCTCATCTCAAAAATGACAAATAAACCCAACTTCTCACTCAAGTCACAAAACCAGAAGTATCAAAGGCACTTGCAAAATAAATTAGAAGCATTAACGCAGGTCTTGATTGGTTAATGCCTTGCACAAAGAACTAAAGGGAAATTTGAGGAACAGCTTTCTGTTGAGTAGTAGAACAATGAAAGAAGAAAACAAAAACAAGTTCCCTACAAAAACAGAACACAAACCAAACTTGAAATAGGTCAAGGCAGTCAGAAGACACTTGAGGCAGAAGATATGTAACCACCATTATGAACAGCACAAACGCTTCACCATCATAGAATCATAGAATAGTTAGGGTTGGAAAGGACCATAAGATCATCAAGTTCCAACCCCCCTGCCATGGGCAGGGACACCTCCCACTAAACCATATCACCCAAGGCTCTGTCCAACCTGGCCTTGAACACTGACAGGGATGGAGCATTCACAACTTTCTTGGACAACCCATTCCAGTGCCTCACCACCCTCACAGGAAAGAACTTCTTCCTTATATCCAATCTAAACTTCCCCTGTTTAAGTTTTAACCCATTACCCTTTGTCCTGTCACTGCAGTTCCTAATGAAGAGTCCCTCTCCAGCATCCCTATAGGCCCCCTTCAGATACTGGAAGGCTGCTATGAGGTCTCCATGCAGCCTTCCCTTCTCCAGGCTGAACAGCCCCAACTTTCTCAGCCTGTCTTCATACGGGAGGTGCTCCAGCCCCCTGATCATCCTTGTGGCCCTCCTCTGGACTTGCTCGAACAGTTCCATGTCCTTTTTATGTTGAGGACACCAGAACTGCACACAATACTCCAGGTGAGGTCTCACAAGAGCAGAGTAGAGGGGCAGGATCACCTTCTTCAACCTGCTGGTCACGCTCCTTTGATGCAGCCCAGAATACGGTTGGCTTACTGGGCTGCAAGCACACACTGCCAGCTCAAGTTAAGTTTCTCATCAACCAACACCCCCAAGTCCTTCTCCACAGGAGAACACATTATCCAGAAAATCAAGCATTTTTCTGATTATAAAGCATTGTCATCTCTGATATTCTGAATTTGGAAGGAAATTATGTACTGAGACTAGCAATTTGTAAGTTCTGTTTTTCTTCTCCATGCTGAACAGCCCCAACTTTCTCAGCCTGTCTTCATATGGGAGGTGCTCCAGCCCCCTGATCATCCTCGTGGCCCTCCTCTGGACTTGCTCCAACAGTTCCATGTCCTTTTTATGTTGAGGACCAGAACTGTACACAATACTCCAAGTGAGGTCTCATGAGAGCAGAGTAGAGGGGCAGGAACTTGAACATTTCCTAGCTTATACACTGAAAGAGAAATGTGAGTATACACTACTCATCATGCTTCTTTTAGAAGAATAGATGGACTTTACACACCAGTTATTAAAGGACTCAATATAAACCCAGGCAATATGTTTTTTATATGGACAAATATACTCTAGGTGCAAAGGGGAAGTTAGAAGCAACTGAGTGCTGATATATTTATTGCCAATAGGTCCAAATTCCCATCTATAAGAAGTCAGTCATGCAAGCTACCCTTGATTATCTGCAAAGAAAGTCAACCACCAGGAAAATTTGCTGATACTACCTTTTGATGAAAACAAGTGTTTTTCATGTTTGTACTGTTTCATAAAGCCATTAATTCATCTTCCTACTTAGGTATTTCTCCTACTCTTTACCAAATCAAAAGCTAAACTGGACTGTTGGCATTCACATCAGTGCAAAGAACAACAGTCATCTGGTAGACTTTTCTCTGGCTGAAAGCTTTAATTCCCCAACATTCAACAGGTACTCTTACACTTGAAAACTGGATTGGTAGTCAAAGACCAAGATAAAGGCATAATTCTATCTGCTTTGGGATTTCTGGGAGTCCACCTGCCACATTTGAGCAGTCATCAATAAAGAAATTGCATCACTCTTGCTTTTATTTAGAAATATACAGGTAGCCGGAGAGAGTGTACATCTACCATGTCTGTAACAATGGAGAAAGGGGCATAGAAGAAAATTGTTTCATGGCAAGTGTTATTTGGCTCTGTGAGGCCTGGATATTCAACAAAAATACTTTGAAAACACTTTGGAAGTTTCCAAGGGAAAAAGTTTTTTAGGAAGAAAAAACCAAACCAATCTGTGTACTGCTCAAGAAAAAATGACAGACACAAAGCTGAACAGACTGCTACTAAAATTATGGAATTTGATGTTTTTTTTCCATTCTTGATACTTTACCTTTCTCAAAATAAATATGCAAACCCACTTAAGATGTACATTCATTTTCCCTGAAACTATTTCCTCCTTGAGATTTTATCTCAGTAGAATTATGCTTCCTGGCTGAAAGAGTAAATGGTTAAGCATCACAAGAAGTCCAGGAGGGAAGAGAGTACCCAAGCCTACTTACAAAGCTGCAGATGCCACTAAAATAAAAACTAAGTCACACTAGTGAGAAAAAGAGTCAAAACAATTTTGTTTTGCTGACTGCTTATTTAGGCAGAAAAAGGGTTCACCCAGGGGCAAATATTTCTCATGTTATTATTAACCAAAGCATCATAAAATGCAGATATACACATATAAATGAGTAGCCAATAAAAAGCACTTAAGAAACTAACTGAAGCAGCTTAGAAAGAAGATACAGGTATAGGAGTAGAAGACAGCTGGTGTTCAGAATTAAATACACTAAATACTTAATGTTTCAAGAAATCATAAATTACCTTCAGAAGCAAACCCACAGCTTTCTTTCTAAAAGGAATTGTTTCTTACCTTACCCACCCTCAAATACAGAGGTGACCCACAAATATAAAGCCGGAGATACAAAAGTAATGTAAAATGCTTGTCAAAATAATGACCAATGAAAAAGGCAGAGACACAGCAAAGTAATTTTTTAAGAGCTAGACTGACCAGCAAAGGCACAATGGTGTTTTAGAAAATGCATTAAAGGCTACTGTGCATATTAAAGATTGATCTCAGATTCCACTGCTTTCAAGTAGGAAATAAGCTTCCTCATGGCAACAAACAACAATTAGAGGACATGTCCAGGATTAAGGGTAAAAAACCCCTACTAACCACCAAAAAAACCCCAACCAAAACCCAACCCAAAACCAAAAGACCAAACACTTTTGGGTGTAAACAGTGTGTTTCACTAAGAATTTAATTTTTTTTATTTGAGCAGTGTTGCTCAAAACCCTGAGAAGTGTCATCTCACAAAGACAAATATCCAGAAGTACAGAACTGGTCACAGCTGAGAGGTAGCTTGCTAATGGCACATGTTACACAGTATTTTTAAAATGTGTATCATGTCTACTGACAGAACCGTAACAGCTTATATGTATGTGTCTCAAAATCTAGCACACAGAAATATAGCAATGAGAGCAAATACTGCTCTCAGTAGTAGACTGTAACTTAACATGTGAATTGTCTTCTTTCTCATTCTGGTACCCATGAGATTAGCTTCCTCTTTGATACAGAAAAAGCCTAAATACATTCTCCATTTCTATATAAATTTCATAGTGTTGCACCATATGATAAGCTAACCTCCCTGCCCCCAAAACCCCCACCAAGAAACAAAAACCCAAAACCAAAACCAAAGCAAAACAAGTAGTGTGCTGTGTGAGGTGTCCCTGTGCATGGCAGGCGGGGTGGAACTAGATGATCTTCAGGTCCTTTCCAACCCTAACCATTCTTTGATTCTTTGATTTTGTGATTCTATGAAAAAAAACCTAAAGCTCTACCCAAAAGATCCAATACACTTGATCTTTAAAAGAAGTTAAACCATCAGTTACATGGCAGTAAATTAAAAGTGCTGTGCTGTTCAGTAGAAATCAAAACAGAGGTTATAATATTTATTTTTCTTCTCTATAACATACCAAAACCATTAGCTTAATTTCTTGGAAATTGTGGAATAGATGAGCCTAGTTACTGGCATTATAAACAAACACATCTTCTGGAATGAAAATAAAATGACTACCAGTAAAAAAATACCAAACAAATTTATTGGGAATACAGAAAGAAACTTTGCTTGACCCAAAATTATGAATTTTTATCTTTGCTACAAATCTAAACCTTGGTTCTATTTACCAGTTCAGCAGACTATTGCTGCTTTCTCCCATCTCTCTCCTTGCTATTTCCAACTCTGTTCACCCTGCTTGCCCATCACATCCTTAGGACTGAGGAGACTTGCCTTTTTAGTCTCTTGCTGTCATATCGTTGAGGAAAGTTAGCATATATACAAAACCATTTCCACCATTAGTACCTTCAGGCATCAGGCCAGGCTGTCAAGAATGACTGCATAATCTCTTTCCCTGGAAGTTTTCATGATCTGACATAACAAACCCATGGGCAATCCCATCTGAATTCAGTATTGCGCTTGTTTTCTGCAGGAATTTGTACCAGATGACTTCCTAAGGTCCTATCTGAATTATTCTATGAATGTGCAGCCCTTAGCTCCTTCAGAAAATCTCTACATCTCTCTAGAACAGCACAGCAGCAGTTGTGTTGGCTATAATTCCTGTTTGATGATAACCAATATTCTCCTCTCATTTTTCTTCCCAGATGCTTTCCTAGATCCACCTAGTTCTTAAATCACTCTAAGTGCTTTGAATTTCCTTTTGTTCTGCATTTGCACATCTAACACTCGGAGCCCTAGATTTGTGGTCAAAGCTTCCAGAACATACAACTATACAAATAAAATCAAAACTAAAAACCATGAAAATTACTGAATATCAGATTCAGGTTTAAGTACTACTTAAAAATTAAGATATACTTGAGTGCCAATACGCTACTTAGTTTCTTAGCAGTTGGGAAAACAGATGGAAAGACTAAAGCCCAATGCAATTGACCAAATAGATATGTCAGGTCTATATATACTACCCCTAGTATTACAATGTACTTGTGAGTGAATTCCAATTGTAGGAGAACATGGAGGTAAAAAAAACCAAATAAATAAAACTGTTTAAGAGAATGACTAGATTTATACTCCTGAGAGGAAGGGAAGCAGTCATTTCAAATCACCATTCTTAAGATGGTGTATTTGACAAGAGAAACAACCATCAGATTTTACTGGAGAGAAGGAAAAATATTTTTGCTAAACTGAGTATCTATTTAACATATCTGTTAGCCACTAGATATTCTTTGCTAAGTCAAACATAGACAAAATCATATAACATATACTACCTCTCATAATACTTTAGTCATACCTTTAACCTTTTCATGCTAAGACTGAAAAAGCAGCCAGAGTTGCCTGCATCACTTTCCAGTTAGCTATTTCTCATTGGCAAATTGTTGTTTTTACTATTTTTCTCCAAAGATAAAGCCTGTTTGCAGTTTTACAGATGAGTTGTAGACATTGGTCTGCTGTGGTAACAAACACCACAGAGGCAAAGGAGCAGGAGCTGGGAGAGGCAGAAATACAGCACAAGAAGAAACAATTTTATTGGCATACACATCAAAGAAGCTGAAGTTCAAAGCAATTAAAGTTCAGAAAAAACAAACCCCAACAACCTTTCAGTTAATTTTCATTCGCTGTACTTTCATTAAAATTAATATTATGGTATAGGCTCTAACACTATGCACTTACTGACAAACAAATCAGAACATGTGATGAACGTGTGAAACCCCTGTGCTTGGAAGAGACAACATAAATGCCAATAACTGAGATTTGATGGGTATTTTCTTTCTGTCTAAATTTTAAAGAGATAAAAAAACCCCAAACCCACCTGGGGCGGGAGAAACATGTAGTCTGAACAATTCTACCCCCTCCAATTCCCAGGTCACTTACTAGGTCACTTCGAGGTGCTTCCTGATAGTCTGCTGAAAAGCAGGACATGGAACTTCTTGTGCCGTTGCTCTCATTGCTTTGCCGTGGAGGCTGTGCATATTGCCTATATGTAGCACTCTTCGGCGTCCAGCGAAACAGGTTGATTGACTCACGAACACAACGCTCAATATCAATCTCTGATCCGGGATTTAAAGAGAAAACAAGAAATGCAAGCATGAAAAAATCAATAAAGCCAATTAGCCTATCTATGATATTGCTAAACATACATATATCCATCTATACCTCAGTGTCTGTCTGTTTCAGGGCTCACGATTTTCAAAACCATTTTTCTATTAAAAAACACTTAGAATTTTTAATGAAAAACTAGCGCAGACATTTTAAGCATTATCTCTAGTTATGTATGGGAAATGTAACAGAATTTTGATCAGTGCAAAGACAGAATATAACAGAAGCCTAGTCCACTGTAAGGCACCTTCATTGAATGTTTTTGCGAGCCAGGCTATTGACTCTTGTAAGTACGTAAGTATCTGCAGCCCATCAAAAGTACATTTCATGCAGTATATGGACATCAGGAATTTTGGATCAACCAAGTGTCATATTCATCAGTGCTAGAGCCATACTGAAAGCTTTTGGCTATCATACGTATGGTCTGCCATTCTGACAAAGCTACATGTTACTGGGTGGAAAAAAGGAGTTCTCAGCACTAACTTGTGTTTGACAGCAAACACAATGATTTGTTTTAGAGCTTTATTAAAAAGCCAACCCAAAACAACAAACAAAGTAAAAAAAATCAAACAGTCTAAACACCAATCAGACATCCACAGTGAAACATTCTGTTTCAAAGAGTAAAGTGCTGTGTGTGACAAAAGTATTACTCAACCTGGAAGGAAAGTAGATACCCACCAAACAGGATGCATCCTAAAATAAGCTGTGATGAAATTAAAATTACCAAAGCATACTGAAAAAACATGCAAAAGAAAAAAGTTATTATAATTTTATAATTATAATTATTATAATTTTTTGCAACACTAAGCATCCTGCATGCGTCTGTCTTCTAGCAATATGTAACATAAAACTCATTTATTTTTCTATCACTATAAAAGGACTTGTTAGTTCTGCATCTCCTGTCTGCTGTCTCATGAAAGGAACACTTATCCTAGCTTGCATTTAACGACAAACCTAGTGTTGCGCACCAGACAAACAACAGGAATATTAGCACTTCTTGTGTCTGTCCCAAGAATCCTGGGATGATTCATTACAGCACTCGGAGTTAAGAAGATGTAAGCATCAGCTTCTATGAAGAAAATAGTGGAACTGTAGCCAAGCTTTACATATCTCAAATGGATATGCTGAATTGCCATTGACCATTCATTGCCATCAACAGACTTGATGACTTGACATCGATCAAGCAGTTCCTCCAGAAACCTCAGTCATCTGCAGGGTGGGTGATTGAAAGAAGCTAAAATTGAAGTTTAGGGCAGAATATTCTAGTTGGATAAGATTATTTATTTTGCTTAAAATCTGAATGACGTGATCTATTAATCTCCCATTCAAAAAGCTGACTGTATTCAGATAGGATATAACTTCCAGCATATGCTTTAATTCCACTGAAGACAACATGCTTACGTGCTTCCTTCTGAAAAATCTGTGACTAAAACTGTGGTTTACCCAAGTTTAATTTAGAGCTAGAACTAAAATTCTAGCTAGAGCTAGAGCTAGAATTAAAATTCTAGCTAGAATTAAAATTCTAGCTCTAAAACCTTTCTGTGGCTGCAAAGGTAGACCACAGTTTTCCTTAACCATATCAGATTCCCAAGTATCATTGGAATAACACTTGCCAGAGACAAATAATGTGGTGTCACAACAGCAACTATTTTTCATTCTGTGATGAAAACTTCTGAGATTTTTCATTTTGAATATACTGTAAAGGCAGAGCGCTATTTAGTATCATTCCATGTAACTGGAGGATCTGACACAGTTTCTAAATTCAGGTAAAGACAGCAGTCGCCTTCCACTGGTTGTTATTCCTAGATCTTAGAATACATTCCGAATCATGGTAATTACAGTTGCTTTCTCTAAATTTCTGAAGACACATTTTATTTATAAAGTTGAGAATTTCAGTTCAAGACTGTAGTACACTTAGGGCTTTTGTTTTTTTTTTTCCTGTAAAGGGACAGCTATAACTGTGGGTTATAGCCCTGTCTCCTGAGATTCTTAGCTAACGAAATGTCAGCAGTACTTTTGTAATATGTCAGATCAAAGCAGAATTTAGCCAGTGAAAAAAAAATAAATTCTGAACAACATTTGGTTGTGAGAGGGCATAACAGCCTACAAATATCTGAAATTGAAACCAGAGAACTGGGGGATGGAATAGAAACACTATGTGCAGTAGAAAGTTATGAAAAAGCCAAAAGCAGAAATTGAGATTGACAGTGTTAAACATTGAGACACACTATCAAAATATTTTACCTAGGAACAAGCTCTCTAATTGCAAAAGGAATCAATTTAGAGAATTGGAAAATGCAGCAATGGGTTTCCCTAAAAACAATATCCAGTTCTCACACATCAGAGTGCAAGTGAAAAAAATGCAAGAGTCTCTTGTTCTGTGATTATTAGCTGTTTGGTTTCTCATTTCTTCTAAGCAGCATTTCAGGAGGACAGTGGCCACAGCTGAAAATGACATTCCATGGAACAAGAGGGAATTTTAAATGGTTTGTGAGGGAGGTGATCAAAAGCCTAACACCAATTTACGGTCTGCTGATTAATTAACCTGCTTCTAAGTAGTACAGAATAAAAATATAACAAGGAGATTGTGGTTTCCACAAATAATAAAACAAATAATAACGCATGCACATAGGCACACGTATGCCTGTATATGGGAATGGTCAACATTTATTACCCAGAAGGGAGACAAAACTATTGGTAATGAAATAATTTACTCACTTTTTTTTTTTTTAAAAAAAAAAAAAAAACAACACCACAACCAAAACAATTAGTTTTAGAATATTGGAGTTACTACATTAAACTGGTGTAAATATTTATTAGTCACATTACATGAAGAGCCTTTGCACTTGGGTAACCTTCAAGCCTGTTTTTATCCTTTGTCTTCTGGTTTTATTCATACAAATTATTTTGCTTGAAAATCTGTAACAATAACATGCTGACATAATATGATGTCACTAACTGTGAAGCATGCACTAAAAAGAATTAAGCCTAACTTTAAACATAATATGAATACCAAAAAAATAAGTTCTCATTTCAAAATTTAGTATGTCTTTATGCAGTCTGGTTTTCAAAAAGTGCAGAGCACTTTTCAAAAGCCAAAGCTGGCACCTGAGTACCTAGGAACTAAAAATCAAAAGTTCCATTTTAAAACATTGGTGTTAGGAGTTCTGGCTCAGCAAAGCTTAACTATTTCACAGCCAGGCAGCAATCAGACCTTGTAAGAAACAATTCTATGGCATCGGCTCATTCCTCCATTATTGGGCATCAAAAGACTTTTCCTGAGATTTCTAAACATGCAAATAATACAGGAATTGAAAAAGGTGGGGGTGAAGAAGTAAATAAGTGATCTAACAGTAATATCCTGGGTTTGCTATGGCCCCATTCTAATATTAAGCCTATGGAAATGTATTCCTTTTTTGAACTAAACTTCCTGTTTGCTCTAAGATGTTCTTAATTTTTCTCTCTTTGTGCTGAATTATCATTCCCTATCAGTTTGCCACCTTCCTCTGTCAACAGTCTCAACTGAAAAGGATGGCTCACCCTGACATATTTGCTTTTTAAGCTACATACATATAGTGTTTATTATTAATTAAAGATACAGGAGAGAAATAGACAGCACTTTGATGAGATGTTAGAAAGAAGCATCAGTTTAAAGGCAGTACACCTGTGACAAAAGCACATAGAATTTTTTAGTTTTACTGCAAAACTGGATATGCACACATTTTTCTCAGCAAGTGAAAGCAAGTAATGGAGAAAAACCTAACTCAAATGATTCTTTGTTACTGAAAATGTACACAGACCAAGTCTTTGTGTGCAGTTAATCAAATCCAGAGCCTTTTCCTTGAGTAACAGGACACCAGTTAAGAAATTTGGCCAAAATAAACTGCTTCTGCATTTTGGAAACAGCTCAGATTTATGGGCCTGGTTTGACCTCTCCATCACAAATACTTTATTACCACCCTCCCAGGCAACATCAGCTTCACCACACAGCCACATAAATAGGCCAGAAAACTTCTGTGCTATAAAAGCTGGGAAACTGAATAAGTCAGACAGTTCAATCTCCCAATTCCTGCTCTCAGAAGAGAGTGAGTGGTGGAAGGCCATAACAGAAGACACATCAGAGAAGCATCTTGTCTGATGACACACAAAAAGATACATCAAGCCTAGATATTTAAAAGGACAACTCTAGGAAGGGAATTGACATTTCTGTCCAACAACTATATAGTAACCCCCTAGTGATAATAGATACAAACAGAAAAGTCAAAGCAAAATTATTCTCTTTATATAATTTATTTCATACATTACAGGATAGTGGTGTTACTTCATTTTGTGGATACTGATTTGCTCTTACACACATCAGCATCCTTTTCAGTGCATCTTGGGACAAAATTTCAAAGGCAACATAAATATCAGTCATTAGTTTATAACTCCAGCTAATACGTTCCTTCAACATGGATGCAAAGTGTGCTTCTTTAAAGAGCTGCTGAGAGGACAAGCGCTGTCAATCAAGGAACCATCCTATTTTTTATGAAATGCAGCAGGTGTACAGAAGTTGCACGTAGCTAGAAAAATGACTGGATACAGAAGCAAAGGAACAAACTATATACTATCTCTTCAGACAGACTGCAAATTGCATGTAATAAGGATCAAAATTTTAATGCTCCATTGATAGACTACCTTGTCTGAGAGCACATTAAAATTCTTTCACTATCTTGAAATAAAAAAAAAATCTCCAGATGGTTCTCCACAGCCAATCTTGTTTACTACCTCTGGATGATATTGCTGGTTTTGTTGAACAAAACAGCAACAGCTGAGCCTGAATGCCCAAAAGGAGTGTTAGAATACCAAAAGTAAGATGGTCCAGGTCCTGGTGTCTAGTGCACATTTTTGCTTCCTAAGCACTAGTCTGATCCTGAACCAGTTGTTATGCTCATAACTTTAACAGGGAAAAAAAAATAAAAGAAAAAGGAAGGAAATATTTTCCCAATATTGTAAAGAGAAAAAACATATGCCACATCATGGAGCAAAGCTCAGATAAGAGTGGCCTGAATTCTGTCTTTCCATGCCTAGAAATGCTAGTATTTTATTCTCTTATGTCCCCTTTCCTTATGAAGAGTACATAGAGGCTCTATCAAGAAACAGGAGACATAAGCTGTGTATCGGTGTTTAAGAGATGCATTTGGAAAGTTCTACTGATGAACTCACTTTTTACCCTTTTTATGAAATACCATCTCTTGAGACAGTCTTTTGCTAAAGGGTATTTGATTGTCTTCCGCCAGTGACAACTACAGACTAGCAAACCACTAATATGAATAAAGGATTTTGGTATATATTCTTTAGTGTGTCACCCACCACAGCATTTCTCTTTAGTCTCAAGAGGATATAATCTATAAATAGAACTGCATTTTGCTCACGTCACTACAAGCGGAAAATGTGAATAATTAAAGAATTCACAGCTTCAGGTAAATTGACACCAATCTTACATAATTTGACACTACCAAACAGCCTTGGTGAGCAGGTGTGTCCCAACAAATTGCTCTGCCAGGTCCCAACCCAGTGGCTGTAAGCCATAAAAACCAAACCAAACCACAACACACACACACACAGACACAGACACAGACACACAGACAAATGGCGGGCTAGTGGGTGAGAAGGGGGAGGAGTGGAGAAAAGAAGGAAAAAAATAAAAAAGCTTACTTAATAGCAGCTACACTCAGTTTGTACTTCATAAATGCCCTTATCTAGCAATGAAAATCTTCAGGAATACATTGCAAAATACACCTGTCTCTACAGAAAACCATCTAACATAGCAAAGATGAGGAGTATGTCCAGAAAAAGATGTTTCTCTAAGTATCAACCTGACCTACATCTTTCAGGAAAAGAAAACTGGAAACATGATTTCTTTTCTAATTCTGGTACTTTTTCTCTTTCCAATCCATTTTTCATGTCATAGTTATAGTGCCATTATCATGTACATCACGTGACAGAGACTAAGTTGCTGTTTTTCTTCTGCTATACTGGAATTTGAGAAAGTAGTCCTGCTCTGCTTACTCCATGATAAATCACCTTGCAGTGTCATCTTCCATGAGTGACAACAGTTTTGAACTTGGGCAAGCTACAACAAAGCCACATGTCAAAATTTCACAGCTGAAGTTACAAAAAGTTTCCCTTTAAAGGAAGAGCTATTATAACTTGTGTTCCTCAGAGCCTTCATCTAAGCAATAGGACATTTTCAAAACTGTATGATTAAAAGTTGAACCCTAATCAAATCACTCTATTACCTTTACTTTTCTATTGCTCACTGGCACATGGAAGACCCCACTGTATCTCTTTCAATCTCTTCAAAGTTAATGTTTTGACCTCAGAGTTTACACTTCCACTCAAGATGTGAATGAAACAATGGGAACATGCACCAAACACCCACAAACAGCATGGGCTAAGGTGGCCAACTGCCATTTCTTCCTCCTACCAAATCGTAATTAACTATATGCTGAACCACCAGAAATCCTGGCACAATAAAAGCGTATGAATTACAGACGTGGGCAAACAAAGGATTTTCAGGAAGAAAAACAACAGAAAGAAAAATGGTAGCAGCCTAGGGTCAGACATGTATCTAAAATAGAGTCCTCTGATGTGTGCCCAATTCTGCTGCTGTCAGCACAAACGTATCATTCAAAACTGAACCATACAATCTTAGTGTAGAATTATACTAGTTTTTAATCTTTAGTCCATTTCTGAGGTGGATGTAATCCTTCTAATTATTTATTTGGTTTCCATCATCATGGGACTCAACATTTTGGCATGTCACTATAGCGGCAACAGATAAAATTATTTCTCCCACATTAGAGGAACTCTGTTCCTTGGAGAATCATTTATTTTTGTGGTTTGGCAATACCCAGCTCTTTGACTACATGTCACATCTTAAAGTTACATGCCTGTGTCCTACAAAGTAGAATCCTATGTTTTCCACTTCAAGCATTTTACTGTAGCTCCCCATTGCACTGGATTGCTTTTCCACAGCTAGACTTTCTGCACTTCTCATCCAAGGCCAAGGCTCTTTCTTTGTAAGCACTGACTAGCCTAGAGTCAGCAAAACTACACCTTTCTAAGGCGAGCAGTGTCAAAAGAGCAAACCTCCCTTGTGTTCTAAATTTACAAAAGATCAGCTTATTATGTGAACTAACCTAAAAGGCTTATTTGAAACTGTTTTATCTCACTTCTAGGGTTAGTGTTTCCCTGTTCTCTAATAGCATCCATCCCCATCTTTTTGATAGTTGCCCTATGCCTTCTGTAGTCCATAAATAATCTCTGTATGTCAGTGATGGTATTGGCATAGATCTCTAGAGGAAGATCTATCAACCAGGCCCTACGTGGCATCATATTCCAGGCGAGAGTGAGGTGGTCTATGGGATCCTTCAACTGTTTGCAAAGAGCTACACACATCCAGATGCATCCTTCCTGGGTTTGTTTCCTAACAAAAGGTGCTGGTGACTCTGTACTACTTGTACAGAGGCTAAGGAACTTAGTAATCAAATCCAGCTACAGTAATCAGTAATCATAATTTTTGAGTGGCATAATGTACGTTATCCACAAAGTTTGAGCAAGATGCTAAAGACTAAGCTATAAGAGAACCTGCAAGTTTTAAAGTAATGCTACCTATATAGCTGGCCCTCAATGCATGAAAGAGTCTTCTGGGTTGTAGATTCGCTAATACGCAAGATGAAAACTATCCAAAGTGGCTTAGTACAAGTCAGTATTTGTCTGAAAGCAGAGTCCTGACTCTGTTGCTGGTACTTCAGGAACCACATCATAGTAGTGCAGTTTTATCATCCTCGTTTTCCTGCCACATTCTCCTGATATGTATCAGATAACAGAAAACCAAAGGTAATGCATGCTGCAACTGCTCTCTTGCATCACCTGAATAAGATTAAGTTTACCAAATCACATAACTACACATAAAGAATTAGCAACAACTCCAGGGTTGGTTTTGTTTGTCTCAAATAGTAACTCCTAAATATCTGGTATTGATATGTTTAAATCAAATTTATACATAACAAAGCTCCTCAGACACAAGAGAAAAAATTCCTATGAAAGAACAAATGAAAGAGAATAAAACAACCACCTTAGTGTGGCAATTTCCTAAACAATCTAATTCTATTTAAGTAATCAATAATGGCACTGTGTCCTTTTTCTTCACATCATTAACTTTTTTAAACAGTAATTGAAACTGTGTTGCATGTGTTTTCAGTGAAATGGAAATAAGACAGGCTTCTGGGGTTTGTTTTGTTTTGGTGTGTTTTTGTTTGTTTGTTTGGTGGGTTTATTTCTTTTACTTTTTAAATATACTTTTTTAGAAATAACTACAGTAAACCCAAGAAATCTTGAAGTGTTCCACAAAGTTGCATGACTGCAGTAGAATAGCCTTATCAGTCTGGAAAGCAAGTCACTTTCACTGGCAGCCTGAGATAAGCTGTTCTAGTGCACAGAAAGCTTAAAAACCACAGGAGTTTCAGATTGTTGAGCAACAATTGATTTTAGAGTGAAATTATCACAGATGTTTTGAAGAACATAATCTCTTCCTCAGGGTGACCCAGTTTCAGGTGAAGGTTGTTCATATATTGCTTTCAGAAAAATTCTCAGACATGGCACACAATTTATTTTAACCAAAATAACAGAAGTTCCATTTGGAAGACATACGTGACAAAAAGTCAATACTCCTTAACCAGAAATAAGACTCAGGTCAGACAGCTATCATGATTGTATGTTAAAAGAAGTTACTGATTCCAGAAATCTCAGCCAGTTGAATAACATTTATCTTTTAAGTCATACTAGGATTGTATTCCATCCTGATTCTTTTTTCCCTTACTAGTTGGTTTATGATATGCTTTGGATTAATCTCATAATATTCAACTGTCCTACTGTTGACATCCAAAAATACTGCAGACATCACCAACATTACAATAAACAAATCTTTTCAGAAATTTCTTTTCAGAAACACCATTCTACCAAAACATTTCCTACCAGAGTATCAGCAAAGCTGTCATAATCAACAGAAAGCATGTACATTATAACCCTACAGATTTTAGCAATTTAATTATTTTATAAACAGTCATATATTATGAGAACCAATATAGTCTTACACATGACCTCAGCATAAAGTACTTCAATTGTCAGTAAATCAGCAGGTTCAAGATAAATTGGAATATATGATTTAGAACCACTCAAGGAAAAAAGAAAAATAGGGAGAAACTACCTTAGGCAAGAAACTAAGTTAAATATTAATGAATCTATATTTAACTAAGACATGCAGCTAATAGATGGGGGGTAGGAAAGGAGGAGAGAGACAATCTTACAGTTTAGCTCTCACCTTTTGGACCATCTGAAAATATCCAGTTAAATTTAATAAGAGCATTTGAAACAACTAAGCATATAGACTGAAACTGAAAAATCCCACACCATAAGGAATGGCCTAATCAATTTCTTATATATTGAAAAATACAGCAGCAATTGCATTGTTACACACTGAACTGAAAGGCAGCAGAAAAGCAAAATTTTGAAATCTGGACATGTGTTCAAGGGTATACAGTGAGAGATAGAATTTGCGACAATAATATTTAGAGAAATTGCAGAGCTTCATCACTGACAACTCACTGAACTCTTGACAAACTGATTTACGCAACTATGCACTTAGCTTCAGCCTGCTTGCTGCCATATCCTAGACTACTGCTAACCTCTGTAAACTCTGCAGTTGTGGAGACTGCCACACTTAAGACCTTTCAAACTTAAATGCTCTTCCAAACTTCATTCTCTCATTGAGGTTTGGGGTTTCTTTTAGGTTTCTTCTGAAAGCTTCATATTTCAAATGGAAACTGTTTTAACACAGAGTAATTCCAACGGCTTCCATACTGCTTTCTCTAATACTTTTACATTAATTGTATCCACAGCAAAAGTTTAATCATTTTTTAAAGTAAAACAGGCTAGTACTGGCATCAAACTGGAAAAGCACTGCTCAGTTCACAACAACACTGATTTTTATTTCTTTTTCCACTAAGAAATCCCTATCAACTGGATTGTTTCTATATATAGCGTATCTACAAACAGTTGCTTAGGAATTATTCAATATTGTTCTAGATTTCACATGTCAGTATACCAACCTACCCCTGGAAATAATAACAAGCTCACCCAATTCTTACTGATATAGCAAAAAGACTTCCAATTTCATCAAGCTGTAGTTAAGACCTACATATTCTGACAGTGAGTGGCCTAAATCTACCATGATTTCCACATACATACATGATTTGTAGTATATATTCACATACAAGCACATACTTTCTTCAGCAACACACTGGGGAGGACAGAGGAAGAGAGAAGTAGTGTTTTTTCTGTACCTGGCAAGTCTGAAAAAAGAAGAATGCATTCATTGAATCCATTAGCCAGAAGACGATCCCTCAGCTGCTGAAGTATTGCAACTCCAATACAGAATGGGAAAGAGGAATTTCCAAGCAGTAACGTATCCCACAAGTGAAAAATTTTGTGCAAAGGAAAGACATCTGCATGATGAACAAGCACAATAAAAAAAGAAAAAAAAAGAAGCTATAGGCATATAAGATAATAAAACCATATACACACACAGTCGATATAATTTTTCCTCTCCCATTTTAGGGTTTTTTATTTGGCAGCAAAAAGGACTCAAACTGTTCAGAAACAGGTTTATCTTCATATGCAGTTTGATTATTCTGAAAATCATCAGTATCTTCATTATTAAATATTTAGAAATGTGCAGGTTTTCATATTTCAAACACACACAAAGCCAATTTATTTCTCTTTTGGCACAGTACAATTATGCATTAGGACATGCATATCAGTTTTTCCAACAGTATGAATTCATTAATGAGTTAACCAATAAGCTCAACCACTTAAAATTCGACAAGAAAATGAGCAAAGCACAGCAAAAATTTGCAGAATAAAGGAAAGACAAGGAGAAAGGCCTGTAAAATGTAGCAACATCTTACATACAAAGCTGAAGCTGGCTCTCCTAAAATAAGTCATCTTCCAGCAAAATAGTCCTAACATTCTATGGCAATTCATTGCTAAGGAAACCATCTCCTTGGTTTTCCAAAGGTAGTGATTCTTATGAAAGCTCTTATTAAAGAATGGACAACTGCAAGAACCAGTGCTTTACAGTCAGGATCTTTAGAAACTGCCGTCAAGAATCTCACATTAAATTCTTTGATATTTCATCACAGAAATAATCCATCAGCTCTTTTCAGAGCTGCCAATTTTTTTTTTTAATTCAAAGTCTGTCAATGTTGACATGACATTAAAAAAAAAAAATAAAATCACAGAGATCTTTGAGGAAAGGTTTTTAATTGCTTTCTAGACCTGCTGTATTAACTTTGTCCTCTTTCATTAAAAGCTCACCAAATTAGAAAGCTCTTTTAGTTCCTAACATACATGTGCAAATATCACAGTAAACTAGTGCTAGTAAAATGACAATGAAAAAACCCCTTGTTTCATTGATCTTTAAAAACAAAGTTACTCTCTTTCTTACATTATTTGGGTAAGGGCAGGGGAAGCTGGTGAGGTTTGTTGTGTGTTTTTTTGTTTTTTTTTTAACTATATCTTTTTTTTCCAGTAGATAACAGCTTCCTTTGCACACTCCCTAAATCCTGCATGTGTAAAATAACCCAGGTCAAACTTAATAAAATTCTTCTTCTTCAAAAAAAAGAAAAAAGCAAAGAAAATAATTATTGTAAAATCAGGGCACAAAGTATGTGAGGCACTGTTGAGACTCAAACTACACCACAACACAAATCCTTGCAAATTAAAAGTGACCTACTAAATGATAGACACACCCCAGCAATTAGGAGGATGTTAGCTGAAAATGTGAGAAAAATTATGCTGAAGAAATTTAAGAACTTTTAATCAAAGAAAAAGGGTGCATACTCACGTGTAAACATTGTAAGGAACCAAGGAATAGCATAAAGCTGAAGAAGGTGGTGATGAGGAAAGAGAACAAAAAAATGTTTTAAGAGTTGAAGTTATCTGTGACAATTATCTACTACATTAAAAATTGCCTAACTTGGCATAAATGTATCTAAAATAGGAAATAACAGGAGTGGCAGAACAACTATCACACAACTTTTAGCCCCTCAGAGATGATCTTTCCTCCCCCAAGTTCCCATTTGCATTTCTTTCAAGTTACTAGTTTGTGATACTGCACTGAAAACAGTAACAAAAACAACCATCACTCTCACTAGGCTTATGTTTGCAAAAAATAATCCCCAAAGTCTCAAAGAACTCAGAAACCTGATCTATTAAACTGTCACTGTTCTCACCTTATATATATATATATATATACTGTTAAGTGATAACAAGCATAAACCAAGTTGATTCAATATATCTTTTTGAGTATGGAAAAAAAAACTCGATTCTATATAAATAACTAAAAGTGCAAATCACAATTTCCAACAGAAAAATTAATCATATCTATCTTTTTCTCCTATGTTGCTATTTATTAAAACGTATACTTGGCATTGAACAGCAGTAAGAACAGTTTCATTCTCAGAACCATATAGTGCCAGTTACTAAAACCTAAAGTATTCATGTTGTTCTACTGTGACCTTTAAAGGCAGGTGTCATCTGATTTGAGGCTGCTTCAGCACTTATACAACTATTAGAACTTCTGCTGCTGCATTGGCCACAGAAAACCTTTAGTTTCTGTCAACTTTCATTCTCGTAATACCATATAGAGAAAATTTCAGTATGCATTAGAAAAGCTAAGTATTTGTTACCTTAAGAGTTTCTTAATTTTCAATTAATTATTTAGCACATTGAAGGCAACAGAATCTACTTTCCTGAAACACTGAACCGCACAGAAAGTCACCACAAATTAGGGATACAAGAGCAAGATGATCATTGTTAAATTTTACTCAGTTGCACAGCTCACGTGCTCTGTTTTCTACTTCTGAAGATTTACAGTTAGACATAAAGCTTAATATATTACTTTTTAGCTCATAAAGTGCAAATTAGTCTCCTATTAAGCTTTCCCTGGAAGCAAGCAAATGAGAACTAGAAAGCCTAATTGATATTATGTTAATAAATTACTACTTATTCCATAAGCCCTTAACTGGATTATGGCACTGGCTAAACAATGCACACATTTGCTGAAAAGCTCTTTAGCACAGCTCTAAGTTTTACTTCTGTGTCTTCATGTGAGCATCTGATAATATCTGAACCATACTGTCCATAAAACAGACTGTTCACCACTTTCAGTATTCAGGAGTCATTAACAAAGCTTGGCCTCCAATCAGCCAATTGGTTTTAAGGGTTCAAACCCCCTTAAAACCCCTAAAAATTGTGATATTTATATTACTATTTTCATCTTCTAATGCATTCATACTATTTCACTGAGTATATCTTTGTATGCCTTCAATAGATGGCTCTCTGCTCAATAACAACATACCCTGTTCCCTGAAATACCTTCTACAGTGGTCAGCCAATACCTGTTTACCTGCTTGCTTTCAGTGCACTAGAAAATCAAGCACTCCTAAAAGCCTGAGGCTCCTCTTTGCTTGGAGGTACATATTATGCGGAAGTAATTTTGAACTATATTACTTCCCTGGTATTTAAAAGCAATTACTTCCTCCTTTTCATACATTTGATTAATATGTTTAACCCAGATCCACACGTTCTCCTAATTTCACAAACACCTCTAATTTTGTATGCATCTACATAGAAATATACAAGAAAATACACAAAATTTTTCACATTAGGCAGATTATTAAGATGTAACCGCAAGGCAAAGCATCACTTTGCTCTAAACCATCATTACCAAACTCAACAATGATGACATGAAAATATAGGTCAAAGTATTTAAGTATAAAGTATCAGGCAAGTTTTTTATTGAAGGGATTTTTCCATCTAATTTTCCTGATGTTCTAAGACAAGGAGGTCTTGGTAAACCTGGAAAGGTTATGATTATTATTAATAAGCAAGCAAAGAAAAGCCACAACACTGGTCGTATTATTCCACCATGCAAGTCAAATTGAAAAACACAGACAAAAAGAATTGCACTGACTTGAAGTCCTTAAATGAGTAAACTACCAAACTCTTAGTGAAATGACTGTACTTTTAACATATTATTAGTAAATGCTGCCCTCTAGCAATCACCGGCTGGAACAGCATCGGGCCGTACTTCCGTACTAACCAGCTGCTAAAGAGGTTTTCAAGCTCTCACTACTGAACCCTGAAACATAATGGGGTTGTGGGTTTTACTGAAACTTAACTCTTTGTAGCTAGAAAACATCCCTAATGTTTAATCAAGGCAGCGTTTTAACTCCTGGAACAGCCTGAGAATAAGTCACATTAAAATGAGAGCCTGTAAAACTAATACTCAATATTTTTTTAGAGTGAACTTGAGATCAGCAGCGCCGTACTTATCATTTTGATTTGCTAGCGAAATTCAAGCTCCTTTTTTTGATATTTCTTATACATGAAGAAATAAGCAGTCCCCTAACAGAAGTTCCCAATCAAACAATCTGAATAAATCCACAGGGTTTTTTTTAGTTACATTTGTCCTTAGGCTTTCTTTCCTTCTCCATCTTTCCCTACCTCATTATTCCTATCTAAAGCTTCCTTTCCAAGAGTGCTCTGCTTTAACAAATTCTGATCAGTACCTGAGCTTGGAGATGCAGTTCACTGCTCTTCAACAGGGTGAAAATGTTTTACTTGTCCATAGTTAGATGGGCATATTTTGAAAAGAGTGCATCTCTCATTAGACATTAAAAGATCTTAGAGATACTGGTTCAAATCTTGATGAAAGTTTTTCTATGAGCATTTCCTTAATTCCCTGCTATTACTGTCTGGTTTTTTTTTTCATTATTTGACCATTCCTCCAGAAGATGAGAGCTTTATACACTTGTGTCTACAGCAGATTGAGATTCCAGTTGCAAAGACAGTAGTTTTAAAGAAAACTAGGCTCAGGGGATTTTGATTCTAAAGATATTTCAGAAGAAATAGCAAGGTGAAAATGAGTGTTAATGTTTGTTGTTGGGGATGGTAGAGAGTATTAAAAGGCACAAATAAGCTTCTTGTACTCTGAAAAGTCTGTAAGAATTAAGTGGCTGTCCCGTATGATTCAAGTGTACCTTATGAACATTATAAGACACTTACAGTGAAGCTATGTACCTGTCTGCAGGATAATGAAAATTAATTATTTAAAACTGAACGTTTGAGTTTTCAAAACATCAAAAACGCCAACATTTTTCACAAGTTCTTGTTTGTTATGCATGTATATAACACTTGAGTTTCCCAAAAAAACTAAGAAAATTCAGAAATCTCTAAGAAAGTTCACTTCTACACCTCAGAGAATTATAGAGCTGAGATCAAGGTTAAATACCAACAGTTTTAAAGATAACAAACACAATAGGAGTAATCATTATTCTTGCAGTCTTTCATAGAATAATCTTCTCACAATCTGTCATTCAGTGCAGTGTGTTATGTTAAACTGGTAAACTGTTGAGTCTTCACCATCTTAAAAATATTTATAGATGGATAAAAAAAACCCTAATACATGCTAAGGCAAGTATTTCACACTGTTTTCAGTGCTCAAGACTTTTTCACAGAATCATAGAATCGTTAGGATTGGAAAGGACCTTAAGATCATCAAGTTCCAACCCCCCTGCCATGGGCAGGGACACCTTACGCTAAACCGTATCACCCAAGGCCTCGTCCAACCTGGCCTTGAACACTGACAGGGATGGAGCATTCACAGCCTCCCTGGGCAACCCATTCCAGTGCCTCACCACCCTAACAGGAAAGAATTTCCTTCTTATATGCAATCTAAACTTCCCCTGTTTAAGTTTTAACCCGTTACCTCTCGTCCTGTCACTACAGTCCCTAATGAAGAGTCCCTCCCCAGCATCCCTATAGGCCCCCTTCAGATACTGGAAGGCTTGGAGTCTTTCTTTCTCAAGGCTGAAGTCACAGGAATATAGGAATTACCACAATCAATGGCAACTGGGCAAACATTCTATCTCCAGCAGTGAGTACCTCATTTGCTATAGGAGGAACAAAATTTTCTGTCTATGAAGTTGCTGCAGTTTATTTGTTTGGGGTTGGTTTGGGGTTTTGGTTTTATTTTGTTTGGGGTTTTTTGTTTGTTGGTGTTCTGTTTTGCCTGATTGATGTATGTGTGAAACAATGTTGTCCAACAATAAGCTGGAATTGTCCTAACAAGGCTGCCTCCCAGCTACTGCTTTTTGTTTCAATTTTCATTTGTGAAGAAAAAAACATTTTTGCCCTCTACAGCTTCCTGAAGTGGGGAAGTGGAGATGAAGGTGTTGATCTCTTCTCCCTTTTATCCAGTGACAGGACATACAGGAAGGGTTCAAAGCTGCACCAGAAGACATTTAGACTGAACATTAAGAAGCAATCCTTTACTGAGAAGGTGGTCAGACACTGGAACCAGCTTCCTTGGAAGGTAGTTGATGCCCCAAGCCTGTCAGTATTTAAGAGGCATTTGGACAATGCCCTTAACATGGGGCATTGAACAGCAGTGAACAGCAAGACCCTGAACTGGTCAGGCAGTTGCACCATATTATCATCGCAGATCCCTTCCAACTGCAGTAGTCTATTCTATAAACCCCCCATCTGGCACCTTTATGTTCTGTCTTCAAAATACATACACACATACTTAGCCTCACGCCTATATGGTGCCTAGACAATTAGTCAGAACTTTAAATGCTACAGGAAGGTGCAAAAATGTTTTCATGATTGGGGATGCAAAGAGAATCTACCCACCTATATGCAGCGACACAAACAAAATATGAAGAATAATCACTTTCCTCACAAAATAAATACACCAGCAAGAAATCTCTCCCCAGGATTCACCAGCAGGTAAAAGGGTAATAGAACAAACAGAGATAAAGTACTTCAATTGTGGGATTTTTAATTCTCGGATGCAGACCTATTACTAACACCTCCTGCATATCGCCAAAACCAAGCTAAGGTATCTACCTATGACAGCAGTTCCAGCACAATGATATTAGTAACTGCACCCATACTTTGTCATCTCTATTCATGGCCATCTGTCAGCTGTGTCTAGCTTCCATAATTTGCAGCTGAAAGCTCTTCAGATTAATTTATAGCTATAGTTACCCTTTTAGTAATGTAGCATACTTCCTTGTTTTCCTTCAGTTCAAAATCGCCTGCTGTTGATGTTAGCATTATTCAGTAAAACACAGAATGAGTTCTAAAGCATTATATGGGGGGAGAAAGAGGAGAAATTATAAAATTCAGGAAAGTGAGCAAAGAACTGTAAGATTCACCATATATATCCCTCTATTTACATGGAAATCACATAACCACAGCAATGTACTTAATCCAAGCCCTGCATCAGCTATTCAAGCTTCAGCAATATTCAATATTCTGAGAGCTACGTGACCTGAAGCAAATGAGAAGGGTGCCAGGAAACACAATCTTTCCTGCAGCAGAGCCTGCCCTTCAATGATGAAACACTAATCAGGGTTTACTCTGATAGGATTAGTACTCAAGCACGGAACTCTAGTTCAGGTCTCATTACTACAGTGCATATCCTTCACCTTGATGGATCCTGTGCTATCTTGTTACAGGTACAAAAAATCACTTCTCACTAATCTAAAAGGCAGAACAACTTTTACTTGTTAAAAACAAAAAAAGATGATTTAGAAAGGACAACCTCTCTTCAGAGGCTAGTGTTAATTTTAGAATTAACACTAAATTAATTTAGTGTTAATTTATCTAATGAAAGTTGTTTTTTTTTAATAAACCTCCATTTTCTAATTACTTAGTACATTACCTAATCATCTCTAGACTTCAACACTTAAGAGATATTTGACTCCCAAATTTCACTATGCATTGTCCATTGGCTAGCACAACACAAACCCTAAAATATAAAAAAAAAATGTGATTTTAAACAATTCCATTTGACTTGCACCTTAGAGGTTTTCAGTGGAGAATTTTAAATGTACAAGAAAATGCTAGGAGCTGCTGAAAGATCAAGTTAACACCCAAGAGAGGTTGCCACAGAGCTCTCATGTAGGTTAATAGCAAAAACAGGAACCTGTAAGATGGTCAGGGAAAATTACATCCCTGCTTCTTCAGTTGGAACTGTCCTGGACAAAATACATAGAGGAATTGCTCTGGTCATCCACAGCCTTTTCCAAATAAATATCAAGTGCATTTACATAGTGATGCTGCAAACCTGATTCTCCATCAGGAACTTAAACCTTGCTGCTACCTATGCTCTTCAACCCCCAAAATAATTAGACTTTCTAGAGATCAATGTTCTCCCTTCTTCCCACCTATCCTGTTCAGATGTGGGCTATCAGCAACACGTGTGGTCTTCTCAAACATCTCTTTATAATGCAATACTCTGGCTTTTTCTTCTGCTCATTTTAATGCCACAGTATCTTTTAAATTTGTATCACTCATAAACAACATTATTACATTAAAACCAACTCTACAAATCAAAACATGTATCTGCTTTTCCATTACAATCTTTCTAAACAGTGATAATGAGTATCTGTTAGTCCCAAAGACATACACAAATTCACCCCAGAACTAGTGAATATGTACAACAAATGACTTTCAGAGGCTTAGCTTTGCTGTTTCAACTTAAATTATTTCCTAATAAGCATAAAGCTTTATACTGCTTACAGAAGAAATGCATATAAATTTCTTAATAAAATTTATATTTCTACATCAGTATCACTTGACTTCAATTTCCATCTTCCATTTTGACCTCTCAGTCATCATCTCTTCTTGTTATTACCAAATTTCTAAATGTCAAACGTAACATGACATAGACAATATCAATTAATAATGTTCTCTCCATAGCCTTGCCTAAATCTATTTTTCAGAAACATCAATCAAACTTCAGTGATGCTATAGTAGCTAGACAAACATTTTTATAGCGTTATCTTGGCTTTCTGGACTATATATACCTCTCTAAACAAAAGAGGAAAGCTTCACTATTTGCAGTGATAGCTAAAAAGCGAGCCTTTTAAAGAAAGCCTTCTTTTGCCTTTTCCAACATACCCCTCCCTCTGTTACATTTTGACTGAGTTCTCAGTTTTCATTTTCTTCTACCAATTCTTCTTCCAATGAAAAGCATAAAACCTGAATACAAGTTACGCACTCATCCAATGCTTCTGATAGATTCTAACAAATGACTGCTATGCATCTTCCAAAGTATGACATATCTACAGATTAACCATCATTCACACACATTTTTCTATATTATTTGCAGATTTGTGTGTCTTTTGTGTTAACCAATGGCATTTAACTCATTTGGAGAAATTTAGCTTTTAGTTATTTATGGACATATTAATTTCTATATATTAATCCATGCTTTATAAATAAAATTACATTTCATAAAATTATATGTTTTAAGATGAATCTTCAAGTTATAACTGACAATTAGTACTTTTTTTTATTTACCATGCTAACGGAACAGGAAGGACTGAGGTATGTAAAACAACAATCAAAACTTTATCATTTTATCAGCATACTCAAAAAAGTCCATTAATAAAAAAGTTTCACTTATGTCAAACTGCTACTGAAATAATCTAGAAAGACATCTTCTCCAAGTTGCCCTCATTTTCCATTTTTTACTTCCTTTGAACAATACTTATAAAAATGCTTAGCACTTACATCTGGAATAAAACCAATTTCATTAAGGTGGTTACTCAGCTCTGGATCATGGAATGCAATCATCTGGGAAAACACTGTCAGGTATTCTGAAACAACAAGCAAATTCAAGATCATTGACAAAAACACAAGCCACCACATGCTGTTAGCTCACAACTGAGCTGTAGAAAAGGAATAACACTATTTTTTTTTAATAATTTTTTTTCAACCTACAATTAACCAACAAGTGAATACTACTGCTGCCCTCTTTGTCAGCATTATATTCAATACAGAGGAAGGAATGTTCAATTTCTCTTCCTTAGTACTTCAAAATCTGGATTTTCAAGAACGGTTTACTTGGTTCATACTCAGGTTGTTATGGTTGCTCGACATGCAAAGTTAAAGAATTTCCAATACGGCTACGAGCCACAAGATATTCATGGAAGCAAATCAGAATAGGACTGTTCCAAGGATTTTTTAGCCCCAAATTGTTTTAATGATAGACAAAGTTTATACTCTTTAAATTATATCCCATGTGGTTTCTTTTCTACAGAGTTAAATTTTGTAACCCAGAAGTTAAAGTGGGGCTTTAAGGTTACCATTTCCATGACCAGTAGTAACACTTCAATTTTTTTTTTTAATAGATAAGAAGATATATTTATTGTAAAAGATAAAATGTCTTACATTCTCAGCATGGCACACTAGGCCAATGGGCACAATTTAATTATCTAAATAATGCTTTTAATTGGAAGAGAAGCAGACAGCAGAACACAGACACTGACAGGTTTCTTTCTCTCTGTTCTGCCCTTCTTTCAGTTTCATCCACACTGTCATATGCTTTGTTATAAGGAAGATGAAAAGGCAATAACATTGTAGTTTTGTAACAGATGGCAATTCCTTTTCCTCTATGCTCCCAAGAAGAGAGTAATTAGGGCCCAGACAGCTAGTTGAGGGGGAGAAGAGAGACAAAGAATGCGAACCCTCCTCCCACGTCAGAATATGCTGACATCTCAGTGCATCCCCCGAATATAAGGCCCCAAAGACCAAGTCCACACAATTCCACAAATTAACCATCCAGAGTTGCCACTGTTTTTTTAGTCTACTGTTAAGGACTAGATGCCTACTCCCGTCTCTCTTGGGGACAGCAAATAACTCCCTATTTCTCAGTTTGACTTCATCCCTGAAAGGACAAATTCAAATTCCAATTCCACTGCTAAGAAGCACAGAAGTGGTTCTGCTGAGATAATTCCATGCTTAGACATCTTTAAAAACAAATGGGCCTAAACATCTACTTGTTTACAGGCTTCTATCTCACTCAAATCTTCATTATCTGTATTCAAGTTAACTCCTTTCAGGTTAAGCTGGCAAGTTAAGATCAATCACTCTGTAAAATAATTCTGTACGGACCAGAAATTTTAAAAGCTGATTCTGCCTCAGGAGGACTGATCAACAATGCTCTCATTGTAACAGCATGAGGGAAATAAACCACAGTCCTACTGGAAATCATCCTTGAAAGGATGCGTAATTCTCCAATGTAAGTTACAATTAGAAATTAAGACCTCTTGAGCCTCCTTCAGAAATTTTGTAACTTTTGCTTCAGCTGCAATGACAAAGCCCCTGCACTAAACCTCTTAAGAGGTATCTGGCATCTTATGAGTGCCAGCCTCTCCCCTCTGATACTGCACCTCTCTTACGCCACTGATGGCTTGGCAGCACTCAGATGAGGAGGTAAGTGGGTAAACAGACCCAATACCAAATTTTGTGTCACCAAGGTGAGACTGCTTTGGAGGTACTCACAGATCACGTTTTCTCAGTTTCAAGCCAAAGTTATTCACATGCATACAAGTTTGGGACATAACTGAATCCATGCCTTAAATGCATACCAAACTGCATTATTAGTTATTTTTTTTAAGTGCATTTCACATCAGTTTTATTTCATGAAACAGCCAGTAATCACAAGTCAGGTACAGCAAACCAGTAATTCTACACAACCCTACACATTCAGCTGTATATTGATGAAAATGATTTCACAATTAGCTTCTCTGAAGCACATTTATTTTAAAAATAAAGATTCGTGCCCATGATGGTTCTCTACAGATATAATAAAGGTTGATAAAAACCATCTTTATTTGACTAGCCAGTCTTATGAAATATAATTAGTGCATGCAATTACATGGTTAATTAGGTTTTTAAAAACACACAAATCTTCACAAAAATGTACCACTCAGGTCCAGCCAATTGTTGCTGGCTGGAATTTCATTGTATGATTTTTCTGTTTTATGTAATTTGGCATTCCATACCCAAACCTCTTTAACTGCTCATTTTCTATTTCATGTGAGGAAATACATCTGACAAGCTTAGAAAAAACACCCGTCTTCATAATGTAGGACAAGTTCAGAAATGAGGTATGTGTTAAACTCTGCAGTTCAAAAGACTCTTCCTGTACACCTCTACATGGAAGACACAAAGAAGCTCAGAAGCTAAAATTGCAGTAGGCAGTTAAATGACACATTCTTAACACTTTCTTCAAACCCAATAAAGCAGGGAAATTACACAGGATTTTCACTTAAAACTGCCATTTACGCATTGGCATTTGACATACAACCCAAGAAAGGATTAAATCAGAATACTGAATGACTCCTAAAAGGTCTCCCTGAGTCCCTGATGATGCCAGACATTGCACAGGAACTCAGGAATGCCTGAGTTGCCACTTTGGTTCACAGAATCCTACTGACCTGTATTTCTGACTTTTTATAAAGCCCCTTAGGGATAACATCAGGGAACTCTAGACAGCAAAAGTATTATTTTATGGAAGAATATACTCCTTTGAGAAAAGTCTTTATCAAGATATTAGTCTTGAAGTCTAAAGAGATTGTCACCACAGGAGCATATGATATATTTACTCTGTTCATCTTTAGACCTCTATTGCCCCTTTTATTTACCAAGCGCTCTTTCTTTACAGACAAAAGGATGCAAATGAGTTCTATTGAATAGTTTTTCCAAACTATTTATTTTACATATTCAGTTCATAACACTTCTTACTAATTGTCTCTCCTAACAATTCCTTATGTTAGCTCCCTCCCTATTATCCAGTACATAACTGCTTTTATGTCTAATTATATGTTGTTGACCAGGTCTTAATTTTTTTTTTCAGAAAAAAAATTACAGACACTGTTCCTAAGTTGAGGACTTTCACAAGTTCTATACAGAAAAATTTCTTTAAAAGAAACAGAAGGACAGGAAGCCATGCTGAAAGCCAGTATTCAATAAATACTCATAACTGCTTGCAATTAAAAACATTCATTACCACCTATTTTTTTTAAACTATTAATGGCTTTCAAAAAGCTTATACAGAGCATTTGGTTTTTTTTCTCCTGTCTGAATTACCCGTTTAGTTTGATCCTATTTTTCTTGCACAGCTGTTGTTCTTACTTACCTAAAATAAACCTTTTGAAATAAATACGTGGGTATTTCTACAGTGAGAGTCTAATTGTGTTTCAATTTTGCAATTTTGCAACTTGAAAAAGTGCATTTATAATCCAGAAATAATTCCACTTTTCTGAAAAAAAAACAAAACCAAAAAAACTTAAGGGACAGACTTACCTTGAATAACATGAGAATTATCCTTCAAAAAGAAGTTATACAAATATTTGGGGATAAAAGCAGACATGCAGGCATATGCTAGAGCTGAAAGAAACAGAAAAATAAATTCACCTACAGAGAAACACAAGTAAGTATACCTAAAAGTTCATTATTAAGCAGGTAATAAGCTTATGCTTATTATTATTCTTAAATCCATCTATACACAAAAATGATTGTATGCACAGTAGGCATAATGGGAATCATTGTCCTAAGAAACTAGTTTTCCCACACACACAGGCCTTACATAAAGAAAGCCAGGTGCAAGAGAACAGAAGACTGGACTACACCTATTCTGAACAAATCACATTCTAAGCTGATAAAGGCAACATACCCAAAGCTGGTCGGATAAGCTTTTAGGCATTTAAAACAATCATCAGCTTTTCTGAATAAAGGTAGTCTGGAGAGGTTAAAAGGTTAGAAATTACACACTCACATTAAACAAGGCTGAACTACAGCTTCACTGAAAAAGACATACTAGAGAAGCTTTTTTTGCTTTTCTATAAACAAAGTTATTTGTGCTTTTTATTATACACTCATTATTCTACTGAACAATTATGCATTATGTATTCATTATTGTATTCAATAAATGCAGGATTTGAACCCCTGCTTGAAGAGTAGCACCCCACATATATGTTTCAAAACCCGTTTCTTTTGACTTGTGCCAACAAGAACTTTAAAATTCCTTTGTAGCTACAGAAAGTTTCCATCTATAAGTGGGTGCACATGTATCCATCTACAACATGACAGAGATGACAGATTATGCTTCCCCTTCACCCCCAGCAGAAAAGGGTACTCACCTTCATTGTTAAAATTCAAGTACAGAAATGGTGCACAAAGAGAGTCAAGACCTGAAGAGAGAAAAGCCACAAAAAAATAGCATAAAGAGCTCATTTACAGCAATGCACAAAATAAATTTGCATTATAATTCTGCAACCTCAGGCTTTACGCGTAATGCTGAAAACAACTGTGAAATCAATGCATGAAACAAGATGTTGAACTATAATGCTGAATTGATTATTCTGCCAAGGCTACCAAGAAATGCAATTTACTATCCCAAGAACTTGCTTGGTAACTTCAGCAGTTTTACCTTGGAGCTGAACAATAAGCAACAGGCTTTTTTTTTTTTTTAAGTGACTGAAGTTTAGGGAAGTAAATATATAAGAAAGAGTGGGGTGATTTTTCATTATGAATTAACTATAAATTATTAGAATCTAAATTTGTAATAAGCCATAGATTCCTCCTTCAAAAGAAACAGAAAAGAAAGTACTCAAAAAAAGAGCTTACATTGGGTGTAGGGAAAAAGGTGGAGGTATTTTTAAGTCAGCCATAGCTTTCCAGTTAATTATCTGACCTAGCCAACCACTCAAACTCACCTTGCCAGTACACCAAATCAGGATGGGAAACAACCCAGGCCTTCAATACACGTCTAAACTTCGCATGACCCTCTGGTGATGACAGCAACTCATCATACTGATGGCAACGAGGAATATCAACTTCAATCTGCACCACAGCCAGGCATATAATATAAAGAGAAATCAGGATAAGTGAGGTAGTACTACAGCAATCTTGCAACACTAGAGGTGGAAGTGAGCCAAAGAATATAAGTCAGACCACCATCATAAACACAATCGGCTTTCTCTATCACACTCAAAATCAACACTGAAAGGGGACTTGGGACTCTAATAGCCCTGTCCAAGATTAAAAAGAGGGATTTTTTTTTTTTTTCTTTTTCCAGATTCATATTTTTAAAATGCCTTGAAAAAGGCAGAATGCAGACTACTACTATAGGGTTTTTTATGACCCAACTTTTGGACTCATTCCAGGTGCTATGATCCCTTTGCTCTAAAGGATAATCAAATTGGAGTTCTCAGAAAGTTGTACCCAATTTGATGTAAAATATTTCTTCAGCCAGCCAAAAGGAACAGCTGTTGCTTGTGATGTCTTTTTATGTCTGGCAAGACTTCCTGGAGAACCAAATTGCTCAAGCACAGCTCACTTCACAGGATCTCCAGGTACTCGGCACTATCTGGTACAAGGTCCAACATGCACAACAAACATTCAGTAAAAACAGGATTTAGCAGTACATCAGTAATATTGCTTATTACACTCTGTTACTGTTACAGAAACAGTGATTCTGAAGTAGAAGAAGATTTTGCTTTCCACATATTATAATTTGAGTTAAACTATCCATTCCTCTGTTTTGCAAGATTCATGCTCCAGTAGGAGTAGGTTTAGAGGACAGGGGGAACCCTTTTAGTACTATTGGCCGTATCTGTTGTAACAGGCAAATGTCTGTAGCTCATGGAAAAGATCTCTGCATTTCTTCAAGTGGCAATATTTGGTAACATCACAAGTCTTACTTGTCTGTCTGTAGGAATCGGTGTGTCTTTATCAATGGCATCATATTTTGCTTGTATGGCACCCTAAATGTGGAAGAACAACCAAATTTAGAAAGTCATTACTAACATAAATGCATATGACAGTGTACACACTGATGTACAGAAGTTGACTGTTTTCATTAGGTGCTTTAGTTAGCAATTTTTTTTTTCCCTGAAAATTTTTCCCAAAATACAGAAAATTCTGACATCTGAATTTCAAACAAAGCCATCTTTATTCTGTTATCAGGACATATAAACCTTTTTATGACCTCCTCAGTGCAATCTTCAACAATTTTCAGTTGTTTATGCAGAAAATTGTGTACTTGATACAATTTTCCATTTTCAAGTTAAAAAATGCTCTTCAGTTTGAAATCAGTGCTTATCTAAACCACAAGCAAGTGGCTTTCAGCAACATATCTCTGAAGGCACCGAATCCAGCTATACACATCCAATATATACTACTCTTACATAGCCTGCCCATGCATGAATCTCAAGACAGGCATGCTGACAAGTCCATCTTACTACTATGGCGCAGGGAAACACTATCTGCATTGTACAGATGATAAGCTTATGAAGCATGAGAACTGCCTCAACTCCCAAGACCCAGGTCACAACCCTGAGCAATAATTGTTATTTACATTACAGCTATTTTTTCGTCTTATTAGATAGCACTCAGCAGATCACTTCCTAAGCTAAATATCCTAAATAACCTGGATGTGTTATCTAAGAGAACCTCTTTGCTGCACTACAAGCAAATTGCAAGCAGAGTAGATGCAAGAAGAGGGTAGTCAAGCAATCTCTGTGAGGAGCTGTCACTGCTGGGACATTCCTTTCTAGTCCTTTGTCCAAAAGTGTTGCATTTATTTATTCTCTAGTCTTTGGAGAAAATATGTTGGTGAGAAAAATACATTTGGTATGTTTCATCCTGTTTTACCCAACTATTGCTGACTGGAGCAGAAGATTTCTAACTGCATTTGTCAAAAATATTTCAAATCAAAGCAAAAAGAAATTTAAAATATTAAAGCAAATACTAAAGCAAAAAAATATTTAAAATCAAAACAAAAAGAAAAAAAAAAAACAACTGTTAACAACCAATTGTATTTAAACAATCCAAGTTTGATTCTGTAGTATTTTTCTATCCCATAATCAAAATTAAAGGCAGCCAAATTTTCATACATTCTCTGGAATCAAATAATCTTAAGAAACAAAAAGCAAGTCTGAACATTGTCTCCATTCACACAATTTCATGACTCATTTTGTTTGAAATTCCAGTAATCGTACCTGACAAATCTTCAAATCCATTCCATCTTCCCTGTCAAACCCCATTGCTATCCCATTCCCTCCCAGTAAGTAATGCCCTCCCACTACCCTTACCTCAACACCCAACAGGGCAGCCCAGGTTACGCCTCTCAGAAGAGGAGGGATGTCAACCCTGGCTTCTTTCCAAATTTGGTTTTTCTTATATGGGTAGGCCTTCAAAGAGAAGAAATTAATAGCAAAAAAAATGTTACTATGTAATTGAAACAATTCAAATCCCAGTTCTGGGATGGTGTTTCCTCCAAAAGACAAATGCTGTCAGCCAAAACAGAGAATGCCAGTTTTACAAGTTAATTTCATTCCTAACTGGAAGGCCTAGATGGAGGAACTCTGATGTTAAAATACCCATTTCTTCTCATTAATGTATTCATGTGCTTTCCCATGGTGGTCTCTTGATCTCTGCTCCCTTTTTCAATTATTTGGTCCTTTAAAAATGCTCAAATTAACAGATCAAATCTAATTATCCAGCATCAGAAAGGTTCCATACCTTCAACAGCCTGTCAAACAGGACAATTCTATTTAGCTGGTATTCTGTGTCCCTCTCCCGGATGATGAGAGGAAGACTTGCAGCTGCAGACAGCTCATTACTACTGTTTGAATGAGGTAAAGTTGACTGTCTGGAAAAAGAGTTAGGATAGTAGCAGTGAACAGCAAGAAATACAAATCACCATAAAAAAAATTGGTATCCTGTGATGCATTTCTGAGTCATAAGTAAGCTTAAATGGACACTTTTGAATACTCTGTTCTGGAAATCAACTAACAAAACAGTTGATTTCCAGAACAGAGAAACAGGCCAGGATCCTCGGTTTGGTATCAGGGCCCTAAATCCACCAGTGTTTATCAGCTCTTAAGTCTAAGAGCCAAAACAAGTACATGTTAGGCCTGCTTTTGGAAGACAGCTGTGTCTAGCTGTGCCGTGTGCCACTCAAATAAAACTACTGGTTCAAAATTCAGTCCCTCATATATGTATAAGCTTACACACAAACTTACTCATCTTCAAGCAATGGATAAAATGCTTCCCCACCAACATCTTTCAGTCTCTGAAAAGAAGAATAAAAATAATTCATTATCAGAAAGCTGCTCAGAATTCAAGTGGAAATATTTAGTGGAATAAAGATCACTTAGCAATTTATTTGCAAAACTTCATAGCTTGCCTTGAGACCTAAGCATTAGCTCAGCCCTCCATCAGCAAAGAAACATACAGCATTGAACACTATAAACTTTTGCTAATAAAGGCTTTTGAGTTGATAGAAGTTGTTCTGCCTGAAGATAATACTCATTCATAAATCTGCTTACAGACAAAACATAGTTCTATGAGCCATGGATTAAATGGATAATTAAACAGGAAGTTCAATTCTATTACATAGTTATTTTTCTTTTCCTCATTTTTCTACATGGACTTCCTATCCAAGTAGCTGCAAAGAAGCTGAAGAACTTGGTTTTATATTTTTAATCAGTTCAGGAGTTACACAAATTTGAGTTCCTCTCAGCATCTGAAAGTCACACACAAATACAGACACTCTCTGGAAAGGTAAACAGGTAAACATGCACAGACTTTTGCCTGAAGTTTTCAGGTATCTTTGATGCACCATGATAAATGTTTAATACCACCTTCCCTGCAGTATTCTGTTTCGCAGTTCAATCCCTAACTTAAAGGCAAACAGCACACTGCCTGCGCCTCCTGGGATTGACAGTACAGTTCATTCTTAGTTCATTCAATACTTATCCTCTTTTGATTATAAGCATCATGCTCTGCTCTATATAAGGTGTTTAAAGACATGCATAAGTTCAAAAATTTATTTCAGCTAACATTGCAAGGTTCAAGCTTGCATATTCCCCCAAAATCAGATTTCAGTATATACTTATTTGTTGCTGCATTTGTAGAAGTAGGGGGTGATACCCAAAATTACTGATTAAAAAGTTTTAAAAAATGCCTTAAAAGCTACCCCTTTTTTTTAGGAACAACAGTAGGAGGTGCAGAGCATGTCACCTTCAAAATAGCTGTTGCATATTCTTAACCTCTTTTGCTTGCCCCCCTCAAATCCCACCAACCAAGCAACAAAATAATCCAGTTATTTGGTCTCTTTTCATGCATTTGCGTGAAGCAATGCAAAGTTCTACCAAAGAAATATGTTTATACAGTATTTGCCACATTGCCACTAAAATTAAGATAACAGTGGCAAAGATTAAGACTTCAGGAGTCACCTTTCTTTCTGTATTAACCCCTATAATCATATGGAAAGGTTCTTTCTAAAGACTGTGACAGAATTGCATCCACTGCTATAAAAAGCAAGCTGCAAATAGTACAGCATAAATTTTTAATTCTACAGCAATAAAGCTCTACATGTGCAGAGACATGAACAATTACCACATTTCAGTAATATATGCAGTAAATCTTGCAACTGATCATGACATCACACAAAATTATGAGTTATCTCATGTTGATTTTTCCACTGAAGATGAAAATTGCACTACTGCATTCAGGCAAAATGCTCTGAAGTAATCTTTTGAACTAGTTGTTTCATAACTATATATTCCAAAGATTAGTAATTAGTGACTAGAAACTTGGTATAAAGGCTTTCAGGAACTGCAACTGAATCAAGTTTATCTTTCTTTTGGATCTTGTGTGCCACCTACAGAGAGGAATTAAACAATGCAAGATGACACTGTCCAATTAATTTAGCGATACTGGAGAATATCAGGTACCACAGAACTATTTGGGCTTCACCAGAACAAAGTAGGTAACAAAAATAGGGAAAGGGAAGGACACATGAGGGGATTGAGGAACAGAAAATAAATCATATTTAGTAAGCTTCTCCAGACAAAGCAATCTACAAGCATAAATCAGAATCTAATTGGACACTAAGAAGTATTCTCTTAGAATCAACAACACTGTCATAGAATCATAGAATCGTTAGGGTTGGAAAGGACCTTAAGATCATCAAGTTCCAACCCCCCTGCAATGGGCAGGGACACCTCATGCTAAATCATATCATATCAAGGCCTCGTCCAACCTGGCCTTGAACACTGCCAGAGATGGAGCATTCACAACCTCCCTGGGCAACCCATTCCAGTGCCTCACCACCCTCACAGGAAAGAATTTCCTTCTTATATCCAACCTAAACTTCCTCTGTTTAAGTTTTAACCCGTTACCCCTTGTCCTGTCACTACAGTCTCTAATGAAGAGTCCCTCTCCAGCATCCCTATAGGCCCCCTTCAGATACTGGAAGGCTGCTATGAGGTCTCCACACAGCCTTCTCTTCTCCAGGCTGAACAGCCCCAGCTTCCTCAGCCTGTCTTCATACGGGAGGTGCTCCAGTCCCCTGATCATCCTCGTGACCCTTCTCTGGACTTGTTCCAACAGTTCCATGTCCTTTTTATATTGAGGACACCAGAACTGCACATAATACTCCAGGTGAGGTCTCACGAGAGCAGAGTAGAGGGGCAGGATCACCTCCTTCGACCTGCTGGTCACGCTCCTTTTGATGCAGCCCAGGATACGGTTGGCTTTCTGGGCTGCGAGCGCACACTGAAACCGGCCCATGCTCATTTTCTCATCAACCAACACCCCCAAGTCCTTCTCCGCAGGGCTGCTCTGAATCTCTTCTCTGCCCAACCTGTAGCTGTGCCTGGGATTGCTCCGACCCAGGTGTAGGACCTTGCACTTGGCATGGTTAAACTTCATGAGGTTGGCATCAGCCCACCTCACAAGCGTGTCGAGGTCCCTCTGGATGGCATTCCTTCCCTCCAGCGAATCAACTGAACCACACAGCTTGGTGTCATCAGCAAACTTGCTGAGGGCGCACTCAATCCCACTGTCCATGTCACCAACAAAGCTGTTGAACAAGACCGGTCCCAACACCGATCCCTGAGGGACACCACTCGTTACTGGTCTCCAGCCGGACATTGAGCCATTGGCCACAATTCTTTGTGTGCGGCCATCCAGCCAGTTCTTTATCCACCGAGTGGTCCACCCATCAAATTGATGTCTCTCCAATTTAGAGACAAGGATGTTGTGTGGGACAGTGTCAAACGCTTTACACAAGTCCAGGTAGATGACATCAACTGCTCTACCCCTGTCCATCAGTTCTGTAGCCCCATCATAGAAGGGCACCAAATTGGTCAGGGAGGTTTTACCCTTAGTGTCGCCCTGCTTGCTGTCCCCAAGCACCTTGTTGTTTTTCATGTGCCTTAGCATGCCATCCAGGAGAATCTGCTCCAAGATTTTGCCAGGCACAGAGGTGAGACTGACTGGTCTGTAATTCCCCGGGTCATCCATTTTCCCCCTCTTGAAAATGGGGGTTATATTTCCCTTTTTCCAGTCATCGGGAACTTCACCTGACTGCCATGATTTCTCAAATATGATGGCCAGCGGCTTCGCAACTTCATTTGCCAGCTCCTTCAGGACCATTTGTCATTGGAAGAAACAGCAGTAGGAGCTGCTGCTACATATTCCCTTCAAACAAATGTTTCTACAGTGAAGACAAGAACAAGTACACAATATTCTTCTTACGTTTCGGAGCTGGCACAGAGACAAAGTCACAGTTGTGTCATCTAGGAGGGAACTTCTATCTCGTCCTTGCCCAAAGCTCTCACCATCTTCTAACAAAAAGCTTCAAAAGGGAGGAAAAAAAAAATTAGGTAATTTTAAAACACAAAACTTGAATTAAAAAAAAAACGACAAAAAACACTTTTACATGTATCAGTTTCCTCTTTAAAACAAAATACTTGTGCTTAGAAGTATACTGTATCGACTCTGCATGGCATGAAGCCTGCTATCAAGGGAATGTATAATTGCTTCAAATTATTCAAACAGGTTTTGGAGTAAAAAAGGCACATCTCAGATTTTCTATAACTTTTGTTTGCACACAAAAGAACAGTAATGAGATATGGGATTAATATTCCCTTTTATTCCTTGGCCTGGCACAGACCAGGACTGCCATTTATTGTGAAAAGCAAAAATAAGACATTATTGTAATCTGAAAGCCATTTCCCACCATGACAAAAAACCCAAACAAAAGTCTGACACAGACCTTTCCTGTTGCAGTCTGTCGAAGAATACAAATGCATACAACACGGCACACACAAATTGTCTATTTTATGATATTTTTAAAGCCGATCACATGAAGTTTTCCAAAAATTAAGCTAGCATTCTCAGTACCACTTAGAAGATGGAGTTAGATTGTACTTTTGAAATGAACACCTAATTTTCAACACAGATAGTGTGACAAAAGTATTTTCCCCTCACAATTCAAAAGGACATGCATATACACCTGTGGGTACAGAAATAGGCAATCCCTTGAAATCCACACTAATTCTGCCACCAAATTTCACATAAAATCTAGCTTCACCTGTTTTTTTTCCAGTTACCACATTTTGGCTGTACATTGACTTCCTGTGTTTTTAAAACCCAGAACCAGCAAACTGATCTATATGGACACATAATCATGCTTATTAAGATCAGCTTCTAAGATAAAACATGAATACACTACATAAAATTGCAACACATGTAGCAGTAAGATAAAGGCAGTAATGACTAAAACGCTCTCACAGAACTGTAAGTCATAAACCTACATTTTTTTTTAAAAGTAAATTAGCCAATCTGATGAATAACTGGGTTGTCCATTCAGCTCTGCTGCCCTGCGAAAGGGATTCAGAACGTGAGAATTTGCTATAGAATGTATTGAATTAAATTACAATTACAAATACACTGTTGAAGCACAGTGAGACATTTTTACTAAAACTTAATGGTATTGTAAAGTGTGCTAAATTTAGGGACTTACATTTCAGTGTTTTGCACTTCAGCTACATTTCTTCAGATTTCAGAAAGAACTATGAAGTGCAGGCAGGCAACATATATAAGGCACTCAAATAATGCCATGAATTGGGCAAAAGGGGAAGTGACATGATTTCCTGCTGTTCAAGAATGCTATTTTCAATATTTTTCATGAATACAGGTCTTGAAACTAAAAACCAAACCAAAACGTTTTCTCAGAACACTAGCCTTCTCCATCCATTCTTCTTTCCCTTAAAGTGCTTCTCCTTCCTTACTTGGGAAGCGTGCAGACAGGTGGCTTTGATCGAATGATTTCCTTGTTGACAAGTTCTTTCTCCAAGTCTCCTCCAGCCAAACACCACAGGTAATAAACCTCTTCAATTGATCTTTCTGCTAGGTAATCATTATCTTCATCTATTAGAAGAAATCACACAAAAATTAATTACAGCTTTTTAGGTAACCTGTATTTCTTCCTACCACTCCAAACACATACTGTAAAAAAAAAAAAAACAAAACAAACACCCATGCTTTAAAGGTCCTAGACCTTAATGTGAAGTTAGCAGAAAAGTGATCTTCCCTTTGCAAGTGCTCTTTAGGAAGATTTTGAGAAAGAGTAGATGGGTAAAAGTCAAAAAAAAACCCAAAACCAAATATTTGTGCAGTTAGCCTCGGTGCCAGAAAATAGCACCAATTGTATAAATACACTGAAATGTGGACTTTCCCTTCCTGTGTGTCTTTACAAAAACAACCATCGCCGCAAACAAACAAAAAAGCCTAAACCCAAACACTGTCTTAATCTCCCAAAACTGTTTAATGACAGTTTCTGAACAAGTGGAAAACTCTGAAGAATTCAGAAAAAGTTAATGAGGACTTCAGAGTGGTAACACTTTCAGCATATGCAGTTTTAAACTTAGAAATGTTGTCTTTTATTCTAGAATGTGACCTTTTTCACGAGGATTTCCAATACTTCCAAAAATCTGCTGTGATCCAGCAGAATCCTCTTACCAAATCACAACACAATTTAGTGAAAAAAAAAACCAAAACAACAACCAAACCCCCCAAAAACCCTAAACCAAAAACTAACAAAACAAACCCCTGTACATGCACATGTCCAAATTCCAAAGGTAAAAATATTGATATTCCAAGCTGGACTTGAATATTAATGATAACTGTTTATTCCCCAAGATTGTTGCGCAAAATCAAGATGCCCTCTTTTGACATGCACATATCTCTCAAAACATGCTTGCCCATACTGCTGCCCATCAAACAACTTCCTACAATAATGTAGTGTTGTAATATTTAATCAGTTCCCCTCCAACAAAATATTAAAAGAAAACACAGTTACATTTTATTTTCCTTCCCCCTGCAATGACATTTATCACAATACCTGCTTTTACCTTTACATAATTGACTTATGTCTTCAGGAAGTGTTAAATCAGCACATCTTGGAGAAGATGAGAACAGACCAGCAGGTTTGTGGAAGAGAGGATATAATGAGGATATCTCACTGAACAAACTGTCATGCAGCAATTCTTCTGGAGTTGGCCTTGAATTAAGAAAAGAGAATTAAGCATTAAAATGCTTCCAGAAATGTTACATTTCAGTGTGAAATGTCCCTAAGAAGAAATACTGGTAAGTTATTTTAAATTATAATGGATTTCAGAAATTTTAGTAGCAAAAACATCTACCAGTTTTGTTTAATTCCTGACGCATAACACACTACACAGTCTGTTTACAGCCCAAGTTCAGATCTCACCTTCATTTAATGCACACCACAACCATTTTATTAATTTCCCTTTAATTCCTTTAAGCAGAAATGAAAAAATGCAAATGCAAAGCTTTGACTGAAGAACAAAAGCATACTTCAGTTTTCAGAAGAAAGTTGTGGTAGACTGACATAATGAAAAGTACTTTTAAGAGATATGAAGAAAATAGCCCTAATTCTAGCTATTTCAGAGCTACAGTAACCACCACCAACTTCCAGACATGGAAGTAAAACCTGTGAATTTAGGACTACAAATACCCCCACAACACTCAGATTTTATCTCAAAGTTTTGCACAATTGATTCCTGCACACACAACCCCTGCAACTGAAAAGCAACAAACCCAAGAATCTCCTATCAGCACCATAAATCATCAGTCTTCCAAAAAAGGCTCAGCAATAGGTCTTCTAATTTCACAATATATCAGCAAAGTTTACTAGGACTTGGACTGAATACTTGCCTCTTAGAAGGTTGGAATGTAAGACATTTCTTCAGTAAAGCTATGATATTTTCAGAAAGGTCCTGGAACATAAAAAAAATATGGAGGTCTCTATTATGGTCTTAATTCAGCAGGCCACTTAGCTCATACCTCACTTTTAACATACACTGCCCTCCTTTGCGGCCAATAAAATTTCACACCTACACTATGAGGTTAGCTGTGTTGGACCAAAATGCTGGGGAAGCAATTCTCACCTGCATTTGTTTGGGGAGGGGGGTGGGGGGTGGAGAGAGAACCTGAAAAATTTGCAATGTTTGCAGCACAGCTTTTTATTTTTAATTTAGATATTCTGTACCCAGCTTGAAAAAACACAGTACCTGGGAACTATCTTCTGCTAACAGAATATCTCAAAACATACAGACACTACAATTCAGTGATTAACTGGGGGGGTGGGAAGGAGTTGAACAGTATAAACCTATGCTATCAGAATGTGCAAAGTGAACTTCTATCTTGAAGACTAAATATCTAAAAAAAAAATATTTAACCCCGACAATTCAAATAAAGTTCACAACTTAGTAAACTATCCAGAGAGCATTAATATTTACTGAAATTGACAGTAATTTGGGAAACAGTAAGTATTACCACTATGGCTATTTGAAAGGATCTTAAATAAGTAGTTTATTTTTTCTCATACTGCAATACATTGAGTGACCAAATAAGTTTAAAAAAAAAAGTTTGAATGTGTGAAATACAATAATAATAAAATGTTTTGGATAAGACAGCATAGAAGAGCAAGCTAGTTCTACAAACCTTAACAATATCAAGGCAACCATGTTCTTCTGCCAATACAGTTACAATATCATCTACACAGCCTTTGAAAGACAAACGGGACAATAAAAAGTTAAAGACTATAAAAAAAATTGATCCCAGTTACATAGGATATCAGATAAAATCCCACCCCAATAAAAAGCACTTAACTTTGGCTTTTTATTTACATTGTCACATCACCTGAAAATGAATTCTCAAAGTTAGAAATGAAAATTATTATTATCATCTATGCAGACAGAAAACTGAAGCCTAAGAAAGTTAAGCAGCACATCTAATTTAACAGTGAAAAACTTTTTGCAGGCTTAGTAAATCCAGATTGTTAGCCTCCAGGCAAATAAACTAAAATAGTCTTTCTACTTAAAAAAACCACCCCAGAAAACAAAAAAACAACTTGAAAGAACTTAAAAATACCTGCATATAGAATCTTGAAGTAATTTCATTTTGTTGCTACTTGCAGACAATACTAGCAGTATTTTATAACTTGTTTTCAACACTTTATTGAGAAAATAATTCCCAAGACAGGACATGAATGTTTTCTAGTGGGTAAAGGTTACCAGTAACTTGCATTCAGCTTGAAGGGGACCGAAATGCTTCAGGAAGCTTTATTAACAAATCGCTTACCAGAACAGTCAGAATTTCGGCATCTGAGCACTAACTGCTGAATGTTTCTACTAACAGTAACTAACTTTAACTGTATTATTATTTGTTCTGGATAATAATAACTTCCTGATAAAGCTTCAAATTGCAAATTCATGCCCTTCTCTTCCTCGGGGTTTATACATAAACCCAAGAAATCAAATTTCAAAAGCCACAAAACAGTACCACTTTCAGGATTATCTGCATTAAGAAAAAGGTCCATGTCTACAGTAATGTTTTATAGTTTCTAGGTGACACCAGAAACAAAGGCATGGATCCAGTAGCACACTTCTGAGCTCTCTTTTTATTTTCTGTCTTCCTCTTTCAGTCCTGCTTCTCCCTGCTTGGGATCTGGTTCACAAGCACTGCTAGTTCAGGGGAAGTCTTTTTTAGTGTCATGTAATTCCTAACTCGTTTCATAAACCTCCAGAAACAACAAATAACCATCAAAATGACAACATTTCCAGAGCATGGTGTTTTTTTTTTTCTTTTTTCAGTTGGTTGCTTTTTTATAGCCTGCTTTTACTCTAACATACTCATAGCTCTCCTGATAAGTTATTTTTCCTATCATCCACCTGTGTACCTTCCCTAGCCAAGCAGCCACGCTTCAAATGCCTCTTTAATTTTGGAAATGAAAGTTGACAAAAGGCAAACTGCTTTAGGTCTGAGGAGCTGAACAGTCTGTAAAGCTCTAATTATAAAACTGCTTGGAAACTTGAAATATTGATTTTGTGCTACTTACCTAACATAATTATAAATTTCAATCTTTCTGCTATCTCCAAACTCTGGAATAATTTTCTCCCCTAAATAAATAACAAAATCAAGTCAACAGCTGAATGCTATTACACAAAAAAAATTAGATAGCATGCACACCCATCCATATACAAACACAGTGAAATAAGTTTCTACACCTGAATTTTTACATTTAGGAAAACTATTTGCTAGAACAGAAAACATTACTTACCCCAACTATAGCAGAAACAGTTTCATGTCACCATAATGAAAAGAAATATATCATTTATAACATCTCTTAACTGGAACAAATGCAATTCCCCCCCCAAAGAAAACAACCAAAAAAAACAACCAAAAAAAAAAAGCCCCAAACTGCCTTAGAAAACCTCCAGGTCTATTATTAATTCAGTATCAGGCTCTCAAAAACCATATTTTTTTCCAGTCTGAGCATGAACAAAGGTAATTACTTAATAAACATGGTAATCATCATAGCTTGCATTACTGCTCAGTGCTTTTGAAAAGTCATCTGAAAAACCCCTCTAAAAGTATTTCAAAAAATATCATTATTGCTTTCAGAAAATGTATTATTCAAAACAATAAATAATGATCTATGAACACTACGTGAATTTATAGAAAATTAGAGTATGCCAAAGAAGACTATTTCCAGTGTCCTGATCCAATTAGTATCTAAAACACGTTCTTAACCATGCAATTGTCTGACAATTTAGTTGTCTTATATGAGACTAAATATCAATATTATTTGTTAGATCATATATATTCCTATAGAATGCTGTTGTCTTTGAATGAAAAAAGTCCAGTTTAACATATATTAATAGTAAAGACTATACTGTCATAATTTATTTCAACTGATAAGAGTCAAATAAGAATTTTCCAAACAAACACTGAATTCTGTTCACAAGTTCCTTAAACTCTGGTGATAAGACAGATTTTCCCTTCTCTTCCTTTCCATGAAACTTTTAGTAGTTTGTCATCCTTTCCAAGAAGGATGAGGGCATGAGTGCAATGGTTATTTTATGCTTAAAAGCACAATTAAAACAACAACAAAAAATATCCAGAGACACTTCTTGGTTCAGAAGGTATTACTCTCTAGGACTTCAATCATGCATTCACAGCTGTCCTTCATGGTTCATACATATACACAGACCAAGCCAATATGCACCCGATTACTTGAACCACCACCAAATCTGTACATGTAGGAATGCTAATGTATTCTGATATTTGGATTTTGGTGATGGTCAAAGTGTTATTAACCCCATATTCAAGAGCAATCAAGTTAATGTAACTATTCTTCAAGAGTCACAATCAAGAGAATTATCCTCTAACTTACCATGCAAAGCTCAAATAATATTATACCAAGAGACCACAGATCTGATTTAGGGCCAGAAGGCAGAGGCTTCTCACACTGAGTATGATCATTTGGTTTGACTATTCCCTGTGCAATTACTTCAGGTGCCAGATATGACGGGTGCCTAGAAAGATACAGCGACATTAAGTAATACCCTGTCTGTCCATAAAAACTACATTTCAGTTACAGTAATCAAAATAATTTTGTATTCTGAGAAACTGGAATTCATTGCAATGCAGATTGTTCTACTCTATTCAGTCAAAATCTACACATTGCAGCAAAGTTTCACTCCAATTGCAAAATACATAGTCCCTACTGTATAAAAGGTCAGATCTTAATCACTAGCTCTGCCTTTTTTGTGAGAGGAACTAACAGCAGCTTTCAAAACTATATGCCTACATATCTCAAAAGAAACATATATTGAGTTCCAACACTAGGACATTAAATAAATGTATTCTAGAGCCATATCTGGGGGTGGTGGCAGTATTCCCCCTCTTATTGACAGTGTTCCCACCAAATAGAATTTGTAAAACAAGTAAGAAAATGTGTTCAGGACATATTGTACCTTCTGCTAGGTCATTTTCAAATAACATTATTGCTTTTGGTGTCAACAATTCATTATAATACTTAAAAAAATAATCTGAAATCACCCTTCGAAGGGAAACAGCATTACTTTTTTCAGGCATCTTTAAGAATCAATTTAGTATTTCAATTGTAAACAGCATGATACCTGAAAAGAAACTAAAAAGTGGCAAGGAAACACTGCAATAAAGCATATCACTTTGGCTAGACAGTAAGATCACTTGAAAATAAATCACAGACTGATAAAAAGAAGAGAGGCCTACAGTGGTGTGCAAGAGCTTTAGGTTGGCTTTTTCCTAAATTTGAAATTAGATTGTCCCTCCAGAATTTGATAAGGAATTGCTAGCATTTGAAGGTAAATCTAGGCAGTAAGAACTTGTAGCACAATTACAGTAACATGCTTGTGTGGCACCTGTTCTCTGTCTTTCATTAATTTCACCTAGTCAGGTGAGAGCCACTTCAGTCACATGACTAGAAGCCTTTGTGTAAGGGCTATATGCACCATATAGGAATTAAAACAACAACCTATAACCTGTGCATACAACACACTTTTGAAGATGATGCCTCAAAACACAAATATATTTCCTGAAAAAAATAAATCCCTGCTAAATTTTACTGTGTAGCTACATCCTTACCCTATAGGAAAATCAACATCAACACCTTGAGCAGTCATATGGTAGAGCCCAAATTTAGCCAATTTCACATGTCCCTGAAAAAGAAAAAAAAAAAAAAATATTAAGAGCAGCAAAATTTGACATTGGAAGAATCCGGTTTTAAGTTAAAAAAACCAACAACAAACCAATAAAAAAAGAAACCAATAAAAACCCAAACAAACCAAAACAACAAAAAAAACCACAAACAACACTAACATTTGAAATTGCTTTAGCTGTCAGAAGACAGATAAAAAGTCACCTGTGTCATCTGTTATGCAGAACTGCACTGAAAGTTAGTAAGATGCTTATTTCTAATGCTTTTACTTTCCAAACACATTAAGTAATCACCTTGTTCAGACCACACAAGAAAATCAGAACTTTGTAAGTTACAGTATATTTTCAGTAAATTACAAAGGCTTTCCTGTTTGAAAACTGTTCAAAATACTGTTTGAATATTAGAACTCCCTAAGCATCACCACTACTACCTCACCTTTTTCATTTACCCAGCTTTGATTCTCCAGTTCTTTCAATCAACTTATTACTATTTTGCTCTCATTAACTGTATCAACATATATATAAAAGAAACAAGTTTTCCAGGTGTTTGTTTTTATTCTGTGGAGGCAGTGAGTTAACACCGAAACAGCAAAAAATAGGCTCAGAAGTTAAAGTGAGGTATTATTTTTGCTGGGTTTTTGATTATACTCATCCAGCCTGTAGATGGTGCAACTACATCAGCAACCTATTCAAAGTGCAGGGGGAAAGGTTTCAAGTTTATTGTTTCATGGCCCATATTTTGTTCTTTTATAGATTTTAGGAATATCTTCAAATCCTAAAGTACTTTTGCTGTGAGAACATTAGTATGATTTTCATTTATTTAAAAGTCTATAAAAAATAGTGTTTCTTCCTTCCTTCTTCCTCTCTTTTCTTTCTGTCTTCCAAAGGAAGGCTCTAGCTATTCCGGCTAAACTCAGTAAGAAGGGGAAGGAGAGAGAGGTTACGCAGACAGGTTAAGCTCTTTATCTGTCAAGTTCAGATAAAGCAACTACTTTGAGTACAACAGCAGCTATCAGTTTCTCTCAGCCTTTATTAGCATAACCTATGCCACACTGCCAACTGAACAGTCTGTGACAGAACTGACATTAGAATTTTAATAATCCAACATGAATAAAGAAATATGTTGATATCTTAAAAGTCAAGTATCAGATCACCATGAAATAAAGAAAATATTAACAGCTAGTAAGCCAGGAAAAATACTTCCCTATTTAAACAAGTAGGAAGGTCTTGTAACTAATTATGATGATAAGTACGCTTAGAATACCACTTTCAGAAGAAAAGGGTGAAAAAAGTGGTTTGGGATACAAGAAAATGGCAAAGGAGAAAAATAAAATCTGAAATACATTTGAAATTTAGGAAATGGGGGGGAAACTAGGTTAAAACAAACAAACCCCCAAAAACAAACCAACAGCCCCCTACCCAAAAAACCCAAAAGCAAACCAACATGTTTTCAGACATGCATTTTTTCCCCCATCAGAAGGACTGTGACTGCCCAATCTCCATATACACATATATATGGAGATATACATATATATATAGCATGCTACTTATTGGCAGCAAGAGAAAAACAAACAAAACAAACCCATAGATTTATTCATGTAATTGTACCTTTCGATCCAAAAGAATATTGCAAGGGGAGAGTGCTCGGTGGACCATTCCATGTTTGTTCATATATTGCAAACCTTGCAAAACTTCATATGCTATGCATAAGATCCTTGAAGGACTGCAGGTAAAAGAAAAGATAAAACAATGTTTCCCTTTTTAATTTGTAAAAATTCCCCAGCTATTCCAAACACAAACATTTACAATTCCAAAACAGTTTAAGGAATTAACACTGAATATGGTAGGATATGTTCAGTGCCACACACAACTTAAAATCCCAAAACTAGGTTTCTTCCCCTCAACCGGTCCTCCAAAACAGCACAGAATTGAGACAAAATATAAAATATTCTCTGTAATACAAACTGTGAGATATGCCTTTACTAACTGGAGAAAAAAAAACAATGAAGTTTACCACCCAAACCATTCTGACATAACCATGTATTTTGACAAAATTTATCATTTACTATAAGAACTGATAGCCCTAAAGAGCAGTTCCTGTGAAGAAGAGAACAGGAATTTGTACACAGACCACCAGTACTAGGCTTCCAAAGTACACTCAAAATAAGATCAAAAGGTACAATCTAATGTTAACCAAAAAGATTCTTTTTAACTTTTTACCCTCAGAGAGCACATTTCAGGTCTGTTTGGCAACTTTGAAAACACCGGTTTACAAAATATCATGAAAACAAACCATATTTACTTCTAAAGGCCGAACTTAACATCTCCCCCCTTCCTATTTTTTTTTTTTTCATTGTTAAAGAGTAACACAAAATAATATTCTGGACAATGCTCAACACCATCTCTTACTTATTAAAAATCTGTGCAACAGCAAAATGAGGGAGAGCATTACAGACTGGCAAGAGTGATAAGCCAACCAACTCACTAAACACCAACATTAATTTATTACAGCTTTATTAGCTGCTATTCATACCTGATAGAATGCCAAAACTTTGCCACAAGAGTAAATAGATACATTTGGACAAAAGCCACAGGTCCAGTAAATTCTGAGACTAGGGCAACACAGAAATACTGAAAATAGCTGTTTCAATAATAGTCTAAGGCCACCTTTAAGTTACCTTACATGGTGCCATTTTCCAGACTCTAACCTTTCCCTAGGAGGAGAACTCTGTACTGCTTCATGCTAGTTGTGAATATACACTTTTAAGTCAAATTTTAAGCACAAAGGAAATTTATGCTAGGATAAATTCCCTTTAAGCCACATGAGCCGTAAGCCACACTGCTGTACCTAGGTCATCGCATACCTAATAACCTCAAAACCAACCCAAAACCCCACAAATCTCACTCCTCCCTCACTGGCACTTTTTCTTCCCCATCCCTCCCACTCCCAAGTTATATAATACACCACAGCATCAGACATCACTAGCTGTGTAGTATTTCCCCCCAGTCATTCTTGGGTAGAGATATAACTATGGTAAAAAACCTACCTTACTAGCAGGCAAAAAACTACACAGGGAGGCTGAAGGTAAAGCAAATATTAATGATAACAGTTGCAAACAGAATCCTTTTGGTTTTTGCACAGCTTTGCTAAAGATGACATGAAAAATAAATAATGGAGAATTCAGGTTTCTAGTAAGTGAACAACTGCATGTGTAAAATGAGTACATCACAAGGTATTTTAGCTTAAAAAGTGTTTCTTTGTATTAAAAATTGAAGCGCAATTTTGGAAGGAGTAAGTGTGCTCTGGTGGCACTAGGGGGCTTCAGTCACCCATTTATTCTCCAGCTTCTCTAGAAATTCATAAAACCAGAACCTGGGCAAATGCCTGAAAATACTGTTTTTAGGTTCTTTGCTATTTAAGATAAAACCTCCATGGTGTTACAACAACCAGCAGCACATGTATGATATGTAGTTTCCACTGCACATAATTCTCAGTGTTCTTAAACTCTTGTTACCCTGCTTGGCAGAAGTTTTCCACCAAGTACCCTCATGCTGAAGCATGTACACCACCTCCCCAGGAGAGAGGGAACCCCGTATAACAAGCTCTTCATAGTGCTGTTGCACATTATCTAGTTGTTACTTTATTTATTAGGTAAATCATGCTGTTTGTGGTTATTACCCATGAGATTTGCATTTCATTGCAAAAGGCATGACAACAGTCTTCGCTGTTACTAAGCACAAGAGATACCTCTGATTTAAACCCCCGAAGGACAAGTTCAACAGCATTCACTTGTCTCACTGGAGATGCCTACCACAGCTGTCCCCTGACTTCAGTGGCTCAGCTCTCCCCCAGTTTCCACAACCAATGCTGGTGGCAAGGTCTAAGCAGATTCAGAAACTTTTTCCTGATTATCTGGAAGTTTGTTTTCCAGTAGGCTAGCTAAGGTCCAACAGGACAGACCTTGAGAACGGGTTTAGCCACTGGGGTTCCTGAACCACAGAGGTTTCAACGCTCTGATTTAACAGGAGGTGACAGAAAACCAAACCAAACCAAAGCAAACCAGGAAAAGTACTAGAAAAAAAATACAGGAGAAAAGGCAGCAAAATGGAGGTGTGGCAGGTTCAAACACCAATCATGTTATACCACTGACCTAGTGGCAATTGTGTGGCATGATATACCCTGTTCATCTCAGCAGCTGATGATCATGGCTGTGATTTTAGGCTATTGCGAAGCAAATCGATCTGCTGCTCAAGGCAGATAGGGTAGGAGGCAGTAAGTAAAAGCACGACTGTGATACACTTCAACAACTGGCAGATCTGAAGGGGCACTAGTTGTCTCGTTTCCTAACTCTCCTAACAAGACTTGTTTTAAGGTTCTTCTCTCCACCAGTGGGAGAAATGGAAAAGCAACATGACTTTCTCTGTAAAAGGAACATTTCACAGATACAAAAAAGAGCATAATCTCTCTACAACTATCAGCACATTTTCAAGGAACAGGCTTCATTTTAATCCTTGGTCTAGTTACCAAAAAATTTACAGTTGTAGCCTACTCAGCTAGGCTTTTGAAAAGGAGTTCTCTTCAAGTGAAAGGATTACACTGATATAAAATCATTGCTTTTTTCCTGGTTTGAAGAAGAAGAAATGTAACCATGGAAAGGGGATATTTTGTGTGCCTTCATTCTAGAAATGAAGAACTAAAAGAATATAAGGATTAAAACCTATACCAGGTTTAGGTCTGTAACTTGACTGTATAGAGCCACAGTAAAGGAAACACAAAGGATAACTGAATTCCTCCTTCAAAAAATTCATCTGTAAGTAGGAGGGGAAAAAAACCTCTGTACAAATTGATATGAGCAAGTTCAGCCAACATTACAAACCCAGCATGGTTAAGAAAGGCATGTGCATGGCATTTGTGGGTGGAGAGAGAAGGGAAGATGACTTAGAAACCCACAAAAATGAGGATTGTTTTATTACCTCCAGAATTTGTCAGACCAAAAGCTATACCAGACAAATGACTAATTTCCACACTGTAATAGTACGCAGGTGCTGCATTGTGCCTTCATAAAAAACACTAACTTTTCCACTTAGCAGTCAGCCTGATCTCCAGCCTGTTGAATTCTTGCTGTTAAGGGCACAAAGCTGTACTCCGGAAGTTAACTTCAAGAACAATGAATCTAACCTGTCAGGAAACAGATGTTTTAGCAGAGTTTCAAACTCTCATGGTGCTGCAAACCCACTGATGAACTAGTATGATTGCTTAGGATACTTTTGTCACTTTTCCGATTGAGGCAGAGTTAAAATGAAGAATCATCTTAATGCACCCAGTACAATCTTCCGTCTGACTAAGAACATATTCTGGGCGAAGTTGAAAGGGAGAAGTTGTACTAGAAGAAAATAGCATACCAAGAGCCCTACCTTTCTTCAAAAGGATCTGATATTAACAGACAGGGAGAGGAAGAAAGAAGGATTTATCAGGAACCAAGTAAAGACAATAAGCTCCCAAAATAATTAGTGGAATGGAGAGCTAAGAGTGAGAGTACTCTCCAGTCCTACCTTGTTCTAGAGAAAGCAGTCTCCCTTTTCGATAACTTTGACACAAGACAGATGTAGCTATTACAGTGGAGTTAACCAGAACACACAGATGTACCTGGACGGTAGTACTGGGGCTGCATCCTGGTTAAACCCCAGCTGGCAATTAAGTACCACACAGCTGCTCGCTTATTCCTCCCACCCCCAGTGGGATGCGGAGGAAGACTGGGAAAGAAAGGAAAACCTGTAGGTTGAGATAACAATAGTTTCATAATTAAAATAAAGCACAACACAATACTACTACTACTATTACTAGTAATAATGAAAAGGGAAATGACAAGGAGAAAGATCTAAAACTAAAAGGGAACACCACCACCCCCAAAACACCTCTCCCAAAAAACAACCAAACTGTCCAAAATGACAGAAAAAAAAAACAGCAGTGATACACAATACAATTGCTCATCACCTGCCGACCAATACCCAGCCCAACCCGAGCAGTGATCTGGGCCTTCCAGGTAGCTTCGCCACATTAATATATTGGGCATGACATGCTGTAGTATGGAATACCCCTTTGGCTAGTTTGGGTCAGGTATCCTATCTCTGCTCCCTCCTGGATTCTTGTGCCCCTCCTTACTGGCAGAGCATGAGAGACTGAAAAGTCCTTGATCAGGGTAAGTGCTACTTGGCAACAACTAAAATATCAGTGTGTTGTCAGCACTGTTCTCAGACTAAAGCCAAAACACAATGCTGTACCAGCTATTAGAGAGAAACTTAACTCTATCCCAGGACAGGCTAGAGGCAAAGTGGCAACAGCAGCAAAAAATCTTGAGGAGAATTATTTCTCTATGTGGTATTTTTAAATGGCTATGGCCAGCTGCAAATTACACTTGCTATTTATGCTCTTATAACAGTCTACATGGAGTACCTAATCCATTTTGTAGAAGAAAGCAAGCTGTGCCTGGGAAGTACTGACAGGACAATCAACACTCACTGGGCTATTTTGAGTAAGAGTGTTTAATCTATTGAAATGAACAGAAGCCCTGCTGGACACTCAAACAACACAGGACTGGCACCAGAAAACAAGCCTCATCATCTACATAACTGTAGAGAGCCCTGTGAGTTTTGTACCTACTGGAGACAAAAATGTGGATTAGTGTTAAGTCATGATTCTTCAACGCAGCAGCAACTTCAGGCAAGAGGAAGTTGATAACAAAAACTGGAACAAGAACTATTTTGACTTCCCTCAGGAAGGCAGATCAAGACCAAATGGGATAAGATTATGCTGATGGTACCATCTTCCAGAGCTTCTCTTTCCTCAGACTTACAACTCATAAGTACATACACAGAAATGCATGCCTAAGGAAACCCTTTATCAAATCTGTGCATCTTGTTCTAACATTGTACTATTGCTGAAAACAAGTAAACTCTGGAGGAAGACAATCTCAGCAGCCAGGAGTCTTAAGAAGCTTATGGCACTGATACACAGGAGCAAAAACAGGGGTTCCTCTTCCAAAAAGAAGTGTCAGAGTCTGCCCTGAGGAAGCATACCAGAGCAACACAAACCAGGAATGTCATCAATCACTCCCCCAGAACTTGTGAAACTAACACGCATTTGGAATTCAGGAAAGAGATTCATCACAAAAAAATTGTGTCTGCTCAAAGTGGAATGGAACCAGGTTGTGAACAGATGTAATGTCTCTGAACTCATAAAAGTGACAATATATCAATACAAGCAAAACTATAAACCAAAGCAAATGACACTTGCAGTTAGTTCCATTACTGCCAACAATGTGGACAGACTGGTTCAGGGTGGTGTGGTCAAGTGCTTATAGCAAAGGATAAAGTTTGGGTATAATCCCAGCTGAGACAATCACTACACTGACCTCAAGAAAGCCATCTGACCTCCTTATGCCTCAATCAACCAGATGGAAAACTGGATAAAAAGCAGGACTGGGTTGAAAACCAGATGTGCAGATAAATTGGGTCTTCCTGGGTAAATAAATTACAAAATACCCTACACAGAACATAAAGAGTTTGATGCAGGTGGGAATGGTTTATTTAGCACTTTATTATGTGTCTGATTAAAAAATGGCACTGGGGACTGAGATTATAAACACTGACAATTTACTTCAAAATACATTCACATTATCAGAATGAAATGAACTGGAAGGGAATGGAACAAGCAGAGAATACAAGACAAAAAAGTGAATTTTTATACGCAGAGTCCTCAGGAAGTCTCTAACTCATGCACAGAGGTATTTCACACAGGATATCTTCAACAAGTTCACATTCCCACCTGAGGAAACTTAAAAAGTCCTTCCATTCCTTTTTTAAAGGTCTAAGCTGAAAGCACAATTTTAAAAGCAATACAAACGATGTTACATTTTTATGAAGGTCTCAACTTGTAATGTACAATAAAAAAGACCATAAAACAATGGATGAAGGCACAGATAAAGAACAACTTCATATGTAGAGCAGATTTCACACAAAGACCTTCAATAGGTGATTTTTCAGATCATTCTCACTCTGAATGATTTAAATGTATCTGCTCCTCATAAAGCAAATATTTTGAAAACATTGCATCTTTAATTCCTTTAAGACATTCAGCATCCCTCCCATAAACTGGGGCAGCAAATGAACAAAGTCCTTTTAAAAAGTAAGCACACCTTATAAAGCATCATCTTAATGAAACCTCTAGTGCCATCTGGTTTAAAGCATGGAAGGGGATAGACACAGCCATAATCCCAGTTTTTGATCATGCCACTGATTAACTCCTAAGAAGTAATCTTTTGAATCTTAGTCTCAGCTTACTCATATATAAAAGGTATAATAATGATACTTTTAATTGAACCAGAAAGTGCAATGAAATAAACAAAATTTCAGTCACCACATGTAAAGATTAGGTTAAGTAGCCCTCATATAAAACAGGATCACAGACTTTGCATTCTTATCACTGACATTCTGAGGTAACTAACATAATATAACTAGACAGTGACAATAGCAGAACAAAAGCTAATGGGATGAAAACCAAGACAGTGACCTCAAAATATACAAAAAAGAACTTAGCGTCAATAGTGTTATATACATACACCATACATCACACTGCCCACATTTCATTAAAGGAAAAAACACATCTCACATTCTTCTCTCCTTCTCCAAAAAGAGTAAACTGGTAAAATACAGGAGTAGAATTAAGATCAAATGAAGTCAAATCTCAAAAAAAATCTTTATTGTGCTTTCTTTCAGACTTCATCTAAACATATACATGTACCTTTAAAAGGGCATACATTTCGTGACCAACAGTTCTGGCAAGATCTATTACAATCTGAAAGACTCAGGAAATCAATCAGATGATATTTAAAAAGCAAATAAGGGAATTAACCTCAGCTAGGATACTATTCCTTTACAATAGAAGGCAACTAATTGGACCTTCTGTTGCTCAGGTGGGTCTGGTGTAGTTCCAAACCAGGTATCAAAACCCATGCTCTAGGCAAGGATTATAATTCCTTTGTATCTGAATGGATCAGCATCTAAACTTCTTGGCACAAGGTATATTAAGTTTCAGCTCTCTAAAGTACAGAGGCCTTGACATTTGCCTAGTAAACATTTACTACACAGTAAATGGTACAAGTAGCAGTAGTATCAGAGCCTTAAACCACACAGTCATTGAAAAAAAAAAAAAGTGACTTTCTAAAGATACATGATGTATGGTCAAGCAGTAGGCAAGATCTAATTCCTAAACTTTCTCCATGTTAAAGTAAAAGATGTACCTGAAAAATAATTGCTGCTTGCATGCTGAAAAGCCAACTGGCAATGATAGATCAATGCCTGACTCAGACCCTACGCTTTTGAAGACACTTATCTGATGTTTTGAATTATTACTGACATAAAATGATGACTTCAACCGGACTAAATATACAGAACACCATCCTCCCACGTTTTCGTTTTTTTCCCCTCAAAGACGTATTAATGATTTAAGAGGAAATTATGCTTTAAAAAAGCTTACATTACATTATGTATTGCTTAAGAAATTATGCTTTAAAAAAAAGCTTACATCACATTATGTATTGCTTATTACCTATCTATTACATAGTGTAATGTAAGCTTTTTTGGTTAAGAAAAAAAAAAGTCTAATTTTTAAATATAAATGTTGACCTAACATCAATTATGGCAACACTATTTTGACCTCAAGTCTGTTTAAAGTATTCTCTCAAGAAGACCAGGATAATTTTTTACAGTCATCACAATCATTCACTATAAAGGTTTAAAAAAGTATGATTTCCACTCTCCCTGTTTATAGTCAATTGATATCTTTAATGATTGCTGAATCCACAGCAAGAAACAAAAACAGTGTTTAATGACCATGCATTAAATTTTAATTGAACCAGAGTTGTCAGAAACTCAGTCTGGTCAGTAACTAACCAAAACTGCCCATCCTGTGTTGCTAGCATACCCAAACAATATCCAAAAGTTACTCAAAGCTTTCAATACTACACTTAAAATAGACATTACCATGTGCTTGCTCAGCAGTGATTCTGTAAAGCCAGCAAGTCTCAGTACTACTTTGCATCACTCACTCAAAATTACTGCTTCAAAGGTTTGCTGACAGGATACTGCTAATTAATTTCATCACTGCTTTTCTGCCTCCTCCCATTAAGAAAAGAGATAATACTGCACAGAGTTCGCTAGCATGGTCTTTGCCAGGAAAAAAGGGAAGTGGGGTGGATAGGAGGATATTACCAGAACTGCCTTTCTGTGCTACAGTTAACTTAGTGCAGCTTCTTTTTACATGCCAAGGCCAGAAGGAAAATATTTTCTTAATCAAAGGCATAGCCATGTACATATGAAAGAACAGTATCAGTGGGCCACCTTAGACTGCACGTTTGAAGAATTGTTTTAAAACAAATGTTCATATGTTTAAGGTATGTTATTGTGAGATACTAAAATAGCCTCTTTTCACCCTGAGTTCCTACACCCTGCAGGCCTAGCTCCAGAGCATTCTTCTCCTGCCACCACTGTCTTTATCCAGGCAGAACTCAAACCTTATAAACTGGAATCTGTAACCTTATATCCACTTCTTAAAGATAACTGTGCTTTTAATATCACTAAGGATTCTCTGCTACAAAGATCAGTCTCACAGCAATATTTCTTCAGAAACAAACACCAAGACAGCAAAATTTTGAAGTTTTCATTCTGATGGGGAGTGGGTCATAATCTGCATTTGCTCTTAGAAGCAAATCTGCAACCATGTCACTATGAAACTAAAAGTCCTGTCATACTTTCAACTGTGAGCAATGGGATTATTTTGGGATCACTACTAAGAGGAAGCTTTCCAAGAAGTTTTTGCTTAGAGTGACATTATTCATAAGACAAAAAAGTTAAGATACTTTATTTGGAAACTATACTTTTGTTTGAGTCTTTCAGAAGGGGCTTTCACTCCTATATTACATAGTTCTTGGTCTGTAGCAAATGTATACATTGAAATAAAAGTGAGGGATATCCATAGAATTACAAGTTTGCTTTAAGCATTCTTTATTAAAAAAAAAGTCAATCCATTTTCTTTCCTTATGCCAATTTGTTTGCACGTCAGCTTCTCTGCGTATATAAACAAGCCTATGCAGACACAGTGGACTGTAACAGTGGTTTTACGGTGCTAAAAACTTTCTCCATAAAGAAAAGCAAACCCAATGTTTTATTACTTTTGTTATAGCCACACTAGCTGAATGTGGCTTGTACAAATTGTTTATCATCTTTGATAAAATTATGAGAGCAGAAGAAAAATGAGATTTCAGAAAGCACTAGAAAATAAAATCAAGATAAAGTTGTTTGTTCAGGATTTGATGGAAATTTTGTACAGAAAGGAAATGACTAGGCATAACTGAAGTACAGGAAAAAAACATGTCCCCAATGCTCAACCAATTTTTCATCACCATATTAAGTCTGCAGATCTCTGAAGATCAAAGTGTCTGAAGAGTTAAAATAAAACCCAAACAAATAAATAAAAACCCCAACAACCTAATGCCTAGATTTCCTTTAGTGAGATTTAAACCTGAATGACTTCTGGAGACTACAAAATATTATTAATAGCAGACAAGAAAGGGTTCACCTGTCTGCCTTTATATTTTATCATAAACTTGCACAAACTTCAGCTATGTCTGGAAGTCAAGCATAAATTAATCACGGAGCAAGCAGGTACAGCACAATCAAGTGTTTTCTTTATCTTTGAACCTCTCCCAGCTTGGACAGATGTGCCACTCTTCACTATGCTGGAAGCAAACAAAATAGGTGAGCTCCTGGAAATACAGCTTTCATATTCAGGCACCCAAAACAAGAGGCTACCAACCATTAAAATATTGCTTGAATTCAAAGATTGTATATTATGGTTAAGAAAGAGATAGTAGCAATGGGATTCTAAACATCATGTCTTCTGCAAAAATCCAACATTTTTTTTGCCCTTGTTTTTGGGCTTAAAAAAAAAAAAAAAAGTCCCAAATCACTCAAATGCACAAAAAGTTAACAGAATTCTCAAAACACTCAGACCATAAAAAAATAGAGAGCTTCTCTTCTTCAAAGACCTAACAGTCAAAGAACTGAACTCCCTTTAAGAGTTTAGATTCTCTGCACACAAGAGTCGGCCTGCACACATAATTTAGTGCAAGCAGCAGCCAAGGAATAATCTTCTGATGAGATTAAAGATGACCTTGTGACTACTGCATGAGATTCATTAGGTGGGGAAAAGGAAAAAAAGTAGACGTTATCACTGAAATGCACTAAAATACATTGAAAGTAGGCATTATCATTCTGTTTAAAGAAACCAAACACAGAAAAAGTTTTTCTATGGTAGCAAAGGGTCAAGAAAATAACACATGAACAAACATTTGGAATTTTAAGAACTTGCATGAGGGCTATAAATGTTATACCATCTCACTATAGTGGCACAGAACACAGAAGTGAGCAACCTCACAGGTACTACATTGAAAACTTAAAAATACGTAGAGATTACTGAGGACATACGGGGAAAAATAATTACCTTTTCCCCCAAGAAGTGCACACAAACAAACACAAAGTTGTACAAGAACCAACAGTCCTCATCTATCTTCAGCATCTTACCTGTAATTTTACTAATATAAAGTAAAGCCAGAACTATGCCCCACAACTTCTAACTTCTCTTGTTTCACTCTGTACCAAAACATGGTAAGTATTCCATCCTTGAAAATTAATCATATCTGTGAAGAACTCTGAGCAACTAAGCAGAAAGGAGAAGCTTGGCTCTATTTACAAGTTACTTTGCTAATCAGCAAATGGGATACATAAACAGGGATACATAAAAGCTTTTCTGCAGTTTATGCAAAACTGAGCTTTATTTAAGTTAAACAAATGAGAATAGCAACCTTCAGTTTTGTGTTTGGAGCAAAGAGCTCAAGGCAACCTAAGGAGTTCAAACATTAAGACTTGAGTTTGGATCAGAGCACACTTTTGAAGCATACCCTCCTACCATGCTCGATTCCGAGAGTGGTTTCAGAGCACAAACTGGATTCCTTCTAGATTAACCAGACGGTAGGATCCAGAACCTGCCTACTGCTCTGCCAATGGATATTTGGTCTTGAGCAGACTGAAGGGAAATACATGGAATCAGCACCCCTAAAAGTGTATAGCATGGAATAAGCACCCCTAAAATATGTATTTGCTGTACACATCTGTTCCTACTAGATCACATTACTTTGTAATAAAGAGATAGCCTGAGAAAAGTCTCCTTCTCAGCACAGGTCATCCAAGGCTTTTTTAACCTCACCTGTGGTTAAAAATATGCTCTTGGGTGCCACAAAGACACACTAGCACTGTGGGCAAAGGGGAGTACAGCCAGACTACATACAAGTCATCCCCATGACTGAGCTAGCTGCCAATCTAGCTCAGAAAGACAGCATTTCCTGTATGAACTCCTACCCACAGCACCAGCAGGGCACAAGCAGGGGTGGAAATCTCAGCTGCAGCTGTCCACAGCTTCTTCCATTGCAGCCAGGGAGCATACATGGTTAGCTTCTCAGGGTGGAGGGCTCTTGCCCTACTGCGACTGAGAGCCAGGAATTGAGCAGACACTTTAAGGTCATAGGGGTGCTTTCTCCCATTGAAGGTTACAACAGTCAACTGCAGCTGCATATTTGACTTTATTTTTAATGAAGACATATATCTATGGCATGAGAATAGTTTTGCTTAACATTAGCCAGTCTTTTTCCTTCCCACTGCAACAGAAGTGATGAGTCCCTAACTTCATTATACAAGGAGATGGATACTCTCATTCTTTCTGTGGTGCCCCAGGTGGACTAGAAAAATCTCATTAACAATCTATCAATGAAAACTTTTAAAAGAAAAGCTGAAGTGTAGTTATTAATGCAGTTAACATTACTGCAGCTGTGTGGCAGTATGAACTGAACTGACAGCTCTAGAAATCGTGACTAGCTAACAATAAATAATGCTGTCCTTGCAGCAAGACAGGATTGATTTTTTGTTACTAATTTCTGCAGTTCTGTGAAGCGCTGCCAGTTTGAAAAAAAAAAAGGGAAAAAAGGAGCAGGGCAGGCCTGTTGGCTACTTCACAACAGAGTAGCTGCAGAGCTAACACACTAGAAGATAATTAACTTTTAAAAAAATTTAAAAAGGAAAGTAATTTCAAAGACACAAATATAACCACTAACTCCAGTAAGTACAGATATAAGCAGGAATGATAACAAAGCATGTTTTCTCTTTTCTGAGTTACAGGGTAGCAGGAAAAGCAGCTAGAACTTTTTGTAACTGCACTAAAGCAATCTTTTTACAAATTTCTCAGCCTTTGAGAAAGAATGCAGGCAACTCTGCATGAGAGGATTAAGCATTAGCAACAAGCCACATTACTAACTGAAGTCCTGCCCCCCTGTCCCCATTTTATAAAGACACAAGAGAATTTTTAAAGCTATGAACAAAATGCAACAATACACAGCTCTTCTCCTAAAGCCAGGCATTTCCTGCAGATCAGTAGACTTTGCAACGGTGTTCTTTTAATAAACAACTTGGCTGTACCACAATTAAAGAAACTCCCAAACCTCTAAATATGTAATATTAAAAGCTGTACTTTGGGACAGTTTAGTGTTTAGCTCAAAAAATCTGGACTCCTGTATCAATGGTACAGATGCTACTCAAAAGTGAAACAGAATGGAAAGTTCCAAGAACAGTCTCAAATGCAGGTGATCAAAGGGACTTTGTAACTAGGCCAATAAGCAATAGTGCATAGGAATTTCATCACTAGCAACTAATATTCCAAGAGGCATTAGAAGCGCATCACTTTGATCTATATCCCAATACGTGTCATCACAACAGGCAGGAAACACCTACCTAGAGAGGTAACAATAAACTTAAGTGTAGCCAAAAGGAGATGCCTGTAACTATAAATTAGAAATTGACACATAATTAATATTAAATCTCCTTGAAAGCGATATGAAAAATATGATCACCAAAGAGGCAAGTAGAGATAGATACAGCTGCATGTAGGAGAAATCTATCACCAAAAGTTGCCAGACAAAAGCACAAGAGAAGCACAGCAAACTGTAAATATGCAAGACATACTCCCAAATACCTAAGAAGGATGACTGTCAAAACATAAAACAAAACAAGCAGTACTGGGAGTACAGGAGACCACCACTAGTGGGGGCTGGAGCATGGTGATAAAAAACACTGGGCTTTAAGTAACAGTAGAAGAAATACTGGTTCATACTGGTTCTTACTTCACTCACAGAGCTCTCAAGCATGATGACCTTGAATTCCAAGAACCACCAAGGGCCATCACTACCACTGTTAACTGTACAGCATCAGTTCTGTGGTATTGTATGCTCACATCTAATTTACAGTATGTGTTAAAGACTAACAATTTGGGGTACACAGTGATGATTAATAACACGCATGAGTTAACCTCTAGCGAGATGTGTGCTGTGAATGAATGAAATTAACAGTTTTAAACCTTGCAACTAGCCTGATCTGCCAGCCTTCTAACCTTCTAAAACACTCCTATCACAACACTCTCCAATTCCATGGTATCTATTCATCTATAAACACACATGCAAGTGCATATATTCAGTCCCAACACAAGTTTCTTCTGTCTGCACATGTATCTGTGCATCTGAAGGTCCTGTTGGTTTAGGAGCCGAGCAATTCAGTCAACTTAGTGCTGTGCCCATGGTATGGTGCCCAAAACAATTGCAGGGTGGGAAAAAATGTCTATGTTTCCCATAACATTATATTTTGTGAATCCATTATTTCAAGTCTGGCACAACACTGATGTAGGGACAATATGGAACTAACACAGCTTCTAGGCAGGAAAGCAGCTAGCTTGGGTCTGGGTCTATTTGCGCTATAGAAAGGAACTTGAAAGAGAGAGCATCCATGCACAAAAGAAATGATCTCAAACCACAATGACGTTAGAAATGTTTGCAAGCATATCAATGTATAAGCCAGCTGCCTCATCACTAATTGGTGACAAATGCTCTCCTGAAAACATTACTCAGTGGTCCCAAATGCAACAACTTGCACTTTTAAATTATAATCCCTTTCTAGAAGCACATACTATATAGCAAGTTTAATGAGTGTTAGCTCTTCCTTTTTTTCCTTCATAGAAGCAGGATGAAGTGTCAAACACTGTATTAAGTTAGAATAACCCTATACTAATCACCCCTTGCTCTCACAAGTTTACAGGCAATTTTCATTCTAAACACAGCTATAATAAATCAACATTAATATTAGTAATGTGCCTCAAATCCAGAAAGATTTGCACAGTATGAATTTGACATTTTTTTCAGCCATTAGCTCATTAGTAGTAGTTTGCCCGTTTATGCAGAATGGAATCTTAACACTGATCCTTTAACAGTTCCTTGTAGAAATGTCTCCGCAGGATGAAGCCACCCTCCCACTGAGGATGGCATTTGATCTGTTTGGAACAAACTCATCATCCTCTTTCACTAGATACTGAAGACTCAAAACTCTCTGCTACTTTTGTTCTCAATTAACTCGGCATAATTCATATTTAGCTCAAGATCTTTAATACTGCTTTTAGCATGGAAATCCGTATGAAGTATCTACAAGAAACTACAGAAGCAGCATAGTAGAGCAAAATGTTGAAATATTACTACACACTTTTTCCACATCTACAAGATTTTATATTGCATGCAGCCATCATACCTACTTTTTAATAGCAAGAAATAGACTATCATATCCTCAAAGAGTAGGATTCCTCTGTTTTCTTTTTTTCCTGGAAGAGAGTAAACTAAGAAATAAGCGGGTACCCACTGCTATGTTTCACATATAAGAGAGACACAGGCATGTGTTCTGGGATGTCATGTGCTGCCACCAACACTGCAGCTAACTACACAAAGAATTTGGTTTCATACCTGAAAAAGGTCCCTCAGCCATCAAGATCAACAATGTTCACCCCAACTACCTCTTGAAAGTTACACCCCTTTTCTATTTCAAACAATTGTTTTGTTTCTGTGAGGGGAAAGGCAGTCACAGGAGACAATTTATGCTAAAAGGAACACTATGAAAAGACTTGCAGTCAGACTAAAGATTACTTACAGGAATAAAAATACTCCTATATGAAGAAAAGCATCATTGGACAATATATAAACAAGTCTGGACAAATGGCTAATCTTCCGTCATAGCTTTGGAAGTAAAGCATTGGCAAGAAACTAAAGGAAAACTCTTCAAACACTAAATGCCCAAACTAGAGACTCTCACACATACTTAGAAAAAAAAAAGTTTGTTTATTAATGCTACTTCATTTTACTACATCATTTCTCCTTGATAAATGCAGCCTCATTATGACATATGGTTTTCTCATGTGAAATTCCAACGCAGACTTGATTCAAAGCAGAATACGCTCAGCCCTTGAAGTTCTGCTCATACACAGCTCTTTAAGTCAAATCATGTAAAACCTTCAGCCTTTTGATGACTTGCACCTGTCTTACAATATCTTTTAAGAATCCCTGGCTACACAGAAATTGCTTCCCCCCCATCTAAAAATCTCTTCTGCAGCACAGTTTTACTTCAAGTTTGCCAAAAACACACCAACAGGAAGTATGGCATAAAGAAATCTAATCCAATCACTGAGCAGACAACTGTGTAATGCAGTCGAATAAAATGTACTCATCCAAATCAGTCACATCATGTTTTCTCCAAACTAGTAAACAGCTGCAGACACAGTCTGTTTCCTATCAAACGTTCCGTGTATAACAAAACTATACCTTGTATCTCTGACGGTTCACTAGTAATTTTTCAAAACCATGACTTTCAAAGCATACGACAACTATGTTTTACTGAAGAACTCAGACTGCTCAAGCCACAAGTTGATAGACCCGTCCAGAAACTCTAGTGTAGATGCCAAAAGTCTGCTGAATGTCAGTATTTGCCAGCATTTTTATTATTATGAATACAAGTGCAGATCAACTTCTTCAAAGAAGAAACACACTTCAAGCGTGACAGAGAAGGAAAAGCTCTCAACTCCTTCTATCACAGCACAAGAGCAGAGAAAATAACTCCTTTACCGCTGTCTGGAAATGGTATCCCAAAGGAGTAGTCTTAGATGTGTTTAAAAGGTGGAGAAGCTTAAAATATAAAGACACATCTTACATTCAGGTCTGTGGCATCAACAGTACTAAAATAACTAGCAACTTCGAAAAGCTCGTAAAATTTTGACTGCCACAAGCATGAAAACTACCCTTAGTGAGGTTGCTGAAGTACAAAACTCCTTCTCATAACTTTTTGTGACTTATTTTCAATTCATTCACAAGAAAATATCCTTGCATGCATAAGGCAATACAGAAGAAGCCAGCTGGACCAAGACATGTTTTCAAATCTCTGAACAGCATCAAACTATTTTGAGCTTAAATCGGATATTTACTGTTTTTTGCTTGACTACATAAATGAATTCCTAGCCCTTTAAAATTTAACTGACTCCTAAACATGCCGATTTTACACTAATGTGACTGTTATAAACTAAAATTAAGTGCATACTTTCTCTAACCCAGAGTAACAACAGACAGAATAATAAATTGGGAATTAAACAGGAAACAATGACCCAGACACTAATCTCTCACACAGAGGACAATGGAGACTGGTCTAGTAAAAAATGGGATATCAGTGACTGAAGTTTTATCCTACCCTATCCTATCCTAAAACTCTTCTCCATGGCTGTAGCCTGAGTTCCCTGTGGCACAGAACTCCAAAAGAGTTTCCCTGCTGTTATTGTGATGCCCTGTGGAAGCACAGTAAAAGAGATTTGGAGTTAATGTCACTTTTAGAAGCATTAACTGCAGTTATGATGTCCATATGGCATAAAACACAGAAAACACTCAAGAACCGAGGGTTCCTTCTCTGCATCTGGTTACCTATGGTAAGAATTGCAAAGAGCCCATGCATTTCATCCATTTGAGAGTTCTTGAAATTTACCTGATAAAGAGTTCTAACTGCAGCACATACTGCTTCAAGGATCCCAAATATGCATTGCTTAAAAGAGAAAATAATCTGCCCATAAATTACCAAACACTTTCATTACCCTTTGAAAGTGAAGTGGAATATGTTAACTTTGACACACTGTCTTTGTAATTACTGGAGACTGCTGTCACAGTATTGTTAGGTAATGAATGAATTCTTGAATATCGTAAATAATCATAAATCCAAGTTCTAGAAAAATTTTGGTGGTATGCTTAGTAAAATTATTTGCTGTGCTGTGACACAACAGATAAGGTAAATGGTTAGAGCTCTGATTTCCAGTATTCAGCCCCTATGGGCAACTGATTCATTAGAATTAGAAAACTTGGTGAGACTCAGGTTAATAGAACAAGTAACTTCCTTGGATTTCTTTTTTCTAAATATAATTCATATATTAAGGAATGTGTGCTATGCTTGATGCATGACTTCAGGAAAGATTAACTGCAAATAACTAGCAAACAGATGTATGGCCTGTTTTCCAGTATGTATGGAAAGACAGACAGTCCATAATGTAATGTCTTGAATTTCAGCACTAATATAATAGAAGGTTTCCTGCTGACTTTACATCAGCTTGTGGTACAGGTGCAAAGGACTTAGGTTACTGGCAAGCATAAGGAAAATTAATCTAGAAACCAGAAGAGCAGCTTCTCACATTCCAGAAACAGTTTATAAAATTAATTGCAATAGCATACACATCAACTCCTGATGTGTAACCAGCTATGCTATCATTGACCAATACAATCAGAATACATGGAAAAAGGCAAATATTTCCCTCCAAAGGTAATTGATACAGACAGATCATATAACCAGTACTGGGAATTGGCACATCCAAGTTATTCCTGGAAATTAATGGGTCTCACATAAGAACAAAAATGCCTGTTTTTATTAAAAAAAAAAAAAAAGAGGAAAAACATCAGTCTTGCGAGAAGCTTCATCTGAAATGAAAATAATTTATCTTTTAGCTACTACTGCAAAAGCTGTAATTTACAGTAGATGAATGACTAATGTCTCTTAAAGCTATGAATATTCATACAGGCTATATTTTAGCCCTATGCTTTAGGTGTTACAGCTTCCTGAAGAAATCACAATTGGCTCATTAAAAAGAAAAATCAGATACCAGAACAACTTATTTTAGTAAAAACTTTCACAAGCCAAGAGGAAAAAATAAAGCCGAGCTTTAGGCATCTACTGTCAACAAAGCCACAGCCCAAATAGCTGAGGAAACTGTCACAAACTAAGTAACTTCTTTTAGCACCTAAAAAACCCCAAAACCGCATACCCTAGCAAACTAGCTAGAAAGGTTTCAAAAATCTTTCTGGATGACACAAGACACATCCTAGTACAGAGGGAAATAATGGATATGCATATAACCACAACTGTTATTTGAGAAAATTTTGTTTATAGAATTACAGATAATATTTTTTTCCCCCTCGGAAAGGTTATCTTGCCCCTTAAAATACTAAAGCTGCAGGACTAAATCACAACAGACGTTGTCAAGAGTATCTACATAAGTATACTATATCAAGCAATTCAAAGCAAATTAAAACAGCTCCATGCATGCTTTCTCAAAACAGTCAAGAGGCAGCAGGCAGCCTGGGTTGCTTCTCATCTGACACCAGGATACACACGTTCAAAGAACAGTGTGAGAACTGAGTGAAAAAGGAAAGCAAAGAGCTTCTGAGGCTTTAACTATTTCTGGAACTTTCTATAACAGTAACCTCATGCAAAACTGTGTGAAGGGCTGTAATCTATACCACACATGAAAAGCCCTTTGCACCTGAATACCTTTCTACCTTAAGGAAAAATGGAAGCCGTACTTGCCTAACATTCCTCTTCAACACATACCATCATACAAGCTTAAGTTCACAAAAAGCTAACAAGCAGGTATGGGCCATTTCACATTTAGATTTACCTCTGCAAGACAACACTGTTAGCATCCTATTGAGGAGTTGCAAGGCTCAAAAGGCTACAGATCCAGTATTACTCCTTTTATACAAATCGAACTTGGGATGAGTCACATGAAATATATCTGTATAGTTCCTGATCAAACACAGCCCACCTGAGATGCCCAATGTTAACTGGGAAGACCCTGGGAAGACGCATAAAAACCCGCTATTTTACTGAGTAATCATCATCTCAATGCCTTCATGAACATCACGAGAGATGAAATCTAATGTTTGCAATAAACTTTTCAGAAACTAGAATAAAGAGACTTTGGATTTCTCTAAATGTGCTTTGTAGTTATATATTTGTGTCCTCTGGAAATAACCAGTTAGCCTATGATGTCTTGCTATTCCAAACTGAAATCATATTACTCTTCTTCCACTCTTTTCATTTTCTGCATTACATAATCTTTAGGACAAGATGCCACTTCTTTGCTCCTAAGATACTACTGACAGACTTAAAACTGCAGTTAACACTTTTAGCAACAAGTCTAATGGGAATTTTGTTTGTTTGAGTCTTTAAAGATACAGCTCAACAGTTCCATACATCCCAGTATGAAAGCAAATATTCTTGACATCCGGCCTTTGGACCTTGTTTTGACCAAAGCCTTGCTGAACTGACTGTATTGACTCAAATGTAAATCACTGACTAGCACCCTGGCATATGTATCTGACAGCCTGTCCACTTTCTAGTTAATAAATAAAATACATTTTTGCGTATGAAAAACACACACAAATTCTGTGCGTTCTAGTGAAAAGTTGTATTTCAGCATCTGGCAGGCGTACAGTCTTCAAATTAATTCTTAGGAAGATATTTATCCAGTCATAGGTCTGATTTTATTTTAAAGAAAACCCAAAACTTGTATTACAAGACAGACAGCATGAGTTACAAAAGTTTCAGTTTTAAGCAAGTTCCCCATAATCCTTCTGGCTTTTAGAATTGTATGGAAATAAGTACTCTCTCTTACAGGCATGTGTTTTGTCTGAAAAACAGTGTCTGTAGGTTAAACATTAACAGAGTAAAATTTATATAAACCAGTAAAAGTTAGACAAAAGTCTGGGATTTTGCCATAGATGACGTGAAATTATGGTGAATGGATCTGAGTTTAGATTGATACCTTACCTGACTGGCTTTCCTTCTCGTAGCAAATCTTCCAGACTCTCTTCACAGTGCTCAGCAGCCACCACCAGTCTCTCTAATTGAAAAAAAGTATAAGAGGAGTAGAATCCAAAGAAGACAGTGGGAGTACAGACTTCTCAGTCTACCTATTTGGCAGATATAAAATGTTTCATGTGTTGCAGGGAAAATTACACATAATTAAATGTCGAAGATGTACAACTTCTGGATATCACCACCATTTTCATTCATGGGATACAGAAGATTATCTTTCCTCCTTCCTCATGCAAAGCACTGTCAATCCATCTATCCAGTAACCCCCTAACAAATGCTGAATCCCCCAACCAATGTCAATCAAATCTGACTTAAGATTTGAGGTCTCGAAGAAGATAAACATCTACATATTTGCAGGAACCTGTGAATGGGTTGTTGAGAGATAGACTCAAAGTAACATCAGCTTTGAGAAAAGGGGCTTGGAGTGAGCACAGGAGTTTTAGTCCTGATGAACCAACTAGCACATTACTAGCTCTAGTATCTTTTACCCAACAAATAGTGATAGGACTGGCAGGGATCCCACATGTTCCATAGATTGATGGGCTGTCTCTGAATACTGACATTTACAAGAGAAATAACAATAAATTACTATGCATAGGGTTGACGAAAACTTTGTCAGTGTCAGAATGATGAAATTTGCACAAAATCTGCCACATTATCTGAAAGTGATTAACTGCTGCTTAGCCACTGGAAAGAAAATGGTCTCCTGACTTCAGGGTTAGACATTTTATTTGCCACCCTTCAAGTTACTTCAATTATGAGAAGATCGTTTCTCCTTCATATTTATACACACTCAAACTTTCATGTCATTGACTCTTCACTGCCAAAAAGGCTGTGTTTTCCTATTTAACTGTATCTTTTACTTATAAAATGTTAGCTAATGTTTCTTAACCTTTCATCCCAAAGAATGTCGTAAGAAAATCCCAGTTCCTGTTTCAAAAGGTACTAGAAAAAACAAGATGAAAATGAATAAACTTTCTAGATCTCCTGATGGCAGAAAATGAAAAATATGCAAGTTTGAGAGCAAATAAAAACACAAAGAACCCCCACCCCCCAGAATACTTCCATGTTTGGAGTCAGCAATATCCTAAAGATTTGAAACATCCTCTCATACTACATCCTAAAAGGGAAAAAATTACTTTCTCTACTTTATGAGACCCTGTAGCTAATCAAATACATACAATCCAGTTTCATGTGGGAACATTGCGATTTAAAAGTTAAAGATGGCAACCACTTAAATTGTCACAGGTGTTCCAGCCTTTTTGTGACAATTGCTGTATTCCTGCTGAGCTTGCAACAGAATAAAATCATCTGGAGTAGAAAAAAAAACCCAAACAACTAAAGCCTATTTGAGTTAACTATAAGTGTGATAACAGTTACTAAGGAAAAAAAAAAACAAAAACGTACAGAATGAAGTAATTGCTAGGGGGAGAGATCTTAAAGAGCTAGAACAGAAAATAAATAAATAACGGAAGCTTGCAGCCAAGACACAAAATAACTGCAACAGCAAGATCAGCTGCAATGTACAAGAAAAGTAACTATGACATGAAAATGTTCACAATATTAGAACGTGGGTGTAGGAGGTCAGTGTCAAAAATACATGTATTTCAACATCCTACACAAAAAACGTGGCACAGCAGCTGAATATAAGAATTTTAGTGAGGTATAAAAAGAAGAAAGTTCTTGGCTTTTATCACTTAGCATATCATAGAACAAAAGAGGACGGACAATTAATCCCTGCTTTGATTCTGTATAGAAGAAACAAAAGCACCAGTACCACCAGTCACAGCAAAGGTATACAGTCATTTTGAGGCTAAAAGCCAGCCACTTTCTGGTGCTATAAAGGCAATATACTGCTAGGTCACCTTTAGATATGCTATCACAAAAACATCACTGTAACCATACATAAAATTTCCTTACTAAACCGATACTCACCATGTTTGCCTCTGGTAATGTCAACATACTGGCAAAGTCTGGGATGGGTGATTGTTTTAAGGATTTGAAATCTCCCCAGAATTTTGATGGAGTTAGGTGTCAGAGGAAGGCCATTACTTCCACAAACATCATGTGGCAGAGCAGAGGCAAAAAAGGTGGAGGCACCCATCTCAGTGTCTTTTAAAGGAAACATCTTTTTCGCACAGTCTTAAGCCCTTCGGAGCAATTTGCGTTCCTTAAAAAGAGAACAGAGAGTAAAGATTTATCTGCAAAATAGACTTGTGACTGAGCTTACTAGCTGCTTACTAAGTAACACAATTTAAAAGGCTTGGGGAAATGAGACTTTTTGCATAATAAAAACAGCAATAACAATACAATGCTGCTGCATCATAAGCACTACATTTGAAGATCAAGAAACAGTGATAGTTTTAAGAACAGATCTAAGAACCAAATAAAACTATTTTAAAAGCAGATAAAAGTTTTCATACAGTCTTCAGGTGACTACTGTAATACAATAGGCTATTGATTAAAAAGCAGTAAAGACATGAAACAAACTCTTTTAAAATACCTTGTTTGCAGCAGAAAATTCCCATAAAAAACCTAAAAAGTTTTTTCTGTGACTCTTGAATGACCCCATGACAAGTTGCACACAGATGCCCAGATACGAAACATATTTACCAAGTTTATGAAAATGTAAATTATGGAATGTACCCTCTGCTTTAACTATTACAGTCCAATTTAAAATACAAAGCAAATATAAGACTCTCATCTGTATTTTTCCCTCCGAATACAAACATGAGATATACCCATTTAAATGCTAATATACATTATCACTTTAAATATAAATGCACAGTATTAAGCAATCAAACTTAAAGGAAGAAAATCTGAAACAGCATTGAGCATTGGAGTTTTCTAGTAGTATTTTTTGTATTAAAGGTCTCATTTGTAAAGATACAATGCTTTCATATCTCATGAATATTTAATATCTTCTGGAAAGGATTTATTTTAGGATGCCAACAATGCAATTTAGAGTTAGAATGTTCCATTGGAAAGACATATATTGGACTGAATGCAAGCACAAAGACTTACTGGCATGCAGCAAGTTCCAACTGGAAAACTTTAATTATTTGTATTAAGACTCATATTCTTATAAAAACATCATGTCTGCCAAATGAACTACCTGGCTTCAGAAAGAAAATATATATTAATCAGGAAAAAAAAAATCTCGATTTAAAGAATGAATTATAATCTTGCTTGGCACAACAGTTCTCAAATAATTGCTCTAAAATAAAAGAATGTTAATGTGATCACAGTTGAGGAGAGGAAGAGTAAAATTATGCCAAACAGTGAGATGCATTATGTCTCTGAAAAGTAAAATATGTAGGGTGCAATATTTACTCAGAGAAGAAATGTTTTCATTTTTACTGCAGAAAAATAATCTTCTAGATAATACTTCTCTAATACACTGCATCTGCATTCAGTGGACATTTAGAAAGGAATTTTTATTCAAAATGTTAAATATCAAGTCAATAACTATTCTATTAAACTTTTCTTGTACTGTTGAGCACTTGGCCTACAATAATGAATTAGACCACCTGCAATGCTTTCAACTAGACAACCACAGATTTATCATTTACTTCCTTTGGTTAGGAAGCACACAGACAAAAAGGAAGACATGATATAAGCAAACAATATATCCTGTCAGCCACCTAAAGGAACCAATAAAGAATTTTAATATATATGCATTAAAACAAGTTCTCTTAGTATAGTGTTCATTTTGTGCAATCTGCTAAAGCAATGAAAAAAACCCCTCTCTGATGATGGAGAACAGCTAGTTCTGTCAATACCCACCTTCACAACTTAACTCTGATCTCTGTCCTTAACTCTCAACTTCTACAAATCCCAGGGGCTGACTTCAAAAATAAACCAAGTAATAAAAAAAAAAACCACCAAACTTAATCCCTCCAACACCTTTAAAAAAGGACATATATTACAGCTAAAGTGAAAGGCGTTGTTTTAATGAAATTATTTCAGTCTAGTCATTTATCCAGTACCTTACTGACATTTCTAAGTTCAAACAGAAGTGTTACACGTATTTTAAAACTTCATCTGAAAAAAAGCTCATCTAACTATTTTTAAATCGTTTTTTTTCTTTTTTTTTCCTTTTTTTAATCCACATCAAAGTCTGGCACAACTATAAACAGACAGAATGCTGCACATTCTCCTCATGTTCAAGGCATGCAATTTCACACCTTAAAGTCACCTTTTCTATACAGAAAAGATACATATTGCATTAATTTTATGATTTGGAGGAATGAATTATGGCCTGTAGAACTTCCTTATTACTTTGGAATAAAAAGAGGAAGAGAAACGTTTGTTATTTTAAACTGACACCAGAAACAGATAAGGTAAATTCAATTTTGGGACTGAATACTGAAAATTCAATTCTGATAATCTGGAACAGTGAGGATGGAAGAGCAAACAAAAACTCGTCTTATTACTGTCAACTAAAATTACTGAGCTGTTGTTTCCAAAGTACCATTTATTCCATATATGTCTATCACATCTGCAAAATAGGTCTGACAAAGATCAGAAGTCCAGAAGTGGCCTGTTTTGCATCCAACCTCTCAATGATCTTCTCTAGCCCATTGCCTCCATCCAAATCTCCCTTAGCAACCTTTACAGTACACAAAGCCACTAACCAACATTCTCAACAAAATCCACCATAAGCAGAAGAACTTTACAAATTCCTAGTTAACATTCAGATTAGCTCTACTTCAGCAATCTCCCACTTGATAGCTTTTCCATGCCCAGCACTGAAAAACAAAATACAAAAACCTGTCACCTACAGAGCAATTTATTTGCTTCTCTGAATACCTACTCCTCTCAAAGAACAAATATTTTTTCTTCAGAATTCAGCATTTTATAGCCATCATTTACAACTTTTTCACTGCCCTGCGTTAAGGCAGTAGAGTCACTGGGCACTAAGAACTTTGCCATTAAAAAAACCCAAAACATAAATTTGGCTCTCAGAAGCAAACATTGCACATACCAACCTGTATGAATCCATTCTGTGAAACACATCTGTGGTTTATAAAGGATCCACATGCAGAAATAAAGACAACTAGCCATGTGCTAATACCTGATAGCCATTTTAAATGGCTAGTTATTTAAATGCCTCCTGAGTATCCAGGTGTAAATGTCCCTTGCCTAATGAAGGCAATTTTTCAGAATTAAAACATAATTATAATCAGTACTGCTATTGAATTATTTTTAAAGCAATTAAGAACAATTTCAGGAGAGCAGGTGGCCTGAACATCCTATGCTTACCCTGGTTTTCATTAAATCACAGTATTTTCAACAAAGTGAGATATTTTATATGAAGAAATTCTTTCACAAAATATCTTTTCTTCTTCTTCTTCAAATATTCCTGTTGCAGCAAGAGTAACTACTAATTTGACAAAGTAACTGAAATAAAAGGTGCAATTTTAGCTACAGTGTTGCTACTTCAGAAGAACACAAAACTCTGTGATTTGCCTCTCACTGTGCAGCATCACTTAACTATTCATAAAGTTTATTAAAATGCAGAAAAGAAATTGAAAAGATGAATTCAGATTCCTGTGGAATGGAGCATAGAAAGTAAGTATTTGTTAGGACAACCACAAACAGTGAGTTGGGACATACTCACTTCATAATAAAAAGTATTAATTTATCAGCTTAATTTTTGCAGGGGGTGACGGAACTCTGGGTTAAATTTAGTTTACCTCACAAATCTTTTTTTCATCTGCAGTATAAACACCTACTACAAACACCATAAGGTTGCATAAAAATCTAAATGTAATCAGAATTGTGTTTAATCAAATGTTTTGTCCTGTGGCAAAACATCAAAATGTTTTCTTTTACAAAATTTTCTAATTTTTCTAACATTCATTGAAGTAAGAGGTACTCTACCTATAGAAAAAGAATAACTAGGGAGTCATGGGCAGGTAATTACAGGCTATATGCACGTCAGGCATACTTTAAAAACAAGTAAACAAATTGTTGTTTTGTCCAAACTAATACATTCAGTGCAGGAAAGAAACACTTCAGATCACAGTTATACAAATTTTGTAATAGATAAATAACTATGCCAGAATTTTCATTATAATGCTATTACTTGAGATCAACAGAAAATGAAAACCAGATTTTGAAAAGGTTCCAATGTCATTATTTTGTCTTCAATACACAAATTTCAAAAGAAAAAAACACAAAACGCATAGAAGTATCACAGTGGCTTTGGCATATGTGGCTAACAAATATTTGAGGAGTTATTTCATGAAAATACTAAATGGTAATTCCTTTCCCTACTGTTGTGGGGATAATAAAGCAGCACTTAAGTGAAATGTAAGACAACAGCAAAGATTAAAAAACACTCTATCTCACTAGTATTTGGAGAATTTTGTGACAAGTACATTAAAACATCCTTATCCCATACAGGTGCTTGCATAAGTAGAGTTCCTGGTGTTGTTTGCAGCATTTACAACATTACTGCATAGAATAAAGTGCTGCTGCTCTGAAAGCCAGGCCTAAGGGTTAGCGAAACTTACAGACACCTCAAGTTTTGCATCTGCAGCTAGGACGAAGAAATTATAGCATGAAGAAATTATAGGCTAATGTGGATAGATTCTAATAGTCTAATTGACTCTCTGTTTTATAAACCTATTCTTTCTTTTAGTTGTTTATCAGTGTCTTGGTTACTGCCAGCCTGCCTGTTCCGCTACATCGGTGTCGTTATACACATAAAGGTGTCATGTTAGCACTTGATACTGCACACATTATCCACGGCTGTTCAGGAATTCAGTGGAAGTCAGATTTAACCAGGCTGCTGAAGGACTGCTGAAAGTGCCGGTAACCCCGAGCCGCTCCAGCAACCCCCAACGCCCTACGGAAACGCGAGCAGAGCCCCCCGCGCCCTCAGGCGCTACACCCACGTCACTTCACAGCTCGAAAAGGCGCGACCCGGCGGCGCCGCCTTTCCCTCCGGCCCAGCACGCCTCACGGCGCTGCAAGGCAGCGCTCGCCCCGCGCCCCCGCCCCACACACCACTCCCTCGGCGCCTCTATCTCCCAGCGACCACGGGCGAGGGCTGCCGCCCTAAGCACAGCCAGGTAGGAGAAAGGAAGGAGAGAGGAGAAGAGGGAAAGGGAGGAGGGCCGGGACCTAGACAAGGAGGTACCTCCCCGAGCGCCGCCGCTCCTGCCGCGCGCCCCTCCCCTGAGCGCGGCAGCACCGCCCGCTCTGCTCCGTGGCGTCACTCCTCGCAGACAGAGCCAGAAGGACCCCGGCATAGGAGTGTCTTCTGCGGTGCCTGACCTTTCTCCTTTTCGGGCCTTTTAAAAAAGAAGAGTTTTATAGTTCCCCTAACGCCACTTGTGTGTGTGTGCTCTATCGGTACTCTGACAACGACATGTTGAGCATCCTGGCCGTAAAAGCAATGCTTGCTGCTGGTACTGAAGCTTTCCTAGGCGCTTTCTTTATAAGCTTCAGGCGCTCACGCTGGCAGTCTAGGGAAAGGGGGTCCTTTTTTATCCTCAGCGGGTGGAGGTGTGTGGCGGCTGCTCGGTTCATGTGAGTGCGTCCCGGTGGGGCCCGACACGGCGGGGCGGTGGCTGTGCCCCCTCAGCCTGCTTCTAGAGCGCCTGTGGGTGGCTTGGTTCCGACGCCCCTCGCTGCTGGGGGCTTGCGTCGTGGCGGTCTGCCCTGGGGCCCTCCCTCGGGTCTGGCCGAGCTCTCTGAGGAGCCGGAGAGGGCTCTGTTTGCTTCGGAGGCAACTGAGGGCGGGATGTCCCTGCGGGCTGTGTGCTGCGGCGGTGGTTGAGGGAGGCTGCTGCTATCCCTCTGAGGGCAATTCTGCAGCGGGGAAGTAGGCTGAGGGGTTTTAAAATAGAGGAAACCGTGTTTGTTGTTGTTTAATTTGTATATGGGATTTAATCACGGGGCGTAGTGTGCATTGTAGCTGTAGGGTGGCACTACAGATACAGATACCACACTTTGCGGGGAAGAAGCATACACTTGAAGTGGTTCTTCTGAAATTAGTTGAGTTCCTTTATTTAGCCCATCGACTGGAAGCGGCATAGTGTGTTGGGCGTTGAAGAAAATGCTGTAATAGCCTGGGAAGTATGTGTGTACGGACTTGAGCTTTGCATAGGGCAGGCTGTTACTTACTGAAAAACAGGTGCTTTTTCTGTTTTGGTAAATGGTATATGTGTTTGTTATGCTTTTGCATAGACTTCAGTGAGTGAAAACCAGTTTTAGCTAAGTATTTGCTCATTTCTCAGTAGAGATACTTGCAAGATTTAATATGCAGGACATTCTGTACAGGGATGCATGGATTGGATAATCCTTGTTAGGTTATGTTACAAGTCCAGAGCTAAGCAGCATATGGCAATGTAACTGAAGTACTATATATCTTAATAAGCGGTTTTGTGTTGGGTTTAGCAGCTAGCAAAATGAAGAAAATACTACTACAAAATATCCATGCGTTTCCTGATCTTTCTGTTTCTTTAACTCAGATTTTATTTTATTATTTTTTTTAATACAGTTATTACTTTTCACGGGTAGTTTTGCAATTCGGGATGCTTACGTGAAATTTGTAGTAAGGTGAGGCAATGGTCATTAAATATAGCATCCCATTTTAGTATGTCTCTTACGTATTTAGTATGTCTCTTTTAGTATTGTTCTCTTACGATATTATTCTCAAGTTATGTTTAAATAATAATATGTTATTTGGCAGACCTCTGCAAAAGTAAACCTAACATCTGTAAAAATAAAACTGAAGTCCTGAAACAGAATTTTTAATACTGAATATTACTGAAAGAGATAAGACTTTAGAAATAATTAAAAGATAGAACATTGACATTTTATCAAATAGTCAGTAGAGTGGGGGTTTTCATCCTTCTGATTTTGGAGATGTTCTCTGAAATTTCTCCTAAATGTATTTTACTGAAGTCTGTTTAATACAGTACTGTTATTTCAATTACATGTGTTATCCAAGAAGACTAGCAATGAAGTTAACTTCCCGGAGGAAGCAAGCAACCCTCCGGGACCTTGCATGCTTTGCAAAATCCTTTAATTCATGGCTTTTCTTTAAAGTTATTCCTGCAAATCACTCAAGGGATTCTAGTCTACTACAGTCCTTGACTTTCTACTGACCTGGAAGTTTCACAATACTGTACTTTCATGAAAAGGGAACTATAAAATGTCATGTGAGTAATGCTCCGTCAGGCAGAGCTTATTGGTGGCATTCCTCCCTGCTTTTGTTCTTCCTAAAGTTGCCTGCTTAATAACCTTGATAAAATCATGTTTTTGAAAAACAGTCATAATTTAGAGAATGTTGAAATATATATATATTTACTGTAATGTTTATCACTGAAATTTCACGTAATGTGCTTGACACACTGAATTCCTAATTCAGATGAAACATCACAATAATTTGATCAGTGTTTCCAAATTCTCTCAGCCTTTTGTTGTTTTTCTTCCATAAGCTCCATAATGTGTTGTGTGGTGGTGTTTCTTAAATTAGGACTAAAGTAGAAAGTAAAAAACTTTGCTTTTATTTTAATCTGTAATATATTGAGATACAGTGCACTCAGTTGGCGTGAAGCTTTAAAAACAGTTTCTGGAAATACTGTAAAAATACCTCAAAGTACTTCTATACACAGCACACTTAATACTATAGAACTCTGCTAGGTTGTATTATAAGATAGTAAGTCATAACATAAGGTAATAATCAGCTGTAGTGATTTGTGGGCTTGCTTTCTGAGTCAACAGACCACTTCTGAAATTGTTGCTTTGTGTAAATTTACTAACTACCAGTAGAATAAAATTAGAAAAGTGCTGGTCTCTCAGCTTCCCTCCCACCAACATGAAAGTAGAATAAATAATTTTATGTCTGTCATGTTCATTTCTGAAAAAGCCTGAAGCAGCAGCAGCAGAGGTAGCTTGTACATTCTGGAGGACAAGAACTCAAATAATGGCATCAGAATGAAGAGTGGATCTTGAATTGCAAGAAAAAAAATGTATTGAGATGCAAAATAGGAGATAAGTGTTATTCATGACCTCTCTAGACCAAGAATGAAAAGAAAAAATTGAGCTCTCAGGTGTGTATAAATCCTATGTCTCTATAATAAAAATAATGGAAGGCAGTTGTCAGCAGAAGATGATCAAGTGTGCAGGAAGACAAATCTGCTATCTACCATAACACTTTTGAACTTTTCTGATTATGTTTGGTTGCTGTGTGTTGAAGCTCCATGTGAATGAATTCACATTTGTCTCTTCAAAGGAAATGTTTCCTAAAACTTAAAGAATGTCAAATGCTAGACAACACAAGTAAACTGAAGGGTCAGCATAGAAGGTGGCTGCTAGGAACATCAGATGTGAGTAAAGTAAATAGCATCTCTTGTTTCTTGTATAGTGATACTAATTATATGATGTCAGTCCAGCAGAGACCCCTGGAAACCCCTGTTTATTTTCCTACTAAACAGTTACCTGTATGGTTCTTATTATCATCACCCAGAAATATTTCCCATGTTAGATATCCTGGCATCCTGGTGGTGAGGAAGAAATTGATATTTAGTTTTCATTTCCATGGTTACATTAGTGTTAAACAGTAGGGGGGAAATATTTCCATGGTTATGTTAGTATTAAACAGTGTTGGAGGGAAGTCTCATATGGCTTTTATCCCCCAGTGTGGTGGAAGCCATCCTTACTCATAATTTAATAGGGTTTCAAAAAGATTTGGATACTTCTCAAAGCATTTTTCTGCTTTCATTGTTTGGGTTTTGGTTTGGTTTGGTTTTTTTTGTTGGGTTTGTTTGTTTGTTTTGTTGTTTTGGCTTGTGGGTTTTTTGACGCTTGGGAAAAAGTGCTTTCCTTTAAAAAAAAAAAAAAAGCAAAAACTGAAAAATGGTTGGCTGGCTAGGCTTTGTGACCGCAAATCAGTAAGTCATCAGTTAAAATTTTCACAAATTTATTTTCTCTTGGAGAACAAGAAAATATAGTACTGTCTGCATTATGACATTAGAGGACAATTTCTTCAGTGTGAGTGTAAACCTAATGCATTGGTATTTTATTTCACAGGTGATTTCTTTATCCCGCTTTCACAGTTAGCAAATCTTTGATGTGTGTTTTGCTCTACCAAATAATCACACTTGAATACGTGGAAATGTCACATTTAAAGGGATAGGTTTTACTATGTGTTTTTTAAAGTTCAATAAAGTGCAGGGGTGTGAAAGGAGGAAGTTTGTAATGCTGGGTGACCCTAGCAGAAGAGAAGCAAAAGATCTCAAATTCACTCTAATCTATTATACCTTAATCACTTCTGACAGATGTTTGCATAACCTCTTCTTAAAATCTTCCAGTGATTGATATTCCACAACCTCCATAGGTAGCCTGGTCAGTCAATTACTTTTAATTGAAAGGTTTTCAAATGTCTAACTTAAATCTTCCTTGTTTTTTCCTGTCTGCAGTAAACCTGGTGAACAGTCTAGTCCCATTCCCATACCAACTTCCTTTGCATTTGAAGAACGAGGCCAAGCCTTCCATCTATCTTCTCTTCTGTAGACTAAACAACTGCATTTCTTTCAAGCTTTTTGATCTTCTTTGAAGTGTCTTTAAAAAGCTGAGAGACGGGAAAGGAGAACCTGGACAAAAGCAAATCTCTGTAGCAGTTGTGGGGAGGGGTCTTGAGTATGCATGAGTGCAATGTGAACATTGCTTGGGAAGCCTTCTGAGCAGCTGAGGCAGTTTGCCTGTAATAAAATGTGGCTAGTCAGGCCTTTCCTGACTTGCCTCTCCTATATTTCCTCCTGTATCCCTCGTACTTCTTGTCTATAGAAAAGACAAGTTTGAGCTGATTTCCCCACTCCTTTTTTTTTTTATTTTAAACCGGAGGGGAGAGGCATGGCAAGGTAAATTTTCAGGTGAAAAGTTGTTCTTCTCTATACTGTTTGTGTTGTGTTAATTATTTAGTTGCCTTTACATTTTTGAGCCATAAAGCCTTCTAATGGTGAAGTCTGTAACAAGTATGACGCGTTCTGCAAGCAGGTATATTTCCCTGCCTAAAACTGTAGTCTCTGTAGCTCTGGTCTATTGAATAGATCTGATAGACAGAACAAGGGAAAGCACTTACTGAATTTAAGAAATATAAGCTAGTTTGCTTGGTTAGTGTGGTGGCTTCAAATATTTTGAGATGATCACTATATTCATTTGACTATTCCTAAATTGTTCGAGTTTATAGTTAAATAAGGAAAGTTTGTTGTTTGAACATGCTCTGTGCTACTGACAAATGCTTATAAATTTAGCATGGTTAGAAATTTGTAAGTAATTATAACTGTGGTTTAGGCATGGCAGTCGCTGGCATCCCTGATTATAAAATTCAGTGTGCCAGATCCCTGTTCAGCTTTCTAGGAGACATACAAGTCATGACCTGCTCCCAGGTGATATTTTGTATCAGGTAACTGGCCAACACAAAAAGAAATCAGTTTAATTTGTAGGATTTTTTTCTGAATGTCAGTTTTGAGTTTTTATTTTTCCCTCTAAATAAGCTATCTCAAAAATGTCATGCCTTTCAGGACTGGCAGATGGCAACTGTTAGTATCCTCTTATTTTCTTATTGTGAGCTTGTAAAGTAGTTTGCAATTTTGGTTTTCAATACTGCATTTTAAATAACTGGCTGGTTCAAATGGAAATAGAGGAGCAATTCAATCACTTGTTTATTCCTCTGTATGTTATTTATTTACTATGGTAATTAGTCTATCCTAGTAAATCTAATGCTGCTGCTTACTGGCTAACATTGAGCTGCATTAGCAGTAGTGTGTAACCACCAAACAATCAGTGTCTGAGTCATGTGTTCTTCTTGAATGTCCATGACTGTTCCTCTTCTATTACTCAAAAATTCTCATGTCCTACCATGGGATCAGAACAGGAATGGGGGGATAGAATTAACTGGGTGAATAAGTCCACATCTGAATATCTGAGTAACTTTCTGAACCTTCCAATTGTTCAATTTTGTGGTTTGTTTTGCTTCATTCTGTTTTGTCAGAATATTGTCAATCGATCAGTGGACTTCTGGTAGGGGTAGGTCACCCGTTCTGTCTACAGAAACTGACGAGGGGATGTTTTTCCAAAAAACTCTTATTGCTCGTGTAGAGTGAAAGTTTTATGCCTATAAAAGTAATTCATATCTTTATTAATAAAGTGAGGGAATCATCTCTGGCTACCAAGGTGAAAGATAAGGTTTCTCTTCAGTTACATTTAAAGCCTAGAGCCATGATAGTCTGAAATTGATCCAATTTAGTGATTAAATACCTCAGTGGGAGTCTGTAACAGCAGTTGTCATAACTTGTTGACACTTGTTGTTTCTAAAGAAAATGACTGATACCTTGCTGAAATGAGAATTAGATAAAGTCCTCTTTGCTATGTACAATTTTCAGAGAGAAATTCCGGAAAAGAAATGCCTTCTGCTGACCTAGCTTTTGTAATTTTTGTTGCATTGCACAACTTTTATGTACAATTCTTAAGTTCTTATACCACTTTATAGTAACAGCCTAGAAACTGTTCCTTGACTTCAAAAACTCTAGAAATGGAAGCTTAAACTAGCGTTCATAGTAGAAAGCAATATATACTGTATTTAACCGTCATCCATTAAATACAATTCATGTAGAAGAACCCATTCTTCTTTTCTCAGAATGCTGGCAAAAAAACCTGACAGATTCTATGATGGATTAGAAAAAAAAATGAGTTCCTCTTATAACTGCTTCCCTGATGCGTTGTCTCATATCCTAATTATCAGAAAGCAGGCAGATTCTGAGATGCTTTTTACATTTGAAAGCAGTTTGCAATCCATAAAACATTGTTAAAAGTCGCTTTGAGTTAGCAGATCTCTTCTAAAGATCATCTGGTGCAATCTTTTGGCATAAAACTACCCATTATAGAAGACTTTTATTTCCATTTCCTTCTCATCAGGAGCTTTCCTAATGTAACTTCAACTGAGTATAAATTAATAGTTTAAAGATTAGTCTCTGACTTCAGGACCCTCTGTCAGAAACGATCCATGGCTTTTGGATCTGGCTTCTATCTCAGAGTGTCTCTCAATTACAGTTTAATATACAGCTTTGTAGCAGGATCTTGTTTCTGATTGAAGATAAGTGAGCAGACATTTCAGCAGCTCATTTGGCCAGGGCAACCAGGGACTGCTCTTCCCACAGAGTGCACAGGCTTGCACATGGCATGCAAGAGGTACTGCATTTGGTTTGGTAGCAGCTGCTCTGGAGTGAAGGCCGTAAGTTCACATTTGTGCTTGTCCTACTGTAAGAGCTACTTTTGTGTCAAGTGCTCCAGTAACTGGTAAGAGTCACACTAAGGAAGTCACTGTTGCCAGCTGGGATATGACACTGAATTGTACGCCAGGGAAATTAATCTTTCTTAGGGGCTGAATTACCCTGGTACAACACAGTGGGTAAGTAATTTCACATCCGTATGACCATCTATAAAATGATAAGAACTAGGCACAGATTATTTATTTTTTTTTTAACCTTTACATATAGCTTAGAAATTTAGCGTTTACTGAGAACTTGCCAGCAAATTTGCAGGTTTTGAAGGTGCTAAACCCCAAGGTATTTTAATTGAAAATAATTGGCTTTAAATGGTTGGATTTATAATAGGATAATTTGAAACTGAGCAAAATTAGAATTTAGCTCAGTTTCAAACTATGGAAACAAAAGAAGCTTTGAATCCATGGGTGAAATATGGCTGTTGCCCAAAAGCTGCTTGGAGAATTTTTCTGTCAGATGCTGTCAGTCGTACAGCTGACATCAGCCTTCTCAGTGTCCAAGATGAATGCACGAGGGTTTTGTTTCTTCTTTTCTCTGCACAGACTCTGTATTGAAAGAGGGGAAAATAATTTTCGTCCTAGAAGCTGTAAAAGCTGCAAACCTCAAATGCTTCTCTCTACATACAGTTACAAAGAAGGTTTTGAAAGGCAATTACAAGACTGTCTACCTTTTTAGTGCCATTAGAATATACAATATTGGTGTGCTTTCTCTCAAGCAGTACTTAAGTATTTATAGAAGATGTGGTCCAGAAGTTTTACTTGAACTAACATACTGCAAATTCAGTAATGGTGTTGCTGTTCTGGACTGTGCCCAAAGGACTAGTGAGTATATTTACTTTTAAATTGGGTGATCAAGTGCTCATAAAGAGGTATTTAGTAGCAGTGATGTTCCTAATTTAGTTCTTTTCAGCACCAGTGCATGAACGTTTTAGTGAGAATTTACTCAGTAAACTATGCAATATTAAATTAACAAGGGAAGTAAGAGCTTGAGTTTTTCAAGGGTGCTAAAAGGTAATCCAAAATACTCTTGGTGTTCCTCTCTAGTTTTAGAATACAGAAAACAAGTCGGGCTGAAAGTAACCTTTTCAAAATGGTTTGGGAAGGTAGTTACTGTGTGTCAACTAGAATAACTGCAATAGTGTATTTGTTTGCATGGGGCTTACATTAGTCTTGGAAAGCTTTTTTGCTTTTCAAAATGTGAAAGAAGCATATAAAATCTGAGTGATGATTCTCTGTTAATAAGAAATCCTAATTTTAAAAAGAAAAAGACCTGTGTTAAATATAAACCTGTTGCAGGAAAATGTGGTGTGGTTTGGTTTTGGTGGGGGTTTTTGGTGGTTTGGTTTTGGGTTTTTTTTTGTTTTTTCTTTTTAATTTGAAGGATTCTCTTCTGGAAAAATTTGTTTCACATCAGTAGAAGATCTGAAATAGGTGTGTTGTAATAAACCCTTTGGTGGGTATCCATGTCTGAGCAGAAGCTGGCATTTTTATTTCAAGCATCCTTTGAATTTTTACTTTTTGCACTTTATTTAGAAATGATTGACAGGTAGTTATTGTACAGTCTTTGCTTCAGAAGTTGGTTGGTTTGTTTTCCTGCTGAGAATAGTGAAGTCTTCATCTGCAGAAATGCAAATCTACTGAAAACTTTTTTTCTTAGTAGTTCCTTTCTTTTACTTCCAAAGGGGGAAAAATATTCTGCATATTTCTACTACACAAGTTTAAACCATTGATCAAAAAGGTAGTTGGTTACAATAATTAATAGTTATATCTGAAGATTTTCTAAGTACATGAGATGCTTGCTAGGAATTTTAACTCTCTTCACTCTACATTGACAAAGAGTTTTGAGGCTGATGCCGGGAATATGCAGTTATGAATACTGCTGGCATGTGGTTTGAAATGACATGTAACTGCTTCTGGCTGCTGAGGATTAGTTGTTGTCAGCCAGCTTTAGACTTAAAAGTCAAGTTAGACTTTTCACTGCACAGCTGAATAAATAATTTTCTCTGCACAGGGTAAATTAGTATTTTTGTATATTGTATGTGAATAAATTCAGTACTGGAAAGTACAGTTATTTGTGAGATGAGACTGGTGTGTTGAGTATGTGTGGGAGGGTTTTGCCTATGTAAATAAGATGCTGTAGCTGCAGTTCAGCTAGTAGTTTTCCCCTCAGAGCTTTGTTGTCCCTGGTTAAGAGATGTTTGCCATTCTTTCATTGATTACACACAGACACATGCACACATAAACCTGCACATTTTCAGGTTTAATTTTCTTCACCTTTTGCTTGGTCCACATAAAAGGATATGTCAGGTTTCTTCCTCAGTAAGTACCAGCAGTAACCGTAACCAGTACCAGTAACCGTGGTTGTTAGAGAACGCTAATTCTTTTGTTGTACATCTGCATGATGTCTGCTGAATGTTTTCCTGAGTACATAATGGTTATTTTTAATCTTAGCACTTGCTTTAACTGAATGGTTAAATCCTGTTTTCCTTTAGCTGTGCTACAAGATGCTACTTTTATATATAGAAAAGCTGAAACTAATGTAAAAAGTAATAAATTTCACAGTTTAACTAAATAAGGTAACTAGTAGGCAGGTTTTGGATGTGAAGAGTATTGTGAATTAAAACTGAAAAGGGGGATCGTTGTTGCTGTGAACTACCTAACAAGTGCCATTATTTTGCAGACTGTTGCTGACACAAAATGCATTGCTTAACAGTATTCTTATTTCCAAACTCCTCACATTTTTTGAGGAGAAGGTGTCTTTAAAATGTCTTTTTAGCAGCTGGGATTTTCAGCAAGGGTTATTATCCTTACTGCTCTGACAGACCCAAAAGAAAAAGATTGTTTTTTGAGAGAGACTTTTAAAATACATTTTTGTTCTGGAGTGAGGCCTGTCTTAGGGAGAGAGGGTAAATATTTTTCTTCTTTATGTTTTTATAACTGCTGTGCCTGCCCTTAATTAAGGAGGTAGTATGAATGCTTACCTTTTGAGGATAAAGTTACAAAAATAAGTGAAATACCTAAGAAACAGTTTTCTGCTTGATATCAACAGGTAGATTTCAGAGCAGTTCTGGTTAATCTTCTGCTATCTGATTTATGGTTTTCTTTTTTACCATGTAGTTATGACAGTAATCTAAAGCTTTTGCTCCCCAGTAAAACCCTAGAGGTTAAACTGCTCTACAGATTCTTTGAGTTCCTGTGGCATATGCTGACCTTGTAGACATGTCCAGATGCAGCCGAGTTTGCTTATATTTTTTATTTTATAGGCATATATATGTGTCTGTAATTGTAAAGTCCATCACCTGTCATAGAATCACAGAATGGTTTTGATTGGAAGGGACCTGGGCAGGAACAACCCCAGGTTCCAGTATAGGTTGGGGAACGACCTGTTAGAGAGCAGTGTAGGGGAGAGGGACCTGGGGGTCCTAGTGGACAACAGGATGACCATGAGCCAACACTGTGCCCTTGTGGCCAAGAAGGCCAATGGCATCCTGGGGTGTATTAGAAGGGGGGTGGTTAGTAGGTCGAGAGAGGTCCTCCTTCCCCTCTACTCTGCCCTGGTGAGACCCCATCTGGAATATTGTGTCCAGTTCTGGGCCCCTCAGTTCAAGAAGGACAGGGAGCTGCTGGAGAGAGTCCAGCGCAGGGCAGCTAAGATGATTAAGGGAGTGGAGCATCTTCCTTATGAGGAAAGACTGAGGGAGCTGGTTCTCTATAGTTTGGAGAAGAGGAGACTGAGGGGTGACCTTATTAGTGTCTATAAATATATAAAGGGGGAGTGTCACGAGGATGGAGCCAGGCCCTACTCAGTCAAACAATGATAGGACAAGGGGTAATGGATACAAACTGGAACACAAGAGGTTCCACTTAAACTTGAGAAGAAACTTCTTCTCAGTGAGGGTGACAGAGCACTGGAAGAGGTTGCCCAGGGAGGTTGTGGAGTCTCCTTCCCTGGAGACATTCAAAACCCGCCTGGACACGTTCCTGTGTAACATTACCTAGGTGTTCCTGCTCCGGCAGGGGGATTGGACTAGATGATCTTTTGAGGTCCCTTCCAATCTCTAACATACTGTGATACTGTGACCTTAGAGATTATCTAGTTCTACCACCCCCACTAGGCCAGGTTGCTCAAGGCCCTGTCCAGCCTGGCCTTGAACACTGCCAGGGATGGAGCATTTACTGCTTTCTTGGGCAACCTGTTCCAGTGCCTCACCACCCTCACAGTACATAACTTCCTTATATCTAACTTAAGTATCTCCTGTTTAAGTTTGAGCCCATTGTCCTGTCACTGCAGTTCCTGAGGAAGAGTCCCTCCCCAGCATCCTTATAAGCCCCCTTCAGATACTGGAAGGCTGTTATGCAGTCTCCATGCACCCTTCTCTTCTCCAGGCTGAGCAGCCCCAATTTTTCTTGGCCTGTCTTTGGATGGGAGGTGCTCTAGGCCCCTTAACATAGAATTAGCTAGGTTGGAAAAGACCTTTAAGATCAAGTCCAGCCTTTTTATCATTCTCGTGGCCTTCCTCTGCACTAACTCCAACAGTTCCATGTTCTTCTATGCTGGGGACACCAGAACTGCACAAAGTACTCCAGGTAGGGTCTTATGAGAGTGGAGTAGAGGGGCAGGATCACTTCCTTCGACCTGCTGGTCACGCTTCTTTTGATGCAGCCTAGGACATGGTTGGTTTCTGGGCTACGAGCACACACTGCCATCTCATGTTGAGCTTTTCAGCAACCAACACCACAAGTCCTTCTCTTCAGGGCTGCTGTGAATCACTTCTCTGCTCAACCTGTAGCTGTCCTTGGGTTTTTCCCGAGCCAGGTGTAGGACCTTACACTTCGTTTTGTTGAGCTTCATGAGGTTCGCACTGGTCTAAGTCTCAAGTGTGTCAGGTTCCCTCTGGATAGCATCCCTTATCTTCAGTGTGTTAACCACACCACACCACACAGCTTGAGGTCATCAGCAAGCTTGCTGAGGGCGTGCTCAGTCCCATTGTCCATGTTGCTGACAAAGAACAGGATTGGTCCTAGCACCAATCCCTGAGGAACACCACTTGTTAGTGGTCTGTGTGTGGACATTGAGCCTTTGCGTTTTGTGAGGTTACTTGGACGCATGAGTAGCAGCTACTTATTTTATTTTGTATTCAGTGATAGCCACTGGATACACCTAGTTTCAGAAAATAAAGCTTTTCTAAACTAAAAAAAAAAAAAATCCCAAACAAACAGAAAAGCCCACAACAGAAAAACCACCAAAACCAAACAAAAATAAACAACCAGAAAACCCCCCAAACCAACCAAAAAGCCACAACAAAACTTGTTAATGTAAGCTTTCTGATCCAAATAATTGGATATATTTTATGTTTGGAAATCGGTGCTTAAGGTCAAAGAAATGAGGTAGCATTTTGTGGGTGTTGCATCTTTTCCACCGTGGGATTTACGTGAGAATTCCTTCTGCATGTGGTGATCATTTACTGTAAGATTCTGATATTACCATTAAAATATTAATGCAGTAGGATCCAAAAGTTACACAGTGCTGAAAAAAATACATACAGCTGTCCAACTGTTTTGGCATATGAGCTGCTACTTAAATTTCAGACGGCACTATAAAGCACAGCCGGCTGAATCTCTACTGCCGAGGGACCCAGCAAATGCAGTGGGTGTGTAACCTGTTAAGGCTTAAGTCAAGCAGTGCAAAGAAGTTGCTTTTCTTGAGCCATGTTTTGAGCCATCCATGTCTTCTGAATTACTGGGCAGTCATCTTGGATTAATAAATTATGTACAACTTTATATGTAGTCTTTGTGACAGGCCACATCCAAATCGCTTGACTTACCTTAACCTGGACATAGCTCCATGTAGTCTATGCTTTGTTTAGTCCTTGGGGTGTCTGCTTAGAACTGAGAAAGAGTACAAAGTTAATTCATAATTGGACTGAGACAAGCACTAGTAAAACTTCTCCCTGAATACAAATTTAGCACAATCTTACAGCCAGGATGGGAATGAAATTGAAAGTACTCTTAACTTTTTGAATGTTGCAGCTGTGGTCTGTTAAGATATGATGAGGTTAATTAATAAGTCATGGCATCTACTAAGTCTTGAAAGGCAAACTTGAACAAAATACTAAAATAATTTTTACTTCTGACCAGTTTCTAATGATCTCTACCATATAGATCAAAGCAATTCATTTTCATTCAAAGTAAGCCTGTAATAACACCCTTAAAGTAAAAATTTCTTGCTTCTACCTTTGTTCTAACATATGTCTGTCTTCTTCATTCATTGTTTCTCATAGATTCAATTTTTGCCTGTTTCATTAATGCTGTGACTTGCTTGTGACTTTGATAAATCATTCTCTTCCAAGACAGCTTTGTCTTCATTTTCAAAAGTAATCATTACTGAGTAGCTTCTATTGTGTCAAAATTGGTACCAGTGGATGGGCCTTTTTTTTTTTGTGTGTGTGTTCAGTGTTCCATCAATTTTTTTAAAAAAACAACTTCTTTCATGTTGCAGTGTTTTTCAATATGAAAAGGTTGGGTTGTGTATGTTTTTACTATTCACAGCCCTTTAAAATAGGGAGGGGTAGGCTCTCAGGACTACTAAAAGATCTGTCTGCAGCTGGGTTTGAGCTTGAATTATCTGGCAGCCAAAAGGGTTGGACTGTGGTCTCTAGAGCTAGCAAATCATTCCTTAGGGCTGGCACAGCTATTTGGATGAACTGTGTTATACATGTTAGTTGTTTGGAGATCTGCAATGCAATTATTCTGACTCTAGCAGTGCAAAAGATGTGAGTTGAAATAACATATGGGAGAAATGTTCAACTTTGTACAGTTTGCTGCTTGGCAAATTGCTTTCAGTGCTGACTACATGGGAGTTTATAGTTAATGAATACTTTAAAAATTGTATTTAAGTGCTAAAGAAAAACAGCTAAGGCTGTTCAACTATTTAAAGCCCCAGTTACAGCGATCACTCAATCATGTGTTTGGGGAGATGAGAAAGATGGAATTCTTATGTCATTTTGCAGTTATAAGTCTTCAAAATTGTATTGCCGTACTTCACAATACTGTCTTACATTTTAGGCTGCAATTCCATTTTACTCGTTAAAAAGAGCATTCTTTGTTTAGCAAAATAAAAAGGTCATAGCTAAAATTACGTTTGCCTTTTATAATGCCACATTTCTAGTACCTGGTAGCAGGTCATTGATCTAGTACTGAGAGTCAAAAATTGAGTTTTCATGATGATTTATTTAATAATAAGTTCTAGATTTTGAGTTTATACACAGTAATTTATCAATATTGTTCAAAATCTTGATTAAGAAATATGTGGTGAGGTTGTGTGTTGGGATTGTTTTTTTCTTTTGTTTGTTCATTTGCTTGCTTTTAATTGTTCTATCATTGATAGTTATTGCTTTCAAGTGTTTTAGCCATTGCCAAAATATTTTGGTAGGTCTACTTTGCTGTATGCAGAGGAGGACCCAGGTGAGCATCTACATTTTCATCATTTACACATATTTACTTAGAGCCTTAAGCTGTATTTTTAATTATGTAAACTTGCTTCAACAATGTGAGATTCAGGAAACTTACATTTTTTCCCTTACAGTGCTAACAGTATACTTAATTCTGGTAGTTATATAGCTGATGTGTGTTTGTGTTTTCAGTGTGGGTGAAATGATACTTAAGTGTAATGGAGTGCACTAGATCTTTTTCCTCTAGTATTACAAGGGAAATAGTGCTTTGATTGTGACAAAATAGTCTCAAGCAATGCAGAAGTTATATCTAATATATCTGAAATACTTCCGTTTTCTTTCTCAGCATTACAGTGCTGCCTACTGATACCTTAGCCTATTTGTATACGGGTTTAAAAGGAAAGTTTTTTGGAACACGTTTGTGAACAGCTTCCTGTTTTCCTTTATTATGCAATTAAGGAATTACGATTTCCAAAATGTCCTAGCAGCGGAACTAATTACTGCAAAGCTGTAACTAAATTTTACAGACTGTTGCCTCCCTGATGAGAAATTGAGAGCTGCTGCTGATCTTCTGTGCTTTAATTAGAATAAAGTAGGGAGATGATAAAGTCAAATCTAAGATTTGATCTCAAAGCTAATCAGTTGTAACTCTCCTCAGTTTTGATGTGTTTTTGTGTTTTGTTTTTTTTATTTTATTTTGTTTGGGGGTTGTTTTTTTCTTGTTAGCTTTTTTTTTTTTATGTGTGGGGAGGGGGGTGTGGTGTGCATGTTTAATAGATTAAATTTTCATAATTTTGAAATCTTAATCTGAAGTTTTATTACCAAAAAAGTGAAATAGGGAAAGCATGAACCCTGATTCTCTGGGACAGGAGAAGATGGGGATGAGTTACAGTTTCCTAGTTGCAGTGATACTTTGGTTTAATGAAAGTTAACAGTTGCACTCTTTTTCCCTTCTGTTTTGATCTGCTTGCTACTGTTCCTTACTTTGAAGAATAAAAAGGTGTGATGTGAGGTTCTTGAATCTGATTCACTGTGTCATGACAGTACATAGAAGTGCAAAGCACAGGAAAGCAGAATCTGGCAAACAGCTGGCACATTCTGTTTATGGGGTTTTGTAAGATTGTCTGCCAGAAATTACCATACTCAAAAAGGATGCTCAGATAGAAGTCTTTGAACACACTTCTTAAAGAAACAAAGTGATCATTTATACTTTCTATCTTACAGAAAGTAGAATACTTTGCTATAGAAGTTGGCCACAATAAAGCATCTTGAAACATCTCATGGAAGAAGAAAAGGAGTTTAATTTGAAAGCTGCTTGAGACTTAATACCAAAAGCTTAGGAAGAGGAATGCTATTAAATGTTTTTCTATAGTTTAAATTAATGATCTTTATTTAACATTGGAGATACTACCTTTGTGTCATTGATAGCTTTTAGAATAATGCTGATCCCACCGGTTCTGCTTCATGAGACGAACTTCTAATTTTTTTCTTTTCAGTTGAGAATTGCAGTTCTCAACTGAAAAGCAAACAACTTTTTTTCAGGCTTTTACTTTCTCCTGTAGTGGTTCCTTGCCTTAGGTCTTGGTTGATGGCTATTCATAAACATGGTACTCTGTAAGGCATATGTTTATGCTGTCTGGGTCATCTTCTTATTGCTGTCTGCTCTTTGCTATAGATCAGTAGGATTGGCTTTGATGTGAAAATACTTGATTCCTCCATAGCTAGCACAAAGTGAAGAGCAATAATGAGTCAGAATGATGTTGAAGTTTACCCTGGTATTGTGGAGGAGTTAGTGTTTATGTGAGAGAGGAAGAGAGGAGTTGTGGTAATTTTGTTTCATTTTACATAGTTTGAGAGGAAATTTATCTACTTTTTGTCTGTACATATGCTCAGCGTGACCAACGGAAATGCACATGGTGTTTGGTTGTGTTGCATTAAGGCCCATGGGGAAAAATTGAGAACAAGAAATAAGATGCCTGTTACCTAAGTGAGCAGCATAAAAATCTACTGTGTTGAAAATGCTGAAATAAAGCTTCATCACTGTCACAGATGTACCCAACACATACATGGAGAACATGTTGATCTGTAGGCAGTAGGTCTTAATAAGCAGCCTGTGTGTTAGATCTCGTGTTTAGTAGTTTTGTGTGTTGACATTAACAAAGCATTGCAAGAAAAAGCTGAGAACGTTAAAGTACTGAACTTTTTTAAGCCCCCAGCTGGAAAAAAAGAATGCTTAGAGCTGATTATTTTAGGTTTTGGGAATAAGTTGACTTCTAATTTCTGGGTTGTGGTTTTGTGTTTGTTTTTTTTTTGTTGTTGTTGTTGTTAAATGATTTCTAATAGTGAAAAGTAATTGATTATGTGTTCAGACTATGGCTAGATTCCAGACGCAGTTTTTAGAGTTTGAGTTTTAAATCTTGTCATTAATTTTATGGGTATTTGGCTTTTCATTGCTTGTAAAACAAACAAAAAAAAATATACTAATGTTGCCGAGGGAACTATAGCAAGGTTTATGTTTTCAGCATCTTCTTGGTGCGAGGCTACCATCTGCAGGCTTATGACTGAACGCCTCTAAGTATCCCGCTTAGATGCCTCTTGTGCTACTGTGTCATCGGTTGCTTGTGACTGACCCTGGAGATGACAGTCTTGTTCAGAATGCGTGGGTGAAGGTCTTCCTGAATCTTCATTAGCAAAGACAGGCCTTCCTCATAGGAGAAGGAAAACTCCTATCTTCAAACCCGGGCTGATGGAGCTCGTCTAGCCTTGTATGGCCTTCCATCAAAGAAGGACACTTACAAAACCTACGACCTGTGGACTTTGCTGTCACCGTCCTAGCTAACTGGGCCATGGCAGTTAAACCTCAGGTTTAAAGGATGGGGCCAGTTCTGCGCAAGCTGCGCCTCACCTAAAAAATCCACTGCTCAGGGGCGAAGGGCTTACTCTCACTTGTCTGTATGGACAGGCAAGGGTCGAAACAGTAGGTGGCAAGGTGCATGGGAAGCTGCAGATCCAACCCTGCATGCGGCCGGACCAGAGCATGGGTAGCTCGAAATCGCTCAGGAGATGACAGTCCTGGTCAGATACTTCCTGATTGCCTAAGCACCCTTTTTTCCAACCAGATTTGCATATCCCACTTGCCCTTGGTCATCATGCTTGTAGCAAGCGTGGTTAAAGCCCTTCCCAAATCTTCGCTCGCAAAGCCAAGCCATCAGTTTTTGATCTGGATATATTCTAAGATCAAGGCCAATGTTGATAAACCAGTATTTGTAAAACATTGAAATTTGGGGGTAATTTGTACTATATGAGAAGTCTTGATTTATTACAGTTTGTCATTTTGGGGACCCTTTCGTGTTATGTTCTAGAGAAACAAAATAGAATAATGCTTGTTTTCTCCTGTAAGGTTACTGCAGCTACTTAGAAGACTGCAGGAGGCAATGTGTTCTGTTTAAAAAAGATAGGCAACTCTATTAATCAGCAAGTAGAATGATGAGAAATTAGCAACTTTTATGTCTTGATATGTAACTTAATAATAACTGCAGGACTTGAGTCTTTCATTTGAAGATTGAATTCCATTGTAATGGAGCAAGTCAGTTTTGGAGTGGTTCTGAATGTCTTGTAGGTAACGAAGTCCTCAGAGGTCTAATATCCCTTAGCTAAGGGAAACTGTTTAACCAGCTAACTTGAGGAAGTTAACCTTTTCAGAAGGTATGAATATAGCTACTCCTTGTTTTGTTTTTTTTTTTCAGAACTGTAATTTGTTTGAAGAGAATGCATTTCATTAGGCACACTGTATGAAGTGACAGTATTGTCAGTTGGCCTCTGGAATGTTTTCTGCAACATAGCTCAGAATGTGTCTGTAACAAGATACGATTCATGTTTTTTAAGCTATATTATTTCTTTCTTTGCGTATTGCCAATAGGAGTTGGTGCTTTGAGGGCTTTTTTTTCCTATGGAGTGGGGGGGCTATTAGCATAATAGAAGACAAAAGAAATGCGGAAAAACTTAAAAAAAAAATGAATTGACTGTAACTTTTTATGTTGCAGTGCTAAAATTTTTAATGTGCTTTGTGTTTTGTAATAAAGGATGGGGCTTAACTGTCTTTTTATGTACCCCTTTTAGATACAGTTTTATCACTCTGTTGTATGTGCAGCAGTTCATTTCAGCCTGTTGGCTCTTTATGTTAGTATTGGAAATACCTGTTCCTATGTGTTACTGTTATAATACTAGGTTTACAGAAATTTATTTGACAACTGGGAAAATGCCTACCTGTTGTAATCATGTAACTTCATTTCCTGATCTTCAGTTCATTAGCCAACTTGGCTAAAACCTATAAAATGTACCAGTTCTATTCACTTTGAAGTATTTGTAGCATTTCTGTTGTTATTGGCAAAGTTTCCACTGTTAGTATTGTGTTTCCCTGAGAGAATATGTAGCTTGCAGGAAATCTTACTGGTATGCAGACAGTAATACCCCAGACTTTGTATTATGCTGGTTTGTGCCATAATAGTTTTTATGTCTATTTCAATTTGACAACTAAATCAGTAACTTATTGGAATAACTTTCCTTTTTAAAACCCTCTGTTTTCAAACTGCGCATAAAGCAGAAATTATTTTCTTAATAGCAGAGATTAATTTGAATATTAAAATTAATTTAGCTGTTCCAAGGAGATTATTTTACAGCTTTTCTGTCCATGAGAATCCCTTTCTTTTAAAAGAAAAATCTGTTGTGGATGGTCAGAAGGTGTGACGGCAATAATGCTCTTGCATCTTTAAGTGAAGCAGTGTGTGTAAAACAGACTGTGATCTTATTAGATTGCAAAGGAGTCAAGATGTTGGTTCATTCATCTTTGTGCAGGAGCAGTATACCACATGTATCATCTGACTACTGTATCTCTCACTGGCATTGTGAATTTTACTTTGGGAAGTTTTAATTAGACTGAGTTTTATTCATTGTCTTTTGCCTTTTTTTTAAAAGATCTATAGCTATGGAGAATTAAGTTCTTTGTAATAGAAGATCAGATATCAAATATAAGTTGATACCGAGAGCGCAGTAAGGTGATACTTTAACACTGGCATGAGTGTGATTCTATCTGTTCACCTTTGAGTTATTTCTAAACCTGTTTTGTTTTCAGCATGGCTTTTGTTGGCAAATACTAACAGAGCATATTGGTATGTTAAGAACAGATTTAGGTCATAGTGTCAGAATAATCTGGTAATAAAATGGAATGTTTTCTTCTTCTTTGATGTGGGAAAAGGCATTTTTGGGCTTTGATAAGGTTGAGGAGCCAATGCATGCATCTGAATTACCATTTTCTTACCAGTTCTTCCCTTTGTTGCAGTTGATGGGCAAATTCACTGGAATTGTATCACTGTTATTTGTGAAGATCTGCAAGGTGTCTTTTCTTCCCGCCTATAATCGGTTTTCTTGATTTAAAGATGTGCCAGCTTTTAGTACAGTTTCTTTGTTCATCCAGATACTGATAAAGGATCTGCTGCAGATATGAGTGACTGTATTTCATCATTCTGTTGATACTATACAAGCTTTTGTGGTCAGACGCAAATGTTGCAGAGAAGGAAGTAGCCAAATATGGTAGCTTTCAAGAAATATGGGCTATACACAAGGTATAGCTAGTTTCTGGAACATTACAGAAACCCAATAAAAGGAGTTGAACATGCTAAAAGAAGGTTGAACAGCATTTATCTGTGCTCTTGTGTTTACTGATCTTCTGTGTTTCCTTCTTGAATTTGTTAACTGTGTGCCCAGCCTTCCATTTTACTGGAAACAAAATAAGAATTGAAATCAGTGCTACAATAACTCTGAAGGTGTAAACCTGGAATAAAAGTTGTATCAACCTGAGTAAAAATTCTGATAAATTCTGCTTAAAAATAAAAGAACAGGAATTCTTAATGTAGGCACAACCACAGTGTGTGAAGTATTCAGTATATTTTTAATAAATTTATTAGAAAAGTTTGGAAATTTTTGTGGGATGTTTCTATTTTCTTAGTCTCAATAAAATTCTGCATACATTTAATAAATTACTCAGCTGAAACCAGGACACGGTATTCTGCTGTCCAGCCTTTTCTCTTTTATTTCCTTCTTCCCCCTCCCCTGATTTATTCAGACCTTTGTGAGAAGGTGGAATTTTTTGTTTCATGAAGGAAGAACATGTTTTCTGCAGCTGGGAAGAAAAGTAGCTTTTCTTTCAAAATACTTGAAAGCAGCTGTCAGACATAGATTCTGTTCAACATTGCTTTTTGTTTGGGCTTTGCATTAGGAGGTGAGAGCCCAGCTTCTTCATTTATCAAATTTCCTTATCCAGCAACTGAATTTAGGTGAGAGATGGCAGCATTATTATGTTAAGAAGTCATTAATTTTAGACTGTCTGTTGTTTGTCTAGGTTTTCAGCCCGTTTCTTGGTAAAGATGGCAGCCAACAATGCAGTGCTGAACAGACTGGAGCAGAAGGGTGCAGAGGCCGATCAAGTTATTGAATACCTCAAGCAACAAGTTGCTCTGCTCAAGGAGAAAGCTAGTAAGGAATTACCTATCTTATGATAAACTCATTAACCAGATGGTTAACATTAACTCCTTGTAGAAAAAAATGAGAACATGGACAACTTCACTGATGTTGTCAGCCTTATAAGTGTGATTCAAGATCTCCAAGATAAAGATTGTAACAGTAGCACTACTTCACTTTCTAGTGGTTTGTGGGGTTTTTTTGAAGCTGCTTATTCTGAAGTTGAAAAGGCATGAATGAGGAAGGATTAATGACACAAACAGATAATGCAAATTCAGTAGGACACAGTTCTACCTGGGGGGAGAAAGGGAGTCAGGAGCAGTGTGAGGCTGTGCATTTACCTGAATGTGTTACTGCTTTTTCACCACTGGGTTTCTCTCAAGAGTCTCATACGTTCAACTTTTATATTGGTATCAATGAATTAAGGTGCTCTGTATTATAAACATGAACAAGCTTTTTCAAAGAGGGTTCTTGTGAGTCTGTTTAGGGGTCTGAGAAGCTAGTATATTGAGAGGCAATGTGAGTACATAAGTATTGTAAAAAAATGGCTATTTCAACAAAAAAGGATTACAAAATATCTCTGATTACATACTCCTTGAAAGCTTCCACTTTTTTGTTTTGCTCACTGTGTTTCACTTTTCTTTAAAAAAAAACAACAACCAAACCTCTGTTTGCCAAATTATGAACCCTAATGATTGAACCCTAATGATTGAACCCTAATGAATGATTGAAACCTCTAGTCTTGCAGGCATCTCTCCGAGAAGAGAAGAAGCTCCGTGTGGAAAATGCTAAACTGAAGAAAGAAATTGAAGGGCTGAAACAGGAGCTGATCCAGGCAGAAATTCGAAATGGAGGTGGGGGAAGAGTCCTATCTTCATCCAACATAGATCTACTTAGCACAAAATATGATCTGAACTGTCTTGATTTTTATCTTTCTCTATGTGACTCTGTGGTATTTCTTACAAATTCTGGATTTTCCTAGGTTCCATGCCTATGACAAGTTACTCAATTCCAACATTTTATTACGTGCAAGACTAACATGCTGGACCTTAATCAGACATGGAACTGCTTCTCTGTATGATTTTGTACAATGACTTTCATAATTAGCCATGAATTTGACTGATGGCAGTGACTCCTTATAGTACCTTAGATTGCTGAATGTCTAACACTTTGTGATGCTCGCAAGGTTTTAATCTGTCATGACTGAAAAATCCCTATGGAAAATCAAGCCATAGTTCAAAGTACAGATAGGCAGTGACTTATTAGAAAATCTGTGGTAATGTAAAATTAGAAACAATGTGTTTTGAATTGTTGATTTCATGCTTTAGTAAGACCAGCCGTTCATTGCACTTTTTCCTTCTTTGCACTCCTCTGTGTAGCTCTGTTCATCTTGCACCATCTTTATATAATTTGTAGTAAAAAGAAAGGAGAAAAAAACAAAACTGAAGTGTTTCAGATCCTGCATGTTTTGTTTAAAATTATTTTCAAAGAAAGCCTCTTCTGCCAGCAACAGCTATTACTATTTTTACCCATGCTGTCAGAGATAGTATCCAATTTAGCTGGATCCTAGCTTTCAACTGTATTGAATGTTTTTTCTGGTAAAACAACGCGTTCCGTTTTCAGAGAGATTAGCATTATATAAATGCAGAGAAATATTTTTCCATTGTCTGGTACTCTGCAGCAATACTTGACAGGTGTAGGATATTTCACAGAATTTGTTATGTTTGAGAGAGGTTTCAAGGATTATTTTTTTTCCAAGATGGGAAACCAGCTTTATTTAGCTGTTTTATCTACAAGGTAATAGGACTAAATTAAGATTTTATTTTTTTTTTAAGTAAATTAGTGTATGCTACTTTGACAGATTTAATAGTTGAACACAGAAATTAGATGAACACAGTCAAAGGCGTTCTTAACTGATCACAATGATCATATATAGATTGAGTTCTGGAATGTGTTTCACAATGTTGTGCTTCACTATTCAGCAGCTGTGATGTAGGTATTTTAAGCAAAATTCTCAGTTCTCTCTACTGTTTCATCTATGTCAGAAACTTTAAATGTTCAAAGTTCTGGTAATCCTTCTAACTTCTGTGGTTTTGATTTTAGTAAAACAGATCGCAGTTCCTCCTGGTACAGCCATTTCTACAGCTTCGGTTTCAGATGATGTTTCACAAACTACAGCAGTCACATCATCTACTGGTTCCAAAGATGAAAATAAAGGTGAAGATGAAGAAAAGAAAAAGAAGGAAAAAGCAGAAAAAAAAGGTAATTAAGTTTTCTTAGCTGTGAGAGACAGTTGAGGCATTTAATTTATGAAAGCATTTTTACATCATTTTGGGTACAGAAAAAAAACAATTTCTACAGCCATAATAGGAAGAGTCATGCACTAGCTCTTAAAACTTGGAAGTACTTGAAGTTAATGAAGGCTGTCTGGTAAGCTGCAGATTCTTAATTACATGGGATACATGCCGAATTTCTTCTAATGTGACTGAGCTCCTTTTTTTTTTTTTTAAACAATAACAAAAAAAAACCTCCCACAAAGCACCCAAATACCTCACAGCAGAAAAAAGCAAAATCAGAATACACACACAAAAGGGGGGGGCGGGAATAAAAAGGGGGAAGGAGGTGGGATGAAGATGAGGATGCAAAACTTAGAGAAGTTTGGCAGACTGGCTTTCTGTTCTGAGGCTTAGTTAGAATTTTTTTCTGCTATGGAAACACTGCAAGCAAAAGGTGAAGATGAGCTCAGCAAAATCTATTGCAAACAGTGGGAGCATAACATAATACTAAAGGAAGAGTGCAAAATTGCCATTTTCTGCAAAAAAAGTATGCAGGTTTTTTTTTGTTTTTTTTTTCTTTGTTTTTTTTAAGGGTTTTGTTGTTGTTAGTTTTGGGTTGTTTTGTTTTTTTTTTTTTTATTATTCCTGGAAAATTCTTACAGGTAGTGAAGTTCCTTTAGATCAAATGCATCCCTGTCATCATTGGTGAAATTGTGTGGCTAAGAGTAAGTGTACTGGGGTAAGCACATAGGCAGATAACATAATCTAGTTTGGTCAACAGGGAGTAAATGTAGGAGAAGGATAGTAGCCTTCCTAACACCTTTCCTCCTCCTTTTCTCTTTTAGCTGTCTGTATTGACTTTTTTTTAACCAACTCTCTTAATAGAAGAAAAGATAGATGTCTGTTACACTTGCACAAAAATACAGATGTCTATCTTTGTGATTTAAACTGATGTTTTGGAATCATTCTCTTAGGCAAGTTATTATTTATTTACTATGAATTGATTTGTACAGCTTTTCACAGTTTGGATATTATGCTGATAGGGTGCTGTGTCTCTGATTTTTCTAGTGAGCTATATGCAGACTTATAAGCTTCTTCGTTTCTTTTGATGTACTGCAGCCTTTGACACATCAATATTCCACAGGGCTGTAAATATAAAAGCAGAGGCCATATGTCATATCAGGCAATTAACTATTTTCTTCAAGTATTCAGTGGCTGCAGAGCAAGCATGTAATTGGTAAGGAAAAATTAAACTTTCTTGTGTTGTTTCCTCTCGTTTTGCATAAGTAGCTTAAATTTGGAAAGCAGTCTGTTTGGCTTTTTCCTTCCAGTGACTGTATTTGGGAAAAGGTGAAATACGGTAAGAACATTAACTAGTAGCCCTACACAGGTTATTTCTGGGCAGTTAAACATCTGTTGTAGGTGTAGTATTTAAAAAAGTAACTAATAAAATTTGTTTTTCAGTCTTGAAATTGATGAAATTATGCACTATCTCAAATCCCTTTGCTTTCTGTCACCCATCTCATATGTTTCCTCTCTGGTTATTCCCATTGTCCTTGTTCAGCTTGCAAACCTCATCTGTGAGGCGTCTCTGGATATTGATCCTGGGCTGATGCCAACACAGGCCAGACAAGTGCTGTTCTCTCCTTAGCCTGCAACACTGAAGTGGATGTTTTCTGCACATCTATACGTATGCTGTGTACAGACATGCTTTGCTCTTTTCCTTATTTTGTGACAGACTACATTTCTCTGAAGTGAAATAAATAGGGTGCTAAAAACTGATTTATTTGGCTCCAGATGATTATCATAGAATCATAGAATGGTTTGGGTTGGAAAGGACCTTAAGATCATCCGGTTCCAATACCCCTGCCGTGGGCAGGGAGACCTCCCATTAGACCAGTTTGCTCAAGGACCTGTCCACCCTGGCCTTGAGGACTTCCTAGGGAGGTTTCTGTCAGCCCATTTCTCCAGCCTGCTCAGTTACCTCTGGAGGGTACCATGGTCCTTTGGCGGGTCAGCCACTCCTCCCAGTTGTGTATTATAGAGAAATGTCATGAAGTGGAGAACAGGGAAGAATGACACCAAGGATAAAGATAGCAGGTCTTTTGAAATTATCTTACAGACATTAATTGTTAAGTATTTTGATGGTATTTTTTCAGTTTCTCTTCAATTATTATGAATATGACTGGTTTTATTAATCTTAATTACATTACAATTTGATTAATAAACACCAGAGCTTTTTATTCGTCGTATATGAACTGAAATGTTTTTAAAGAGCTACCACTTATGTTAATAATAAAAAAGCAGTATTTTTCTGAATGTAGTGTGTAATTTCAAGCTTCTAATAGAGCAAGGATAATGAAAAATTATATGCTGTCCACTTTTTCCTCTTTTGCTCTGTAAGAAAGGGAGTTTAGTTTACGAGTAAGCTGTCTTGCTTAAAGGAATAACAGAATATGCTTATTTTAAGTCAGTTTTCTTAGATGTGTCTTAGGCCCATGGAGGTTATAGTTGTTAAGCAAATTTGAATAACTTTTAAACAGGACAGTCTTATATACAAACTAGATGTAATTTGCTCATCTTGAAAGGAATATCTAAAGCAGCTAAGTATGGGGAGTGTTGCTTCATTGATGTTTTATACTAACAGCATGTGTAGGTAATAATAAACCCTTGTGTTGCCATAGAATAAAGACTCTGCATCAGTGGAACCTCGTAAGCCATGAGCATTTTCGCACACTAGTATATTTGGATAGTAAAGAATGTTAGCTAAGGTCATCTTGAAGGGCTGCTCTTGAAGAGAGGCTCAGAGAATTGGGGTGGTTAAATTTGGAGAAGAGAAGGCTCTGGGGAGACCTTGTAATAGTCTTCTGGTACATAAAGGGAGCCTACAGAAAACCTGGAGAAGGATTTTACAAGGGCATGTCATGACAGGAGAAGGGGGAATGTGTTTAAACTGATAAAGGGGAGATGTAGATTGGATATTAAGAAAAAAATACTTACTATGAGGGTGGTGAGACCCTAACACAGGTTGCCCAGAGAAGTTGTGGCTGCCCCATCCCTGGCAGTGTTCAAGGCCGGGTTGGATGGGGCTTTGAGCAGCCTTGTCTAGTGGAAGGTGGCCCTGCCTGTGGCAGGGGGTTGGAACTCCATGATCTTTAAGGTCCTGTCACACCCAAGCCATGATAGGATTGTATGATTCTCTACTGGAAACTAGTAATAAAGGTGCTAACGCTTTACTCTTCATTTGTGTTTTGCACTTACACTTGTTTCTCAGATTGTACCTTGCTTTCCTTTGCAATAGTCATATACATTATTTATGCTTTTTTAAATGTTTATTTCATGAGCTAAACTTTCTTTAATAGGTGACAAGAAGGAGAAGAAACAGCAGCCAGCTGCTGGAAGTAGTGATGCAAAACCTGTAGATGTTTCTCGACTGGATCTTCGTGTTGGCTGCATTATCAATGCCAAAAAGCATCCAGATGCAGACACTCTGTATGTCGAAGAAGTGGATGTTGGTGAAGCAAGCCCAAGGACTGTTGTCAGCGGTTTAGTGAAACATGTTTCTCTGGATCAGGTATTGACAAAATTATTTACTGATATCTTTTCCATTCCTCAAGTATCTCAAGAGCTTCATAAACATGTTGTTTATAGGATGTGTTTCATCTGCTAAAAGATTTTTGTGGTCATAAAAACAAAAGTGAAATGCAAACGCAAGTAACGCTGAACAACATTTGCCAGAAAACAGAGGAGTACTCTTCCCCTTGATCAGTTCCTTTCTGCTTCCGTCCTGGGATCATGTCCTGACTCCTCTGTGATGCCGTTAATACACAGTGGGCTCCTAAACCAAACAGATGTGACTCTCCCTTTAGGTTTCCTAGTATGTAATAGAGAACCCATAATAAATTATTTTGCTATCAGCCAAACTTTTGAAACCTTTGCCATCCAACTTTCTTCATAGCCTGTTGAAGTGTTTGGCATGCAGTAAAGCAAAGCGCATGTAAATTTGACTTAGATGGTAGTGAGTGGCTTAAACAACAGGAATTCAAAAATGTGTATTTTTACTTTCTTGTCCAGAATAGGGTCTGCCTCTCTGCTTTTTTTAGTAGATACATTTTGTGTTTCTGTATGTCTTGGGAACAATCTAATACTTCAAGATTACATTTTCCTTTTAGAGAAACCTTCCTTCTAAAGGGTTCATGGAAGGCAGGAATTTACTGAAGGCTGCTTTTAAATTCAAATACAGTCTTGGCAGTTAAAGTGATTTTGTATAGATCAACTGTGGAACGGGTCATGAAGTAATTGATCTTAGTGTGGAAAAGCAGCATTTTCTCAGGTGGCTTTTCAGTCCTTATTAATGCCATGTCCCTGTGTTAAGACTGCAAGTACAGAAAGCAATTAAAATTGTGATTGTTGTTATGATGCAGAAAGTTACTGAACTGAAAAAAAAATAGTAAATACACTAATTGTTCTGTGCTGACACCTGATAATGTCCCGTTACTAGATTTGCAGTGGACAGAAATTCAAATTGCTAGCAGTCAACTCTCAAGTTGTAAGTCAACTCTCAAAGTATGTATGTAGAAAAACATCTTTAAAGCCTGTCTAAATAAACTTGGGAACATGAAGTGTATAGAATACAGTGGCAGTACCAGTCTTTTCTTTTGAACCTGCTTTCTGTCTGGAAAAAATAATCCAAAGTACTCATTAAAAAAGAATTAGGGATCATTTTTGCACGTTCTTTGGGAACAGCTAGTTTGTGTGTCAGGGTTTGGTTTTCGGCAAGTCTGTATTAGAGAGTAAATTCTTAGGGGCAAATTTCCATCTTTTGTGGTTTTTTTAAGTGTTCAAAGACGTGAAGGCCTGCCATGAAACTACGTACAGATTTTTATATAAATATGTCAGTCAGATCAAGGGCTAGGGGTGTAATTCACAAAAAAAAATCAGCTATTTATGATTGATGTAATTTAGCAGTGTTTGTTGTATTTGTACCATCTGATTTTACTTTTGGTTAAGAAGCACAATGTATATCTTCATTAACATTTTGGTATGCAGTGCAAGTTATTTAGGGGTGTGAAAACTTCTTGCATGCCTACTTCATGTGTCGTACATTCTGCTTTTGTGCACCACTGCTGGTGGTGAAGCCAAGTCAAAAGTTGCAGTCCCAAGTATCTCTTGTACAGATGGTAACAGGGATATGGAACTGAAGCACAAGATGGACCATGCTAATACTGGCTCTTTCAGCAGCAGCTGACAACAACTGGAGGACATTCTGAAATGCCAGCAGGAATAGACAGCTTTTCTGTCACTGCATCTGGCTTTTTGAAGTGGATCTCTGTGTGCTCCTAGCATCAATACCCGTCTCGGGCAATTATTCTTGAAGTACAGACCATTCTCAAGTATTGCTTTTTTTTCTCCCCTGAAATCCCCTTTAACCTAGGAGATGCTCATGTCAGTGTTCTGAAATGAAGGATGAGAATGCAGGGCATGTATCTTAAAACCTAGCAAGAAGAGAAGAGGTCATCATCAGAAACGCTATCGTGCAACCATTCTTTGTGAGAGAATGCATTACAGCTATATCTGTTAGGAACTGTATAGTCTCATTTTTACACAATAAACTTTTCCTTTCTTTTTAAATTGGCTTAATGTTTTTTTCTTTCTAGAGCATTATTTAAGGGTTAATGTTGTCCACCCAGGAATTAGCAAATGGTACTGGAATTTACATTTATTTTTCTTAGATAGAGTGGTAATTATGTTCTTTGTACATACTCTTGACCTTCTGATTTTCCTTGTCTAGTCTGCATGGAAAACATTTTTCTATAAATTAGAAAGAACCGTGGCTACAGCATGATTGTAAACATATTGACACATTCTGTGTAATAGAAGACACCTTTCTTAAACCATTTTTCCTCTGTTTTTGTGGCATTAGGCTTCAAGTATATTAAATGCTACTGTGTTTCTTTTCAGATATGAAACAAATAGAAATCTGTGTAACCAAGCTTCTTACTTTTGCTGGCAAAATTAAATTTCCTGGAAAATTTAAGATGCAGGCAAGCATGTAATAGATTAAGGAGGGCTTTTTGTTGGTGTTAGCATTGCAGCTTGCTCTAGTTTTAAAGCAATCAGTGTGTTGGTTTTAACTCTTATTTACTAGCCATTGCAGTCTGGCACACTGTCTGATCTTGAGATAGAGAAGGATAGCTACCCGATTAACAAGTTAGACGGGTATGGGTAAAGTCTTGGGGTTTGTGTATGGTAAACTTCAGGATTAACTTTTCCTTGGTTTAGTTCCTGTGCTTCATTCATGTTGGGAAACTGCATTATTTTATTCTGAATGTGAAGTAGCTGTGCGTACAACCTTAGAAACTGTCACAACTAACATATTTGCCGAAAGTAAATGAGTTTATCACTAGTTGTCAGTTTTGGAGTTCCTGGATTTCTGAAACAAAAGGCTCTTTGGAAGGCCAACAGTGATTGTTACTATTTCTTCAAGGAGATAACATTTGAATATCCTTTGCTGAGTCTCAGGTCATTTATGTATCAAACATGTCCTGAGCTATCAAAGCCTTATCAGTTCCCTGTAGACAAAGACTCGCTTCTATTTGTTTCCTTTTAAGTGTAGAGATTTACCCTATAGTTTTACTTTACTGGATAATAAGAGATATGCAGAAGGAAGCACACTATCTGTGTCACCTTCAGCTGCTTTCAGTAACTCCCTGTATTTCTGATAGAACTTTTCACATAATGGGAGTCAGATTTCTTTATTTTTTTTTCTGCCCAATCTTATCTATCTGTCAGGAAACTCCCAAATTTACTTTTACACTTAGCTTTGAAAAACTAGGTTGCTTATATGTTCCTCTAATTTTTGTGGTTACAGAGAGTGGTCATCAGTAGAATTACAGGATATGACCCTTTGTAGCTGTTGCTTTTCAGGGTTTAACTTATCATTTACTGTATAAAGATCTCCTAAGAGCAGTGCAGATAGAATGACACCCAAACATCAGCTTCCTTGACAGAAGGAATGCCTGAACACAGAGCTGTTGTTATTGTAATCAATCCTGTGTTTTCTGGAAACCCACAACAACCGAAAACTTTTGCAGTCAGGAAGCACTTGTTCAGGTCAAGTTTCTTTTTTTCTCTGTTCTTAAGGAATTGTCATTTATCTGAAGACAGGCTTAAAAATTGAGCCATTTATAATAAAGAGCAAAAAACCACCCTTCAAATAGCAGAGTTATGTTTTTGGCTGACCATCTTGGGGTGGGATTTTCTTTTTGTTTTATAAAAATTAACCTTGTGGGTTTTTTACCATTAATTTGTGAAATCAATGTGAATCTTAGTTTAGAGCAGTTTTTCAAAAGCATTTGAGGTAAAAGTGATGGAATAATGTGTATCTTTGAAATGTTTATAAATACTTCTTAATTTTGTAATAGTAATCTATTTCTCATACAAAAATATCATGCAATATATATAAACATTTGGGCCACTGATTGGAGAGGAGGGAGTGATGTGATGCTAGTGTTTTTTTTTCTCATGTTAGTTTGCTGAAGATGATGATCTCCATTTCTGTATTAATAGTCTGGTTTTGTTAGTTGTATAATCTGTAATAAAAAAGCAATGCTCTGAATTCTGAATTTTTTTCCAATTAGTCAAAACTAAAGTTGAGTACCAAATGCAGAAATCTTGTTTCTTCTACTCTATTTATCTATTTGCCAATTTTTATTCAGTGATAGATAATATCTACAATTTGCACTTCAGTGTCGCTGGCATCTTACAGCCATTTCTTGTGTAGCAGTAATTTAAGAAAGTTTCAGTCAATGGGCTTCCTTAAAGTTTATGCAAGATCAGCTTGTTATTGTAACTGTTTCATTTTGGATATTGATATTTTTTCTTTTAAATTGTTTTACTTTGAAAATATGGTATAATCAGAATACTTAATAAAACACAATATGATCAAGTATTAATATTGCAGGGTTTTTTTTTTAACTTTCATTTTGTAATGCAGAAAGACCAAAATCGAGAAATAGATCTTTAGTAAGAGTGTGGGCATTAAGGCTTCTTACTTTCTGTCTCTCTCTAAATTTTTTATTTAATTTTTATTGAAAACGTGTTGTTTTTTAGGCCTAAGTGTGGCAGTTTCCCCTAACCAAGTATGTTTTCCCTGGTTTATTATTTTTATTAAAATAAAACAGTAAAGGAAGATAACTAGTGTTACAGTTTTAACAAATTGCAGTGCACAGTATACGCAGCCATATTTAATGGCTAAAAAAGTAATTCAAACCATTTGGGTTAAACAAGTAATATTTAAGATTCAAGTGAACTGATTATGTGAAACACCTGTATGTTTCCAGTACACACTTTGAAATTTTTAACTGTGAGCTAGCCTAATTTGTAGGATGGGTTTTGGTGTTGTTTTTTTTGGTTGTCCGTTTGTTTGTTGGGTTGTTTTTTTTCACTATTAATATTAAATGGAAATTGCTTGGTTGATTTTCCTATATTGAAAGTAGACTGAAGTGATGATCTAGAACGAGTAAAGATGGAATGTGGGTGAAATGCATTGCCTGGTTTGGGGATTTCTGAACTGCATGTTTTGTATTTCCATAAGTATGTCACAATTCAGCAATTACTCCATTATTCCCTGGCCAACTCTCAAGCGGTTTAATTGTTGTTACTGGTGTCCAGGCATTAAAACTGTACATCTGTTTCTGTGTTTGTTGTCCATATTAACGTATCTTCATTGTGGTTCTTTTGCTGTAATGAAATATTTGGAATCTCCAAAAGCATATGGCATTTAACTTCTCACATCCTTCCGTTTTCTTCCCCAAGATGCAGAATCGAATGGCAATACTACTCTGTAACTTGAAGCCTGCAAAGATGAGAGGAGTAGTATCTCAGGCAATGGTGATGTGTGCCAGCTCCCCAGAAAAAGTGGAAATTCTGGCTCCCCCACCCGGGGCAGTACCTGGAGATAGAATCACTTTTGATGGTTTTCCTGGTAAGTAGGTATCTGGGAAAGTGGAGAAAATGGCTGACCTCAGTGCTGAAGCAGATAAAATAGTATTTTAAAGCTGGTTGCATTTTTTTTTTGTTGTTGAAGTTTTCTGGTTTAGTTATATTCAAACTATTTTATTATTAGCATACTAATATTGTACAAATAAAGGATTGCAAATAGTCACCTGGGGGGTTTGGTTTGGTTTTAATTTCTTTTAGCTAGAGACTAAGGTTTTATGCTACTTACCTTTTTGTCCAAGTAATTATCAACTTCTGATCAGTTTGATATCTCCTTGAAGGCAGTCTAGCACTTCATAGTACTGTAATGAGGCGGGTAAAATCCTTGCTATGTCAGATGTCATTTAATTTCAGTATTTGTAATTAAACATTTACATTCTGATCAAGTTATTTTAAAGCATAAAGGTTCGAGTCCTTGAAATTAAAATTGAAAGGACAGCTGGGTCTTATTTTAGTTTGAAGTATGAAAGCCTATGAAGCAACAGAAGCAGCAGCAGCAACAATAAAGCAACTCTAAAACATATGCAGCTGTCCATCAAGCAGCCTGGAGTCAAGTTATTTTTAAGCCTTCTCTTTCTACCATAAAAAAGTATTCATGAGATACAGGCTAATATTCCTTGGTCCTTTTAGTCAAAGTAAACACATGGCGTCTTGATTCAAAGCAATTGGACTTTTTTCTGCAGACTTGAAGGTTTTCCTAGAACTATCTTGAGTATCATAGGGAAATGATTTGGTAAGGAATGCCGTTGTCTGGAGGAGTCTTCCTTTCTGTTTGTTTTATGTTATTGCCCTTAAGTGGACTTGACACTGTTGTATACTCCAATACATGAATCTTCAAGATCTGTTGGACTTTTTGTTGTATTAAGAACTTCACCAAATTTCTGTCCTCCTTCAGTGGTCCAATTTATGAGCCACTGAAAAATTATTCCATTATATGTCTGTAAACACTACACCCTCCCACACAGTAACTGCTGTAAGGCAGCAATAATTCTTGGAGATTTCACAGCTAACTGGCAAATCTGCTTTCTAATAGCAGTATAACTGACACTTTGACAAAACTCTTCAATGCAAAAATGTCACAGGACTCATATATCTGTTACTTATTTATGTAATAAAGTAATGATTCTGGTCTAAGAAACCTTGGCAATTTAGTAATAATTATCTCTTTAAAAAAATAGAAAGTGCTAGAAGTGGAGTGCAGTGGTTAGTCTGTATTTAACAGGTTTCTTTAATTAAAGCTTTGGAGGACAGATGCTTTCCTTCAGTTGTATAGTTGTAACACACAGCAGCTAAGTGGTATTAATTTTTCATAAGGTCACATACATCACCCCAACTTTTTGCCCCTTCTTACACATTCTTTCAGTACTTATTGAGCTGTTACAAAGCAGAGAGGTTTCTTGTTTATTATGGGAAATTCTTCTGTAATATTTAAACTGCCAAACTGAATGACGTGTAACAAAATTTGCGACCTCTTATTTGTTTCTTTTTGTGTAAAGAGAGTGAGAAGCTTGTTAAGCCTGTACAAATTTAAATTTAGTTATGGAAACCCTTCTAAAGAATATTTTCTGGGAAGAAGGAATGCAATGAGGAGAATTCATAGTCAAATGCACAGCCTAAAGCTCTGGTAATATTTAAAATTGGTGCCTATGCTAATCTAATATGAGCTCACCACAGATCCCAAGGGAGCTTGACAGAGGATTCCAATGAAACATCCAAAGCATGGTTTATATAATAAAAGTCAGGGTTCTTTTCTTACTAAAAAAATTTGCTTGCTTTTTATATTTAAGGAGGGGGAAAGAAATGCACAGATCATTTGACATTCTGTTTAATGATTTTATTAGTTTGTATGCATTCACTTTAGTCTAAGTCCAAGTCTGTCTTTGCTTATGAACTTGAGCATTAAGCAGGATTTTTACTTTTGTTAAAATGCACAGTTAGCTCTAAATGTTTAATTTACTAATGGTATTACTGATTTTTCTTTTAAATATTAATTTCACTGTGGTTGTGAAATAACTCAGCTGCATTATTGAATTTTGCTCTAGCAAGGCTAGCCTACTTAACGGAGAAATCTGGCCTGGTCTACTTCTCTTACACAGTTACAGATATAGAAGTTACAGAATTTAGACCTCTCTACAGGCAGAAGTAACTTACTTTTGGAAGCATTGAGAATGAGTAGATTGAATCATTGAAAATATCTGAAGGAGAAAAACAATAACACAGGAGGAATGAGAGTAGTTCATTTGACTGCCTGTGGTCATCCAGTCCGGAATACACCAAGCAATAATGAACTTCAAACAGCTACTGGAAACACATACATTGAAGTCCATGTAGCCTTATAGTTGGCTTGTGGTCATTAGAGATTCTTAAATAATTAGATTTGGTAATGTAGTTAGACTGTCGATACCTCTAGGGGCTCTGTAGCTTACCAGGGTGTGTACACAGCAACAGGGAACTGAAACTTGCAGAGACTGAGGCCATAATTGCTGAAATACAAGCTGATTGCTAATGCTGTTATTTTAAGCACCATCAAATAGTACAAAAAGAAGAACAGTGTTGAAACTCGGGGCTAAGATTTTGCGTCAGTATCCTAATTTTGGACTATTTTTGACAAAGTTCAATATTTCTCAACTGTAAGGGCACCTGCCAAATGCACTTAAATATTAATTTAAGATGTTGACAAACCTGTGTCAACACAGGTGAGTAGTATATTTCTATGGTCCACATCTACTTAATTCTTAGGAACCCTTTGGTCTCTAGTGAATTGTGTAAATCAACAGCCAGCAATGATTTTTTTTCTTCTTTTTGACAGTATTTGTAGTCTGTTACTTAAAACCTTTCTTCCCCCTGAAAAAGCAGCATTTTGAGACATGTTCTGGAGATATTTCCTAGAATATCCCTAGTTCCAGTTAAAAGTATTCATTCTGAGAATTGTTGGTAATGTTTGTGGGTTCCCTCTGGCCCTGTTCCCCATCCCCCCCCCCCCCCCCCCCCCAAAAAAAAGTGTAGGTGGTGAAGTTATGTACACATCTGTGACAGCCTGCATAAATAGATCTTTTGCTCTGCCTTCTGTGTTGTGTGCTATTAGGTTATTCTTTGTTTTGAAACAGGAGATCCTGAGAAGGAACTTAATCCCAAGAAGAAGATTTGGGAGCAGATTCAACCTGATCTTCATACCAATGACCAGTGTGTTGCTACATACAAAGGAGTTCCTTTTGAAGTGAAAGGAAAAGGAGTCTGCAGGGCAGAGACCATGGCAAACAGCGGAATTAAATAAATAAATGGTTGTTAGAAACTTTTTTTAGATGTTGAGATGGAAAGTAATGCAAGCACAATAAAAAACATGAAATGCATGGCTAATACCCTTTTTGTTTGACTGCTCTTCCAGAGGGTACAGAATGTGTTATGCTTCAACACTTTCACACTTCACACATTCACCATGCTTACTGTCCTTGAGGTTAAGTATTGTCAACGGTCATTAACCACTCAGTGCTCAAGACTTCATTGACAAGGCTTGTTCATGGTAGAAATACAGGTAGGCAAGCATATTTTCTGGACAGCTAAAAGGTTTAGATGCTCTATGGAGCAAGAGCATCTCAATAAGGAAAAATTTCTGCCATCTTCCTTTTGTGCTAACTGTTCTCCAAGAGGTGCAGGACTAGCAGTTGGTCAGTAAAGACCATGGTTATCTTCATTCTTCTTGTTACCTTTTAATAGTTTTTCTCGTCTTTATATAAGCAGTTTTCACATATATTATAAACTTCTGCAAATTTGTTCTTGGCTGTGTTGTCTCAGTAGTCTGCAGACAGTTGTAAGGGGAAGATTAAACTATGACCCTTTGTGCCCTAAATAGACAAATAGGTGTAATTTCTTGTCCCACAATTAAGTTACCATGTTAGTAAGATCAAAACTGTCATTTTGCTATAACAGTTATTTATCTATCTAGTCCATTTTCATATTTCCTTCCAAAAGAATGAAGAGCAGATGGACTGCCAGAGCTAGTCAAACACTATCATAAAAATATCTGTTTCCAGTGCCCCGACAGGTATAAAATGAGTTGAATTTTTTTAGGTTTGTTTTGTTTTAATGTGTTTTTACTCAGTGATATTTTATAAAATATATATATATGTGTATATATATATAAATTATTTATAAAACAGAAATAGTTTCTTCAGTTGTTACTATTAGAATTATTCCATAATAATGTAGTACAAGTAGCCATTGTTGCTGTGGTAATAGCCTCAAATTGCTTCTTTTAATTCCTGCCTTTTAATAATCTGAAAATAACTATTTTAGATCAATTTACAATAAACTTTTGAAGTAAATCTTTAGAGATAGTTCAGATACTTTGGCATGTAATATTTAATTAACTGCTTACTGTCTAACCACTGAAACAGTAAGTGCTTTTTTAACCACTGAAATAAAAAACATATAGCCACTCTGATTTTGTAGGCTTTGAACTTCATCCAGTAAACTGGTTGGTAAAACAAAATGACAATAACTTAAAAGGAACAGGCACAAAAGAAGAGATGAATGGTTTTATTTTTCAGATGATTTTTGTATGTGCCTGTAAACTGTATTAATTTTTCATGCATCGGGGAATAAGCAAGAGTATTGGTTCTTTAAATGTGCTGAATAGTCTTAAGCACATAGGAGCTATTTTATCTGCTGTGTAAACTACATAGCCAGTAATGTCGTATTAAACAAACTTCTTGGAGTTCAGAATCTCAATTCTAACTAGTTCTTACTCAGGGTAAAGAAGTACTTTTACAGTATTTAAAACTTAGCATTTAATACTTGAAAGCTCTTCACAAACTTTGGAATTCAGAGAAACTCCTGAAAACTTGAAGAAGCAGTCTGAATGTTCATTTTTAACTTTTATTTTCCAGATCAGTGTTCTGTAAGAACTGCAGTATATAGTTTGGTGGAGAATAAAATCTGATTTGTGACTACATGTATATTAGGACTGTGATTTAGAGCACTAGCTTGTTTGAATTTTGTGTTTGAAGCTACGATTGTGGATGCACTAGTGTGAGGTACTCTGAAGGACAAGTAGTTTGGTAATCTAAGGAGACATCTCCAGCTGTTCAGAGGTATTTTATATGGGTGTTGGCTTTTCCAGTTCCAGTACCTGCTATAGCAAATAGACAAATGAGCACCTGAAAGCTAATTTTATGCTTTGTTATGTTTAAGTGGAAGCTTTTGATAATTATTTTGTTTTATAAAATTCAAGAGCTTTCTTAAGACAGTAGCTCTTTCCTCTTTAATTATGCTCTTATGGTTGTCTAGGAAGAGGTATTTATGCTGTACTGAGCTCAAAAGTGACAACAGGGTACTTGAGGCACTGTGCAAGTATTCTTCCTCGCTGAATCCAGCCTCTTCTGCCTTGTCTGCATGAGTAAGTAGAACTGCAGTGAAATCATTCCATGTGGGACCCAGAAGTTCCTGTAATAAAAAAACAAATCCTAAATAGTTATCTTTCCTTGTTCCTCTTACCCACTGCCACCTCATATACTTCGGCATTAACAGACCAGCTACATGTTCTTTTCCTGGCAGTAATCCAGTTCATGCTATCTGAGTTGCTGAAATTTTTTGGGTTTTTTCACCTTCCCAAGACGTTGACATCCATTTTAAGTAGAAATATGTGTTTGTGCAGTGCTAGCAGTTCTTTGTTCTCTTGCTACAGATGTGAATAATATTTCTCCAGTTAAAAAATGTCTATGTAAATAAGGAAAAATGGTTGTTTAGCTGTGTCACACATTTGTTTAAATCTTTAGTTTCCTCATATCCATATTTCTACAGTTTTTACAGGTATTTGAAATTTGCGTTTCAAAATCACCAAATTACCTTGTGTTGAAAAAATAAATGATGAATTTATACATAGGACCAACTGCAGTTCCAGCTGCATCCTGTAAAATTGAACTATTCTCAGCAATTCAGGACAATCACAAATCAAATGCATCAATCTGAGCTGTGGGCCAGAGAATTTGTCTAACCACTGTGGTTCATCTGATGGAGGGGAATGGAGAAAACAAGCTGCTTTTTGCAATGAGTATAGAAAATTTTAATGGCAATAAGTGCTCAGGCTTTCATTTGCGGACGTAAATGAAATTACAACTTCAGTGCAATCATGCTAACGCCCATGTGTGACAAGGAACCTACTTGGAATAAAGTCCACTTTGCAAAGGTCTTAACTGTAGCCTAAATACCAAGGTGCATAAAACTGATTTAAAGTATACCTTTCTACTTCCAGGGTAAGCAGGGAGTTAGAAAAAACTGTGTATTGATAGTGATTAATCTGTTTTAGACACTAGGGTAAAAAAAAAATTGTACCCACACAAATTTTTGAGGTAAGCTGTCTAAGGATGTGTTGCGTTATCAGTTTTGGAAAGAAAGGATAGTGCCTTGATTTGCTGAGGACTCACACTCAATGCTAATGTTCTGAAGTCAGTATCCACCACTCTGAATTCATTAGGCTGTGTTATCTTCACTGATACGCCATCTGTAATTTGCAGCGGAACGTTGTGAAAACTCCTGATTGCTAAAGGTACTCTTCAGGCTAATGTCTTTTTGGAATGACATACTGAAACATAACCAATAAAAGTACAGAGTTCCTATTCCCGACATCCAGGCAGCTGCCCTGCCCTGGTTGTGGCTGAGGAAATCACAGCATCTGGTCTGCTAAGTGGAAAGTAACTAAAAAGCTGACCATTATATGTGCTGAGAGCAAGCTGTAATCATGAAACAGAAGTGTTGCTTTATCATCATTTTTAAACATGCTTTCTTTCCAGTATGGGTTTTAAGGGTCCGTTTAAAGAGAAAAGGCATAGTGGCATCTCTTATGCTTTTAATGCCCACATGGACTTGATCCAGAACAGTCTGAAACTGAGGAACATGATGATTTTTCATTGGCTTAGAGTAAAAATAGTTTGAGTAAATGCTGCTCTTTAATACCATGAAGTACAGAGAGATGGAGAACTGTATAAGGGAAAAGAGTAACACTGAAAACAAGTATATGTAAACAGATAATGAGTAAGAGTGTTGAAATTAGAACCAACTCTCAAACTACTGGAAAAGTGAGGAGTAGCCTACCAATAAAGAGTAATCAGAAAGTAACAGAAGAGCAAATCGAAACACTTGAAAGCGGTTTTTCTATGTCTATATGTATATGTTGATATATTTTTAACTACATATATATGTTATAGATGTATTTAGGTAATACCAGTTACAGCGGGTGATAAGATTTGATGAACCAGAAAGTCCTTTTCGTCCTAAAGATGTTTATAAAGTTTGTTAGTGTAAGACAGATGCAAAGCATAATGTGACTTTGGCAACAACTGAAACCCTTTCTGTTGTCATTAATAGTCCAAAAGTAGTTCATCTGATCAGATAGATAAGCTGAGCACTATCTATTTGTTGGCATCTTTTTTCGTTTATGAATAAATTCATGGTAACTTTCTAGTTGTTCTGTCTTACAGATACAGCAGTAGTGACAGTGCAGGACAGAGCTGAGCATCCTTGTGTCAGGTCAGTCAGATTTTCTGTGGGATTTTGGACCTGTTGCTCCGTTTTGTCTACAGAGAGTGCAGGAGGGTGAGGTAACCTGATTTTTGCTTTCTTTAAAAGCTTTTCAATCAGCTAGAACTTTCATGATAAAGTTTTAACTGATTGCTGAGAGAAAAACTTTCTTTGAAAAGTAAAAAAGCCCATGCACAAGGAGAACAGTTTTGGCCTCTCTATTTCCAGTGTTAGTGTGGTAAGTGTAGCTGTGGTGTTGGGAGTTGTGAATGCTGTTTCAGGAAATGTTTTCAGCTGCACTTCTGTATTTCACTTTTGCAGTCAACTCTTTCCTAGCTATTGCCACCTCAAGATAGAAGAGTTGCCATTAGGGCAGTGACTATTAATTTGTTACCTGGATGAACTGAGTTGTATGATAGCTTTCATCCGGACACAGAGGCAAGTCAGCCCTGAGGACCAAGAGAGCGAGATGCAGGCCTTCCTCCCCGAAGTGGTGAGCCAGGGCTGAGCTCACTCTGTCTCTCACCTGCTCTTTGCTCAGACTACTGTGAGGGTAGCCTGGAGTGTCAAGTACTCGAACACGGAGAGCTAGCTCACTGCCATTTCTACGTATAATTCCCAAAATACAGCAGCTGCGGCCAAGGCTGCAGCATGTAGTCACAGATCTTGGAGAGCAATAATTCTTAAAGTCTGAGCTGCCCAGCAGGCTGTTCCCAGCAGCACTTTTACCACTCTGAGTTCTTCCAAGGACAAGAAGGTTGATGGTCATCTCATTGCTGCCTGGCATTTTCTGTGCTTTTATCCCCAAACCTGTCATTAGGTGAAGAACAAATAACATGAGCTGTTTCAGAAGATCCAGAAAAAAAATGCAAAATTCAGTATCTTTTGAGTGTCATGCCCTGCTTGAAATGTTTAAGGAGTGTGTGGTGTAGCTAGACATGAAGTACAGCACGTATACCTCTGCCTGATCCAAAGACAGCTCTTTGCTGCCCTTCTTAGTCTGCTTCTTAAAAATAACAAGACCCCACAGAAGGTGTCACAGGTACAAGAGCAACCTAACAGGCTGCGCGCATACACTTGCAGAAACTGAAGAGCTGGGAAACAATTGGGTGTGAGAAGTGTTTGGGGAACAAGCAAAGCAGATAAAGCTAAGGAAGAGCAACAGGAAGGAAGGACTTAGGAAACAACCATGGAAAACAGGATCAGCATGCAGATAGAGTTGGTAATGAAAAGGAGGAAAGCTAGGGGAGGAAGGAGAGAATGGTGACATCTGCTGCTGTTATTAAGTGACCGTGTTTCAAGAAGTAAATCTTTACTTAGTTTTTAGGAAAAAAATTGGATAGTCAAGGAAGGAGCACTTTTTCACAGGAGAGAACAGCTTAGAGTATGTCTTTGATCAGCTACCACTGAATTTGAAATAGATGGTAATTTGAAAGTGCTTTCTGATGTAGATAAATGTTAGAAGTATGTCCTAATGAAAAGGCTGAAATACCAATGCTGCAGGTTCTAACCCCACATGAAATCAAGACTTTGCAACTGTACAGACCTCTAGACTTACAGTGCAGTCAGTGGAAAAGCGTAGACTGGTGGATGGGGATGAGTGATGGGTATAATTTCCAGTTACTGTAATTGTTTATAAATGCATACTCTTGTTCTCTTTGTACTTTTTTGTAATCTAGTATCTGAAGGGGTTTTGGTGCATGTTAATTGTCTAACAGGAATACTGACTGATTAAATAAATTCAGAGGTGTTTCTAATATGGAAAACTATTGGCAAAGAAGTAGTTGGTTTCAAGTTGTCAGTGGCACCTGAACTTGAGAAAGTTGGGGTTTTTTTGTTGGTGGTTTATTGTTTTGTTGTGGCGTTTGCTGTTTGTGGTTTGTTTTGTTTTTTTTTTTAACATGCTATGTTTAGGCACTCAAAGAGATCCTGAATAATTTTAGAATGGGATTTCATGTGATTAGTTTATTTAGATTCTTGCACATGCAGTTCCAGCTTTCTCCCTCATATTAAGCCCATGCCCAAATCAATCTTTCTGAAATAACTTCAGTACAAAGCCAAACATAAAAGAGCTGTTAACATACTAATTTTGTAGCATTATGATCTTTCCTACTGAATTCAAGTAAGGTTTTTGTGGATTTTTCAATGATCAATTTACTTTTTTTTTTTTTTTTTTACTAAGAATACCTTTTAAAAAAAGACACATTATGAAATGGTTGTCATCAGTTATTCATCAGTCTGGATATGCATTGTATTCTTTTTCTGTAGCATAGTAATATGACGTGGTGGTCATGCATGTTTTGTATTCCTTTTTTAAATCACAGAATCATAGAATCATCAACCAGATTGGAAAAGACTTTTAAGATCATCAAGTCCAACCATTCCCCAGCACTGTCAAAGCCACCCCTAACCCATGGCACTGAGGGCCTCATCTAAACAGTGTGTGAACACTTCCAGGGATTGTGACTTCACCACTGCCCTGGGCAGCCTGTTCCAATGCCTGAGCATCCTCTGGGAAAGGAATTGTTCCTCATCTCCATCTAAACCTCTCCTGGTGCATCTTGAGGCCATTTCCTCTTGTCCTGTCCCTTGTTCCTTGGGAGCAGAGACCAGCCCCCTCCTGGCCCCATCCTCCTGTGATCAAGGATTTATTTTTTTTTTCCAGTAAGCAGTCTATGCTTAAATAATGACATTAATTTCATATTATATCACTTACCTTATTTTCCCTTAAATTCCTTTTTCATTCAGACTTCACAAACCATGTGTGCAGTGTAAAAAGAAGTTCATATGTGAACTTTGAAACTAACAGCAGCAGTGTACCATGCTGAGACTGATACGTACACATTAACCTGGTTAATCTGTTACTAATAGATCTCCATTTAATAGGTTTGGTCAGTAATTGGCAATGATTTTTTGCAACTTAGCTGCAGATGCGTTTTTTGCAATCACTTTAGTGATTGTATGAAGTTGAATTTGAATTTTATTTTTTTTTAAGTTACTTTTGTTCTACCATCAGTTAAATGTGACAGTGGTAATGGAGGGTCAGGGATTATTTTGTGTTGCGTGTTCTTGAATGGGTGTTCATATATGCATGTGAAGAGCAGATGAACTTTCTCTTATAATTTCAATGAACTAATAATTGCAATATTTTCAAAGTACCATGTAAAGCATATGCAGATGTAAAGCTGTTTGCCTAACAAATACAGATTAAAATAATAAAAAAAAAATGGATTAAAATACAGAAATTATTTGTGAAATCTGGAAGAAGACTGAAGACTTGCACCACTGCCAGTCGTATGTGTTAGCTGTTGGTTTGTTAGCTTGAAACATTTGGCAGGGGTTTTGGGTCTAGATGATCTCAAGGTCCCTTCCAACCCAAACCATTCTGTGATTCCATGATTTCTCTTGCAAGTGTAATTCTTTGCCATGCTATAGTAGCATTAAAACCAGGGATAAAAAGGCTGTCCAGTAAGAACCTATCACTTGCATTTTAGACAATTTTGCACAAGGGGGAAAGTCATTGGTTTAAACTTCTATGCCTTAATGAAGAAATTAATACGAATTTGTGCATTAATTATCAGGTTGTAGCAATAAAATGAAAGATTGGAATAAGCCCTTGTCTGTTCACAAGGAAGGGTTTAGATAAACCTCCTCTCTGGCTCTAAATCCCAGATGGGTGGAAGCACATGTTTACTCCAGAGGTATTAAGGTATGCGCCATTACAGTAAGAACAGGAATCTGGTACTAGGCTGTCTGTGGTGGGAGGAAAAAAGGAAGGTGTTTTGATAGGCCAGTCCAGCTGGTGATACTGTCATCCAAAATGTAGTTCTCTGTGGGAACCGGTAAGTATTGGGTTACTGCAGTGCTAGGGCTGTTCCTGCCTGCCACAGCAGTGGAGAGAGACTTGAATTGCTCTAGAAGCCTGTTGTCTTCCGCTGTGTACCACAAGCACAGCTAGTGCTTTAGCAGGAGTTAATGGTGCCTTCACATCCTCCTTGTGTAAATTTGCATCATTCATCATGAAAGAATTCACTGGTTTTGTTACTTGGCTCCAGATGGATATGTAATAATTTTGTTGCTTGGTGGTTTTGACTACATTGATAGACAAGTTAGTTGTTTTCAGACAGTTTCCTGCTCTTGAGCTTCACCTGATGAGAGGTGAAACATTAAATCTTTTCCTGTATTGCATGTGTAGCCAAGGCAACTACTGATTGTTTCCACTGTGAAAAGGCTTGCGGCTCAATCCTGTGCACAGTCTTTGTGTATCAAGCCTATATTTATATATAAAGTAGCAAGGTTCCTTCATTTGCTAATGGACATGAACTCAAGGCTGAACGGAGGGTGACTTGTAAAGCAAAATGATAGGTCTTCCTCATAAACCTGTAGATAAAATCCACATGCTTTCTTTAATTTGCCTAGAAGTCTTGATTTTGGTTATATTGTCACAGTGTAGCTCTGTACTTTTTGTTGGACTGTTCCTATGCGCAGTAATGCCTTCTATGACATCTGAAGCAGAGGTATGTCCTAGCAGTCACATCCAACTGAGCTAATAGCCTGCCAAGGGGATAATTTGGCTGTGCCTGGACAAGGATTTAGACTACCAAGAAAGGTAGAATCCCAGAAGCAGACTGTTGTATGCAAAATATAGCTTGCTCAGTTGCATGCAGAACAGGACTTTTATGCTAAGAGAGATGGCTGTAAAATAAAGAGTACTGGAAATGAGGCACTGCTTAAATGATGGCTATAACTTGGCTAAGCACACGTCTCCACAGAAAAAGGCATTTCTTTAGAGCATTATTATGAATGTAATACAGTCCCAGTTGGGATGCATCTGGAAGATCTTACAACAGCACGGGCGGAAGATTTTAAGAAGCCTTTCTTGGGACTATATGACAAGGAAAAAAATCAAGCTGATTTATAGGACACTTGCTTAGGCTCCTTAACGTACGTGGAAAAAGTCTTCCCCAAGGTGGCAGTATCAGCCTGCACCACAGGTACTGTAAAACTCTGCTGGGGGCCCCCTGCTCGAGTCCGCTGCTGAAATACAATACCAGGTCAGAAATGAGCTAAAGCATCAGAAAATATAGAATAATTACAGGAGTCTTCAAGTGTGTCTTGAAATAAGAAATGTAAAAAGCATTTGTCTCTCCTTTGTCACAGGAAACATTTTTTATTTGATATGTAAAATGCAGACAGCGTAGCACCTCAACCAATTTGAGCAGCAGTAGTGGAAAGGTAGCAGGTAAGAAACTGGAAATGTTACTGTCCCTTATTTGATTGTTCTTCTAATCTAAACCTTTGTTTTCATTGGCTTTTGAGTTGGGGACATTTATTATGGGACTTTGGATATGAGATCATAAAATCTACTATCAGTATGAATTTGCAAAGAACAAGTACAGGGTACAAGATTGCTTTAGATGCTTTTTAGCGATGCTCACTGCCATTGGGTAAGCTTTTAATTTTGTTTTCTTTGTTTTTTATAACTTTATTATTGAAGTGGCAAAGAGAAAACCAAAACTGAGCCTATTACACATTGGCAGGCAGGAAGGCTTCCTGTAACTGATAAAGAAAGCCTTGTACTGCTCCCACAGAAATACCAAGCAAGTCTAGTGAGGAATTGTCAAGAAGCTAAGGTAGTAGGGCCCCTGAAAATAAGCAGCATGTGTATCCAGCTTCTTTAGTTGCCTTTGAAAAACTAAAGCTAAAATCATTTGCAAGTGCTTGTTGGATTTGTGTTTATCTAGAGTTAACTGCAATTGCAATGCATCTTAGTCGCATTACTGTGTCAGCTGCTGTTCTGTTGTAGTCCCTGTGATCACCCAGCTGGTTTGCATGCACCCTAAACAAGCTCTCTGTGATGCTTGTTAGGGTATACCAAGCAGGCTAGATCTTGTAAACTGAAATAGCATAGTTTCTCCTTAGGCACATGGCGTGTCTTACCATGTGTCATCTTTCAGTTCCCACGCCTTCCCTTCCCTTACAGCTTCTTTCCTGATGTGGGCTCTCATTTTAGTTCAAGATGATGCCATAATAAGTAATTTAAGATGTGCTTTGATGAATTTCTATTACTTAGAGAAAACCCAGTGAGGCCATTTTATGGATTGCCACACACAGAGGAAAGCTCTTAGCCTTCCCAAATAACATGAGAAATCCAGAAAGGTATGCAGTCCATGTAGTCAGTGTGGCTTCATTCTGTTAGATGTGTCATTTCTAAAACACATAAAGCACATCACTGATGAGAGATAGGACAGACAGATCTACTGAGGCTCTACTCCTTTTGGACTGTGTTCAAAACAAAAGTGTCTGTGGTGATCCTAAAGGAACACACACACAAAATACACTAATACTTTCTTAAAACAGACCTTTTTTTTCCTTCCCTTTGCTTAAACCAATCCCCAGCATCCTTAGTATTTTTTAACAAAAGTAAGCACTTACCATGTTTCTCTTTGCAGTGTAGATGGCTGTGTAGGTTATGTGCTACTACATTGGCATTGCTAAGGGGAAGGCAGGTGGGGTATAGCTCCAGGCTAATGCTTCAGTTGCATCAGCTGTCAGACAACTGGTCTGCTGGTACAATTGCGGAATCGGTTCCCTAGGCTCCCACTGTACTTCTCACACTGATACTGCTGGCAGAAAGACAGATCAAGGACCCACCTTGTGTTTACAAGGAGATTGAGCAGGACTATCAGCATAGTGATATCAGTCAGACATCCTCCTCCTCCCTCTCCCCCATTCACTCAGTCATCAAGATCCACAAGATACCCTTTTCCTTCATCCTCTGCAAATAATAGGCAACTTCATCCTCGAAACCAGTATCAGTACATGCTGATCTGGTAAGTCTGCTGTGGAAGTATTGTGTCTCTCCAGTTGGCACAAATGTTGTTCTTCGAAGCACTCTGCTTCAGAGTGCGCTAAGAACAGAGCACTGTAATAAGACACAAGAGCACAGTTTTTGTTTCCTGTTAGTGTGGTTTGGGGTGACCTGGCTTTTCAAAATGCTGGGGCATGCATTGTAAAATAGAGCACATCACACTGTCACAGCTTGCCAGTTTCTTAATTCCCTTACTAATTCAAACATTCTCCAATTTAAGTAATGATTTTCCCATATAATTTTTGGGGACATTTTTTTCTTTCTTTTTTTTTCTTTTTTTTTTTTTTTTTAATATATAAAGGATTTTTTTTAATATATTGTGCTATACTGTCTCTTGAGCAGATTAGAGATATTGAAACTATCTTATTTTCATCCATGTTGCCAGGATATGTTATTTCTAATATAGCGGTTGGGCATAAATCACTAGTGTGCAGGTTTAGCCATAGGACTGTGCTTCAGGTCTGACATATGCAAAATGTCCAAATAAAGCTGATATTGCAAGTAAGACTATACATACAAAAGTAACATAACCCCCGCCCCAATATCCCACCTCTCCCACCCTGAAGTCATAAACTTGATTTCAAAGGCATATATTTCAGAAAGAAACAATAATCAGAAAGTATGAAAATACAGACTTAAGGAAGAACCCTTTTTCCTTTATACGTACTTAGTTGGATGAACTCCGTGACTGGCATAATACTCATTCACCTTCTTCTGATTAGCCTCAAAATTCATCCATGTGTGTAAAAATATTTTGCATCTGGGGCAAAAGTCCTGTGAATGGCAAACATACCTGGAAGTTCAGGAAACCTAGATCTGGCTGCTGTTTCTGTAACACTCATTCCCTTATTCTGAGAAGCTGAGCAATTTCTCAGTTTCCTCATCTGAATAGTATGGGGAGTATTCACCTCTTTTGAAGATGTATAGTAGGATTGATTTAACTGAAGGGAAACCAGATTTCTGCAGGGCAGTAACAGCACTGATTGCATTTTAACAAAAGTATTTTTATCATATTGGAGATTGCTCTATAGCGACCTAAATGACTTAAGATCACTTTCCAAAAATATTCCCACAATGCCTGGGAAGGGTAACACTAATAACCATAGAACTTGCACTGATACACAGGGTTTAACTGGTCTCACTGCTACTCTTACGTACCCTAATCATTAAGAGATGTTTCATAGAATGTCAGGAATACAGAGCATATAAAGCTTGAACTCAAGGATGTGTGAAAATGACAGCTTTCTACTCAATAGCATGTGTTCAGGGCAGATTTAGTACTCAGTTCCTCCATTTTCTTATTTTTTGCAGTGTGTTTGTATTTCTAAGGAAACACATAACACATGTTGAGGACTTGCTTTAAAATACCCAATAAGTAACAACCTGGTATTTTTTATGTTTAATTCTGATTATGAATCTTTTCTGTCTTCTCTTTGTATACTTATGCTTTAGAAGCAATATGCTCAATTGCAAAGAGCATTTCTTAAAAATGCAAGTTTAAGAAACTGGAATACTAATTAGAAGTATTTTTGTTTTGATAATCATGATACCTTGGGGACATAAGCCTGAACAGGCGCTTTTTGTATTTTAAAACATTCCAAACAAGCTGAATCTGAGGGCATCTTCCAACATACTTCGTGATGTCAAGCCACTTGAACATGTAATGCTAGGATTACGCTGTAAAAGTTGTCTTACAAGCCAGTGTGGCTTGCTTTGGCAATGCGGTTGTTTAGTGATTTGCTGTAGATGGCTTATTAAAATTGTGAATAGTATGTGTAAGGAAAGAGTGCAGTTACAAAGTTACACAGTCACGGTTACAGAGCTGGTGTGTGTTTTGGGACTGTGCGCCTCAGACTCAGTAATTGACCCCAATGCTTGTAACTTTCCAGTATCAACTGTCACAAAATACTGTGAGATTGGAGCTTTTTAAATCAGTGTCCTTTCTGCAAGAGGGGATAAAAGGGGCAAAAATGCCTATATCTTCCTTTGACAGTGGAAATGATTTAAGAAATTGGAATATTTCTGGTCTTCGATGCTGTGTGTGCTGTAGCATCTGCAATATGCCGTGTTCAGGAATGTGGTACTTCTGTAAAGTGTGCAGAGTTTCTAAGATCTTTAGGGCTTGAAGTGTGATAGACCTTATTCAGTGGCTGGAAATCTGCTTCTTGTTAATAAAAATACAGAGTTGTATCCCTGCTTGCTCTCCTGAAATTAAAGTTTTGGTACGGACAAGAAAAATAAAAGTCTGTGCAAACACCAAAGACCTGAAGCCTGCTTCCAGTGAGCACTGGACCTAGGAGCAATGGAAGTCACACTTGAGCTTCAGAAACAGCAGAGGACTGAGAAGTTGCAGGTCTATTGGATTTTATCCTGTGTTTGTCTTGCTTGTTATGTCAGTGCTTGGCAGACTGAAACATCTGCACACAGTGAAAGTCTTCTGCCAAGTATCTACAGGTAAAACTTCAGGTCTAGCACTCCACATGGCACACAGAAATTGTGAACCCAGTTCCTTCTGATGTCAGACGTTTTACTTGTTTAAGTCCCCAAAATTTAAAGGCTGGAAATTTTAAGGGTATTACTAGTACATGAAGAAACAAATAGGAACCAGACTGAAGTTTTCAGAAGCCAGTTTATATTGTGCATTGTTCTGAGCATTTTTGGTGTTTGGGCTTTTTTTAGGAGAGGGGAGAAGAGGTCCTTTTTTTTTTCTTTTCTGTGCCTTGAAGTCTGCAAACCAGTTTGTCAGTACAAATTCAGTGAATACGCTCTGCTCCTTCAGGTTATCAAAGTCTTGATTAGGAGACTGCTTGCCACCTTCCCCATCTAGGTATGGCTTGTTTCCTTCTCCATGTGACTGTCTTTCCAGCCAGGAAGAGCTAGGTACAACTTCCATCCATTAGTTTCCTTAGTTGACAGTAGCCTCTGTGCCTCAAAGAAAGTTTCTAGGGTGTTATTTAGTTGTTTCATTTGGGTTTGGTTTTCCTCCTCTATCAGACATCTGGCATCCTGGAATGAGTTGTTTCTTGCCAGTGATTCCAGTTCTGATGCAAGCCTGGGTTCCCTGTACAGACTGGGACTAACAGGTCAGGAGGGAAGGATGATGATTGTGCGACTTCACTAACCCACTCTGAAGTTCATGGACTATGATAAAGTAAGTTAAAGTATAGCTTCCCCTGCATGTAGTTAGCTATGTTTTTTATCCAAATAGTTAAAGTCTGTGATGTATTTTATGATACAGTACACTAAACCATGAGGCAAGTTTAAAATGTGGTGTCATGCTGTGAGTAACCTCTGTGGGAGAGATGGTAGTATTCCATCTGTAGCGCAAGGGAAATGCAGTGCTGCTGGTGAAAACTCAGCTATAACTTACCGTCATGCAATGTTCAGTAGGTCTTTTCTCAGAACAGAGGTGCACAGAGGACAGACGTATAGCAGAGACCAAATGATGACTCCCAGTAGGTTAACAAAATTTTCTGTCTCCCTGTTTAGTGAACCAGCAGGAATAATTTAGGGCTTCAAATGAAGTTTAGTTTTGTATTGGAAAAAATAAACTTATATAGTGAACTGACATTTTTACGTTATCTTTACTGTAGCTCAAACAGTGCGTGCCCATTCTCATCAGCTAAGGTTTTACAAAACCTTTTTTTAGAGTCAGCACAAAATCATCATGAAAAACAAACAAGAGAACTCATTTTTTAAGTCTTACACCCACAACTCTTTCTTTAGAAATGGTATTTGTCTCAAGCAAGAGAACAGATTTGTTGAGGTTTTTTCTAAGGAAAAAAAACCAACAAAAACGATGGAAACTGTAATGCGGGAACAAAACCTTTCAGCTGTCAGCATTTCCGTAACCTCACAAGACCCGATTTTCATCTTAATTTATAATGTTGGTGTAAAGAGAAAACATGTCTTTGTTTTTCCTGTTTCAGATTTGAATAACTGGATGATTATATATAAATTTACTGCATTTGTGCAGAAGATGTGCTGGTTTAAACATCTGTCAGAGAGCTGCATCTTAAATTCCTTCCCATGATCATCTTTTGGGTGTTATTTTCTGGCAAGTTTGGGACTTTAAACTGTTTTTGAAAATTCTTACTGTAGCATAGATAAATCCATCCTTATTCAAGGAAGTACTCTCTCTTTAGCATGCATACAATTAGGATTCAGTGGCTAAATTATCTGTGACAAAATTCAACAGTTGGTTGAGTTTTGGTGCTTCCTGAGGGAGCTCTGAAGGCCTGTAGCAAAGCCCTGAAATGTAAAGTAGGTTGCTACAGAGAGACAGCCTTAAACAGATGGTAGAGAAGTCTTACTTTTAATTAGAAGTCTGTGTGTAGTGATCTGGCACACCTTTGATGCCATCACTCAAATTGTTTGGTTACAAAATAGCTTCTGTTTTCTGGTAGGATGTGAGAGAGTTCACTGGAGGCTGGGAGAGTGTGATGAAGACTTCAGTCATTCTGTAAGAGCTCCAAATGCAGTGTTTCTGCTGTATATTCTTTATCCTTCAAACACATAACTTCACTGTATGAATAAATAAAATAGATGCTTTCTTAGAAATGGTAAGAAGTAGCTTCTTAAAGGCATAATTCTTAACCTACCTTTAGCACCGAAGTTCCACAGGCTGCATGTGGAGCTGACAGGCTTTGCAAATAGATGTTGTTGGGAAAGGCAGACATCTACCAGAACATGCTGAGAAAGCATGAGAAATCATAACATAGAAATAGTTCACACGAAAAGACTCTGCTTTAGTAGATGAGAGATTCAGTGGCTGCTTGAAATATGCCCTGTATCATACTGACTTGTGCTGCATTGTTTAATACTGGTCTACAAAATTTGGCTCGCTGTCTTACACCCCATGATAATAACTGTTATGGAAGATTCAGCTTGTGGACCCTGGCAGCTGAAAAGAGGAGTTATGCAGATGACTTCAGTGTTTAGAATTTCTGCATTTAGGGAATATTACGGAACTGCTAACAAATTAGTCTTTTTTAATTGTAATGTCATGTATGTGTTTCCTGTCCCAGCATCTCCATGCTTATTCATAGCACACCAAAATAATTAGAGATACTTTCTTGCCTTTGAATAGAAGCAGCATGAAGAAAGATTATTTTCTAGACATCAAAGAGAATGAAGTCAAAATGACCAAACACAGAAAACTGAGCAGAAATCTAAATATTGGCCTGTTTCATCCCATTTCATGATAACAAGACCAGTTATTGAAGAAAGCAAAAAGAAAAAAGAAAGGGAAGAGGGGATTTGCCCCCAGTTTGTATTTAATCATGGACATAAAGCTTGTAACAGAATTGCAATTTGCACTGTAATCTGGTGAAAATAGCCTTTTAGGACCTTAGTACAAGTATGATATAGTAATTCAAACTGTAATTTGAATAAGACATATTGGATACTTAAGTCTGCCCTTGCACATGACATTAATAGTTTCACCTTTCAGATTTCTTGGATCTGAATGTGCCTAACCTTATTGAAATGCAAATTTAGACACTGGAGTCACTTAACTGCAGCTATGTCAACAGTAAACTGTTGGTTTGCTGTGTTTCAGAGTAAGAAGTTAAATACATCAGAATAAACTGAAGGATTGTACAGCCAGAGGATAAATTTTTACATGCAATATTGACAAGGAATATCTGCTAACTCTTGGCAAAAATGTCATAGGAGTGTGCTGTTGTTACTACTTCTTCCCCAGTACTGCAGTTACACAGTAGGAAAAAGCCCTGTCCAAAATGAAAGGGAAGAGTGGAAGTATATGTCATCCTTTTATATGAGAGAGTGCTACACATCTGCAGGCCCAGCAGGAAAAGATGAATTATTGCCCAAGTGAAGAAAAGGCGCCACAAAGTGGGGCAAAATTTATGAACAGGAAGATAAGATTAGACTGGACAAAGCAGGAGAATGACTCTGGTTTGTTTGTTGGTTGATTTATTTGGTTGCAGTATGCTAATCTGAGTCTATATAAGAGTGAGGAAATGAACTTGGTGAAGCAAATGGTAAGATTGTACAGCTTTGTGTTTTTTTTATTTTGTTTGGAATCCGTATTAAATAGGTGTGTCTCTTTGCATCTGATATCGGGAATGTAAATTCAGACTATCTGCAAGATTAGGAAAAGGTGGAACTTCTGAGGTTTAGGATAAGAGTGTCACAGAAGGATGTTCCAAGTAGCCTTCTCTTTGATTGTCTTGTTCCCTGAATAAGGTCGCTAATTTCCAAAAGTGCTCAGCATCCAAGAATTCTCATTTGAATTAGTAGGAAGGGAAAAATGTTGCAGTTTTGAATCAGAATTGGGAATTTAAATGCTTAAATACAAATGTTACAACTTTTTTGTCTCCTTAAAATAAAATAAAAAGGAAGTCTCACATCTCCATTCTAAGGTGTTCCTAGATAACAGTGCAGGGGGCAGTCTCTGAGCTTGGGAACCTGACTTCAGCTCCAGCAAATCTTGCATCATTACTGTTGGAAGGCTTTGCAGAAGTGTGTTTCAGAGAAGAGACTTACTTTGAGTGAAAGGCCATATGTTGACAGGAACCTGGATCCAGCTTTCACTGGCATAGATGGGAATTTTAGCACTGAATTTGTCTGCTTTTCTTCCAAATCATACAGTTTATGTCCTTTTCTTGTGCATTCAGTTTTTCTGTTCTTTGGCAAGGTTCCAAAATAAAGAGCATCCAGTGGCTACCAAACAGTGCCCTTGTCCAGCTCTTTCCTGTGTTTGTCAGTCTCTTTTGTGTTCACCTTGAACCTTGTAGTCTGCAGCTTTTCAGATTCACCAACTGAAAAGACTTTCAAGCATAAAATCGTGACTGTAGCAGTAGCTGAACAATACTGACCAAGCTTTAATGAATGGAATTATTGAACAAAAGCAGGATGGAGGACTTCTATGTAGGCACTGTTGAGCTTACTGAGAAAAAAGCCACTGGATTGCTCTTGCATTGAGCCAGTAGAACATGACAGTGGTAAAACATCATGAAGATAAGTTCAATTTCCATGCATAACAGTAACTCATGACTCTTGCAAACACAGCAGGTCAAATTCCTTTCTGCTGTACTCCAGAATAACTCCATTGGGTTCATTTGCTAGAACTACAACTGTGCTCTTTTAGTTGGGCATGCTTATAAATCATTTGAGTAATGCTGGTTAAAACTGAAATAACATTGATGTAAGCGAGACCTTTCACTTCAAATTGAGATGGCAAAATATGTTCAGCCTCTTGAGAGGAAATGACAATGAGCTATGGCATACTAAAGGAAAGCTGAGCATTGTAACTCTTGGGATCACATTGAGAAACTCTCTTTGTAAGGCCATGGCCTCTCACTTCATATTTTCAAGTGTCCAAACTGACTTTAATTCTGTTCCAAACGAGGACACTCAGACTTTTATTTTTCCTGCAAGTTTGTGTTCTCATTTCTCTCACTTTCACAAAGAATGTTACCTCAGAAACATTAAATGGGAAACATGTGCTTCAGGGCTAATGGTATTGCTGCTTTGTAAGGTCAGCTCCAAAGCCTCAACATAAAGGCGTTCTTAATCTAAAGTGAAATAAAAGCAGCTGCCATAAAACATGTAATGTATAAACTCTCATTTAAAATTGTATTATATTCCTCTTATTATTTTTAATAGTCTGAATTGAGAGAGAGAAAAATATTTCTTGAAAGGATAAAAAGCAGCACATTTCTAAACTTTCCACGAAACGGGAGAGATGTTTTGTCACTGATAAAAAGACACTATCTTTAAGTACCTTTTCCTCCTCTGATACTCATTTCTCTTGGGTCGTATATTCTGTCTACAAAAGAACAAGGAGTGTTGGTATTCTGTAACAGAATACCAGACATCTTTTTCAAGCTGATGAAAGAGCATCTTTCTCAAGTTCTTGTTCTATCACTCCCGGTCAGGGGTTTGATTTAGGTTGGTGGTCCCAAACAACGGAATTCTCCCATGTTCCTACTTCATTTATTTGAAAGTTGCATTCAACATTAAACAAAATCAGGCATTGCTGTTCGTGTCATGAGACCTCTGTGTGTTGATGAATACTGGTGTTTCTCTCACTGCAAATTTAAGTTGCTTCTGTCTTCTACTGCCCCGTCCAATCCCTAGCTCATATCTCATTAAGACTAGTGTAAAGAAATTGAGTTACTCCTTGTTACAAATGATCATTTGGTCTCTGTTGGAGCAACTTCAGATGTTGCACCTTGAGGCCCAAAGGAAATGCTTCACGTTGCAGAAGCTTCAAGTAGGATATTCAATGAGGAAAGATGTTAGGCTGCTTGGCAGACAGTTCCAGCTATGAAGTCCATGGGTTCTTACCTGCCAGAACAGGGAGTCAGCAGCTGGTAGATATGAACAGTTATCTCGATGGTTTTCATTTTAGGATTGTATCTATACAACTTTTAAATGCAGAATGTGGTATGTGTGCACATCATGAGAAAAGTTGCTGCTTTTCTAAAAACCACAGGTCCCTGTGTGCATCTGATTCTTCTCTCTAAAGATTGTTTTGCAAATACATGTATTAAAAGCAGGACCCTAGGACATAACCTGAAGGCTGAACTATTTCATCAAGTACTGAAACTTTCTTGACAAAGGTAAACTGTGAACCTGCAAACTAAAATTGCCTGCAAGTGTTGGGTATGAGCTTTTTCTGATACTACAGCAATCTATTTAGCTTTATCAAGTTACATTACAGAAAAGTGTAGAAATGTGTGAACAGTTTAAAAGATGTTGGCTTAGAAATGTGCCTTTTAATGTATCTCAGTAAGAGAAGAAATAACCAAAGAAGCCTCAAACAAGAATTTTCTTTTTCATTGCCTTGCTGGTCCTCATCAAAGCTATTACCTTGGCCAACAGAAAGCTTAGGGTACCTGGAGAGAAGTTTGGGGCTTTTAAAAGGTATATGTACGTTTCTCGTATATATATTGAGACACTTACTTTTCTCCTCCTGGTTGTTTTGGTTCTAGTGAACATCTTTAGTTGTGATGTGGCTATATAGCTTCTGATAACACAGCAGTAAAGACTACTGACAATTTTGGCACTCTACAGAGAAAAATCAGAATAAAAATTATATTAGTAGAACACTAAACTAACAGTTCTACAATTTACGAGCAGCACAATGCTTTCCTTCTCAGTTTCAGCTGCTGTTCCACATTTTTTAACTTCAAAATTAACTTCTGGGTTTGTCTTACTTAATATCTGTTTAATGTATTTCATATTTGCCACCTCCAGCAAATCTATCTTCATTAATTGTAGCTTTTTTACTGAGTGTAGTTTTATGACAGCATAAAAATGCCTTTGTTTTCAGGGTACAATTATAGCTATTCTTTATAGAGCTTATATCAATTTCATTATGTACATCTTGAGATACTTGTTTTGGTGAACTTTAACTGGAATATCCTTATATCTGTTTTATAACTATTTTGGATATCTTTCTTCTATTTTTCTTTTTTCATTTTTTTTTGGGGGGGGTGTGGAAATCACAGTTTCTCTTTTTACAGTTCTTCAAGAAATCAGAAACCTTATTAAAAATTGTCAAAATGGAAAAAACATGTTCTGTGAAGCCAGAATATCTGTCTAAGTGTTTTTATGGTCCATTCTTCCTTTCACACAAGATCAAAGCATCAAGAGACAAGAAAATAGGGTGAGAAAAGTCAATTCAAGCTTGCAGAAATCATGCTCAGGCCAAATATTTATCCAGTGATTCATCAAAAATGTTGCAAAATGTAGTACTGGATCTTTAATGATCACAGGTTTTACTGCCAGTTCTTGTAGGACATCCTGTTTTGGTGCAGTGTTTAAAAAAATAAAAAAGAATTAAACAATTGAAGCAAATACACTAGGTCAAACCATAATTCAGGGACAACTGAAGCTGTGGTTTTTCAAAAGAATGTAAATCCTTATATTGGTGGTAGAAGACTCACATTTAATCTGATGGTAGAGAAATTTCTTGTAATTGAACAAGTTCCTGTTATTGCTCCCAGAATAAAAGGATTCTTCAAGAGTGAAGCTAGTTTGGAAAAGAAGTGGTACTGGCATGACAGTGGTAATCTCTCTCATTTCAGTTCTGCTGAAATAAAAGGTGAAATTTCAGAACTTCAAACCACGAGATGGTGAGCAACAGATTACTTGTTGAAGGACACTGATAAAGTTTATAGGGAACCTTGGCATGTAGAACAAAAGCATACACAGGAGAAGCAAATGGACCCTGAGCTCTGTTGGCAAATTAGGTACTGGTTGAACAAGGCACAGTGATAGTAGGAAACAATAAAGCAAATGAGGTAAAGCAGAAAGGTGTGAGTCACTATCAAAGGAGTTGCAGGACAAAATAGCTGTGAATGCTAGTCAAGGTCTGTGTAACAATTTATCAAGTACAACCGAAAGATGTCTAGATGAAATCTACTATTTTGCTAAACTTTAACATTTACAAACCACTAATACAGAAGGGTTTGTTCCAATGCTTTTATCCTATCAGGAATTGCTGTATTCTAGCTGGCTGCCCTTGTTCCCTCTGTAGGTTGCTGTATTTCAGATATAGATCTGTTCCTTCTATGTAAGTAGCAACACTACAAGAGGTGCTCAGTCTATGGAGAAGAGGAGGGGTCTTGGGAGGCTTCACAACCTGAGGCACTTTCCTAAGTACCTTTCCAACCATGCTCTGTGTAAAAATGAAGCCAGTCCAAACACCGCTGTTTTTCAGCCTAACTACAACTCCTTTCCACCATGTCTCCTACTATATCATGCATCAAAACTTGTTTTTTTTAATCAAAAAAAAAAAAAGTGAAACAGTCGAATGCATGTACAACCATATAACCTCTATATTAATGAGATAAGCTTATAGACATTAACAGAGAAGGAGACATTAAGAGGTAACTTCAGAAAGTCTTTTTTGTGTTTGAAGGAGCAGAACTGCTACTGAAGATGAGTTTTGCTAACAAAGCATAGAATGCCTGCTGTGCAAACTCTGTATCACATGTCTGTATCCACAGCTCTGCATTTTATTTTAAAACCAATCCCTGATCTTTTTTCATATGGTAATTTTAAAAGTGAGAAGACATATTTCAGTGCAATGGACTGTAGTGCACAACCACGTATAACCACAAAGGTTATATAGTAATGAAGGTATAAAATAAAGAACAAACTTGGAAAGAAATGCATGGGAAAACTTTGGCTCTCATTCTACACAGAAAAAGGCAAGCAGATTTCTCTCTTGTGAAACATGAAGGAAATTATGTAACTGAAATTTTAAACATACAAGTTTCTTGGCTTCTTCTCCTTCCAGGATTACTGAGGTAATGAAGATGGGATTCTACTCCTACTTTTCAAAATGTTATTAATGGCATTCCTGATTGCAAATGGAAATATCTCTGCTGACTTCTGCTAGACTCTGTTAATTTCTTCTGGAGCTGTAAAACACTGACTATTCCCAATCAGCTTAAAGGTGCACCTTCTCGGTCACTCCAGGAGACAATTTCCAGTGAAAAATCCATCAAGCTTAACACAGTGTACACACTTGCATGCATGTAAGCAAGGAGATGTGCCCAGCCTCTCTAATGCAGAGGGGACTGCAGACAAAGGGGTACATGGTGCTTGGCCACCTTCTCTAGTGCTGCTGGTTTGGCAGTGTTTTCATGCTCATTGTAGAGCAGCAATGAATACTATAGTAATGGGGTATATTCACCCTGTTGCTAAAAGCATCAATGCCACCAAAACATGCATTTTAAGGAAATGTCAAATTCTTACTTAACCATAGTTTTTCACATAAGACAGCATGGAAAAGTATAAAGAAAGTGGCTCAGACTAAGTTGAATAGGAATTAAAGTGCAGGAAGAAGACTAATTCTCTTTGCTCTTTTGGGCTAATCCTTAAGACCAGTGGAGAGACAGTAGAAGATTTGTCAGAGAAGGAAACATGATTCCCACAAGGAAAACTATAGTCTTCTTGCATTTTTTTTTCTTTGGATAATGCACTGAAAGGATTCAAGGAAAAGCTGGAGAATTTGACAGCTCTGGGAGGAAAGCCCCTCTCTTCACTTTTAAAATAAACAGTTTTGTTAATATTCTTGCAAATAAAATCGTACCAAGTAAATATGTGGTTGGGTTTGAAACACACACAGAGGCATTTATTGCAATTGTAAGACATTGTTGATATGATGCTGTTATCTTTCTAGACCAGCAAAAATGTGGCTGAGTGGTAGCTTTGATTCCTACCACTTGTGCTACACAGGAGATGGCATCCAAACAAGGGGTGCACCTGTGACCTGCTGGCATGCTATGGGAAGGCTTTGTTCCCTTATTTGAGCATAGGTGAAAGAGGCATAGTAGTTGTTGATTTACAGTTAATTCTTTTACACTGCAAAACTGAAAGAGAAGCTGACCTCTGCATTGAATAATGGAGGTAAGTGACTGCTGCAGCAAAGTGGGTGTTGAGGTGCTGGAATTAATTATTAAGGTATAGAAGAGGGAGTTATTTAAATGTAGGCTGGGGAAAAAGAGGAGATGGATTGGGACAGTGGAGAAGTGGTGGTGCTTGATAGATTAAGTGGAGGCTATGCGGATGAAATTCTGTTTCCTGTGCACAAGAGGATCTGAGCAACCCTGTATTCTCATAGTTATTTTGGAAATTTCTGGTTTTTGCCTGCGGAGGAGGCACTTGTGCTTGTTTATCTTCATATGTCTGTACCCTTTTGTTACTCTGTTGGATGAGGTGGGATTTAGAGAGCTTGCAACATTTTCAGGAGTGTCTGAGGCTCTAAATCTGATTAGCGAAGCAAATTCTCACCTAGTCTTGGGAGCGTTTCAATTAAGCCATTTCTGTGCATGTCTAAAAAAATTCATCTCCTTCTCTGCTCCCCGATAGCTTCAGTCTCTTGAGGTTTGTTCTAACTTGTGAGCTTTCTGGGGAAGGAATTGTCAATTTGGTTTCCAGTTGGGCTGTTATGAAGAGATGCACGTCATCTGGAGCTGTATCCAATGCATATATGGCCAGCTTTCTGGGCAAAAGCTGGAGGAAAGACACAAGAAGCAGACTTTGATGTTTTGTGGAAAGGCTAGTCTATCTGAGAGCATGGCTGCCATAGCATTGAACTGTGACCTAATGTAGTTAAATGCCTTATCCTGAGTCTTAGTAGCCCAGAGAAGGATACAGTCCGGGAGGTACCAAGAAGAGAGTGCTTTGTGTTTGCTGATGTGTAAGGACGAGAAAGCTGGTGATGCTGTGGCTGAGTTGTTTAGAGGAAAGTAGTTAATGTCTGCCACCGTAGTCCTTACTTGTCTCAGTTCATCATGGGTATTTGGGGAGATGGAGGTGGTGGAGCTCAAAACCAAAAAGGAACTTATACAGATGTGTGTGGAGGTTAGTGCTTTTCAAAGAGTTACTCTTTTTCTGTCCGCGCTGACCTTAAAATGTCACATATGAGTGGGAAATTGTTAAAGTACTTCATTTTTTAACTCCTCTGTTCAGTTAAATTTGAATTTATGCAAATAGGTCAGCCACATAAGTAGTTTTGTTGTTTTTTTTTTTCTCCTTCTCATGAAGAAGAAAGAATTTCACCAGGATTAAAACAAAAAGAGAAGTTTATAGGGAAAACTTTAGGTTGGAGTGAAGTAGTCCAACTATTGCAGCAGTCTTTATTCCAGATGAAATTACACTAGCTTGAAGACCAGTGCCTGAAACTTGTGTGAGGCAGGTGTGCTCATGATTAGAATATGGACATGAAGTGTGGTTCTGCTGCCTCAATGGATCATGCTAACTGTAGGAGGCAGAGAATCAGCTGGTATCAGTTAGCCATCAAGATGTATGCCTCCAGTTGGCTTGCTGCCTGGCACACGCCTGTGCAGTAACAAGAGACAGGCAGGACTTATGAGTACATTAGGAGACAATTTGACACAGAACTGAACAGGCAGCGCAGAAGATGAAACAGGGAGTTTTAGAGGTAGGCGTAGAGTAAATTACCAAAGCATTTCTCTTTTCCATGTGTTTAATTTGAGGCCTGACTGCATAATAAGTGATCCCATGTGGTGCTTCCTTAAAGCAATACTTACCTATTGTAATCCTTTAAACATTTTGAGATGCCTGAAGTATGAAGTAATTTTAATCTATTACCTGCAATGTACTAATCACACTCAACAAATTTTTGAGCTGCTATTAAATACCTGAGTGTCATTTTCCCTCCTCATTCTGCTCCCCCAACCCCCTCCCTGGGCTGGAGTCACTACTGTCAGTACTGTTTCTACAGCAACCCTGGCACAGGTACAACTGTATCACATATAATCCTGTTGGTGTGAATGGTGGTTGAATAGAATGTTTTAGCTGCATGCTTGTGTTTGGCCAATATAAATCAATGGTTTAATATAGTGAGTAACTTTCTCCTCAGTTCAGCTGGTAGCTTTTAGAGGAAGCATTGCTACAAGGGGGGATAACATTTTCCCCTTTTTTTTTCTCTTAAATTTCTTTTTTTCTTCCATCAAATGTATGATAAACAGTGACTCTTGCTTTTTACCAAACAACTTGTGTAGCCATGGCTTGCCTCTTGATAAATGTCTTGAAATCTCACTGAGTTGATTGTACTCGTTTTGGGGATGAGAAACAAAAGAAACAATGTTCCGTGCTTGTAGGTCTCTTTGCAAGGAATAGCACTGAGAATCTGAAGAATGTGAAAGTTTTCCAATAAAAACATCATGGTAATTGCATTAAAAGAGTGAATCATACATGTAATCTTTCAAATATGCTGGCATGGGTTTTATTAAGACCGACTGACCTGGCTAGTATGAAAGGTGCTATACTAAAGAAACATACCTAATGATAATACAGAGATTGAGTCTGATCTCAAAGCAAGGGATGGCCAAGTGGGATGGCTTTTGGACGTGAAACTTGCTGGGACACAGCAGTTTGCAGAAGCAGATGATTTTTGTTTTGGGAGATGCTGCACTGCTGCTAGAAGTGGTCTCTGTAATTACCATCATGATCCTGGTGTTCTAGTGACAGTAATAAAAATCAGCCAGGTTGGGAGGGATGTTAGGAGGTGGCCTAACGCTGAATTCAGAATTAAGGAAGCATCATAGTTTTCTTAGAAAATCGGCAATGCTCTGCTTGGTATGGCTGCATATGCTGTTAGCCTTTGTTCTTGCCAGGTTGTGTGTCACTAATGTTCAACCTCCTGCCCACCAGGACCCCAGGCTTGCGGTGGAACTGCCAGCTACTTGGCCAATCCTTGTTCCAGGCCCTGTGCAGCTCTTTCCTGAGGAGATCTCTAAGAGCAGATCTAGGTTGCCAGGTTCCATCACCATTGCTTTTAGGTAAGAAGCAATGCCTGTATAGTCTAGACCTGAGAAAATGCGATGAAAATGCAGACAATCTTGTGGAATGCTCTGAAGCTTTCTAAATGAAGGACACTAGAGAAGTGCAATGCGCTGGTGCAAGATAGTTTTTTCTAAGACTCATTGTTATGGGATTCTCTGTATTTTAACACTTACAGCTGAAGTTTTCGTTTGAATACATGACTCACCAAAACTGATCATGAAAGGGGACATGCTTGTACTGAGTAATAAATAAGACCTTGATTAGTCTGAATACAAACCTAGACTCAGGACACAGGTTAATAGTGAAATACTGGTTGTTCTGTATGCTAATATATACAGAATATAGCATATATAGCTATATATATATGCTAAGAACTAGTCTATATATATAGAATACTATACCATATCATATGGAATTCACAGTTCATGTTGCTACAGGATATGGCATGTGATTCCCACCCGGTGAAGCAGAAATGCCTTTAAAACCCATTTCTTCATTTACTACACTGATCCAGTGATGTTGTTATTGTGGAAATTAGTTGGTTTGAAGGTTTTTTTTCCTTCCACTTTTTTAAATCATACAAAAACTATGCTGTTTTCTGTTCCTGTCTCTTTCAGTGATATATTTAGTGCAAACTCTGATATGTATCGCTCGGTTAGATAGTGATGCTGAGGGGGGTTGGGCATACACTAATTGTCCAGTGCTATTAATTTAATGAAATGTGGGACTTAAATATTTTTCTCTGACAACTTTCCACAAATTAATTAAATCTTCATCTGTGTTTGTTTTCAAGCAGTAAATGAGCAATGATAATTAAAAAAAGCCAGTACTGATCTAGGATAGAAAACGTGACAAAGGAGACACTGCAGTCATCACTGATGATGGTCATGGAATTGCTGGGTAATTTTTCTCTTCCGGAGACCGTGTTCATCCACTTAGAACCCTATAAGGCTTTTTGGAAGTGTGTGAAAGAATCTTTTTAGATAATAGTTGTATTCAACATGTCTTTCCATCAATTCATCTACCTGTTAGGGTTGATGCTAATGTGGCTGTTGGATTTTTGCCCTATGTTCCCTTTGTTTACCACACATATTTCTTGCTGCACCCTTATGGTGTCAAGTGCTTTGTCTGGTAGGGAAGCTGTTGAAAATTGTTGCAGCTGTTACTAGCTTAGGTATACTGCAGTAGAGTAGCTCAAATCAGGGGTAGTTGTCTGTGAGCTATCTGCTGACGCTTGGTTCGTGCAAGTATTTATTCATTCTTGCTTGGTTCATGCAGTTCACTGCTATAAATAGTTCAAAGAACTTCAGTGGCTCTCTAAATTGGCTTAAAAAATGCTGGAAAAACATCAAAATCTGGCGTTAACTTGATTGTCTTTGTTCTCCATTTGACATTGGTTTACGTGTTTTTTGAGTTGTTGTATAGCTATCCAAACAGGTTGGTGTTTAGAGAGGAGTGAAAAATAATGGGAAAAGTTAACACGCATTCAGTGTTCGGAAAAGATGGAGTTTAAATATTTATCCTAACTCTGCATTCCAATGCACTGTAGAAAAGCATTTTCCTTATGCTCTTCTGTCTCTTAAAGTAACAATTTCTACTAGATATTTTTTCCCCTAAATAGATGCAGGAGAATGAGAACTCTGTCTAGTTATCTTGTTCTAAAAAAGTTGGTGGAGGGGAGAAGAAGAAAGTAAAAAAAGAAAAACCAACAAACCGCCAACCTCCTCCATGCCTTTCTTCTGAAATGCCCATGCCTTTGGTTGTATTGCATAATTAAAACAGGATGTTGGCTTTTATAGGAAATTAGGAAAGCAATCAATGCATAATATGATAAACTACTTTAGCACGTGTTGAGAAATACCCTAAGAATGGGTGAGGTACAATGTTACCCTTGGAAAGCAAACAGAAGTTCTGTCCCCTCTTGCTACAGAGAACCAATGCAGTCAGTTGCTGAACAAGGGAGAGCTAGAATTGTTAATTCTGGGTTCCTGAAGAGCAGGGGTCCATGTGGCTGGGAAGTGGAGTAGGACTACTGAGTGCAATGTGAGACAACATTGTAGACCTGACATTGTCATAAACAAGAGGCATGGGGGAGACCGTGATTTGCTGCTGGCTAGACTGGCTCCAAAGTAATTTTGGTTTAATATGTGGCAGATTAATGTTTTTGAAGACTGTATTGTTTGGTTTGGCCACCTGGAAGGTTAGTGACAAGAATCATTTAATTAAGTGGATTTTAGAGACCAACAGTGAACCCTGAAGGGAGCTTTGTCTTGGACATAATGCATGAGGGTGTCTTGGAACTCTGTACAGAGCCCTGGAAATACTTTTGACTCTGGTTCCTTGGGGAACAGAAAGACAGAGAAGACAAGAGAATATTGGGAAAAATTATATATTAACTGTACTTGCATTGTGCCTTGACAATTTCTTGGAAAGTCCTGTCAGACAAAAATCCACAGGCGAAGTGTTAGCCTGTCTGAATGGGAGCATGGGTAATGGTTCCATCAACTTCCTCTCTTTATAAAGACCAAAAATTACACTTTTTAAATAAGAATTTAGAGGCAAAAAAAAATAATCCCCAAACCCACAGACAGCTCTTCCTTTTGTATTTTATTTGTGGAATCATAAAACCAGCCAAACCCCACCCCCAGTAACTTACATGCATCCAGTTCCTGAAAACTGAGTTCCTGAAAAATTTAATATAATTGCAAGAAAAAGAGGCTTGTCATTCTTAAATTTGATGAGCAATTAGGTCAGTGAAAGTCTGGCCACTGTTGCATTCTTTTTTTCAGTCACTGAATTTGAATATGAAATGAGCCTTTAAACTGTGCCAGATGCAGTATAAAATTGTCTTTCCAGTAAGGCTGCTAACCTGAACTGTTTGAAGTAAATGCATATATGTTTTTAAAGCAATGGAAGAATGTTGTGAGATTATGCTCTTAGTATGGATACATTGGGCTGTCTGCCAGTGCTTTCTGAGAGGAATTTGTCAGTAAACTTTTTCTGCTAACTCTGGTGTACAGTGATGGCTTCATATAAATCCAAACAATTTTGTTCATGATCAGGATCAGAAATATTCAGTTTCACTTTAATTGTTCTGTTATGCACATTAGATGGCTTTAGCTGGTGTTTGCTGGCTCAGCACTGAGTGAAAGCAGTGTCAGCTGTTGAGACAACATTTAATGGAGCAAACTGATAAGGGAAGTTGCAGTCAGTAGAAAGAAGCATCCCTCACAGCTAGTGGTCATTTAGCTAGGTTGAAGTAAGAATCAGTTTGCCAGCTCACAGTATAAGTACAGATATGGCCTAATGTTTTAATGTCTCCTTCATCTGAACCTCAAAAGAACAAATTATTATTAGGAATAATATTTTTTCTTTATGCTGAAAAAAAGACAGGTTTAAAAATACATATAGAATTTCAAAGTGGTGGGCAGACAGATCTTGCTTGGGCCGTTCAGTTAGTATGACCTAAAGATCTGCTTTAGGGGCATATGACCTGTAAATGAAAAAGTTGTAGTGGTAACCTAAATGCTGAGGTGCTACCAGTTCTGAAAATTACTCCTTACCATGTTGACATATCTACTCGTATCCAAGTTTCACAAGAAATACGTACTACAAGTAATCAAGGCAGATATAGCTACTTGGAGTTTCATTTGAGTTTAAAAAAAAAAAAACAACCAAACAAAACCATCCCTAAAACTGTGTTTTAATTTCAAAAATCATGAAATATTTCATATGTATTGGGAGAAGAAAAGGCATGATGCCAGCTGATTCCAAGAATACTGTCGCAAAGACTTGAGGTTTAGTGAATATACTGGGTGTTTTCAGCAATGCCTTTGAGGTTCACCCACTAACAGTACTTCTGAAAAATGTCTTTAAAGTCTGCATCTTATTCTGCTGATGGATTACCAGAATCTCAGGCTCATGCTTGAATTTAGTGCAACATAAACTGCAGCTAAGGCAGAGAATGAGGAAATTAGATGGGAATGCCTGAAGAAACTTTGAATGTCTTTGCTTTGATGTATTTCACAATCTTAGCATGACTTCATAGCTGGCAGTATACCATATATACAAGACTTGGAGAGCCAACACAGTATGACAGCCTGAAACAGAAGTATGTATTATATATCAAGAGAAAAGTGAACTAAAAATGTCAGGAATAACTGCAGCATTCAAGCAAAGTTGTTACAAGAGTGCTGATTGTGGCTCCATAGTTATGAACTGGCTTGGGTTTTATTTCTGAAGGAGGTATTAGGCCCCTGTGATATCTAGAAAGAATTGGAGCCCTTCCACATTATAGCAAAGAGCAAATAAAGGTTACGTTGCTTTTCTGTATCGTGTGCATACCTTCCTGGGTGTTCTTATTCCTTCTGAGATGTTTTGCTTATTGTCAGACTTGGGAGATTTATTGCTTTCATGTATGAACCTCTCTAATCAACTTGTAATGAGCTCTAAGACTACTTGGAGACCTTGCTAGACAAACATGCTCTAACAGAGCAGGGTGTTAGACACCCTGAATATTTCAGGGAGAAGAGTAGCCAGCTGTAATGTATTTTCCTATGCAAAAGTGAAGATCGCTATGAAATGAATGTTAAACAAGTTCTTTACTACTACTTCAAAGAGCTACTTTCAGGCATATATTGCTCTGTTGTGTGCCTCAACCACTTTTTGCAAATGAAGTTAAACATCAGTGAGCAGTTGTAATGAACTTCAAGTTTATTACATGGCCACCTAATCTCAGGATGACCGTGGAAACTTGTGCATCAGAGACCATTTGCTGTCAGTCATAAACCTGGATTAGCCATGGAAGGTGCACAGAAAGATTTCTTCTTCTTTATTTTTTTGCCTGAAAAAGTAAGCACATTCAAGGGTGTCACTGTTTCTGCCTCGAAATTCAGCAGGCCTTTGAGTGTTCAGGGCTTCTGAGGTTCAGCTCTTTTAATAGCAATCCTGGCAGATCCTGGAGATTTTGCTTTTCATCTGTACTTAGATCTGATTGCTTCAGTGGCAAAAATGTCGGGGTGTTAACCACATTTTAAAAACACTTGCAAACACTGGAGAACTGACATTCCTAAGATGGCAAGAAGCTGATGCTTTATTGTCTATAAGTGTCAATTATTACAAAATCTGCTTGCTGGCTTTTGTGCAACAGGATAAATTCTGGGAACAACTTTGGAAGTGGAATTAGAAGAAAATTTGACTAGCAGAATTCTTATTTGTCATATAAGGTGCATGAACATTTTGTTCTTTCTGCTTGCATGTCAAGAAAACACAATTTTATTTGGCAACCTTAGAAATCTTATCTGGGATTCCTCAAGCTTCTTTTTGACTTCCCTGCGTCTGTGCATGCTCAAATGGGTGTCCAACCTTTTAACAGTAGGGAAAAGTAAGGTCTGTCCTGATGACTCAAGTGGATGCTTCTATTATACAGAAAGAAAAAGGACCAATATCTCTGCTGGTTTTACTTTACAGATTATAGTTCTGTTTCACCTGTAAACAATTTGGGTTCACCAGGGAATGAATGGTCCTGAAACCGTACAGTAACCAGCAAAAAGGATGAGATGTGATCACGGAGGCTGGTCTGTTCTTGCACTGTAAAGCTGGAATCCACTTTTGGTGAAAGATTAAGATGCCATTTGTTGCTTTTTACAGCAGTACTTACAGTTTGATTTCCAGCTTCTCAGCCAAGTATCTGCTGTCAAAAGCGTTCATGACTAAGGTAAAAGAATGAAGGATTTTGCCAAACAAATAGTAAAAATTGAGACTATCCATGTTCATTGTTGTTCCAGATGAAGATTATATTAAAGGCATGTTTAGGTAGCATGGTTAAACTTATTTTTGGTATTTCATTTTTATTTAAAGTGTAACTTGCCTTTATAATTGTCCTGGGTTCAGCAGTAGCAGTCATGTTTCTCCTCCTTGGTAGCTGGTGCACTGCAGTGTTTTGACTTTGAGCTCGGGAACAGAGCTGATAACAAGGATGTTTTGGTTTGGCCAAGGTCTTTGTGAGCCTCATGCTCTGCCAGGGAGGAGGGGGAGCCAGGAGGAAGCAGAGACAGGACAACTGACCCAAACTGACCAAAGAGGTATTCCATACCACAGCACGTCATGCCCAGGATGTAACTGAGAGTTACCTGGAAGGGGTGGGACTGCGGGGTTGGAGGAGGTATCGGTCAGTGCTTGGTCGGGTTGGGGGGGCGAGTTATCGGTCGGCTGGTGGTGAGGTGATGTATTCTCTTCCCTTGTTATTTCCTTTATCATTATTATCATTGGTGGTAGCAGTAGTGATTTGTGTTATACCTTAGTTACTAAACTGTTCTTATCTCAACCCGTGGGAGTTGCATTCTTTTCGATTCTCCTCTCCGTCCCTCCGGGAGCAGGGGGAGGGCAAGAAAGGGGGGGAAGTGAGCGAACGAATTACCTGACTGGGTTTAAACCACGACATAATACAGCTTTTTTAATTAGCTGGTCACATTATCTGAATTGTTTAAAAACCAGCATATGATAATTTTAGACAAGTATACGTAACATCTTGAATGTAGCTGCCAGTCCTTTTAGTTCATTATGATCCAGTATATTATACCGTTAGTGAGGGAGATAGTGAGAGATGCAATGACGAGCCAAGAGTTTTCTCTTTGAGCTGAGTAAGCTTACCCATTTTATGCATAGTTCTAAACTGATAGCAAAGGCAGAGTAGAATAGTGTTAAGGTAAAAATGTAGTCAGCTGTACAAAGGCTGAAGACTAATATATCAGTGTGGACAGAGAGAGTAGTGGCTAGGCTTTGGCCAAAGAGGAATTTCTATTTTTCTCAGAGGAAGGAGGACTTGTTCCCTGAAATGGAGGTATTCTGCTTATTTAAAAGTATTAGGAATGCACTAATCCCATAGTTTAAGACTACTGAATTGCCATTTGAAAATCCAGCTTTGTGCACAGTGGCATATATAAGAAGTGAGCTGTTTTGTTGGAGAATAGTAGCTGTGTTATTCCAACAAAACATCAGAACACAGCTCCCTTTTACTCTTCCAAAGCACATCATCACTAATTCTTAACCTGCACAAAGTCTTCAAATTCCGTTAGAGTTAGTGAATTGTGTATGATGAGCAAAGAATGCTGAGGGGCTTTTCCACAGAGGAGGAGATGTGATTCTATGGCATTATAAGCTCTTATTCCTCTTTTTCCAGTAAAATGTCAGTAGGCAAGCTTGACATCTATAGTGAATGCAGAATCTCTTTCCTGTGCATTTCACAAGTTCATTGAAAATATGACAATGCCAAAAGTTTGTGGTTATTTGTAACAAGAGAATATGTCATCCAAAGCAGCCTTTGCTGGAACTGAGGCATGCCTTCCTCCTTTTGCTTTTGCCTGTACCTCTATAGTACTTAAAATAAAATTGTTTTGATAATAGAAACTGCTGGGTAACTCACATCTGAGAATGAAGTAAAGGATTTAGTGGCTCTGATTTGGACTTAGAGTATATTGCATTGTGTGCAGTTCTGGTGTCCTCAGCATAAAAAGGAAATGGAACTGTTGGAACAAGTCCAGAGAAGGGCCACGAGGATGACCGGGGACTGGAGCACCTCCGGTATGAAGACAGGCTGAGGAAGTTGGGGCTGCTCAGCCTGGAGAAGAGAAGGCTGCATGGAGACCTCATAGCAGCCTTCCAGTATCTGAAGGGGGCCTATAGGGATGCTGGGGAGGGACTCTTCATTAGGGACTGTAGTGATAGGACAAGGGGTAACGGGTTAAAACTTAAACAGCTGAAGTTTAGATTGGATATAAGGAGGAAATTCTTTCCTGTTAGGTTGGTGAGGCACTGGAATGGGTTGCCCAGGGAGGCTGTGAATGCTCCACCCCTGACAGTGTTCAAGGCCAGTTTGGATGAAGCCTTGGGTGAGATGGTTTACTGTGAGGTGCCCCTGCCCAAGGCAGGAGAGTTGGAACTTGATGATCTTAAGGTCCTTTCCAATCCTAACTAGTCTGTGATTCTATCATTCTCTATCTAGCACTCAGTCTAGCAACCTGATTTTCATTATAGAATCTTTGGATTCATTCCTTGATAGTGTTTGTTCATGGAACTATGTTTTCATAAGTTACCATGAATTCCTTCCTAAAACTTTATGGTAAACTAAAAGAATACTAAACGATAGGGGCCAATCTGTTGTTCTTATACCATTTTGCATGTGCATTACTGCTTCAAGATTTCCAAACTGACTCAACATCCTTTGACAAACAAAACACCATCTCGATAAATGAGCAGCAGATCAAATCAGCTACTCTTCCATTTGAACATCCAGTGTTAACTCGTTGACACTGATCCAAAATATTTCACTGATCTACTCAGTATGAGTAAACAGAATGAGCTCAAATGAGAGGAAATAATTTTGGAGAAAAGTTCACGAGGAACTCGTAAGAAAGTGTTGAATTATCTGACATGCAGATGTGTGATGACTAAAATAATAGCAGAAGAGATTAATAAAACAGTTGTGTTATGAATTTATCAAACGTCAGGATGGTCTAAAGCAGTGGGGAAGGTGGTCTGCATGTACTCTGAGAGCTGCGCCAAATGGAGCTTACAGATGTCTCTGGGGAGCAAAGGGCTGAGCTAATTTCAGAGCACCCCGATGGCTCTGCTGTAAGTGACGTGTCAGATTTGTGGAGGTTGTTGGGTGGATGGTCTTGGTGTGATACGGTGTACTTTTTTTCCAAGCACTAGTAGCTGTGAATTGCATGCTGGCAGAGAGGGTGTGCAGTGGCATACCTACCAGAGAAAGCAATGACATGTATACCAGAGCAAGCGTGCAGAGGTGTATCTACTGTCAGAAAGATCGAAATGTGAAAATGTCACATTTGGGAAGAGTGGGCATTTGAACCTCTCCAGAAAGTTTGCTGTAAAACTTGGAGTTAAAATACTCTGCAAATGTGGATCCCTGTATTACTGTTAGGTTCCCAGCCCTCACCATAACTGGACCATTTTTTGTACCTGAAATGTCTTGTATCTTTCCATAGCATATGTGCCCTCAGTTCTTACTATGCTGCTGCTGGACAGCCTTGGTTTGGTTTGTTTTCTTGTTGTTCCTCCTCCCCCGTTCTCCTTCCCCCCCCCCAGTACTCATACTGTCTGATGTCTTAATCCTGCACTTTCTTTATCAAAATGTAAAATCTCTGGTGGCAGCAAACATGCTGAAAATTTTAATGGGGCATTGTCTCACCCCACATGAGGTATTTGGCAGCCTCAGAGTGACTGTAATCACAGCTGCTTTCAAACCTGCTTGCTGTCAGAGGATCTCCCACAGGCCCTGTGAAAGCCAACACTGAGACCAGAGCAGGAGCAGAGCTGCTGTCTTCCATGGTTATAGACATCCCAAAGCCTACTCAAAGGTGTGCTTAAACTGTGACCAAAATCATCACTTTTCAGCTGGAGTTGCAGACATGGAAAAAAAACCTTTCCCTTGATAGTGTTAATGGATCAGTGTTGAAGAAAGCTACAGTATAGTGATTTACTTACCTGGTTTAGTATCTTTCTTCAAAATTCTTGTGCTGGGGAAATACTGATTACAGCTATGACCCTTTTCCAGTCTGTTCAACTGCAGAAGTTTTTGGCAGGCAAACATATTTCTGTCTGTAGATGGTGGCCCCCCTATTCCGATCCTCATACTTGTAAAGTTATCAGTGTTGTCACCCTATAGTAATTTCACCCCACAGGAATGTTGTGATCAGACTCATGAATGAGCAGGACTCTTGCAACACACTGAATATATAAACCAACACCAGTTACTCTTCCTGAAGACCTTGTGAAGTTCAGTCTGGGTCTTGAGAAACCTGCACAAATGTGCCTCCTTTTTCTTTTTTTTTTTTTTTTTTTTTTTTTTTTTTTAAATGGGACTAGTTTTAAAGTTATTTTCTTTAAATAAATAAATAAGCCTAATGAAAAGGGCTGTCTTTCTTGACAAGTGGTTAAATCCCACTGCTAGAGAGGATGTAATCCAGATGACTCTTTCAGGGGATGGGAAGAACTTTTGCCAATATTCCTATATTGCTGAAAGATTCACCAGGCAGCCTTCCTAGCTGGAAGGAAACATATTACTGCATCGCTGTTAGTTTTACCTCCATCTTCCACTGCCAATCCCCCTTTCTTAAATCTTTAGAGAAACAAAAAGCAGCAAGAGTTCAAGTGAAGACCTGGAAAGGAATTTCTCACTTGTTTAAAAGTTAGCTTTGCAAACTTTTGGTAAAGAAATTAACTGAAACTTGCCATTATGCAGCTTATTTTCATTTAGTGAGTGGTGATAGAGTAATGTCATTTACCAAAGGTATCTTCAGCAAGAACTGAAAAAGCTTTAATTTGAAGAAATAAACGTTGTCCAAATTTAACATCTGATAGTAAAGATTTTGGATTGTTGGGCTGTCTTCATGCAGTGGTCTTCTATTTATGTATGTATGCATTTATTTATTTAACAACACTGACCCTCAAATATTAGCCACAGCAGATTTTGCATTTTTCAAAAAAACACATTTTCTGAATCCCTTCTATGGTTGTGCAAGTTGTTTAAAACACTGTGAATAACATCATACCTACTGAGCGTAAGTCACAGTTTCTTCATCAGGCATTTCTTTGCTTACGTTTTCTTTATTCAGCATTCAGTATTCCTGAATTTTAGTAAGGCTGAATTTTAGTAAAGCTTTACTAAAGCTTTGTTTGCTTAAATTTCTTTGAAGCATAGACTTTAGACTATTTGAGTAAAATGTGAATACATAAGTAATTCCAATTGTTTCCGGAGTTCTTTGCTTTAGAACATCTTCACAGTTTACAAAAAAAACTACCAAACAAAAAACCCTTCCATCTATTCAGCTAAACAGGAAAATCTTATTTTCGCTCTTTCTAGATGTTCTCTATGCAACTGTGGACACTGTGCTTTGGATTTTATTTCATTCATCTTTGTTGCAGTGTGTATTTACTTTCTCATGTTATGTAGCACTTTCCTGTGCTCTAATCTGTCGGCTAGCAATTCCTAAAAGTAGCATTCAGATCTGCTCCTCTGTGAACTCAGAGGTAAGATTAGCACAGATTAATATATCAAGACTGTCACTCTACAGACAGGCATTATATGAAGTATAGTAAACAAAAAATACAGCTTTTGGGGTCGTCTTGTCAGAGACCAGTTAGAGTAGCTGGAAGATCAAAGGCAAATATCTGATTTCGTTCTGGCATTAAATTGCAACAGCTCATGGACTATTTTAAGAACTCTCTTTGTTTTGTTGGGGCTGGGTTTCAAATAGTGTTGCAGAGTAATGAGTACTCTTGGCAGGCAGAAAAATTCCCTGAAATTGGAAATGAAATTAGACCAGCATAAATGGTGTTACAACAATAAGGTTAATCAGGTAAGGGAATAATTTGTGGGAAAGGGTCATTAAAACATCAGTGTCCGAGATGTTCCTCGACTACACAGAGCGTAGAAGATGCTTCACTGGAAAGGAAGGATTGGGAAAGTCTGTTCTTCCTCAGTGACTGTAGCACAAAGAACTGCTGCTTTTGTGCTTGTACATTCTTTTTCATTTAGCAGCAAACTCCTTGGTGAAGATCAGAAAAGTCTTTAAATAACCACTTCCTGGTATGTCTTGAGTGGCTGATAGCTCAAAAGAGAATCTTTTTTTATGTGTGAGTATTCTGCTCCTGATCATGGCTTGTGTGGAACTGTTTGTGACTTATGAATATGTATAAAGTGTGAGTAAAAATCTTAATGATTTGTGTATGTACAGAACTATGACCAAATGCCTTTTTCACTGTCAAAAGTTATCACACAGACATGCTTAGAAATGGCCACCTGATTTAGAAATAAACCTTGGATCTCCCTAGTCCAATATTATGTCTTCTTTTTTGACTAGTACCTGACTGAGATGGCAATGCATGAAATTCTAGTGTATGTTAAAGTAGGACAGTTTCCAGTTCCTGTAATGACTGTAAGTCCTTTTCTCAAATCCATTCTAAATATGTAATGTTATTTTGAAGCATAATACCAGTATTTTGCACAAGGATGTGTCATCATTGTATAAAGAAAAAATAAATGAACTTGTCTTTAGGAATGAAATTTCATGGGATAAAAACAGTGGGAGTTGAATGTGCAAATGAGGAACTGCTGGCAGCACTTCAGTTGAAGTGTCGAAGCAGTAGGTTGATAATTTTATCAGTTTTATCTATGGTTTTCACCTCTCTGGATAAACAGATGACGAAGAGCTGTACTTGTAGTGTCCATAGCCACTGCTGAGTGTGTCTCATTATGGCTGCACAGTTTCTTCATTGATGAAACTATTCTCCTACAGCGCTAAAAGTATGTCTAAACTGCAAGTCTTTGGAGTCCCTTCAAACTACCTTACCAGAGTGTGTAGTTGGATCATTTCAAGCCCATTTGGGGTAGAATGAGGCATGGTACCATCTCTCATCCTTCCTTTGCACCAAAAAGCAGTCTAGGCACATGGGCCCAGACAAATCCCAAGTATCCTTTCCATGAAATTGTATTTGTGTTATCAATAACTAAATTTAAAAGAAAAAAAAGAAAGCCAGTTGCATTGAACTTTTAGTGATTCAGAAAACAAATGCTAGTTTCTAACCAGCATTTCTGTTGCTAGATTGTTAAGAGTCCCTGACTACTACTGAACGTCAGTGTTAGGACCTTCAAAACAGCCTAGAAAATTGGTTCTTTCTTGCATGGTTCTGATGTAGCAGGGGAAGATTAGAAAGGGCCATTTCCTTTAAAGAAAAATCTGTTGGCTACTGGTTGTCCTACGGAGGCTTCAACAGCCCATCTGTCAGTGAAGCAGGGAGAGATGATGATAAAATTAGGGAGATATCTAAAAGAAGAGATAAAAGTTGAAGATAAGAATATTTTCTTTTCTTCTTTCATTATAGTCCTTCTGTCTGTTGTTTGTTCATTTTGTGCTTCAGCTGTAAAACGGGAATATGTAGTGATAGTGTTCTCTGTTAAAGTGAGCTGCAGTTGAAACCTCACAGAAGTTGAAGGACAGATAAAGGAAAACCAAACAAACCAGGAACTATTTGTTTTCACAACACAGTGGGTTGCAGTACTATCCCAAGTAAGACAAATGAGAAGAAAATGGAAAACCAGTACTACCTTCAGGAGGCTGAGGGTGGGGTGGTAAAAAGCTACAGGTAAAATTGCATTTGATTGTTTTATACTAAATTTGTACATTGGCCAGAGTCCCTGATACAAATTCTTCACACTGGAAAAATGTTTCTCTGGGGAATCTATCTTATTACTTTTTTTTTTTTCAATTTTTATGAAAAAGTAATGATTTGAAGTAGAAAATGTCAAGTAAAATTAATCTAAATATTGGCTTCATGTAACCCAATAGAAAACACATTTTACTGTGCTGTTGTGTTATTCACTAAAGACCTTAAATACAGGTGTGCCAAACTGTTGGGATATTTTATGCAACTTTCCTTTGCTAGAAAACACTGCTGTCCCTAGGGCTTGATCTCCCCTTGGACCATGACCTAGAAAAGTTCTTAAACAGTTGCTGCACAAAACCCATCACCCCATTCCTTTTCATACCTATATAGAGTCCTAAATGGGGATATTTTCCATCTGTGTAGCATGGCCTTATTATGGCGGTGCCTAAGGATCTCACCTGAACCATTTCTGCTTTCTCAAAGACAATAGCATGAAAGTGAGGGACACTGTAGAGCTGGTGTGACAACTGCAATCTAGATTTAGATACAGTTTGCTTTCATTGCATGTCTACAGAAAGTCTGTTCTCTGTGTGTCCTATCCCCAGCGTATGGAAGCAGATCAGAAACCCAAGCACCATTTGAACAGGTAATGGAAGTCTGCCTCTGAAGTCTGCTGCCCTGATTCCCTCATGTGTCCCTTGGGGACCTCACTAGGTAGAAGAGAGTTGTTCAGCATTGATAAGGCTGATATGCGATTGCTGTACTCCAAAACAGAGTTTCTTATTTCATTAACTGGAAGGTAGAAAGCATACATGCTGTTGGAGTTAGATGCTTCCAAGTTAAGCAACTACTCTTTTTGATGCAAATTTGATGCTGAGTTTGTTACCAAGTTTGATTTTTAGATTGTTGGAATCCCTTTGGTAATGTAATCCAAGATACACTGGAAACCCTTGCGAGAGCAAGAAATCAAATCCATATTTGCAAGTCTTGGCCAATTTCCTAAATGCTACAGTGTCCTCCCTCTTGGAGTGTGTTTTTCTGAAACAGAGCCCTCCTGATTATGTGCTGTTGGATGACAGCTTGAGAAATTTGTAACAGGAGTGAAGGGTGACCTACTTGCATCTTAAAGGTTTTTTTTGTGCTCTTAGTGAAGATGTTCCAGTTTAGTAGCTGATTTTAATTTAATCACATGTGATCTGAAACCTCTTTGTACCACAAATAGCTCTTTTCCAAGTAGAAATCAAACAACTCTTTAAGTAGAATATGTTTATACTAAAACAACTGTGGCTGATGTGTCCATCACTGCCACATTGTTACTGATGTTTATATATACTTTCCATTGTTTTGAAGAGCCCTATTGTCTCAGGTCACCTTCGGTTCTCACTTAAAGAGTTTTTAGGCTTTCACTCTAATGGATAGCGACCTTCTTTATTAATTTTTAAACTTAATCACATCTATACACACACATATTATTTGTGGCCAGTGGTGAAAATGGATTTCAAGAATTTAAAATAGCATTGTGGCCACAGTGTTTGATTCTTTCAGGGTTAGAAGAATATTTACTGCCTGTCAGCAACATTCTCTGAGGTATCTGTTTCAAGGTCCATGCCTTTGTTCATAAATAAACATTTCTATGACTATTTATTTCTGTCTGTATACTTTGATTGTTTCCCACTGGTGAGAATAGCTGGCTTACCTTCAATACACAACAAGCAGTCAATTTAAGTACAATTCAAATTTGCTTCTGTTTTTCTTAGCTAATGAGTAGCAAGTGATGTACTAGCCCTACTTATGGTGATAATGTGTTTTCAAGAGGCACAGAGAGAATAATTGCTATTGAATTCTACAGTGGCTTAAAGCAGTTTGGTGTAACTGTGTTTAAACAAAGCAAAATGCAGCCTCTCTTATGTTGCATGGAGTCAGTGGTGGCAGCTGAGGGTTTTTTTATGACAAAAAGCAGGAAACTAAATGTCAGATTAGAACTGCCCTGCAGAAACCCAAGGAACTAGTTTATTTTTATTTTGTAGGGTTTTTTTACAAACTTCAGAAATGCATATGTCAGCTCTCTGATGACGTGATCTTCAAGGTTTCTCAGTCAGTTGAGGAGGTTGTATAGAAAGTAGAATCAAAACCTGAGGTTCTGTGTTGCATACCCCCAAGCTGAGTACCACAAAGTAAGTGGGCAAAGAGAAGTGTGGGGTCTTTTTAGCTGGTTGGTTGTTGTTTGGGTTGTTTTTTTTTGGGGGGGGGGGGGGTGTTAATTTTTTTAGCATACTGATGTGAAATTGCACTGACAGTCCCATCACCCTCAACTTGGTCATGTAGCATGTGAAAAATAGCCTGTTTAAGTATAGCAAATCCTTTCAGAAGGTACAGCTGGCTTGAAATGAGCTGTTAGAGAGGATTGTTGTACGGGCTATTTCATACAAAAGTCTCTTTTCCTCTTTTTATCTCCTCTTTCATTGAAAACGTATTAGAAGCACTGAGTTTGAGCTTTTCTTGAAAGCTTTAAAAAACCTTATGTTCATAGAGAGCAACTTATGTTTTCCTTATGTAGCTCCTGGTGCCAGAGCAATTTATAAAGTGCTTTTAATGACTTAAAAGCCTGCAAAATGTAGGGTAATCCCTCCCTGTCTTTAACACAGTCCAGTATCCCTTCATCAGCTGTCTTAGTGGGATGGCTCCTTATTCTAGTAATATGTCTTCTCCGCTGTGGATGTATTCAGGCTTGTAGATAGGTTGATAGCTTGTATTGACAAATGTATCTTATTTTTATCTTACTTTTCCTTCTGGATCTGGGATCTTTCTTCAATGTACCTGGTAGTACCAATGTGGTAAGGCCATTTTAGTGTACACACATCTACATGAATTCTTCTCACTTCTCTCTCAATTTTGTCATACTACTTTACAAGCTTTTGAAATTCATAATCTGCTGACAGGTACAGCACAGAAGTACCAAGTATATCGTGCTGCTTCGAACGAAGAGCAGAGTCTCCATCACCCCCATTTTCTACAGGTGATTTTTTTTGCTGTTAGTTCACCTGTCCTTTTGGTTTATCATTTGGATCGGTGTCCTAATCTTAATAGTTCAAGTATCTCTAGAAAGCGTCATAATTGTGTTTTTCACTGCCAGAAAAGAAGCTAATTATTGGGTAGAGCCACATATGAAGCTCTGACTCTGTCAGTTTAAAAAGGCTGGAGTTGTACAAAAACTAAGGCTGGAGTTGTACAAAAATTATTTAGGCACTTCACTTCATACATCTAAAAGAGAATTTGGGGAAACTCTATTCCAAATCTTGTAGGATTCTTTCTTGGTCTCTTGTTGCATGTTTCTGTACAAGTTTTACAGACTGAAAGTAAAGCAGGTAACTTAAAATCTCAGTCCAGCAAAAGACATAATAAAACAAAGCACTTCTCTGGATTGGGATATGAACCCTAAACTCCACTGAAAGTTTGCTACCTACTTAGCCACCTTTTGAAAGTCACAATGTGGGTGACCTGTCTGAAGACGGTGTTGCTATAGCACCAGGGTCAGAATTTGGGAGATTCCAATTCATCCTTGTCTATTGACAGTAAATGATAACATCTCTCCCCTCACTTAAACTGAACAGTGGTGGTGTCTTTTTCACTCCATATGGAAAACCCATTTCATGCTTTGTCTTACTCTGTGTTCCAGACAATGGCTGGGGAAAGACTTCAGAGTGGAAAATATAGGAAAATTGGACTCTGATACTTATCTGAACTGAAACAGTCAGGAAATACCATATTTTAAGCTTAGTGGGCGCTGACATTTTTTTTCTTAAAGAGATTCTTAGTCCTTAATATGACCCATATTAAAAAAATATCCTGTTAAATTCATCAGCTGTTCCCCACATGGTCTTGAAACACTTTCTAAAAAGGTATCTATGAATGTAACTTTTTCTTTTCTTGTTTCAACAGATTATTTAGTGTTTTCTTTTACATGTCTCAAAGTTGAATGGTTACCTAGAAAGGAAAAAATCTTGAATAGCAGGTGGTATTCTCAGGTTCAAATAACATGTCTTGATGAAACTTAATTCAGTGGTATAAAATAGAGAGATATTTACTAGTGTCAGATTTAATGAATGAAATTTTCAAACTTTAAACATAACCCCAAATGTTATGTGTTGGACAAATGAAGTTTCTGTGATTTGTTTGAATTAGCATGTTCTCCTTTTGTCATGTTTGATGCTGGATTGGGGGGGAATCCAGTTTCTGAAAGTAAAAAAGTAAAATCTAGGTTTATTTTAGAGTTGCATTTCCTTTCTGCCTCAGAAACCCTTCAGACAACAGATACATTTCAATGGAGTTGCCTCCAATTTACAAAGAAAATACTGAGTCATGGCCAAACAAGTTATGTGACTGCTTTCCTTGCAGCTGTCAGAGGCTAAAACTTGGAATAAAGTACAAATCTTCCAACTCTTTTGTGTGTCACGAAACCAGCTTACTACTGTGTCATTTGCAGCATCTTCTCTAGCACCTTCCTTTTCACTGAGCAGGGCCGTTAACCTTTACCTAATATTCTGTTTGGGTGGTCCTTTTACATATGGCAGAGAGATAAACAATGTGAAAGTTTAGCTGATTCAGGGAACTATATTGTATTACAATTCTTGGTTAGTTTAACTTTGGCACATGATTGACTATAAGGGGTAATTATATTCTGGAGTTTTTAAATATTTGAACAGCTTGGAAAGGACAATCTTCAGGGAGGTGAAGGGCTCAGAGTAGTTATAGAGCTGCCTTATTTATGCCTTATGGGACTACATTGTTTGCTGATTTTTCTCTGATTTGAGGTGCAAAAGAAATAAAACACTAACATACAGATTTGAGTTAAAGTAGCTAAACACCAACAAGAGTATTTTGTTGAACAACGAATTTGATGAGCAGTGTTTAGCCATATTCACAACAGAAGGCATGGTCTTATTATTCCACATTGTACTGCTTCCTTGTGAGCACGTGTAAGAAGAGGAACGAAAGACTGAATGCTAATTCTTTACTGAAAAATCAAGTAAGTAAGTATTCATTCTGGGTGTATTGCCTGACACCTTAGGTTGGCTTACTATTTCAGTTCCTACTTACGATAACAGTTTGCTGTAGGAATTAACTGTGTGGTTCTTGATCCATCACTAGGTGTTTAAGGGCAGCATTTGACCTGTCAAACATATTTGAAAATTAATGACTATCTAAGTAATCCTGGCAGCTCTAAAAATCCCATTTCTAATGTTCCTGTACTATACATTATCTTAGTTGTGATAAGATGCTATAGTAACGAGTGCCTGAGGGCCTAAGACAGATATCCATCATTATTTGTCTTTCTTTTTGCCTGTGTAAGGTATGTTGCTCTGTTTCTGGAACTGTGTTTAATATGTGGTAATGTTCACTCCACTTTCCCAAGTTTTCTGAGGTAATGCTAGAAAGCAACACACTGTCCCTTAAGAGGCCAAAGCAGATGACTGCTAGGAGGACATGAACCACATTATCTGTCCTGCAATGAACATCTGTTTCAAGATTTCCAGCATGCTGGGAATGATTAACGAGTGTTTTTAAAACACATTTACCTTTGTGAGCATCTGACTGGCACTAAATGTCTGTCATCTTTCACTTATAAGATATTACAGCATACTCCTGAGCTCTGAAGTATTTACATTCATTTTTCTGTCTTCTTCTGCATTTAAATACATAAATGTGTAGCATACAGCATTGTTTTCCCCCTTAGGACTTCTGAAAGCAAACTTTCTGTGGATGTGTAGGCTTGCAGGGAATCATTCTGTACAGAAGGTTACTTTCCAAAAGAATCTGACATTATTGAGAATCAGGAGAAAAATATTTGTTTATCATTTGTCCAGGGGCCCAGGTTCCTGAGAAAACAGAGATTTCCTGGTGTGATTGCAGGTAAATGAGGAATTTCTCAGCTGCTGAGCAAGTCAAGAGTGTGTAACTATCGAATGCCCTTGACATGAGTAAGGGTCTCATTGAGGGTGGGTTTGCATGGTGCTGTTTTGCAACCTGAAGGGCCACAGATGAGGCAGGAAAATAAGGGTCAATTCTGCTAATGTTCTTTTTACATAATAGCTAGAACCTCTATGGCTAACTCTAGAATCACACCCACAAAAGGTTTCGAACAGCAGTCACAAATAGAATTCCCTGTCCAGTGAAAGCTCTTCTGAAGAGTGGGAATCTGTGAGAGGGTCTTGAGGAAGAGGAGAGGAGCAGAGCCATGAGGAAGATTGAAAAATCAGCTACTTTATTATTCTCTTAGCACTGCATGTGACCCACCTGGTTTTGCGTGACATGCCTGTTCTGTAGACATCAGTGAAACATGGGAATGCAGCATGGAAAGAATACAAGAGTATGTTCAGCACCTCACTGAAACCATTTGCAGCTTCACTGGCAAGCAGACAAGATATTTAAGGTTGTTGATCACTCTCACCAGCTGGACATTCAGACAATAGCTTTTCTCCTCCTATCGTTCTGAGGAAATATGATGGGGAAAAGCTTTAGTTCTGCATTGACTGTAATTTAGCTACAGAAGAGGTTAATCTATTTGTTCCAGTTCATAACTGTTCTGCAGGTTTTTTAATTTTAGGAAAAAGAATTAACTCTTAAATGCTTTCAAGGATGGACTCCATGTCCCTGCCATTCTCGGATCCAATTTTGCTGTAACATTAGTGTGTGTGTGTTTATGTGGCTTTACTCGGCTTGAAATGGAGATGTGTGAAGCCAGTTGATATGGCCCATTGTGTTCTTGCAGTTGCTGGGAATTAGCCACCTGCAACTAGGCAGTAGATGGACCCTTTTCCTAAATCCAAGGGCCAAGTCCTGTCCCTGATGCAGTGAGGACAACCACCTTCCTCCCAGGTGATTCTTTGTTCTTTACACAGCAGATTCTTTTCCACTGCAAGAGGCCTTTCTGTGCTGCATGAATAGCATCAAAACTGAACCATCAAAATCAGCTCAAAGCCCTTAAGCCCAAGATGTCACATCTGCTTTACAGAAACTACAATGGGAAAACAACATCATTAAAAAAGAAAAAAAAAAAAAGTCCTTTCAAAACAAACACTGTAAAAACTTAGTGGAAAAACATCTGCAGTTTTCAGACCATTGCAGCAGTTTGTCAGGAAGGTCACGGAGAATTTTTGCATTTTTCCCTTGAATTTATTATTGTTGCCTTCTAAGTAGCATCATTTCTTACCAAGGAAGACTTAATATATGCTGATGTCAGCAACAGCATGTTGCTGTTAGGAGAGGTATACAGAGTGTCTGAAATAGTGGGAAGAACACAATAATTAGGACAGGAGAATAAATATGAAAGGCAACCATTATAAGGGTTTGCTCTTGTAAACTGTCTTAGAGGATGGAGATGCCTGGGAGATAAAATATCCCAACCAAACAAAAGCCAAACCAAAAAACCCCCAAACCCCCAAGAACAACAAGAACTTTCCATGCTGCTAGAGCAGTTAGTGGAAGAAGCAATGATACCTTTTTACACGGAAACAAAAAATAGCAAGCAGAGTCACATTTTGGATCATAGAAGAAGTGTTAAAATTATGGCTGCACTAGAAAGGGCAGAGTCATGTAAAGAGATATTGCGCCTGTGTATTGTTGTACAGCTGTTGGAAACCATGTAGCTAAAGCTGCATGGGTGTAGGATGGTTGTTTGTGAGCTGGTAATGTTGTGGGGCAGAGCTGATTTGACCACACTGAACTTGGCTGGAAATGCTCTCCCTAAATTACTTTTGAACTATCTTGCAAAAGCTAATGAGGTATCTTACCAAAACTGTACTTTCCTGGAGAAACAGAGGCAACAGCAGTGCTAAGCAGGGTCACCCAAGATCTGAAATGTGAGTGCTCATGCTGTCAAATGCTTGCGTGGTAAATGGCAGGACTTTGGTCCTTCAGACCTTCCAAAATGCTTGCATTCTGTATGAAATGTTTGCCAGTTCTGCAGATGTGATGCTGGGGAGGGACTCTTCATCAGGGACTGTATTGATAGGACAAGGGGTAACAGGTTCAAACTTACGCAGGGGAAGTTCAGGTTAGCTATAAGGAAGAAGTTCTTTCCTGTGAGGGTGGTGAGGCACTGGAATGGGTTGCCCAGAGAAGTGGTGAATGCTCCACCCCAGTCAGTATTCAAGGCCAGGTTGGATGGAGCCTTGGGTGACATGGTCTAGTGTGTGGTGTTCCTGCCCATAGCAGGGTGTTTGGAACTAAATGATCCTTAAGGTCCTTTCCAACTCGAACTATTCTATGATGCTATAATGTTGCCATTGTAACAGAAGTGTTTGCTATCATCTCCTCCTTTCATAGATGCACAAAGGGAAAGATTCAGGCGTCACAGAGACTCCTAAAACAGACCAGTAAAAGCTTAAGTCACTCTTGGTAGATTCTTGTGCATGTTCAAAGCAAGCTTTCTAGTCATTAGTGCTTCTATTATGTTTCTATTTATTAACATTGAATAGAAGTACTGTTACTGAAGGAGCTGTGTCAGTCTTTCAGAGACAGTATTGTCGTGACTGGCTTAAATCAAGTCTTTAAACTTCTGATGTAACTGAATACAACACAGCCTATGATTAACATGAAACAAACCTGTCTCTTCAGTTGTGAGGTCTTGAAGTACTTGGTGTAACTTCTTCTGAAAACACAAAACTTGTTGACTTTCCAGTCCCCAATGTCACATATGGCTTTCTGAAGCTGACAGAAGGCAGACACTGTTGTACTTGGACTACAAAACTAAACAAGGATTGATTGCAGTAGAGTTTCTGAGTTTCTCCATGTGTAAGTGGGGAGGAGTCTGTACTCTGCTATTTAAAATAGCTATTTAAAATTAATTGTACAAGCACAGATATTTCTTTGGTGGATAGGGAGTATTTTATTCATTGTTCTCCTTTCAGGAAAATCTTGCAAGCATTTTCCCTCTCTTATTTTATATACCTGAATATATTGTTAGGCTGAGATAAGGTGGGAAACCTGTGATCCACCTCCAAAGTGCTGAATTAGAAATGCTTCCAGACACACTTAATGCATGAACTCCTATCTCCTTTTAACTTCAATTAGCACATAAAGCAGCCCCTTACTGTATGTTGAAGCAGGTGGCCTGTGTCATCTATGAATACAGCCTCAGTGGGCTAGGAACAGAAAGGCTTCACCATTTTAGGATGGGATGTGAAAGAATCATCAGGACTGCTTGGTGCTAATGTGAAACTCCAGGGCATTTCACTTGCACTGAAGTGCCTTTATACAGTGACAAACTGTCCACTGAGAGCCTGGACAGGGTGAGCTGGGTTTGTCATACCAGCAGCAGTCTTCAGAGTTTTGTCTCCACCTGTAGTGCCACTAATTTCTGACACAAAAGAGCAAGATAATGGGGGGGGTGTGTGCAAGTATGTACCCGAGAGGGTTGCATATAAGCAGATTGTGTTTGCTCCTTGGGTAGGGACAGACTCAGAACTGGAATGTTGAAAGAGTCAGGCAGAAAGGCTGGGAACCTAGTTTTGTTCTTGCTGAAGCTGGGAGGATGCAGCCATTGAGAGGGAGTTGAAAGGGGAAATGGGGATCAAGAAGAAACAAGAATGGAGACATAGTCAATATCGCATATTTATATCACATATGTATCTTGGATTGCTGAAAACATTGCTTCCACTTAAGTTCAATCAGTGTTTACTGGTTTACAGTGAAGCATTTAAGTGTCGGTGCCTCAGATATCAAACCCATCACTGAATGTGTGCCTAATCATATAAGCCAGCTAAAGTTGCCACTATGACTGCGAAGAACTAATGCCCAAACTAACCAATTCAAGGATGCAAGTGCAAAGTTAACAGTGCATTCCCAGAGTGATGTAGAATTTAAATACTGTGAAGAAAGCCCAGAATTTGCACTGAATTGATCTAGTTGTAAGAAAATTCTAACACATTTAACAAATTTTTTTTTTATCTTTATGCTATTAAGCACACCTCTGCTAAAGCAAGGACAATATTTTATACGTATGGATGAAATTTAACACAACCCCGAATGGAATAAAACATCACCTCTGCAGTAAAGCAGAATATGTCTATGAGATGTGGTTGATCTAATTTACAACTGAGTCTTCTAGTTTAGTTAAAAAGCTTTCCCCTCATACCAAAAATGCTCTATTCAGTCTTCCCAAATCCAATCCCATGCTCTTTCCATATTTGATATCCAGAGTTTTGATGATGTAGAAATTGGGAATGGGACTCTGCTAAATTATCTTCCCTTTCTTTTTTTCTTCTCTTTGTTTCTCTTCCATTCCCTCTCCTAGACTGATAGTGCAATCCACAGTCAGCAATAGCTTGTAATGTTTTCCTATCCTGTGGTTTGGAACTTCCCCTTGAAGGGGTGTTCTGAAAAACACAGTCAAGGAAGAACCTGGGAAGAGTACTTAAGCAGAGCGTATGCTTATGAGAGTGGCAGATGTAGCAAGCTGTAGTACAGGTGACCTTTGCATGTAAGGGTCCATCTGAAGTTGTAGGATGGAACTCGTGGTCTCTTTGGGGAGAGTCAAATATGCCCTTGGGGAAAAAAATCACAGGAACTTTCCGCAGGTCAAAACTGGTGATTTCCAACCTGCTGTCTGTGAGTCATTCCAAACAGAAAGCAAATTTGTACAATGGCAGTTGTTAAGATATTTTTTACACGCAGTTATTCCAGGACCTTCATATTCCAGATGAAACTGAGCCATATGAGAGTATCTACTCAAAGTGAACAGATCCATGAATTTGGAAAAATGTTGGAGATTAATATAGCTGCACAGCGTTTCCACAATTTTGCTTTTTAAAATAAACTAAGCTTTAAAAAATCTGGGATCTAATTCATATTATGAGGGGAATATACCAATAGCATCGGAAGGTTAGTTTTGAATAACATAACTGAAATTCCACATTAAGTCTTTGCAAAGTTATTTTCCTGTATGCTGGATGCAGGGAAATGCTAATAGCTTAAGGTGCTCTTGTGGGAACTGTGAATCTTTAATTACATTCCCTATTCAAGGCCTCATAGTTTTATCTAAGTTGCAGTAGGTGCTCAGAAAAATGTCAGTGGGTCCTGTTGAACTGACGAGAGCTTGAGATGGAGGTTATTGAAACCATAAATAAGGTATTATCAAAAATCCCTACCGTTAGGGTTCTCAGTGTATGAAACAGATCAGCAGACACAGCCTCAAATCCTTTCTTGCCTTGTGAATCTCATCGTTTGTCTCTGGCTGTAGAGTTGCTTCCACATCTGCACTTTTGCAACACATTGTGCCAAGTCCTGAGCACTCTGCTCATGTGAATCATCACATTGACCTTAGCTGGATGGCTCCTGTGAGTAAAATGAACACAGTCTGGCCCACTGCCAACGCAAAAACTAATAGTTAGTCACTGTATCTGGACTTCAGTTTCCTTGATATTTCAAGGTACATTATTCCAGCTGCCAAACATGGAGCATCTGAAACCCATGTATACTTTTATTTGAAGGCCAACAATAAGGCAATCCTGAGGACTGTTGCACCATGATGGTTATCCCAGAAAATGTTCCATGTTACGCAAAGGCCAAAGATTCCCTGACTTCTGTTGTGGGCTCTCTTTCAAAATATGTTTTTTATTTCAAGACGAATATGTTTCCTAAGAAAGCTTTTAATGACATATTTATTCATGTTGGTCAAACGAAAGTCACGTGGCACACCCCTCTTTCTGCTGTGGCGAGCCACACAGTGCCTGATATGATCCTACTATCTTGTGTGAAAACAACTACAAAACCCCGAACAAAAAAATCCAACCAACAAACAGCTGAATCTCAGATGTGCCTGGTTTGCATGTCAGTGAAACAAGGCATGTTACACAAGTCACCACACTTTGCAAAATCTATTTTTATTTTGGAACAACCAAAATAAAAACTTTTTCCACTCTCTTTTCTTAGGCACAGGGTGAATCCAGGGCTTTTCCTGAAGTAACTGTATGAAAAGAAGACATAGGCACCAGGAAAGACACATGTGTCTTCCTGTGTTTCTGGGATTAGGTGTAATGACTGGTTAGCTGATTTTTATACTCTGCATTAAACATATGAAGGTGATTCCTGTAAGGGACTGTTCAATCATTCTCTCCAATACGGGAAAGTGAAAACTCAAGTAAAATGTCATAGCTCCAAATAAATATTTGAAAAATCAACATATTTATTAACCCTTAAAAATAAGTGTAAGTCTTAATCCACTGCCTCTAAAAAATAGCTAATTTGGAGACCACATTAACACAGGTAATGTCTTGGTAGGGCTATCCAGCTTTGCTTCCCTGCCTCCTTCCTATTATTGAGAGAACTTAGAGCTGAGAAAATAAGATTGTTTTGCTTTATGTACAAATACATACATACCTGGCACAGGTATCCAATAACCTAATGAAAAAAACTGATGAGATAGGGTGGCCTGTGATATGCTATGCAACTAGGTAACTGCTGAGTGCTCGCCATGTTTATCAGCTTGGTCTGTTACTGCCTGGTTTTGACCCCCCCCTTTTTAAAAAAAAACAACCTAAATTGGCTAATTTCCATAAAGTTAGACATTCAGGTATCCCATTCATGGCGGCTGAAGAAAGTACTGAGTACAGCCGAGTGACACCAACATGGAAATAAATGTTGGATTAGTAAAACTGAACAGTGGATGTGAAACAAGAGTATCCCAGAATGAGGGCTAGTCTAAATGACTACCATGGAGAATGAGAGGGGCTTTTTGTGAGAACAGGAGAAGCATGCCAAGTGTGTGAACCATAAAGTTAGAGAAGTCCACATATGCAGAGGATGTTGATGTGTGTGCTGAAGGGACAGAGAATGACAATAGCCTGCCATCTGAATTGCTCCACTGTTGACTATTGGAGGAATAGCAGGAGAGAGACCAGGACTATTTATTGCCCTGCTGCCCAGAGTGTACATTCACAGAAGGGGCTGCATGATCTGGGCAAGCAGGAGTGATGCTTGTAGATGCAGCAATTTGGGTCATCCCAGAAGTCTGCATTTTCCTCTTGGTTATTTCAAAACAAATTGGATCCCATTTTAAGCTCTGTGCAGGTGAACCCATTCAGTCTTGGGACATTGCACAATATTTGTTTCAGGGCAGAATTTGTCCTATGAGGCTTATTTCTAAAATGTCTGTTTTGGACTTTTAAGACATTACTGCTTTGCCTGCAATAGATATCTAAGTCTGAAGCGTAAAAGTGCTTGGCAACTTAGAATGCAGAGGAAAGCTGTATTTGTTTCATGCAGTGCAGTGATGACTTGCAGTTAGCAAAATAATATTAAAAAAAAAACCCTGCCATCCTGCTGCTGGGAGCTGCAGAAAAATCAGATACAGGCAGAGAAATAGGAGAAGGACAAAGGCTCCAGCTCATGGGAACGCTGAGATTCTGGTTCTGAATCAAGTCTGTTTTGTTTCCTTATTCATGCTATGCCTGAAACTCGCAAGTTTTCATGAGAACAAAGAAATTATATGAACTTCAATACAGCTGGTTATCCCTCTAGGTACCAGTGGATACATTTCAGTGTAATTTACTACTAAAAGTGAAGGATGTTTTGTTTGATAGAAAACAGACCAAAAGAGGGAATGAACATCATAAGTGAAAGAAACGTGCTTCCTCTTAGCCATGGTATTGGGCTACTGCACTCTGGACGCAACTGTTGCAGTGCAGGATGTTCCCTGTTCTGAGCATGCCCTGGGCAAAGAGCACAGAAAACCATTGCTTCACGAATGCTACTTCTGGTGAGCAAAGAGGTAGAGTAGGCTATTTTGTACTCTCTTACAACTGACCTTTAATCATGGAGTTTTGGTGGGAGCTGCTGCTTCACTGTCAGAGGATGGGGTATGAAGAAGTGACTGCTGCTGTTCAAACATGTTTTGTCATCATGTTATACCTGCTTAAGCTAGAAATCTTAGCTGGTTATGCAAAGCAATTTGGAAGAACTTTTCTTCATGGTATTCTTGCTTTCCTGTCTATGATCAATCTGTGCAGGCCACAGTAATTTTACTAGTTAGTACCAGTACAGTATGTGGTTTTCTTCTTCCACGAGATGCAGGAGCTGGCACCCCTACAAAGACCTTGTCATTAGTTTATAATTGAGTGCTTTTAGGACCGGGGTTTTGTTACTTTCTCTACCTCCCTCTTTTCCCACCCCACTGGACCCTTCTGTATTACTCCTTCAGTGGGGTTGGAGGGAGAGGGCACTGTACTGTTTATGCAAGCAATACTAAGCTATAGGCTGCTTTTTTCTGTCAAGCTCCATAGAGGTAAAAGTGAGCTGATAGAAACCTGCTGCAATATTTGAAGTACAGTACTGAGCAGAAAGTTCATTTTAAATGTGAATGGATCACTTGGTCACACAACCAAGACATCTCCTGGTAGGCTCGTGATGCTAACGCAGCACTTGTGCAGTTATTAAATGGAGGAAAACAGGGTGCACTCACAAGAAAAGCTACCCAAAACAGAGGAGCTTTACTATTTTTCCAACTGATGCAAAAATCAGACAAAAAGTTGTTGGAAATATATCCAAAGCTGGATGACCCAACAGCTCCAGGAAGACAAAGCTGCTGTTCCAATCCAGCTAATTCTGGAATTTCTTTTCTTTTTTTTTTTTTTTTTTCTTCCCCGCTGCACACTTCATCAATTTCTAATATGAAAACCAAACTGTTTCCTTATTTTCATCATTTAATTTGGAACTGGATGGGACTTCTCTCTGTGTCCTCAGAATGATGAGGGCAGAGAGCTCATTTATCAAAGCTCTGCAATGAACAAAGCCAGAGCAGAGCAACATAGGCGTAATTAACAAGGAAAAAATGGAGCTTGTGGCTTGATGTTGATGGATACAGAATGTGCCACAAAGGAAACAAAGCTTTGAGAATGCTTTGAACATAAAACCAGTCTCATGGGATCAACGAACCCATTCCAGAAAGTAAATTCAGGATAAGATGGATAAGATCCACCTATCATGATGACCAACAGCCATACTGCTGCAGCAGCAGAGGAGGATCTAGGTAGCTCCTGGACATGTTTTGGGGTTGTTTCAGAAGGGAGGAGCCAATTTACTTATTTTCCCTAGGAATGCTCCAGTTAGATTGAGCATTATTTTTATAGTTAGCTTTTTAATGGCAGGAGAGTGTCACAAAAGGATTTGTCCATAGTGAAACGGCATGTATTTGTCTGACTGGTCATCAGCTTCTCTCTGTAGAAGGACCGATAAGACAGGTGTGGTTAGACTGGATCTGTTTGCATATATGATCACAAACCTACTGCAGCTTGTCATGCAACTGAGCTCAGTGTTATGGATAGCATGTTACTTTTCTCACTCCAACAGTCCTTAAGAAAAAGTAAAATAAAATTCCATTTCACTGCTTCTATGAAGAACACTTCAGAAAGGATTCAGGGAAGCAAGCATTTTAAAATGTGTGTCTTTTTTCTGGAAAATGTTTCTTTTACCATATTAATTTTCCTGTTGACTTACAAGTCCTTGGTACTCAACTCCTGCAAAAATGTGCTTGCATATACCTAAATCTGCCACCAAGTGTTGGACTAATCAGTAACAGTTTCAGCATGTAGAGTGGAAATTGTCCTGGATGGGAATAAACAAAACCTGAATGATAGGATGGAAATACAATCATGCAGAGCAGAACTGGAGAGTAGGTTGGTGGTAGTCCTGGCAAGATCAGTGAGGATTACTGTAAAACCCTCTGAGACTCCTGTATTTCTAAGATTGGTAACAAGATTTAAAGCACCAAAAAGGAAAGGAAATGGATCTCAGGGCTGCATCTATAAGAAATACAGCTGAAAGAGTTAAATATAGGGCTGTGAAAGATGAGGAATTCAATTACCTTACACTGACTTCTTATTAATGTCTTATTTTATATGGATAATCTGCCTTGATCAAGTCAGCAAAACAAGCATATGATTTAATGAACCTGTTCATATCAATTTCAGTGAACTAAAAATATGCTATTTAAAACAGTAATGTGGTATACCATGGAACTTTTCCGCTTCTGAATGCTTATGAAATAGAATCCATATTTCAAGACAAAATATTGGTCATCTGGAAGATAATTTGTTCAGTGTTGAAAAAAAAAGTCAACTTCTTTAGATATCTCAAGCATTAAAATATTTGTGTTACACTCGTTGTTTTACATGTATTTTTACAGATCACCTCTGTCATAGGACTCACCTGTATTAATACCAAACTTGAATTCTGATTAGATCACTGAAAGGGGCTTGTGCAGGTCTTGCTAATTCATTAAAGTCCAGAAATTGTCACGGTGGCCTTGATGATGTAACTGCACTGTTTTTCTGCCTTTTTTTTTTTAATGCCTTCAGGCTTTTCATCTACTGTAAATGTTTGTGGAACATAAACTTGTTTTAAAAAGTATCTATTCTCAGCTGGCTTGCAATTACAAATCTGACAGTCTGTTTCCTTTTGCTATGTCTCTTCCAATGCCCACCAATAATTTCTTAAAAATTTCATAGTGATTTTCCTAGTGTTTATTTATGGCTTTTGCGAATCAATGCAAACCATATGTTTCAGTGAGGTTTTGTGACAGTATTCTCTTTATACAAAACCACACAATTTTCAATTTCAGCACATTTCCACAACTAATGCTTTGTTTAAATTTGCTTTTTTGGGTTTTTTTGTCCCTTCTGTATTCTCATAGTTTTGTTATGAGGAGTATTTGGAAAACTCTCAGTCAGGAAGGTGAGGGGACTGAGAGAAAAACTAGGAGATATTGTTTGTCTAGTCACAGCTATGGTGCAAGCCATGAAATGTGAACTCTTTTTTTTTTATTTGCGTACTTCTGACCCGGGAAGATAACTGCCTCTAGGGGAAGAAGCTAATCTAATTTCAATTCATGTCATTTGTCTGCAAATAGGCAGCAGATATATTTCAGATTCTGTGGGATCACGTATTTTCCTTTGGCAATACAGCATGTCTCTGCCATGGGATTTAGGTTAGACCACCAGGTTTCCTTTGCTTCAGACCCTTGGGTGAACATGAAACCAGACTGTGTAACTTTAAAGATCTTACCCGGTAAACAGTCCACTTATCCATTTAGTTTTTATTTTACTTTGATTCTTTCATGAGTAAAATAGGATAACAGAAGACCTCAGGAAGGGTGAGGACTAGAGGTAAAAAGAGCAGGGCAGAAGAGGAATGGGAGACAGGTTGGGTTTTCGGTTTTGTAGTCCATGTGCAAAGGAAAGGGATAAAAATTATCCATCTTAAAGCCTGGTGTTTAATAACTGGAAGCTATTCAGAAGTGTATGCTCAACATGATCCTGAAAGAAATGAGTTAGCTGAAATTCCTTGGGGAAATTATGATAATTTCATTACCAGTTAGAGTTTGGGGTTTTTTTAATAATTAGTTCCTGAAATCAGTAAACCTTGCCAAATTCAAAGTACTGCAGTCTTCTCAGATGAATTGTTAGATTCCTAGAATGAATTTTAGTCTTTTGTTCGTAGCTCCCTCTTCAATAATTTAAAACAGTGCTGTTGGGTCTTCCCTCACTTAATACATTTCTTCTAACTAGGAGGAACTCTGAACTGAGTTTAAGGACTTGAAGCCCTTCACAAATAACAAACATGCCATTTCACAGAATCACAGATTGTTTTGCGTTGGAAGAGACCTTAAAGATTATCTCATGCTAAGCTCCCTGTCATGGACAGAGGCACCTTCCACTAGACCAGATTGCTTAAAGCCCTGTCCAACCTGGCCTCACTTATGGGACATACACAACTTCTCTGGGCAGCCTGTTCCAGTGCCTCACCATTCTCATAGTAAAGAATTTCTTCCTAATGTCTAATCTAAATCTCCCCTCTTTCAGTTTAAAGCCATTCCCCCCTTGTCCTATCACGACATGCCCTTGCAAAAATCCCTCTCCAGGACTCTTTTAGGCCTCTTTTTATGTACTGGAAGACTGTTCAAGGTCTTCCCAAGAGCCTTCTCTTCTCCCAGCTGAATCACTACAACTCTCAGCCCATCCTCATAGGAGAGGTGCCTCTGATAATCTTCATAACTGTCCCCGGACTTGCTCCAACAGGTCCACATCCCTCTTTTGTTGGGGGCCCTAGAGCTGAATGCAGTACTGAAGGTGGGGTCTCACAAGAGTGGAGTAGATCCCTCTATCTGCTGTCCATATTCCCTTTGATATAGCCCTGGATACAGTTGACTTTTTGGGCTGCAAGCTCACACTGCCTGCTTTTGTTGAGCTTCTCTTCATCCAGCACCCTCAAGTCTTTTTCCTCAGGGCTGCTTTCAATCCATTCTCCACCCAGCTGCAGTTGTGCTTGGGATTGCCCTGATCCAAGTGCAGGAGCTTGCGCTTGGCCTTGTTGAACTTCACATCAGTTTTCTGTGACTTACAGATTGTCCTAGCTCTAAAACATGTAAATAAATTGTGTATCTAGAAACACTGCTGCCTCCCCTCAGTGAGAGGAGCCCTGCTCCTCATCAGACAAGTCACATTTGCTTAACTACTGTGTTTTCCTATGCATGTCACTGCAACAGAATGCTTCTGAGTACATGAAGAAAACATTTTCCACTTTGTTCAACAAACAAGATAATAATCTTTGTGCTAAGACTGCAGATTGATTCCTTACTCCAGCCACCAAGTTTCTGCTGGGGAGGAGAGGAGGAACCCAGAACAAAAAATCCCAAACATTAGTTCTGTGTTGCCTCCCTGATTTCCTGGCAAGTCTTACATGCACAAGGGAATTAGCATGCGTTCAGGTGAGAAGGCTGTGTGCAGTTTGTGGACATCCGGTTGGTGCTCACCTACTGCCTCACAGGTGAGGCTGTAATGGTGGAGACAGGCCTGACACATGTGAAGTTTCAGATGTTGCCATGTGTTTGGCATGTTGCAAGTGAGCTCAGGGTGGAGATAGAAGTGAAGATACATCCACAGTCTTCCAGAATAGCTCAGAAATGTCTGGTTTGAATTTTCAAACTTAAAGCCTTCTATTGGCTTACATGAAATGTGGGCAGTTTTTGACTGCAAAGACAATTGTCACAAGGTGATAAGCAGGACCTGAGTATTAACACTGACAGATACAACAGCCCTTTTTTTGCATAGCTTTTTGTCTTTAACCGTTTGGTGAACTCTCACTTCTTTGGAAATAAATGGGCTTTTTATCTCTTTAGGGTTGTTTTGGAGGTTTTTTTTAGTTATTCAAGGAAAAGAATAATCAGTCTTTAATACCTAAATCCTTCATAATTATTTACTCTCTCCATTTCATGAGGCACATGAAGTCTTTGAGTCGGTATAGCCACTATGAGCATGCATTAATGCAGAAGAACAATTCTCCCTAGCAAATGAGGGTCTCCTGACTGTAATCTACAGGTACCTTTCGGCCAGTAGGACTCTAATATTCAGAAGTAGTGGAGCACTAGTGAGTGTATTGGTGCCATCTCCTATAGCTGATCCTAGAAAATAATGAACTAGGCCATTTGGAATAACAGCCAAACTAGTTGTGGAAACAAATATAACTGCTTCACTGTCTCAGCTTTCCATGGCTTTTAGCTCTTGAAGTGGCTTTTATTCTTGCAAAAAACTCTGTAAGGTGACCAAATTGTCATCAGTGTGCAGGTTTATCCTGGGTGCATATTTCAGCCTTTCTGAGCGTGATCTAATCTAAGGTAACCTTAATGCTATATTGACAGTAGGAGGCTGAGGCGCACCTGGGTATTTTTTTGGTTGGTTTCTTTGGGTTTTGGTTTTCTGGATTATTTTTTCCCCCTTTAATTTCCTGGGAGTGTCTTACATGGTAAATTTCTTAATAGAATTCAGAAAAATACATATAAAATATCTTATTAAAATGCTGCTGGAGACATATAAGCCCCCAGGCATAATGCAAACATACAGATGTATTAGCAATCAGCCAGGAAGCAATAACTTGCTACGTTTGGAATGCACAAATATGCTGAGATCAGGTGTTCAAAGCATTGGCTGTTGTGTACCACTCAAGTTTCTGGCTGTACCTGAATAAGCTTGCTCTGTGGGATCATGTTTTTGAAGGCTTGCTAATAACTGCAGGACTGGGACTTCTTGTCCATATTCCCACTGAAGCTCATGCTGTAAATCATTTGGGTGTAGCACTGTTCTGTTATCCAGGACAATGGAAGATTTTATCAGAAAACTCTTCTTTGTACTGGGGAGAAGCTTCTCTCAAAGCTCTTATTATTTGTTCTAGCTTTTAATGGCTTTTGGTTTGAGTTAATGACTTTTACCGCAGCAATGGTAAGCCAGTATGGCTCAGTGTTTCTCCTCTACAGGCAGAGGACTCATAAAAGGTGACTTTAGATTTCTGTGTGTTACATAGGGTTAGGTCATAAAGTCCTGAGAAGTTTTGCTTTTAGAGTTGCCACATAGAGTGCAAGGAATACAAATAAGTGTGAGCAGTGTGTTATCTTGGCCTATAGTCCCTCAGAAAGGAAATATAAAATACATAATATATGTAATATATATAATATAAAAATGATATATGAATTAATTAGGGCTGACAATACTGAAATTGGTTTCACGATGTTTCTTTGATTATACAATGGCATAATCAAAAAATCAGTTTTAATAACTCAGAGGAATGCAGAAAGAGGATATGAGTGGCGTTTTGCTTTTGTGATTAGTGAGTACATGCTGAAGTTATTTTTCATCTATTTTGATTCTATTGTAAACATGAATAGGAACTGGACTTGTCTTGGAATTAATTTTTTAGTAAATATTAAGCTGTCAGGCCAGTAACTATTTGGGCAGAAATGTGTTCTGGTGAAAACAGACAATGAGATGCTAGATATTGTGTGCAGATAGTATGCATGACATGTCTAGTTTCAGTGACATTTCATGTTTTCTTAAACACCAGTAAGGAACTTTCTAAGCATAGGAAATAAACATGGTAATTTTTTAAAAACTGGATATCCTTTCATGATGATACTGTACAATGAAACATGTGGAAGCTGTAGCAAGAAGAATTTGAGATACAATGATGTAGCTTTGCAGAAGTATTGGACATGAGACACTTCTGTTGATTATTTGGTCACCTTACCTTAAATTATTGAGGTTCTAGACCCACTGCAAAAAGGTGGGAATTCCCTCTTTCCCTTCTCCCCCACTCCTGCCAAAAAAAAGACGTCTTGCTGAAATACCACTCGCAGCAGGAGGTCAGAAGTACTCTGTGTGTGTAAATCCTTCTTATTCATCTATGTATGGGGAAATGCAAGGCTAGAGCATAAAATTTTTCAGTTCCGGCCAAGCACGCACAACACCATTGAAGATTACATATTCAGGTGTGGAATCTGCAATAAAGGGGGAAACAAACGTACAAGTAAAACCACATGAGACCAGGCTGTCTGTGCTCCAAGGCTGGCAGAAACATAACTGCATCAACAAAGCAAGGTACCTTTTAAGTAGTGGGCTGACATCCAGTTAAAGACATTGTACATCAATTGAAATGTCATACTTTTATGGGACAGAAAATTGTAACGCAATTCCCAAGTTAATGACAGAAATGCATCATAGCTGAGAAATGACATGTTTAATGATGAAAAAGCTCTTTGAATTCTGCTCAAGCATGCAATATCAGTCCTTTTGTTAGCTTGTCCTAGTTTTGACTCTGTCACAGCTCAGGTAGTATGAAAGTGTTTTTCTTTTGGTCTAGTTAACACACCAAACACCTTTCTTGGGCAAATTACAAGCAAATAACCTGGATGGCTCTATTTGCCAGTTCAATTAGGTGGGGGAAATGGTACGTGTTCCAGAGCAGTTGTTAAGGGGCAATGCAGGTCCCCAACTAGGTTGGAGTGGAAGGACTGCAGGATTGAATGTGCTCCTGTGAGCAGAGTTCACGGTCATCCTGCTGGTTCTGCAGCAATGTTGGTTGGCGAGTGGTACCCTAGACAGCCTTGGTTCTGCTCAGGTACTCATCCTTCCATCTTTGTTTAACCATGCTACTTTAACCCTTGGAAAAAAATATCCATGTAGAAGCTTTTACTTATAATTCACATACTTGATTTGCTTTAAATAATAGTCTTCTATCTGGTTTACCTCTAAAAGAAAGCTATTCAGTTACAGCTCATTAGTGCAGTTACCGTGTGACAGTGAATTAATTTTGTAGATGTGTGTGTCTACAGCATTAACTGCATGGTGATAAAGTAAAAGTGTTGTGAAGCTAACTAAAGGGGGATTTATGAAATACACCTGAGTTTTCTCATACAAAGATAAAAAAAGGAAAGGTAAATACTATCAATCTGTCCTAGTGTGGTGAGGAACTTTCTGAGCAGTAAAGAAAGATCTCTCTATGACCATAAAGGCTCATGTCTTATAACAAAGAGCCACCTTAGAGCATTTTCTCCTGTGAATCACTTTCCAGATCTAGCAATGTTTCTTGTTGATTGCCTCTTTCATTCCTGCTTGACAATGATGATTGAAGGACTATCACTTAGCTCAGCAAAGAAGGAATTGCCCCCTTAAGCACAGTAAATTTAAATCATGTACTTCATGTATTTTATCCCTTCCAGCAGTTTTAGGTTGGCTTATATTTTGGTGAAACAGTGTCTATTTTGAGGAAGCACAAAGACAAATATCAAGCATCTAGAGAAACTAGGTCCTTGAAAGTGATATTTATTTCTATACTATTATAGCTTTATTATCCTTATTAAAATGAACGGTGATGTAGAATTGGTAATGTTCAGTCTACCCCTGTGATTGCCAAGCACAGAGGTGGATTATAAGGAAGAAGAGTAGAGATGTCAATAGGTGTTTTCTTAATTAAACAATGAGAAATTGGGCTATGCAACTTTGATAAGTATCCTCTTTAATGCTAGTAGTATATTGTTTTCACCTATGATTTAATTATGTGACTTAAGTAGTAAAAAATGCATTCCTTCTCAACACAAGTGGTGAGCACAGACTTTCAGAGCATGACTATGTGCACACATCTCAACTGTACTACTCTCTGGAAACAGGAGGACAGTAAGGGAAATGGCTATGCAATGGACCCTGGGCAGACTGAGTAACCACCTCAAATGAGACATCTTCTTTTTAATGGGAAATACAGCTTGTGCTGGTTTGTACTGTTACTGTAGACATAGCAATTTGCTGAATGTTTTTGTCCATAGCTGTTTAAAGTTTTGGGGCATTGGAAGGGGGGAGTGTTTTTTTGTTTTCATATATCTAGGTTGGCTTTTGCTCCAGAGAAATTGTGCCTGAGACTTTCAGTTACTGGAAAATATTGGGTCTTTCTAGTCTAACCCATTGAACAAGGCAGATGTGATTTTTTACCTGGTTTATGTCCATGAGGAAATAAGGCTCTTGAGACCAGCTTGCTGTGAAACAAAGGGTTTTAGGCACACAGAGCATGAGCTATGTATGTTTTTACATATTAATGCATCATCCTTTCTCTCTTACGGTTTCCATAAGCAGAGATTTGACAATATTCTGAAGCCTTCTTTCATAGCTGCAGAATGATATTTTCTGTTTTCCTCTATGCTTGCAAAATAAGCCTTCATGCTTTTATGGTTAACCTTACCAGCAGCAAAGCACACACAAAACTTGGTTTTCAGAACCTATAACTAAATAAGCTATTTGTGGAGTGTACTCAGCTATATATACTGTAACCACCTGCAGCACAGTATGTGGCTAATTGCTCAAAGGAGAAAGTTACAAACCATCATAAGTAATAAAAGTCACACTTTGCCACAAGTCAGACTTCTTTCATTTGACCTTATTTCTCAGATCTATAGTGCTTGTGCCTTTTGTGTTTCTGTTTAGCTATAAAGATGATAAGAAATACTTGGATTGGGTTGTCCAGTCAAGGTGGACGGGAATGAGAGCATTATTGAAGGCTTTCTTTTTTTGATTGGGAATTAAAATGAAGTAAAGCAGGTGATACAATGTGGTGTACGTGCCCTACAGAGAGGCTTTTGTTGAAAAAGGCAGGCAATAAAAGGTTTCTGAAAATTTAGTGGAACTCATTTTAGACAAAGATTCAAAGGGGCATGCTACAATTTTTTCTCACAATTTGTTCATTACTCAGAAATGAGTCGCAATCAAGAATGTGTAGAAGGGGCACTCACTTTTCCTCTGTCCTTTCCACAGATGTTTAGATGGAGTCAAAACCCAAATGGTTCAAGCTTAGTGGTAACTTGAAGTCTAAAGAAAAATGCACCATTATGTTGTATTGCAACTCCTAAAGTGCCTTGTGGTCCTCAGAGCTAGGAACGGGGTAGTTGTTTTCCACTATTTCATTTTAATTCCTGAGTCTGGGAACCAAATAACTGGTTGAAGCTGGTTTTTATGTCTAACACCTGATATGCATGTCATGCTTTTCCCTCCAGGGTAATGACTGCTTCTTATTTACTGCTTAGGAGTGGATAATTAATTAACAGGGGTGAGAATGCATACACTTGACTAGACATTCAAAAATCACATAAGTGATTCCTGGGTTTGAATAACAGTGGTTTTTTTTTTTTGTGTCATAAAAGGACCTTGAACTGGAAAAGTTCTTTTGTCAAAAGTATGTGCTAAAAGTTTTATGTGTATACCATAATTTATTTTTATTACTAATAGTGCTTCTGTTACTCTGTTAAGAACACAGAATCTCTACCAATAAAATGGAATAAAATATTTGCCACAGTTATAGATGTCACTTTATTTCAGCCATAGCATTGGTGTTTCCTCACAAGCTGTCTTAGTAACTAGTTTAGATGTATGGAGGTAGGTACATGAGTAGGCTTAAAGTGCTTGTTCTTTAACTAACTCTTATAAGAAGATCATGATGAAACATACATGACTGTTTAGCAAAGTGGACAGGGCCATCAGTTTGCAAGCTTATGTTCCCTTTGTACTTACAAATACAAAGTTTAAAGATAGCTATATTTAAAACATGTAACAGCAGAATTGTCTTCTTGTAAGTAAAATACATTATGACTGAACAACCTCTTATTTTATTTGGTTTGGTGATGTTTAACTTCACAGCTACAGTATAGAAAATCAGTGGAGGGTCTTTTTATGGGAGAGAAGCTCCTTTATCCTGAGCATATTCATAAGCTACTGATAGTTGCTAATTAATATCCAAGGCTCAGGAAGCCATGAGTCTGTCTGAAGACTAGAGTTACACCAGAACACTGTGAATATTGGTTTTAGTTAATTAAGCGTAGTAAAATGTTGGTTTTAAACCTCATTGTTCTTGCATGATCATGTTTCATTGCTGCGCTCTCCAAACGTTCTCCAGAGAGCTGTATACTGAGAGCTCATCTGTGACACTTCTCTGGCTGTGTTTTTCAAACAGGCTGCTTGAGTATGTATAAAAAAGCTGGGGTGAGCTTGCAGGGCAGTAGGTCAAGCACAGTCAGTCATGGACTTCTGATGCAAGAGCACTCTCTGGGCTTGGTGGTTTGTGTGTCGGGTTCCAAAAGGATCCATCGCAGATGTTGCAGTGGTGTTTATGACATCATATTTCTTCCCAACACAGATCACTGAAAGTGGCCATCAGTAAGTGTATGTGTGGGGAACACTTGCATGTGCGATTTCATGAGGGAGGCAAGTCAACCATCACATGCTGGAGGAACTTGGCCAAGTAATATACATAAAACTGGACTATATCTCAATGCTATCCCAAGAGGACCTGCATGCAGATGTTAGTGGGGCATTTGCAAAATGAAATCCCATCGAAGAGAACTAAATCAAAGCTGGACTGCTGAGACATGAAGCTCAAGTTCTTTGTGGCATAGTTTCCTCAAGCAGTTTTTATAAACACTTCCTAAACATTTTATGGGCTATGAAAACAGTTGGGGAAACTGTAGAGCCACAGAAAGGTCACATGCTAAGTACACTGCTGGAGAATGTTCAGTAAAGTTTGAGAACCAGCTATTCACTGACAGTGTTACGGACCTCTGACAAACCTCTCTGAATTGCCTTCTGCTTAATTATTTTTATTAAGACTTATCTGTTGACATTTCTTTCTTTAAAGAAAATGGTCCACACGCTAGAAGCTCTTCTCAAATTCATGTTCTTTTAGTTTGATGCCAAAATTTGTCCTGAATGAGAAAGTGAAAATTGATAGGTTTCTGCCTCTGCCAGTGTATGGTCTAGATTATGGAAGAATGGTTTATTAATAAATAAATAAAATTCTTTTTTAAAGTGCTATTTTCTGTATTTGATTTATGCTTGCAATTTCCGTAAATGCCAACAGCTTATATTGTGGTCTCCCACTCCTTAAGTTACTGGAGTTTCTGCTGACTTCCTTTGGGTTGCCTGTGAATGTTCTTTGATGTGACTGTACAGAATTTATTCAGTGTGCCAAAGCCTTCTCCGTGCTCAGCTTTTGCTAGTCATCTCTGCTAAACAGGTGCCTTTTGTAGACATTCTGTGATGGTCTGCCCATATCAGACAGGCCCGTTTCATGGAACTAAGAGCAAAGCTGAACTAATATCCAAGAAGACTGCAGTGCTTGGATTCCAGCTTGCTTTTTTTCTGCAGTATTTTCTGTACGGGGAACCTTTACAAACCAAGCCAGCTCATCCAAAGCGTAAACTGAAACCAGTGTTATTTTACATGGCACATTATATTTGAATAGAAAATAAGCAAAAAACATCCAGAGCTAAGTACTAAAATGAGACATCAAACAGTCTGTGCTCATCTGCCCTGTTTTCTTGAAGATAAGGCTTTGAAATGGTGGTAAGTAAACTAAACGATAAATCATCAGATGTTAGCAGTTTCAGAAGCAGCGGCTGTTAATTGTACTTTAGGAATGCTTTATATTCATGAACAAAGTTTGTATCATGAAGCTTGTGCGGTTAGCCGTCACTTTCTCCTCTAGATTTTGGCCTTACTGCAGAAGCAGTGATGTTAGCTGTGGCCTTTCTTCACCTATAAAAAGGGGGAAGCTGCAGGAGGGTGAGTAACTGTCTTTTGGAGTGATGTCAGGAGAGACTTAATCATCTTCAGATCCCCACATAGCTTGGTGACTGCTATGTCAGACTGTTAGTAATTAGGACAGACCCCAGTTGCCATGCAGGATAGCTTTGGACTGCCTGCTCCCCACCCCTGAGGAGACAGCATGAGGCCTGACTGATGCACTGCTACTCTCCTGGATCTTTCTCTAAAGTTCAGATCACAATAAGGAAAATATCTGGGTGGGAGCTGGGGAGAGGAAGAGCCCACCCCTGTAACATCTCTGTGAGGCAAAAATGCTGTCAAAGAACTATGTGTCGCTATTCAGGAAGTAATATATTTTAGATCACTTAGTCTCAATATTAAGCTCAAACAATACTGAAATTTTCAGTAAGCAACTTCTGAAAGACCTGTGTCACCCTGAGCAGGAAGATGACTTTACAGCAAAGACAAACTGGATAGAGAGACTCAATTTCCTTTTATGCACTAAACTTTCCCTTTGATTATTCTCAAATGTGCATATGTGAGAAAGAAGAAGTGATATTTGGTGAATATGAGCAACTATGAGCCTTGTTCCCTGTATGCTTCCTTTTTCCAGTTCATTTCCCAGTTATTGTAGTCCTTGAGACTTTCACTTCACAAGCAGCAAATGCCACACATTGAAACAAACACAAGCATATTTATGATATTGCTCTGACTTTCTCCAGGAGGTTCAGGCTTTACCTCAACTCTTGCCTATTGGAGAGACTCATAAATCAAAGGAAGTAAGATGCTCAGTGGAACCTTGCTGAGTGGTTGGAAATCTCTAGGTGAATGGATGTGAGACTCGGGCACTTGTGAAGCTGTGACGAACTGAAATTGAACTTTGAAGGTGAGCTTAACTGATGGTAGTGTTCAGTATCTCAGTAGCATCAATCCACTTCAAATCATCCCTTTTGGGCTATTAGTCACCACTAAGACAAATTTTTAAAAGCCTGTCTGTGCTTCAGGAAAAGTCTATGGGAGCAAAGATCCTCAATCCCTATTTTCAGTGCAACTAATAGGTATTGATGCAAATACATGTTAGCAGGATTTACAGAGTTCTGTAATTCCACCCAAGGAGGTTATATACTTCCAAAATCAATGGGGATTATATATCCATGTCCTTTAATGCTTTTTGAGGATCTGACAAGGTCCCTTCCTGTACCTATGGGTGTCTTAGTGTCTTTGGAAGTCTTTGAATGAAGTTCTTAAAACTGTAAGGGGTGCCTATGGATGCTCTTACAAATATTTATGGACTGTATCTCCTGCCACACCCACGGGAGGCTTACAATTTGAAAGTATTGCCACTGCTTTTGCAAATATGAGGAGAATGAAGAAAATGAGTGAATCCTGTAGTGTCAGAAACCGACACTGGCAAGTCTTCTCTGGAGTCAAATAAAATTAAAATCATGCACAAGTCTGTGTGTATCTATAAACAGCTTGGCTGCTTGGATCCCACCAAGCAGGGAGAGGCAGGAAGCTGACAAACATGAGAATGATTTAGTGAGGATGGAGTTGATCACTTCTATAAAGAGGGCAAAGGGGAAGGCAAAAACTACTGCTTGAACACTGCTCCCCATATTTAACCTAAACTGAGGCTTGAATGTGCTCCCATTGACGTCAGTGTTTTATCATTAGCTTCCCTGGGAGTAGGAGAGTGCCTCCTGTTTACGTGAAGTGTGGAGCGTTTTCTTCTCATTGTTTGTTTCTTTGTGGTCCTTACCATAGCAGTCTGAGCACCTCCATCAATGTGACTGGAGTGATTCCTGTGCTGTTCGTGCCTGTGAGTCAGATGTGGTGGTCTGCCACTTCAGAGGATGTGAAGTGAAGCACAGAAGTTTTGTGATGCTGTCTCCAGTAGATTGCACAGAAGGAGTCTGGCTGGCTCTGACTGCCTTTTTGCAGATTGAAATTGGCAGACTACTGTAGTTATCCTCAGTAGAATTTAAATGTGAAAGCTGAACTTGGAGGTGAGAAGCCCTGAATATTTTCTGCGGTAAATTCCGGACAGTGTGCTTCATTGCTTAACTATTGACTTTGTTGCTAAAGGAACTCAAAGCTCCTACTCACTCCAGCAGAACCAAGATTTCTCCCTAAAGACTTCATTCAAAGCCCATTGAAAGATATTTTTGGTCTATTCAATTAAATATGGGTCCAAAAACCTCAGTTCATGCATCAATTTGTTATGGTGCTTGTGCTGAGGCTGACATTTGCTTCAGCGCTTTTCCAGCATATACGAAGGTGAAAAGTAGTCCATACTTTGACCTTTTCTTTATGCATCTAATTAAGGCAACTGAGACCTAGTAGCTTGGGTGGGGGCATGAGAATTGGAAGACCTGGACTTTGGTTTCAGGTTTTACTGCTTATTTTAGACCTATGGAGAGGTTAACTTCAGTTTGTTTCCCCCCGCCGTAAACATTGTAAAGTGTTAACCTTATTATACCAAAAGTTGTTTTTATGGTATTTCCTTTTCCCTGGTAATTTATTTTTGTTGTGATCTCCTCAGTAGGAAATTTTCAAATCCTTAGAAAGTGTTTAGCAAGACTAGAAGGAGTAATCTCAACTCCCAGAAGGTGTTTCACTGCTAATGGTTGTTGAAGGGTCTATTCATGGGGAGATGCATACCACAGAAGAAGGTAATAGTTCTAGGTGCTTTGCAGAGTTACCAAATCTTAAGAGACCAAGCCGTAGTGTGACTATTTCATTGTTTCCTGGTTTCCATAATGTCGACAGTAACACAAGGGGTACTTTCCTCTGTGATTTATTTATACTTCAAATTCTTGGGTAAAACAGTAATCCATGAACACTTGAAAGTGGCTGGAAAAGATGAACAAGATCCTTTGGTGTTTTGGGGGTTTGGAGGTTGAAGAGGGCGATCTCTTAGATTTCGTCTGATTGCTAGATGAAGAGTCTTTATCCTACTAGCTGAAGGGTCTGTAATTTTTTATTTATGCAGGATTTGTAACACTTTGGAAACCCGTGTGACAAGACTTAGTGCTCATTTGGTGTACGCATGAATAGAATGCATACACAGCAATGTTTTACAGCTCCTTTGTGTATATCTTAATGTGAAGCATTTATGACCTTTATTTACAGCTCTTTGTTATTTGGTGTTCCAGACTTGTAATTCAATTTATCTGTGTCTGAATCATAAAGTACTACTTCCCACTGTTAGTTCTTCTTGTCCAGCTTTAATTTTGCCAGGAAACATGATTGCTGTGCAGTCTTTGCCAAACCCTGGTAGCTGCAGAAAAGCTGCATGGGTCAGTTGAAGAGTTCTCTCATATAATATTGGGTGGGGTTTTTTGGTTGCTGTTTGTATGTTTTGCTTGGGAACTAAAAATAATTAAAATTGATACAGCCAATATTCCCAGCCAGTTGTCGTTGGATTTTAGGTTGGTTTGTTGTGGTTTTTTTTTCAGTAAGAAATGGGTGCAGAATGGAGGCCTTATAAATTCATAGACTTTTTACATGGGCTTTGAATGTTTTACAGCCCACATGGGATAGTAAAAAGGGTTAAGGTATAAGGATAGTAAAAACTATTAAGACAAAATATCCAGTTCCTGTCCAGCCCTTCCATGAAGGAAATATCATGGCTTTCCATCTGAATATGAGATTTTCAGCTACTACCAAGAATATCAGCATTTATGTGTCTGTAAATAAAAAAAATAATAAATTCAGTGCAAGTGTAATTTATAAATGACTTTTTGAAGCTTCAAAGAGCTGACACCCCACCTGCCCCAGCAGCTACTGATTTTAATAGGGAATCCTTGGTTGATTCCTTTAAATAATTTTTTACCAGAGAGCAGCCTTACCTATCCTAATCTTGGCTTTTTCTTTAACATGTTGGCCAATTAATCTCTTAATTGAAAAAAGATATTAGACAGATTTCATCTGGTTTTTACATTATATGCATGTAATTTATAACATATGCTCAATTCATAACAGTTACAAGTGAACACTTTCAACTCTTAGAAGCATTCGACACTTAAATTAACAGTGTCTCCAATATAATCCTGTCTTACCCACAGTATTAGATGTTTTGCTTACAGAACACATGCTCTGTTTAAGACAGAGACACCACCTGTGGTCTGATCTAGGTAGAATAACTTTTAAAATAAAGAATTGATTTATTAACATGGACTTTAATTATATGAAAGAAAAAAATATCTAGAAATTTGTATTCCTGATGAAAAGGTTTTTTTCTCCATGTTCTAACACTGATCTCATATATACTGATAAATTGAACGATTCCACCAAAATCATTAGAACTGCCTCAGTGTAAACATGATGCAAGATTCAAACTGGACCTTAACTGCTGAAATTCAGATGTTTCACCCAAAATCAGAAGATACCTTTCAGAAGTAATTTGTTTAAGTTGTGTGTGGTGAGGTAAGGCTCAAGTGCCCTTTTTTGAAGTGAAAACTGTTCTGTGTCATAAATGTCAGCTGAGTTGAAAAACAGTTTTTGGGGGGTCATTATTCCTAAAATAAACACCAAAAGATGATGAAATACAGTCTTAAGTAAGTTTTCCTCAAGCTTGATAAAACAGTGAACACTCACTATCAAAATCCCAGGTGAACTGAAACGTTGTCATTGCCATCTGTAGCTGACATCTTTACAAGTTATAGAAGAGGGGAAATTCCCCAGTGGGAGGTGGCTGGTTCCTGAAAAATGATTCAGAAAGATGAGCAGTCAGACAAAATGATGAAAACTTGCAAAGACACGGGGTACAGATGGTCATGGTGCAGGTTATATATTGTTTGTAGTTCTTGTTGCCTGCATTTGAGACTGTTAGTGAGAGCTGGTCTCTTGAAAGCTACATCTATCACTATAAACACTCCAGGGTAAATCTCACTATAACTAGGAAGGAAATTCTGCAGATGAATGTTTTGGCTGAGTGCCTTATGAAGAACGCATTAGCTGAAATATTAGTCTACAGAATTTCCTTTCCTCAGCTGTGTTCAACCTGTTAAAGTCCCTGTTCAGAAAATGTCCAACCCAAGGTTTGCTGAAATCAGATCCGGAAACCTGGTAGTTCTATCTGACCTAGATGGGGGAAAAGCTTTAAAGGCTTGAGGAAAATGGAGGATCATGTTGACTTGCTTAAGAAAAACTGGTTTTCCACAATGAAGAGAAAACTTGGATTACTTAAAGGAAACCAGAGAGAGGCGTTTTGAAAATGTACCGCAAAAGTAACAACTGAAGACTGACCCAGCCATAAGACAGAACCAAGGAATAATGGTCAAATTTACTATCTAGGTGTTTACTTGCTAACTTTGCTGCATTTGACTTTGTTGACAGTTAATACAAAACCTTGGAAAACAAAATGTTACAAAATTTCCAAGAAAAAGCTGTGATATTGTAAGATAACTTTTCTTTTTTTGTCCCTCCCACCCAGAGAGACTAATTTACTAAATAGTGTGTGAATAAAATATTAGTGACCCTGGGGACCAGTCCTTGCTTTCTTCTCTGACAGTGCGCATCATCACTGTTCTTATGATACAATTGGGTTTCTGAAAGGTCAGATAAAGAAATTAGAGGAATAAAAGTTTGTTGATTAGGTTCAGTGGTTAGCTTGCAGAATCTTACCACTTCCTTAACCATAAGAGACACGATCAATATGGAATGCTTTTTAAATGAGCCTCACCTTCTTTGTGTCTATAACATCACATGCCTCTTCAGTACCTCCTGTCTCGTATTTAGAGCAAGCCTTCTCCCCTCTATCTGTTAATAGCCTATCTTTAAATCCAGTGAATACCAAGCTAATTATTTTATTGCATCCATGGCCCACTCAATCTGAAAAATAAAGGGCAAAGGGAAAGCAGGAGAAAAAAAATAAAAGCAACAACAACCCAACAGAAAAAAAATAAATAAAAAAGTCCTACCAGGACCGTGGTTATGAGAATGTTTGCAAAGGTCTTAGTAACTGCACTGACATAAAGCATTCTCTCTGCACTCACTGCAGGTGCAGTATTCCTGCTCCCTGGAGAAGCCTGTCTTTAAGTCTTTTCTCCTTGAGTCTTTCCACTCGAGTAAGCAGTGGGAGGCACAGATTGAAAGTGTTTTCCCCCAAGATTTCCTCCCCAAATGCACCAAAAAAGTTATGTCTTTAGGTTTGTCATTTTCCTTGGGCTTTTCCTTAGCAAGTTTACCGTGAGGTAGGACACCTGCTATTACGTAGAATAGCCATATATCAGAAGGTACACAAAGCGTAATGTAAAGAGGAAGGAAATGAAGATTTGATCTGTCATCCTGGGTAACTGATAGAGTGGTCAGTTGATTTCCCTCTCTAGAAACAAGGCTTTCTGTAGGAGAGGGACTGTTTGCCCCTATAAACTCTAATCTTTGAAACTTCCTGGACTAGATGAACTTCACCAGATCTTGCCACTTTCCTGTGGGTCTCCTCTTTAATTTGCTTATTTTTCTTTCCCCACCACAGCCCCCCCCCCCCCTTTAGTACCAGAAGGTAACAGAACTCTTCTTACTCAAGGAATAGAGGTGGGCATGGAAGAACTTGTAAAAAAAGTAATATAAGATATATTAGGACAGATTTCCTGTAACCTTTGGTCAGAGCAGACGTGAAAAGAGAAAATGATGCTTAATGATTAATCCAGTCAATCACCAGTTTCACACTGGACATTGTTCACCTACACAAAAGTTCTGATGTTTGATGATGAGATTAGATCACTGGGAGGTCTGCCATGGGGAATTTAGCCTTAATATCTGTAAGCTAGGTATTAACTGCTGCCTTCAAGGAGTAAACTTTATATCTTTCTTTGGTTTTGTTTTGGTTTGGTTTTTTGATCTTTTGTTTCGTTTTGGGTGGTTTGGTTTTTGTAGGTTTTTTGTTTGGTTTCTTTTTTTCTTTTTTTTTTTTACAGTCTCTGAGTAAAATATACATGATTTCACTCTCCACTTGCAGGTTTAATTCCTCTTTCAGCTTGATCAACCTTTGATCAATCAAGCCTTTTGAAAATGTTCTTGATTAACCTCTGCTATGAAAGGAAAATATCCTTAGTTCTTGTGCTTTGTATCCTCAAAAACCTGCCTATGAATATAGTCCTTAATACCAAGATAAATGCAATCCTGAATGTTTCCTTAATCTCTCTATAAATGTGGTAGTGGCAAATTCTTGAAGAGAAGGATTCAGGAAAGCCTCGTTTAGAAAGCAGGAGACATATGAGCAACATTTTGGAATCTGACTACCTGATTTTATAGGCACTAACTTGTTCTGCATGGTATTTATATGTATATTTTTAAGAAAAACTTTCTCGATGCAGTGTACTGGTTTCCTGCACGGTGTTTATCAGTGTCTCCAGTAGAATATGTGCAGTTAAAAACATGTCAGGAGGATCATTCTACTGTAGGGAACTTTGTAGTGGTATGAACCTGTTGGTTATATTTTTCCATCCTTATGGAAGTAGAGCACGGAGAATAAGAAAGGCATTTTCTTCCTTTCCTCAGTCTGACTGGTGTTGCCATTGGCAGCTTTCATAGACTACAGAAAAGTTTTTAGCCTTGAAGTATATCTTCATGCTTCTTGAGCAACAGTCTTCCTCTTTGCTATCGTTTGGCAGGTTACTCCATGGTCTTGCAGGGTAGAGGGTTTTGTTATCCAGCCTGTGGTATCTACACTTGGAAAACAAAATACTTTAAACATTTCAGCTTAAAATATTCAGGTCCCTGAGGTATTTGCATGCAAATTCTTCAAGATTACTGAAAAATAGATGTGAATAATTATTAAAGTACTTGAGGCAGAGTTGGTAGGAACTCTAAATAGACAACAGTTGCATTAAATTGCACCTGGGATGGATTTCTCACAAGTGTGGAAATATCAGATGAGGATAATCTTTCACTGGACTATTAATCATTTGCTTCCTTTCCTGTGTCATAGACTGCAACACCTCATTTGTTTCAACTCACTTAACTTATCCTTGCCAGGATACACCTACTCTGAGTATCTGCTACCTGATCAGATAGCATTAAGGACTTCTTTTGAAAGGTGACAAGTGGACAGGTGAAAAGTTAAATAGTTAATGAGCATGTACGTCTCTGGAAAACAGGATAGAGAGCACAGCTCACTGTTTTAACCAGTAAAAGCTATGTGTGGCCTTCTGAGGTACTTGCATCCCTGGAGGCTGCAGATGAAGGTTCCCTGGCCAGACACAGCACAGTGAGGTTTAGGCTGTCATGCAGCCAAGCCTCCCCCACTGCTCACCCTGGCCCTGCTGCCTGACTTAGAGCTGCCTAAATTTGTGCTGGCTTTCACTTTCACAGCTTCAGGCTGCTAGGCAGGTAGTGGTTGTAAAACACTGCCAGCCTAGTAATCTGCTTTCCTTATTTGCTTTCAGCTTTATTGTGTTTTCCTGGTATAAGAACAGTTCCACACAGCAGATGCTCAGAAAGTATGTCATGCTGGCATTCCAGTGGGTCTCTTACAGGGCTTCTACATCTCTACATCAATCTGAAGATAAGGGTGACAGGATGTTATGACAGAAGCTTTTACTTGCCGACCATCCAAGCCTTTGTGCAGCACCACTGATTTCTAAGACTTTACAGCCCTGAACTGAAGCCCATGCTTAGCCATGCTAAGTAGTCTGTGCTGCTGCTAGCTAGATCATGTTATTATAACAGCAAATTCTATAATCATATTTCTCTTTGTCTTTATATGGAATAAAAAATAATATTCAAGAAAGACACAGCATATTATCACATGGTTATGACGTTCCTTCCTTCCTACCACCATCATTTCATTCCCAAATTTGAGGTCCTTCTTTAAAGAGTTGCAGTAGTCTCAGCAACTCCATAAAATATCTGCAAAGGTATTTTAACATAGACAATAACAGACAACAGCCAAATAGATTATCTTCGTATGCTGAAGCAAACATTTTGAATAAATTGAGGCCAGATTAGCCTAGTCATTTCCAAAAGTAAGTTACAAAAAAGCCCCCACAAACAAAAGCAACAACAAACAACTTTGTGTGTTTGCAAAGTGGATTAAAATTTGTGGCTTATGTCCAATTAACCTGTTTGGGTTTTTTTTTCCAGTCTACATAGATAAAATTTTCTTTTTAAAGTAAGGAGGAATTCACTTCTTTAATACTGCATGTGATTTTTATTGCCAGTATATTCGTACATTATATGGGCTTTTCTTGCTTGACTGGCAACTTTGTAAACGATACATGCCCTGATTTCTTCAGGCTTTCAGTTCTTAAAGTAAATGTTAATTCTTCATGTTTATATCCCTTTATGCCAACGAGATAACTTCTATAACGTCCCATGTATTTTGAAACAGTTTGTGCTTCAATTTCTTTTTTAAAAGGGACATTGCTTGCACTTTTGGAGGAGATTAAATGTTTACAGTAGGGTTGTATGTGATGTTTTCAGGCACAAGGCTGAAGCGTAGAGGCTTCTGGATGCCTTGATGTAATTCAGAGCAAGGCAAATTAGTCTTTTAAAAATTAAAGCCAAAGGGTAAAAATTAAACCTTATTCTTGCCTCGGTGAACTTGCAGCACTGTAACAAGCGGTTAATTTCTCTAGCTGCTGGAGCTTGTCTGCTACTACTCTCAGATCTGTGTCCTGTGTTCTCTCTCAGCCACTTACCTGTTGCACATGCACAGCATCAGCAGCTCAGCCCAAGTCCTGATAGAAAGCATGTGGTGTGTTGGTTGTGCCCTTTGTTGCCTAGTTCATTATGCTTGCCCACAACAGCTAATGTGGGCACCTTGTGCTCTGAACAGTGTTGGTTCAGCCTTTTTGTTGCTGTAAAAACAAAGAGGAAAAGCATCTAATAACCCTGTTCCATATCCAGTCACTTCCAGATGTTTATGGGTGATTTCTTTGCTCTTCCTTGGCCAGTTCTGTTCTCCTAATTACTGTGTGTATGTGCCAGAATGGTGGAAAGCCGGGATGTTATATGCTTACATGAAGTGTTTGACCACAAACACTTGAGCCTTCAGAGAGTGTTATGGGAGAGTTGTGCTTTCAGACTCCTGTGCCAGCACAGTCTTCATATCTGATACTGTTGTAAAAAAATTATCAAGGGACAAGGAACTATAGAACTGCCTATGCTTACTATTGTGCGTCCCCCAAAAGTTCAAAAAGAGGATTCACCCCTCCCAGACCTCCTGTCCCCTCAACAGGCAGCTTGCCTGCTAGGCAAAGTGAAACTGACAACTTATTTTTCATTTTTACTGTTGACATGTGGAAGTTTCATTCCAAAGCTTAAGTAACCACCATTCTGAAGTCACACAGGTATCCCTTCCAAAAATATCTCTTATTGACGTTACTAATTCTACCTGCATTTTTTGAGTCTTGGGACATTTTCATTATGTATTAATGAATATTGTTCTGGGATGTGATGCTTCTTGTGTATCTCTCTGGCTTTCCCTCCTCCCCAAGTTCATGTAAATCTTGATGGTTTATAACTGGGGATAATTAAATCTGCTATTGAAATGGGCTCCCATGCATCCCTAGGAGTGCCATAAAATTTTAACATCTTTGTTATTTAGTGTGCTGTATAAGTCAGGAATAATTTTCTGTTTTTCACAACACTGGACAGTTTCTTTAGCTCTGCGGTATTCCTACTCCCTACAATGTTCCCATGTTCCCTAAATAAACTGATGCTGTCTTGTGGCTACAAAACTATTCATCTGGAGGCAGACAGTTTTAGAGAGTACACAGTGTGTGTGGTTAATATTCATGGCACATACTTCATTCATAATTTATCATTAACTTATTCATTTTAATTTCTTCCCAGTGGGGTCTGTAACACACCAGTGTTATCCAGTTTCCTTCCCCTACAGCTCTGGCCATCTGGAACAGTCTTGCCACATGTCTTCACCTCAGCTACACTTTCCCATTTTTTCAAACATGTAAATAAAAACTATCAGATATAAAGTCCTAAGATTAGATACCCATAAAAGTGGCTTAGTTGTTAGAGTGAAGGCACTCCTGAAGTTACCACTTAAAGGCTTAAACCTTCCAGGATGGCCCGTAGCGTGAAGAAGAAAGATGCGTATCTTGTGGCCTGGAGGCTTTAAGTCCTCAAGTAAGGCTTTGGTTGCTGCTTCTCTGTGTTTAACATTTCCATTAATGTGTTAGCAAGCTTTGAAACACATCACCCATTCAACCACGCTTAGAACCATTGGTGTGTGGAGCCATCTGACAGCATGTGAATTGGGTTTCCCCGAGCTTCAATAAAACCAAAACATATGCTCCAGTCTGACAGTGGGCTTTCAGCCCGCAGGACCAGACTGCTGGGAGTCAGATGTAGAAGCCCCTGAATTCCCAGCAGTGGGGATATCTGACCTTTTACCATCAAGTGCTTCACTCTATGGATGTATTTCTACTGTGCTGCACCACATGCTAATGTGTGTTTAGTCTATATTCTTTTTCTTACTAGTTCTCACCTAATGAAGACTTTTCAATGTTGCTTTGAAAATTGTAGAAAGCTTGGAGAAAAAGATCTAACTGCCTCCTTGCTCATCCACCTGAAATAATTCCTGTCAGTACCAAGAGTCTTTAGCTTTAGAACACTATAATCTTTGCTTGGCTTCAGAGCACACTTGCTCAGCAACACTTTAGCTGATTTTTCTGTGAGCAGGACTAACCAGAAGGCACTTGATTTCTCCTCAGCTGGTAAAATTACCCGTGTGATGTCAGTATCTCATTTGGATGTGTTTGGGACTGTTTTTTGTAGAAGCTTTAGTCCTCCCTTCTGGCAGTGGATTAAAAATGGTGCATCAGAACCATAAAGGATTACTTTATTTTGGTTTTAGCTCAGCAAAGTCTGTGACAAGGTGCTGCACTCTTTCACCAGATGTGAAGTGTATCTGGTTATGCAATTATGTGCTTCGTGGAACAGTCTTCCTTTACGCTACTTGATAATTAAATTTGGTTCCTTAAGATCTTCCTAACTGCACATGCCTAAATCCTACTGGGAACTGATGCCACCGCACCTGTGCTAATTCAAAATGCACCAGAATATGCTTGCTCTTCCTATACAGCTCACCTTGCTCGGGTTTCTTCCTAGCCTTTGTATCTTGCAGATGCACTCCAGGTCTTTCCTGCCCAGTTTTGCAGAATGGAAGGTTTTCACAGACATGATGTTGAAAGTCCTGTAGTGAGACCTGAAGAGGCACAATCACAGTGCTTCCTCAAGGCGATATAAAAACTTGTTTGGATGTGTTTGGGAATGTTGTTATGATATAGATCAGGAGATTTCATTCTCAAACTTCTGTAAGATACCCTGGACTCTCCTTCTGTGGCTAGTGACAGTATTCATAAGTTGTATGTAACAACCTTTTGTTTCATCTTGCTGCCTGTAATTTTGTCAGGTTTTGCACATGTGGAACTTTACTGGATGATGACACATCTGGGGCACACTTTGCAATGTTTTGGTATTTATTGTAAAAATAGAGGCAAAATTAGGGGGTTCTATAAATTCAAAAAGGAGGCTTTTGCTCTGCTATCTAATTGGAAGTAGCAAAAAAGGAATTTTAATCAAAAATTTGGCACGACTTTTTTGAAGCATGATATATTTAAGTACTGAGACACAGATAAAACATGATGTTGCAAAGGTACAGAAGAAAACTGCTGGGAACCTATTTGCAAAGGATATTTCAGCCAACATAGGCATGGTAATGCCTCAGGGGTGCCTAGTAATTACACAGACCTTGGAGCAGCTGGTGTTTTAGAAGTACTTTCAACATGAGTTTCATTTCAAGTTATTCTTTATCTAATTGAACAAGTGAAAGATGTTGTCTCGGAGTGACCGAGCACTGCTCTGTGAAGACACCCAAATGATCTCATTTACTTAACACAGTTTGTCTGGAAGGAGGACCGGAGTACCTAGGGAGGAAGATAAAGAGAGTGGAGTTATGGAAACTTATAGAGGACATGGCATCAGGAAGAGAAACAATCAAATGATGTTGATAGTACACAAATAGGGGAGAAAACAGCCTACACATGCCAAGTAGCCAGAGGAGGTCCTCAGAGACTAGTTAGAGCAGTTGGGACAGCTTAAGGAAGAGCTGTGCTGGAGTTGCTCTTCTCTGATTTCAGCCTGCTAGTAATGACTTCGTGTTCATGTTTGGTTAGCCTGCAGAGGAAAGTGTGACTTATATCACTCTGTAAGTGATATAAGGACTGTTTTTTAGAGGGAGAGCTGTGGATGCAGCTGGAAGAGGAAGTGCAATGGTTACTGGCTGCTTATCACATTCTTTCTCCCAGAGGTTTTCATCCTCTCACACCTGCCAGCTGAGATGGTCATGTGGATGACCTCACACCTGGTTAAGCAAAAAGGATCTAGGCTAGGTTAATGACTTCAAATTGTATGCCTTTGGTAATCTGTCTCATGTTGATTGAAAGTAGCTGGAGAATGCTTCTACAGGCCAGTCAATGGAAGGATAATTTCTTGCAGCAGCAGGCTGTACAAGATAGTAACCTCTTCAGGTGCAGTGCTGCTAAGAAAACCCAAGCAACTAAATGGATCAGCAGCTGCCTGGATTTCTAAGGAGTAAGCAGTTGCTAGGGCAGGCAGAAGAGGGATGGGGTAAGAAAAATCATTAAAGGAAGAAAACAGATGTTAAAAATGGAGACTATATTCTCTTGGTGAGGGGTTTTGGTGTGTTCTCTGCAGAGACAGCACCTGAGCCTGTGAGAATTTGGATGTTCTTGTGACTTTTTGTAGATGTGCATCTATTTTCTTTTTTAAACTTGGTATGTTAACGTTGTCTGAATTAGCATGATAATTGAAACCAGTTAGAGACTGACTGGAAACGCAGTAAGGTTTAGCTCCTGTCGTCATCTGAAAACTCAAATTTCAGATCAACTTCTCAATATTTGACTGTGATTAGGAGTTACATTACCGTCTACCTGCTCCCTTTGGTAGTTGTGGGAAGCTGTTTCTCGTTTTTAACCTGTCCTGCAAAGTCATGCCCTGTTCTAAAAAGACAGGCAATGTAACCAGTCACCTATCTAATCATGGCTGCTCAAGAGTTAATTACCTCTTGAATATAATGAGCCAAAAGCAAGGGGAACCAGCACCACTCTGCTCCATGTACACACCTTGGTGGGTTTGAATCATCATAGTGCATCACAGGGGAGATGAGAACTGAATGAAGTTTTTCTCTAAAGCTACAAATCTTTTGCAAAGTTTAATCAATTTCTGTTCTGTGCTTTTCCCCTCCAAGTACCTTATGCACTAATGGGACCTATTATATTTATTTGCGTTGGACATTTTTACAAGAAAAGCCATTAAGAGAAAGGATTCAAACTCGGTCCCATTTACAATGTATCCAGAGGCTTAAACCAAAACTATTATTACATGAAAGAATAGAGGAAATTAAGAACAGGGCTTTCAGAATACCAAATGCCAGTATAATTTTTTTTCTTAATTTTCTTTCTGTCTAATTAACTCTGTCAGGAGTTTGAAAACAATTAGGTACTAAAAAGGAAAAAGGATAAAATAGTCTTACCTAACTCTTCTGTACATGTTAAATACTTCCATGCTGCATAGCAGGCATCTTCTAGACTGAAAAAATACCAACCCTAAAAACTGACTAACATGTACTCTAGTGGTGCTTCTGGAAAAATCCTGTCCTCACTTACTGAAAAGCATGATGATGGTCTCCTAGATAATGACATAGAGAGCTGGAAAAGTTAAGGAAAGATCTGGTTTCGATGATACTACTTAGAAGAATATGGCCTTCAAAAAGAAATATTTGTATGAATTTTTCCAAAGACAAAAAATGGTGAGAAATGTTTTTAAGAGGCCCACAATATTGTCTTTTGTAAGATTCATCAAGAGTGAATTAGATAGAAATGATAATATCTTGAGAGCAGATAAACTCTTTGTTTTAGGTTTGGTTACTAATAACCCAGTTTACTTGGTAATGTTGTGATTTCCTCCAGCCCCATCCTGTTTTTTTACAGCCTGTGCCTCATACAATCTCAACATCTGTACCTACTTTGACCATAGCATAAAGATAGTGGACTTCATCTAATTTAATGATAATTGTAGGGGACATCTGCACGGACAATGATGAGAGCAGGTAGAAAAGACTGTGCGTTATCCAGGAATTAAAAACATGCAATCTGTTTCAATGCCTCTGCCTTTAAGCTTGATGAAGTATGTGAAAATTATAATTTCCAGCAAGATTTTAATTACGTCATGAAAATCTGCCTCTTTGTATGACGTTCCAGCTGGATATTAAAAAGCAGAAGAGCCTGGAACCTGCTAGTATAGTTGAGACTACAAAGTTAAGAGGCAGTGAGTTCACTTACATTTTTTTACTGCTTAGTAGCTCTGGTTCTTTTGCCTTTGGCTGTTAATCTGGAGTATTATTAATTTCATATTTTGACTAGGATCAGCCTGCTGTTCCCAGGCATAGGGGATTGCAGGTTCCCTGAGAAGAATTCTGGGAAAAATAGGAAAGACTACAAATTGCCTCAGCTGGCAACATGACGAGAGAAAGTACAATGTGATGGTAAGTCTTAGTGCAGTGCCACTGTGTGTTGAGGGCAGTAATTTTTGTCTCACTGGAAGTCGTTTTCCACATGTGTGCTTTTCTCGTGTCAGGGAAGACTGCAACACTTCCTTACAAAGGGGAATGAGCATTTTAATGCTCTTTTCTACAGACTCTTAAGTTATGGACCAAGAATATGCCCTGAATAGAAGATGCACTGCAAAATAAAACTCAGATCTGCATCTTCCCAAGGGTTACCATGTGTACCCGAACTCTTTGCTAGGTTAGCTGCAATGGTACTGACCTCTGTAGCTTTTTCTTTGTTGTAATAAAGGACATTATTTTGATTCTTAATGAGCATGGTTGCATCTTGGTGGTGATCTAACTCCTGGCATGCCAGAGTTGTGAATTTTTCTAAGATTTTCATAAAATTAAGAGGAAGGCATTCATTCTATTCTCTGAAGAGTTTTACAGCCAAAATGGGAGAGACAAACAGGAAAAGGGAGGGATAGGAGATAGAAGCCAAAGCATAAAGATTGGATGTTGACAGTCACAGAAACTCCACTGTTGTTCTATTTTCTTCTTCAGTTTTCAAGTTTTGGTCATCTTATGTGTTAGGGTGAGGGTTAGAGCAGAAAAGGGGAGCCAGGAATTTGGGAGAGGTGAAGAGAAGTGCTCAGTTGTAGTCCTTTATTCTTTAACAGAGACCTGCTGAGAAAGGCTCTCTGGCTGATTAGACAGCTAATGAGAAAAGTTGCTCCTGTGCCTCCACTTTGAAGTAAGAAATCAGATATGTGCATATGTTGGACTTATAAATTTAGTTGAGGCTTGTGATTACAGCAAGTGATCTTTACAACAAGAGGTCATCACTGCTTACATTTGCTTTGGGTGCACTTGCTTCAACTGTGGAGTCCTGAAGAAAACCTCTGACAAGAATAGACTCACAATCGTGTACTTAGTAGCAGAACATAGTCTTTGAAAAACCAAATCAAATCCAAAACCAAACAAAAATGTCTAGCTTAGGGTGTACAGACATGCAGTGTTTAAATACATTACCTCAAAATTATTGTTGCAGCTATGCACCCCCCATGAATGTAGAACTAGAACCTGGTAGCAAAACAAAGGATGGAGATTAAATATCTAATGAGCAAATCCCTTTTAAACAGAATATCTTAATGTAACGTGGCTTTTGATAGTAACCAGTTTTCTTTCTGTTTTGGTAGAATATTTGTTACGGCTTAGCAAACATGTATTTAAAACAAACTCTTTTCCCTGTCCTGTATGTTGGGGGTTGCCCTTGGAAATTTCAAGTGTAGGTATTAAGTAGACTCTGTGTATAGTAAGAAAAAATGGTAAAAGTAAACAAGCGGATAGACCGAAGCATTAAGAAAGTCTGTTATGAACCTATAGTGCTTCTTTGCTGGTGAACTTGGTTGTTACTATCCTTTAACTGTTAAATCATCTATGCTTTATGTAAAGAAAAAAGCTTGGTTTCTTGAAGTGTTTGCACATCTGCATAGTATGGGAATGATGAAAGTATATTGCTGACTTTACAATGTACCTCCAATGTCTGTTTCAAAACTGTCACAAAAATCTTTGCTGTTATGGCTGGTATCCAAAGGAAAAGTGCAGCAACTTTTACCCCCAAACCATCGCTGTTTTCATGATCTATAATGCTTCAGATTAAGATGATTTAAGGTTCTTGGAAAAAGGTTTTCGCTTTTGTGGCTTCTACGGTAATGATATTTATTGCATGAATTCCTAGATTTGACTCGGAAAAGCTTTTAGAAACTTGCCAAATTACCTGGAGGAAAAAAACAAAAAGCTTTCTAACCATCTAACTACATCAGTGACAACTGACAGCTATGGGTCAAAGAATAGAGGAACACCCAGGATCAATTATTGATGTCTCAATTTGATTTTAATAATCTTTGCATGTGAGTGTGGACTAATTTCTTTGTCCTCTGTATAGATGTTTTCATTGACCGCTAAAAAAAATCTGTTTTGATTTACGAAAGGTCACAACAAATCATTGCAAAGAGGTCGCAAGATGTTTCTGCAGATAGTTCAGTCAAAAATTATTCTCCTTTCTCAAGGTATATCTGGGAAAAGCATGCCACAACATTTCTTCTTAAAAAGTATATGAACATACTGCTTCCAGTAGTGTGCATTGTGAAAATCTTCCTACTTCTCACTTAGCATACACGATTCAGATGGCTTAACTATGTACCTGATGTTATGTAAATTGATGCGTGAGCTTGACACAAAAGGATGCAAAGAGATAAGGTGGAACTCGCAACAGCCAAAAGCCTTCCTGAGTGGTTATGTGTAGAACCATGTTCAACAGACTTCATTTTGTTAAGTTTCATCACTGATATTGTCTTTAAAAGTAGACCAAGGATAAATAGCGCATGCCAGTGAGGATGAATCTGGGGTATTTTCATCCAAATTCTCTCAGAGGGGTATTTCTGAAGAGTAGGGTTCCTGTATGGTCCAACCTGTAGGGAGGAAAATGTGTTTTCAGTAAAATTCTCATAAGTAGAAAAATTTTTGCTTTCCTCCCAGTTTTTGCATGATGGATTACTCTTGCATATTTTGTACCTGCTTTCTCTAAAGACCATGCATTGTCATCAATACATTTACTTAGCAAAAATAAACCAGGAGAAGCCAGGAGAACGAACTGCATGATTTACATTTGCCATTTTTGTCAGACCTGAAATGGGTTACTAACGAAGTACCATAAAGTTATTCTCACTAAATCAATTTAACTTTTGTTTTGTCCCCATGCATAGACAAAGAATGCAGATGGAGGTCTAACAAATTTATGCAGATATTTTTGCAACAGTCTGAAATAATCATAGGCTGATTGCAAAGGATCCCAGTCAAAATATGAAATACATACGCACATTTACATGCAAGTCAATATGTGAATAAATAGGTGGAGGTTTTGTTTGGTTGGGGTTTTTGTTTGTTTGTTTGTTTTTTTCTGGTAGTAAACATTCAGCAGCTGCTACTAAATTATTCATCATGTAGGTTGTTGATTTCCTTTAAGTATATCTGCTGTCTTAGGTAAATTAGGAATGAGTTGTTAAGCACATGCTAAAGTTCTTCACTGTATTGCTATTTTTAAATATTTCCTCAAGAACTCCCATAAAGGAGAATATAAATTATGTAGTTTTCTCTAGCAATTTTCTAAGAATATTTTGTTTCTTTTCCTCAGCAGGCAGAATTCAGGGCTTTACCTTGTATTGAAGTTATGATGTAAAGCATTGACATGATACTGTAATTTTGAAAAATAGAGAAGTTGCACCAAGTATAGGGATGAGGGACAGAAACCTCTTCAGTCTGAATTCACCAACTGGAAAATAAACTGTGTCTGAGCAGCTCTGATGGAGAAACAATCCTTACAAATGGAAAATAGTCTTTGTTCTTTTATTGCATTTAGTTTACAAGATGAAAAAGATCCAACAGGGCAAATAGCAACTCTTAAGCGATTCCATTTGCTTTATATTTATAGTGCTACAAAAAAATACAAACCCCTTCCTTTGGGAGGATTTATATAGTCTTTACCATCCCTAGAGCAGCTATATTATACAGGATCTTACCCTTTCTTGGCAAAATTTGCTGTGTCTTAGTCTAACAATAAAACAAAAGGGTAAAAGCAAAATGAGTGGTTTCTAGAGAATTTTGTTCTCAATTAATAAAGTCTTATCCAAAAAAACCCACCACCCTCTGAAGTTTAGAATGCTGAAATCAGAACTAAAGCTCATGTTAGATATCGATTTCCACCAAAATTAGATTTTATTGTTTCCAGGGATTATAGAGCCATATTTTCAATTTTTCCAACAACCTTACTTTTGGGTTCAGCTTCTTTATTCTTATCTATTTTATTCCATATGATATTCTTATTTATGTAACTGCAGGAATTCAATTTAATTGGCAGCATTTGATATGTGGTAGATGTCAAACCTCCTTTGACTTACTGAGAAGGATCTCAGTTTGAGGTGCTAAATCTGGCCAGAGTTTTTTGCTGAAGTGATTTCACAGGTGCTGTGTGGGATGACTGCCCACCCTGTTTGAGGGAGACTGGGGGATGGAAAAACCTAATAATCAAGTTAAGCTCCAAAACAAAGCAAAGGTAATGCCACCCCCACCCCCCCCAACCCAACCATGAGGCTGATTGCTCTGTTTCAGGTTGTGACATTTGTTCCAATATGTAATCTTCAGGAATTCATGAGGCCCCTTCTCCTGTAGCTTGAATATGTTGGAAAATTTCTATACCATTGCTCACAATCAAAACTGGTGAGGAGACTGGTGGTTTCTCTTAGGTGTGGATCTTGTTACTGTGATCCATGTGTATGATACCTTAAGACAAGATAACTCCATGTAGAACATAGCCATAAACCTCTCCAAATATGAACTGGCAGTAGTACAGCTTATGAGTGCCATATGTTAATGGTATTCCGTGATATGTGTCATCTGCCTGGGATTTGAGTGCTTTTGAGTTGCTGCTTTGTATTGATTTGAAATCTATCACTTTTGAAATATCACCATTTCTGAGGCTGTAAAAGTACAAAAAAGTTGGCGTTAACAGTTTTACTCCTTTAAGCATCATGTTCTTTGTACTGTTGCCTATTAAATACTCCGACTCTTCAAAAACAGTCTTGCTCCTTTTCCAAGGAAGAATTAATCTGAATTTGATGAACCAGTGAACATGTTAGTGTTAGGAAATATTTGCATCCCAGTGAGAGAATAGGTTCCTTGAATTCCCACAGATTTCTTACATTGTTTGTCACATAATGTTCTTGTTATAGGCAAAAAGAACACACCTTACATGCAAAGCCAAGAATTTACCATTAATATAATTAAAATCTCAATTATCGCATCAAAGGATTATTATTATTCCAGTTACAATGACATATACACACGTTTTCTAGTATGACTCCTTTCTTTAATGTTATACTTGGCCTTTCACTGGCATTCTGGATCTGAAGGTCAATGTTTTCCACCTTGATGGAAGGGGAAGTTTCTGGTGAGGGGTCTGCATCCTGAGTATTCTGAGTGCATCCATGGGAGGAGTCTGTCTCCTCAGTTTAGGATCTGCTTGCAGGCACTTTCAGGTTTGTTAACATGGTCTGCACCCATCTTGTTTTTCAGTGGTCTGTAATTCCACATTACATTTCAATTTGCTGTATATGGTGGGTTTGACATACGTTTGAGACTTGTTCTTTGCCCTTGGTTACCTTTACATTTGGTTTTACCTAGTTTCCATGACTCATCCCTCTCTTGGCTAGTCACTGACCATTGGTTGTCAGTAGTTTATAGCCCTGTGACCTCCAGGATCATCCTGTGTCCATACTGAGAAGGCTACACTGTTGTCCTGTGCCCTCCAGGTTGCTTTTTGGTTTAGGATCCCAATTAGCGCTTGTTATTGCCATCTGCTATCTAAAAGTAAAGACTAGCACCATACAGTTATATGAAGCTAAGTGAAATGTAAAGAAAGGAGGTAACAGTCATCTAGTTTGTTAGTTGTTAGCTCTTACAGATAAACAGTCTCAAACAGAGCTCCATGCAGGCCCAGGCTGACATGGCCAGAGACCTCCACTGGTAACATAATGCAAAACCAAGGGTAATACTTGGCCTGTTACAGGCAATGGCAACACCATGTCACTGAACAAGAGGGCTACAGTAGGGAGTTGGCAAATAGCAGAAGCCCCAGGAGTTTGGGGTTATTGAGAGGGAAAGCTGGAGCAGGTGAGGAAGAACTGTGCAGCTGATTCAACGCGTGAGGGGTAAGCACAGCATGAGGAAAGAAATGAGGCATGCACTTCAGTTTGCTGTTGTATGTCTTCAGATGTGAAAGTATAAGGAGGTAATTGGGAATCATCTTAGTGTAGAAGCTTTACTGGTATGACCTCATTTTTAGAAAACAGGATGTTTGATATGTCTCAGTTACAGGACTGTGGGATAGCAGGATATAGACCAAATACTAATGAACAGCCAGTTCCAGAAGTTTTTAAAGACTGTCTTCAGCAGACCGTGCTGCCACCCAGTGCTTCTTGGAATGCCTCCTTTTTGTGTTTTCTGTAGAAGACAATAGCAGGTTGTGGTCTGCTGAGAATTTCTCCCATCTGGGTAAGAAGAGTGAACCCTGTGGCTCCTGTCCCACCAGTTATACCAAAAAGCGCACTTTGCTTTACCATTGCATTACTTTAACTAAAGCAGTTACAAGGGACAAGTGAGACTTGTCTCAAAAGTCCTGTGGGTCCATACGAACTCTGCCTATTATTGCTATCTATCTATTTTTAAAATTTTATTATATTTTGAACACTGATTACATTGAAATCTTGGTGAAATATTTGTAGCAAGTTGAAATACTTTTACTTGAAGTAGCTTGTCCACCAAGTCTCTGTTGGTTAGGGAAAACTCTTCAGCAATGTTTCCACTGGTTTAATCAGTCTGGCTTCTAGCATAGCTTCAGCCAGAATGTGGTTAGCCTAAAGTTATTGCAGCTGTTTATTGAGAGCAGCAATAGGAAAGGTTTGTCAGTAGTTTGAAGACCAGCTTGGTATTTTGGAGGCCAGGCTAAAACTCCCCATTCTGTCACAGACTTCCAAACTGCCACAGCTCCCTATAGGTAAAATGTGAGCAACAGCACTAGTTTGCAACCAATGCTTTGTGAGGAAAAGGAAAATTATTAAATAATGTGAAAATTTGTGTGGGAAAAGAAGCCATAAAACAAACTTTATTGGAAAATCTTTCTTTTATTTTTTGGAAAAAAAAAACCACACAACTTTTTATGAACTTAGCGGTGCTTCTTTGTGTTTGTTTTGGGGTTCTTTGTTGTTGTTTTGGGGTTGCTTTTTCTTTCCTTCTCCTCAAGCAGTCCATACATCAATATAGTCACGACCAAAGTTGGACCGACTATGAAGAACCTAGTATGACAGTGGAGTAGAAAAATTAAAGAAATCCAGGACCTGGAATTCATCGTCACTGAATTATAACCCTTTCAAGAAATACTTTGAGAAACATGGGAACTGATGAGACTGTCCTTTAATGAAGAAAATCAAAGATGATGAGTTCTATAGGCAGTATTGAGCTAGTTGTCAGTAATTAGCTTCAGATGAGATTGTTGTCTTTAATGTTTCTTGACTATTCTTGGATGAGTTGCAACATATGATGAAAGTGTAATTACAGCCTTTGATATTTTGGTGGATGTCTCAATGCTCCCTGGAAGTAGTCCAACAGGTTGTTTGGCCAAGTGGTTTGTGGGGTAGCCAATTGACTATACAAATAAAGGAAGAAAGAGAAAACTGTTTAATTAATCATGCAATAAATGGTCTCCTCACATACATTTTATGATGTGGTATTTTAAATGCATCTAAGGAAAAGTCAGTCTAAGAACAAATGCTTTTTATCTTTTATGTGGATTGTGTTGCTTGTATGCTTATTGTATTTTTTAAAGTTCGGGCTTTTTAATGCTAATTATTAAAATAATAACTTCAGTGTGTGTGGGACGGGGAAAAAGAGCAAATTAAAGAATACAGTCTGTGAAAGTGCATTCTGATAGGATGTATGTTGGTTTTGTGTTGGTGCAAGTACTGGTACTCTGGAATTACATCTCGGCATTGCAAATCCAAATCAGGCCTTTAGTGTTTTAAAAGCAATTATATACCATTTCAGCTTGAATGTTCACAGTTTAGTGAAGCTGTAAGGAGTTTTAAATTAAAGACCTTGTTTTAGAGGTGCTTATAAATTCGAATTTCTCTTTTCACTAAATACCCGATGTGATCAGGCGGAACGGAGCAGGGCGCATTATCCCAGATTCTCTTCTACAAATGCAGAGAAGAGATAAAAAATGTGTTCCTTGGGTGAGCTACCTTAGAACAGCATCAAAACATCTGGGAGGTAGATGTTCCCACTGGGATGGTAACCATCATCTTGTTGTGAAGGGCAACTTCAGCTCTTCGGGTTTCAGTAGATGGAGATCTGGAGAAAACCCTCAAACTTAGCTATAATTCCAGTGCAGTAAGTGGGAACTGCAAACCCACCAAACCCCCATGTTTGAATCAGCATTCTGGAGACCTTTGCCCATTATATATTTTCCTTATGCTTTGTTGAATATCTGTGGAAGAGTATGGAGTGAAAGCTGTCTGCTGCAAAGCTGTTTTAGGGTTTTCATGGGTATACATCTTGTAATACCTAGCATACACAAACAAGAGTGCCTTGCATGTTGATCTCTCCTTGCCTTCTGTGATAGCCACAGCTTACACCTCACTTGTACAGAAAGAATAATCAAATGCTGAAGTAACTTGTTTAATGAGGGTCATCTAATGAGAGTTCCTGTTTCTTGATACAATAAGCAGCTTAACCTTTGTGATAAATCCAGCGACAATAGTGTTGCTCTTCTGAATTACACCTGTTTAAAACAGTTGTCCAATAATTCTTGAAATCTAGATAAATAGGTTCTGGAGATATTTCAGCATGATATTTACGACAAAATTTAGACAATTTGACTTTGTCAATTTAAACAAAATTGCATGACCTCATGGGAATCAGTAATAAGTCTAAGTAATAAATTTCATTAGTTATTAACTGGATTTTAGTTTTGCCATAGTAACTTTTTGGTAATTGGCATGCCTGAGCTATTTGGAACAGCAGATACCTTCCCACAGCAACTCCCATTTCCATCTTACAGTTCAGGGTTTGAGTGCAGCCCTGCACATTCCTCACCTTATATTTGCAGGTAATAGTTTGTAGCTTCAGAGGTATGGATGAGGATCTGGGATCAACAGCCCACGGTTACATTTTCATTATAAAAGGCTGGAAATTTTCCAGTTATATTTGGTAAAAGAATGTACCTAGGGCAAATCTGTGATATGATTACTGTTGCAATCATCTTTTAAAGGATTTTTCTTGCATTTCAAAAACAAACGGTCAATGTCTTGTTTCTTGCAGTAATTGCACAGAGATAGGGGGAAAGAAAGAGGGAGAAAAGTTGTTACCTGGAAATCTTACAGGAAAATTCAATTTAACATGGACTTTAAGCTCAGTACATTAGGAAGTCTTTCAGTATTAGCGTACAAAATGATGCTCTATTATGCAACTGTGGCTTTAGTCTAATAAATTATCTATGTATTTAAAGCATAACTAGTTAATTAAAGTTACCAGCTTTAATTAAAATAAAATTAAAACTCCACTCTGTGTCCTTCAATGAAAATCCATTGCCTTCCCCTTTTTTTCCTCCCTCTCCCTACCTTTTCTTTTTCAAGTAAGTTTTTAAATACAGTGTTTTTGAAAATCTGTTCACAGTAATTGCAAAGCTCTGAAGTGAGTTATCTTTGGGTTTATCTTCCTTGGATATTTCAAATTATCATTATCTCAAACAGATTCCAGATCTGTAGCTTTCTGTCTGTGGGTGAGAATGACAATTTTTAAAGCGTTCAGGTAAGATGCTGAGGAAAGAATTAGGAAAAACAGATTGATTTGTCTGTAGGAGCTGCATCATTGAAATATATGTCGGATGTCACTTGTATAGGAAGAAATTTGCAAAGCTCTAAAAAAACTCTGGCATTTATTTTTAAGCACTGCATTTCAACCAGCATAGGGAGTTGGGCAAAAAAAAATTAAATTAATAGTTGTAGATTTTTGTAAAAAGGAGTTGGTTTTGCTACTGTTTTGCTGAGTATGCTTATTATATATTTTGTTAAATGAGATTGTATAATTGAAGATAAATGTGCTACTGCATTTTTATTTGCTTATGTTACTCTTCCTGTACACATGAACCTAGTTGTTTTCAGCACATAAGTGAGTTTGCTAATGAATAAATGACTGCAAAACTCAAATTAATAATGAAATCAAAGACAGTGTAATTGAAAAGACAAGGCCTAACAATGCTTACAGTATATCTGGCAATTAAATTCATAGAAAAAGTAAATCTTACAGTAGGTAGAATCACCAACATTACATTTGTCTTTGTATGGGACTGGGGCGATCTGATAAATGGCTGTATCTGTTTTCTCTTAGCCATATATATGGTGATGTCAGATGGATGCCTTTTATTTTCCTTGCTTTTTGGACTGGAAAATGATAAATAATGCGCCCTCTGGTATGAATTTCTATTTGCATGTATTTGGCATAACACAGGAATCTTAGAAATGAGTGAACATTTCTCTCCCATCTGGAACCTGTCTAGATTATCGCCAATCACGTCCCCGCTACAAATGGCTGAACAAGACAGTAAAGTACTGTGTCAAATTGAGTCCAATTTCTACTGTTGTTAAATGAACAACTACCCAAAACCTGAAGTCATTAGTGTTTCTGAAGTCCTATTTAAAACTGAAACAACCAAATTTGGAATAACAGCTAGTTTTTAGCTACGAGTTTGCTTGATTTTAAATTGGTTTTAAAAGAGCCGTATCCCCTGTGCTTAAGCCCATACGTAATAGATTACGTATTCTGTAATAACATCACCGTTTTATACTCTAGTGATGTTCTGCTAGAACGTGCCTGAGATCTTATGGCAGTGCTTAGCTGAAGTCATTCAGTCCATGGACTTGCTTAGTGTTCAAAAATATTGCCCTCTCAAGATGCACAGAACCATGCCTAGCTTTTCTCCTACTCTGCAAGCAGGTGGCCGGCACATTGGTGCAAAATGTCCAGCCATGCTGCTGTCTTCAATTAATATCCATTCAAAGCTGACTCATCTGTTGCTATGGGGTTCTTGTCAACCTGGCTGCTTTCAACCCACAAGTGTTAATGTGCATTTACCGCAGTGCAGTTGTCAATCATTCACACCAACACCCTCATGGCAAGGATTTGCTCCATAGGGTTAGCAGTGGTGCTGTGGGGATGGGACTGCCTCATCCAAACTGCAAAACTGAGGACCACAGTTTTTCTTTGCGCATCTGTTCCTTTTATTTTCCATGAACTGAGTAACAATTTACCACCCAAAGAGATGAAGGGGTATATCCCATGCCTGTTGTGTTTGGATACCAGCACAAAGATGAGATGGTCTGTGGTGAAGTCTTGTGGTTTAGGGAATTGTAATGCCTATTTTATTTTTCCAGCAGGGTAAATCAAAGAAATAAATAGAAAATAAGTGATTTTTTTTTTTATTTCATTTTCCATAACCAAGGTCATACTCAGAGTAATTAATGAGCATGCCTTAATACTATGCTCTCCACCCACCTCCTGTGTGGTTTACTGCTCTGTCCCATTCTTTAAGGAACAGAGAAATGGGGGAGGTTGATTTTTGCAGCCTCTAAACCATTCTCTGGAAGTTTTTTTACTACTGCTAGCACCCCCTCTTGTTTAGATTTATCACAGCTGTTTGTGGCACAGCATCAGCTGCTGCTCAGACCCTGTAGTTGAAAGCATGCCCTTCTGCAGCCCGAAGGGAAATTAGTCCCTTAATTCTCATGGGATTGTGGCTCTTGATTACTGGGCTCCTGCCACAGAGGTGATTTAATATCTTTTGAGTCTATGTGGACCAGAGTTGAAGGAAGGTCATATCCCAGCTCAGTGAGAAACATGCAAGTTTTCACTTTGGATTTTTTTTCCCAGTTTAGGCTCTGGCGACACTGATGCAATCCTCACCTTTTATTTCCCTTTCCTGTTCCCCACTTCTGGCTCTTGTAGCTTTGTCTAGACTACAGATATGGATGGTGTGGGAATAACGGGCAAATGTGCATGTAGATACACATGCACGTTTTGTGTTTTATAAACTTTGTGTTACCTATGTGAAGTACTCCTGCCTGCATGAATAGCATTAAATCAAAACAGGCTGTGAGAGGGGAACAACAGGAAATGAAAGAATGACTAAGATAAGGTATTCAACTGCATCTACTAGTTTAATAAAAATGTTGCTGGTACCTCTCTCTATTTATGCTTTGTATTGCTTATATTCTTAGCTCATCACAGCAAGAACAATGCAAATTGGGAGACTGATTTACAGGGATAGAGTTGCATAGTGATGTAAATGTTACCTGAGCAAATATCCCAACCTACTGAGCCAGTCAGAAATACCATGGCCCATGGTTGCCTGCACAAGTGTCACTTTTACTTCTGCACAGGTGTTCATTATGACATTGAGGGGGAGGGCACTTACTACAGGCAAAGTCAAAGGGCCTGTGGGCTACAGCACTCTATAATGCCACAGGGGCTCCTGAGAGTGCAGGCATTTGTTTATTGATGTAGCAGCATTATTCATCTGCTGAAAGCAACCAGCAGTGTTTCTGCGGGTTTTAAGGGTCTGTCTATACCCTTGGTTTCATTTCTGTGGCATTTTTTCTTTACTGGCTGCATGAAAAATAGCTTTCAGATCATGGAGCATATCATCCGGAATGCGATCACACAGCATATGGGGGAAACTTGGGGATAAGGCCCAGTCAGCACAGGTTTATGATGGGCAGGTTCTGCTTGACCAACCTGATTTCCCTGCCTGGTTGATGAGGGAAAGGTTGTAGGCATTGTCCATATGGACTTGAGTAAAGCACTTGACACTGTCTCCCACAGCATTCTCCTGGAGAAACTGGTTCCTCATGGCCTGGGTATGTGGATTCTTTGCTTGGTTGAAAACTGGCTGGGTGGCAGAGCCCAAAGACTAGTGGTGAATGGTGTTGCATCTAGTTGACGACTGGTCATTAGTGGTGTCCATTGGGGCTTGATAAGTTCATTCTTATTTAACACCTTTACTGACAATCTGGATGAGGGGATCGAGTGCACCCTCAGTAAGTTTGCAGAAAAGGCCAGGCTGGGTGGGAATGTTGATCTGCTGGATGATAGGAAGACGCTGCAGAGGGATCCGGACAGGCTGGATAGATAGGCTGTGGCAAATGGTATGAGATTCAACAAGGCAAAGTGCCAGGTCCTGCACTTGTGCCCTGCACAACAACCCCATGCAACAATACAGGCTTAGGGATGAATGGCTGGAAAGATGCTTAGTGGAAAAGGACCTGGGGATGCTGATTGATAGAGCTGAGCATGAGCCAGCAGTGCGGTCAGGTGGCCAAGAAGGCTAATAGCACCCTGGGCTTCATCAGAAATACAGTGGCCGGCAGAATTAAGGAAGTGATCATTCAGCAGTGGTGAGGCCGCACCTCAAATCTTGTGTTCAGTTCTGGGCCCCTCACTACAAAAGAGACATTGAGGAGCTGGAATGGGTCCAGAGAAGGGCAACAAAGCTGGTGAAGGATCTGGAGCACAAGTCTGATGACGAACAGCTGAGGGAACTGGAGGTGTTTAGTCTGGAGAAGAGAAAGCTCAGGCGGGATCTCGTCACTCTACAACTACCTGAAAGGAGGATGGAGCAAGGAGATGGTTGTTCTCTTCTCCCAGGTGACAGGTGATAGGACAAGAGGTAACAGCTTCAAGCTGCCACCGGGGAGATTTAAACAGAGTATTAGGAAAAATCCCTCCACTGAGAGGATGGAACAGGCTGCCCAGGGAAGTGGTGGAATCACTGTTCCTGGAAGTGTTCAAACACTTGTAGATGTAACCCTTAGTAACACGGTTTAGTAGGGGAATTGGCAGTCCAAGAGTAAAGGTTGGACTTGATGATCTTAAAGATCTTTTCCAACTTAGTTGATTCTATGATTCTGTGTTTTTATCTTGTTAGATCCCTTGCACACATGTACACAGTACATACTGTCTTCTTGCTGTTTACTTGTTAAGTATCTGCCATGGTTATGTCCCTGTAGGTCTGGATCTCTCATATATATAGAAGGTGAGATAATCTAGTGACATGTAATTAAACAAACAAGCCATCTTCAAAACCAGAATTTTTAGAGATTTTTACTTACTTTATTGTGTGTGCTTCAAATATGCTTTCACAGGAACATAAAACATTCACAACCTTTTGCGTTTCTGCTGCATAGTTAAAATGCATTTCTTCAGCTGGATTTGTCTTCTGCGTTGTGTGCAGGGGTGGGAAAACCCAAATCCTGTTAATGCAAAACATATCCTGCACACTCACTTGTTCCCCTGGCAGTAAGATGGAAGAGGGAATGAACTGCGCCTGCCTGGTGTTAGTCACACTGATTACTATATACTACTGGAAGGTATGTTGCTTTGAAGAGGCCATTATAGGGAATTGGACCCACACAGAGCAGGACTGCTCACCCCAAAATACAAGCAACTTTCTCTGTCCAGTCTAAAAGAAACAGGAGTAGAACTAAACTAGTAACAGCAGAGTATTTAGGACTAATGGACAAAAATAAAAACATTTGTAAGCCTTCCTAGGCGCTAGTTCTGGGCTTTCCTTAGTCACCTTCTCTACATCTCCTTTCAGTAGAACTCTTTTTCATTCTACAGCCTCTTCCTTGCTGCTTCTTTTCTTTAGTTTGCCTCTCTCTTTGTGTCTGCTTTATCCCAATATAAATTATTATTGTTTAACTCCCCTTTCTGTTTTTCTGAGAGCGCTGTTTTCTAACCAGAGCCATTTTTACTCTGTTAGTAGAATGCCTTTCACAGTGGGGTCCTCTCTAGTGGTGGGGCTCCAGGGCTCGGTGGTAATGAAATAATAAAGGCGTGATACTTGATCATTATTTGATTTTATGTTGTTGTCAGTAACAGGGTGGTGTGATGAGCAAAAAAAGTAGACTATTTGCCAGGTTTTGATACTTTGAGTCTAGTTTGTGGCAATTATCTTGCAAAAGAACTTCATTAATGCAGGTTATGTGGAAACTTCTTGGCTGACAATATAATCAGACCCAAAGAAGCCAACCTAATGGCACCCAGATGCTCCACAAAATCATTGGGTGATCTGAGTATGATTATACAATCATTTCTTCCACCTGAACTAGCCTATGACCAAATATATTCCTTGGTGATCTTCCTTCCTTTATGATTACATAAAAAGAGCTGCAAAGTTTTTTTTTCCCTTGGTGTAGGAATAAATTGTGCATAAGAGTGGCATTATCATGCTGTAGGAGAGGCTGCCAGGCTGGATTTTTTACTGTGGTATGGTTGATTTGTGAGATCTCAGTGTTGGGAAACCAGCTCTTTGGATTGCTATAGCCAGATTTGCTGGGAGAGGTTTATGGCTGCCTTGTGTTTCCAAAATGCTGCAAATTAAGCATGGTGAATTATTTTAGGTGAATCTAACACAAAGTGACCATAAAAGCCATTTGTTGTGGGGTTTGGGGTGGGTTTTTTTGGTGAAATGTAACCATGTCGACATTTGCTCTGATCTGACAGGTATTTAGTAGTATAACTAACACAGTAGTAGTGTAAGCTTGGTATTTTTAAGCAGTTAAATAAAAAATCTGAACTCAGTTTTAAGCAGGTAGAACAAAAGATGAATTGATTTTAATGACAAGGCTTTTCACTTTCATTTAATTGTCACCACTCAGTCTTTATTTGCTGTCCTCAAAGCAACTAGAATAGTTGATTAGTCAGACACCTAAATTTAATTTAAGTTTACTTCTAGTATTTTAAAAGTCTCTTAATCTCTGTGGCTCTGGCATCTGGAGGGATTTTATTTTAAAGTTGATTTATATGTATCATCTAGGTTAAAACAAACTTTCAGATAGTTATGAATATGCATGAACACATTAGTGACTTGAAAGTGCATTAGTTAGACATGCCTTTCCATCATCCTGCACTGGTAGGCCCTAATGACTTCTTTTAGAAACTGGCATATTAAGGTCCTGATTCACTCACTAACTCTTTATTCTAATGAGTGCTTAAACAGTCAGGGTTTATAATGAAACTGCTTACTTATTCATTTGGGTAAAGGCTCAAAAGTAATTTGTGTAGTTGTTGTTCTGTTTTGAAAATAAGAAAAAAATCACAGCTTTGTCAGGTGCCATATAGAGAAACAGTATGTACCAGTACGTATCTTTGGGCATCTGAACCTGCTACTAACTAAGCAGGATATTGTGTGACAAAGGATTGCAAAATAAGATTCCATAGGCTAGATAGACATAGTAAGAATAAAACACAGTGAACAGAAAAAAAAAATAAATGGAAGAGGGTAGAATACAATGGTCAAAAAAAAAAAAAGTAAAGTTTGCATTTTCTTAGAACTTGACAGGATAACGTTTACTGAGCCTAAAACCTGGAATGACAGAAAAGCAATGAAAGTAAGGGTGATTTGTGAATTTGCCATTAGCTGTGCTAGCTGGATGTGAAAAAGACAGATTGAACATGAGGAGACCCCAGAGCACTTCCGGAAGATGCACAGTTTTCTTAGCAGGAACACTACCACTTTACTACCTGGACTATGACTACATAGACAGGTTTTTTAGAATGAGGACGGTGAGGCACTGGCATAGGTTGCCTGAGAAGTTGTGGCTGCCAAATCCCTGTCGGTGTTCAAGGCCAGGCTGGATGGGGCCTTGAGCAGCAGGGTCTATTGGGAAGGTGTCCCTGCCCTTGGGATATTGTTGCCTTTGTAAATATAAGAACACAGGTAAATACCAGGTACAAGGCAACAGTTTCTTCAGAAGCCTGTCTGTGAAAGAGCATCTTTTCCCTGTTTTTTCTGGGCAAGCTGTTTTTTAGCTTTCAGCAACCTACAGGTGATATGAGTAAATGAGGTCTTCATTTCACCCATGAAGGATCTGGGCTAGCTGCTCCATCAGGGTGAGGCTAGGTTTTGCTAGCTTGTGGGTACTGGAGGAGAGGTGTTCATGTGGGATGAATATAAACTGGAGAAGACTATTTGCATCTGTTTGTGCCCATGCCAACAGGGTTCTGGATAGCTTTTCTCCCCTGCTAGTGTTAAAATGTTAATCACTCTGACTGAATGCAGAGCAACTGCCCCTTTAAACTTTTTTTTTCTTTTTTCTTTTTCTTTTTCGTAAATAGGTTGAATAAACCACCCTGGTTTTTAACATCCTAACCCTCTGTTCTCTTATTTGTTCTGGTAGCTCTGCTCTGGTTTAAATAAATGTTTTATGAGCTTGGCTGACCATAAGTGTATGAAGTCTTCCAAAAGAGGCCTTGCTAGTGTCTTGTACCCAGACACAAATGTTTGTCCCTGCTAGAAATTCCTCAAGGTACATCCAGAGTTAGATGGCATGAACATGTGCGAGTCACCCCGTGTCTGGAAAATGTAGTCAGATCATTCTTTCCTCTGCTGTTTCCATCTGTGGAGCTTTCGCAGTAGAAATCTAGTAATCCTGTTCCTGATTTCCTTCTTTTTTGCATCATTTCTTTTGGTATCATGTCTACCTTGAACATCATTGAGGTTTTTTTCCCCACAGGATACTCCAGCCCTCCACTGCACTTATTCTGCTGGCAGAATCACTAGCAGATTATTCCTGTCTGTGAAAATATCACTAACTGAAAATAACTGACTCTAAGACTGAACTCTTGAGAAGCTGCACTAACAACCTTCTTTTAGCCCCATAGTTTCAATACTTCTCACAATTAGTAATCATTTCCACTATCTCTTTTACACTCCTGGTGCTAATCTCTACTTTTACAATCTGAATTAGTAACTTCCGATATGGCACCGTATCAAACGTTTCAGTGAAGTCCAGTGGACTAGATTTCCTGTTTCTTTTGTCTAGCAAAGTAATTACCTTATCAGATAAAATGAAATACATGAGCTGTCTGAAACATGTTTATGAGATTGGCTGAGGGATGGTGTTACCATCTGTGGGATTATGGCTTACTGATTTTGGAGACTTGTTACTAATTTTAGGATAAGAGTTGTGCTCAAATAGAATACTTTACATTTTTGTTGCTCTTGCCTAAACGTTACCTGTAATCTGCTTTTATGATATTGTTAAATTTTTACCCTTACTAACATTGGTTAACCACTTGAGTTCATTTTCATGGAGTTTTTTCTACTGCAGTGGTAATATGATAGTAACTACTGCATGAATGGAGGAAAAATATGCAAAATGGTTAGAAGAGTTTAGTTTACTGTGCAGTAGGGAAAAGTCTCTATTATCACTTGGACTATAAAATAGCTACTAAAACCCAATTGGCACCATTCTGCTCATTAATTTCTCTGATAGCCTTTCTAAAAATAAGATCTGTGTTGTAGCTTTTGCATCATCTGGTCTAGTAATGATACCCCACAATTTTCTACTGAAGTGTTTATTAAGGGGCATAGTAGTTATTTGTCTTAAGGCTCCATGGTCTTTGCTCTCAGTCTTTTAATAGGGAATTTCTGTCTGTTAAGTCTCAGCAGCAAAGACAAACTTCTACTGAAAAATTAAAAGAAACGATTTCCACTCTGTGTGGGGGATTTTTTAGTAGTTGTGTGTAATTGTCAGCTTGGCAGCAACCAAGTATCATACTGCGTATTCTTTGAAAACCAAGTATTTATTCATAAAGGTCAGAGTTGTATCAGTGTAATGCATACAAATAAAGGAAATACTGCAAATATATTGATCCTTTCTTCAAGGGACTGACAATGCAAAAATAACCCAGAAAACATCCTATCACATTTGAAGTGAACAAAATTAGAATTCCTGTAAATAAATGGCGACAAGCTAGATTATCTCTTACCACAATAAAACCACAAATTGACAAAGCCACCTTTGTCATTATAAAGAGTTTTCAGTGACAAATATAATAATGCTGATGGTTGTTAAAGTCATTGTGATACTGCTTGTGATGTTGCAAGATTCAATTATGACTTTTCTGAAGAATGGAGACAGTTGTTATATTAATGAAAATTAGCCTGGATAAATTAGATTTCAGTGATCATCTCTCATTTTTTTCAACCATAATGAAGTGGATAGTGTTGTCCAAGCTGCCAAATCCCCTTTCAAAAGACTGTCAGATTTTCCAACAACTTTCCCATTTTTTTTTTTTGAGTAACAGTCTCTATTTCATGAGAAAACACTAATGGTTTTTGCAGAGAGCTAGAATTGAATGCAATAGAATTATTCCTTCAAAATACAGCATTTAACTCTCCATGTGCATCAGCTTCAACAATGGGAGCATTGAAAGGTCCTTGTGCAAATGTTACGTGTGAAAACTTATTTGGCTTTTGCAGAAGGTTCCCTCTGCATCCACCTCTTGAGATTCAGAAGCTGACATCTGTTTTGATTCCTTGACTGTTTGGTTGAGATAAAATCAGTAAAGAATACCATTCTTTATCATTTATTCCTAGTGGTAGTTTGCTGAATACAAAAGCACATGAACTTGTCCATATAACTAAATGCTAAAATAGTTAAATATTGAACCGCAGAGAATCGTTAAACATGAGCAGATGTAATATTTAGAGGTAGACCTGCATATCTGAGGCTGGAAGGTATCTTCTTTTGCATATGTGTACATTTGTTGTGGGGAGGCAAACTGTACTTCTCTGGACAGGTTCCTTACCAGATGTTTCTTAGTACATTAGATGATTGAGGAACCAAGTACATCTGGCTATTAAAATATCTTTATATGGTTAGATGATTTATTCTGAGAGCATGGTTGAAACTAGTAAGTTTACAACTATGTGAATAGCTCTTACCAGTATCTGGATAGTGATAGTAAGCTTTGGAACTCAAATTAGACAGCATTGCTGTTCTGTGCTTACTTACAAGGTGTGTTTGTTTATTTTTAAGATTATTACATTCGGGCCGCTTTCTATTTATTTTGTGCTATTTTGGTATTTTGCTGAGAGTCAAGAGACTTAAATAAACCCAGACTCTCTATGGGTTATAGTTATGTACTGCTTTATACATGCTGGAAAGCCATAAGCCTTCAGGCGGAGATAACTGCATAATAAACGTATATTTTATGAAATAATACCTTTAACACATGTTGCTTAAAAAAACCTCCAAAAACAGAGAGGGAAGGCAGGTCATCTCTGTTTGCCACAACAGACTTCTATCAAAAATAAATTTAGAAGGCCTCCAGTTTTCTCCCAGTTTTGGAAAAGAGATGATTTTCCTTGAAGTTTCCATAAGGTATTAATGAGCACTTCTGAGTATATTCAGTGAGCCTAGTGACACTCTGAGAATCAAATTCTAACAAGCTGGCACTCAAAGAGGAAAGAGAAGGTTTCACTAGAAACATGGAAAAGATACTTTGCATGTAAGATTTTGCATTTTGCCTGTCAGTGATTGCCACTGATGAAGCATTAGGTATTACTGTATTTGGTGCTTGCAGGGGTATAGTGATCAAATACTTATATATAATTATTTGATCAATAGATAATATTCACAAAGTGGCTGAAAAGGCAGTTCAGTGCTCCTTTCACTCTGAAATACCTACCACTTCAAGTGCCACCTCCAGACTTGGTGGTGTTTAACTTGCTCAGCTTTGCTCAGTCTGTTAAAGCAAAATGCCATGTCATTGTCACCTCCTCTGAACAATTTCTGAATACTTTTCCATTCATGATACCTGGATACTACCAACAAAACATGCTATAATGCCACAGTAATTATATGTGGCATATAACAGCTTTTCATCTATAACGACACCGTTAGAGCTGAAAGGGTGTTATTTTCCCTTGCTCCAGTAAAGGTAAAATAAAAATGTTGACTTCTATGTTATTGGTCATCTTAGCTAAAATTCATCAAATAAGTAGTTAAAGCTTGTTAATTTTTTCTACAGATTCAGGTAAACCCAATGCAGCTGTTCAAACATAGATTTTTCCTTTGAGTAATATTTTATAAGCAAAATGGTTTGGAACTTCTTTTCTAGATGCTGGCTTAGATATTGAAGAAAAAAACCCACCTTTTTCTGACCTTACTTGCTTTTGATATTGTATTTATCTTTTGACATTAATATTTACTTGCGTTTCTTTCCTGTTCTCTTCCTTATATTTTGATATGGTTTTAAGAAATTTTAAGTTTTAAAGCATATTTCCTGTCCTGCAGATTAAATTCTAATGAATAACTTGAAGGTAATCTTTTTGTGAAAGAAAGGTGAAATTCTACTCTTCTGAATCAAGATTTCCTTCAGCTCAGATATCGTGGCTTCCAACACAGTCAATCTAGAACTATAAAAAGTAATTCAAACTGTCAAAAAAAAAAAGTTTGTAATTTTATTGCCAAAAGAAAAAATGAAGTAACAAAGATGAGAATATCTCATGTTTTGACTAATACATATCTTTTTTTTTTCTGAAATAATGCCCAAATCTCAAGTGGAAAAATGTACTTTTGTGGCCTCTTGGTCTCCTGGCCTCATGGTCTCAATCTCTCTTTGGATTGGGTTTTTTGGTCATTCTGCGATATTCACAATAAATCACAACATCTATTCTTGGTAAGAGGAACGGATGTACCATAAGAGCTACAGCCAGCCTGGAGAGGAATATGTTTAGAAACTTTCACAAGGCACAATTACATATGTGTGAATAAAAGCTAGTATTTTACCAATATAGTTTTATAAAATCATAGAATATTTGGGGTTGGAAAAGATCTTAAGATTGCCTAGTTCCGACCCCCCTGCAATGGGCAGGGACACCTCACACTAAACCATATCACCCAAGGCCTCGTCCAACCTGGTCTTGAACACTGACAGGGATGGAGCATTCACAACCTCCCTGGGCAACCTATTCCAGTGCCTCACCACCCTCACAGTAAAGAACTTCTTCCTTATATCTAACCTGAACTTCCCCTGTTTAAGTTTAAACCCATTACCGCTTGTTGTACCACTACAGTCCCTAGTGAAGAGTCCCTCTTCAGCATCCTTGTAAACCCCCTTCAGATACTGGAAGGCTGCTATAAGGTCTCCACGCACGCAGACTTTCTTCTTCAGGCTGAACAACACCAACTTCCTCAGCCTGTCTTTGTATGGGAGGTGCTCGAGCCCTCTTATCATCCTCCTGGCCCTCCTCTGGACTTGCTCCAGCAGCTCCATGTCTTTCTTATGTTGATGACACCAGAACTGCACACAATACTCCAGGTGAGGTCTCACAAGAGCAGAGTAGAGGGGCAGGATCACCTTCTTCAACCTGCTGGTCACACTTAATGCAGCCCAGCATACGGCTAGCTTTCTAGGCTGTGAGCATACACTGCAGGCTCATGTTCAGTTTCTTGTCTACCAACATTAGATTCTAGGTTTACATTTATCTTTTCTAGTGACCCATCAGTGTTTTCCCATGGAAAGCTGATAGTTTTTGCAGAAATGTGTCCATTACTTGGAAAAACAAACTTCTGTCAGCAAGAATTTTAAGGCTGAATGAATGCTTTTCTATCGGAAATGTTGGTCTTTGGGAGTCAGCTGCCAAAGTAGATATAGCTGCATTTTATGCTGGAGCTTCTGTACAAAGGTAGTCCTGATGAAAGCATAAGGACAACAACTACTTATACAGATCCATCTTGAACTGTAGCTCACACAGCCTTCTCCAACTAACAAAACATTACATTTGATGTAAGATTTTCTTAGGTTTAGTGAGTGTTAGACTTTCCTGATTTATTTTTAAGTGACTTTTTGTGTTCTTGTTACTTTGTTTGGTTTATCTGGATATACACATTTTTCGTTTGTTTGGGTTATCCATCAAGATGCATGTGTAACACAAACAGAACTTGAGATGCCTACAAAACTTGCGGACAGATGGTATTAAGAAATACAGGACTGTGCACACTGCTGTTGCATCTCTGTGGTTTCTTAGCAAGGTGGTTTCAGAGTGGAAAACACTTTAAGCTGAAATCCGTGCTTTGTAATTTGTGTATTTCCTCTAAAAAGTCACTTTCATTGATGCAAGAAAAATAGACACCACAACCTATTAGTTTCTATTTGTTTCTTTATGCTCTCCTTTTTCTCTTTAAGTGATTTTTACTGAAACTTGATTTACCTCACTATTCTCATGTCAACTTGATTGCTGGCATAGCAGCTCTGTATGATCACATTGTAGAGCTGCATGCATGAGCGTAACTGAAAACCACATTTTCCAAGGATATTGTTGCTACAGGTTTGTATATACCCATTCCATCCCTGTTTACCATGCAGTGTCTGCCACACAACTTCTTTATTTTTTAACTTTTTAATGATGTAGCAAAGTTACTAGTTTGATTTGATTCTTTTTGTGGGAAAGGGAGGAGGACTAGCTGGCTTCATACAAGCTTCTGTGCAGGAAAAGAGCAAAAAATGTTGCTATCCAAATTTGCATAGCTACGTATATCCCAGCTCCTCTGATGTATGAATATATTTGTGCATGCATGCTGAATATTTTTTGTTGGTTTTGTTTTGGTTTTGTTTGTTTCAAAGGAGAAAGCATTTGCTGCTAGTGCCAGCACTGTATTTTATAAAGTTATTTCAACTATACTGGTAAAGAGCAGCGTGATTGCCAGTATAATTAACTGCTGGCATAATACATCCCTAAGATCATTAACTTTTCTTGGAAAACTTTACATATACACCAGGTTTCAGATGTGTAAACATTTTGTGATTGTGTTTAAAGTACAGTAAAAACACACAACCCTACAGCTGAAGATGTATTCAAAAGGCTGTAAAAATGCAAAGTATGAATGAGTGCTAGGTAGTGGAATGAAGTGTTGGAAATATTTAGGAAAGTACAAATTCTATGAAGCTCATGTAGCTCCTCTTACAATATTTTTGCCCATGTGGGGTGGCTACTTGCTTGAATACTCATGTTTTGACTTTTTTCACTGAAGATGTGACAGGCTTGGACAGACTGGCAATAGCCACAGTGAGGAAGTATTTGCACATCAGCCCTGCACTCATGCTCTGCGAGGAAGGCCTGGATGACAACAGCCAGCCCCATCTTCCCCACTGGAACCCTGTTAGACAGGACCCTGTCTTTCAGCGCCTGATGGCCACCTTTGTGAGTGCAGCACTGTCTTCCCCACTTTGAGTTTTAGTCTCTCAGGACTGAAGAAACATCACACCACATGCAGGCTTCAGCTCAATTTAAACAGTCCATTCATTTCACATTGTAATAACCTGCTCGTGCCCTTGACGCTTCCAGTGAATAGAGAATTGGGACATTATCAGTGACTAGTGAGGATGAAAGGAAATACTTCACCTCAGCTGTGGAAGCACCAGCATCTGTTATATTTTAGCTGTTATCTTTGGCCAGGGACCTATAACTGATCTCACAACTGAGACAGGAACCATATGCATAAGGAAACTAATTTTAACCCTCTCCTTGCCCACCACTCATGGGCACTTGCTGCATGTGTTAGTGTGAGAGCTATTAATGACCAAACACAATATTTCTGGTGATGATGCAGGAAGAGGGGCTCGCTTTGTGTTGTCATGCAGGAGTATGATCAAAAGGCCTTATCAGATTAGTCAGGTATCTGACAGGTGCTAGATATGTAGCTATACCTGCTTCTTTCCAGCTGTCTGTGGTTTCACCCAATGTTTCATCTACTCTAAGGACATTTATATGTACCAATAGTATCCAACAAGTTGACCTATTTAAGGGAAATATGGGTGAAAGGTGATTTGTTAGCTGTAAAGGTACCTTGGTAGTTTAGTAAGTGGCTGGTGAAATTAAAGTTGATAAATTGGCAATTAAAGTGTTTTAAGAATAAGAAAATCATTTTCCAGAAGCCACAAAATTATTACTAAGAACATGTTGATGTCACTAATAATTTCTAGGCGCTGTGACTATAAAATCGTCTGAGGAATTAAAAAAAAACGAAAGCAAAAACTCAAAACATTTCTCTGTTAGGAAGACCCAGATGATTTTCTTTTATGTGTACTCCCATTCTGTTTATCAATTCCCACACCAAATAAGCAAACAAACAGAATATATTCATTTTAAGATCACCCTGTAATCATCAGTCAAGGAGTTTTCTTCAGCTTTCACTTCTTAATACATAGCTGAAGCTGACAACCAGCTGTACCATGAGAGCTCCCAGTAATTGATCTGGGAGAAGGAGGAAGTTAGAGGACAAAAACCCAAAAGCACTTTAGAAAGCAAATCTAATTACTGTTGATGGGGTTTTCTTTTTTTCCATTGTAGTTTAAGACCAGCATTGCATCCTGTCTCAAGGTGACTCTGTACAAGTCAGTCTTAAGTGTTCAGGGTACAAATAAATACAAAAGCATAAGGCAAGCCAAAATAAATATTAATATTGAAACTATGAACTGATATCCACAATTAAGTAACCTCTTTGGCAGACACATGCAGTTTTCCTTATAGTGTTCATGTTCATAATGAATAGGAAAAGAAAGGATTTTTGATAATTGGGATGAGAAATAGTGATATGAAACACACTGTAAAGAGGTTTCAGGTGCAGTGAGTTAAAAAATAAACTTGTTATATTTCAAGTGTTATAATTGACACATTCTTTGGCTTGACTGTGTAATTTCTGACTGTACAAATATCATGTTCTGTACTTTATTTGTGAATGTTTGCAGCCCTTTAGTATCTCTCCCAGCTACAAAGAAAACTTGCAATGCCAATGAATAAAGCTGTTTCATTTGGGGAGTAATACCAAGCATTCCCAATATATTTTTCTTTCATTAAGCTCTAGATAAAGTCATTAAAACTTTCAACATTGTAAAGCCTATGAAACTATTGTTAGATAAAACACTAGTCTATGCATTACACTACTTTTTTTCCCCAAGAAAATCTTAAGGCAGGATGTGCTTTCTAGGTGGGTCCCTATTAAAGCAGTAGAACACATTATACAGCATGCCACATTACTTTTTAATGATCAAAATTCATGACCAGGTCCTCTAATTTTGGAAACAGGCAGTTTCAAAAGGTACAAAAGAATTCTGCTCCTGACATTCCATCTTAAAAATCTGACACCATCTTAAAAATCTGAACGTGCACAAGTCCATGGGTCCTGATGAAATCCATCTGCGGGTCCTGAAGGAGCTGGCAAATGAAGTTGCTAAGCTGCTGGCCATCATATTTGAGAAATCATGGCAGTCAGGTGAAGTTCCCGATGACTGGAAAAAGGGAAATATAAGCCCCATTTTCAAGAGGGGGAAAATGGATGACCCAGGGAACTACAGACCAGTCAGTCTCACCTCTGTGCCTGGCAAAATCTTGGAGCAGATTCTCCTGGAAGGCATGCTAAGGCACATGAAAAACAACAAGGTGCTTGGTGACAGCCAGCAGGGCTTCACTAAGGGGAAATCCTGCCTGACCAATTTGGTGGCCTTCTATGATGGGGTTTCAGAACTGATGGACAGGGGTAGAGCAGTTGATGTCATCTACCTGGACTTGTGCCAAGCGTTTGACACTGTCCCACACGACATCCTTGTCTCTATATTGGAGAGACATCAATTTGATGGGTGGACCACTTGGTGGATAAAGAACTGGCTGGATGGCCACACACAAAGAATTGTCGCTGACATGGACAGTGGGATTGAGTGCACCCTCAGCAAGTTTGCCGGTGACACCAAGCTGTGTGGTTCGGTTGATACACTGGAGGGAAGGAATGCCATCCAGAGGGACCTCGACACGCTTGTGAAGTGGGCTGATGCCAACCTCATGAAGTTTAACCATGCCAAGTGCAAGGTCCTGCAAGGTTGGGCAGAGAAGAGATTCAGAGCAGCCCTGCGGAGAAGGACTTGGGGGTGCTGGTTGATGAGAAAATGAACATGAGCCGGCTTCAGTGTGCACTCACAGCCCAGAAAGCCAACTGTATCCTGGGCTGCATCAAAAGGAGCGTGACCAGCAGGTCAAAGGAGGTGATCCTGCCCCTCTACTCTGCTCTTGTGAGACCTCACCTGGAGTATTGTGTGCAGTTCTGGTGTCCTCAGCATACAAAGGACATGGAACTGTTGGAACAAGTCCAGAGAAGGGCAACGAGGATGATCATGGGACTGGAGCACCTCCCGTATGAAGACAGGCTGAGGAAGTTGGGGCTGTTCAGCCTGGAGAAGAGAAGGCTGCATGGAGACCTCACAGCAGCCTTCCAGTATCTGAAGGGGGCTACAAGGATGCTGGGGAGGGACTCTTCACTAGGGACTGTAGTGATAGGACAAGGGGTAAGGGGTTAAAACTTAAACAGGGGAAGTTTAGATTGGATAGAAGGAAGTTCTTTCCTGTTAGGGTGGTGAGGCACTGGAATGGGTTGCCCAGGGAGGTTGTGAATGCTCCATCCCTGGCAGTGTTCAAGACCAGGTTGGATGAGGCCTTGGGTGATATGGTTTAGTGTGAGGTCTCCCTGCCCATTGCAGGGGGTTTGGAACTTGATGATCTTAAGGTCCTTTCCAACCCTAACTGTTCTATGATTCTATGATTCTAGTGTGATGTTTACAGCAACAGGGAGATGTACCAGTTCCAAATAGCCTGTCTGTATCTAGTTCCTACTCACAAGACAGTAACCACATGAAAAAATGGGGTTTTAAAGTTACACTGCAGTATCAGCCATATCTGAAATTTAGTGCATCAAAGAAAATTAATTTCTTTGTATCCTACAGGTATTTTGGATTCAGGGGAAGGAAAGAAAAGAATCTGAAGAAAAAAACCCATATAACATGTAAATAGCCTAAATAGCCTAAATAGTTTCTTGCTGTTCTATTTAATTTTGTATAGGTAAAGAGGAAATAACCTGTTCTGCTTAAAGCTGTATAATGTTTCCTGTTAGAAAATCCTTTTAGCAGAGATTCTTTGCTAAACCTAAGACTTCTGAGTTTATGTTCCCAGCCTTTTCCTCATTTCTGGTCTTCTACCCTCCTTGCTCAAGAAGAAAAATCATGAAAATTAATGCAATTGTTCCAAAACTTATTTCAGGACGTTCAAGACTGAATCTTTTCAAGGTTGAATTAAGGTAAAACACACTATTTGCTTTTGTTAAAATGATTGATTCAGCTGCCAACTGAGCCGCCAAGAAGAGTGATCTTTTGAGAAGCTGCTGAACATAAGCAGAACTGACAAACATTTTCTCTGCTGACACCCAGGCAGTCTGGCAGAGAAGGTGGAAACTGCTGTACTGAAGCCCAGAAAAGTTGGGGGGCAGACAGAAACAGTCTCTGGATAGTAAGTATATTCTTTCAATTCCTCCTAATGATTATTTTTAAATGGCAGGAAATGTTAATGTCCATTTGTAATTCAGCAAGGGGAAGGGGCTGCTGTGTAAAGATATCAATGTGAGAACACACTATTGAAAGCCTTTACTACCCCTGCTGTTATAAATTACTTCTGCAAATGGATCTAGTGTAATTAAAAAGATGTTCTGAGACACTGAACAAGAAGGCTCAGGTTGACTTGTAAAAGGTACCTATACCCTTTGAAATCAACGGCATTTAGGCATTTGCAATTTCTTCCAATTCATAATTGTGTCCCATTCTGATTAGTCTTAAAGTTATGTCAAGGGAACAAGCAAGGATTTAATTTCATCTTATATTAAAACTAAATAAATAACGTAACTGCTATTTTGAGGTATGTTTGTTCCCTTTGTTCGCCCTGCCAATATGTAGCTCAGCTAAGCCTTAGGATTAAAATAAGTGACCCATGTTACTAATTAACAGATTTATAAATAATTCTGTATGATCAAGCCATTCATAATTTTTCTGTCATATACTGGAAGGCATCTGCAGTTGCCAGAAATGTATTACAAGCATAATGAAAACAAACAGTCCAAAATGCTGAGAAACCAAACAAAGTCTTATTGCAAATAACTTCAGTCAGAGATCCAAAAAAGTAATTATTTGCACAGTTCCTATACCCCACAACACCTGAAAATTAGGTAATGTTTAACATGTGTCAGATTGTAGGCCCAAACCCAAAGTCAATTGTTGAAGTCTTTGCCCTGGAGGAAATCCATAAATCAGACAGGATATGAGAAATGGTGTCTGACTAACGCTGTTTAAGGATCAGAACATGCAGCGGTGCTTCTAGATGGTAACCTTACCAAAGTGCACGTGAGTTGGTAAAAAGCCCTTCATAAAAGTGACTCCACCACTCATGGCATAGTTGTCATGGTGCCTGTGTGGCCTTGTGTACAGGGAAACAAGCAGGCTTTAGAGAAAAGTTTAGATTTCTTCTTAAGAAAAAAGAATTAATTATTAACTCCAAATAATCTTTTGCTGAAATTCCTCCTATTAAGTTTGAAACAGTTCTCCAGGGGTAACTTCATTAAAAGTCTGAGATATTGTAAACTGTTTCAGTGGGAATTTTTTGCAATTGCTCTCTGTGATTCTCACTTAGAAGCTAGAAACCGTCAATATTGGAAATATTAGATTGCTTTTGAAGTGAAGATCGAAAGAGAAAACTTTACTCAGCACTCATTAGACCACATCTGGAGTACTGTCTGCTTTGGGGCTTCAGGAGAAGAAAGGTTCTAATAGACTAGATCAAGTTCAGCTGAGAGCCACCAGGATGATTGGGACACAGGCAGGTGCCCTGGGAATGGCAGCAGAGGGACCTGGGCTTGTTCAGCCAGGAAAAGAGGCAGCACTGGGGACCCCACAGCAGCCAGTGCCTACAAGGAAGCTACTGAGGAAATGCCACCAGCCTGCTTATGGAGGTGCAGGAGGAGGAGAGGCAGTGAACACAAATTGAAACAGGGCAGGTTCCCATTTGACACAGAAAAACTGCTGTTACCATGGCAGCACGCATTGGACCAGAGACACTGTGTGGTCTTCATCCTTGGAGGACACTGAGTTGGAGGAAGCCTTGGGCAATGCGGTGTGAATTCAGACTTGGGACTGCTTTGTGTGAGAGAATGTGCTGGGTGGATGACTTCCCGAAGTCCTTTCCAGCCTGATTCAAGCTCTCTGATCTTAAATGAGGACAGTGGAATAGAGAGGGACAGCAAGTAAGGGATGAAGAAAATGCCTAGTAAAACTTAATGTACCTTGCTACCACCGAATAGCTTGATCTGTTTATTTTACTTAGTAACCAAAAGTACAGAGCTACATAATTGATTCTGACCACGACAATCCCCAGGCTACCACAAAAAAATGTGGCTCAACAAAGTTTTGCAGTATGTAATGTTGTAACGCCTTGCACTTGTGCAGAGCTCCTATCCAGTGATCTCTAACCCTGTACAAACTCGACTAATGGAGGCTCAGTGCAGTCCTTTGAGGCAAAGGATATATTGCTGCTAATTTCATTTCTGCAGATGCAGCTTGCAGAAAGTTATCTTGCCTCAACTTGTACTGGATTTGACTGTAAATTTTTGTGGGGTCAGGGGAACTAGAACAGATCAGGTGTAACTAGAGCACAAAATGGTGGTCAGCCCTCCACTGAGCAGGCATGGAGTATGCTTGGAGTATATTTCTTTTTTTGCCTATCCTGGAGCAGCTGACACATTGGCATTGAAGCTCTGCTTTACCAGTGAACGAGTAGTGGATACAAAGTGTGGGTTTCACAGCTTTCTGCCTGCTGCCCTTGTAATTGGAAAAAATGGGTATAACTTCAGCTTATTTTCCAATGCTGCTTGACATAGCCTGGCCAGTGCTGTGAAGAAGAGAAAGAATTAAGCCTCCTTTTCTTTTGGGGTCACAGAAGGGAACTGGTGCAGTTTAGTCTACAAAAAAGGTTGCACTAGACGCAATTTCCTAGATGTGGGCTTTTACTCTAAGAACAACTTGTGCATTAGTTGGGCAACAACAGGTGAACATTTTTTGCTCTATCCACACTTCCTGTACAACAAAAAAAAAAATCTACTTCTGATTTCAGTAGTTTAAGGATTTCTAATCTCATAATCTGTTTAGGTTATTTTGTGTCTGTCAAGTTATTATAGCATCTCTTTACACCATGACAGATTGTTTAACCACTTCGGGAAATCTTTTGGTTGCCTAAATCTCAGACCTGCATAACCATCTACATACAAGAAAATAGTATTGTGAAAATAAAGCTTAAAATAATTATGAAATACTTGAAAAGCTTTTAGATACTTTATTAATGTTTGCCTGATAAACACAACAATTTGCTACTCGTCTCACTCAGCTTTCTGGTTAGGCTTAAGGGAAAAGTCAAGGAAAGAGGTATTCCCAATTCATAGAATGGTTAGGGTTGGAAAGGACTTTAAGATCATCTGGTTCCAACCCCTCTGCCATGGGCAGGGACACATCACCCTAGACCTTGCAAAGGCAGTGGGTACATCATTATTTCTCTGCTGGGGAGCTCAGCCTCTATGTATTCTACCAGAATTAAAAGAAACACAACCCAACATGTTGTTCCCCAACATTCACAGATGTAGATCCCCACAGACAGCCATGTGAGTTCACCTAAGAGAACACTGAGGTTTGGATTTGGTTTTTTGGTTTAGTTTTTGCATTTTGGCAAGTCTGACTTTACTAAGGGGAGGTATCATTAGATGAGCTAATAAGGTTGGAAGAAACAAACAGTTCTCCTGGGTGCACAGTCTCTTCTCAGAGGCCAAGGCTGATGGGAGAGGTCAAGGTTAAAGCAGAAAAGTAAAAAATGACTGCCTGAAGAGCAGCACCTTTTTGATCCTGATTTAAAACACACAGAAAGCAGCATTAGCTTTTATTTGAGTTAAGGATGTAATACCATTTGCCCCTCCTCTTGCCGCAAGCAGGAGAAAACATGGGTTGTGTTTTGGTTTAGCTCTCATGGACAGAATTCCCAGTGTGTTTTCAGAGTCTGGGCGATTCTGAATTTGTTGAAATTACCTTGTGCTCAAATTTCAGTTTTACCAACCATTAAATTAAGATTGTCTTGATACTTGTGCTGAGAAGATGATCACAGAATACATTTGCTTTATTTTTTGAAGAATAATACTGACTTTAAATGTGTAGCTGTGTAGATACAGGGTGAACATAGCTCTGTTTACTGCTGTTGCTTCTTCTGGCTAACTTCAGGAAGATTGCTTCTTCTGCAGCTTGATCAACCCTAAGAAGGCAGAGCATGGAGCTGAAATTTGCTGTTCCATGCCTCAAGTTAGTGTCCTAACCACCAGGCTATTAAATTCCACTCAAGCTGGAATATAAAACCTCGAATGAACAATGCCCAATTTGACTGTGACTAAATGAAATTTCATTAGACTTTTTCCAGCTATTCATTGAACAATAATGCTGTGCAACCAAATTATGAAATTCTTAAATGCTTGCTGTATCCCTAAACTGACAAAGGAAAGGTGAATAAAATCTGTTAATTGCTCTCTGATTTCCCTAGTCAAGTTCCGTTCCCTAAAAACTACTAAGTGGTTTGTGCAAGATTTTTCTTGGGTCTGCAACTACCTTTTTAGAATGTAGCATGTGTGCTTGCATATTGTCTGAGCTATTTTTGTAGTCCTCCTTGAGTAGCAAAAGAAATGACGCATTTCATACAATTTTAAAATTTCATTTATTTAATAGATACGTTGTGATTTGCCTCAATTGTCTTTTTTTATATGGAAGGGTATAATCCACTGAAGTTAATGCAAGGGCCCTCAACTCTTCTAAAAAAGTCTTAAGCCCAAGTAAGACCAGGCAGGTGGTTTCTGTGGGTGGGCTGGCTGGAGCCTATGCTGGCACAATGTGGGTAGAAGTCTTTGCGGCTGTCCTGACCGAGAGCTGTAGCTGTGTTCCCTTCTCACCCTTTCCTTCCTCTTGCTGGTCTGATTATTAGGCTTAGCCTTGGGCCCTTGAGAAAAACTCTCATTCTCAGCTCATGATCATGGCACAGTACTCTGGCAGAGGACATTACCATCTGGTGTCAGCAATTCCTGTTGTCCCAATTCTTGGACCAATTCATATTTTCCGGACAGATGGGTGGCAGGACTTTCTATGGCTGATTTCTTTTGTCTCCTTAAATGCTCATTCTTCATTGTGAGCCTCATGGGCAGCGGTCTCTCCAGTCAAAACGTGTAAACATGGAGGGGTGTTTTTCCACTAGTGAGCTTTTCACAATAGATGTCTATTATTCAAAATAAGGAAGGCAGTTTTATAAGGCCAGTGAGTACACATTTCCCAGTCTGCTGCTTCTTAAATTACCAGGAATGCAAAAACAACCAATAGTTTGACCTCTTAAATCACAAATTGGATAGGCTTGCCATTAAAGGACATTGTAAATGTGTTTTCCATTATTTAGTTCATTTGGTGTGTTCAGCAGTGAACTTTTGGATGATTTGGATTTTCTTTAATTCTTTACAGAAATATTTTGATAACTTTCTTTCCTGGAGTTTGATTGGGTCCTCTGGACCTACAATAAGAAAAACTAAAGACTTTATAATGAAGGTTTGGTGGAGTTAGAACCATGATATTCTTGCTATAAAACTAATGGGTGCGTATAATAAAATATTGGTACAATGAATATAATGACCTTCAGAAATAAGGTCTACCTATCTTTTGTATTTGGTGACTGGAGACAAAGATTATGCCAGAGAACTGTCCCAAATTGAGACATGCTGTATGCAACTTACTAGAAATTGCTTTTCTGTCTAGGAAGCAAATAAGTTTCTGAAAAAGTCCTGCAGAGGGTGGGACCTGTAAAATTCTGCATGTTGGTCTGATCTTGTTCCCATTTAAATCAATGATAATATTGGGCACTCTTTGGGGAAGTCCAGTCTGAGCAGTGTAAGCATGTATTTTCTTTTTATTACATCCTGTAAAGTTACTATTTGTCATCCTGTATCTCTCCTAATTTTTTATTAACCAATTAAGTTTTATCTTGTAGTGTATCTTTGTAATGTGTGATTAGCTTTTTAAGAAGCAGAGTCCACTCATTAAGAACTTTTCAGTAAATATGAAATTCCCAACTGTCTGTGGCTGACAGGCTTGGAAAGAGATAGGTGGCCATAACAATGCTTTAAAAATCATAGAATTGTTGTTTAATTTGTATAGCTTAATTACTACCCAGTTGGTTAGAAGGGCACCAGGGCAAAAGAGGACCTTGAATTAGCTGACCAGGCTTGTGATATCCAGTATACAGGAGTGTAAGCAAGATTAAGTCCTGACCTCAAAGGATGAGAACTGTTTACCTTTACTTTTCATCTGGGAGGGGGTCATATAAAGTGGCCTGCTGTCAGGCAGAGGAAATGAAAGAGGGATGAAATAGACAACTGGAAGTGTGCAGGTGGTTTTACTGCTTTTGTGATGAAACTGTCTTCTGCCTTTGATTCCTTTAAGGGGAGCATGAAATATGGTAAACCCCTACATTATCTCAGTGCATGTGAAGGTAAAATGTGTTTCATTAAACTGAGCTTCTAAATGTGTTTCATTAAAATAAGATTTTGAAAAATACTTAGATGATGACGACTAGATTCTCAAAGACAGTTTAAAGAAATGTGCATAGCATTCTGCGAACAGATAAAATGTCATCTGTAATTCTTTGGATATATTGCCTGTAATATGCACCATCATCTTCTGTTTAAAGATTTATCAGTAAAGTATATAGAATAAAATTGTTATCAGTAGGAGAACATTGTTCTAAAATGGCTTTGTCTGTCAAATGGAAGGCAGGACCAGAAATAGATAGTATTTAACTGTGCAGCTGCTTTTAATGGAGATATGCAAGCAAGAATCACATAATGAATATTCCTAGAATTTTGTTGGGCTGTTTCTAACTTTTTTTTAAGGAAATGTATTTATAAATGTTGTAGAGCAGATAAACTTAGTGGTTCAGATTCCACTTTAAATGGTTCCATAGGTTGAAAGGCTGCTGATATCTCATGGAGTAGACAATTTCCATATAATCAGTCTGTGACCAATTTACTCTAAGATACTGGAGAGAGGAAGGAAGGCAAATCTCTGAGGTGCATTGAGTAAAGGAATAGTTTATGTCCATATACAACACAGGTAAAGGTGATTTGCTGTCACAACCTTTACTCTGGGTTTTCTCGATATGTTTTTAGTCAAGTAATTTGAATTCTCTGTTAGCAATTATTTTGGCCTGTATGCCCTAGTTACTCAGTGTACTTGCTTGAAGTACAGCAAATGCAAAACAAAAAGATAGCCTGGGACCCTAAGAATTTATTGTCCTTGCATAAAACAAGGAAAAATGTATGTACACGGTAGAGGAGAGTAATAAAAGAATATTTGTCTACAGGACAGCAAGTGGTCTCAGCATGCAAGCACCTTAACCCTTGTCAGGTTGTTTTGGAAGAGCCATCTGTAAAAGAGGGATATGAGCCCTGTGATATGTGTATACTGAGATCCTGTGTAAATACCCAGGTTTCAGTGCAGCCTGGCTATGCAGGCAGTAAATCCCTTTGGAATACAGTTTTTAGCCTGTAATAGCTCAGACAATAAGTAGAATTAGAGTTGCTGGCAGCTGCTGAGGACAGGGTCTGTTGAAATTAACAACACATGGTTAATTTATGCCAGGTCCATGCATTGATTCAAATTAGTCACACAAACCTTTAGCTTTATTTATATTCAGATGTACTTATTGTTTTGAAGCTGTTTCTCTGAACAGGAGCATTGCCTATGGGAGCTTGCAACTCACCTGTCTGTACCCATTTATACCAGGTTCCAAGCAAGAAAGAAAGTTACACATCACAGTCTTCACCAGGTGGATTTCCACACTGAAGGAAAAGGGGAAGCAGTGGAAAAACCAAATGTGCACAGACTGTTAAATCAAAATCAGATTTCATTAGGGTATTGATTAAATACCTACAGAAACAGAAACAACAAACCAAGACTAGGGTGAATGTTGCAAAAAGAAGTAAAGCAGTTAAAGAAGAGCCAGGACTGGAATTTACAGTGGAAGCCCTAGATAAAGGCATCAGGAATTAGGTTACTTCAACATCCAAAAGAAGAATAAGCGGAAATGAGTTTTTAGGGCAACCACGGATAAGTGCACTTCAAAGCACGGCATTGATTATATGGGAAGAGTAAAACAGGCAGGCTGAGGGTTGTCTGATGAAGTAGTGAATTCTTGTTTCAGCCTGAGGAGATAATTTCTGATAATATCCCTGGTGACCTGTGAAACTTCTCAGTCAGCGGAAATGATGAGAGGGGGTGTATGACCTATAGCATCACCTGCCTTTGTGTTCAGTAACAGATGCTAACTTGGAGCATCTTGGTGGACAGAGGGAGGTGTAACACACTTTTGCCTCCCAAAGTGATTCCAGCCAAATGTCTGTCATTATCAATACAGCTGTCATGCTGATCCTTGTGGGTAAGTGCTAATGGTGGGTGTTCATTTAGTTTATGGAACTTGTGGGGGTTTTATTGTGTGTTTGGGTTTGTTTTGTTTTGTTTTGTTTTTTTAAGAAACTACTCAATTCCCTTTATAGCCAAGCAGCACATTAGTGCATAGAGTAATAGTGCAATTAAATCCTTCCAGGAGGCAGAGGAAAGCAATGCTTCTTTTTTCTAGGAATTTAGCAGCATCCAGTAATCACAATGATATATGCTAGGTTCATGCATTCTCCCAGGGAGAGAAGGCAAGGGAAAAATAACAGATGCTAGGCTGGGTATTGGTCTCTTGTGCTAAGAAAAACAACATTGAAAATTTCAAGTGGGGAAGGCCTAAATGCAGAAAGTGTTGGAAGATCTGGTTGAAGATTAGTCTTAAACCTCACATGGGGGAAAGGGAGGTGAACTCTTTTCCATAAATCATCCGGATACTTAATTTGATATCAAACATGAACCTTAACATGTGTCATATAATCTGGTTTAATACACATGGGTCTTATTAACATAGTGTGAGCCAAGGACTGTGCTGATTTATACAAGTTTGAGTAAGTCCTTTGCAAGGCAGAAAATGTGCCTTAATGTAGAGTGTTTTCATTTAGAGATAGAATTTAGGATGTTTTTAGCAAATCTAGTCATTTTCCTCGCTAAATGGTCAATTCAGTGCCTGTTGATGCCTTAGGAAATATTCCTATTGCTTCGTGAAGGGAGATTCATCCCCTGAGGCACAGGTGGTTATCTGAGGCATGGGGATTAAGCAGGGAGAGAAGCACTGCCAGAACAACTGTGATCTTGAGTCCAAACTCAGAGCTGCTGCAAACTGGGATATAAAGCTGAATGCTGTTAGCCCCTCTTCCCTTTTTTTCCCCTCTTCACCCTACCCTACCTTTTCCCCCCTCTTTAAAACGTCTTCCACCTATTTTTTTTTCTCTGTTTTTGTTTGATTGTTTTTTTGTTTTCCTCTCTCTTTTTTCTCCAACACTTCTTACCGGGCTGACCTTTTCAGACCAGATGTGAAGACTTTCGGTTCTGCACAGGTATAAATAGTTTGTGTTCGGAGTAAGCATGCCAGTTATGTTGTAGCTATGTGACCGGTACTGAAAAATCAACAGCTTGAGCAGACCACTGCCATTGAATTGAGGCTCCCTCAGTCAGGATTATTAGCCCTGCTTCTCTCTCTAGTGCACTCAGTGTGGACTTCATCACTACATCGTTAGTCACCACTGAAAACACACTCAAACCATACCAGTAGTTACATTGTGCTTAATAGGCTAACAGGCAAATGAATATGGCCAATAAAAGCAAGTAAGGGATGCAGGCTGATTTCCTGAAAGACAAGTCAACAGCAAAGTATGATTTGAATCAGCTAACAGGCAAGCCTTAAAAAAAGCAAGGAGAGTAAGTAAATCGAAGAGTCCACTTTTATCAAACTGAATTGATATCAGTTTTGCTACAGTAATTTTGGTATCATTATGCAGGATTTATAAGGCGTGAGTTGGTCATATTGTAGTCTATTGCAAGGTGTGGTGTTTGTTGTTTGTTTTTCACTGTTAAATAGTTCAAAAGTATATTTGGGTTGTTAGATATGCAGGAAGATGTGAGAAACTTCTGAGATCAATTCCTCCTCTTTCATTCAATATCTGCAAAATATTCTGAAACACAAAATGCCTGTAAATTGTGAAGATAGTTCTTAATATAACAGCTGTAACATCTTAAAAATAAGTGAAATCAAGGAATACAGGAAAAGAATTGCTAGTTAATCAAATTCAGGAGTTTTCAGGCTGTTCCAGTCAAAGGACAGAAATCAATTTTTTTTAGACTGATATTTTACAGAAATCCTACAGGAATGCTCATTTAAACAAACAAACAAAGAAGATTATGATTCTGGCACACTAGAAACATCTTAATCTGACCTATGAGAGAAGATTCCTGAAGGATACTGGAAATGACAAAGATCTTAATTTACATGCAGGAAAATTCTGAACTTCTGTGACCGAGGCACAGGGAACTCAACACTTTAAAAAAAACCATTTATGTGTTAAAAATACGGATGATTTATTGCTGTTGTTAGACATAAGGAAACTTTAATCTTCAGGGATACCAGATCAGTATTTCTGAATAATCAAAACAAATACATAAAAATAAGGTATTTTTTTGTACAACATATTTAGTCAACAGTGTCTTTGTCCTGTTTGAAGCTTCATTTTTTATTCAACTTCTTAAATGTATTCTTACTGTATTTCAATCCTTTGTACAATTTTTTTCCTGTGGCAGTGAGAGAGCTCTGTTTCCCAAGTGCTAATTATAATGAATAATTTGTCTTGTGACAGGATATGATCCAACTCTTAACCGGGTACAATTTCATTGAATTTAGCTGAATCAGGCATAAGGTGTTGCAAAACTGAACATTCAGCAAACATTTTGCAGTTGCTTTTTACTGGGAGAAAAATAAGAACTATATTCTGATGTCTTTCCTCTGGCAGACAGTTTTCCTTACTCCATGAAAAGCGACTTTACTGAGGCTTTCAATAAAGTAAGGTGTTAACATCAGGATTATAACAATTTTTCATAAATTTGATCAAAACTTTCACAAAGTTTCACAAAACAAAGGGGCATTTTTCAGAGTTAGAACCAAGATTTTAGTTGTTCTGCAAAAAAGTTGGGAACTGCTTTAATCATATTGTTTAATCATATTATTGTAGACAGTCTCACAAGCATAATTCACAGGACTTGATGGGTAATAACTTAGAGTGGTTTGAAAAGGTTCAAAAAGACTCACCTTAGTGTGGTTCAAAAGGTTCAAACATGATAGCATTTAGGTATAGGTAATTTTTCATATTTTTTTTTCAGTATTTTCATTGAAATGGCAACAAAAATAAGTGTATTGTACTTAGCTTGGAAGATCATTGCCTCAAATACCTGATCGAACAATCAGTGTTTTCCACGAAAAGGGACTGAATGAAAATGCCAGAATTTGAACATAAGAGATTAGGACACAATAATTCTAGAGATTTAATTTCTTTTCAGTTAGTAAAACATAGGAGGAATTACAAGTTCTTTAAGTAGCAGAGAATGTTTGTGCAGTAGATTGAGCTTTAAAGTAACATCGATGATTTTAAACAAATATAGGATGCATAATTTCTTTGGCTGAACGAGAAATATGGCAGATGACCTTTTTCCTTAGCTTTACTGCTCTTTCATTCAGCATAATGTGCTGCTTGCTCTCTTTTTGTGCCTGCTTTCTTCCTTCATATGCTGTTCAAAATATGTGCAATCTCATTCTCTTTTGTTCCTTCTCCAACACTCTATACAAAGTTACAGGCACCTTTTTGGAGGAGTGGGACATGTGCCTACATTTTTGGTTTAGAGACTGAAATTTTCTGAAAACACTTAATGCTTTTCCCTGTCTGAAAGCAAAGCAATCATTGCACACAGCAAGATCAATGGAAGAACTTTAGGGAAAGCAAGAAGATACAAAACTTTATGAATAGTAGAGAAGTTGTCAGAATATTTAAAATTTACATAGAAGTTCTCTCTTTTTAATAGAGGATTTGTAGTACACATTATTTCCAGTAACTCTAATTCAGCTTCCTAAGTTTTTTGGTTTTGAGATGGGTGTTAAGACTCTTTTAAGTAATTATTGTCTTTTTTATATGAAGTTCAGCAACTGATGAAATCTTGTGTGGTGAAGATTATATATGAATATGAAATTATATGATAGCTAACAGTTGTACTTAAGGCTCTTTTTTTTTTTTTTTTCCACTTCCATTCTGCAATTAAACATAAAAAAAAAACAACATGATGCTGAAGGTATTGTATTTTATGGTCAGTGTTAGAGAACAATGAACCTTGCAAATTTCATTTCATGGTGTGAGGAAAATCAGCAGCAGTAATGTGTGTTCTGCAAGAAGTCTGTTCAGGCACTGGGTTTGAATTCTTTTTTAATGCAGACAGGGTACCCAGATAAGTCTATTCAGAGAAGTAATTCTTAGGTTTTGTGAGCATAAACATGTGGAGAAACAGATCTACTGAGAAATATTTTGATTCCCTAGAACTGATTTCACTGGTGACAGAATTTAGCTTATCTAGTTGATTAAATACACTAAAATAGAAAAAGAACAAATACTATTGATTGAGGGTAAAAAAAACATCTACATACTGAAAGTATAAGTTGATCTCATTTAAGCTGACTATTATGGTTACTGTAACACAATACCTTGCACAGGAGTTTGATCTGTACAGAAATTCTGTGTTTTCCCAATTATGCAAATGGGTAATTGAATTTTAAATATATATCTCATTCCTTGTATTTTGAAAGGAGCGTGCTTAATGCAGTGCCCATGCTTAGCTGCACTAAACCAATGTACTTCACTGAAAATGTGATCTGTAGGAAAAGATTTTAACTATAGTTAAAATAGTTAACTAGAGTAGATTGTGTAAGCTCTTTATGTTACCACACTAAACATGTTGTTATGACTTAGTGAAAATAGCAATCCACAGAGTCCAGCCTTTAATGATGCATATTGTCATAAGAATAAAGATTTTCAGTTTATAAGTGCACAGTTACCATTTTGTATTAATTCCACAACAATGAGGATTCGAATATAAAATTATCAGACCTTGCAGTTCTCAGGCAAAATCTCATTAGTTAAGCAAGCTTTGGCACAAAATACATTCAAATACAAAGACAAAATGTAAGATTATTTTATATAGTCTCTTTATGTTTATATGTTTATTGCTTGCTTTTTTTTTGAGTTGATATGTATACGTTTGCATCCTCAGGCATTTTTAAATCAACATCTTCCTTACTGTGCATTTTCTATGGATGTATTAGCAAAGATACTTTCAGTTTTTATGTGTAAATACTGCTGCAAAAACACTCATACAAAGAGAATGATGCACAGTTTAGAGAACCATTCTGTAGAAGCCATTAAAGAAATGCTGGTCTTCTGGAGGGCAGGTACACATCAGGTACAAAATGTGCTGAAGATTAAAAAAAAGTTACTTTGGAAGTGTAAGGGCACTTAGAGGAAGAGGCAGCAGAGGAATTGCTGCTTGTGGATTCTTTTCTTAATTTGTATTAACAGTGTTGAAATATTATGTATAAAATATAACTCATATTTTATAGCAGAATAGTAATCTCATGGAAATTTTTTTATAATGTTTCTTACTACTGATGAAATGAAGACATCTAGATGTTGACTTAGTAAAATCCTGTATTTGGCATTTTAACTGAGATAATACATTGTAAAAGCAAATATAAATAATTTGGTTTATTTTATTTATTGCACAATCAAAATTTCCCCCCATAATTATATACTTGAACAATTTTCTTCTTGTATATGCTTAAATGGTTGCTAGTTAGAGAGATTTAGGTTTGTTATTATACCCTACATGCTTTTTCTGAATTGTTTGTTTAAATTATATTAGGTGCAGCTTTGTATTTTCAATGGGGTAAGGTATGGCATACAATTATCATCAGTTCAGTAAAGTTAACAGTTATTTCATTGAGTTAAAAATTGTTCAGCACGCAGACTACAGAATATTAGATCAATGCACAGATTTACTGTGAACATGAATGGCTGAAATCTTTATCCCATAAATCCATTTTATTGTTTCTAAGTCAGTGCTTTAGTCTTTTTTCCCACTCCAGCAGCAATTTTAGTCCTGTTTCTAATCCTAAACTAAACCTCTGCTGATGATTCAACATCAATGGAATTTCTATTTTGCTTAAAATTATCATGTTGGGGGATTATTGTCCATTTACATGAGCTTAAATTTTGACCTGTGGTTTATGTCCCAGTATTACTACTTTTGCTTGAGGCATCTAGTTGAGGCTAGAAAGGCCTCAGCTGGAGGTGCAGGAAACATTCCTATGCTAATTTGGACAAATATCTTGTCCATCTTTCTGCTTCTCTTATTTAACTTGCAAAAATGTGATTGATAGCCCACAGCTATCTTGAATTTTTTTTAATAGGCACTGTATTGTAACATTAACTAAAACCCACAGCATTTAATCCATTTGGCCACTGAATGTAGACTCAGTGAGCAGCTCTGCAGGCAGGACTTTGTTATGAAGTTTTCCTTAATGTACATTATGTTGAAGCACAAATGAGGCTCTGCATGACCATCCATTGGTGTATAGAGAGAGCTCATGTCACAGCACAGAGCACTAAAATAATCTTTTCTCTAAACTTGGCAGGGCAGTAAAAAGTATTTTTCCTGTAGTTGCTTCTGCGTTGGAGGTGTTTGTAAATTTGGAGCAAAAAAATGCTTTAGGATTTGTTCCAAACAGATAACAGATTATAATGTTGCTTAAAAAAAAACAAGACCATTTGTAATACAGTTGCCAGGTTTCAGAAAGAGCCCGGTTAAGCCTATTTAAGTCCTCTCTCATATATCATTAGAGATTTCCCATTCAAAATCTCTCCATTAATGTTATTTATGGACCATTCAAAGTAATATTATTTTATGTTTGGGGGAAATAAAACTTTGGGGATTAAATATTTTACTTGTCAGTGTTCATTCCAGTAAATGTATTTTCCCCCAGCTAAATCCTAGATTTCTTAAGATAGTAGCTTGCACTTGTAAATACTTGTGTCTGTGACCCTGATCTCTTTTTTTCTCATCAAAAATGGAATAATTATATTTCACAAATGGGTCAGCCAGCCAACCTTTACTATATTGTCCTGCCAGTTCTATTTCAGTTTTGCTGTAATCTGAAGCTGACATCTTATAGTAAAATCAAAAACACAGCTATGAAGAATTGACTTTTGCTAGCAAGATGCTGGCTGTGACTTTGTGAAAGCAGATATAAATTTGGTTCAGTTACATGTCACTCACACTTGGTCAAATCCTTTCGGAGCACAGGTTCACCCAAGGGTGAACTGGTAGTACTGAACACAGTTTCTCCTGGTCTTTGCAGGTTTTAGAGTAACAGTGGCTGGCCCAACTCCAGGAGTCATCATCTAGCTCAGTGTTTTTGTAGGGAAAATAGTTTTTTTCAGCTCCATCCCTTTCAGTTACTGGCACCTTTGCTGAGGATTGAGTAACAATTTTTGTTGTTATTTTTTCATCTGTGGTGTATTTTATATCTCTGTCAAAAATATCCTGAACAGAAATATGGGCACTTGTGGTATGTGGGACATGAACTGCAACCTTTGTGTATCTGAGAGTTATTGCATATGCATGACACAGCCTTTGCACATGTAAATTATCCCTGCAAGGTGGTTCTAATGAGTATAACAAATTCAGCCTGGGACTGAGTCTATGGCACACTGTGTGGGGTTGATTTTGGTGTACCAAGGAATTTTAGCAAACCTGGTATATGCCGCACTCTTTGTGTGTTACAGGTTACCTGTGCATGAGCCACAGTGAGCCAAGACCCAGTCAATCACCAATGTGCCTCCAGTTTTAAGCTTTATTTGTTTTTCCATTCTCTAATACTACACATTTCTCTAATAACAAGCAATGAATGGGTCAGAAAAGCATTTCCAAACTGCATGAGTAAGCAGAGGAAAGACGGTTTCTGGCTGACCCCCATGATACATGCAAAATGAACCTATGTTTAGAACTCAGCAAATTGTGGGTTGCTTCCCTGACATGAAGAAGATGTGTGACAAGGCACAGTGCAGGAACAGAGAAATGCAAATTCTAGATTGATTTTATATTATGCAGGTTACTGGGAGGAAAGACTGTGCTTGAGCTGGATAGGGATTTTTCATCTGTAATGTTATTATAGACACGAATTCTTTTTACTTTGCATACTGTGAATGTATTTTGCATCATGACATCATACATTTGTGTTGCTGTGGAAACACAATAATGTTATTTTCGTTGTCCTAGGAAACACAGAAACAACACCTGATAGCGGCTGTCATACCAGTTTGGATGGATGATTGTTTTCTCTTCTGTTTAACGAAATCTCCCATTCCCTAATGTACCTGAAATAGCAGAGGTTCTTGTCATTACTATCATTATCTTTAAGTATCCATTCACACAACATGGGACACGCACTCCATGCATGAAAATATTCCGTCTCTGAAGTAAGGGCTTTTCAGTCTCTGGCACTGGTCCAGCAAGTCACTTTTGCCCTTGTTTAACATCAAACCTGTGAGAAGTCCCACTGAAATCAATGGGACTGTTCATGTGCTTAAAGTTAACTACATGCATAAGTGCTTTGCTGGATTGATGCCGAATGACCAACCCATGGTTCAGAATGAGTATTTCAGAACTTGAGAAAGTTTGTGGATATTGATTTGGTTTTAAAATAGGAGAGGATATATTAGCTATCTCTGAGTTTTCGTGTTCCCAGCAACTCCGTTGTGAAGGAAGGTTTTAGCATTTGGGTGAAAAAAAAGAGTTACAGAGTAAAGCTGAGGGGCAGCTGTACACAGGGGAGTTAGGTGCCTCATGCCATTGTAACATTGTTTTTGTGAGGTTGTTGCAGTTGTTTTCTGGGTGTTTCAGCAAATGCTCAGCTTTTGCCTTCTGCTGCTGTTCTGTAAAAAAGGAAGGCTAACTTTGTTACTACATTTTTTTACTATCAGTGAAGCCCTGTGTGTAATTTCTAGCTTTTTGACCATGTGCACACTTATAGACAGAGCTTTGATTTTTCTCCCATGTCTCCATAAAATCTGTTTATACAGAATCCTATGGCTGAGTAATTATCCTTATTTTATAAAGAATCATACAATCATAGAATAGTTTGCGTTGGAAGGGACCTTCAAAGGTCATCTTGTCCAACCCACTGCAATGAGCAGGGGCATATTAACTAGATCAAGTTGCTCAGAACCACACCCAGCCTGGCTCTGAATGTCTCCAGGGATGATGCGTCCACCACCTCTCTGGGCAACCTGTGCCTGTATTTTACCACCTTAGTTTAATTTTATAATACTGCACGCAAATGTCAATTATATAAACGTAACTTCCCAGTAAAATCAGGTTCATGCTCTGTTACGCATGGTTATTAAAAAATGTCTTTACTTATATCATAGGTTTGTGTCTTATACACGCTATATATATTGCTATATAACTTGCTCGTCCATATATACTTACTCATGTTCATTCTCTTCTGACCATATTTAAATGCCTGTGGCAAAAACAAAAGCCAAGCATTTCAGCATGTAAGAATATCGTTAGTCTAAATTTATGCATGGACCAACGTTCCTGGAAGAAAAATTTGATAGGTTCAAGCATGAGTCCATTATAATAATAAATTTTGACTCCCCCCTAGATTTCTTGGTGCTGAAAGAAAAAATACCCTGGAATGCTGCTGACCATTTTCCCAAAGGGCCTGACCCCAGTCACCAGCTCCATATAGTACTGTCAGTAAGAATAACTGCTCTTTATTTCCTGCAAACCTTTGCAATTTATCCTAAGTACAGTGTATGTGCATGTGTGAGATGGAAGCAGGCAGGGAGGGACAGGGAGCAAAGAGGAATGGCTGGACTTGTACTTCAAGAAATGTTTTCTTTTTCTTTCTGCAAGTCACTTCTTCTTTCCTTATTATTGTTGTAGCATTCCTTTTCCCACAACCATTGTCATTTCGTTGTCATTTCTTGCTCACTCTAAGAAGATGGCCCATGCAATAGACCAAGTTTGACAATACAAATCAGCACCGCTACTACCAACAACAACAATGATAAGAGAAAATAACAAGGGAAGAGACTACAATACCACCGGCCAAGAAACGAGTCCAACCCGGAAGCCCCTGTCCTTCTGGGTAACTCCCAGTTACCCCCCACCCCGGGCATGACGTGCTGTGGTATGGAATACCTCTTTGTCTAGCCTGGGTCAGGTGTCCTGTCTCTGCTTCCTCCCGGCTTCCCCTCCTCCCTGGCAGAGCATGAGCCTCACAAAGTCCCTGGTCAGGGTAAACATCACTTAACAACAACCAAAAACAACGGTATCACCAGCACTGTTCCCAGGCTGGAAGTCAAAACACAGCGCTGCAGCAGCTACCATGAAGGAGAAACATGACTGCTACTGCTGAACCCAGGACAAATTGTTAGAAAAAAATGTTAAGTGTCTCTGAGAAGAAGTATTTTTCATTAGAAAGACGTTCGGTGAGGCCTTCATTCAGGTAAACACGCTCAGAGGGGAAGAAAGGAAAATCAAAGCAAGCAGTTGACAAAACCTGAAATTCTTACATATTTTTATCTGGTGAAGAAATGGCATAGCTGTCTAACTCTTCAGAGATGGCTTGGGTGTGGTAGACATTTCCAGCTTCTTTCTTGGTGGACAAAGAGTTGGGTGTCAACAGCATGCAGAGAAGCATCTGCATTTTTCTGGTCTGTGATAGTTTATTTGATGACTACATACATTTGGGGGGAGTAGAGAGATGGGGAGAGTCTGCTCCTTAGGGGATGAAATCCAATGAAACATTTGTGCCAGAGCCGTTGCATGCTCAGTGCACAAGCTACGTAACACTCAAACTGTGTAATTGAAAGCTGACTGCAGTTCTCATCCATTTTAATTTATGTAGGTTTCTTCATTAATGAGCTTTAATTTTATGGTGTGAAGTGAGAAAATAATCTTCAGAAGAAAACCAAAGGCATCCACACCATGCTCTACTACCTCCACGGCTGTGCAAAGGGCATTCCAAGGATGCAGTGGAGGGGCTCCTGAGCCTTCGTGCTGGTGCTTCCTCCAGGGTGGGGAACATGCCAGGGGATGATTCAGACTGCCTGAATTAAGGGCTTAGCTTCCTCACAGTGCTGTCAGGAGCTCAGCTTCCAAATGTGTTTGGTTAGAAGCATAGATTCCTCTAATATTTCTGAGCTGAAGGTTTGTATCTGAAACTGGTGGACCTACATATGTTGTAAATTAGCATAGCGCAGCACCAGTTTTGATTCTGGATGATGTTCCCTAGTGTCGACCGAGTAGTTTACAACCAAGGCTAAATTTATTGTTGGGCTTATGATCCATAGACATAAGCAGAACTCCTAACAGCACTGAATCCTGAAACTCTTTTTATTTCTTATTTCGTAGATTTTCCATCCCTTAGATTTCCCCTTCCAGCCCTTAGTCTCGAATCATGATGAAAATGAACACACAATCCAGAGAAATTTTAGCCGAAGAAAGGATTGATTCCATTGCAATCAAAGGAAATCTTTAGTGTGGTGTATGGGCACAGATCAAGATCCAAGATTTTTATGATCTATATCCTTCGTAATAGTGATAGATGGTGTCAAAATACTATTTCTTCCTCTGTAGCATTTTGCTTTTGCTTTTCTTTTCAAGTGGATGACAAAGACAATAACACTGAAGACAAAGTAGGGATACAACTAAAAATATATATATATCTTTTTCATGGATAATCTAAAATTGATACATAGCTCTGATTTGCTACTTGCAAGCTTTAGGTCAGAAAATTTGGTATTCATATTTCATTCACCAAAACTACTGTACATCTATATCATGCTTAAGTGCATGCTGATACATTCCTTGACTTAACGAAAAGGTGTGTTTCCTTTATGGATACGTATTTGTACTTGAAATCACGAAAATGAACAGTGCCTCTTCGGTAACTCTGTTTCACCCAATTGTTATCTTACTCCCTTGCAGGTTTCTCTCATCTCTGTCTTCTCACACTGGCAAATAGTGCATCCAGTAGAAGTGGACTTGTAGAATAAAACAGTGCTGAGGATCTTATGGCCACATTTTAGGCAGCACAGAGTTACTCTGGATAAACTCTAATTTGCTGCTATAGACTGACTGCCCATTAGCTATTCGAGTATATATGCCACATTATTGCCATCTAGAAGGAGTCCAAGTTGTTCTTGGGTGTGAAGCATGTCAAAGAACTTTAAAAGCCCACTCCTGAGCCAGACCATGTAATGTCTGTGTGTATGAAGACTAAGCAGACACTGTCATCTTGCTCTCCCTTCATAGGTTTCACTTTGATGTGTGATATCTTTTCTTTCCTGCTTCTGCATATTTCCTTCACTGGTCTTGTCTCAACCCATTTGGGTAAGATCCTTATTTTCATCATAAAGCAAGAAATGAGGCATGTGTTTGTAACATATGGTAGAAAATACATGATCTGTAACATCACTGTTGATCATGCAAACAAATATTTCTAGTCTCTAAATTGGTCTTCTCTATTATGGTTATTAAAAAAACATCTGTTTCCATTTTTGCATGTTTACACTCTTTTGTGATGAAGATCACCAGTAATGTGTACCAGAACTTAATTTGGTATTATATTGATGAAATACACTCAAATTACATGAAACGAGGTCTCACTAGCACTTGTTGAGGACAAGATTTTGTTGGTTATGATAAAGAAGGTGGATGTGCTTGCTAGATAAATGCATATGAATACAAGAAGCCTTAAAACTTTGCTGGATATTTATTAAAATGTATTGAATTTGTACAGTCTAGAGTTTAACATAGCTGATTAGATTATAGTATATTTTATGTAATCTATATAGTCTAAATGTGAGTTCAATACAGAGCAAAAAGCAGATCCACAATGAAATTCAACAGTAGGAAGTTAAGAGACAAGTTAAAATGAAGGAGAACATTATGATTTGCACATGTAAAAGTGAAGTGATATGATCAATGAACAGAAAACATGAAGGACACCTTAGGAAAGAGCTGCTGCTGAAAGAAAATTTAAGCAAACCAATAGACCCCAGTGTCTCAAGCCCAAGATGGACAGGAGAGTTGCAAATTGTCTTCAAGTTTTCTCTGGTTGTCTCTGTTTTCTACAAGCTCATGTTGTCTTCTGTCCTTCCCACAAATTGGGAGTTAGTAATAAAGTATTGTCTTATCCAAGGGAGAAGCAACCTGACATTATCTAAAATGAAAAAGTTGGGGAACCTGAATAAGTTAACTGATGAGCTGAAGGGACAGTACTTGCAGATGAGTTTAACATTTGGGCTACTTAACAGCTTAGATGTGTATTTATAGCAATGCACCTGGAGGCATGATCATGTGGGGTTTTAATGGGGTTCTACTCATAGAAGTTTGCACTGACAAGAGGTTGGTCTGTGTCAAGTAAGTGTCTTACAGGTAATACAGACTGTCACACATAACTCAGTGGAGTAACAATGACCAGGCTTGCTAATTGGAAAGAAAGTTCAGAATACAGCAAAGTGTGTATGAAAGCACAGGCCGTCCTCTCATCTCAGGGTACCCATCTTCATGTGTTGTGCTCCACCTAATAGCTCCAGGAAGCAGCTATTAGCTTATTATTATATTTAAAATTAATGTGGGATGAGAATAAACAATACACTGTGGGACTCATTATTTGTCTTCCAGATGCAGGGGGTGAAGAAAATAAGGGAGTTACTGTTTGCCTTACAGTACTCATTTTCTGATGGACACAGTCCAGGCCCTGACTAATGGTTTTGAAATGCTGAGGACAGAAGTTAAACAGGCATCTAGATTCCAGGCTCCACCAGGGAACCCCTGAATTAATGCATAGAGGGAGCAAAGCAAGGGAAGCACTGAAACTTGAAACCTGGCCAAGAGCACAAAACTCAGAGGACTTGTGGCTATTGCAGGTAATAACAAAGGGAGATGTCCATAGGAGGGTAAAAGAAACGGTTCAGGGAAGGGCAAGTCAAGAAACCAGAAGACTGAGGAGTCAGATGGAGGGGTCTTGCATAAGAGGATTTGCTGCACATTTCAGTCATGGCTTAGGGGAGGCACAATGGCTGAGTAATGGATCTGCACTGAGACTTGCAATCTCGGCGTCTTGGTCATTGCTGCTTAGGACCATGCAGAAGAATTATGGCTGGTGCAAATGAAAGCCCGGAAAAGCCATAAGTGCCTGTTCAGAAAGCTAATGGGTAAGAACATTACAAAACCTGGCAAACAGTGCTGTGTTTTTGTTTCATAGCTTTATTGAAGGAAGTTTCCCAGGTTTCCAGAATGCTGTACTCTTGTCATACTGTCTAATTTTCATTTTGCATCTTCCTGTTTTTTAACTTATAAACTGAACATAAACCAGAGATTTCTCCAACAGTCTGGCAAACTCTGGTGTCTTTGGGGCAAAAGCTCTGTAGCACTTCAGAGATCTTTGACTTTGCCCAACATATCTTGAGAAGTAGGTGGTTTTAAAGTTTCTGTAGTAGAGTATGTGTCGATAAGCATATCCCTGGCACACCTGAGATCATCTGAGGTGTTGCTATAATTATGTTACAAAGACTATCTTGACTTGGTGTGATTATTCAGTTTAAAAATACTATAGAGCAACAACATGCAGAAGTTTGGGACAAATGGAAGTCTGAGTTTCGTTCTACTTTTTAGTTTTATAAGAAACCAAGTATTGTAGCTGTACAATCTGAGTAATAAGGAGAAAGTCAAAGAGAAAAGGTAGTAAACATCAGAAATAGAAGCATCTTGAATTGAAGGTATGAATTTTCTACATGGTGAGACCACGGTACTTTCTGTCGAAGTTCAGCTTGAGAAAGTATCTTGTCACCATGAAAAGTTCTGAAGAGGAAGTGTCATTGCTTTTCTTCTTGCAGGCACTTCTCTGATTGTGTTATTTGTGAGGGACCAACCAAAGCCAGGCAGAGTTTGCTGGACACTGTACAAATGAAAGAGTAAGAGACAATCTCCCTATCATGAAGAGATACTATATAAATAAAATATAGATATAGATACTATATAGATAAAATGGGAAGAGGGGTAGTACATAGCTGTCAATGTTATGGTGATAAATGACACGTTAATTTTCCCTTTTGGCAAAGGAATATTATTCAGGGATTAGAAAGTCAAGGAAAACGGAAGATTTGTGGGAAACAATATGGGAGGAGAGGAAGATGAGAAGGGCAGCTGTGGAGCACAGCAGAGATGAAGGGACTGAGCTGAGTACAGAAAAAGTTTGGATGAAGCAGCCTGTTGTCAAGCGCAGTTTAAGTCTAGTCAGAATTGAGATGATATGTTCAGTATCAGCAGTCCCTGCTTTAGCTTTTTCTGTGGCTGCTCAGCTGGCTTCAGTGCCTGGTATTGCTTTCTTGCATTTTCTTTTGCAAAGCTCATATGGCTTGAGTCAGAGGAGGTCACCTCTGTGGGACATATACTGCCTCTGACAGTGAGTGGTCCAAGCCCCTTGCAAGGCACACTGAGGGGCAGGAGAACAGGCTGCAGCAGCCAGGATTCTCACCCTTTCCTTTCCTCCAGACTGAGCTCTTGAAAAGCTCTTCCAGCTTCGATGAGAAAGCTCAAGGTTTTTAAGTGTACAGAAAGTATCTTGCACTTGAGTAAAAAGTGTGATACATAGGATTTGAGTTACAAAAGTAAAAGTACTCTTTTTATAGCCAGTGTATTAGAAGTTTATCACTAGGATTTACATTCAAATTGCAATTCTGAAAGTATGTCTGCTAATGATATGACAAGTTCAAGTGTAGCAAGACCAATGTAACAATTATAGAAGTCATAAGAAGCATTTTTTTAATGAAAATTGTTGAAAAGTTTGACTCAGAAACCAGGAAAATTTTTAAAAATCAGTGTTTCTGAAAATCTCACTTGATTTGTCCTCATTTGACATCTCAGTCAAATGACAAATCAAAAGTCCCCCGCATTTCAGGACTGAAACTAAGTGTTTTGTCTCTGCCAAGCACTTTTCATGCATGAAACAAATAATGGGAAGTTTGTTTATTTATGTTTGTTTGTTTTGCTTATTGTAAATTCAGTTAAATCATTATAGCCGTATGAATGCGATCTCATTCAGAGGCAGGAAAATTCGTTCAACTTACTGCTCATACAGGAAAAAATATAGTCAAAATCTAGCCCTTGGCATTTGATATATAAGGTTTAATTAATTTAAATGCTTAAGATTTTTTATCAAGTTCAAAATATGGATATTAGACTGTTGAATCTGTATTTTTAGATTCTGGGTAAGAACATGCCTTGCTTGAGAACAGCTAAGTAGTATAAAGATTTTTCTTAATTCTGTGCATTGTCTAGTATATTCTAAAAGCTTTTTAATACAGTATGTTACAGTGGATGTCCTTCCCTTCACCAATCAGAACCAATTCCAAAATACTGTTTCACAGTCAGTGTCACTAAACACAGATTTTTGAAATTTGTCCTTAGTTTTCCTAGCTCAGATGCATTTGGAAAAACAATGAAAAGGGCTCTAAGGGACCAACTGCTACAAGCAGAACTATTCATTTTTTGTTAGAAATATGATGTCAATGTTCAACAATTTTCAAAGACAGTTGAAATTTTTTTAAATTACATAGAAGCACAGTCTTTTTTTTTTTTTTTGAGGAAAATGGGCTCGTTAATAGAAGCAAATATAAAGGGAAAGTGGGTTTAGGTTTTTCAGTGGAAAGGGTGATATATACAGACATAATGACAGCACAGCTGATTAAAAAAATGAAAAATATTCATTGTGACATGAGGTTTTTTATCTTCAGAACTGGGTGAATTACCTCAGGATTTGAGCTAACTATATATTTTGTCCCTCTGTATATTGCTAGGGCTTTTAGGATTGTTTTGAAGACAGTGAAGTTAATAGACTTCTCGCTTGGCTGCAAAGCATAAAGGATGCTTTCAGATAAACTTTGTTGTGAGTCATTGATATCACATTCCTCTGATATGTAGAGTTCTGCTAAATGCCTTTAAAAAGGGAAAGTTGTGTTAATTCAGAACTAGGTAAAGCATAATATTTAAAAGCTCAGTCTCTTGTTACAGCCCAAGCATAACTGAGTCCAGCATCTGTCCCATAGCTCCAGACTCAGTCAGTAAATAGCAGTAAACAAAAGCTGCTGGGCAGCTACAGTTTGAATTCCTAGAACATACCTGAAAGGTCCTTCTATCCCAGCACTGATCTTCCCAGTTCATGAGTCTAAACACCTCTTTTCCACTGTGAAATCGACCAAACAGCAGAAAAAAAGCCTGTCCTGAGTTACAGCAGCTTTCAAAACATTAAGAGTAAAGTGATTTCAGGGAAAAAGGTCCAAGAAACTTACCCTGAGCAGAAAACTTGCCCCTTCAGAGGAAGGAGTGATGCTATATTTCAATGAGACTCCGTTGGTTTTAATGGTTTGGTGTTGGCTAAAGGAAAGACTGATAGCATGAAGAAGAAGGGAGGGAAGTTTTTCTACTTAAGCAAAAAAAAAAAAGCATGACAATCATGTACAAAATATGTTCCCATGTCCAACCTTCCTCTTTGAAGGCTGGCATCATTTTATGGTCAAAAGCTATATAGTGCTTACTTTAGATCTCATTATAGTTCATATAATGTACCAAGTTCCTGTGTTACAAAGCTTATTTTGACTTATTTGATTTCCCTGAGCTGATAATGAAAGGCTTTTAACAACCACATGAATCAGCCTGCTGTGCAGGGCACCACATAGGTGTAATGGCATTGGTCAACAGGGCCTGATGTGCCCAACCTCCATGGGCTTGTGCAGAGTCACAGAATCACATATACGTCTGTCAGTGCCAGAACTGTCACTTTGAGCAGGGAGACATATGTCCGTAACGTCTTCTACATTCAGCAGGATTTTGCTTTTCTCCCACCAGGAGAAGTGAACAGCTTTACTGGACTGCACCATTCAGCTTATCCATCATGTCTACCTTGAGGGCTACCTTGACCTGGCTATGAATCACTCCGCCTTTCCATGTGGGATGCATGGTGCTTCTAGGGGCCTTTTCTTATACAACCACAGGTGTACACAGCTTCTTCATTTCCCAAGGAGACCCCTCCTCATGGACCCTGTGGTGGCTGGACTGTGTCACCTTCCTCAGCATGCTGCAGCTCAAGCTGAGTGTGTGAGTAACTCCTTAGAGAGACACCTGTCAGGAAAAAACAAAGAATGGGCCTCTCCAGCTTATTTCCACCTTGGGCCTCATTATAACAAAATAAGGATTGCCAGTTGGACCAAAGCAGAGCCAAGCTAGGAACTCTGCTTCTCTGGGAATAGGTCCAAGACCACCAACCACCAAGTGTGCAGAGCATTTTACTATCACATCATCAGGACAAGCTGGAGTCCCCTAGGTCATGGCTGGAGCTGGACCAGGGTGCTTTGGGTGAAAGATCATGGGTTTAAAATTGGCTTGACAAAGTGCCCTGCTCTTCTAATTAGCGATTCTGTCTAAACCCTTCTCACAATCAACTCCTCTACCTCCTTAGCTGGCCAAAGCCTGCACCTGTCCTCACTCCCCCTGGCAGGCTGTTCTTCATTTACTGCCCTGAAGCCTCCCTTCCATCAGTCCAGGGTTAGGTTGCTGCATTTTCCAGGCAATAGATAAAAAAATGAGATTGACAAATGAGTTTAGCATATGACTGTCACGCATCATTTATTAAAAACAAAACAAAAAAAAAAAGATTAACTGGAAGGTCCATCTATTTCTTGTTTCCCTTGCCCATCTGGGAAATGGAGTTTAAATCACCACATTGCTTTAGGAGCAATTTGTAATCCCAGTGCAGCAGAGGTAGACGTTTTTCATGGGATGAGAACAGCAGATAATAGGTTTCTGCAGTTAACACAATTAGTAAGTGTAGTGGCAAGATGCACTTTAAAGTATTGTTGTAGGTGGAAACATACAGCCACAGAAAGAACAGTTCTACTTTCCTGGGAGAAAACACCGGAGCACTGCCATCCGTGCATTTGCATTTGCTTGCATTTGCAGGGTGCGTATCTTCCCATATACCCAGAGTTTGAGTTGTTCTTGCTGAAAAGATGTAATAACTTCCTAGAGCCTTTAACAGGCTCATCTTTATGCAGAGTATGAGGTTTTCACTCTTGTTTTTTTTTTTCCTGGCCTCTTTGATTTCCAAACTTCTATTTTTTTTCCAACTTACTGACAATAGGCATGCTTTCTAGCTTAAGCTCTCCAGACATGGGGGTTTCATGGACCACAGGTTGAAAACTGCTGTAGTGTGAGACAGAGGGTGCTGTGTTTTCACTTTGCTTTAGGAATCATTAACAGAATAATCCCATTGATGTTTGTATTTCCAATTATACGTGAGAGTAAAAATAGTAAAGGTAATAGACCTTTAGCTGTGAACTAGGATCTTCTTGTGCTAAGTGCTTATGAATTCAGAACAAAAAGCCAGTCCCAGCACCAAAGAGTTTAGACTGTAAGTACAGCGAGGTGGCTGCAGACTGGGAAGAGGGAACTGTACATGGGTAAAACAAAACAATAAGGCTGTGCTTGTGGTTCAGCTGCTGTCAAAGATGTATGTGGGTGTCCTGGTTGTTTACAGGTAGTCTCTTCCAGAAACAAAGGGTTAATGACAGTGGAATCTCTGATTGAAAATTTAATGAGCAGTTTGGGGGGGGCAGGGCATCACCAGGCAGGGTGTCAGAGGCACAGGAAGGGAGAGATGCTCAGGTGGACATTAGCTGAAAGGGAATCCTGTGCCAGGTCTCCTCTTTCACTAAATACCTCATTAAGTAGCTGTACATTTTTTAAACATTAAAAATAAAATATTTATTTAAGTACCCGGGGTTACTCAGAATTCCTGCTTCTAGAAATAACAGATTTTCTGACCCTTGTATCAAATAGAACAAGGAAAGTTACAACCACCTCCCATTGCCAATGTTACCCTCCCAAGAGCTGAAAGCCGTTTCTATGATGGGAGTTCAAACAGAGAGGGCTGCAGTTTACATTTCTTGCTATGACCTGAGGAAATTTTATAAATATCAATGTTGCAGTATTAGTTTTTGCAAAAAGATTCAGTGGAAGTTTTTCTCTAGAGCTGACCACGTAAAAATCCACGATCAAAATATTTTCTACTCCCAAATGGAAGTAGTGAAAGAAAATTAAAAGATCTTTGATCTTTTCTGCAGATTTTCCCACCAGCTCCAGTTCTGATGAGTTTTAAACTGCAGCGTCTATTTGAGTGTCTCCATAGGTACTAATTTAAATGTCAGCAAAGATGACATGAGCATTTAAGTGCTGATCATTTTAACAGCTACTGTGCTTGTCCCAAAATCCCCAACAGTCTCACCATTTTCCCTATATGCAAAAGCCTCAGATGTCCTCAGTACAGCTGTCAAAAACCTCCTACTACTTCTCTTCAGCTATTTTATAATGCTAACGTGCTTTCAGCAAAAAAAAGACCACAATACAAAAGCTGATAAGAAGATTGAAATGCAAGTGGCTTTCAGTATAGAAGTAGCTTGATGAGAAGAAATTAGCAGGTACTAGGTGTCTCCTTCATTTGGCAGGAAAAAAAAAAAGAATATCCAAATAAAAAAAAATGAGGATAAGCCAGATTAATTTAAATATGGAAGAAGCCACCTCCTCTCTTGATGACTTCAAGCTGAGGTGGCTTTGAGGTAAATATTATCTAACATCATGTGCAAGTTGTGCTTTAGGAAAGTGTTTTCACTGTATTTAAAAAGCTAAGTGGGTAAAGTACAGTAGCTTACTACACACAGAGTATTATGATGACCTACTGTTTCTTTCTGATATGATGAATTTTAGATTCTTGCATCAGGTTGCCTTCTCTTAGCCTCTCATTACTTCATAGCACATCACCATCTTCATGGTAATTTTATTTCTAATACAATTGATAAATCCTTGACCCCTGAACCAATCCTCCGTATTCTCCTCTGTAATTCTTTTCCAGCAACTGTTTTATTCATCCCTGTGATGTTATTACTGTTGATCTCTGAAGTGTTTTCAATTTTGTGTGTTTTCTGGTTTTGCTTTTATTTTTCAGGAAAGGTGACCTGTGCTGCATGGTGACACAGGGCCATTTGACAACATTACTGAAGTGCTGCACCTCAGCTGCTGCTGCTGACCTCTTTCTATAGGACTTTCTGCCTGTTTGATCACTGGTAAATCAGACTCTCTATTCTCCAAGTGTTTATGTTTCAGAGGCATATTTTAGGAAAAACCGTACTGAAAGAAAAAGGAATTTTAACATTTCTTTTAAGCTGCTGTGAAGTTCACCTCACGTTTCCTTGACAGTTTGTCTACTCAATTTGTTATTCCTCAGTAGATATTAGAAACAACCACTCAGTTCTGCTTTCTTCTACATTTCATGCAACTACTTTGATTGAAATTCTGCAACTGGGAAGTTAGAGGTGGAAACAGTCTGCAAATTCTAACAGTCTATTGTTTTTTTTTTAAAGGCAGAAATGTGGATTAATAGCCAAAAATAAAATTGGATTTGAACTCTTGGATGAAAATTGATTTCCTGTGTTGTTTTCAGGACATGTGAAATTACTCTGATAACACAGCTGAAGAGCTTGTTAAATACATCTTTGGTCATGTACAAGTGAACCTCTGTTCAGATGGGGAAGACAACACTAGGGCAGTTGATCCTTATTAAAGGTAAGAAGCAATTTAAGTCATTTCATCTTTTGTTAAAATGTTTGGATGCCACACAAGATTTTTTCTTATGAGTGACTTCCTGTTCAGGAAGCTGAACAGAGAGTCAGAGAGGCTGTGACATCAGTGGTGATAACGACTCTCAATATATAAATTATATGGCCAGATTTATGGAACCATGTTGGGAATTGCCTCTTTATAAGCAATTATTTCCAATAAGTAATTACCACAACACACCCAGGGTGAAATCCTATGTCTGTAAATGCTGAAAGGCATAGAGCAGTGCAATGTTTACTCTGACAGCAATATTATAGCCTTGCTGCCACTCAAGCATTCAGGTAAGCTGTACTAAAGCACTAACGTATTTTTAGTTTGAATAATTACAAATGTTAAATGATTGCAGTCAGTTATGGGTGACTTTTAGTGTTCAGCGTTACACTTCAGAGGGAAAATTGCTTCATTTGATTTCTTCAGTTTTTTTAATATGTACTTATTCTGTGCATTGCACAACATAGTATATAATTGCAATTGTATAAGCACACCTCTCTACAAGAGCTTTTAATTAGTGAACCTCAAAATGTTTGAGAGTTGGTACTTGAATAAAGAGAAAGAATTTTGGATTCTGCTTCAGAGCTTCTGAACCTTTTGAAATATATGTTTTGAGCTGCAAATCTCATGAAAACAGGGTCTGCAATGGGAATTATTATTGTAAGATTCTATTTGTTGTCAACCTGGACATCCCTGAGAATTGTATTTTGATGTTTCAACATCTGACTATGCCAGAAGTAAATATCTAGAGGTGCAGAGAAATGTTAATCTGATAAATTTATAGGTTTTGATACATTCTGAGGTCTCGCTGGATGCTGCAGTAGCAGAGAGAAAGCTTCTTGCTTCACAGTTGGTTAGAGTCATCCTCATGAATTTCCAAAGGAGCTCATGTATGATTTGCAGACTGTCTCATAAACATTGATCTCCAGACAGGTTAGAAGAAAGCACTGAGAAAAAGAGCTTTCAAGCAATTAAAATGTTTTAATAACTAACTAAATCCAGTAGTTCACCAAACTTAACACAATATTTCCAGTTAAAAGTGAGCTGTGTGGGGAAAGAAAGTTATCAGCCTTTCCAGATTTTAACATGATAGAAGAGTTAAATGTGACTTGAAACAGAAGTTTACTGTTCTTTGAGAGCATATACATGAGGACTCTCTTTTAGCATCCGTTTTTCTAAAGAAGCATTGTTACAATATCCATCACTGCTTAGATAGTGAGACAAAGACATTGCCCAACTAATTTTCAGGTGGATTTTGCTAAAGCTTTGGGTGGTCATTGGATTAATTTATGTAATGGATGCAAAAATTCCTGGCAAATTTCTTCCAGAAACATGTTATTCATTACTTCAGATGTATATAACCTGATAGTCTCATTAAAAGTTGCTGCCATTAAGGAAAGAAATAATGATTCCTATGCTTACAACTGTACTAAATTATTGATATTTTTTATTAATTGTAGATTTCTAAAAAAAAATTTGTAAGCTTATTTTGTGAATATTGATAAACAATATACTCTCAGAAATAAAAAATATAAGGGATAGAAAACAGGAATATACAGATCCTAGCAGCCACACAAGTATGCATTTCTGATTTGTTGACTACTCTTTCTTTGGCCAACTTTGATAATAGCAGTAAAAAATTACAGTATGAATTTTGTCAAGGACTCAAAGACTAAGATTTGTGTCAGGAAATCTTTTTGTGTTGATTTTTTTTTTAATTTTTCCTCTTCTTTATCTAAATGTCTTTTTCCTGAAAAAAAAAAAAAAGGAAGAAATAAAGAGGCCTATGCTTTTTAAATTTCTTAAAGCGTTAATTTCCTCTAAAAGATTATTTCCTCTGCTTCAGGAAGTTGGCACACAGCAAACCACTTCTAAATCAAGCTGCAAGCCGGTACTGTAAAAACAAAGAGTTTATTGGTACCAGACATTTGTAAATAAGTAATTGACACTCAAGCTATAACAATAAGCAATTCCAAAAAAAACAGGCAGCTGCCAGAATAAACAAGTTTGCAATGAACTCCATCCAATGCTGTATATCCATCAGGGTCAGTCCCATCAGTGGTGGTCAAAACAATAGCTCTGGGACCAGCTGGAGTTCTGCAATGAAGCAGCCGTCTCCTGCTTTTGTCTCTTCCTTCCTTCTTTCTCCACAGTCTTCCACTGGGATCACTAGGCATAGGCAGGCTGTGAGCTATAGCAATGATGTCTGAAAATTGTGTCTTCAGGTTGGTGGCAAATTCAAAGCCTTAGGAATTACTGGGAGTTGGATGCACAGAGGACCAAGGCGAAAGGCATGCTACTGCCAGGGGAATATAGAGTCAACACCAGCTTTTGAGGGACTAGAATCACTTGATCAGGCCTCCCCTCTTTGGGTTGGTGCTATGGGGATGCAGCTCAGGAACTGACAGAACACACTGACCCTTCTTCCATTATTGGGAGGGATAAGATGAACATTCACGGCTTTTGCAAAAGCATCTAATTAAACTTTGGAGTAGATTTCCCCTTCTTCCCACCATTTTAAGCTTCTGGCTGGCTTTCTCAAGTCCACCCTCCCCCTTCCCACCACTGCCATTTTCTGTGCTTTTTTCTTAACTAACTTCTCCATTGCTTCCTTAAGCAGGTCTGTAAGAAAACTGGCAGAGTAGGAAGGTAAGAGGGGGGTGCAGCAGACATTTGCCAAATTTCAGCAACTGACAACAGTCCTATAAAGTTGAAAGGCAAAATATAAGGTAAGAATGGGTGTAGAGTCTCTGTTGAACTGTAAACGCTCTGGTAGTGGTGTGCATGTTAAAAACTATTTGGTAATAATGCACTTGAGCAGAAAATCTCTGTTAATCTCAGTGAAACATTATGGTTTAAATGAGGGAGCACAGACCTCCAGACTGACTATTCTTTCACTCTTGTCTAATACAGCATCAGAAAGATGATATACACCAAACTGGTGAGCTAGGCAAGAAAGAATAACCTCATTATTAGTGTGATTTAAAAACAAAATTAAAGATGGCTTTGTGTGGAGTGAAACTGTTCCTAGCGAAAAAAAAAAACAACAAACCCTGCATTCCCTTTAGTTCAGGGACTACAGGTGAAGGTGTTTCTGGAATAGGTAGTTTGGTTCCCCCACACAGTGTGGACAGTTATTTTCAGACCACTCGACTGACAATACAAAGAGCTAGGGTTTTGGGTTGTTTTACTTTTTGTAAATGGGGTCTTTTTACATAACACTCTTAGCAATAAAGTTTTTGAAAGGTTGAGGATATCTCTCAAAACTTCTAAAAGCCTTGGCTTAGAGTATCTGTTATATGAGTTTCTACTGGCTTAGACCTTCAGGATATCTCTTTTTAATGGCTTTCCTAGAAGGAAAGAAAACTAGAAAAGATGAAAACCACATATTTTCTTTGTTATCAATTATTAAACTTTTCTTACTGGGGGTTATGATGCAGGGCTCTGAAGTGAAAGCCCAAGACGGTTCATGGTGTTTGGAGAGGGTTTGGGGTTTTTTTGCTGAGGCAACCTTGAGACGATGAGCAGAAAAGCCAGAATACGCAGAAGATAGCTTGAATTCTGTCGAATGGTGTTTTAGGTGTCAGGTGCTGGAGGCATGCTGTTGAAAGTGTTGTTATACAGGTAAGCGCATAAATCTGTTTTAATTGCTTTCATTAAAAAAAATGTTTAAAATCATAAATACTATAGGTCACAAAAAACATAAGACAAAGCAAATAATACAGTAATAGATACACACCTACATTTATACTGTAAATCAAATATATGCTGTTATAGTGTAGAAATCCATTATTTTTAGGAAAGTTAGTATGGATTACCAAAGAGATGTTGCATTACTGTGGCTATTCTACGCTAATAGGAAGAGTATTTGAATTGTTCAGCAATAATATTTTCAGTACTTGTGTTATGACAGCAGATTTCTGAAACGTTACTGAGCCAGAGTCAGTCACTCTTAATTCACTTGATGAGTGACACACAGAATGAGAACAATTATTCCCAAATTTAGCTGTTCTTTTATTCTCACACTGATGTATATTATTTCCCCCAAATATTAACTGAATGGCTTCTAAACAATCAAGACTTCAGTCTTGCGAAACTGCTTGCATGCTATTCAGTTCAACTATGTTGCTCAGTATTTATTTGTGGTGTGCAGCGAACGGCCTGTGTCTATTGTTTTTGTTCCCAGATTAAATCTCTGAGGGCTTTGGCAGTCACAAGCTCTGTTGAAGTCATGGGTCTCTGAAGATGCTCACAACTTGATTATGTTGTTGTTAAGGGTGTTAGAATTTTCAACGACCTACTCACCAAATACTGCAAGTAACAGTAGGAAAACCTTTTTAATTTGTACAAGCGCTAGTGCGACATGAAGACCATTCCATCCTCCAAATGTATTTCTGTTCAAGCAAAGGGTTACCATGAACAAGTAAAAAGGGTATTGAGGCATTGCTCAATAACCACAGCCACTATTTTGCAATGTTTGTTGAGCTCTGCAGGGGGTTTCCTGGGAGCAGAACTTGGATGGTTTTCGTAACAATATTTTAAGTTTTGTCTTATGGCTTGTTTCATACCATTAGAGCTGAATGCTGCTATCGTTGCAGAATTGCTAGCTATAGATCTTGCAGCAGTGCATTTGTCTGATGTAACCTATAGCAAAATACTGTGTAATTTGAATACCAGCTTCACCCACGATGGGCCTCTGGTACGGATTAATATTCAGGGAATGTGTCTGGGCATCTTTCCTATTTAACCTGGTTGAACATTAGGAACATTATTTTCAGAACTCTTTCCTGAATGTTTAGGCATAAACCGTTCTAGGAGAAACATATAGACAGTTGCCACTTACTTAAACCAGTTTTGTAGAAATTACACATGGGGATTTTAAGATGGCCTTCATGGGTTTTAGCAAAACTCAGCCTACATAGTGCTCTGAGGCACAATACAATCAGATGCTTTTTCTTGTACAGCTGAAATATGGGGAGGAGGAGGTGTGTGTGGGGTGTGTGTGTTCCAATATTCCAATAGATTTGCATATCTTTACAGAAAGAACTACTCTTCTGAAGCAGCAGGTAAGAAAAAGAATATGGGTAAAATATTTGGAGAGGAATGGGAGAGGACATTTAATATATTTAATCTTATCTCTTATTATACATTTTTCTACATTAAAGTCATCAGGCTGCAAATATATTCTGCTACAAAGCTTTGTGTAAGAAATATCTCTATAAGAAAATACATCTCATAAAACATTTGCTGTAAATAAATTATCCATGTTTTGCAAGAGGAGAAAGGGGGTAGACCAATGATAAGAACTAAAACCTGCTGATAGCCCATTTCCACAACCCTCGCTGTTCACACACTAGGTATCATTTTCTTGTACAGGTAGTCACAACGAGAGCAGTAGAGCTCTTCTGCTATGTGCTGTGTCACTGTAAACAACAAACAATTGCAAAATTGGTTCCTGTACTTTTTAAATATCTTGAAATTATGCAATTTCTGAGCTTTATTCCCATTTCAGCTACACTGAACTCTGAAATAAGCAGAGTTCCAGTGGTAGGATTTCAGGATAAAACTCTGACTAAGCCTATTAAAAAGTACAGTTTTATTGACCTAGAGCAATCACTCTAGGTCAATAAAAACTAACTCTAGTAGGGAAAGAAGGGTGTGAAAATCTCTTCTTGCTTAGATTCCAACGGAAGAGAAAGGCAATGTAGATGAGAAGTCAGAGTCAGGTGGTGTACCTAAGCTACAGCTTTAAAATAACCACTGGTGCAAAAAGGTGTCGGGTATGGGTAACACGGTCTTCAAAGTTAAACTACATACTGGTCTACCCGCATTGTTCAGAGCTGATTGATTAAACAGAAAAAAGTCCCTTGTATTACAAAACATGAAAATGGGTAATTATAAATGGGTAATTACAATTTAGCAGTAGGTCAATTATAGAAGCAGACTTCTTTAAAGAAATATCAGTCTCTTTACCAATGTCTATACAAAGGAATACTTGCAAATAAGTAAAACAAAAGAAGTTTGAAAAGACCTGGGAGACAGGTCAAGGGATAGAGACTGTTAAACAGTACACAAACAATGTAGAGTTATCAGCTGTTTCCACAGTCCATGTACTTCCATCATTCCTGGCAGAACAGTCCAGATAGAGGACATCAAGTTCAGGCTAAATACATGCTGGAGGCTGGTATGCTGTGACATCACATGATGTTTAATAAGTCATTTGAGGTTGTATCATCTTCTTACAACCTTTTCTGCAGGAGAGGAGGTGCTTACAAGAGCCAAGTCCTTTTTCTTTGCTGCCACTAAGAAACAAATCAGCTATACTTCTGCAGAGTGCCATCAGTAGCCTCTTGCTACTAACAAAACGTAAATATTTGAGTTCGTAGCAGTATGCTCTAAACACCTCAACAACTGTCTACTTCATCTAACAGCAACAGTGAAACAACTTCATAGCTCTTCATTTTAGGCACTTCAACACTGCTATTTCTTTTGGAAAAATCTATAATGCAAGTAAGGCTTAGGCAAGGAAAGTATATTTAGGACTAATGAGCAGCTGCCTTTATATAATTCTGGATTCAGCATGCACATATTTGCTTCATCTGTTCAACCCAATGTATACTAGCAGTAAACTGAGGCAAATACAAGCGATTAAGTGCCATACTATGATATGGATCTACATAAAGCATTTTAATTTATCTATGTATAGGAAACAAAACCCTGTTTAAATGCCTCCTCTTAGAAACTACTGCTCTCTTGAAATCTTGAGATGGCAAATTTTCACCTCTTTCACAAGGGCCTGCAAAACATAGAGCACTCTTGTCCTGCAGGAGTGCTTTCTTTGCTGAAGTATCAGCCCTGAATGACAAGGGCATGCAAACATTCACAGTAACTTTATTTCCATTTCTCACACTTGCGATGTGGCCAATATTTGTTGACAGATAAGTCTTCCTGGCATGCACTGCTTCCTATAGGAGTACAATGTATACAATTTATTTAGCAGTTATTACCACACTGGAAACCCACTGTTGTAGCCCTAACACTAACCCCCTGAAACATCACAGGACAACGTGGCAAGTTAAGTGACATTAATTTCCACTGTACTTGTTTGCATACTAGCCTTTCCCACAAACTGTAGAAGTTATTTACAGAAAAGCTGCACAGTAGGAGAACTCCAGCTGCACTTGTGTTTACGAGCAGCTCAAATAGAAATGCAGTTGGTGTGACTTCTGCTCCTATCCTGTTACTTTAGCCATTCTGCTTTCATTTGCAGTCCTTATTTCCAACCGTGCCATAATGCATTAAATACCTAAAGCCACAGTCACTTCATACTACCCTCACAATCCTCATTCAGATTTTCTGGCACACATGAAGTCTTGATTTAGAAGAGGAGGTCGCATCTTTCCATACTTTGCAAGACAGCCCCTTGGCACAGTCACATCGTTGGAAAATCTCCAGCCCATGGGCCCCTTTCTTGCGCTGTTTGGTGCACACCTCCCCCTGATGCAACACAGGCTTGCAAATTTTGGTCCAGAAATGTCGAGCACAGCAGTGTCCCTCAATACAGTCTGATGACCGTAGACAGGGATCGCCTTCATGTCCTAAAAAGAAAAACCAAACTATTTTACCTCATGGGAAAACATGAAAGCACAGATTCAGTGCAGACTGATGCAAACGAAGCTCAGAAATAGGAGAGATTATATTTCCATCTGTGGCTATTTGAAGGATGCATACACAAGAGAAGATATAAATTAGGAAGATTCAATGGGGTAATTAATGGGACATGCCATGAGGCTTAATAAGGAGAAATTCATCTACAGGATTGTAAGCAGAATTACAAGTGCTTAATTACATGACTGCTAATATAGGAGGATGTGCGCAATTTTGCACAACTGAAAACATTTTTTGGCCACCTCTGACTTTGTGTCAATGAAAAAGAAAGCAGATGCTATTTCAAACACAGGAACTGTTGGTTGATCTTACATCACTTTTTGAGTCATATTGTGAATTCTCATGATAGACATCCTCTCCCTGTGAAATTATGGCCTATTTCTGGTTTGCATTTCTGTATCTTAACAGCAACATGATTCATAACACAAAGGAACAAACTAAACACAGTTTACAGCAAATGTGACCTTACCTTTTATGTGTGACAGCTTGGAGCGTGGCCTTCCTAGGTTTTGCCATCCCAAATCCTTGCTAGCATAATGACCATTCTTCTTATTGCGTGGCCCTTCTAGAGCAGGGATGTGAGGGGTAAGGATGCTTTCAGTTACTGGTATGCAAATACCTGCAATGAAAACAGTCAGTCAAGGATTTGAACAAGAGGAAAAGCTACAGACACGTATACATAGACTATGATCAGGACCAGGACCATGAAAGTGCTGGGGCTTGGCCTTAGTGACAACCCGGATATAACGATTCCTCTGTCGCTGACCCCCAGAACCCAACTTCACCACAGCTCTGCATCACTCACTGCCAGACAGTCTCGCTGTCACTCTGGCTTTATGGTCTGAACACAGGAAGAATTATTCTCTCTCCGGTCTCCAGGGAAGGGATGGGAATATAAACAGTATGGTTGTAACCACTCCCAGGGAGAATAGATCGATGACTGATTAAGTCTCTTTTGCTTGGGTTCTGCACAGTCTTCTAGCGAATCAAACCATATTGAATGAAGTGCTGTGATTTCAGTCAGCAGCAGCATTTTTGAGCTTCCCCATCCCAAAACAGGAAAAGGTCCGGTAGTACACAAGTCTTAAATATATAAATATTAGTAAACTAAATGGAATAGAACAAAAAAGAAAATAAAGTTTTCTAGGTTTAGAAAAAAGAAGCTCAGTCACCCAGGAAAAAAATACTGTTGCTCGGAACACTCAGAGAAACAGATGCTATCAAAATGCTGATTTTAAGGAGGAAAACAAAGAAATGCCTGTTGTACCATTGTTGCAGCGGTTCCCAGGGCAGCACATGCCATCTCTGTGGCAACGCTTCTTCTTCCTCCGGCACATCATGCATGCAGAAGTTGCTTGATGAGGACTGTGACAGTATCTCCCAACTTCGCATTCCTTATCATTGGTACAAGGATAGGCCTGGTGGGTAAAATAAAGGTTTACAATGAAGCACTCCTTTGAACAAGGCATGTATGCAGCCTATTTAAAAACAAAACAACCAAAAAAAAGCATCAAAACCCCAAACAAAGAAACCAATGGTTGGGATACCATTCACTGGGGCCAGGGGATGCAGGTTGCAATGCTTCACTGCAGCCATATAGCGGTCTTTAAGCTCATGCTGCTAGTGAAGATGTATCTGGTTAAAGAATCAGGGAAATAGAACCAGTTCCCTCTTGGTTTCATCTTTTCTTGCCTCAAATATATGTTGGCATCATATTTTTGTGGGTTCAGGCCTCTGTTTCATAGGCAAGAGCTTAGATCTCCAAAGTGAAGTATAAGCAGAGTCAGAAAACTCCTCTCAGTGAGTAAAAACCCTGAAACACCCCTCCAGTATGCAACAATTTAAACTCTGAGAAGGTATTTTCCTCTGATAGTTGTCAAGCATACTGATGGATAACAGGTTCTCTGTTCTCATTGTGAGCATCTACACCACATTGGTACAAGGTCCTTTGTAATTACACCAGTCCCCACTGACTTACACCTGTTGGACTCCTTGGAAGTGAACAAACATTACTGGTCAGCATTTCACTTAGATAACCTTTACGTCATTTATGGGCTTAGTATACTCGTTAAACTTGTCACCTGCTAAACAACACCCTATGGTATGCAGCATGAAATATATTATAAACTGTCTTGCACATATAATTCCCTATAAGCAAAGGCACACATACAATTCTCTTACATTCATCAAAACCAGCATTACCTTACATGAAAACTGACTCTTAAAAAAAGGGTGTGAAAGCACTGTATTGTCCCATAAAGAAAGAAAAGTTTATTCCTACAAAAGGAAAAGACGTGATGCTTTATGGAGACAAAACAACACACTGCCACATTCCAGGATAGTTTCCACTGACTCCCACACAGCTATAACTATGCTCTCTGTCTGCATCTAATTTTACTGCCTATTAAATTAATCATAGATCTTTTTCATTCCTCAAAATTATACTTGAGGAATTTGTTTAGATAAAAAGATGAGAATAAATTTGGGCACTTTCTGGAAAATCATGTTTATACTTCCTCAACTAATTTTCTCTGTCATTTTAAAATGAAAAGTATTGCTTTTACTGTTTTCAAAGTGACTCTTGCAATTATTTACCGCAAACAAAATGCTCAATGGATTAATTTTCCATGCAGGCTGATTAGGTTTCTAATAACATTTTAAATCAGGGCTTGATTATATTGTTCTCAGAAAAGACAAAGTTGGAGGCCATTGAGAATTTGCTCTGAAAATTGTTCTTTTAGATAGAGTACTTCTTGTTTCTCTATCTTTCTGCTGTTCTTTTGAGATTCAAAGAAACAAGTGGTCTTATGAAAAAACCACAAGCAAGTTTCTCTAGTCCATTAGTGAGAGGCAGAATCATGCCATTTCCCATGTGATTTCATTAGTTTTCTTTGTCAAAATTTACTTTACAGTACCAAAGCTGCTGGCTGGGTATTTCTCCCAAGTGCTGCTGCCCACTACTTCTGCCCTCTGAATATACATCTTTGAAGAATAAGTTCAGAGTGCAGCTGTCTGGAGTAACCTGATGTGTGTGCAAGTTTTTCTCCCTTAAGAATAAACATTTCCTCTTGAGTTCATCCTCGGGAGGATGAGCATCAAAGAAGGCCAGATCTTTTAGCTAGGAGCAGCAATAAGAGAAAAATGCAAGCACTCACCCGTTTGCTACTCTTAAGGTATAAATGGACTCTACTGATTTCAGCAAGGCAGAACAAAAGGGCTCTCCCCTCAATCTCATCACTACTTTCCCTCATTTTTCCAGAAAGAAATCATGAACACAGACTTAGAATTTATAATACAGTTACCTTAAAAGTAAGGCTTCCCTATCTTGGAGGAGAACTTACTAAACTAAGGATCTTCCAATGCAGAAAAGCAATTTTATACAGACCTGTGCATGGTTATACTGAGTTTAGAAAATACTAACACTGCTAGCTGGGGGAAATATAAATAAAAAACAGATGGACTAGCTAAAACCTGGAGATGAAGGCATTTTAGACCCTTGTCTGTCATCAGGTCCTTCATAACCGCATCTTTTTTCCAATATGGGCATGTGGTATACACCTGCATCTTGTCAGCAAGAAGCCTACTTGCAGTTTTCTTCTGGTTCCTAAAATAGCTTTTAAAAAAATAAATAATTAAAAAAACACACACACACAAAAAACACCCACCAAAAAAAAAACAAACCCCAAACAAAAAACCAAACAAAAAACCAACTAAATAGTTGCCTGACCCTGAATGGTGCTTATGAATACTCTCACATACCATATCTAGAGGCTGGTTTACTTTTAGCTAGTAGGCTGAGTGCCCGGGAAACGATATTTATAATATGCATCTAACTCTCAGCTCTGTCTCAGAATGGTAAAGGTAACAGAAGTCTATTTTGATGTTAAAAATTACCAAGGGAAGTGCTGTAACTCTGCCTTTAGTGCCACTCTAAAGTCCCATCCTAAAGAAAGATGAACTTTTGAAATTAAAAAGCCAAAACATTGACCTACCTAAGGCAAATTACAGCAGTACATCAAAAATAATTTTGTGTTACATGTAGCTCAGCTAACAACTGGCAAGTCTATTCAAAACCCCAAAAGACCAGCTGCCAGCCAGCTATATGAAAAACCCTCTTGCAAATGCCTGATACCATCAACTGCCTTGATCTTTCTTCCAAAACCACCATCCATTTGATAGCCTAGCTATCAATCACAGGGAACTTGAAACAAAAATGACCACATAGCCTTGTGTCTGTCTCCTAGTCACTACACATTTACTGAAATAACTCCTGCTCCCAGCAAAATAATTTCTGTCACTGCACTGCATTCAGTATTAAACCACAAAAATAAAAATAATATAGTGTGTACTTAGCCTTGGATAACAGGGGGGTAAATGTGTTCATAACTATCTCGTTGGCAGTAGCTGAGACAATCTAGGCATAAATAAGTATATATATTTTTAAAATACAGGGTAAAGAAAACTTACTTGTAAAAACATACATGCAAACAACTGTCTATGTGTGAGTCAAGTGCAGTCAAAATCTCCTGCACCCCAATGCCTTACAGTGTCTTACATTTAGAGAATCGCAGAGAACATTTCCTATATACAATGCAAAGACACAGATCAGTCCCAGATGGAACAGGAAAAAGCAAGCTGTAAACCAGCTCCACTTCCCCAACAATGATAACTAATTCTACAAGACACATCATCCCTTCACATTCTTTAGCTATACATATCATTTTCTGGTTGTAAATCTCTATCCACTAAACGCAGCTTTGATATCATGGGAAACCAGATGAAACTGAGATAAAATATGTAGCACTCCCTGAAGCTGCATTTAAACAATCTTATTTAATTTTTCTTTGCCCAGATTACAGGCAATCAAGTCACCCATAGCGTGACATAAATTAGATTCGCCTGTGATAATGAGTCATATTTTCAGAATGTGTTGTCTGATTAAGAGCATTGTTTGCTGAGATGTTCTTTCCTCAGTCATTCCAATTATTTCTGTATCCTTGTATAAAATATACTGTTGAATGTGTGTCCAAAAATGTGCAGCAAAGATCTACTGGGGGTTTTCTGCAGAGTTGAAGGGTTCAGGCTAGATATTTAAATGGGTGCTGCTTATTCTGTGCCAAGATGTCTCCTACATCAGTCCACCAACCTTTGCCAGCCATGTCATAGCAACACGTAAGTGTTAAACTTTTCTTTTTGAGAGAGAGAATATTGCATCTACATTCCTATCCTTCCAGAATTTCTGTTCAAAAAGGTTTCTGCCAAAGTGGATGACTGACAGAAGAACTAGAGAAAAATCATGCATATGAAGGAGGAGAAAAGTTAGGCATTTTTACAGCTAAAGAAGTCCATCCAGGTTATTGAGGCTCCTCTTTTTGCATTAACTTCACAGTGAGGCTGAGGAAGGGACTATCTAACTTCTGTGATTAAGTGGCTAGCACCATTCCCTTGATTTCAGGAGTGTGCAGGAGTGAGGTTTATTCTACCTTTGCCTTGCACTTTTGGCACAAGAAATCTAACTTAGCACCTTTTCTCACTTCAATGAGGTTTTCTTTATATTTGTTCTGGAGTCATTTGCTACACCGCATATTTTATATGCTCATCCTGAACCACAGAGTTTCACTGCAAGCTGAAGCAATACTAAGTGGTAGGACCGTTGCGCTATGGAGTCAGTCAGTCTGAGTCTTTCTGTCTGGTGCTATAAAACGTAATGGAGAAGCACTGTGGGGGGACAGTAAGACAGACACTATAATGTGCTGAAGTGTGAGTGAGTAGACTGATGGCAGACACACTTTATTGAGCTTTGGGAGATAATGGCTTGAATTTCAGTATGGCCTTCAGCAAATTTTTGAAGACAATATTCCCGGCTAGTGTCTTAGTCACCAGGCTCTCATTTGCTCATATTATGATGTGTCATTTGTCTTTATGCTGAACCTACTCCACTCGGTACTAGCTAACTATGTCAGAGAAAGGCAGGAAGAGTCACTGGCATTTTTACCTAGGCTGTCATCACTTATCCAACACAAGCAGTCCTAGACACTGCTGGCTTCAGACCCACCTTCAATGCTGAGAAGACCTCTTCCTAAACAAGTGATTTGGTGGACAGATATCAGTAGTGAGTCCCCAGAAGTAGTTTACTTATTTTTATTTAAACACATCATAAAGTCCAAGTGAGGAGTTTGGTCTGGCAGCAGATCGTGGCTACTCGCAGAAGAACAGCATGGAGGTTATTCATTACCTTTTCACTGTGTTTTGTGACCTGTACTCCAAAAGAGAACTAAGGTTGTATGTACCACATAAATGACAATATCACTGCAGTTACTGTACTGGACACCCAGCTAGCTTCTGTCTCATACAATCATCCCCTGATGGTACTGGGGGCTGACCTGAAGAACAGGAGAAAAGTCACAGCCAGTTGTACAGCCACAAAGCAATCCTTTACCACTGTCTCTCACCTTGCAGAGGCAGTAGCTATTGCAAAGGTGAAACAAGTGGCTCAAAACACATACATTAATCCAGGAACGGTCTTGCTTCCTGGCTACCAGTGTGTTAGAAATAAAATTTAAATTACTGCTCACAGTCTTGTACATACAGAATCCCTAGTTATTAATAACTTATGCAAATACCTGTGCCACTAGGTTATGCTATCACATCCAGAAAAAATATCTTTCTCTACCGTCAAAAGACTTCTCTTTTATATCACACCTACATGATCTTTTATATTCACACCACACTTGTGAGACACCTTACCACAAATGAATTGGTACTGCAACTGTATTTATTACTCACTTGTTACTTAAGCAAAATAGTTATTCTGCTTCAAGTAATTATTCTTTTATAAATTTTAACATAATGACTGTAAAGGAGATGGAAGCTTACCTCTCCATAGCCAGGTGCTAACTAGATGATCAAAGCTGGCCTGAACAATAGGCAAGAGGACAGAGTTTCCACTGTCCACATAAGATAGGAACAGCAGAGCTTGTTTGCCCTTTAGTCTAGGGACTTTGCATGTTGCTTAATATTCCACAGCCATCAGGCATGATGAAGCAACCAACTGGCCCACTCATGGTGAGAACCTCTCCTTTCTGTCCTGCTTTGGACAGGACGGAACTGTCTTTCTGAGCAAGGACTCAGTCCCCATAGAGCAAACATATGAAATAGCCACAGGGGTGCCAGGTCTGCTTTTGCTTTTCTCTCTCTCTGAAGAATTAGTTAATCCAAAGTAAAAGCATGCCAATAAAATAGGAAATGGAAACATATGCTTTAACCAAATAGCCTGCTGTCGAGACTAATTACAACAAACACAAGTCATTCTTTGGCTCCTCATTTGGGCCCAATTCTGTGCTGGGATCTCAAATCTGTTTTGGCTTTTATCATATCAACATTGGTGGGACAATTGCGTGCAACACGTGACCTGTAGAGATAGATGAATATATCGCATGTGGGATTTGTCCCACTTGCCTCTTTGGAGATAAAATGAAAATCCTCTCTATGGAAGTCAAGGAGAAGACCTAACACCACCTCAAAGGATACAAATCTTTGTAACAGTGGAAATAAGAGCTCTTCATTCAGAATCACAATAAATGCGATAAAGCAAAACCCAGAGGGGAAATGAAAGGTTTTTAACAAATGAACAAGCAAACCAAACTCTCAACAATTTGTGGTTGTCTTTCATTCTGTGAGGCAATCAAGCTACTTTCTAATAGCTTTTAAAGTGTGTTCAGACAAATCCATATCTAACTGACAAACTTCAGCCTAGCTTTCTGCAGGTACACTGAGTTGTGGATTGGAAATTACTGTCCTTTACTACTATTTTGTTTTTAATCCCAAATGAGAAAAGAGTTTATCAGCAGCCATCTGGAGCAATGCAGTTTTCCCACAGCACTGCTGATGTTGCTTTTTTCTATTCTTAGCTCAACACAAGCATGGATGATAGCAAGGGATCTCACTGTGCACAAGCAGAAAGCCATGGTTAATTTATCCCAGGGAGGAAATCATGCTGTGCTCTCAGACAGCTCCAGACATGGATCCTGTCTCAGACTGATCTCACCAGAAACTCTCAACTCTCAGTGACTGCTGTGGCACAGACCATTCCTGAAAGCAAAACTCACAGTAGTTGCAATGAAACAGATTTACTCCCTTCAGTTGCAATAACAAGTTTAACCATTCAATTTTTCTCACTGAACCTCCTCCTTCTTAAAATAATACATCTCTGACCCACTTCTTTGTCAGACCCAGAGAGAAAAGCACCATCTCCTGCCTCTAGATTAAGCACATTTACTTTCTTCTAGCAATAACTTCTCTTTAACTATTCAACTTCAAACAGTTCTGTTCATGAGGTCTGATTCACAGAGTGCTACATCACAGATACAAATACTGCAGCCTCCAAAGATCATTCTTTCAAACTGTGTGGCTAATGGCCCCAGAAGCCTGCATTATTAATACAATAAATATCTGTATTTCAAAGTAATACTCAATCCACTGCTAGACCACCAGGGGATGAGCATTTCTAACACATGCAGTAGTTCAGCTCTCATGATTTGCTACAGCCAAAAAACCCCCAGATCTTAACAACCAAAAAACAAGCTTCATTGAGGTCCCTCTGAACCAACAAGGTGACAGGACTCATGTGGGTCCTGACTCTGCCTTTCCTTGTCCTAGCAAAAATGCCGTGGAGAAGAACTTCCTGTCGTTCAAGCAGTAGGCAGTTGAGCCGAGAGCTGTGCTTATCGGGAGCACATAACTGCACCTGGCAGAGACAGACACCTTAAACACAGGAGCTGTGTTGCCCTGTTGTGCCAGCCAGCATGGTGCCTCTTCAGAGCAGACAGAAAACTTCCAAAGACTTTTCCTGTATGAAATCTCACTCACACTGTGACCCTATGTGATCTCCTGATACATGTGGTACGTTTCAATGAGCATTTTAGGTCTGGAGCAGAACCTCTTATTCAATAGCTTAGAATTCAATCCCTTTTCTTACAGAGCTACCTGTATTTTGTATCCTACTGGGGGTGGTAGTGTCTATTTAAAGCTGACCTTGGTTTTCAGGAAGGCATAGAGAAGATAATCTGAAAGACTGCAAATGATCAGTTAAGTTCTTGGATAGACAGTATTATCTGAACAAGATTTGCCTTAATTTAGTGCATTTTACATGCATTATGGAAGTATAAATTCAAAGGTTGAAGGCACTTAAAGAAATTCACTTCACAAGTTAATTCAACTTAATTCACCTTCAATTCTTCATCTAGGTAAAAACCTGAAATGAATTATATTTCCAAATGACTTTAAGGACAGCATACTATGCCCAAAATATGCACAGATACATGTTGTTTATACCAGAGAATAACATAAAACTACCACCAGGGCACAGCATATACACTGTAGTCTCCAAGACAACATATCTATCGGTCTTCCTGTTCTATCACACCTTTAAGGCAAACTATTAACCTTACGTCCATCTTGGTGTCACTCTGCTGAATCCTGCCGTTTCAAAGGAAGGATACTGTTTCCTACCCCACACACAGTGTGCATACATAAGCGCTGAAGTTTTCCTCCCTGCCTTTATCACGACCATAGGATTACATGGCAGCGCTTCCTTCTCAACATTTGGAAAGACCATGAGCCTCCTATGCTGCTTGATTATGAAGGAGACTTCCTGCTCCATAGAAATGGTACCTCACAGAATACGTGATTAAAGAAGGTTCAAAAGTTTGGGGGTCAGTTTGAACCCAAACTTTATTGAGTTTGTCTCAATGTGTATGATTCATATTGTCTAGTGAGCTACTAGCAGCAGCATTAAAGCAGAGATTATCAAAACAATGTTAGGTAATCTTTAAAGTCAACAACTAAATCAATATAACAGGAAGCCTCTAGGTCTTCATTTTACATCATTTTCAAATGCATCACCAATGACTGCTCAAAGAATAAAGGTTTGTTTACATGCACTTTGTTCTGTGTCCAGCCTTTTCAGCAGACTTTTATCTCTGCCTTTTCCCCACCCCCTTTCTGATGGTTTTGCTTTTTAGTTTTGTCTCTAATTAGCTATTTATCATCTGTTCCAGAGTGAGGTTCTTCTGGCTTTTTGATCAACATGCTTACTGCGATGGATGAACAGTGGGTTGCCAAAACCGGTTTTCCCTCTGGATCTATTAACTCTAGAAGTATGGTGGTTTTATTAATCAAAGAATACTATCCAGATGGAAACAGCTAGCAGATCCTATGGCTCACAAAACACCAAGCATTAAACCATCGGTAGATACTCAGATATTGTAGTTGAGAGTAGAATAACACTGCTGGGAACTGGCAGTATGTTACTGTTTAACACCTGGGTCTGAACATCCCCACATCATGACTCGCTTTCAAGGTGGAGCTTTTATTGGGAGCCATCTCTGGAGGCGTGTATTCACAGCAAAAAAAAAAATGAGATGACAGCTTTACCTTCTGTAATGTAGCTACTAAGGAAGTAAACTTCCTTTGCTTTTAAATGTTCACAAAATCTAGAAAAGGCAAGGGGGAAAACCTTGTCTTATTGAAGTCAGTGCAAAAACTCCGTTTGTCTGCTACAGTGCCTGGAGAGAGAGTGCTCCCAGGTTATAAACATTTGTGCAGCATCTGCAGTCCTTATCTTGGAAATGATTCTTAGGTATTTCTTACAGAATACACTTTGTATTGCAGAATACAAAGTATTTAAGACACCAGTTTTCAAAGTGCAGTTTCTCTGGCCCTCATATTTAAAAGGACAGCCTTGTAAACATGAGTTTGAGTCAGCTGGAGGGACAGCCAGATGCCGTATGTCTGAGAAGGATGAACCGCAGTCTCCACCTCAGCAGACTGCTGACTGCAATCTAACATTGTTACTGAATGTCAGCATTATTGTTCGCCTCCCTGGTGGTCATTTATGTGAGAACACCTGGCTCATATGCCTCTTTCAATCCCCAGTTCTTTCTCTATGCGTCAGAAACCACCACTGTCATCTGATATTCAAAACTCCTTCCCTGTTTTCCTGCTCTACTTCTGCAACACTATGGCTGTGACTGCTCCATTGCAAGGGGAAGTGAGGGACCAAGTCTTTTAAACACTGAAGCACCTACAGAGAATTGAAATCAGACATCAGAAATCAGCCAGCCGAGCTTTAATATCAGAGCAAACAAATGCCAGGGCACCTGCACCAGCTCTCACTCTCACACACCACAATTTATAGAAGTTCATGTATTTTAAGGACAGGGAGAAATGGGGCCAGGAGGAGGAAATTATTAAAAAAAAAAAGAAATAAAAAAGGGGTGTATGTATGTGTGATATTTATTCAGTTCATTGGTCTGCATGAGACTGAGAAACAGGTCGAGTCAATAATGCAACTTGGGGCTTTCCCCTTCATAACAGGAAGAATTACAATATGAGAGTGTGGCTCCTCTTCCTGGCTCATTCTAGAGACAGTTATGCTTGTATGAGGAGCCAGCAGCGCTCATGCAGTGGGGCTACCTGCAAAAGAGCAGCTGTCCCGGGAAAGTGCTTGGTCACAGGCCCCTGAGGGCACAAGCAACCTCTGTGAAGTGGTTAGACTCATACCGTTGTTCAGCAGACTCCTTGGTAAGGGTATAAGGAAAAACTATAATACTAGGCTATTGAGGCAAATTATCACACTTTACACAGAGGAGGCTAAAGATGGCAGAAAAGGAAAGGATCGTAACAGCATCATTAAAAAAATAATTGTACTCTTATTATACAATTAAGTTAGATTTGTGGGGAAATCTACCAACTTCAGCCTGCGGTTAATAACGTAGCAATCAAAGTTTCAACACTGGTTATCCTTTTTTCACTTTCCTTTTAAAATGCTCCTGGTTAATTTTGCACAAACAAGCAAACAGGAACAACACAGCAAGGCAAGAATAACTTGTGAGTAAAACCAGATGAACACTAACATATTTACATAGTGTAATGACTTCACTATTAATTCAAACAAACCCAGGCCCCAATTCTCAGAAGAGAGAGCTCAGCACATGCAGTCCAGGAGGCAAGAACAGGGTGGCTTCAGACTGCTTTTGTGTCTGCAGCCCCTGAGTAGTAGGAACTGCTCTTAGTTTCACTCTGCGATAGTCACCGAGGGACTATGTTTCATTCCAGACGCTGTGCTCTGACTACACCCTCTTCTGTATCTTATGGGGCCCTTTCCATTTTCAAGCAAGACTTCCTTCAGCACTAGGGACCATAACACAGAGGAGACTGGACAATAGGATTTCAAAAAATATCTAATTCATAGAAAAAAAAAAAATAATGTCCTATAAATGAGAGGAAAAAAGAGGAAAAAAATCCAGACTCAGGTCCACTACCTACAGGGAGCTGTTCATTCCCAATAAAGGTACCTTCCAGAGGAAAAAAAAAAAAAAAACAGGAAAAAAAAAAACAAAAACCAGGAATAATCCCATGCAATTTCTGAATCAAGCCAAAACGGACATTCTCTTATTCTAGTTGTTGGCAGCACACAATTACCTAAGATTCTGGCATTTAACACTGAATTAACTATAAATCTGTTCTCCACCCTCAAAATAAGCTGTTCTGCAGCTGAGACTAGTATTTATCCTCTTCCCTGCTACGTTTTATTGCATCTACTGAACTTATGTTTTCAAGCACTCTCTTCTTGTCTGAAAATAATATTCTTTATGTGGAGTTACGGAATCTCTTCTTTGTTCCTCGATGTCTTGGATGTTGATCAACAAAAAGTCATTAAAAAGTTTAATCCTCTATGCTTGGCACTACATCAGACTGAGAGCAGTTCTTTGTAACAGCCTTTGGAATAAATATCCATTAAGGATTTTTTTTTCCTTATACTGGTCACCCACACTTTATAGTGGGTGGCCCTTTCGTTTATACCATTACTGTATTTCCACTTCTAAAGCTAAGCCAGATGCAGCAACCTGATACTACTTTTTAGTTCACGCAACTTTATTGTAATGAAAACTTCCGTGTGTATCTGATACTTGTTAGGACAGCCAAAGAAACAGGAACCATGGTAATATTGCACCACCTTCTTGACAACTTTTCTTCTGCATGATTTGGATTCTCCAGGGTACTGCATGCTTCGTTAGCAAGCATTTTTCACATTTAGATGCCCCAGAGTGCAAACAGAGTCAACCCATGTCTGAACTTCTCTTATTGGCATTATTTGCATTATAACCATGCCCAGAGGCAGTGTCTAAGTGCTATGCTTTCTTATAGTTCTACATGATCAGTTCTTTAACTGCTAGACAGTCTACATAAGCAAGACCAAACAAGGGCAGAAAAGATTTTCTAAGGGTTTTGGTTGGTTGGGGTTTTTTGTTTGTTTGTTTTTTTAAACAGATGGACCCGAGATAGTTGAGATTAAATGGCTTGACTATGCCAGGGCCACATAAGAAGTCCACAGTACGCAAGTGATCTTTCATCAATCCTCATCCATTTAACTGTATGATTCTTTCCTTTTTCTCAACTTGTACCATTTTGTTCAGATATGCTAGAGTCTTTAACAGCTATCTCCTTTATCAAGGATACAGACATAAATCAAGATGGCCACATTTACCAGCCAAGCATGAAATACCATAGTCTTACTTTTCAGTGATACCCATGGAAGCATATGTTACATAAATAGCTTGATTGCCTAAAGCATTGTGAAATTACTCAGATTATTTAATAACTGCCAAACATTTCTTAGAACATGGATATACGCAGAGCTCTCCTCAAACTCCATGTTGAAACTGACCATCCCTATGTGATTATGGCAAAGGAAGATTTCCTTCCTTATGTCTTTGCTAGAGTGTTTGCTGGAAGATATAAAGGAGCAGATGTAATTCAGTGTTTTCCCTGTACTTTACATGCCACTCCAAAAAAAAAGATAAAAATAATTTAATTAGGCAAATGGAAATATTTATAACTAAGTCTTGGGTAGTTCAACTTGCAGCAGTGGAATTAATCAAATGCCTGATGTTAATTGTATGTTTATGCTTGTCATTTGTAACAGTTTACTGTACACAAAGCATGATTCACCTCTCAAACAGATTATTTTCCTAGTTACATCATAAGGAGGCAGAAAAGCAGACTAGACTGACATGAAAGTACTTTGTCACAGAAAAGTAATGAAGTAACATTAGGTGGCTTTCCTCAGTCATGAGAAGGGTATTGTATTTCCCAAGTCAATCAACTCTGTTTCATTCTTCTGTTCTTCTGGTTCTCCAGGAGACAGGAGTGTACGGAATACTTTCACACTTAAAATAACTGAGGCAATACATTTCCACAGCAAGGTGCCCTTTGCACTGTCTTTAGCACTGTGGTCTGATGAACACTCAAGCTCAAGGATTTCTCTTCACCTGCGCTGAACCATCAGTTGCATTAGTGGTAGTTACACACCTACTCTGCTGAAAGTGCTGCAAAATCCACTAGGAAGCTCTTTGCATATCCAAGTGTCTAAATTCACCTGAGTGTTTGCATATTCTGTGAAAACACATGGAAAAAAAGTGAGAAAGGCACCCTTTCTCACAGACCACTCAGTTCCAAAATAGGCACAATTCCCATTGGCCTCAGAAGTTTCTCTCAAGTATGAAAATTGGTCCATAAAATAACAAAGTATCACTGATAAAAAATTAGAGTGCATTTTCTGTGAAACCCATTCAAAGGATCGTATGGGACTGGTACTTTGCCTAAGAAGAGGATGCCTCCAAACTGAGGCACTGGGACGCAGTCTCACAGCTACTTGCTGTATCATTAATTCAGGAATTTAGCTTCCTGGGAGTCATGCAAAATCATCACCAGAGGGACTAAACATCAGGGTTTGCCATAATTTCCTAACCCAATCTCTTGCTGGCCTTCCTGCACACATAAGAAAGGAAGGGAGGAGAGAGTACAAGACCTCTGTAGTTCTTTGCTGCTACAACTTTGCATTTTGATCCCTGTCCAGATGAATATGAATAGAAATGTTCCTCTCTGGAAATACTGAAATGCCATTTTCATTCCTAATCCTTTTCCCTGGTATCAGTAGGACAGAAGCCATCAGCTTCTCTGCAGCCTGCTTTAGAGGTGCCCACATGCCCAGTGTGGATGAAAGGGCTAAAGGAAGGAGGAATGACTCCCTCCACTCTCAATGCCTGCAAGGGGAGGAAGAGCTGCTACAGAGTCCCAGTTCCCTGCTGTGGGAAGCTGCTGCTGTGAACACTCCCATAAAGCCCTCTCTGAAGCCTGGGCTCTCTGAGGCCATGATAGAGTTAGGCTGTCAAAAAATTAACTTTTATTTTTTTTGTACATAGGTATGGTGCATAGCAAACACTGGCTTTATTCCTGAAAACTCTTACTTTGTCACTTTGATGCACTGTTCTGGTTTTAATTAACATTTAAATGTGACAGTTCAGGACTTGGCCCAAAGGCAAGACAGTGCCCTGCCTTAGAGGGTTAACAATTAGGATATATATTGTAGAGAGGTAAGCTTTTTCACTAAAGGAAGAACATGCATTTCCATCAGTATAATTAAAATAATCAGTCAAAATTCTTAGTGCGAGGTTGTCAGGCTATCTTGAGCAGCAACAACAGGGTATATGAAATAGTACTTAGCTTAAGTTTTAGGTAGCATGTAGTGTACTTAAAAAGATTTAGTCTAAGTACCTTTTTTCAGGTTTGTTCAATAGAAAAGATTTTTTTTCCCCTCAGTTAAACCAATGCAATCAGCTGAAGCCTAAAGGTTGAATGTGTAAAAGAGCATTGGGATCACCGATATCAGTATAAACACTGAGAGAAGTCCCAGTAAGCCGTATCATACAAGTACTGCTCATCAGCTAGGCCTCTGTATACTTCATACGATTAATAATATTACTTGAATATGTAAATACAACATTGCTACTTTGAAATTTTTCTAGAACATTCTAAAAGAACATAATCACTCTGCTCCAAAACATCCCTCTCCAAATCTTTTGTCATTTTTCATCATGTGTTAACAAGATTTACATTGACCATGAGATCTGGAAAAATAAAGTAAGAAGCACATGCTAATGCAGTTAGTCCGTTTTTCTTCAAAGAGAGGACAAGGTGGGTCTAACACATACACCTCTGCAATCACTGACCTCACCATTTCTCTACTGCATTTTTAAATGCTCATTATAAAACTCAGTGAAGGGAAATTGAAGGCACTGACAAATAGCATTAGGAGCAGCTCACCAATCTGTCACACCAGGAAAAATCCATCTGTTTGTAGAGTGATGGCCAGTAGGGAGTGCGTGCTAGGAGCAAAATACAAATGCCTGGATCCTCCCCAGCACCTCTTCCAGCTGTTTATACAAACCCTTGCCGACCTTCTTTTCTCATTTCTTTCCAGTGTCAGCTTCTTTTTACTCATGGCTAAGCCACAGTTGTTTACCATAGACCAAAAAATTCAATTATCTTACAGACTTCAAGTCAAAGTACATCTGGTTTGGAAATGAGAGTCTGTCTTAGGCCCGCCTTTCATGTAAATACACACACCCACCTAAATGGAGGAACGCCTGCATGTTACAGATTTGCTGAGGAACGTGCAGTAGTACCCTTATCATTCCTATCGGGTATAACTCAAGAAAAAATTCTGAAAGTTCAAAAGGAAAGCAACAAACTGTTGTTTTAATGAGACTCCATTAGGCAGAACTCTATTCATGAATCTTACGGATCACTGTTTTCATTAGCAAACTACATGAGTAACAGCAAAGCTATTTGTACAGCGCTCATTGCTTGGGTTCAGGCTCCTGCTCTGCCAGAGTGCTGTCTTTAAGATGTTCAATCCAGCACTGCTGTTGTCTCCTCTGTAAGAAGAACTAAAAAACTGACACAAATGAAGGGAAATTTTATGGCTGGCCAACAAAGGATCTTTCTCAGCCAAAATCAGGACAAAGGTTTTCATTTATTTAGGAAATTAAAAGGCTGAAAAGGCATGATCTTGCAATCTCTCCCTAATGTGAGTAGTCCTCGCCGTGATACATAATCCCACGGTTTCACTAGGCTTCACAGTAGATTTTTCTCATTAAAGACTAAGCACATGAGTAAAGATTTGAAGAGCAGGTCATCAATACTTTACTTGCATAAAAATATTATGAAATGCAAATTATACATTAGCTGGAGGCATTTGCTTTGAGTTATTTTAGACCAACTTGGCCAAGCTCTTAAAAAGAGGCATGCAAACAGTCTGGCTTGTTCACAGAAAAGCTAAGACTGTGTATCAATTTTTCTGAAATACTACCTCCACTCACCTACAGATGTACAGAGTAATGTCATGGTCTGACAATATCCTCAAAAATCCATTTTGTACATCTGAAATTAAATTCTTTTGAAATTTAAATAATCTTGTTTTGTAGACAAACCAAGACTATAAATATTTAAGTCATTAGACATATTTGCAAATCTAAAAATATGTTAAAAACCATTACTGCATTCAGAAAATAGCAGCTGTAGAGTACTCCATAAATCTACTTTTTCTGCTTCCTCTAAACAAAAGCTGTTCCAGTTTCAGAGTTAAGACTCCAGTTCACTACTGCAGAACAAACACATCTGAGAGAATAAACCAGACTGCTTTTTGATCCTGAGCCTTTCTCCAGTGGTAATTACAGCTAAGGCATTGCTTACATTTAGGCTGCTACATACAGCCACCAAACTACTCTAGAAAACAACCTAAGTACTTATGAAGTGTCCAGTACACACATGGCCCCATCAATTCTCATGAGATTAATGATTAAAGGTTTTGCACTAAATGAGGGAATACAGGAGCTCTATGCTTTGCACATCAGGCTGCCTGTAGCAAAACAGAGAAGGCCTGCAGGTTTGCAGTGAAACCCCAGCTGAGAAGGGTGATGGTTCTCTACTATTACCAGCTCTAACTTCAGTGCATGGTGAAGGTCTGCAGGTCCCTGCTGGATGTCTTCCAATGGATCACACAGGATATCTGGACTTGAAATATTCTAATTTTTGAGATCCTACCTAAGTTTTGTCCCCAGAAGACAGGGAGGGCCTAAAGTGACTGGCAAACTTTCACCATTGCTTGGAAGGAATTAAAACTTTCCTTGTATCCCAGCAGGGTGCATGCCACCAAGGTTGCTCTGCAGCTGCCCTTGAGCAAGATGCCAAGACGGAAGACGCCAGGCAAGGGGCTTGCACTGGCAGCTGGCATCTCCTGATCACGCACAGAGAAAAAACACTGCTAATAACACATCATCTCTCCAAACTTGCAAAGCTGTGGATAAAGTACCACGACCCTTCATTTCCTGCTTGTCAATTAACTGGAATTCATTTTTAAAATTCAGGAACTAACACACTTCAGAAAACAAATGTTATTTCAAAAAACCCACCTCTTTTTACCAAAGAGTTTGCAAGAAAAGTACTACTGAAAAGGCACCTAACAGTATGATGTGGACTCTCAGTGGGGAATCACCAAGAAGCAGAAGTGACGAAAAACTTTCCTTAAGAAAAAAGTATCTGCCTTTTTATAGTAGCTTTGGGAATAATTTATTAGGAAAAGGAAAAAAAAAAACCAAGAAGTGATAAGAAGTAGATATGGGTACCATTTAGAGACTGGTCTGAATCTGTAACCAGGGCTGGTTACTACCATGAGCCAGGCTATCACAGGTTCTATATGAATACTACCATGTTCAAGATTTCAAAGGAGGGAGACAAAGCTTTCATGCTTGAAAAAATGTACTGCTTACTTATACCACATGCATGTGCAAAAAACAATGCATTGATGATTTCAGTTTCAAAATTCCTTCACTTTTCTAGATGTGTCAAACGAATATATAGCAGAGATATAACATGGGACCATGCTGGTGTATAGCAGATGATAACAGAACACAACAAACTACATAATTTGCAAGTATTATTATGACAACATCCTACACATGCTTACACTTTTTTCTGCTGAGAGGCAGCAAAGGAACCTCAGTTAGAGACAAGACCTGCATTGTTCTGAGCTAAGTAGAAATAGGAATTTCAATGTAAATGCCAGAAGGGTTCAAATCTAGCCCTGTAGTGGATTTACAAAGAGCTGAATGAGGTCCAAAGTCTTTTAGGATATGTCAACAAATCAAATTGAAAACACAGCTATTCCAACAAGGAATCTGTATGTACTTACATATTGCATATTGGTATACCTGCCATGTAAGAACTGGGTTTAGTTAACATAGTTAGGAAACTCTTCATTTAAATTTTATTTGTTTTTCCCTTTTGAAAACTGCTTACTATTTTCTTTTTTTCTTTTACGGGCCACCAAATTACATGTGACCAAATGTACCTATTTAGGAAAATGGGTTCCATTAGTATGTAATCTTATACTTGCATTGTTTTCTTCTGAAGGAAAATAATGGAGAACAGGTGGTGATGCTTAGCATCAGGCTCCTGTTTCTAGAATTACAATCTACTGGGAGCCACCAGCAATCTCTGAAAGCTGTCATAAGTGCTCAGGAACTAGTATGATCCAGAGCACACTCAATACATTAAAGCGTCTTTTTGAAAATTTAAGTAGGTGTGACAGGAGAAAACTGGCTGAATGGCACAGGGATTCTAACGTGTCCCTGCAAAGGGTCGTGATTTCCTTCTGCATCCCACAATAAATAACTCAAGCTGGCCTCCATTTCCACAGCAGAAATTAGACATTTAAAAAATTCAAATAGGTACCATATGCGCTATAAACCTTTCTGGTTTAGCGTTCAAATGCAGCCGCATTCTCGTTGTTGGAAAATATGGGATTTAAATTCTCCTAGAAGAACTTTAAAAAGCTGTTCCTTTACACTTCTTTATTCTTTTCTCAGTGCTGCAAAAAACAGCAGGGCCAATAAATATCTCCCTGATGTAGTTTGAAAACCTACTGATGTCATGCGTGTTGAGTTTTACACCGTGAGTAAACCCAGTCACACCACCAAATGGATATTTCTTTGTTTTGTCAAATGGATATTTCTTTGTTTTGCCAATCCCATCCTTACCTTACCAAGTAGGAAGCTGTTTAGAAAGAATTCTATACAACTAACAGTTGTGTTTCCCCATGTGTTCTCATGATTAACGTGAGGCAGAAACAATGCTAGCTAACAGATCTATACAAGCAAACGAGCATTATAGCCATGTTTTGAAATCTGGCTCTGAAGTTGAGGACTTTGACAAAGACAACACATATTTCCATGGCAATTTCAAATGACATACAGTTTTCCAAAACCAGACATGGAAGTCTGGCTGATATCCCTAACTACTGTTCTGTGTCAGATATGCCAAGATATACACTTACATGAGGAAATAGGTAATGTAAGTTTGTTTTGTGGCATTGCAGTCTGGGAAAAGCTTGAATTAAAAGAAGGTAAAGTTATTTACAAGGGCAGATTTTCTGTTGGAAATTGGCAGTGTCAAGTTGCACCAAGTAGTTGAATTGCACTTTACATTCCAGATTTCTTGCATATCTATCCAAGATTAATGTTACATTTATTATTAGTGTGTTTACTTCTTTTAGGTGATCTTACTCAAAGTCAAAGCAGTCCCTGCAATTTAAAATCAGTTGACACTAGGCTAACTTTAACAGGCTTTGGGGCAGAGTATATGTATTCTAACCACCTTCAGTCTCACCTGTGTTAGCTTTCCTCTAAAATAAGAGGCAGTATGATAAGCTGCAATTCTATAGACATCATTTTCTTATTCAACACTGCTCAGGAAATTCTTCTGCTGCTTCTAGTTTTTATCAAAGTCCTAATGTGGAGAGAATGTCCTGTTCTCCAACAAGCCCTGTGTTAAGTGTGTCTTCACTTGAAGGAAATCCTGTGGCTACCACAGGCGAAAATTAAAAGGTGCCCATTGTTTTAAAGATACTACAGAAGGAAATCCACCTTACAGAAGCAATACAAGCCCAGCCCACAAAACTGGGAGAGATGGCAACAGACAAGTGTTATGGGAAAGAGGATGGCAAATACATTTTCTTCTTCGCATTGTACTAACAACAGTTTTTCTCTTTAAACTTCATTTTCCAAGGTGAAAAACATAACTGTAACAGTCTTTTTTTTTAACCTAAGAAACACTAATTTTGCTCTACAAAACCACTTGGTCTTTATCAGTCTTCCCATCCAAAATCAGGTTGTTGAAATAAGGGATTATATTAAATTATCCTATCAGATCCACATAGAATCAGCTGCTTCTCAATTTCTGTAATACAATAAATATTTCCACCCACTTATCACTCCTGTTAACCTGGATCCAGATAAATAATTGTATTCTCTCTAGTGTGTGCATCACCAGCAAACTTCTTGACCAAAAGGCAATTTCAGAATTACTATTACTGGTGATGAGCAAACCAGAAAAAGGGCACAGCCTGATCCCAGGAAAGATTTAATTTCCAGATAAAATCATCTTCGTCCTGTTTGTGAACTGGCTAAATTTAAATATTGGAGAACAATACAAATGGAAGTGCATTTTGCCATTTTTAAAGAAATCTGTTTCACAATACTTTTATTTTACTTCCAAACTTCAAACTTATCTTCAAAAACCATTTAGAAAAGGAAATTTGCTGTGTTTTGATGAGGCAGAAACACTGAATAATGAAATCTAATGAATAACGAATTGTGAATATTTCAGTTCTGAAAATACCTAATATGTAGAAATCTGTTTGTTGGGTGTTTGGGTTCTTTTTTTCCCTAACAAGAACTGAAATTCTGTGTCTTTATCAAAATTTCTCAAGAAAAAGTTCTTTTATGTTATTTTTGCTTTTCCTCGTTCTAGAAATTGCAAAAGCAATTCTAATAATATCAGAGTAAAAAACAGAAAATATGTTATAACCTGCCTGCTTAATCCACACACCATAGATAGCCTTAGTATATATGCATATACATGCAGATATTATATGTCAGATATAATGTGAAACATAATGTACAGGTCCAAATTAGGATAAACTATTGCAATGGGAAAGACATTCTCCTTACGATACCATCCCTAAAATTATGTCCTTGGATAAAATTCTCGAAGGGTTTTAAAAATAGAAATGCTTTTGTTACCTTCTGAAAATCTTTTTTCCACACCCTAACTCATCACTTGCTAAGTCGATAGCAGTGCAAATTCACCTTAACCTGGAGCACAAAGATTGGACATAGCTGTCACAAATACCAGTAGTTTATTGCTGAAATTTCCTTTCAACTCAGAGGGCTTGCACAGGTGGAAAAAAATAAAATCAGAGCAATTCAGGGAGAATAGGATTTTCCAAGTTTTAATAGCTCACAGTGACTTCTCTTTACAGAGAAAGAACTGTGGATTTTAAATTCATATGAATGACTGAAGAAGCAGCAGAGTTATAACACTGCTTTTATTATAACTGCCCATTGTATTCCTACAACACTTCTTTCCATCCTCAATAAATTCTACTACTAAAGTTAGCTTCATGGAAGAAGTGAATTCTTTTCCTCATGAAAGGGGAATATAAAGGCAATAATGAGGAATTTAGCTAAGGAACAACAGTGTGAGAACAAAAGATAAACGGGGAACTGAATGCTTGGTTTCCCCAAAAGTCTCAATTTCATTGCCTTACAGACAGAATAGTTTTACCATCTTTCTTCAAAAAACAGGAATCTTCATTTTTAAAAGGGTTTTTTACCAGATGAATCTGTCCTGAATTGTATCATTCTGAACTAGTTGGTAGATGGTACATATAAATGAATTGCATATTATTCATGAGGGAGAGTGTTCATGGCACTGTGATTTCAACAGTTCTCTGATAAAAAAGCCTGTTTACTTTTTGCCCAGATTGCACTTCTCCATAAGCAAAACATTAGTATCTTGTGGCTGCACACTTTACAGACAAACTACTTTGCCCTGCATTTGACACAGTTGTTCACCCTTCTCAGTTTGTAAAATCTGGATCCAATTTTCAAATGAAAGGTCACTTTGCTGAACATTTATTTTCCTGTGGAATTACTTTACCAATGTTTGGTGAATAGGCTCTTTTCAACCTTGGGGGTTATTTATTTAGATTTTATTCTCTTCAAAATGTTGGTGGAAAACATTTGCCTTCTGGAGGGGCACCACATGCTTCTGATCTGTAGATTGACTGACTTCTACTGTCTAAAAAGCAAGTCAGCAAGCAGAAATACAGACAGGAGGTTAAATGACCATTAAGTATCTAAACGAACTGGGAATTACAACCCCAGTTTCAAAAGTTTGTCAGATGAATTAAGTTCCAATCTAAGTCAGAGTCCTGGGAACTTAGATTTCTATACACTGAAGAGTTTTCTAAACTGAACGGTGTAATATCGCAGAGAAAATGGTAAGCGAGTGTGAAAGCTGAGAAGGATAGAAAGGAATTCAGCAGTAACCTGCCGATTCAAGAGCAAATGCAGGTTCTCAAAGCAAATACTTTTCCTATCAGCATTAAACTGAGATATTCTTCTGCTTGGAACCTCTAGAAATAGTGAATAGAGCAAAATTTTTTCCTGAAATGATTAAAAAGAAAAAAGCATCATTTTATTAAAAGAATTTTGATGGGAAAATGAAGCAGTCCCAGTGAAGTTTTGCGTTTCCATTCCATGTTTTTCTGTTTCCTGTTAAGCACTAAAAACACTCACAAATTCTAATGTTTCCAGGAATTCTAGGACCAGAATATTTTGTCAAAAAATGGAGTTCCAAAAGTAGAAAACATGTTAGGTATGCATCTTTTGAAAACAAATATTTCCAAGGCAAATTTAGAAAATAATTTTGTTTAAAGAATATTGATTTTAACAGTACCATTTTTAACCTGTGTACTAACTATTAAGCTTTATGACATTTAAAACCATTCATTAATTCTCTGAAAATGCTTTAATTCCTGTTGTGTAAATGTTTGGATTGGCCATCTATGTTATCATCTTCCAAACTCTTTGAGTTCCTTAAAATATAATATATTCGTTTCAGAGAAGAGCATTTTTACATCATGGGGAACTTTAGACAGCATACAATAGCAAGTTTTTGGAACCACTGACATAAAACTTTAGCATAGTTGATGACTGATCTGACCAGACATTATACTTAAAATGACAGGCTTTCACTCATGGATTAATCAAGTGGTCCGTTTATGCTTTTGAAAGAAATGGTCATCTGCTGAATACAGGTCTTGGTGCAAGTTTCAGTAAACTGAAGTGCATTCATTTTAATTTATACTCACACAACAGTGGACCATCTTGGGAAGGTAATTCCACTCTGTGCCTTTGAACTGTTTGAATGACTCAGTTTAACTTCTGCACCCTTTAATAATAATGATACAATCCTTTGAAGGTAATACAACATGGAAGTTAAAGTATTTCTTTTTGCATATGTTAAAAGTCTGCTGAATTTTAAAAGAAAACCTAGACAGACCTGGTTCTCCTTTGGGAAAAGGAGAGACAAGATTCTGCTCCAAATCCTACTTCTTATTTCAAATAAAAGTTTGATTCTCTTTCAAAAGAAGCGCCTACTTCTTATTTCAAACTCTGTGTCATAAAAACAATTTCTGTATTTTCTCTTTTCAAGCAAAGAGATATCATTGGATAACCAAAAACAATCTCCAAAAACCAAAATCTATGTTGGTCTCACCAGTGCATTCCTATCAGCAACAGCAATGCTATGACATTAAGATGCAAGTAGCAAACCAACGTTTTTATCACCACATCATGCAGACCTGTACTGGCTTCAGTGGCTGACAGTGCATAGGCTAGAAAAGACTTGGTAACTTCTCCAATCAAGAGCCCATCAACAGAGATGATATATTATTTTTAATTAGCTGCCTATTACCAACTCTTTTTTTCTTGAATGCTTGTGCAGTGCTGATCCATGCACTCTAATTTTATAATTATTTAACAATTCATTTTTATTTATTGTCTTACAAAGGCATAATACCACTGTCTTGAGAGGAAAACAAGAGGGAAGAATTTGGAGGTTTTAATTAAATTTTGAAAGTGCTGAAATGAGAACAGTCACAGACAATGTAGTGGAGCTGTGACCCAGGCTTTCTCTAGACATCTAGTTAAACAGGATGATTTTCAAAAGTGATAAGCACCCAGCGTCTTCCAGCTATGACCTGTAAGTATTGCTGGAAGCTCAATTTGAAAAATCAGACTACTTACATAAACTGCAAAAGGGACTTGACAGCCCCACACCAGTGTGGAAAAAAACAAAACCAGCCAGCCAACCAACCAAGCATTGTGGCCCTACCAAATATTGTATCACATGCCCATTAAAAGCAGTGTGCTCAGATAACCAGTATTCTATATGCACAAAACCAGTGAATGACAAATACACACCATTAGCCGGGATTGTTTTTTCCTGGAAAAAAAGGTTTCCCTGTTAAAATCTCTGATTTTAACACCATTTAACATTAACCATTTTTACTGGTGTTAAAGGGTACTTCAGAGTAGCAAGGGTACTTCAGAGTAGCAAGTTCCTTTCCACTTTTGCTTTAAAGTGGGTAGACTGAACTTGGAAACATCTATCAAAAATCATGTACTGCATTAGCCATAAATGTGACAAGACTCATCACAACAATTAACTTGTCAGAAGATGTTACGCCTTGCTTTCAAGTACAGTAGAGAGGCAGCAGCTCTGCCAAGCTGTTTACTGAACCTGGGTGGTTGGAATGCCAAAGTAAACAGGTGTGTTAGCCCTGGCTTTTAACTGGTTTGGAGCTTGCTGGTGGAAGAGGTAATCAAAGAAGACTTTTTAATTTTGTTTTTAATACTATTGATATTGATAAGTCAGAACTGGTAACTGGAGACTACAGCCAAAGGGAACACAATGTTTTTTAGACGGCAAATTCCCTCTTCTGGCTAATGTGAAGGGAGATTGAATAAAAGCAGAGAAAAGATTCCACCCACCACCACCGGCCCTTACAACACAATGACTTCTGATTAGGTTCCCTAAAACCTCTGATCAAATACAAAGTAAAATATTCTTGGTTTGTTGACTGTAATCCTGATTTGCTCTTTCTCTTCAGTTGTATCTGTTGGTAGATGGAGCCAACCAACCCTATACTTTCCTGGTGTGAGAGTATTTCCCGTTAAAACTGTAGCAATATTGGAAACATTAGACTTTTCAAAGAGCTGTAAGGTTGTGCTAACAGAAGAAATGATAAATATAATTTGCACTAGTAAAGCATTCCATTAACGAATGACTGAAATATATAAAGCATCTTTAGAGGAAAATCTCACTTTTGTCTTCCAGGGTTGGATATTTTCACCAGTTTAGGATATACTTCACTAAGAGGCAGGAGGAAGTATTGGCTGCTTCCACCATGAGTTCATAAGGAAGTGACTGTCACTTACTCTGCCGTCGAGTTCAAGTTTGCTAATCTTGCCTATAGTGAACTCTGCCCTTCAAAGATAACTGTGCATACAGAATGGCTAAGAGGTCTAAGATAAAATAAGGTGAATTCTGAAAGCAAATTTAAATCAGTTCATTGAGATATATAGTGTTTAACATAGAAGCTCTCTACAAAATTACAGGATGCATTTATGAAGTTTCTATAAAGTATGAAGATACTCAGCCTGATGAATAATGATAATTTGGGAGGGAAGAATTTACTCAGGAGCAAAAAAAAAGCTTGAGGAAGCAACAAAGGGAAGGAAAAAGACAACCCAAAACCAAACCCTTCCATTCTGAGTGATGACATGAAAATTTGACACTTTTCTGAAGTATTTACTTCTGTAGCTGACTAAATGGTAGCAAAATTCTTTGAAAAGTCTCCCTGACTTGTTCGTGCTACATACTTTGTAAATCCATCCCCAGCCTTTTTGTCTGTTTCTTCATTTTTCCATCTCCTTTTCATTATAAGTCAAGTTTTCCACTTGCTGCAGCAACTGCTTTGGAATATTTAACATTTTGTCTAGAAGTCTCTCTGGAAAACAAACCCACACTGAAGTTCACAGGAATATTCACACTGATACGCATGGGCATTAGCTAGGATATGAAATTGCCTACTGTCATAGACCCACAGATTGACTCCAGGAAAAAATATGCCTAATATTTATATATGCACATCCTGAGATTAAAAAAACAACACGAATGCTTACATTGAACCATATATGCTTAAGTTTCCTGATAAACTGAAGTAACAAGTTGGGTTATTTATGATACTGATAAAATATAAATTGATATTGCACATGTTGATAAAAATTGAAAATTATTTATAAGCTACAAAAGTACATAAAAGTTGCCATAACGTATCAGAGCAAAGTGGTTAGCATCCTGCTACTTGCAAATACTCCAAGGAGTAAGAGCATAGGCAAGTACATAAGGATTTCTCCCAGATGCGTTCTTCCAGCTTCAGCCAACAGCAGCTTAGACCCATCTAAAGCTTTAAGTTTTACCACTGCATTTAGTACCTACCACTGCAATCTCTCATCTCTGTGCCTGTTTCATCTCCATTTGAGCAGTTCCATATGTCTCCTGCAGCATCATGTGGCAATGAGCTATATAATATGAAAAAGTAGCTCCTCACTGCCTGACAATTTCCCACCATCTTGCTCTTCTTCTAGTGTAAATACTGAGTGATTGCTCTCCACTCACCCTTTCCAAACTCTTCAGTATTTATTTCATATATCTCTGTCCTGTTCTCCCATGGACACCCTTTTTCCAAATTGGGACATCATATCTTATGCAATTTCTTCTGTGTTAAAGGAGTTCCGCTGCTCTGATCATCCCTGCCGGCCTCCTCCCCTGTAATCCTGACTGCTTCTATATCCTTTTAACAGTGATTCAGCAACGTGAATTTAGAAGTAGGGTAAAAATGCCCTCTGTTTTGTTCTCAGTTCCTGATGTTCTACTTGCTTTTTTTTATTACTTTTTTTTACTGCTGCTGCTTCATCATTAACTGACAGCTGAAGTGACTCTAGAAGTTCTCACTGTATGTGCTTAGCTGCCATCACATTATGCCATTCATGATGCCGTGTACATTACATTATGCTGTGTGCATTGCTTTATACTGTAGAAATGGAATTTTACTCATGGGTTTTATTTCTCAGATGCTCAGTATACTGACATTTGTGGTCTGTTTAAGTTCTTACTGTTCATTAAAAACTTTTGTGCCTCATTAATCCCTAATTTTCCAGACAATTTACCAGTAAGTTGAACAGCATCAGCCTCTAAAAGATTTGTGTGGAACTTTGCTTGTAGCCTCTCTGCATTGTGAAAGCTGGCTGTTTAGTCCTGCTTACTTTTTCCTGGCTACTGATCATTTATTAGTTATTCTATTTCTTTGACGTCTTTATAATTGAGCTATAGATCCCTTCACACGAGTTCTTGAAGAGCAGTGGTAAATTACTTGCCAGAAATGTTGTTTGATTTTGATTTGTCATTAGCCTGGTAAGAGAGTGCCGTTTTGAAACATTAACCTTAACATTATCTTTACAAATATAATTAAGGCTAAATATTAAGTGTTTTGTGAGGTAGGCTGGAAGGAAGAGGGAAGCCTCAGCCTCACACATGTTATCAGGACAGCAGGGCGTTTGAGGTTTTTTGTTCTGGAAAATATTCAGGTGAAACATACTGTGAAAATAAACTTTAGAAGAAGCAAATGTTCACAAAATGTCTCCTAGTAGCTACTGTTTAATTTCCTGTTGATTGGGTCATTTAGGACAGAAGAGGATCAAAAGTAAAAGCAGTGTGATATTTTACTAACCAGTGGTCAAAGCATACAAGCACAAAGACTTCCAGTGAAGTCAACAGCACCAGGAGCAGCCAAGCTCTCTGTCCTGGTGTAACACATACGTGTTGTACCACTGACACCACATGAACTGTGTTCATGGCTGGTCTTTTCTGCTCATGCTGTTTCAGCAGCATGGCTCACTGAAATTCATCCCTGTGCCACTTAAGCAGCCTTTTGAGCCCTTCAGCTGGTAACTGACAGAACTGGTCTGCCCTTCAGTGAACGGGTAAAACTGAAATGTAAAGTGCTACATCACAAAAGTCTTGCATTTAAAAAAACCAAACCAAAACCAAAACCAACCCAAAAACATCAACCCCCCCGAACCCCAAACAAAAACCCCCACACAAACTCTACAACATGAGACCCAAATGCTGACCAGTAGCCAGAAGGAGCACTGGAGGTCAAACCAGGGAAAGATAGGAAATAAAACTCAGAAGCTGTCAGTCTGTTGTGCAATCTGTTTTCACAGAATCCGCTAAATCAGTGAATTCCACTGCAGCTTTTGCTCCTACCGCTGCTATAGCCACAGTATCTGTGAAATGACTTAGACACATCTCTGGAGAACAGCATGGGTCCGGTGCTTCCAAAAGGCCAAAGTCAATACATTCATGTGTCAGATACATGTGCCAGGGTAGTCGTCCCAGCTGCACAACACATGATGTGTCAACTGCTTTACATAGGGTGGGTCAGGAAGAGGCTCATTAAAGAGAAATGCTACAGCTCTGCTTGCAACATCTCTGCATCCTTGTCCAGATTTACATCAAAAAAAAATGACACTGCTTCAAGAAAAGGGTTATTCTGGATGGAATTCAAAACCCATACAGAAGGGCCAGAGGAACTGTGTACATTAGATACAGATCCATCATCAATTTTTCATGTCATTATTTTACTGTTGAGGGAACTGCACAAATTATTCTAACTTTTCCTGTAATAGTAATTAATTCAAATTATTCTGATGATCAAATTCAGACTTTCTTACATTGCTGATGAAAGACAAGAGAGCTCCTTTTCCCTAAAGCGTGCTTTGCAGTGAGAGAGTCTCAGCTGGATGTTTTCCTCTGAGCTGAATTTCTCTCCTTCATGGAAAAGGCCACAGTCCCACTCCCAAAAGGCATGCAGTACCTATTTCCCAATGAAAACATTCAAGGAGTTAGGTACATAAATACTCTTCAGATTCGGTCTATCTATAAACAGTGCCTAACCTTTGAAATGGCCTCCTGTGCAGAAGCATGCGGCACCTCTTGGATAAGACAAGAAATGACACAGTACATTCTGCAGAGTAAGGAGCCAAAATGTGGCATTTCTGGGCAGCATGAACTTGCTTCTGTGGCCACATTTTTTTGCTGCATCTGCTGTGAAAGAGTGCTGGAGGGGAGCAAGCTGCATCACTTCTTTGAACACTGAATTGTGACCACCATTACGAACGTTCCCCTCAGTGCACCTGAAAGTTGTTCCTGAACAAGTGAAGATATCATCACATGGCTGTTACAGTCAATTATGTGTTTTCTCCCATTTTCCCCTTCCTTGACTCTTCCATTAGGACCTTTAGCTGTAAAACAGACTTTAGTCCCACCAAATTCAAGAGTGACAGCTGCACCCCAGACCTGGTACTCATACACCTTTGTATAACATATGCACCAACTTCTACTTATATAAAATCTTTAAAACAGAATTAAGACAATGCTATCCTACTCTTTGTCTGCTTGTTCTAATTGGAGGGGGATTCTGTGGCTAAATCACTGAGACAAGAGCCTGAAAATGTCAAATGGTATCTCAGCTACCCGGGCCTGTCTGTGGTATATGCCTGTTCAGAAGAATGAAAGATTTTCACCGTGCTAATCCTTCTTACATACACAATCTGCGCCACATTTGCAATTTCTTTTTGGCTTTATTTTTAACAGGGCCTTAAAACATATTTTTCCTTGAAATGACAACATTTTTTCTGCCCTCTTTGTTCGTGGGGCTTTGTGTGCTCATAAACAGTTTAAGAGTTCCCTTCACACCTGTGGTGCACATGTGTGCCTGTAATAAAGTCTCTTATCTATCCTTCACTGATAACTTTCAAGAACAGTGTTTAAGAAAAGGCAACATCCTTGCAACTGTAACAAATAAACCCAAACCCCATACCTACAGCAGTGACAGTGTGCCTGGAAAGAAGGGAACCTGACTCATGAAGCTCATCAGAAATTGGCTTTCCAAAGGACTAAGGAGCATCTCCAATTTTACTGCCTGGTATTTAAACCCTCCCTAGCCCGAATTCATGGAAGCGCATCAATAACAAATACTGCATGAATGCACATCATCTGCCTATCAGTCATCTCCATGCATAAAAGCCTTTAAATATTTTATAAATGTTTTTTAATAAAGCCATCCAAAATCCCTGTCAAGCACAGGGTCAAATATGTGCTTCCCAGCTTGGTAAATCAAGAAAGCAAGCAGGGAAAAGCTAAACATTCAACTTCAACTTTCAAACTTATTCTTCCAACCACCTGATAACCTTCCCCCTTCAGTGCTCCAGGCAGTTGTTTGTTCTACACTTGAAGTGAAAAACAAAGATAAAATAGCTCCTGCATTTTTAATAATAATAATAATGCTGCATTTTGATTTACTATTTATTTTGGTCTAGCACTGTTGTTTAGATAATAGTTAAACCAAGATTTTCATATTCATATAGACAAACACATAGGCTAAGAAAGCCTAAGTTGCTACCACTAAAATCCTTAGAAAACCTTGTACTATCTAGTACATTTGATATATTTGTGCAACACCAAAACTTAGAACCTCCTAATTCCCATGTATAAAAGATGCATCTTCTTTCCCATTCTAGTCACTTCGCCAGAGAAATGACGGGACAGAGCCTTCCTTACCCTCGCTACTGGCCCTGAAGTTGGAGCAGAGAGTCTGAGTGGAAGGCAAGGGGACCTGTAACTCCTTTCCAGCTGGCAAACCCTGCTCAAAGACACAAGAAAGCAGCCTGTACCATCCCAACATTTTGCTTCATCCTTCCTTGATGTTTCTGGTCTCCACGTTACTTATTTGGAAAATCATGCCAAAAATGCTTCCCCCGGAGACTTGTTTACACAGCAGGGAGCGGATCAGCACACATTAGACTGCAGTGCCGTGACTTCTCTTTTTCGCTGGCTTGTGCTGGTTGTACTCTGCTCTCACCAATGTCACTCGCTGGGCCCCAACACCAAGGTCTCTGTGGAAGGAAAACCCTAAGTTTGCCTAACCACAGGACATTTTGTGATCAACAAGACTTTCCCAGCCTCTTTCAGCTTAAGTACTGGTACAAAGTCTGAGAGAAATTTCCCTCCACAGAAAAAAACCTTAATAATCTTCTGGTTAGACAACACCACACATTACATTCTGATGCTTAATAAATTGTCATGAAGCTATAGTACACGCATTCACTTGGTCACTTCTACTTTTAGCAATAAAAAGCAATTGGGACTGAAGTTCAGTTGCAATTTGTTGCAGCTGTTGTGGCAAGGACCCCCTCAGAAAGTAATTTCCAGAGGATTCTTCTTGTTAAAAAGCCATTTCCTTGGCAAGGGGTGAGATGTCTGGAAGATAGCAACAGGGACAAAACCAAGCAGAGGCTTACAAGAATTCCTGAAGAGCAATTTAAAAACCCTGTATTTATTCTAACAATTGCAAAAACATTTTATTCAGCTAAGCAGTTTAGCCCCTCCACCAAAATATAAAGTAGACCTTAAAGCCTAATTTTTGTTATGCAGTTTTCCTCACTACCCCTAAGACAATACATGAAGCAGCATCAACCCTCTTGTGGCTCTATGTCATACTGGACAGACCGTTTTCTCCTTTTAAACCCATGCTCTATAACAGAGCTTTGAACAGGGACCATATAAGCCAAAGCACGTTTGCGTTATACTCCGTATGAACTCTGCAGTAACAAAACTGGGGAAAGCACTCTGGCACACCAGCAAATTAGCTGAAAGGGCAGGTGGAGTCTTCCTTAGAGCTTCCAGCATTGGGAAGCCCAAAATCTATTTTCAATAGTGACGTCAGAAAACAACCTAAGCTATTTGAGATGGGATCCAAATACCATTATATATGCTGGACCTAGATTTCTGTGGCTTCTTTTGAGCTGACATGAATACCTGTCGTTGGCCATCCAGAGTACTGCTGCTGTACTTCATGAAACACCAGAGTTTTGCTGATGAAAAAAGAACATATAAAATAAATAAAAATGCTACAAGGAGGGAAGTCATATGAAAGCAAAAGATTAAACAGAAGATGGTAGCACATCTGTCACTACCTTTATTTTTTTTTTTTTGACAGTGTAAATCTTTCTTATACTTCTGAAAACGAATTAAGTTAATGCCAGCTAGATTAGTTAAGCTTAGCATTTCGCGTTTCTGTTAGTGGTTTTACATACAGTTCTCTCTCCTGCTTCCAAGACCTTGTTTTACACCAGTGTCCAGTTTTAGGACCTTTGCAGGCAGTCAAGAAGGGGTGCACCATTTTCTGTAGGAGCACATAGCAAAAGAAACAATTCTGGAAACTACCCTGCTTTGTGCAAAAGGAAAAATAACGGAGCTTGTCCCCCATCAGATGCATTACTTTCCCCAATGCCTTTATAGTTAAGAATGAGATTCCAAGAATACAAGTTTCTTGCTGCAACATAAACATATTCTCTTTGCAATTCCTTTTAAGAGAACTCCACTTCAGGCATTTCAGACTTGCAGAGAAGAAATAACACTGACAGCAAATCACTGCTTCACTCAATGCAAGCTGCCAAAACGCGTAGAACTGAACCCTGTCCTCTCATTCACTGGACCGATAAATATGGTTTTAAAAGCATGCACAGCCTGGTTCACACTTACATGATGCACAGAGAATGAGGCAGAGGGCTTGCAGAATGAAGCAACACCTCATTCCCGAGCATGTGCAGAACAGTCCACCTTCACATACTGCTAAAAATGCTAAGCCAGTGCCATTTGCACTACATATGTGCAACATGCATGTCTCCAAGAGTCATTACTGCGCATTCGAAAATTCAATCATATCAAAGCTTAGCTTCAAGAAAGTCCCAAGGGGCTGAACTGTGTGCTTATGTGCTTTGAGGGGGAAAAAACAACAACTCTTACATTTTTATTATTTTTTGTAGCATTGCTCCAGTTTTTCCTTTAGCTGCTAAATGAGTGAACTCCGTGCTCCTACTGTGTGTTTATATCCACTTATTTTCATAACTCAATTTCTGCTTGTGTGAACACAAATATATAAATCATAGATGGATTTAAGGCAGATCCCATTAAAGCTGTAAGTACAATGAATGAATCTCATTATTTTATTTGAAAACTGCTGTGCTTTGGTCATTTTGTATGGCCATGTGTATCCTTTTATGCCATCTAACACTACTTTCTGTAGCTTATTCTAGAGCAAAGGTTTCTGCAATGACCTTAGAAGTATCACAAATTCACCTATTTTCACATTTCATTGTAATGTGAAAACTGCTTTGTGTTCATGAAATTTTCCATTCAAATAAATCTGTCTTTCAATCACAAAGAGAAAAATTATACTGAAAAAAAGTGACTGTTTGGGAATGCACATGAGCATTGCACATCTTATACCCTGATTAAAAAAGAAGAGGTGAATGTTTGTGTTCTCTAATGAGAATAAAGACTTTTGCAGGTAAAAATGAAAGTTACAAAACGAACCTTCTGATCTTGGCTTTCATATGGGCCTTTCACATTGATGGACATGAAGCTCATAGAAGCTGTTTTCAACCTAAAGGTACCTGAAATACAGCCTAGAACACAGCACTGAAAGACAAGGTTTTCCAAAGGATCATCCTCAATTCCCCGAAAAGACAAAAAAAAACAAACAACAAACAAAAATAAAAACAACAACAACAAAAACAAACAAACAAAACAAACAAACAAAACGCTTGTAGTTTTACTGATGCAGAATAAGCAGAGAGGCATCTCCTGGTTTTCTTCCCTATTTCTGTAGTGTCATACAAACTTCAGCTCCTCAAATCTATCATAAATGCATAACAACTGCAGTGCCGACATCAACAAGAACCTCCCCAGCACCATAGCAGGACATGGTGACAAGCCACATGCTAACGATGAGCCAAGTGGGAGCTGCAGTCTGGGTCCAAGCCTGACTCATTGCACCCTGTACTCTTGTCAGCCACAACCAGTGTGTACATGAGGGGGCAGCATGAGCTTGGCAGGGTCTTTAGCAAGTCCAAGAAGGAAAGGAAGGTCTCTGCTTTGAAGGTGTTCTCCAAATTAATATTTCTACATAAAACTTGTTTGAATGCACTTTAAAAAATTCTCAGCTACACAAAACCTGAAGAGGAAAGCAATGTTCAAAAAACAAACAGGAGCAGGAGCTTCATGAAACTCCTCCTCTGCAGAGTTAAATCCCTTCTAAACAACATATCCAGGGCGAGGCATTTGTAAGTACAACTGTAAAAGAACCAAAGGCTCAACTGACAAACCATGAGATATGAAGTGCTTGCAAGATACATCCGGTGTTGAGATAATTAAAATCAAAATTAAACTTGTGCTATATTTGCATCTGCAAAACATCAGTTAATCAAACATAATGAGTTAATCAGACTCATTTTTTTCTGAGGGCAAAATATAATCATGCTTCATCATCTTTTGTGTTGTCCTTGGACTCTGACAGACTTTCCAGGCAGAAACAAACTCTTTGTAAGTATTTGCACACCAAATAGCTCATCAAAGTCCTGGAAGATGTCTAGTCATTGTTGCAACATTAATAGGAAATAGTTGCATTAAAACCACTTTATAGGAGCTTTTTCTCTATATTAAGAAGTCAAATAACAATAACAAATTGAAGGGGACACCAAGGATGACCCAGGAAGAAGATAATACTCCGCACCCCATTTTTGCAATCAAGGGACAAGCCACTCAGCTATTTAGCAAGACTGCTGCCAGTAAACCAGTATGCCTCCCAGATTCCTAAGAGCAAACAGCAAGAGCAAAGAATACATTCTCTGGTGACCTCTGCAGATTTAGCAATTCTGTATTTATTTCTTTAAAAAAAAAAAAAAAAAAAAAAAAAAAAAAAAAAAAACAGCTGTTGCTGGATGTAATTTCTAGGTATTGTAATTAATTTATTTTTAATCCCATGTAGAAATAATTTACGCTGTCTTGTTTGCTAGCTATTCAAGATATTGTGGTTACATTTTTGGTGTCTTTGGTACATTTTATTGTAACATTCTCAGGGTACTGCAGTCAATTACTACATCTCACGCTGTTTTACTTGCTACAAAGCATCATCCAAGCATTCTCTAGCAAGTCCTTGTGGGTAGCTGTGTCCTGTTCAAGAAACACATGCATGTTCATGCATCGATACATATGAGATCAGTGTCAATGTAGCCATTTGGATTAATGCCTTTTTGGTTTGGTTTCTGTGGTCTCAAGCCTCTTAGTTCAAACTGTGATACAGTTTAAAATAAAATAAAAATTAAAAAACTTTATTAAACCGAGTATATTTGGAATACAAAGGCTGATCTAATATCTGCCTATTGTGCCTCTGCAATGTTGAAACTTGTCCCAGCTTTTCACTCCTTTCTCTCTTTTCCAGACCCCATTATCTCTCATTCAGCCCCAAAGTTGTGCCAGCCCCCTCTCTTGGCCATCCCAGTTCCCTTCATTGCTGCTGCTCCCGTCTGTGTGGAAAGTGGGAGTGACAGTCCCAGTGGGAAGCACAAACCCAACCAGCTACACAGCAGCAAAGACGAGCTGAAACAATGGCTTGTGGCCAGGACTTGGAAAGGGCAAAAGATAATAGCACCCATAGATTAAAGAAGGAAAATGGCTGGAAATACAGTTTGGTAGGTCTCAGCCTACTAGATCATTACAGGTGGTTGAGTATGAAGGAGTGCAAACACCAGCACTGATGGAGGGGACTGTATCCCAGAGGCAAGAAGTGATAAAGATGGTGAAGTGAAATAGTGAGGTTATAGAGCCATCATCCAGGAATCTCTGGAAAGGCTATGCCTTTCTATTAGAGCTACAATATGTGGGATTTTCCCTTTCAAGCTGCATCTCTATAGTTGAGCGAGAGTGTTCACATGGAGAGCTTGCCCTAACACAGTGGAAGGTATAGCTAACACACAGAAAAGTTAACCCACCATCGTGGCTAATGTGGCCTTTTTCATTTATGACTCTATTCACTATATCATATTTATTTAGGGAGATGACACATCCAGAACAATTTCCCAGAGAAGCTACAATACAGAAGTTTTAGCTGTTCCTAGAAACAGCTCTCTAAATGGAGTTTTGAAAGGAAATTAGTGCCAGACAATATACAGTACTGACCACCCTAAAAAATAACCTTGTCTAACATGCTCTGTATTCTGAGAAAATTTTTCCCTTGTGCAAATGCTGTAGATACTTTCCGATTCTTTGTGAAATTCAGAAAACATTAACAGTTTGCATAAAGGGGAAAACAGGAGAGACAGCACAGAGCAGTGAAGACAGTGAAATCTCACCGATTTAGCACGTCAGTGCTTCTCATTCTCTGCTGATCCAAGGCAGTAAAGGGAATAAGAATAGAAAATAAATAATATTCCTCAGAAAGACATAAAACCTAAGTCTTACTAAAATCCTCATTTGCCCTGCCAGTCCTTCCAGCAAGTTATATCAGCTTGCTTTGCTCATGTGAGTATTTTCATTAATTTGAACTGGAACTTTGCCTGACAAAGGAGCGCTGGATCTTCCCTTTCTGGGCAGAAGCACTGTAACTACCAGCTGAAAGACATCAACACTCTAGATAAGCCATGAACTATTGTATCTGTTGATTTATTGCTGATTAAAGACTCCCAAGTTGCTCCGAGTCCAGAGAATTAACATAATTGAAAAACAAATAGGTTGCTGGCTGATGGGCTTTTCATCAGTTTTGGTGAGAGTCCTCCAATTTCCACTATGTGTATCCACAGGGGGTTGAATGCACAGCTCAGAGCTGTCACAGCAGCAAAATTCTATCAATTTTCCTTTAAGTTGCATGTCCTTGTCCTTACTAAAGCTATTTCCTAATCGTAAACAGGACACTCGACTCACTATTTAATGTTACCAAGACATAAAATGTAGCCCTACTTTTGACACCTTATAAATTCTACTCATGCAACAGATTATTTATGAAAGAAAAGCGCAGGCCTGTTCTTTTAGCAAACGGCTTGCAATACTTCAGTACAAAATCCCATAATCTAAACAAATCAAGTACTAACCTAATAAGAAGGTACTTGAAAAAAATTATGAAAATATCATGTCTTAACTGGTTGAGATGCGTGACACCGCTGCTAAAAAATGCAGTGGCTTACCAACCCTGCAACTGGAAGTATCACCATGATATTGCATTATCACAAAAGCTACTTTTTTTAAATTCTTTTTCTCTTTTCTCTCTCATCTCTCTTCTGTTTTCTTCTCTTTTCTTCCTTCCTTTCCATCCCATCCCTTCACTTCTGTTGCCTTTTCTTCTTTGCATTGCAAGCCATTGTTAATTTTGTTGCTTCAGGCATATGGCCAAAAGTAGCATCTACAATTACTGGTAGCAAATCTGAACTATTTTCATGGACTACATCTGTGCAGGAGCCAGGGATAGAGTCTCAGGGAGAGGGTGAAATCAGCACCAACAGCCCTTAACTGGAGGTCAGGCTTTGCTCCCCGGGAGCCAAAATCACTGATTCTCCAGGGGTCTTTGCTTGTGCTACAAACAAGACACCTTAACATGCATGCCATCTCTTCTACCACTACAGATACTTACAGCGTTATCTCTGATTTGAAGTTTACTTTGTGAGTTCTTGCCAGTAACTGCAAGTCCTCAGCAAACTATCCAGGTTGGCAAGTAAGGAGCAAATCCTGCAAAAGCAACTGGTGGACAGTGCAACTGTTTCCCAGGAACTGGGTGACTTATAATCAATCATTCTCAACTTGTGTTGAATATACATTGAAGTGCTAAGGGTGTTGTACAAAGTGAAAGGTAGCAAGATTTTCCAAAGGACAAAAATTGTAGATCATGTTTGAGTCTGTACAGTGCAGCCCCACAAGTACCCACATGAAAACTGATGAGACTGAAACAACACTCAGCTGGAAAATGAGTCCTATATATTGGCTTTTTATGAATATACAGAAAAGAAAAGAAAGCACAAGGAGAACATATAAGAAAGCATATCATGCTCCTGTATTTCCTCAAGGTGATTTAACATAGTAATTATTACAATGTGCACTAGGAAAGAGCACAGTACTTTAGTAATATGAAACTTCTACACAGCATCTGCTACCAGACTTCACTCAAGAGGTAAGGAGAGGTGACTAAATTCTAAGTAAATTATAAAACAATTGAGTGGTTAGGGAAAGAAAGCTTGGAGGAGTTTAAAACCAAGTATCTCACGCATAAAAACCTAAACTGCCACCACTGCTATTACGCCTGCACAAAAAAACAGATGATAACATTCAATTATTAGGAAGCTGATGTGAAACACTTTCAGTGGATTTCTTGAACTTGCAGCTTTTTCGCTGTTTTAAGAAATATGCAGGCAATATACAGATCCTTCAGGCACTGAGTATTTTGCCTTTTTAGTGCTGAATGTTGGCAGCTCCCTTGCTGCTACACTGTTTGTTGCTTATGAAAAGCAGCTATATTTAGAGGTACTAGTAATACCAAGCAGTATAAAAAAAAATCTATGTTTTCTGAAGAAACCTACCTCCGTCAATACTACAATGTGCAACATTCTTACCATCCCCATTAGACCTGACAGGGTAGTAGAAGACTGATGGCTTAAAATACTGCTTTGCATCTTACCACTGAGGTAGCTGAATGAAGATAATTTTCTACCAGACTTCCAAGATTCCAAGCAGGATAGAGAAGAAAGAAGAGTGCATAAGTAAGCCAGGGTCTTTTTTTTCATAAAGTTTTTCTTCCTTACACACTTTGTATTCAGGGCTATTACTGCCTACTTATCTCAGCTGGACATAACCAAACAAAACTTCCACAACCACTGGAGCACATACTGGACAAGTAACCTAGAATTTATTTACTGTCATATTAAGCAAATGAATGTGACATAAACTATTCCACTGGGACGGCATCTTTTTTTACTCCCATCATGAAGAAAGGTAACAGAGATCAACTTGCCACGTGTGATTTTTAAAACCAAGTTTGTTTCACCGCTGTAAACACAGTTGTCACTTCATGCTCAAATATTCCCCAACTATTCAAATTCGATTAATTTAGTGTCTGAGAGTTACAACAAATTTCTTCCTTTACTTCTAGCAATGCTCTGGAGAAGTCAAACAATGAATTGCTGAAGATGGTAATTTTTTTTAGACTACTCTTTCTTCCATCAATTATGAACCCTACAGAGAAGATGGAAAGGTTTAAAACCTTCCAACTCCCACTTGCACAGTTCGTAACACCAACTGTGAGATGTTATTGTCCCAGACAATCCTGAATGAAGTTAATTAATTGATTTAACACAGGGAAGCTTTAAAAACAACGTGAGGGAAGACTGGAAGTTATTTGCATATAGTATGCAGACAGACAGACACTCGAGCAATGAAGAGATGTCCTACCTCTCCTTGCCGGTGATAGTGCTTGGGAGGTTTTCCCATCTGCTCTAGGATTTTGCCCTTCTTACTGCTAGCAAGTATCAGTCCCTGGTGGATGCCTGTAGATCTGTTGGTTGTCTGAGTTGGAGCCTCCCCCATCAGGGTGGACTTGATGGAGTTCACCTTGGAGCTGGAGCTGTCTAGCTGGGAGCTCTCCACGATCAGGACCGCGGCTAGTAAGAGGAGACAGCAGGAGCACTTATTCCACATCAGCACGATCATCTCCCCTCCCCCCAAAAGGATTATCTTTTCTTTTTTTTTCTCTTTTTTTTTAAGGCAAAGAAAGCAAAAGAGAGAAGAAAAAAAAGTTTTTTTTAAAATATCTCCCGAAGTTGTTAACAAAGCAATGGATTTCAATGCCACACACTCAAGGAAATGCTGCTCTGAGAGACACAGGAGAAAAATAATTAAAAAAAGAATTCCCTAGAAGAGAAAAAAAAAAAAAAAAAAAAAAAACAAAACACACAAAAAACCACAAAAACAGAACTGTCAAGTCTATAGTCACTGAGCAACTCTGATCTGTGAAGTGATGCTTTTTCCTCCAGGTCCTCGAGAAGTCCAGGCAGTTCTTTAGGAACTGAGAGCAATAAGCCAGGAGGCAACTGCACCCAGGGCAGCTCCCCACCAGTGCAGTCACCAGCACGTTTGCTTGAGCTTCAGAGGAAGAGTGAGCGAGTTACTTCCCCCCACTCCTCCTCTCTTGCTGCACAAGCCAGCAGAGAGGAAACTCAAACCAGATCCAATCCAAGCAGCACCGGCAAAAGCTGGGCTTAGTTTTCTTTCACTCTCTCTCCCCCCTCTTTACTTTTTATTCCCCTCCTCCTTTTTTCTGTCTTTTGCCTCAGCCTCCGGAGCCAGCAGGAGTGAAAGCGCCCGATCTCCTCCTCCTCCTTCTCCTCCTCCTCCAGCCCGGCCGGTGCGGTGAGAGGGGTTCAGGGCACCGTGCGGAGCGGCTGGGGCAAAGGAGCAGACCGTCGCGCTGCTCACCCTCGGCTGGGTGCTCCGGCAGCCTCTCGCTGCCCCCTTGTTGTTACAGCTGCGAGCAGCGGGTGCTCCTTCCCCCTTCCCCACCCCGAGAGGGGACACGCCGCACAACCACTGTCACCCCCGCCGTGTCCGTGTGTCTCCGTAGTGCCCTCCTCTCCCGATGCCGCTGTCCCCCAAGCCTGGCGGGTCCCCCTCTCTCCGGACGGGGTGTGCCCGGGTCCCGCGGCCGCGGACATGCGTGCGGCTCTGTGGGCGCGACATCCCCGCTGTCCGATCCCGAGGTTAAGGCTCGCCGGAGGTGATGGGTGCCGGATCTCCGCGCGGGGTCCCCAAGTGGCACTGCCAAACTGAAGCGTGTGTTGGGGTGCTCCCCGAAACCCTCGGAAGACTGGTTCTGAACGTCAGCCCTGCAGGGCCGTGAAAGCACGGGGCTGGCACAAGAGAGCTGCCAAATCTTAACAGCAGAGCCTGCGAAGTCCACTGCCCAGGTAAAAGGCATGTCCAGCCACTAATGCTGCGCTGCAGGACTCTTAAAGGTGACACTTCTCAGAGCCACGGTGCCACTAGCATCCCCAAATAACTATTTTGTTCACTATTTTGCATTTATCTTTTCAATTTCCCCGGCACGAGCACAAATCCGATTGCTGTGAAGCACCCAGGTGCTACTAACCCACAAGCTCAGAGGCACTGCTGCAATACTGAAACACAGTGTTCTTGAAGAAGGCAGGCAAACAGGGACACAGGGTGCAAAATTAGCAGAACTGGGGCAAACCCAGCTATTAAATTGTCCCTGTTACCAACAACAGATTTAGAGCAGAGAACATCGCCTTGGGGCGCTTGTGTACTGCAGTGGAGCAGCTACCAGCCCTTGTTTTTCCCCTGGACATGTGAAAGTGAGTGGAAGGAACAAAAGATGATGAGAGAAGCAGCCCTCTTGCTGTCCCATATGTTCATGTATGAACACTATCTTGTCTGGGAACAGTACGGAGAATTTTCATGTCTTTCCCTTCTCCTGCAGGGTCCCTCCTCTAAGCTATCATAACCTTCCAGCTACTCTGCCTCTTCACATAGCACAAGAGGTGAAGAAGAAAATGAGCACCTGAAATTTAATTTCTTTTAACTTAACAGCTACGCAAAAGGAAGATGCTAAAGCAAGAAATACCAGCGAGGAACCAGGCACTCTTTTATCTCGCAATGAGCACGCAGGGCCTTAGTAGGTCTCTGCAGGGAAGACTCCATGGACCACCCCACCTTAAGTAAGTTTTTTCACATGCTATCTATTGACGTGTGACTGCTAGCAATGTCTCCTAATGTCAGAGTTTGTATTGTATTACACAGAGCATCTTGTAAAGAGTAGATTAATTTACATGTTTTTCCACAGCTCAAACCTCAGAATTGTTTGGGAGGATTTAATCCCATCTCATGGGTCTTTTTTTAAAAAAAATCTTATCTAATCATGTCTTATGTTAGGGGATTACTACTGAGTTTTATGGGGGTTTTAAGTAGCAACAAAAATGGCACATCAGCCCCCAAGACTGGATTTTAAACTGTTCTACTGAGCTCTGGCTCAGGCTTCATATAACGTTTACTGGATTGAAGCTGGAAGCAATTTTATCAGCACTTGATCTCAGAAAATTAGATTCAAAATTCAAATTTCACTTTTTTTCTGTATTCAGCTTTGCGAAGAGTAAGGAATGAAAAAGGCTGCCTTCTTCACGGGATTTTCTTTTTTTCTGTCTTCACGCAGCCTTAAATAAACTAAAATTCCATTTCTGTCTTCATCCTCTATAGCTCCTGAGGACATTTCTAAGAAAATGTTTCTGAAAGATCAGAAAGCAATTTGCAACTTCACAAGGAAGTGATAAAAGCCAGTCCTTTTTGATTGCTTTTGACCTGACTTTTGACACCCAACCCTCCCGGTGTTTCACCCCTACCAAACCCAAAAGCAAACAGCTATCAGGGCCACAGGAAAAGCTTTGACACATAATTTCGTAGAAAGTTGGCAGACAGCCACATAAACACCACACACACACACACAAAAATCACAGCCGCAAAGAAACCCGCGAACCATTCAGGCATACACAAGCGGTGTATATACATGTGAACAGGCAGCCTCAGGCCCTAATGCAGGAGGGCTGATGCCCCCCCCACCCATAGGATCAAACTGAGATGGTGAAACACAAACCAGTAACACCTCCCTGAGTTCTAATAACAAGTCAATCCTGCGTTTCCTCTTCTGATTACCATGGACTGCCCTAGTCACATTTTGTATTCTTGCTGGGGGTAAATACACTTAAATACACAGAACACTTAAGTTACAGTTCACATCTCTCCTCCTAGTATTCTCCATATATACCACCACAGAGCCTTGGATGGCACTAAATTTGTAAAAATATCAAGACAGCAGGTTTTGCAATACTACTACAGAAACTGGACAAGAAAAATGTTATTTTCTCATCCCTAAGATAAAATTATATATGGGTCTGGACTACTGATCAAAATATATGGGAGGTTGTGTTAATTCACACTTCAGACTCAGAATTAATGGTATATTTAACTGGGCTTTGAATCTAATACCTTTGGTGACAGCAATTAGCAACCTCCCTCAAATGATAACTTTTTTTTGATGTTCTCTTACCCAGGAAGGAACAGAAATTTACAAGTTAGTGCTGGAGTGTTCTTCGCCACTTTGCTTTGAATAAGGGAAGATTACAAAGAGGACAAAATAAACTGATGAGGCATGCAAACAGAACCTATGACATTGAAAGCACAATATGATGACCTCATGGGAGTACCATTCAACTCTTCTTGAAATAAATGTGAAAGAAAAGGACATATGTGGTATTAAAGAGAGGCACACAGCACCTAAAGGATCAGACAGTAAGTAGGCTGTCTAAATTAATCATATATCTATTAATATCTTATTAAAATTGTTTTCATTAAATAAACAAGAAAACCACATTCCAGGTCTGTAGATGTAAATATAAAGTTCCCGTGCATCCGTAGCTTTTAGAAATTTGAAGAAAACTAGGAGGAATGCTCAAAGCTTTTCAGATATTTAAGAACAGGTGCCCAAACTCTCTTTTTTTTTTTTTCAAATCAGTCCAGATTCATCTAAGTATCAAGTTCATCAGTCAGCTGGATTCAACTAAGTTTCTATACATTAATTTAAATTTAGTGGGAATGGAAATGGGTATCCCTCCAACAGGGCAAGACCTATCTTGTAACTCACTGCTCTGAAGGGAAGATAGTTTGCAGCATCTGTGAGGAAATGGAAGCAGGTTTTGCGTTGCTACCCTGACAGATGGTTCCCTCCAGAGGAATCAACAACCACTTCACTGCAGGGCAGCTGCTGCCAGACCGACACGCTGCTCGAGACCAAAGAAATCAGTAGATGGACAGAGCACTAAATCTGTGTTAGGGTGGAGATTTTTCCTTAACAACATCATGATATACAGATATACTTGTAGGGAAACAAGCTATTAGGTATTTTTGTCCGTTCCCCCCCCCCCCTTTTTTCCCCTTTTAACTAGTATTCAGTCAATACCCTGAGTACTTCAAAGTGGTCAAACACATTTAGAAACCTAGGTGTGGATTTCCTATGCTTTCCATTGCAGCAACTCTTATGTCCTTTAAAGACACAGATTTACTTCACAATGTCTATGCAAATAAGATGGTATTTAGGCAAAAATACCGAGAAGCATCCCCCCGTTGCAGATTTATGACTGTACCACTGCAACTTTAGATTTTGAGACACACCAAGAACCTCTAAAACACTTAAGAGCCGTGGTGTATCTACCAGAGGAACCAGCTACAAAACTCAGTGGTTGTTACTTGCATGAAGTGCGCTAAGCAGAGGCTGTTACACTACTGAAGATCAGGCAGAGAAAGACCTTACTCCTAAGTTCACCACTAGTTTTGGGTGCCTAGTTTGGAGAAGCTAAGTCCCACATACTTTATGTGTGCGTGGTTAGTCAAACATTTCAGAGCAATGCTGTCTTTTGCCCGAAAATGACATTTTTGCAGCTAACCATACAGAGTAACAGGAAGCATTACCCCACAGATCACAGTCAGTGGTAAATGCTACTTAACACATAGGATGGCTACCGGAAATCCTTTGTCAAGTACCATATTGTAGAGACTGAGCCTGCTCCTGACCATCGCGTACGTAACCACAAATCTGTCTGGGATCCTGCAGAGGTGGCACTTATGCCCTAACTATGGAGGCAGATTGTTTGAAGACCACATGCTCAGCTTTAACTGCTAATTCATCCTGCAGATTTCCACTAGGCAGAAGGAGAGGCTATGCTTTGTGCAACCCAGCTATGGAAGCTCACCAGTCAAGTAGGCAAATGTTCATTAAATACCAATGAGACCTCCAGCTGCAAACATGGAAAACTACAGCAGTGAGCCACTAGTACTCAGTTCACAATGCTAAATATATATATTTCCATCTCTTTTTGTATCTCTTTTGGGCTGAATCATCATGCTTTCTTTAAAAAAAAAAAAAAAAGGTTTTTCTTTTGTATTATACTTGTGTTTCTAAATCAGCCATTCAAACCCTGAATAAATGTTCAAATGTCTAAATTTTCCTAACACTTTTTGTCTTGTACAAATGCTTTGGTGTTTCTTCTAATTACACTTGTTTATAAATTAAGTGAAAAAACTGAGTGGCCTTAAACAAACAATGGTTTGGTAGAGTTTTTCCAGTTTCACTACTTATTCTTCCCAAAATAAGAAGATGCTACCGTATGAACTCCCTTAGGGATTTTAGGGGGGCAGAAAAGACATGGAAGAGTAAATTTTTTCCTCTTGCCTTTTTTCCCCCTTTTGTCTCTGAAACTTTTTAAAAAAGGAAATATTTGGGAAAGGCATGAAATAAAGGAACACAATGAAAACAGTGAGATCCTTTACCTGACCTCCTCCAAAAGACCAAAATTACACACTGTAAATACAAAATATTATGGGCCAAACTGTAATCCTATGTGCTTTACAGCATTTATATTTTAAGCCACTTGACTTCAGTTGAACCATCTTTTATGTACACCAGCTTTAGTTCAGTCTAACATCCTATGTTTTTCTTTCTCTTGGATAAACAAAATTACCTGTTCTTTAAATTAAATCTGGTTTTAATTCTAAATAAAGCATTTTGGGATACTTGTCATATGAAAGACATTCTATAACACAGAGGTATATTGTTTGTGTTATTATTTTTTAGCTTCACCAGCTGCACTGAATTTCCATTGCCCCTTACAGCAACTCTCACAACTTGGATATGGCCAAATCTCCCTTAGCATTGCTCCTGGGGCCTACTCTGTCTTTTATTTAATTTCTGACTACAAAATTCAATCAGGACCATCAAGCAATACCTGCTTTTGCTAAGGCTGCAGCTCAACAATATAACATTTTCGTTTAAAAAACACATTTAAAGAGCTCCTTCTTCCCCTTTGTCCTCCAGCTCTTTCTGGGGACGCATTTTTGCATTCAGCTTACAACCTTCAACCAATTTCCCCCCCCTTCAAAAGAGAAGTCTTTGCATGGCAGGAAGGGCAAGTGAGTAAAGGCACTGGCCTGTAGGATGGGGAGAATGAGCAAGGAGATCACCTCACTCCAGCATTTCCACCAAAAACTTTGTGTCCTGGGACTGTGGCCTCAGCAAAGCACCCAGAGGACAGGTTGGGGCATGTGATACCTGAAAGCATGACAGGTAGATGTCAGTTCCTGAAATCCACACTAATGCAGTCTATGGCCACCACAAAACTCTTCTTCACAGGTGGTATTTCTGTATTAGCATCAGGGGAACCACTCTTTATACCTTATGCCATGTTTCTACCAGCACTGAAGTCCATAGGTGTGAACTCTGTCCCAAGAGCTGGTCTCACTCCTCCTCCTCTTTCCCTCTTGACAGAGGATGTGTGAAAGCCACAAACATACCCTGTGATCCAAAGTGCTGGGGAGACCCTTCTGAAACACGCTGAGACATGGATGACCACACACAAAGAGTTGTGGTCAATGGCTGGAGACCAGTAACGAGTGGTGTCCCTCGGGGATTGGTGTTGGGACTGGTCTTGTTCAACATCTTTGTTGGTGACATGGACAGTGGGATTGAGTGCGCCCTCAGCAAGTTTGCCGATGACACCAAGCTGTGTGGTTCGGTTGATACCCTGGAGGGAAGGAATGCCATCCAGAGACCTTGACACACTTGTGAGGTGGGCTGATGCCAACCTCATGAAGTTTAACCATGCCAAGTGCAAGGTCCTACACCTGGGTCGGAGCAATCCCAGGCACAGCTACAGGTTGGGCAGAGAAGAGATTCAGAGCAGCCCTGTGGAGAAGGACTTGGGGGTGTTGATTGATGAGAAAATGAGCATGAGCCAGCTTCAGTGTGCACTTGCAGCCCAGAAAGCCAACCGTATCCTGGGCTGCATCAAAAAGAGCATGACCAGCAGGTTGAAGGAAGTGATCCTGCCCCTCTACTCTGCTCTTGTGAGACCTCACCTGGAGTATTGTGTGCAGTTCTGGTGTCCTCAACATAAAAAGGACATGGAACTGTTGGAACAAGTCCAGAGAAGGGCCACGAGGATGATCAGGGGACTGGAGCACCTCCCATATGAAGACAGGCTGAGGAAGTTGGGGCTGTTCAGCCTGGAGAAGAGAAGGCTGCGTGGAGACCTCATAGCAGCCTTCCAGTATCTGAAGGGGGCCTATAGGGATGCTGGGGAGGGACTCTTCATTAGGGACTGTAGTGATAGGACATGGGGTAATGTTTTAAAACTTAAACAGGGGAAGTTTAGATTGGATATAAGGAGGAAATTCTTTCCTGTTAGGGTGGTGAGGTGCTGGAATAGGCTGCCCAGGGAGGTTGTGAATGCTCCATCCCTGTCAGTGTTCAAGGCCAGGTTGGACGAAGCCTTGGGTGAGATGGTTTAGCATGAGGTATCCCTGCCCATGGCAGGGGGATTGGAAATAGATGATCCTAAGGTCCTTTCCAACCCTAACTATTCTATGATTCTATGAGACAGGCTGTCAGGTGGGTAAAGCTCTTCCTCCTCTTTGCCTTCATCCCTGACCTCCAGGACATGCTGCCAGTGCAGTGTGGAGATGACACAGCGAGATGCTGGCAGCAGCAACTTGACGTTGTTTCTCAGGACTGCCGGCGTACCCAGCAATTAGAGCACGCCAGAGCAGCACTTGCTGGGCTGCCGCATCAAACAACCCCTGGCAGGGGTTTGACGCCAGCAGCGGAGCATCCCCTCGCTGGCGTCGCGCCCGCCTAGCCCGGCCACATCAAGAGGCCCCAGCTCACCTCTCCCTCTAAAGGTTACCCTCTCCCCAAAACTGTCAGCAAGCGCAGCCGCTGGTGTAATTGCTGCCTGGCCCAGCTGAGCCGCGACGGGCGGCCCCGGCTGCAGCCGGAGCAGGAGGCACAACCGCAGCTCAGAGAAAGGCAGGCTCACAGCGTGTAACTCCGGTCTGGGAAACAGGAGAAGAAATATCCCATCCTTTGATTTCTGTACTTTTGGGTCTGATTCCTAACGCCGTGTTTCTCCTAGCAGGAAGGCAACTGATGCAATAAAGCTGTTTTGAAATCCATATTTATGATTTTTCTCCTGCTGATTCCCCCACCTCCTCCCCCCCCCAAAAAAAAAAAAAGATGAGTACTGAATGTTACTGTTATTCCTCATAAATAACTTCTTTTCCTGATTAAAACAGTTCAGGATGCTGTCATAGCTGATTAAGGACACTGTGCTGTCACTAGCTTGCCTGCTTATGGTTTAGGATTCGAATCAACCCTTCTGACAACCATTAACCCCTTGGAGTTGGAACCACTGATTTCTTGGGAAGACAACAAAAAAAAAAAACAAAACAAAAAAAACACCCTGGCCAGCAAAATTAATAACCATTGATAAACATTGCCTCAAAAGGCAATGTAATAAATTTAAATTATTTTAAGCCACTTCATTATTTGCTCAAAAACATCTTCACTGCGTCACTGAACTAAACTGGGCCTGACCGCGCTCCTGAAGCGATATTTGTTTCAGCATCAATCAGAGACAGAAGTACTTTTCAAAAGGAAAGGTTTCAGTAAAACACAGTGAAGGAGCAGGTCTCATGCCTGGCAGGCCACAAGTCAAACCCTCTGGTCTCCCTGATGCAAGAAGACGGAAGCAAAGCACACATGCAAAGCAAGAGGAGCAGTGATGGTCAGCTGGTACGTTCTCATCCTCCTTCTGTATTCACACACAGGGCAACTGCTTCTGGCCCTGCCAGAGTGCTCCCCAGCACAAATCGCCACAGCGAAAATGTATGTGAGCTGCACTGTGTGTGCACAGCATGTGGCTTTCCAGAGGATCACAACACACAAACCAAAACACGAACGCGCGGTAGCCCAGAACGGCGGCTGACTTGATATGGAAACAGCTGAAATTTCAGCCTCCCTCCCACAGCTGCATATGTTGAAGAGTTGTTTAAACAATAAAAATAATTAGGAAGCCTACATGCACCCATTTTCTTTGCAATATTCTTACAATATTGGAGCCAAGTTACTCAAAGTTTCCAAAGAAAAATAACTGTAAGGAAAATTCCCTTCTCAGGAATGAAAGCAGCAGAAAATTATGAGGCTGAAAAGGGAGTTAGAATGGAAACCATTGTGCAACCTTAGCTATAATAAGTACTAAAAAAGCTGATTTATCTCTTGCTTTCTGATAAATGCAGTCACATCCGAAGACTGTATGTAACAGCAAATGTAAAAACATGTTCAATCATTTGCTTTGGCTTGCAAATCTACCTTAAACTAATGTTTTTAGAGCTAAGACAGTGTACCTACAGGCTGTAATAAATATCCCACTCTCAGAGAAAAAGTAGAGCCTCTGCTTCATAAAAAAGGGAGTTAGGGAGGTAGCTTCCTTCTCTGTGTGACTGCTCAATTTTACTCTGTCTAAAAGTTAGAGATAAGTCTTCTAGCACATAAACCCCATGCAGGTTTTTTTTTAGCACAAATATATTGCTGTAGAATCAGGAGCTAATACAACATGGGAAAAAATCCTAATCTGCAATGTAAGAATTTGTGCTGAATTAGCTTATTAAATAGAGTAAAAAAAGAAAATCTGTTCTATTAACAGGCTAACACAACTGGATTTGGTAAAATAAGAATCTGGTATTGATCACTTGGAAGCCCCAATTGCATTGTCTCTTAAAAAAAAAAAAAAAAAGTAGGCTTTATAAATATTTGTCCAAAAAAGGGCCATCTCACTTCTTAATTAAGTTTTAAATAGCATCAACCTAGTCCTTTCATTCCAATATGCTTGCAATAACTGGCAATATAGAAAGTAAACGTCTAAATAAAAAGCAATTTTGAAAGAAAATCATTTTGGAACATTTTGTTTTGCAAATGGACTTTTTGATTTCTGGGACAGTTAAAAAAAAAAAATCATATTTGTTTCAACTGAAACAGTTTTTCTATTGAAATGACAACTTACTGTTTTCTGACCACCAAGAAAGGTGTGCTTTGCAGGGGACATGAAAAAAAAGAAGAAAAATAACATTCCATAGGCAATTCTTGCAGAAGTGGGAAATGGACAAATTAGTATCCACTAATGCATAGCAGAGAAAAAGAGCCTTCAAGCTAGCTCCAAAGATATCCTATTTCTTTGCTCTATCTATTGAAAGGGAACAGAAAAAAAAGAGATTCAAGCCATATTGTTTTAAAGACATTGCCTATATGGCTCCTAAATAAAGTGGTGACAAAATCTGGAATTATGGGTCTTCCAAATTAGGATAGCCATTCAATCAACTATGTGGGCTGCATTCCTGGCTAATTGCACAGGAGATGAGAGCAGCTGTGAAGCTCAGAAGTTACAGGTAACAACATGCTGCATCTTTCCTCTTCTACATGGATGTTTACACTCCTCTGTTACCTGGTTACAGTCATTTCCCCATTTTCTCTCTGCAGAAGACAACAACAAAAACGATCAGAAGGGGAAGCCTCTTCTCTTTGGTGTGCACCCAGTGCAATAGAGAGAAGGGAGTTTGCTTCACAGCTCGAAACACAAATACCCCAGGGAGCATGTAAATTTACTGCTATTCTGATGTTGGGTAACTCAGCCCCACTCTGGCCTTTGGTATTTCAAAGACAATAACTATGTAAACCTCAGCCTTCACTTCCTTCCCAAAGCTTGGCTCTTCCTAGTGCTGTGCTTCAGGGCCTGTTCTGTCCCAGATTTTTCCAGCTGAAAGAGTTAATTGGACCTTTTTACCAGTCTTACTCAGCATAACTTTTCTGGGTCTTAGAAGAAATAAGCACTTGAACCTCAAGTGGTGACTCCCTGCCAAATCAGTTTTTACTTTAAGTCCATTGACACCAATGAAGTTACAAGAGTAGCAGAACCAGTCCTTTGCCTTTTTTGCTATTATCTGCAATAGGCAACTCTATTTTTCTGCATAACAAGTACCAGAATACTGAATGTATTGGCTGCCAAGAAATGCAGAACAAACAGACTTACATGTTTTTCCCTTTATTTCCATAATCTGACCTTTGCTTTTTATGTCTTAGGAGCAAGCTGCAACTTTATTTACATGTATAATCTAGATGAAATGCTAGCTTGTGTGTAGAAAGCTATGTGGACTTTGATCCTTGAATGTGATTTTCCATCTTTTTGAAAGCAAAACATAATGAATTAATGGAAACATGGAAATGTTAGGTTTTAGAATGACTGTCATTTCATGTTTCTGATTCTTTCATCCCAGGCTAGATCTTTTAGGCTTCCCTAGAGGCTTGAAGCATTAGCTCATAGTCCAAAATATTAACTTGTATCCTGACATAGTAGGTACTGAAATCACTCATATTGCCCAGTTCAATAATGACAGATTCTGAATCCCCATAGAAGAACTTGACTGCAACGAAAGGTGCTACTTGCCATCTGAAAATTGTATAAATTACCACTGGTGAGAGAATGAATTATTAAATTATTAAAGCAGTCAAATTCAAATTATAAGGAAGAGAGCAAAAAATAATAGGCAAAGGGAACAAGTACTAAGAGACTCAACAGGAAGTAGTAAATCATATAATAATCTAGGAATCTGGTTACTTTTTAATGGGTTTTAACCCAAGGTTTCAAACCTGCAACTTAATACATTGGCTGAATATTGAATATTCAGTCACCAGTCCAATTAATTTTGGGCATTTCATTTATATTTTAAAAATCTCTTCTTTTTCTTCTTTTTTCACTCCTATGTATCTGCCCAGACTGGACTCTTCTTGCCAGTGCGCAAAGAATACTACCCAGTACTTTCTGAGCAGGCCATGCACCCTTTCTAACTTTACATACCAAATGAAAATAAGTTGTTACTGATACATGATAAATTTTAATCTTTCTTGGTCAGGAATTTTTCACAAAATAACACTAAATAGTCTGCAATATTGAAATGGGGAATGAAGAAAAAAAGAAAAATAAAGTCCTGACTTCTATGTGTGGCTTCTTATTAAAGCAAAGCATCAATTCTGATTCTAATTTTAAAGTTCAGTGTAAATCTACTGATAAAATCTTTTACAGCCATGTCTCCATCATCACAAGCACACTACTGTGAATACTTTATCTAAAACTCTGAGCAAGAGAAGTTTTTTCACAAAAAAGGGGAAATTACTCTGGGTTTACTCTTAAAATACATGTTTGGGGGCTGGTTTGTGTTTTTTTTTAAACATAAATATTATCTAACTACATGTCTTTATCGTCTCTATCCCCACTGGTTTACAGATGATCGTTAACTCAGCATCACTGGGGCAGGAACAGGGGTTATGCTTGTGGAAATAACCACCTCCCAAATTTCATTGTACTATTTTGTGACCCAGTTAAAGTCTAAGAGACTATTCTTTTTATTTGCTACTGCGCATAACCTATATTGTCAGTAACAAATCATCAAAGCAATCCAGATAGTTACTGTCAGAACTAGGTACTTTCCAGAAAGGGGGGGCAGGTAGGAGAAAAAGGAACAAGAACCTAGGGTACTTTTCAGAAGGCACCAGTTAACTTTACTGTTGCTTTTGAACTGTAACTGCAAGGCAAGTGACCAACCCAAGGTGTCTGGGAGGTGGAGCTCTCCTGTTTCAGTGAAAGCCACTCCCTGTTACTGTGCATTCTTTATCAAAGAGAGAAAATTCCTTCCTAGGAAAAAAAGATGAACGTGATCAGAATGTCACTCGTATGCACATACACTCACTTTGACTTCAGTAGTATAAAATCACTGCTCAGTTCCTAAACACTGAATTTACAGCTGACCAGCCAACTGCAGCAGCATTTGACAGCTTTTTCATTCTGCAGCAACATGGATGCCATGCCTAGCTTCAGCTTGGAGGCTGTATTATTTTTTGATTGCATTGATTAAACTGAAAATGTACTTAATCTGCTCTAGTTCTAAAGGTCCATATGATCTTAGGAAATCAGTACTTTGTCAATACTATGTTTAAAATTAGCCCTAAAGTACATACATTCCTATAGGTCCATTGTCCTTTCCAAGGCGGGGATGAAGATTAATGCTCCCAGGAGACAAGTGGAGTAGCTGGGGATGTTGTACAGCAACCTCAGTTAAAATAAGTTAAACTCCAGAGTTCAGAAATTAACTTGTTTTTCAAAATGCTCCTGGGATGAGGAGAGCAGTCTCAAAAAGCAACTTCCTCTCAAAACTGAAGGACAGGAGCGTATTTCCCCACATCATTTAAAACCTCTTGGAATTGTCGACTAGACCTCCTGTCAGTCGGTCAGATACTGAGCTTCCCAAGACAAATGAAACTATCTCAGTTTCACGGGATTTGTAAAGCAAGAATGTATGTAACCTGCTTTCTCAAAACACACGTGCTGCAAATAAAGATATCAAGTGTACTGACATTTCTGCTTTACAGCTTAAAATAACATCCTGTGTGATGCCTATATGCCGTGCTGTTAGCTCAATTTTGGATTTTCTAAACACTGGGTTTGCTTTCAAAGAATAACACTCCAGTTCCTGTACAATACATGAGTATACTGGCTCTTCAGCTGGGAAACAAAGTTAAGAATGTGTGGGCTTTGGCTTCAAAATTAACCATGCTTTAGTAATCTATTATACTAAACTGTTTCTTATTAATGTATCATGCAAATACTCTCCAGTCCTCCCGCAAGTCTGACACTTTCCCAACATATCAATAGCAAATGTTCTGTGAAATGCAACTTTTCTGATGTAGGCCACCCTGACTTTCAGTGTGATCTCAACGCACCATCCAAATCTTCATGGCAGATGCAGAATGGGGTTCTTCTTTAATATGGGAAACAATATGGAAAAAAAAAATGTTTCTTGCTAGTTTAATAAATTGAGTTTTTCTCAAATAAAGACACTGATGGTTTGAGTTGGTTTGGGGTTTTTTTTACCCTTTATTTTTTCCTAATAATGGCTCAGTCCCTCATTTATTTAACTATTTGACTTAAAATACCTTTTGAAGTACATGAGTTTAACCCCAGCTGTTTTCCATCTTAATGGAGATAGATGAAGAATGTGCCCAGGGACTTCTGCTACAGGGCAAATTGGCTTCACAGAGCCTCTGAGACAACTGTCCCCATCTCCCAGAGCAGACGTTTATGTAATGTTGCTGCTGCTATGCCGTCTGGCAGTACCGGCCAGCTTCACATCCCTTCTCCGGATGGTGGATGTGACTAAGCGAACACTTAGGAGTGTTGTATCAAGAGCTGTTTTTAAGCAAGGTGTCTAAGTGCTGGCTGCAGAAGACAGCAGGTTAACCTGCTCTGCTGTTCAAGTGGGTTTGGGGTTTGCTCTGGGCTGCGAGCAACCCCACCTACGTTGCTACGAGCCCCAGACAGACGCCACTTGTGCACAGTGGGCTGCAGCCTGCAGTGCAGATAGCACCTTAGGTTCTGACCCAAACAAGAGATCATTTAAAATTACATATGAAGGGTATAGGAGGGGTAGATAGCCATTGATGTTTACTTTCCATATACTTATTACATCTTTCTGCACTATAATTAAAGCCATAGTGTTATCTAGGCTCCTCTGTGACTCAGCCGTATCATCTTTCAGAGGCTTTTTATAGGCACTGTTACAAAAGAGAACCTCGAGGAATGATTAAGGAGGATAACTTATTCTGATTTTTAGCTATTACATGGCCAAAGTGTAGCTTTTTATCCCCTCCGAGTTTTTAACATTCTCTGCGCAGATGCACTATGGCTTCCCCCCCCCACCGTAAACTGAACAGTTATTAGTTCATAAATGGAATAAATACTAACAGTGCAGGAAAGAAAAACCATGTGAGATGTGTGAAGGGAAAATCCAGGGTGAATCTGGCTGAGCAGAGGAGCAATCTCAGAGAAATAGGAGTGCATGTGTCAGGGGTGGAAGGCAAAATGAAGATCTTTGGAAGCTCACATGGGGCTGGATGCTGACCAGACACTGTCAACTGGAGCACAGAGATGAAAACTGAGAGACAGCAATGCCACGATCACTGACATGGGTCAGGGAGAAAGGTTTTGTGAATGTGTTTCAGCTGAATTGTGAAAAAGGCCCTGGCAGGTTTCAGTGGACACTCCTGGACCACACAAACATTTCACTTCCTGCCTGAGGGAGATGCGAATGGGAGATGCAACAAGCTACCTCAGCAAACAAAGAAGTTAGAGTCCCTCTACATGGCTTAGATTTTTCTTTTTTTTTTTTTTTTTTGCTTTCTCTCCTTTATATATAGCTCTTGGAGGCAGGAGATGACAAAGAATGATGGTTTGGCAAAACACAAGGCTACGGCTCAATGAGATTCTGTTTGTACCAGTAAGAGCTTGAAGTAAAACAAAACCTAAATGAAGAAGCCCAGGATCTGGCCCAGGACCCCTAGAGCACTGTCTTCTGTCTTACTTCATTTATCATCTATTCTTAACCAATCAATACTCTACCTGTGTCCTCTCACTTCAGCAAATGGAAAATCATTACAGCTGTAAGTGACATAAATGGCTTTGCACTCAGGCATAATACGAGACACAACAGAAAATGAGGGGGAATTGGGTTTTACTAGACTTGTTTGGGTTATGCCTTTTTTTTAACCCCGAAATTGAAAGCAACTGGAAATTGCTTTCAGAAAGCAATTCAGGAGATTTAGGCTGTTTACACAGCAGATGAAAACAACTGACCCAAATGCCTCTATATTTTAAAGCTCCAAGGTAGGGGCATAGTTTATATATTAAAAATAACCAGGCCTTCAAGGTTCTATTGCCTACAGAAAACTTAAATCTAAAATAATTGCTTTTAAAAATTGATTTCCTTTAACATGTGTACCAGATTAAGTGGTTACAAACAGAAATGCTAGATATTCTGAAATATTTATAGTGAGCATCTGAGTTGCTTATTCTGGCAGCTTCCATAAGAAGGGATCAGTATGGTATCTTTTTTTTTCTTTTTTTTTTCAGGAAAACATTAGGAAAAATACAGTAAAAACAAAGAAGTGGATAAAATGAATTCAGAGTAAATTGCAAAGTATACTTCTGCCTCACTTCGCTGGTAAAGAAAAGGAACTGTATGCATACCACAAGATTAGGTTAAACAATGCACTTGAATGAGCAATTGAAGTAAGTGGGCTGCAAGTCTAACTTCTTCTATCTGCAACGCAGCTATATCAGATTTATAACTTTGGGGGGTTTTCTTGTTTTCTTTTTTCCTCTTTTATATCAGTTTATCTTAGGGGTTATAAAGTGCAATCACATGCCCTCTAGTGAGCTACACAGCAACTGCACCTTGCTAGGTGGAGAATTGCCATCCCATCGAAGAGATGCTTCTTTACCATGTTCTATTTTTCTTTCAAAGGTATTCAACGTGTTTTCAGCTCAAGCTTTATGAACCATGCAATTTTCTGTGAGTCTCTATTTCGAGGACAGGAAATTAGATGCCATGAATTTGGGAATACAAATACTTAGTCCAGTGAGCAACATTTAAAGCAAATTTAGACTTCAGAACTACAGAAGTCCTGTTGCTCCAGCTAGATATCAAAGGCCCAGTGTATCAAGAATGTTTTCATAAGAGTTTTCATATCACGGGGTGGGGAGGGAGGAGAAAAGCTGCTAATAAATGCACAGAGTGTTACTGATCCAGAATCTGTAATAATTGTACTGATACACACAATACTTCCATGGCTTGGATGTGCATTTCTGCATTTTGGAAACAATCTCTGTACCTACACATCACTGACTGAAGCAGACTGAGACACATCTCCGAACATCTTCTAGCATAATGTCCTGGGCAAGTCTCTTCTGTATCATCTCCTTTTGGACTGGATCATCTGTCCATTTTTAGACAGGAACCATTTGGAAATGGAGTTCTGCAGGTGCCAAGAAAATAGTTCTTGCAGCAGGTTTATACCATGTTAACACTTGGCTGGTGGATATTTAACCTTCCTCTTCAGTGGGCTCTCATTAAACACATCAAGGTGTTTCATGGGCCATACACGCCCTCTATGCCACAGGCTGGCAGCTCCCACTTTAAAGCAATGCTCTCATTATGGCTAGATAATTCAGGTCTTAATCAGCAGCTTCACCATTCACAAGTAAAGTTTAACTTGTGCTTAAAAGTTTACAGCACTGGATTAAAACACAGGGTCACCCAAAGCTTGCTGCAGTTCCCTTTTGCTCATTTGTGCCCTCACAATGCACCATTACTCACATCCTTACTCTGTTGTAATATATAATATTTGGCCTAATACTAACATAGCCCAATTCATATGAAAAGTATAAGAATTGCTGTTATTATTACCAATGGTAATAAGGAAGTGTACTAGTCACTTCGTACAAGATCCATGGGAACATGTGATTCTTATTTTATGATAATGATTATCACTCACCATAATTAATAAAAATTTTATGATAAGTATTCTGAAAACAACAAAAAATAGGAAAAGTTTAGTATTAATTCTGTTTCTCTAGATACGCTTCGAAAATGACATACCACATCAGGAAAATTAGCTGCTGACATACAGATTAAATGTTACGTTTGGAACATCAGTCTCATCTGAAAAGCATCAAATGCCTTTTGGAATGCTGATTTTATTTTTTTTTTTTATTTTTTTTTTTAATTTGGTGACAAATGAAGAACTCTTGTCTCTAAGTTATGCAGTAGAAGTAACTCAATCACAACTTTTCCATGTTACCATCTTTAAATCAAAAAGCAGCATAGCAAATGTACTTTCCAATTGTTAGGCTTTAGCATATTTTCCAGCCATTAATTCTTGACTTTCCATGAAGTCCTCCATCAGCTGTGTTAGGTCCAGCTGTGCACTTGGTTGGAGACTTAAAAGTATTTCATGTCTGATTTTATGGGTTCACCTACTTAAAGAGATGCATCAGTCTTAAAATCCCCTTTCTACGGGGAATAGCTGCAGATTATAAACATGTTTTTAATGCAAGTCCATCTCCTCTACATAGGAGTTTACATAGGAGTTACTAGTGCTTTCTCAAAAAACTCATCATCCCAGTCAGAGAAGTAGTTGGAATTTTGGCCATGTTGGGCAACAACAAATGATCTTCATATGAATATGGTTATCTGGATGCAGCAAGATAGGTTTTCCAGGGAAATTACATCTGACAGCATAAAAGAGTCTGCTTAGCAATCCAAGTGACATCTTGGAATATGCAAAAGATTAAGTAATAATGTCCCAACTGGACCAGATCAAGACAAATCAGAGTTCAGTGGGAATTTTAGTGGCTAAAAGAGCACTAAATAATCTCAGGAATCCATCTAAAGATTCTTCAAGATGAAAATAACCTCATTTGTTTGCTTATAACCCCTTAGTCTGGTTTAGTTTTGTTCATGGTGGATGCCTATGTCTTTAACCAATGTCTAGCTTGGCTCTGTAGACAATATAGCAATAAAATACATTATTTATATGAATAAAATTTATTTGTTAAAATAAAGTTCGATTCTTTCCAAATATGGTCTCCATTCTTTGTGTAGCCTATCATCTGTCATAACCAAAGGAAAACAAAAAAAAAACCACAAAGTTTTACTATTCACGTTAGAAGTCTTCATAATGGATTGAAAGTTTATTTCCAAACCTTTCACCCAGAAGTAGAGATCAGAATGTATTTGGGGGGAGGTACAACTACATTTATACTTGAGAGGAAGGAAGACCATCTCTTCTGCACTGACAATGGCGTGACAAATTTCCCTACCTATCAGGTATCCCTACCAAACAAGAAAGTTCATGATCCTAAGATAACTCAGTGCATTTGGAAATCTTACTAAGAGACTGTTGACCTTGTGTATTCACACATCATTTTTACAAATACATATTTATTTCTAATATAAGTCTTGCTGTCTCACCTTCCCACTTAAGCGAGAAGCAGAGCTTCATAACTTATCACTGTCTGCATATTAACCCTGTGTGAAAATGTTCTTCCCATGATCTGAAGACTTTTCTCAGGACAACAATCTCACATAAACTTTCACGCAGGCAAAATGATTCATTTATAAACTGCTAAATAAAACAGCACAAGAACTACCATTCATATCTCCGCATCTAAAACATTGTATCAGAGCCCTTCTCCTTAATTTGATGTATAGTAATCTACTAGCACCTCCTTCCCACTGCTGTAAAACATTTAGGGATGCTAACTGTCGAAATACCCTGAGCCCAGCAAGCATAATCATCTTGGTAACAAGGACAACTTGGACTCAACTTTCAGAAAAACAAACAAAAAAAGAAACCAAAAAAGAGTTAGACAGTTTTCTCTGAATGACTGTGATTTTGGGGGTGTTTTTAATCATTTTTGTTTGTCCATGCCATAACTTAAATAATTGTGCATATAGCTTTCAGAGCTAATGAGTTCCTGCAGCTCACCCTGCCTTCAATAAGGTCTTTCAAAAGGTCTGAAATAAACACACTGGAGGAGAGCAATAATAGAAGCAATTCTGTGTTATGGCGTCTTCAGGAGAAGACCTAACTTACAGGTCATCTTCTCCTCCTGAGATGACTAAATTATGTCCCCCTGCATTCTTTATGATTTTAACAGACCATCACCTGGTCCACAAGAGCAACATTTTCTGAAAAATTAATAGCAATGTTAGAACCTTTGGCTCTTCCATCAACTGTTTCAGGAACTGTTGTGTCGATTAAAGATGATGTTGGCACAGGATTACAAGCTGCCCTTTAGATAAGGCAAATCATGTGCATCTCCGTATGAGGTCACTATAGCAGTTCTAAGACTGCAAGTTCTATACCATAAGACCTATGTCTTATGGTATAGGACAAGAAAGTCTCCGAGAACACCCTCCCAGGCAATAAATTATCATCAAATGTGCTTCAAAAGAAGTGAAGCAGAGCTCTGAAGACAGAACAAGAAAGCAGTCTACATACACAAAACTTGTACTGTATCATAAATCTAATCTGCATCTCTCATTCAGAATTAATTGCTGTGCTCTTGCTCTAATGACGTACAAGGCCAACATATTCTACCCACCTTCACTGAAAGATGGTAATAAAACTGTATGTGTCTCTGTGCAGCATCAAAAGAGATTTTATATGATTGTTTTAAATAGCAAGAGGACTGCATGGAAAGATGTCTGTATTTTCTTAATAGCTGAAACCACACTACATAGCACATGTCAAAATTCTGAAAAGAGAACAGATCCCCAATGCTTTGTACAATGTATATAGTTTCTTTGCTTTGATGTCTCTACTTCTTTATTGTATTAAATTATCTGGATTAAAAAAGACAAAAAGAGAAGGTTGTCTTTTGTCTTATTACTGAAATGTCAAACACTATTTGAGCTAAGAGAACAGCCAGAGCCTTTAGAACAATTTGGGGAGTGAAAGAAGGAAGAAGGAAAGTTGTTAAGTATCCTGCCTGTTTGAATACTTAGGTGTTTCTGCCACAGAGATCGGAGGACGACCACATTGTTCTAAAAGTCACCGTCAATGACTATTAAAACTTACATAAAAAGAGATCTATTTTATCACTCCTTAGGGGAATCCTGCATCCTTCTCCCACTACTTTTTTTCCACAGTTCTCCTAACTCTCCTGTGTTCCCCAGACGGCCTTTTGCACTGCAGGGTAGAACATTGATGGCAAGTGTCTCTGGTCACTGCTCTGGGGATGGGGATGAGATTTCTTGAATGCTTTTCCTGCTCACAAACATGCATGACAGAGAGAAAAGATCCATTTCTCTTTTTTTTAGTATCCAGGGAAAACCGCCTGCCAACAGGAATTATATTCCTACCACTGACTTTTTTTCTTTACCTGGAGCATCTTTAAAATGAATACCAGCTGTTGCAGATAAGGATTTTGGTGCCCTAAAAAGAGATTCATGACTTCAGAAGAAGGAATAAGCTAGAGGAGCACAGAAGCCTCATAGAGAATAGATTCTGCTGCCATAGCAGAGAGCTGTACATCAAATAGATCTGTCACTGCAGAGGAGCTGAAAAAGTGCTCCTTAAAATCATTCATGCAATTTTAGACCTGAATAAAAAGTGTGGCCCTTTGAAGTCAAAAGCAAAACTCCAGATGACTTTAGCCTGGCCACAGTTTCAGCTTTGGATTCAAATTTGAATGTAAATTTAAGAAATCACCAGGCATAATATGGTTCAGTTTATTACAAAATAGGCACTGGAGAGCAAACTGGCCGTGCCTGATCAAGCATCCTGTATGCTGGAGCAGAGGCATCCCTCACTCTTTGCTCTGGCTTACTCACTGGGACCTTTCGCAAGCTCTGCTTGCTGTGCAGGTAACCCTGAAAACAGTCAGCTTTCATTGAACTAAATGGTACCTTTTGTAAAAGTAGTCCCTGAAGTTCACATTCAAGGATCTGGGAGATAGATCCGCTGACCTAGCTTGAGATCATTTAAGCCCTGGACATTCACACATCTCTGTCTATAACATCAGAAATGTTCAAATGCTAGCAGATTGTGATAAATTCCCATTTTGAGTTCACAAGAGGGAGAATTAAGAGTTTAAATGGAAAAATGTTAGTGGAAGTGATGTGAACTTACAGGTCTGCAACTGATCATATTTAATAAATGTTGCTCACATATTTCTTGATCTAGAGCCAATGGCTAATACAAGCATGAAGAAACGTAAGCTCCTTGACCCTCCAAGTGCTGCTTCTGAGCCACAAACAAAGCCTGACAAAGAGCGGAAATGGGTAAGTTCAACATTTAGTCCTGTAGTACAAACTAACCACAGGGTGTAGGAAAGAGAGTGGCAGTGCTGGGAGGGCTCCATGCACAATGGGTAGACAGCTTTCTGTAGCTGAGATATATTCTGCTGCTCTCATTAGTGCAGACAAAGCATAGACCTAGAAAGATGACCATGAGACACATAATATCCAGGAGTTCTAGTATTTTTCCCCTTCAATTCTAAGACAAGAGTTTCATTTAAGACAGGGAATTCACATATAAAAAGTTATAACAATGTTTTATATGCTCTACTTTAAAGCCTAGAAGCACAGTAGCAATGCCTAACTCTAGGAAATAAGTTCAGATTGTACATGAGATAAGGGAAGCCACTGAATGCTGTTAGGAAAAAGAATTAACAAGGAAACCAATTGGCTTTGCCACCAGAGCAAATGTGCTATAGACCTACACACCAAAGCTCCAGTTCCAGCCTTTCATTTGTTAGCATCAGGACCAGCTTAGGCAATTCTTTCCTCTTGCTCTCTTCTTCCTGTGCTATCTCTCTGCTGATCCAGTTCAGCTCTCCACAAGACCACGTGGAAAATCAGGGAAAGGAATCAATCTTACACAAACATAAACATGTACAAATGTTTATAAAAATAATTTTACACAAATTAAAACAAAAAGAGTTATTTTAACCAATGATCTTGCTTGCCATGCCACATGACAGCAGCACAGGCATTACTGTGGGCCAGTATGGGACTGAAAAAACTGCAGTCAGAATGACAAGCAATGAATGGCACAGGGAAGGCTGTCTGCAATCAAGGACTTTCAGCAAGATTAATATTTGTTTCCTATTCATAAATCAAGTCCCTTGAATGCCACTGAAAGCAGAGCAGGGAGTGCTGTGAAGGTCTGATGTTTAACACTGCTTACAAAAAACTCAAGATACCTTGAAAGATGAAAATTCACAGCTCTTTTAGAGGTGATGGTTCGTCACCCTGGCACCAACTCTGATTACACTTGATTACATGCTTTCCTATATCAGATCCCAGTCACAGCTGCATCTACAGACCAGTGCTACATTTAATCCATTACAAAGAAAAAAACAATAAAAATCAAGGCAACAAAAAGGTTTAAATGTATTTCTTAAGGTGTGTCAGACTTGCACCAGAACTGATCATACCTGAGTGCTGTCATTTGCCAGGTTGGCATTATGAACAATTTTGGAGCCTGCTGTAGTGTTGGAACAATTTCACCAACAGTAAGTGAGTTATTTAAATACAGAACCTTAACCATTTTTTTAACTTGGCCACTAAAATAGAATTACTTGATTTGACTTCCTTCTAATGAGGCCAAGAATTATATAATTTCTCTTAGTAAGAAGTCTACATAAACAGAGGTTTGAAAAGAGGTGCAGGTTTCTTCCAGTACTTAAAATGTTTTTGCCTTCTTACTTGTAAGAATTTAACACTGAAGGCCCTATAATATAATGTAAAAAGGTCTGTTTCTGTGCAAAGACTATCGCTTGAGAGGTTTTGACTTTATTTGGTATGGGAATAAAGTCACCAACAGATTCATTCACATTAAGAAGTCATGTAAATATTGCCTCATAACTTTACATGTAACTTCATTCTAATAGAGACACCTGTGGCTTAACAAGCACTTTATTTGTCACGGATAGTGCACAGCACAGGGATAGTGCACAGCAGGTCACAGAGAATGTCTTAGAATGAAGATAGATGTGACAAAAATCTCTTGGCAAAAGCCAATAGAGTGAGTAGTTGCAGAGCAATCAAAATCATGGTGCATTATTTCAATGTTATGAAGTTGAGCTCATAGCAGCAGTGTTCACCATCTAAAATCAGCCCTTAACAAAAGCAACTGCTGAGACAAGCACTTCTCTTTTGCTGTAAGTAGGAGATGGACACAATAGCCATGGGGAAATTCCAAGCTGCAAAATCACTCTTAGTGGTTTGGCCTCAGTCACATTCTGTTGCAAGGTATAGGATGGGAAATGAGGGCTCTTGTAGAGAGAAAAGCAGGAGACAGCTGGGGAACATACCATCTTTCCTAACAGTGAGGAGGAAACCAGAATTGACACCACATGGAATGTTTTACCACTCATGTAGGTAAATTGGTTGTTTTTTAATGTAGAAACAGAAAAGCAGCACAGGAACTGCCTCTGTAACATCAAACATCAGAAAAGAAACCAAAAATGAGTTACATTTTCTCATGATTGCATGAGAAACTGCATGTGAAATTGCAACACTAGCAATACCAGCAACTTTGCCCAGAGCTTAGCCCAGTTTATGCAGGGATGTACACAATCGTGGGAACTCATCTCTTCAGGAACTGGAGGTATAATGCATGAGCCATGTCAAAACAACACAACACATGGCATATTTGCTTCCTACCATCCCTCCCAAAATTCAGTAACCTCAAAATCTAACACTCTAGCATAATGGGGAGAGAAACAAAGAACACATTTGTTTACTCTTTGAAACATCTTTGGTATTGAGTGATGCCTTATGCTTAATTCCTGAGATGAGAGGATTACTCTCATCTGTAGACTGGAGAACTGGCAAGGGAAAATTTGCATTCCATTTACTAAAGTGATGAATTAAAATCTTATTAACTGTTAACTATTAACCCTTACCAAATCTCATGTCAACAGGAGCTCCCTCTTTCTGGCAGAATCCTTCAATGAACACTTTCTGCCTACCTTAGTGGCCTTTTAAGAGAGGGGGTTTGCCCCTTTAAGACACTTGGTTTTTTCCTACTACTTTGGTGATGAGCTCAGCGTGAAAACCATCACTGAGGCAACATTATGTAAAACAACCTCTAACTTACATTTCTTACTTGAAATCTCCTTTTTTTAGAGAAAACACGTAGCCTACTCTGCAGTAAGGATCTACATAAGGTAAATGCCTGTCCTATTACTACTCAATCATTTCCATGCTCGTTATTTATTCTCTTAAATGAATACCTCCATTAGATATGGACAAAAAGTACACATTCTTTTTTAAAGGAAAGTGTGAACAGAGATCATCATACGGAGAGTGCACATTGAGGTACCTTACACCTAGCGTATTTCCATATCTTGCACTAACCTTCCATCTCTTACTGTGACTATGTTTTCATGCAGCATGATGGAAAAATATAATCAGAAATATGAATGCCAATGTGACAAATTTTCCTTCAAAAAGAAGAAAACATTCTTAATTATGCCATGTAGATTAAAAACTAATTCTTAGGACTGTGCGCACATTTAATAACAAGACCTTATGTAGATGCTAAACAGGAGCTATGCCCCAAGAAGAGGGCATGTATTGTTAGCACCAAACCCTGGATTGCATGGATTTCTCATATTTATGTGGCAGGTTTCATTTGATCCCAAAAGTTCAAATATACACCTCAGGTTTAGCTCAACACACTTTCAGAACTGCCTGGGAATATCACATTCTGAAACCAAGGTATTTCTATAAAGTTAGGACTCAACAGCTGGCATTTGGAGAGCTGTTTTCAATTATAACATTAAGTCCAGCAGTTTAAAGCCAAGACTCCTAATTTACAACAGTACTTGTTAATTTACAACACTGAGCTTGTATAACGTTTAAGTAAACACTGCACTTCTGGATGACAGAAAGCTAAACAATGAAATAAAACTTCAGAAACATATCTACTCCTGCAGTTTTCAAAGAGCTTCCAGTTCTCCAAAAACAAACAGCTCCCAGCTGCCCACCATTTATACGCATGCATCCTGTACCACTATATGTGTAGAGAGAAAGGGACCAACAGCCTAAATATTTTTCATTCAGAAGATCCTTCCATCAAATCAGATTTTAAAGGTAAATTCTGCTTTCACCCACTGTGTTTAAGTTTGTTTTGTGAAGGGAGGGAAATGTAGAGAAGAAAATAAACAGTGAGGATAAATATGAAACTTACTTTATTTTTACCACTGAAGAGCTAACACAGTCCTCAAGCCTTTCTTCCAATTAAGCTAAACCCTGGTCTTTTTAACAAGCACTCCAGCTGAAGATGGTTCCCTCAGATTTCAGCCTTCTGCAGCTGAAACAAGTCAAATTGCAACTTCTCCTTCCTAACCATCCACTGCCTCACCTCAGTTCCCAATGAAGAAAAAAAAAAAAAAGGAAGTTTCAGCTACCCAATTTAATTTTTCTCACTAAAATGCCACTTTCCTTTTCTCACTCTTGCCAAACCCTCAATTTTAGGGTTGATCAAATAAGTAGAAGCTGTGCAGAATGTCAGTTTTTCAGAAAAAACATTGTCAATGTATTTGTCTTAAAGCCCCAAATAAGACGCCACTAGAAACATGCTATTTTTCAGCGAATTTTTGCGATCATCACAAGAGGCATACATTTCATTTAAGACAACTGTTTAACTGAAAATCTATTTTTTGACTAAACCATCCCAAAACCCTGCTGCTTCAAAACTCTGCTGAGAATGATCCCCTTTAAGGTCCTTCTTGGTTTTCCCCTTGAGTCTATAAAATCAGAGCTTTCAGAACTTCTGAGCTTTATACTCAAATAAAGCAGTTTGGAGAACATTTCAATATGGAAGCCCTTGAAGGGGTAAGAATGCAGAAAATGTGTTTCACAACAGTCTTCCATGGTACAGAGTATGAAGAAAGGACTCCGAGACTGGAAAAGCTGAGGCATGTTCAAAGAAGTCGAGAGCCCGAAGGCAGGTTTTGCAAAGCCTCAATAATTACTTGAATAACACTGGTGAGCCACGGAATAGGATCAAGAGCATCAAAGGCCTCTTAGGGAGAAATGGGATAGGACAGAGGCTTCACAACAGTTTTGTGAATATGCACTGTCCAGGATCTATAATACCATAACAAATTAAAAAGGGTTTAATAGACATTATTCTTTGGGGGTGGGTGGGAGTATGTGTTGTGTTACCAACAACATCTAGTCCTTCAGGAATACTCTGCATATTTGCGAGCAAAACATTGTGCAACGGCCTAGGAAAATGCCCTGCAGACTCATTGCCAGGTCTCTGGAACAATCAGCTAGAAACATATACAGCCTAGTCCAGAGAAAGGCCAAGAGCAATAGTTCCCTCTCAAATTAATGGGATTTCTGAGTGTTCAGCATCCTTCAGTTGGCAAAGCCCTTTATGTAGCACTAATTGCAGAGCACTCTCTGATTTGGGTAGGGAGAAAAACTTGGGGCTGACAACCCAAACAGCACTCTGCCCTAGTGCCCATTTAACTATTGTCTTAAGGCAGAAATCCTGACATTAATTCCCAAGGACTCCAGTGGGCTTCTGCCTATGTTAGCAAGGATATCAAGCTTTGAATTACTACTCATTCTTACTGATAAAGACATTTAAAAAATAACAGGGATACTCTCCAGCAAGACCAAATATCACATATGTACCTTTAAATTTTGAGAGTTTTGTCCTTTTTTGGGGTCCAGAACAAAGGTGAAGATATATCACACTGAGATCACCTCACAAAGAGCTGAAACTCTTATTCAAGTATAACTCTGTAAGTAATAAATGCTTTCAATATACTAACACGAGACAAAGTCAACCTTTATAAAACAAACAAGCACTAATGAGAAACACGATAGTAAGAACATTAGTTGGGGCTGTTCAGCCTGGAGAAGGCTGCGTGGAGACCTCATAGCAGCCTTCCAGTATCTGAAGAGGGCCTATAGGGATGCTGGAGAGGGACTCTTCATTAGGGACTGTAGTGACAGCACAAGGGGTAATGGGTTAAAACTTAAACAGGGGAAGTTTAGATTGGATATAAGGAGGATATTCTTTCCTGTTAGGGTGGTGAGGCACTGGAATGGGTTGCCCAGGGAGGTTTGTGAATGCTCCATCCCTGGCGGTGTTCAAGGCCAAGTTGGATGAAGCCTTGGGTGATATGGCTTAGTGTGAGGTGTCCCTGCCCATGGTGGGGGGGTTGGAACTAGATGATCTTAAAGTCCTTTCCAACCCTAACTGTCCTATGATTTTATTTCATCACAATATCTGAACAGGAATGAAAAGCAAGCACTTGAACTAAAGCAAATACTGAGAGATGGGAATTTTGAAGCAGAAGGCTTAAAGTGAACTGAAGAAAGCAGGGGTGTAATGCTAGTAAGTGGAAAGGTAAGAATTTTACAGAAGTAAATTAAATTAGACTAGAAGATAAGTACAATTCACACAAAACCTATTTGCTCTCCTGTAACAGGATACATGCCCTAGAGGATAGTAGAGTAATTAAATGTCACAGAGTTTGACCAGAGCAAGTCTTTTAATACTGTCTCCCTTGACATTTACATAAGCTACCAGGGGAGACACAGACTACATGAAACACTATATTCAAGGACTTCTTATTAATAGCTCACTAACTGGAAATACATATATACATATGTGTATATATAGAGAGACATTCCCAAGGAGCTTGTTCTCAGTTAGGTATTTCCAGTATTTCTGATAATAGCTTGAATTATAATACTATCCAGGGAATTAAATAAATGCTTTAAGTGAAAAGGGCTACAAGGACAACGACAACCACATTTTTCATAACAATACTAATAAAATTGAGAAATAAGCTATGCTTAAAAAAGCATAACCCAAAACAACAGACACCCAGGGTTATGACTAAAAAGTACAATTGCATTTTTTTTTCATGTAGAAATGCAGCAGAAAGAGAAGGCACATGAAAGAACATACAGTTGATAAAGTCTATCCCCAGTTAGGTCACCCAAAGCAAGGAGCCTAAAAAGAATTGCCAGAAAAATAAATATTTTTAAGTCGTGAGAACTTGTAACAATCCATGGGGCTTCAAGCAGAACTAGAGACACACACATGTAAAAGCATGAATCAGAGCTAAAATCATAGAAATAAACCAGACATAAAATAGGTATCCATGCTCTCTTTTTGCCTCCTTGTTTTAAAGCCTTGCAAGTTCAGGAAGAAATTGTATCATTCAGTTCCAGTTCTATTTCACCCAGGATTGCCCCAAGGTCACATGAAAGAGGGTGGCGAACGGTTCGGAACCAACATGATATAATGTTGTGTAGGGATGCCACTAGCAAAACAGAGAAGAGGCTAGGTATGGAAGCATGGCACAGCAAGTTGCACCACTCCTAAGTCCTGTAGGGAAGAAGGTTTCTACCAGCCCAGCCGTTTTCCTCACTTACCCTCCCTTGGGCTCCAAACACCCTTTTGGTATGCACATTCCACATTCTTCTGACCTATCGAAGAGATATTAATACATTCCTAGAATGGCATTCAGGGGAAAAAGTATGCCCGAGAGATGCAATTACACTCCCAACTCTTTCAAAGTGAAATAGTTATCAGGAGATATAGGCAACACATATGAAGAAACTATATGAAGTTCACCATAAATAATGACAAGGTGTGGCTCGTGAAACTGGAATTTAGCATTGTTTTGTTTCAACACTTGTTTTTAATTTACACCTCCTGGAAGCACCAATAAGTTTTGGAGATATGCACCAGTGCTGAATGACATGGACATCAATGGGACTACAAGCATGTACAGGGCTCACCCAGATTGCATGCTCAGAGATAAAAGAATGCCTAAGTATCTGGCTGAGTCAAGCACCTATGAACCTTGAACTGACACTAACTGTCAAAAGAATGTCCTCTTGTATTAAATCAGAATGGGGTTTGTATCACTTTGTGAATAACTTGGTTATCAAGTCTTGGACACAGGCCCAGATGTTGGACTGAGAGCTAAGTAGTGCAAGGGCATGTCATCACAGTTTTCAGTGAAGCCATAAATCTGCTGAATTGCTGTGTCACTCTGAACACCAAACTGAAGTGAACTTCATATCCTAACAAAATAAAACATTTCATATAGATTACTCTTACAGTGCACTGTCTTACATTGCCATTTGCACAAATATCATATTTTGCTGTTCCATAAAGTTGTGTAGGAGGTCTCAGTTATACACAAAAATGCATAAAACTGATGTAAGGAAAAGGATTCATCCCTACAGGCTATGAAATAAAGTTCTGATATGGTACCTTCAATATCTATTGGAGTTCTGTTATTGAACACAATACAAATAGAATTTGGCCTCAAATGAGGAGATTTTCTACAACACCTGTGGATGTTTTTAATTCCTGCAATATGTGTTAGGTTGCAAGACTGCATCTGGCAGTGGCCAGAAGGATTCTTCCTTTCCTGTCTCCCTAGTTTCTTTGGTAGTAACTGCTAAATAACACTGCCTTTCTATTTGTATTTCCAGATAACACAGTATGACAGGGGCTCCCACATCAGACACCTCAGACATCTTTCCCTTTTCATATAAAAGGGGCTTCTTCTAGATTGCAATATCAGCCTTTTCTTATAGAATGTAATCTCTCTCTTTAGAAAATGCAGAAACAGAAAATCATATGAAAAGTGCAGTATTAAAAAAACATCATATGAATTAATGAACCTGATGCAACTACAGTGTGTCTTTCATGTTTCCATATTCTATTCATAACAGATTGGAAAAGCCTGTTCATTAACAGCAGCTGCTCTAAAAACACACAGTGTTTGTGAGTTACAAGCACACGAGTAAAGGAACTAAAGATGTTTACAAGCAAGCTTTTGGCTTTGTGGATTCCTTAGTGGTTTTCCAATATTAAAAAAATAATAATAAAGCCTACTGAGGACTTACTGACTCTTTAAAGAAAAGTAATAGACCATATAACTACAATATTTATGTCATCTATCAAAACATACTCCAGATATATTCTGCATCAAAATATACCTTAGTATATACTGCAACATGCTCTGTATGAAGGCACAGCTGCTTGCTCCATTTTAGGAATTTTGAGTAGATGTTAAGAAGATAATGGGGAAAGGAAGAAAAAGGCACAGTCAATGGAGAAAGTAGGCATGTATGATATGACACTAGTCCACTCATTTCTTTAATGCATCCCAGCCTGCATGAGAAAAGCCTTCTGAGACTCCACAATCAAAACGTTGTGTGATTTCTCACTCAGAAAACCCTAGTGCAACAAAATGAGCCTTGCAATGTTACCCAAAGGACAACAAAGGAAGTTCTTTGCAAAACGATAAAAGATTTAATTTCCATAGCTATGGCCCTCCAACAGAGTATGTCCCTTTTTGATTAAACCAACTATGAGATCATCTCCAGCACAGAGCATACAACTTCTATATTGTCATGCCAGGAGTATGTTGCTATTTGCACTAAGGCAGGAAGACTTTCTGCTTAACACTTAATTTATTTTTATTTAAACATTACCTAGCTGTAACATAAACCAGCAAGAACCTGGTGCTGATGGGTGTGATGATCTCTACACTCCTGCGCTCCACATTGAGAATGGCTTTTGGTCTTTTCAGACGCAGGTAACAAACACGGTCTCTCCACTGAAGAAATGAGGTGATTCCTGAGGCAACATATTCCCAAAGCATTCAAAACTAGTTGCAGACAAAATTTGCACTTAGTCCCCAAAATCGCTTTCTCTTCTTTTTTTTTTTTTTTTTTTTGCTTTCTTGATTAAAATCTCCCTTGGGCAGCTCTTTCTGAATAAAAGTGTATTATTTCTTAATAAAGGGGTTTATACAGCATATTTCTTTCTGCTAAGAGAGTGCCGTAGCAGGTAGTGTAACAGTCATGAAAGAAATCACCGATCAAAGCCAATTTTACAGAGATAAGGAAAAATGTGTTTTTCAGTCAAAAGTACAGCTAGGTGAGCAGAGAAAAGCTAAACAAAATCTTGAAGTCTTAAACTGAATAAAAGATATAATGTATCTGCACCAGACTTATTCTCCTATTGTCTTCCAGTGCTGCATAGAGATCAGCAAATCAGGTGTGGAATGACTTAAGAAACATAATAATACATGGTTTTACATTTAAAACTCTATAATTTCTTAATTTGGTATCTGCTATTAGATACAAATTTTACAAAAGGGCTGGGGAATTACTATTTCATGTTACTGTTTTCTTCATCTCAGGTCTTAGAAAATATTCTTGACCAGCTCAAAGTGTGTTTCAAGTGAAGGCAGAGGCATCTGTGAGAGGTAGCATAATAAATGTTTCCAGAGAGTATTATTAGAGTTGTTACAATATAACCCTATTGCCCACTTGTGTGAATGGAAATGGATTTAGCAAACAGTTTGCCCTTTATCCTTATTATGAATAAAGGGATACAATAGATATTTGTCTCCTTACGTGTTCTTTTTCTCGAACTTTCTGTAATCACCAGCTATCACTCTACTCTGCAAGAAGTGCAGCTTTGATTAAGAATGAACTGCAGGTGAGAATTTAGAGGAGTATACAAATTGCTGAACCTTTCATATCTCAGTTCTATGAGATTTAAATTTAGAAACTTAAGCCATGACACCCTTCATTTTGAAGAACACAACATCAAAATTAAGGTTCTATTCAGGTGTAAAAAGTGTCCTACAGCTGTAAAAACCCAGTTTATGACCCAGTTATGACAGGGGAATGGAAGATATTGCAATTTGCCCAACTCCACAGAGCAGGAATGCAGCAGTATTGAAATAGCTTCCAGGCTGTGATCAAGCACCACATCATGAGCAGTCTACGTCAGGTACCCCAAAGAAAGGTTTGATTGCCTAAGAGTCACTGACAGGGCTTTGATGATTTGAAATATATGCTGCCTCATCAGCATTTAATACCATTTCCAAATAATAAAGCAAAGAAGGAGAATCAAATCTGACAGAGGAATTGAAAGGGGACCAGTGATGATGTCAGTGTTGCTAACTGCAGTATCTATATTCTTCTCATTTGATCCCTTTCCCGTAAGTAATCTGGGCTGGCATGAAAAAGCTTTGTGGTATTCCAAGTTGTGATACTTCAAAGCTCTGTTCAGTAGCAACAGGAGAGCATAAACACATTAGCTTGGATCAGTAGCTTCAGCTTCGGAAGACAAAGCTGGCCACTAGCAAAGCCGGAGCATCGACAGGGACTGACCTTAGTAACTGCCTTTACTCTTTCATGAAAGGCCCCTTCCCAATGGCCTGACTGCCTGCAGAAGATATCTTTTAGAAATCTCCACCAGGATGAAAATCAGTTTTAGTTCTAGTTCTAATGGTGCTTTTTCTTGCGAGATTACCTGGCCTCTGTGAAAAGACCATAATCTATTATATTTGCCACCCTCCTTTGGATTGACCAATGCATTAGTCACAGGCAAACTTTAATTATCATTGCTAAAGCAAAAAGCAAAAGATAGAAGTCTTCAATCAAAGCCTCACAAATCAGTAAAAGAAATGAGAAAACAAAAAGGTTCAGTTGCAAATGTTCCTCTTCCAAATGTGAGCTGTAATGAATTTAAAATGCATATTAGGAAGTAATGTATCATCTAGTTTATTAAGAGCTCAAACACCAGGGCAAACAATTGGCTCTTGAGAAGGTGATACTCAGGGATAGTCAGTAATTCTCTTCTTAACTCAATCACAACCAATGACAGGAAATGTATCAGAATATTGAACTATCCCTTTTTCTCTTTATGTTTCATTAATTTGATTAAGCATATTAAACCAAACATTGTGCTCATTCACATTAGCAAACTGAAAGTATATCTAAGGACATTCTCTGCGCAAGATTTCATGGCTATTTACAATTGATTAGAGATGATATTTGTAAAGTATCTTTGGGTTTTGAAATTAGGCCTATTTTGTTTTCAGAAAAAGACTGAAAGACATATTCAATATACCTTTAAGCCAGATCTATAAATCAGTCAGTAACAATTTAAGGCTGGTTTTGAAAGCTTGGCTCTGTGGAAGAGTAGCAGGTGTCAGGGGATTGCCTATATAAAATTCCTAAGTGACAATGCCCCCACATGCCTGCTCCAAGCTCTGATTTCCATCTTAAACCATTCCTACATGAACAACTTTGAAGCATCGCACCATGCAATATCATGTAACATTTTATACCACCCTGGATCACTGATGGGAAAGGGACAGAATAAAATTGATTCTTCTGCATACAGCTCACATGACTTTTTCTCCTGTTGATGAGAGTAAGTTGCTGCAGAGGCACCTAGTCTGAGTGGGACTTCGCACGTTTCATGTTATTAGCCTTCAGGGAGAATAAAGAAGAAAATCCCTTCTTATTCCGTTTCATGCTGCAACAATACAGCTATGTCCTGATTTTTTAACGTATGTTATTTCCAGTAAAAATATTTTAAAAAAGACTGAGGTTTTTGGGGGTTGGTTTTGTTCATATGAAAAGGAGCTGTACAATTCTGCATTTGACTTTGCATGGAATATGCCTACCGAAAAACACAGGAATGGATCAAGTGTTGAAAAGATAGATAAAAACCTCTGAGAAAAATGCATGCCCACAGGTTGCTACAATTAAAATGTGAAGGGTCTTTCTCAATAGAAATAGATTTTTGCTAGGCTGCAGTGAAAAGCAGGTATTAATGTATTTTTCTATAACATGTGCAAAGTTAACCACCTCTGCAGGTAAGTTCTCATGCTTATTCATTCTTGATTACAAGTCATCATAAATTGCATTTTATAAATAAAGATTCCCAGCACTGGAATTTTATGAAACAATGCTATGAATTGCTGCACAGTGTAAGCATTTTTTCAACTATAAAATAAAGGAAATATGAAAATCCAAACTTCACCTGTTGACTCCACCTCATGTGCTGAAATTCAGTGTGCGTGTTCCCAAACTGGCTTGAGTAAGCTGAGCCATGCAATGCCAGACACTCCTCATGGATAACGCATAACACCTTTCAAGTGCACAGGCTAAAGATAATTTACATTTACTGCATTTACACCTCTACCACCACCCCACCCCCCAAAATACTTATTTGGACACCAAATTTACAATTTTACTTCAGTCAAAGAAAGCAAACACCTCCTCCTATTTCATGGAGAGCTGACCCTCAATCTCCCCAAAAGTAATTTCATTCCACAATACTTTTTTATTTAATTTTATTTTTTTTTTTAGTTCTTTAAATAAGAATGCATTATACGATCCAGTGGGTTGGTTTGAATTTTGGTCCTTCTAGGGCTGCAAATCTTTCTTACAGGTCTTGCATGTCTCACACTGGGTCTGGATTACCTCCCTTTGGCCCATCAACATACCAGACACCTTCACTGATTCTTCCCAGACCTTTTCCTACACTGGAGAAGCAGCCAGGATGCTGATGTGACCAGTGACTTCCACTGACTTCATCTGAAGAGGGTATAGCTCTCCAGTTTTCCATTCTGCAGGACAGAGAGATGCTACCTGCATTTAGCACCTCAAAGGGAGGCTGTTCTTATTCCTGGTATAATCAGATCTCAGCTTGATCACCCCAGTAGGTCCAAATCCTCATCCAAACCAAGAGGAACCAACTTTTTAACGCCACGAAGCTCCTCCTGTGACAGCCCGGGTGTTTCAGCGCCTCGCTGCTGGCCTGGGCGCACTACTACTTGTGTACAGTAAACACTGGCATCTGGTGGCAGCCGGGAGAATCGCAGCTCTGCCTTCCTGGCGGCATAGCACGGAACATAAATACCATTATTTCATTAAATATAGGAACACCTGCATGAATTGATATTCAGATGGAAAGATGATCAAACCTCTGATTTTGAACATCAGCTACCAACCAACTTGCAAGCCCTTTGGGAGAATATGCTTATATTCCTGGCAGGAAACTTGCGTCAGTTCAGCAGGTTTCAGTGCAAATGTGGTATGAATGGTTGACCTGAACTCCAGTGGAAAAACTCTAAAGATAGTACAAGTGGACAGGGTGCCATAACATAGAAGATGTTGCAAATTGACCTAGATTAGTCTTAAACCAAAGCCAAGTAATTTGACCAACTTCATATCATCAGTATAAAGCTAGTTTGTTGACACAGATTTAGGCTGTAAACAAGTGCTCACAGATTAGTACCTGCCTTTTCAATTAATTCCTAGATAACGCTTAAAACAACTCTTCATTTCTGTTTCAATCTTCTGTCAGCACAGGGCCCAGCCTTGCAAGATATTACGTGATCTAAAATGCTGTTAATGAACATGGCCATCAACAGGACTTAAACCTTGCACAATAGAGCCTACTCTCCTTATTAAAAAGTACAGGGTTTGTGTATGCAACTATTTTTATTCCCATATATTTTGTTGTCCATTTTAGTATTTTCTATTGCATGTCTGCTGCAACATCAGGGAGCTTTTCTTGTGAGTCTAGACACATGCTGCATATTTGAAATAGCATGAAGAGTTTGGAATGAGGTTTGGGTTTGAGTTTGTAGTTTTATGTCCTTATCTGAACCAAACTGCTCATGCTTCTAAGCATCAGACATCGTTGCTCATCAGAAAGCTGTCGCTCCAGAAGAGGCACATTGCTCCCAATTTAGAAATGAGCAAATGCATTTGAAGCGTAACAAAATTAGAAGGGACTAACAAAAACAAGTACAAGAATGATTCAAGGTCTCACAGTCTGTTCAATAGCTTTCTTCAAAAGGAAGATTAGAGAGGAGTAGACTGATGCCCTTGCATGCCTGTCTAAGAGGAAAAGGAGGAGACTGGTAAAAGCTATTGAAACCAAGCAGATAAAATACAAGATCCAGTGGCTGAATCTGTAAAACTCAGACTAGAAATCAAAAGTGTATTTTTTCTGAGTGAAGGTTAACCATTCCACCAGCCAACACACAGCCATCACTGACTGTCCATCACTTGAAGACTTTAATTCAAGATTAGATGGTCTTCAAAAATACACATTTTGTCCCAGACAGCTCCTGGAGAGCCGTAGAAAGCATGGATTAATGACATACAGCCCGAATTGTACAAATAAAGAACCTGACTAGATGATTTTAACACTTCTGGGCCATCAAAATTCATGAATTCTTGGTATCAAATTGAGCATGTGAATAATTCCTTCTTTATTTGCTGATTTCAGTGACTTCAACAGGACAACTGAATAGCTTAAATTTGAGCACGTGTGCACATTGCATGTAATACTGACACAAGACTGCGATTAGAATCTGTAGGAGGTTACAAATATCAGTCTAAGCTGACCATACAGCAGCTAAAAGTCCTATTGCTGCTTCTCAGGAAGGATATGGAACATTGCCCAGTTCTCATTGAGATTTTCTTTTTCCTCTCAGGAAAAACTCTGTAGAGATTTGGTCTGCTTAACAGCTGAGATTCAACTGCTTTTTACAGAATCTGTTATAATCAGACATTTAAAATACTTTGAAAATAAAAGAAACTTGGAGAGTTAAATTATGTTCGCACTCATCTGACTTCATTCCAAGTCTGTAATGCCTATTACACATCAGCTGGGCTATATTTGAGACTTATTTTAAGTAGTAAGCAGCCTTCTAGAGATGAACATAATTTTTGAGCTGATGCATCACAAAAAACAGGTTTATAACAAATACCGAATAGCTCATACATAGGACATTGCATCAAAACTACACCATACTCTTTCTCAAATTCTTTCTTGAAGTCCTTTAAAGAGTACATGATTTTATGCTATATAAGTCTTTCATTAAGAGCCTTGGAGTCTTTTATAGGTTTTCTGGATTCTCCACAAATTTCACCTATAAGTAGGAACTAATCTGTCCCAGGCTGGAGTCCAAGTACCGCATTTTATAGCCCATGCCTTGCAGGTGAGTCCCACAGTTGCCACAATGGCTTCCTGTGTATGTACCAAAATCTAAACTGTCTGTCCTTTGAGGACACTACACGCTGTATGAAATAACCTGCTACTGCAGAGCTAAACAAATACAAGCACATACTTGGAAGGCAATTCATCAAGAAAACACCATTTTCAAACCTTTATTTTTGTTATTTCAAATACTTCACTATGAGTTTATAGCACCTTCCAGGAAGTACAGGAACAGCAGGAAGGCAAGATAGTGAATATTGAGGGTGTGTGCATGTGCAGGTATTTAAATACATTAAAAAATCCCACAGGCAGGCTGATAAGGAAGGCTTTCTCGACTTCCTTCTAAGAGAAGCATGAAGAAAAAACTCCAGTCACTTCACAGAAAATAGCTGCCTAGTGCAGCATCTGGGGAGGATTTCACATTCAAAGCAAGAATTCAAATTCTTTGCCACATATAAATGTATGTCTATATAGGCATAGGATCTGCATGCTTATATGTCACATTAACATCATGTGTGTACTTCATTTGCATTCATGGGGCACTCTGTACAGGTTTTCTGCTCTCCTGCTTTGAAAGCTGATGAAACACCTGGAAGCCTCTACACTGACCTCAGCAAACATTGCTCAAAAAGCATCAGGGGAGAATCTGAATTCCATAATTACGTTGCTTCGAGTGGTTTCCAAGAAGGCAAACAAGAAACTTTATTTCTTTTTTCCTCTGATCACAGAGCCTTCTGAACCTTTTGAGGAAGTCTTTGAACTTCCATTAAATGTGATCTGCTTAATGTTTAGATCTCTTGAAAGGGAGGCAGTCAGATACACTGGGCCAACATTGAAATTACTTGCTTCCAACACCTCTACAGTTTAATCACGTATCCCTGAGCACCTCTGTAGATAATTATTGAATTAGACATTCAAAGACATGATGGCCAAATAGAAATAAGGCAAATAAAGATAAGCTATCATTCTTCTAGGCATCCAAAAAGATGAAGACCTACAACAAAGGAGTGTTATGTGTTCCACTGCCTACCATAAGCATTAAACTCTTCATAACTGACATGTCTTTGGAGCTGAAAACTGTTGGCGAACTATTTCTTGCTTTTGTCTCAGTCTAGGAAAATGAGATGTTGTTTCAGTATTAAAATACTCTGAAATGAGTCACCTACAGCAGCGCAACCTGCCATATCCATTTGGTAACAATAGAACAGACATCAATTTTCAGTCTTATCAGAAGTCACCAGTCCGTAAGTATTAGTGGCGCCTACTGAATGTTATCCAGGGACCTAACAGAAAACATCTGTCCTTTTACTTCACAGCAAATCAATAGATTAAATCAACGTTCTTTTCTCTTTTATTCTGTGCATTAAAGGCATAGGTTTTCTTTCATTTTTCTTCTATTTCTTTTAATAACTCACTTCTCCCTGCAAGTCAAATCCTAGTATATTACAGAGATTTCAATGTCTCTTTCTGAGCTTACCTGGGGAGACATATATCTATGCTCTAGTAGAAGACAAGCAAAAGTAATTATTTTTGAGGCAAATTTTTACAAAGAGCTGGGTAAAGTTATACTTAGTATTTGGACTGAAGTACAGCAAAATTAAAAAAAAAAGTACTAAACCAAAAACATACTGGGACAAATAATGTTTAGTGCCTTTTTTTCAAGTCTATAGCTAATGTTACAGAATGTGATGCTATTACTAAAAAATTCACCTCTGACTTCATATATTTCACCAATGTGCTGTAACATCCCAGCTGTCAAGTATGATGTGACTGCAGTCACCCACATTATGATGCTTACTTAGATAATTCATGACTATATTCAAAACAGAACTGTGTTTGTGCACGTTCTATCGCCTCACCAGTACTGTACATTAGGTTTGCACCAGGACATACTAAACAATACAGCCTAATATCCAACCTAGTATGCTTATAAATGAAAAGTACTCTTCACTTAAATAGCAGACAAAACCAGGCACTTCTGAACTAAGAGGGAGAGAGACTGAGGTAGAAATTGTCATTCTGCTGTAAAGAGCCAAATTAGTATTAAAAATTATCATCAAGACAGCAGAACTAATTTTTTTTTCCCCTATTTGCACTGATTCTAGGCATGTCTAAATACAGCCTGATTATTGCAATTTTTTCCCCCTTGAAAAGACAGGACCACATCGGGGTCTTTAGTATTAAACTGCGAACAAATATATGTACAAAGTTTGCACCTTTTCTCTTACCTGTAGAGATTCCACATTGCTTATGCACTCTAACATGAAGACAAATATGACAAAGTGTAAATGAACATACCTATTTTCCCCCCTGACAGGTAGATGTAAGTAGAACACAGGAGGGGCATGTTTGACTTGAGGTGAAATTACGTGGTCTTCACAATATGCATTGCAAAGGTGTTACGAGAAGTGCGTGATAGCTTTATTTCCTTATGTATGAGAAGTTGATAAACAGAGCTAGTCTATAACAAGGTGATATATACAAGCATATAAAATGCTTAAAATCATCCAACAAAGATAAATCACTGCCTCATCTAGGTAACAACAGTTCAGATAGAACACTTCATAGTAGATTGCATATGTATGACAACCTGGCAGCAGCTTCTACATAAAACCAGCAACATGGGAATGGGGGAGTATAGCATCCACTGCCTAACAACAACTTGGATCAAGGCTTTCACAGCATGTGATTGCCAAATTAAGTCACAGTAAATCAAACCCCATTATTGGCTCTGTGACTTTGAAATACACAATACAGCAACCCCGGAATCATGTAATTTCACAATTTTCTGCCTATTTAGTGCAGCACCATGAGAGCCTTTCCACTGGGACTATTATCTGTCAGTGAACTGAAGCTTAAGGGAACTTCTCCCCACAGTTTAAGGTGGGGATTAGGTGAATTTTGATTGGGGAAAAAGAGTTACTGCAGGAAGTTAATTTAATATGGTATCAAGGCAAAGAGACAGAAATAAAGAAATATGTCTTAGGACAAGAGGAGAAGCACAGAGAGAAAAAAAAAAAAAAAAATCAGAGAAGTTGCAATCCACAGCCAAACAAATGTTAGTCTGGAAGGGTGTAATGGCTGGGCACCCCAGACTTAAGATATCTTCGTCAGCCAGGAAGCATACCAATTTAACTGTCATCTGATGAATGACAGAACAGCAAAGTCAGTCTAAAAGTGGGATATTGTTGCTTTCTATCTCAGTTCCCATGAACAAAGCAGATTTTTTTCATTTGAGATTTCTCTTTGTTAGCTATTAAAATAATGATGCCTCACTTGCTACTGAATAAAAACAATAAGAAACAGGAGGACTCACAATGACTGAAACAAAACTCCATAAAATAATTAAACCTCAGACCTACCCAAATGCTGACATCAAATATGTAAAAGTCATTGATAGTTCTCTGTCTCATTATGGGAAACAGAGATTGATGAAACACAGCTGTGTTCACAGCAATTGATGGCATACATCATCATTTCCACAGCATTCACATTAAATTACTTAGCAGCTAGAGTGCCAGTACAGATTATGGGATAACCCAGTCCTTTCTTTTAATCTCAGGCATCTGGAATTTCAGGGTCAGATAAACCTTTTTTCCTTCCTTTTTCTTTTAAGCAAGACAGATGAAGTAGTAATACCAAAGGCACAAGAATACCAAGTCTCCTGTAAGGAATGTGTATTCACATCACACTCAAAAATAACCTTTAATGTAATTCTGACATTTTAATATACATTAATATCCAACCGCAGAGGCACAGGAAGAGGGAGAGAGGCTTAGACTAACAAGAAGTTCAAAAAAGATCCTGTAAAAGTATTGGCAATGCAGCATCCATCTATATGAACCACAGCTGTGACTTGCCTATTTTCATTACAGTAGATGAACAGGGAGCATCATACCCTCAAAAAGGCAGCTGAAGTGACAGAAGGTCCAAATGATCCTTTCTAACCAAAGCTAGATGGTACTTAAGTGCAAGACCATTCTGGGCTTTATTAAGTTGATCCTGGAATCACAACTGAGATGCTCAAACACAGGAACTTTAAGCACCAAGTGACTCAGCTGAAATCCAGTTGATGTGATTAAAACTAGGCAAGGGCTTTACTTGTCAGTTCAAGGATTCAAAGTCCGGCTCTGCACATAAAGTAACTTTTCTTTTTGAAAGCAGACTTTGATAACCACTCCGTTAAAATTGAAAAAGGACAGGACTGAATAGGCATTTAAACAGGAGGCCAGACTGATAAAAAGAAAATCCTGTATTTGCAGGTTATTGTTCTCAGAAATGAAACTCACCATGATATCTATTTCATAAAGTAATAACATAAGGAAGCAGCAAGATGGTAAAGAGAGTATCTTCTGAAACTGGCAAGAGGTGGTTTAGTCTAAAGTGTGTGTAAAGTGCGAATAACAAACATAAACTTGGGACATCCAGTGGACTAAACTATAAAATAGCAATAGCCCCAGGAAACCATAAAAGTAAAGACACCCGACCACGTTATTGATTTGATGAAAACTTGTTACTGAACCCCCCAACTCCGACATGCACAAATTCCATGCCATAAAGATCCTTCATGATCTACAAAATGTGAGTTTAACACCATTTTGATTTACTGAACTATTTTGATTTACTGAACTTTAAGATGATTGTTATATTGCACCTTTTTTTTCCGGGGGGGGGGGGGGGGGGGGGGGGGGGGTGTTGATTGTTACCAGCTCCACTGACAATCTAATTTTTGTAAACTTTTTAGGAAAGGTCATAAAAAAACCCTAATTTAACTACTAGCAGGATCACTAATGAAAAAGGTAAACAATTTCACCTAAAACAAGTGAAAATTAACAAAGGCTTTAAAGATGCTTAACACTCAAAGCAGATTCTGGTCTGTTGTTTAGTGACTGCATTTGTGTAAAGTGAGTTCACATTTAAGAGGTTCATTTTAAACTACAACTCATCAGTCTTGAGCCAAGCAGTTTTTAAAATATTTAATAAAAAACAGGTAAATATTCTGAAGTTCCATTCAGTATCACATTTAATGCCATCAATCACTTGAGACTGAAAAAAAAAATACAGAAGACACCTGAGATTGAGAGAAAAAACCCAGAATATATCCCATTTGTTGAAAATTTTCCGCTGTTACTGGTGACACCAAATCATAGAATAGCCAGGGTTGAAAAGGACCTTAAGATCATCAAGTTCCAAACCCTCTGCAATGGGCAGGGACACCTCACACTAAACCATATCACCCAAGGCCTCGTCCAACCTGGTCTTGAACACTGACAGGGATGGAGCATTCACAACCTCCCTGGGCAACCCATTCCAGTGCCTCACCACCCTAACAGAAAAGAATTTACTCCTTACATCCAACCTAAACTTCCCCTGTTGAAGTTTTAACCCGTTACCCCTTGTCCTATCAATACAGTCTCTAATGAAGAGTCCCTCTCCAGCATCCCTATAGGCCCCCTTCAGATACTGGAAGGCTGCTATGAGGTTTCCACGCAGCCTTCTCTTCTCCAGGCTGAACAGCCCCAACTTCCTCAGCCTGTCTTCATACAGGAGGTGCTCCAGTCCCCCAGTCATCCTCGTGGCCCTTCTCTGGACTTGTTTCAACAGCTCCATGTCCTTTTTATATTGAGGACACCAGAACTGCACACAATACTCCAGGTGAGGTCTCACAAAAGCAGAGTAGAGGGGCAGGATCACCTCCTTCGACCTGCTGGTCACGCTCCTTTTGATGCAGCCCAGGATACGGTTGGCTTTCTGGGCTGCAAGCGCACACTGAAGGCGGCTCATGTTCAGATTCTCATCAACCAACACCCCCAAGGCCTTCTCCACAGGGCTGCTCTGAATCTCTTCTTTGCCCAACCTGTAGCTGTGCCTGGGATTGCTCTGACCCAGGTGTAGGACCTTGCACTTGGCATGGTTAAACTTCATGAGGTTGGCATCAGCCCACCTCACAAGTGTGTCAAGGTCCCTCTGGATGGCATTCCTTCCCTCCAGCGTATCAACCGAACCACACAGCTTGGTGTCATCGGCAAACTTGATGAGGACGCACTCAATCCCACTGTCCATGTCAGCGACGGAGATGCTGAACAAGAGCAATCCCAACACCGATCCCTGAGGGACGCCACTTGTTACTGGTCTCCAGCCGGACATTGAGCCATTGGCCACAATTCTTTGTGTGCGGCCATCCAGCCAGTTCTTTATCCACCGAGTGGTCCATCCATCAAATTGATGTCTCTCCAATTTAGAGACAAGGATGTCGTGTGGGACAGTGTCGAACGCTTTACACAAGTCCAGGTAGATGACATCAACTGCACTACCCCTGTCCATCAGTTCTGTAGCCCCATCATAGAAGGACACCAAACTGGTCAGGCAGGATTTTCCCTTAGTGAAGCCCTGCTGGCTGTCACCAAGCACCTTGTTGTTTTTCATGTGCCTTAGCATGCCATCCAGGAGAATCTGCTCCAAGATTTTGCCAGGCACAGAGGTGAGACTGACTGCTCTGTAATTCCCCGGGTCATCCATTTTCCCCTTCTTGAAAATGGGGGTTGTATTTCCCTTTTTCCAGTCATCGGGAACTTCACCTGACTGCCATGATTTCTCAAATATGATGGCCAGCGGCTTAGCAGCTTCATTCGCCAGCTCCTTCAGGACCCGTGGATGGATTTCATCAGGACCCATGGACTTGTGTACATTCAGAATTTTAAGATGGTCTCGAACCAGTTCCTCTCCTACAGCAGGCCCAAGGTCTCACAGTCCCTGCGTCTGCCTTCCAAGACTTGGGTAGTTTGGTCAGAGCCTTTGCCAGTGAAGACTGAGGCAAAGAAGTCATTCAGAACCTCAGCCTTCTCCAAATCCTGTGTGGCCAGTTCTCCCGAGAGCTTCCTGATGGAGCCTACGTTCTCCCTAGTGTTTTATTTGCTATGCACCAGTAGAATCCCTTCCTGTTATCTTTAATACCCCTAGCCAAGTTTAATTCTAACTGGGCCTTAACTTTCCTAACCTGGTCCCTAGCTTCCCGGACAGCATCCCTGTACTCTTCCCAGGCTGCCTGTCCTTGCTTCCACTTATTGTAAGCCTCTTTTTCATTTGAATTTTCCTCAGGAGCTCCTTATCCATTCAAGGAGGTCTCCTGGCCCTCCTGCTGCACTTCCTTCTCGTTGGGATGCAACACTCCTGAGCTTGTAGCAGGTGATACTTGAATATCAACCAAGAATGGCTGTGGACTAGCTGGTTAAAGGTTGCCTTATTTCCACAAACAGTTAAAAAACTGTGAATGTCACAGCTACAGTTTTAACATGAGATCTGACAGCACTGCCAACCTGCTCTATTTGCACAACATACAATCCCAATTTTCATTCTAAACTTTCATGCTCTGGTACATCAGTTAGGAAGCTGCAATAATTAATCCAACACAAGGGGATAATAGTCCATCTCAAAGTATCCCAACAAACACCCCTTCCAGCCTGCTGGACACAGATGGCCAGATCATACCTACTTTGCAGAAGTCATCACCTCCTCTAGTAACTCTGCTGGTAACAAGGCAGAAGCAAGTAGGAAATAAGAATAGAGGTAGAGGAACAAGAATCCAACATTGTCTTCTGGGATATCTCAGAGAGAAATTAATGCAACAATCAAGCACATATCATTTATTCCACTTAGACAACATTTCATAGCAAATTACTGTGAAAGGGCAGGACTACCGAGGGAGAAACGGGAGATTGGCTCAAACCAGCTGTGATACTTACCATGGAGGAAGACATTGCCTATCTGGAAAGTACTCTGAATGGGATTTTTTTTTTTTTTTTTTTTTTCAGTTTTAAACACCTAAACAAAATCATATGCTGCAACTAATACACTCAAGGCCATGCTTCATCTGCCTTAGCCTCATCCCAATCATGCCAGGACATTCACAAACACAAATGATCTAGAGGAGCTAAACACACTATAGGGCAGATCATTCCATCATTTCTTGAAAACAAAATAGATTCATTAACCTATTGTATACATTTGTATACATACAACAAATACAGCTGTGCACAGCCTTCCTCGGAGACATGAAAAATGTCCTGGACCATTTTCCAGGCTGGGTGGTATGGTATCACACTTCCCAGTTTTGCTAGGTTGCTACATGTATCAGTGACATTTCTGTTTTCTGTTAAGGCTAAAAACACCTCTGGGGAAACACTTCTCTGTCCTGGGAACTTTGTTTGCAAATACTTCCCTATCTGAAATGTTTCTCTGACCTGACAAGGCGCTTTGTAAATCCCTAAATCCCAATCTAATTGGGGATCCCAAAGTCTGATTTATGCAAGCAGTAACTGAGCTGTATTGCTCTGTGATAATGCCATTCAGTAGTCATACAACTCTGCTGCAGCCTAGCATACAGCTGGTTTTAAATGTGATTGCAGATGCAATTGCAGAGCCTGGGGAAGAGTGATGTATAGCAGTAGACTATATTTTCATTTTTACCTCATTTTTGATCCTCTGGTGAGCTATAGCAGAACGTGTATTTGCTGCTTTAGCTAGGCTAGGCTGGAACCTAGCATTACACATATTGATCAGGAAGGGCAAACTCTGTTCTCCATCCATTCTTGCTGTGCTCTTGTGTTATTGAAAACAACAGCATAAATATGAAGCATAATTGGGTGATATTTTAGGCCTCAGAGTAATTTCTCCATGACTTGCATCTTCACTGCTGTTGTTCCATGGACTGAAGTCACTGAAACCAATACAACCTCTGTTTGACCACCCTCCTTTAAAGATCAGCACAAAAGGAACCAGGCAACTTACAAAGACCATTTGCCTTTCCTCTTTCATAGCATCAATCACAGTGCCTTTTCATGCTTCTCAGGATCAAGGATTTCCCTAAAAGTTTACTGTATTGCTTAAACAGCTATACTTTTATCTCTACTTGCTTACATTTTATACCTACTGTATTATATACCTACACACCTCACATGTGACTCATAATACCTCTTCACCTCCTGCTGTCCACAACTTGCTCAACCGCAGAGCATATGAAAAGGATTCCTTTTTGTCGATCACCATTGCTGTGAGTGACCAGGAGTACTCTTGCATGCTCCAAGCTGTGTCTTTGAGACACAGGCCATTTAGTGTTTCAATCCATTTCATTCTTCCTTCTTAAAAAGTGCTTTTTCAGTGCAGAAGCAGGTGACACACTAACAAGAGTGGTTTTGAGATGCAAAGGTCTGCAGGGGCAGCTCTCTGGGTGGGCCATCTCCTAGATGGGAAAATCCCCAAGACTAGCTCTGCAGAGGCCAGCCGTGCTTACACAGGGAGCAAGACAGCAGCAATGGATATTACAGTAACTGCACTGGAAAATTCCCCCCCTCCTCCCCTGAGCATCTGTTCTACATGTGTTGAACAGATCTTCTTTGTCTCTTGTCCAGCAACATGCGAGTGAACCCAAGTTCCCCCAGGGAATGGAGGGATACAGGAGAAGTCAGCATAAAGATTTGTGCTGGAAGGATAAAAGGTAACAGCCTGTCAAACTGCAGACCTTTAAAGCTTAACACTTTCTTTCAAATTTGCTCTCACACTGCTATTCACTGCCAAAATATAACAAGTTTGTGACCCCAACATACATTTACTGCTTCTTATCAAGACATTTCAGATTAAAAAAAAAGACGGAAAAAGTACATTGTATATACAAAAATATAATTGGAATCTATCTGTACCTTAAAATCAGGGTGAGATCTGTTCAGCTTTTAGCAATCACAGCTGTGCAACGTAGCCTACAGACACAGGCAAACATTTTCTTTGGTCTCTTTGCACAAGTGACTTTATTATTTCACATACATGCACACACACACATTCCTTCAGCCCCCTCAAGAAATTTTATTTCTCAGTTTAACCCTGATAAACTCAAAATGTCAAGACACCAAATCTTGCGCAGCTGAATGCCCAAACCACTGAATCATGTGAACTGCACACAATTTCATGTAGAATCACAGAATAATCCAAGGCCACTCAAAAAAAACATGAACTAAACTGGGTTTTTATTTTAGCTTAAGGTGTCCCCATAAAAGTCTTGTGTGAGTGCTCCCAAGCGCCCTGCAATACTGCTGGCTTCAGAAAAGTTACATTAAGTCAGAGCAGGATAAACACTGAAAAAGAAGTTCTATTGACAACTAAAACACATAAGCATGACCGTGCTTTTTTCAGGTCCCAATGTACTTAGCTGATAGCATTTCTCTATACTGGTCCTTCTGGAGTCAATCCCATGCTTCAAATTCACAATGCAGACAAATTTACCTCAGTTTTCAGATGGCAGCATATATTAAAGCATCAGTATTTCAGACTTTTCATTAATTCATACAGTTTCTGTAAATAACTGTCATTAGAGGAAGAAAAAAATGGCCTGAAAACCATTTGTCGCTCTTGGAACAGAAACACTGCAAATTCACATCCAGAGGGATATAAACCATGTACCGAGGAGAAAATCTTCACTATTTCACCAAGGAAAGGGAAAAGTAATACACATGCCTGATGTGTAAAAATGGTGGCCCAAATTTTTAATATTATCAACTAATTGAATTACTATATATTTTAAATTGTATCCTACAGCACTGCTGCATTAAAACACTGGTCTACTCCTTTCTCAGGAGGCAACTTAAAACAACCAGGAGACAGTATAAACATTATTTCAGAGCCTCAGAGGCATCTCACTTTGATATGTCAGCCCTGAGAAGAAAAGGCTCTGGGGACACCTTAAAGCAGCCTTCTAGTACCTAAAGGGGGCTTACAAGGAAGCTGGTGAAAAGCTTTTTACAAGGGCATGTACTGACAGGACAAGGGGAAATGAATTTAAACTGAAAAAAAGGTAGATTTAGAGAAGACATAGGAAGGTATCCTTCACTGTGAGGGTGGTGGGACCCTGGCACAGGTTGCCCACAGAAGTTGTGGCTGCCCCATCCCTGGCAGTGTTCAAAGCTAGGCTGGATGGGGCTTTGAGCAACCTGGTCTAGTGGAAGGTGTCCCTGCTCATGGCAAGGGGTGCTGGAACTGCAAGGTCCCTTCCAACCCAAATCATTCTGTAGTTCTATGATTTTGAAATGGTATTTACTGACAGGTAAAGCAAATGATCAGTACAGGAAGCACTCGTAAGAAAAAAAAAGGGGCAGTGGAGACAAAGGGGGAATTTGGGACAAAGACCATCTGGAGAGCTGAGATAGCAGGCTCTTCTGCACCAAGGAAGTGCTGCTCCCTCCATACCCTGTGCTCTGGCATCACCCTCAGGGTTTCTGTGGGCATGGCACAGGCAAATAAGACACACTGGAGTTGCTGGAAGTCATCCCACTGCTTGCTTTGTCTGCACCTGGAGCCAGGTTTACAGAAGCTATACGAGAGACAAGGTTGGCTGCTTCCTCACACATACATTTCTGTCAGAGAAGGGTGTAGTACAGTAGTAGGAGGTCCTACAAAACCACCTGTAACCCCTGGTCTGCCTATAGAAGAGCAAACAGCATGTACCCGAGGTCACCTGGATCCTCCATCCCTCAACCTGGGTGTTTGCTCATTGCGACCCCCTTCTCACAAAGGCCAGTCAGAAGCTGACTAACAGGAAAATCTATTAGCTGCTGCTAACCTGGTCTAAATTTTAAAAGGTGAAAAAGATAGTCCATATCCTATTATGGATCCACCATGCTCTCCAGTCCCACAAGCTATTTCATTATTGCATTTCTTGTTGAGTACAGATCCACATTTTGATACTGTACATGACAGAAATTCTCTTGTTTTTCTGGAATTCATTACAACCTTGACCCATTCCAAGCATAAGGGAAAGCGTAAAACAATAGAAGGAGTCTTGCAACTGTCACCTCAGATTTGTCATCAAATGTGGAATATTGCAGGAAAACTTTCAAGAGGTGAAATATATAACTTCCAAACTGGAAAAATAAGCAAAACAACCCTTCATCATGTTTAACTGTCTCTCAGGTGTCTCCCTATACCATTTAGCTGTCACTGACTTGAAGTTCACTACAGTAATCCTGTCACATGGGTTTTAAGCTTTATCAAGTGTCAGAAACACATGAACAAAAAGTTCCAAGCATTTTGATATTATTGCAGTGTGTTAAAGTATGTATGTTTCAGCAGTAAGACTACTGCCTGCGTACGTGCTGTACACTTAGCCTACAGTGCATCTTTTAATATAGTGTGGACAGTTAAAGTTACCAAACTGTATCCATTCATTTCTAAGATACAAATTCACCACAAACCATCAATGAAATCTGTACAACAGAACTTCTCAGGTTTGTCATGCCATCTCTGCATAAGCCTAATATATTTCATCTACAGTAATATCAAGACTGTGCTCTGAAAACTTGAAACACAGCCACTCACTCCTGGTCTGGAATAACAGGCATTGCTGTAATTTAAAATGTGTTAATTACAATATTTTCTCCTATGTTTTAATGCAGCGGTGTGTGCATTGGCTGAAACACAACAGGGAATTTTTGATAACTTCTGCACAGCTAGAATCACAAAAACAATTTTAAGTGACCTGTATGGTCAGTTGGGTAAAATGTGTAACACAGTAGCTATATAAAAATAGTCAGTAGTTCATTTGGCAACCATTAATCATGCAGTCATTTTTGAAATTAAAAAATAAATAAAACTGAAAAGTGAATGCTGGCAAGCCTTCTACCATTGGGTATAGAATTACTGGAATAAACAGCCTCTGAGTAATGAAAGTATAGGTCTATGTAACCACATATTAATATTATAGCATTTGAAGTTTCCGAGTCTTGGCTAAAACGAACCCATCTGTTGTGCTCCAAGTAAGATATTCCCATAAAATACAGATGCAGTAAGAGATGTACACTTGCAGTCTCATGCTTTGGAGTTTAGGAAAAAAAGCTAAACATTCTGTCTTGAAGAAAAAAATATCTAAGGCAAACCAACTAAGCACAAATGGCTTCATCTTTTGATGTTGCTGGATCAAGCATTCTTTGCTGGCATGTTCAGAATCAAAAGAAACATCCTGATAATGAGACATAGTGTTTTTGTGATCTTTTTTGATTTCCTGTATTAACATTAATGAAATAAAGAAGGCAACATCTGAAGTCTAAGGTCTTCATTCTTGCATAGCACATTAAAGAGTCCTCTGTGGCCAAAAGAAAACACAATAAGTTACTTATACATTCCTTAGACAAAACCGATATAAAGTTGTTTTGTGATATGCAAACCTATTTCTTATTAAGTTTAATGTTCTCTACTTACTTTCCTCATCTGTTTGCTCATGTTCCATTTATGTGAAAAATCACATAAATGTTCAGGCAATATACATTGCACATATCCTCAAAGCAGGGTTTACCTGAAGCTAACATGACTCATACTTGTCTATGTACAGGAGGAATTTCACCTATAGCTCATATATTTATGATCCAATATGGAAGGGGTTTTTCCCATAACAACCCTCTTACTCTCTGACTTCCCCCCCAAAAAATTTTGGGGAAAAAAACCCTAATTAGGTATCTATAAACAAATAATGTTTTTCTTTTCCTGAGCATCAACAGTGAAAACCATCTTCGCTCAAGTAAAAGAGCTGGAGTACAACTTACTTTGGCAAGTCCCACAGTTTCTGGTTTTTGTTTATTCCTGCCACAATCAAAATACAAGTTTCAATTTTAAGTATAGAAGCTAAGTACCAGCATTTTGAAAACTGTTCCTATTAAAAGCTTTTAGAAATACTGAAAGTTTCCAGTATTCACCAAGGTGCTTAAACCTATGCAGAACTTTAAGGATGAAAGTTGATTGTATTGCCTGCAAACAAGATTATCCCCAAACTGGAGGTTTAGGAATATACGACTTTCCTCTACTCCGAGTTAGAAAAACACCTTCATTGACTACAATTCAATAAGGTACAGCAAATACATGCTTAAGGATGATACCTTATCAATCAGCCAAAGGTAAAGCCATGGCACAGGAGCATTCCTCAGTGTTCAAGCTATTTATGGTTTAGAAAGAAACCACTGCTTCATATACAGCACTGAGAAAAGACTTCTAAGTGTTACCATGTACTGGAGAAAGAATGTTTGCGAGCCTTCAGGATGCCACAGAAAAAGCATAAGCAGTTTTCCATTTCTCTTTCTCAACACACAAGGACTCAAAAAGTCAGTAACAGCAAGCCCAAAGAACCTGTGATCTCTGTGATCACACCTATTGTGCCAGGAAATCAAACCCCCGAGGGCAAAGTTACCCTCTCCAACCACATTATTCTGTATCAGTTTGAACTTTTATAATTCAATGACATTTTTGAGCTTACATTCATCACTCTAAAATGGGATTTGCCACCTTATTTAACCACTCCTCATTTTCACTCCTCCTTGGTCTCCTTATCATCTCAATTTTGCAGTTCAGTATGATTCCAAGTACAGTCTCTGTGATGCTCAAACAGGGGGGAGGAGGGGGAGTGACATCCCCTTGCATTTGTTTAATGATTTTACAAAAAGTTATGCCTACTTAAGTTTTGTGTTGAAGCAAGGGAGAAATTAGGTATAAGAAAGATGTTACCTACAATTACTCCACTGAAGTTAAAAATAAGATAAAGCACTTCTAAAGAATCAGCAATTTTTTCATGTTACATTCTCTAAAAAAGTATCCTTCACTTAGATATCAAAATAGTTAGAGTAGTAATAAATGTTATACAGCCACTGCCTGGACCTAAACATGCTGAAGAAAAAGAGCACCATTCTTTGGACTTTCACTTTAGTTATTTCATCATCCCTATTAAAGTCTTACTTTTGGGGTATCTGATTTCTCAAAGTTTATGACTGCATAAACATTTAAGCTTCTTATTAATATAGCTGAGCTTATTTCTTTTTATCTTAATATATTCAGTACCTCAGAAGGCGCCACAGCTGGAATGCAGCTCTTGGATATGATCATAAGTGCTTCAAAGGGAAAGGGAGAGGTCAGCATGCCTGAAAGAAAAGATATTGCCACTGCCAAGGACCAAAGAGATTGTGACAAGATGAGAATACAGAAGTTGATATGGAAAAGCTAAAGTAGCTAAGATGACCAGGGACAGAACCAGTGAGGTTCTAATGGTAGAAAAGTTAAAATACTTTGCTTTCTGAAAAACAACCACAGAGAAAATTCAGCATACAAGAAAAAACCTTAACTAGAGGCAACTGAAGGCTGATAACCCAGCACAGGGCTACAACAAAGATATTCCTTATATGAATCAGCTTAAGTAAAAAGCACTTTATAAATCTTTAGCATTTCTGAGAAACAACGCACACTATTTTGGTCAAGTTAAAACACTGTGAGATTCTGACATATTTGAATAATTAATTGGCTGGTTTTGTGTGCATTCACACACACATCTTCAATTTTTGGCTTTCAGCCATACTGGAAGCAGTTAAGTAGCATAGGAAAATGCCTCTTGCAAAAGAATCATAATGTATCAGTTTTGTTCAAAGTAACATCAGCATTTGCCCCTAATTGGCACAGAGGGAACAAAGTCCTAAACTTATTAAGAAGCTTCAAAGGAAATACAAAAAGGAAAAGGTCCAATGAAAAGGAACATTTATATGGACTTTCAAGTAGTTTGTACCCATACACAAATATTTGCTTAAGGATTACTGTTAATGAAAGTTCTCCCTATTGTGTTCAGCCTCTGTAACATCTTTCAATTTTCTTAAAGTTAGCCACATCCAGCAAAACAAGCTCTCCAGATGTTGCAGTGTTTTTATAATGCAGACAGATGTCTTGTAGGTAAGATCACCTCGGCCATTTCAGTTGTGCATGTTTTGAGCCTCATTGTTCCCCTACACACAAGTTGAGCTCCTATCAAGTAAACAGTAAAAACAATGTAGAAAAACACAGATTTCACACATTCATACTTTACATGGTCCAAATACCCAAGCACTCCCATATTAATTTATTGTCCTTAGCAGGTACAACAACAACTCTCACACCTCTGTGAAAAGTTCATGTTACAAATTCAACAGCCAAAGGCAATGACCAGCTAACAAAAATTGGTGAAGGACAGGCAAGACAGGAGAGTCATTTTGTCCACTGAACGAATCACTAAAGCGTCTAATCAGTCAAGAGGGCTTAGCATATACAGGAACCTACAACTGATACCATAGATGGTCCAGAGTCATCAGTACATTTAATTGTTTTTACAGAAAATCAATGAGCTTTGGGAGAAATAGGGTAGAAGCTACAGTTCTGGAAGACCAAATATTCTACTTTCCCCATTGTCCCACTAGTAGAGCCTTTAAATGGATTTAGGGTATGTCATTCCCCAACTACAGGTTGGCTCTCATACCCAAATGCATCCCAGTTTATTCATTATGGACGAAATTCATACCCGCTGCACCTGGATACTCGATTATGTCATTCTTCTGCTTGTCAGCGTCTTCCGAAGCACTGAGATGTTTGATATTATAAAAGACGACAGATTAATACTGAAAATGGACCTTTCAAAAGCCTATGTAAATACAATCATTGCATTAATTTCAGACACTTCAAAATTTGACAAAACTGCATTAGGAAACTAAATTATCAGAAAGCCACTGTTTCTAGTCAGAAATTGCGCTAACAAGTGAAGTTATGCTAGCAGTGTTAAAGAAATTTATACAAGACCTAGTTGCGAAGAAAAAAAAAAGCTTCACTGTTGTTCTACATGCAATTTTCCATTCACTTGATCCAGATTAGCAATTGCAGGTACAGATTCCTTGGGTTAGAGACCCTCGATAGTAATATACAAACCTATACACTCAAACCATCTCTTTTACAACAGGTTTTAATAGCTGTCAAATACTATTTACTTTGGGATGTCCATCTCCAGGAGCAATACATTAGTAGTAAAGCAGTCCAATCCATAATCCAGATTCATAAAAAATTTCAGTTTCTGGTGAAGCTCTTTGCCTTATGACAAATGAATACTTGCTACTCACACCATAACTCCAGAGATATTGAATGGACATACATGTTTAATCCTTAGCCTGCTAAGAAAGATCAGCTGAAATCTAAGCAAATCCCAGACACAACCAAGTGGTAAATGAAGACTGCAGAGCATCCCAATACAGATAATATAGGTCTTATCAGCAATTGTTACTTGTGCCTCATTACATCTTCTAGAGAATGATAGCTATTCGAACTTGCACTAAACCATCAGAACAAATGAAGCCTATAAACAGCTCCATCAGTAAGCTTTTGGGTGACCATAGAGACCCCTCTCCTGTACACAATTTCTTGGGGGCAGAATTTTCCAAAAGCAGCAAGTTCATAGGCCAGGTCCATCTGAACAGCATGAGTGGTAAAATGGAACTGGTTCTTCATCAGAGGACATTTCATTTCATTTTCTCTTTACAGGTTTTGAACCTGAAGATAATTGGAAAATGAAAATGGGTTTCTTCATTTATGCCACAGACTGATTTTTTCGTACAACATAACTTGAATTGTCCATTTAAAAAACAACACCACAGACCAAGGGTTAAAAACCAGTATCACTAAATGTCATAGAATTTAACATAAAAATTACAAGAGCTACCAATGCTTATTTTAAATTAATTTGGACAAAGTCATTTATGTTTGTTGTTACAGTGTTTGTTGTCATGTTGTTAGGTTTGTTGCTACAGGTTTGGTGTTAGATTTTTTTTTACATGCTCTGAACCAAAAATCTGAAAAGCAGCAGTTCTGGTTGATTTTATTTCAGTAAATTGCAGCCTAGAAGTCTGTATTAATTTTCCCACAAAGAGCAAAACCAAGCCTCTGATTCTCACACTGAGAATCTATGTATCTATGATTTTTCCTGACATAGAATCGTAGAATGGTTTGGGTTGGAAATGGCCTTAAGATCATCTGGTTCCAACCACCCTGCCATGGGCAGGGACACCTCACACTAGACCATGTTGCTTAAGGCCCTTTCTGGTTATCATATTACAATTGCTATTACAGTTCTGAAGCCTTCTTTAGTGAGTAAGAAAGGCTGCTGCAAACAAACCTTCAACATCTAGTTACAAACACTATGGTTGCTTCATGAAAGGAAGAGCCCTTGATAAGCAGAGTGCCTCCTAGCACAACAGTGCAGCAAAAGTTGAGTAACAGTCTAATGTCCTCTACTGATCCATTAGAAACACTTTTTGCAGCATTTGAGTTTTCTTCGATGACTTTTCACCTGAGTATTGATCACAGTTGACTACACTTAGTTCCTAGGAGGTTGATCATATCATGCACTCAAACTGCCCATCTGAAGTCTAACATAGAACAATAACCTGTTTGAATTGAGGATTCCTTTGTAAATGAAGCCAAACCACAAGATCAGAACACTGTGACTGCACAGAAGGGCAATGAGTGACACGGGTTATTTACTGATTGATACTTCCCTATAACAATAACACCAGCTTCTACTGGAGAACATCTGGAAACTTTACAGTGCAATAGTTCTTTAAAAATAATGAGGTCTATCAATCATTTGTATGACCACTGAATATGAAAGAGCTTCATTTTGTCTATAAAACAACCAGACTTGATGCTACTCGCTCATGACTGGTGATTTTACTTTGGCCAGGACAAATAGGTATCTGCAGAGCAGCTGCTGTAGTCATAATACAGAGTATCTTCTTTGAACGGATTCATGTGCCAAGACTACGAAGTGCACAATGTAGAAAATAGCTCACCAAAAGAAAAGAACAAAGCCATAACTACAAAGGTAAATAAGTCAAAGAGACTTAGCTCAATAAGATTTATAGGCATTATCAAACTTCAAGCGTGACTTCAACCATCCAAATGCTAACAAAAATCAGCCATTTGATGGTTAATTTTTTTTTTTTATTATGCCACTTCAAAGAATACAGGTAAGTTGTGATGTTATTAATTCTCTCTCAATATAAACAAGATTAAGACTAATGTGTAAGGAGACTGTACAGTGTGAGCAAAGACGGAGCTGGACAGATAGAGGTAGAATTCACTTTTGTAGAAACTTACTGCTCATTAGTAGCAGCATGATTTCAGAAAAGCAAGCCCAAATACTTACGTGAGTGACTTGCATTGTTCATTATAATATCACTTAGCTCTGAAAAGACAAGCAAACTAAACTGTCAAGTGTTTTGAGCTCTTCCCACTCTCCAGTGTCACACAGCTGGTCAATCCCACACCTCCTGCTCACTGCATGCATTGCAATAGTGAACATAAGCAGTGTGTGAATGAGAAACCGGAGAAAGGGAAGAGAGGATGAAAGAGTGCTGATGACAAGGGCAGTGTTGGGGGAAAATGACAGAGAGGAGTTCTTGAGGTTGCAGAGGGGGACAGCAAAGCCAGAGAGTTTGATGTCGTAGCTTAAGAGCCTGTGTTGCTTGGGTCAAGTAGAATACACTTGGGGTTTTTAGTTTGAAAATTTTTTAGTGGCTGCCAAAAAGATGGGATTCAATCTCAGGTTCTACAGATCAGATCCTTGATCCAAAATATTCAGACTTAAGCAACTGATATTAGATGTCTCTATCTGTATGAAGGCATGAAATCAAAGGTCTGAATTTCCTTTGCAGTTCCTACCAAGTGAATTATTTCAGATTGCTGGAATTAAACATATATGAAAAAGCAGTTACTTGGATTCAAAGAGACTGACTGCTTCTTTCCATACATTTTTCCAAGAAAACTGAAATAAGGTGGGTAATTCTCATTTACTATCCAAAATATCATTTCAGGAGAGCCTTTCTCCTTTTGAGTTCAGGCAACTTTCAAAATTTCAATAGTATTTACTGTTCAATCTCACGTTTTCTAACTAGTTTTTCCTTTTGTTTCCATCTCTTTCTGTAGGTGGGGGGGGAAAGAATTAGCTAGCCAGTTACATTTCCAAAATAAAGACAATAGCAGCAACTTGGGAGCAAAGAAATCAAAGCTAAGGGAGAAATGCACTGACTTCCATCAGGCAGGCACCAATCTACACTTTCAGCAACATTGCTGTAACTCTACTTCCCTCAGTATCCCAATCACTTAGTCCTTTCTTCTTAAAAGTTATTCTGAGAGGGTTGCAGTAGACAATGAGAGAGTTGTATAGGGCAGGACAAAGTACAAGTGCTCAATAAAAATGTGGAGAATAGAGAAGCACCTCAGGCATGCAGAAGGCCAATGAATTCTCTAGATCACTAGAAGTAAATAAAGCCTGATTGTCAATTTGTCTATTTTTTTCATGCAATTTTGGGGCAAAAAAAAAAGATCTGCTATCATCCACTTATAATACACAACACTACTGCATCACTTTAGGGAAACCTAGTCAGGACCATTAACCTGTTGCATCTGTTGATACAGAACAGGCAGCAATTTGTGTCCAGTCCTGTACAAAGTAGAGAAATCACGGAGCAAGAGCAGCATAGAAGGAAAAGTTTGACTTCTTGAGCTACAGCATTTCCTCAGTACTGTCAAGCAACACAAGGATTCAACCCCATTACCCAAAGCCTGAGAGTCTCTGCATGGAAAACCTTAGTGTAATAATATATGCCCTCTTGTATTGACTGAAGCATGCTCACTCTTCCCTTCTACTTCAGCCAGAGCAGATAAGGCATTAACAGGTCTCTCCCTTGACACCAGACAAACTTGCATCAAGACCCATCCTCATACCACCATGTGGAAGACTCAGCTACCCTAAGAGTTTACAAAGGAAGAGTTGGTAATAAATCTGTTTCTCACACAAGTACCTGCTCTATAAGTACATGCACTACTACTGAATACTTGGAAAGTATCTATTTATAAGCAGAGAGATTAATTAGGCTCATTTTTCACATTCAGTACAAGATAGTTTCTCAAGACCACACTGATGAAAGGGGTGAATGCCGAGTCTGAGGCCAGATGGAATATTGCCCTTTCAGATCAATGTAGAAAAATGGTCTTCTGCCAAACAAATAAACAGAAGGGAAAAAAAGAAACAAGCCTAGCTATACCAACCTTTCTAAGAAACATTTCCAAAAATACTTATTGGCCTTATCTGGAGTGGAAAGTTTCAGAATGAGCACCAGAGGTGTTTTATTTTAGCTTGGCATGAGTAGGGAAATTATAGGAATTATTCCTAAGAGAGGCAAATGCAGCTGCTTCTCAAAGACACAGTTTAAGGGTTCTACATCAAGCCTTGAGAGACTTGTAAAGAGCTGGCATGGTTTCATGTGAATTTAAGAACTTTTTTTTTAAAGAGCCAGTTGGATTCTGTTGTAACAGAGCTCAAGGCAACACCATTAAGACAATAGTGGGAATACAGTGATCAACTGCTCCAAAGCATCACCACATTCAAGGCTAGGCCCTCTAAAACCCCTATTAAAATGACATCAATTCAAAGATTTCAAATCAGAAGAGGAGGAAACTTGCCAAGGATTATAACCTCCCTTAGATTTAGCAGATCACAGTTACTGTACAGAAACAGTCAGAAACAATTCAGAAGAAGAAAAAAATTAAATGCCTCATTAAAGCTTGCCAGACTCTTGTTGTGACTATAGGAAACATTCCTGTTGTGTGTGAACTTTGGGTGGGAAAAGAGAGATACGAAGGCTGGTAGTTAGCCACGTAGAGAATTTTGGACTAACCAGAGATTACTTATGCCTTTGGGGGAAAGGGTCATACTGGCCAGTGCAAGAATGGGAGAAAAGGCTAATGCACAAGCAGAAAGTTTCTCAGTTTTCAGCATGAAATTTTTCATAAAATATAAACATGAAGAAATGAAAAATTGATAACTCCATTGCTAAAAGTATTTTAGTTGTTTGCGATGCTGACACAACCAAAGGCTGCTCCAGGCAAAAAAAAAATCATATACCAGTTTCCTATGAAAGCTGGGGTTTGACTGGATAAACCAAAACTCATGTCCTCTATCTGGAAAACTCTGCATGTTTGTCTTCTGCATTTCTGAAACGCAAAGGTTTTCTAGCAAAAAAGTATTTTGACCAAAATGCTTTTACAAACAGCACCCAGGTTTGAATGCAGCAGTAGGCCCTAAGTAGTAGGTTAGAAGGCAGCAGTAGGGCTATAGGGGCTGGTCTGGCTTTAGAGGTAGGTGGCAGAGCCATTATATGACTGGACACCAACTACATTTTAGGCTTATGCTCAGGAAGGCCAAGCTTCTTTGAATGCTTTGGTTCATCTCATGGCTCACACCAAACATTCATACAACCCTTTCTCCTTCATACATTTTACTTCAACTGCCTCACAGTAAAGCAGAAAGACTTACAAGTTTGTTCATGTTTATTCTGCAGGTAGACAGAGCACTTACGTATAGGGTAACAAATAAGTATTTAACATCTGAGAGACTGTAGATGAAAATGGAACTTTCCTAAGGTTCGTTCACTGTTTATCTCCCGTGTCAAAAATCCCAATTCCACTGCTTTAAAATTTCCTGCATATATTTTAAATCTCTTTCCAGTACACACATACATGATGTTTATGATTTACTAGGAAAATTCCAACATAGCATTCAGTAAGAATACTGACTTTTGTTGTATTTGTCATTCTTCTAAAATCTTGCTAACTGTAACTGCAGTTTCCAAGACTTTGGGTACTATTTAATGAAGTGCTAATCTAAAGCTACAAATACAGTTCACCGAGAAAACATAAGAAGAGGTTCCATGCACTTCAGAGTTTTATCTTAAGCCAGCACTCCTGCATAATGCAGTAGAACCATTCATCCTCGTTTTTCTTAGAATGATGAAAGATCGCAGTTTCTGCAAAGTGTGGATGTCAACAAATGTCACCCCTAGCAAGCAGGAAGGAAATTATAGTTCCTAGACCTAAGGTATTTCTCTGGATACTTTCATTTGCAAGGATATTTTCATTTGAATATGTCAAACAAGCACTAAAATTGCTTCATTTTCATATAAGGGCTGTGAAAAGACAAAATTCAGTCATTTTCATCCAGTATAGATTGAAAGAAGCACTTCAGAAAAGATTGCATTCAGTAACAAATCATGAAATAAGCACAGCATATGGAAGAGGAGCATTTATCTGTAGCAAATGCCATCAAGGTGACAAATGAATATTTTACAACTATATTTTCAGGTATATTTCAAGTGTGCCTCACTTTGTATCAGGTCTTTTAGGCAAGAAGCTTGCTGTCCTAACAACAGATTAACAACATTGCTCATTGGCTGATTCTGAATATAAACAGTTTGAATCCTCACATGTGATGAGAACAGAAAATAAATAATAATAAATATTTTTAGAGTTTTATAACTCTGCCATCTCCCACTGTTTGCAGTTCTTCCTTTGGTATCAGCAAGCTCTGGAGTTGGCTTGAAGTTACGGGGAGTCACCGACTACCCTTTTGCGAATGTCTAGAATTTCCTTACTCTATAGCATTACTCTATATATACTATATAATAATCAAAAGAATAATCTGCATACCACCTTATTTTTTTCTTAAAAGTAGAGAGAAAAAAAGAAATAATTAACCATTAATAAATGTAAAAGCATATATTTAATTGAGTGGCCCTTCAGTTGTAAGGACGATGATTCAACTGGATTAGGCATATTAGCTGCTAAACTTAACTGTAAACCCAAGAGACATGCTGAGCCTTTTACTTCTAACAATAAGTATGTGATTTTCCCCTTTAAATTACGTCTATTCAGACAGAGGACAAAGAGGTTATGTGTTATGCTAACACTCAAGTCACTGGTTTTATTTTCAGCCTATTAGAGAATTAACCTTCTCCTGTTTTTCTTCAGAAAAACAGTGCTCATGCAGTGGTAGTGATGCTAACCAATTTCTCAGGCTCTGCCAAAATGAAATATGCCTGCAATTTCCTATTTTATGGGTCCTCTTTTTCCTCCTGTCTATCCAAAGCATCAGCAGGAGCTTTCTTTGCTGCTTTGTTTCATAGTTGAGACTCTGCCAAGATTCATCATTTCCTGCTTACACAGCAATCTAAAACAGACCTTTTAATCAGATTCTCTATTGTGAATCTTTTTCCTTTCCACTTTTACCTGAGACTCATGATTCCTAAGACTTAAAGAAGTGATGGTTTGTTTCCATCTCCTCCTCTCATTTCCTTTCTTTGATCACATATTCAAACATGATTTAAAAGTGAATATACACAAAAATATAGAGATTGTATCTGAACTCATACCAATTTTTATGTTAGCTGAGGGCACTGACCAGATTTAAGTCACTTTTTATCCGTGAATTCCTAGGCAAGGATAAGATCAAGACACCAGTTTAATATAGAACCCATTAACAACAAATCCCAAACTAAAAGACCAACATTTCACATACGAGTATATTAAAACCTAGTTATCCTAAGCCCCAAGCAGCAGATTTTCTTATAATATTAATTCTTGGGCCTAAGGGAAGGAAAGACATTTTCTGTATTAAACATACAGAAGTTTTAATATACCAAAATAATAAAAAAAATCATTGGAATACACCCTCCACCTCCTCCCCCATTTCCTACATAGCTTTATGTTATGTTCAGTAAAACATGGTGACAGTTTTACCATCAGTTTAAGTCTTATATTACTGTTTAATAAATATACATTAAAATAAGCTTGTTAACACTCCACATATCACTGCCATGGAATCTTAATAAGCACAAACTGGCATACCTGTCCTTAGCCCAATGGTAATGGTAGATGTGATTTTTTACTGCTACGATGATAATCCACAAGTTTTTAAGCGATCATTTAGTTAACTGCAGGCAACACAGGGTTGACAGAAAATAAGTCCTCTAACACTTTTAATCTTCTACAGTTAAATGTTGGCAACTCCATCTCATATTAATTTCCAAAATGTATCCATAATTTCAAAGTTTCTTTCATTAATAATATGAGTGATTCAATGGCTTACAGTATTGGCTAGAGCTCAGTGTTTAGTCCCTTCAATTCAGAACAACCCTACCATGTCACTCAGTAATAATTATCCCAAGGTCAACTCCCTTTTGGCCTAGTCTGGTGGACTCAAAGACCTAAGCACAACACGTGCTGACAGCAAATTCATACATTCAATATCAGACATACAAATTACCAAATTAATATACATTCTTACAGCTGCATAGTTAGAAGCAGGATGGCAGACCTAACCAAGAAGCTGGGTAAACCATCTGGGCATACATCTCGCACTGCTACGTGGGTAAATTATGAGCTCACAGGTTGTTATTGCCTTCATCCTTTGTCGTAAAGCAAAACTATTTAATTCCTTACATATTTTATTCTTGTTAATACAATTGCTGCTGTTCCTATTAGCGATGTAAATGTTCCATGTTTCTTTTTTTATTAAGAAAATGATATCTCTATCCTTCAACTTGCAAGTTTCACAGATACTTTTCCAACTTTGCTGTTAGAAGAACATCACAGACAGAAAACGAGCATTTGAAAGGGGCTGAAGCCTAAGTGATTTGTATGCCTCTCACAGCTCAGGTTTCTGGAGGAAGAGGTAGTGTTTGTTAAATACTACAGAAAAGGCTTTTAGGACTCTCTCTTATTGACACCACAGTAACTTCTAAACAGAGAAAATTCTTGTGTATCACAGACTCAATTTTCTACTTTCATAGGCTGCTCTCCAGCTCACCAGAGAAAGAAAACAAGATAATAACTGTATGTTTTCAAAAACGGTTTTACTGAATACCTTCATTGTGCATGTACGAATAAGCAACAGCCTTTGCATTGAAACACTGCAAGCTTACATTCTAAGTCTACTGAATGTTCTTTGAACTATGGCCTTTTTATTTTTCATAATTTTGGAAAAGCACAAAACTACTAACCTTGCATTTTCTCCCATCCCTGCCCCCACAAATTATCAGCAAGTAGTATTTTAATCAACTCGTATTTCTATGGCATGTTGTAGAAGCGTTCTGTAACTGACCCCATAAAACAGTGCAAAGTAGGCAGTATGTTACCAGGGGTCTGTCAGGGATGCGAGACTGAAACAGCTAGATGTTGGTTACCAGAAGGCTGATGAAGTTTGAGCAAGCATCATAAAAATATACAAACTATGTTGATTTAGAGCTCTTCTAAAGAGTGCATTTTCCATTGCTCTTTTAAAAACACTCAAACTCCTCAAGACAGGAAAGAAACTAATCCTTTCCTAAAAAATCTGGCTTTCCCAGCTGTTTGAATTGAATGGTCAGCTTTTGCTGCTCACTGGCCCTTAGGGTATCTTGTGTTCCTCAATACTCTTTGGACTTCACAAACAGAAAAGCACTACTTTGAAGGAAATAATAAAGCAACTGGACAGAAGCAGTTAAACTAGAAGCTCTTATCTACCTCTGCCTTTTGAAAGAAAATGAAGATTTGAAAACAGTCTTGCAAACTGAAATATTTTTCCAGGCTTCCTTTAAAGTGACAGAAACCTTTTTACTGTGGTTAGAATATTAAATAGTTGAACACATAAGATTAGTGTCAGGATGTATTGTTTATGATAAAGAAAAGTATCACATAGTAAGTATATGCAATCGTTATAAAAAGTGAGTAGCCCTTAGAAGTACCTTTTCTTTTTCATATCAAGGCCCAAAGAGATGCCTGAAAAAATCTGCATCTTCTGCAAGTTATATCAGAAAATCATTCATTGATTAGAAAACAGCTTTCTCACGTGTAAAAAGTAGAGCATTCACACAGTTCAATGCATTAGTTTTCTACAGCTGTACACATTAATATCAGCTGGCAAAAACTGTTTTCATGTTCTGATTTGTATAAATACACAGCAGTTCCATGGATGCCACAACTTTAGGAGAGAATGATTTAGCCCAGATTCATTCAATTGCTAAATACAGTAGTGATTATATTCAAGAGATGGTAAAGACACGCCATTTTATTGGTCTTTTAGTCTTCATTGAGCATTCTCACAGCTGTTATTGATGTGAAAATTTTTATGAGTTAATCTCAGAAGTTTCTGAAGCCACCTTCCTTTAGAAATTTCTAAAAATAAAAAGTCACAGGTTAATCCTGGAAGCAAATTTTATCTACATGATGAAAAGTTTTGCTCTATAGACATGGATTACTCTGATAGCATTAGTTTAATATGTCAAAGTAAAATATCTTGTAAGATCTTGCAGGACCTAGAACTGACATTATCTTCTTGCAATTCCAAAACTACATTTTCATCCCTAAAGAATTATCTGAAATTCAGTCATGAAGGAGTTTCAAGTTGATTAGGCAGGCAATAGTTTAAAAACAGTCTCTTCTGCAGTTCTAGCCCTGTTGCCAGCTTGGGCTGGAGGTGAAAGATCTTAGTTATACTGTGCTGATCTCTTGCTATGTTCTGAATGTAAGCATTTTTCTATAAGAAAGTAATGCGGAATTGACAATGCTACAACCTACATGGTGTTAGACAGATCACCAGGCTACACACAGCTTCCAAAGAAACTAAAACAGGTCAAAAACTGGTCATATAACTACATTTTCTTTAGCCAACAAGAAGTCCCATAAAAGACATGCAAGGGAGGTTGACCAGAGAAACTAAATAAAGAATTTGACTAGGTATTAACTGTTAAAGAAAAGTACAGAAAGCCAAAGAAAGTTCAGTACCTCTGGGGAGAAGCACAAGCTGAATCCTCCGTATTCTGACAAAAGCAGAGCTCACAAGCTCACAGAATTATGACTTCATAGTCACAACATAAATAGCTCAATATGAACATTTTGCACGTATGAACAGCAGCAATTACAATGGAAGCTGACACTTGAATTCCTTACCAAAAAAAAGAAAAAGGCATTAAAGACATAAGGCTGGAAGAGTACCTAGGCTTTGAGAGGCTCCTCTAAATACTGCAAGCCTTCCTCTAACTCCTGTGGACACAACACGCATTCAAAGTGATGTTCTCCATAATAAGAGTTTCAGACTAGGAAGGATGAAGGAACGAATGAATGGAACACCTAGAAATGTATTTGTGATATTAAGCAGTATGGCAAAGCTAAACTTATGGAAAAATATCAAGCAAACCTCTAGCCCTCATTAAGTGACAACTATTTCTGCAGCATGGATTCTCTTCAGAGGTCTTATCTGAGAAAGGTCTGTAAAATAACCTCATAATTTTAGCAAAATTTATTCCAGAGCTCTGTGCCTGCAGGAGAATCTGAATAATTTTCCTCTGGGCCATTCAGTTCTCTGGAGGATATTACATGTATAACCAGCCAGACGTACAACTAGCTTCACACAGGATTCAAACCCCGTTTATCTTTACTTACCATGATGAAGTATTTTTGAGAAAGTCTCTAGAGGATGTGAAACCACCCCAAATACTTTGGGATTTATTCTCAGAAACAGATTATTTCAGCCCAATTTAGCTCACTGTCTTTGACTTTGGTCAACAAAGCTACCTCCCACCATATAAGTATGCCTGTATCATCTCTCCTCCTGCTAAAGGTATTTTTTTTGTATCTCCCCTAGTCCCTCTTACAACATCTGGCCTCTTTGTTCTGCCTTTATTAATTTTCCACTACTTCAAACCTCCTGCCTGCAGATAGGAAGAAAAATCCCTGGCTTTCTCAGCCCATTGTCACAAGCTATTTCCATCTTAACAACTAACTTCCACAAGTTATCCCTGGTCTGCAAGGAAAGTGGTGAAGCCTGGTCAGCAGCATCGGAAGCACATTTGAAAGAGATTTTTAAAAAAATTCAGAAGTCTCATTACTCCACGAAGCCAACAAGGACGTATTAACTACGCACAGGCTCTGCAATGGTATCAAAATCATAAATACCTGCATGGGAGAAAGTTCAGACCAGAAATGCATCTATATTTTGCCTTGGGAAATGCCATTAATTTCCCTCCCAAAGTTTATGAAAGCTTTATCCATGTGGGCATGCATTAACACCAATTCATAAATAATGAATAGTTAAAGACAAATTAAATAAATTATTTGCCAACGACTTATAAGCCAAAAGCCTTTGGTTGAAATGATCTCTCAGCAACTTGAAAACAAGGAATGAATTCATAAAAACTTGTTTTTTTATGTGCTTAAATAGACCACAAGCTGAATAAGGGCGACATTTGCATATTTTGTTTACCACAAATGGGCCCCCTTTCTCGTGATGAAACTTTTGAAAGGCTTAGGGTAAATTGACGTATTATGCCTTTTCAGCTCCTTCCTTCATTTTACAGAGCAAGGGAACATTTTTATGGTCTTTAAGCAAAAAATACTAAGTACCAGATTCCAAAGGAGCAATGAAAAATGAGGCTGTGTGCAAGTAGACAAATATATACAAGCAGAATGTTTTTAAGGTAGGATACACAATGGTCTCCTAAGTAGGAAGAGATACATGTCTGCAGGTACACATCTGTGTTAATGCCAGTGCAACACCAAATTAGATATATATGCACCTCGCATTGCTTCAGCATAGTATAGCTACAGGAAACAGCCAAATCAGGCACACGTGCCTGGTTGTGACACTGGAACGTGGACAGTGATGAATCCCAATGTACACAGTGTCCATTCAACTCCTCAGATACGCATGTGGAAGAAATATGTATTTTTAATGTAATAAATTATTGTAAATTAAAAACATATTTCCAGCATTTACAATATATTGTAACTATAAGGTGCCTGCCACTTCTAAATACTATTAATAATGTATGGACAATGCTGTATGGTCCATGTGCTTCCTATAGGTGAAAATAAGGCTGTTTGTCAAATACATTTTAACTGTCTCATTAATCTCTTGATACCTGGCCAAATAATGACTGAAATTGGTGGAACAGAATTGAGCCAAAAATAGCAGTATGTAGGTAGTGGTACACAGGTGTCTGTAAGTAATACCATTAAAAAAAAACAGAGCAGCACATACATCCCTTATTGCCAGTTAAGAATCACATGGGCTCTCATTAATGCAAATGTCAAATTTGCATTAATATTGCACTCACCATCTCTAGGGTGTTTCAGTAGCGACAGTCTACAAATTTCAGCAAAAGCAGACTCAAACAAAAATTTCTGTGCTTTTCAAAAGTATCCTCTAAAAATACAAATTTGTAGAAATGGGATATTCTTATTTTTTAACTCTTAGAGGAGACACCCAGGGAAAAAAAAAAAAAAGCCATATATTTTCTGTAACAGTGGGAAAACTATTTGGGGCAGAGCCCACTTTTATAAAGATTAATGAAAGAGTGGAGAGTGAAGTGTAAAACAGATTAAATGTTTTATAAGGAACATAAGGTAGACAAAGAAATATGCTCTGAATAATAAAGACCATATATTCCACTACCACTTCTTTTGGTGTTGAAAGAATAACTGAAGGAGGAAAGACTGGGAATCATAGGTTTGGAGTTGTAAACTACACGTCATAATCCACATTTTGAAGTAATGATTAAAAATAAATGAGAAGAGCAAATGGTGAGCACCAGTTATGAACTATTTACACCTACAACTTTGTAAGTTCCGTGTCTTGTTGTTTATAAACAAACTGATTCCTTTTAGGAACCAGCTAGAGCTGGTTGTTCAAAAAGGTAAGAACAATAAAAATAAATTGCTAAATAACTCTTGCTCTTCCTCCTCCTGAAAATAAATGATTTTCTGATTGTCAACATTCTTTTGGTCTGCCAAGTTTTTATATCATTTTACATCATTGAGATTTCTGCTTTGATGCCTACTCAATAATCTGAAGTGTCAATGCAAAAAAAAAAATAATAGTACTTATTAAAAATGAAAGCAAGCACTGAAATGGATGAAAAAATGGAATACAGACAAAAAGTGCAAAACAGCCAACTTGGGTATTTTTAGGGGAGACTGAGGACTGTTGGTCAATCCCTGCTCCACTTTTCCCATCTTGTAACATACCACTTTCTTCAATAATATTTAAATTTAAAAAACAAAGCCAAAACGAAGTGGATAATCAGCTCATCAAAAAAGTAAGCATTACTGTCTAGATGTTCTGTACTAAACAGTAAAATTTTGGCATGTTTTTTTCCCCTCACTTGATTTCCTGCTGAGCTGGTGAACAATTAGAAACTCTGAAATCTGACTACAAATCTTGGACTGAAGCTCTCCCATGCTGCTTTTGGTGAACCTACAATGCGCTCTTTACCAGACAAAGAACAGAGGCTGACAACACATGGCTAATCTTGGGTGAGCACAGATAGACATACAAGTCTATACAAAAGAATTTGATGCATAATGTGCAAAAGAATTATCCAAATAAAATATCTTCAGGTTTGCATTTCATTTTTCACAGGATTGTGGTTCTAAGATTGTGTGATCATACAACTGCTACACTGTTGTACCAATTACACTATGTCAATGCTATTTTTCACATAAACAGCGTTGACAGAAATGTATACTGCAGCCCTGAGGCTGTAGGAATGTGCAAACTCCCACATGGAGCTTTTATTTTATCCACATTGCTATTTAATCAATTCTTTTTTGTTCTCCATCTCTGTATTTGTGCTTAAAGTACAACCCTGGCCATTAAGGAATACTGTTATATGAGAAAATTATCAGTTCATGAAGGAAGGTGGTTATATAAAAAACTGGTGTAAATTGATGTGTTCGACTGGAAGTATTTTACAGACAGGTGTTATAATTTACATAGCTTAAATCTAACTGAAAAAAAATCTTCTAAGAAAAAGCAACAAGAAGACAGAATCTTAATTCATTTTCTTTTCACTGTTGCCTTGGCCATGATGAAAGAAGCCTATAAAGCAACTGCCTGATCCAGCTCTATAATTGCTTTTGTGTTTCCATGTTACTGAAAAATGCTAAAATTTAGTTTTAGTGTCATAATATATGAACATCAAAATTTTAAATTCACTTATATTGCAGCACATTCAGTTATATTGCAGGTGTCTTTGGAATGAAAATCCCAAAATACAGCAAATCCACATCCTAGCATTTACAGTTACAAGTACCTGAAAGAGCAGAGCGGTCCAAAGGCTTGAGGAAAGTACCTATGTGATAACTGTCTGCCCACAGGATGGATAAGCTCAGAAAAAGGGTCTGGACACACACATGTAGTACACTGCAGCATTTGTTCCTTGCTTTCTCATCCCTAAGACAGAACCCAAACCGTTATGCAGGAGCTATGCAGGACAGATTGTTTACACTCTAAATTTTTTATTTCCTCTCCTGCACTCAGACATCTGAATCAAGAGTATAAGGGCCTTTCATCCACAAAACCTAAATATACTGGTTTAGAGAATTTAATAGTTTAAAAAACAATTTCTATAAAAGAGAAGTGTTATTTGCCTACTGTAAAAGAGCAGAGGTTACGGCAGTTACCAGAAGAGTGGTGAAATTTTCCTTAAATCCATTCATTAGGCTAGAGAATTCAAACCGACGCTTTCCACCTCCCAGTAAAGCGCTGTAACACCTAAATTGGGAACCACCGGCAGAGAAAGTACCATCCAACCATCTTTTTTTGAAGTTGGACCTCTGTGTAGTGAAGAATGCATTCAGGAGGTTGGCATACAAAAAGAAAAACAATACCTGGGTTTATAGATAGCAGTGCTGTTTCCCAGTCAAGGTTCATGTTCTCAGGACCTTTTCATCCTTTTACTATTTCATACGAAACTGTAAATAATCTCTGGAACAGGGAATAGAACTTCTACACTTACCAAAATCAGTTCAGATAATTCTATTTTCTTTTTTATCTATACAAAACATACCATTATTTTTTAACCTTCCTCAACTCCTGCCTTCCATGACTTACTATGGTTGAGTTCCTAGTCCAGACATACATTCTGTTGGTATTTCTTTTTATCAGTTTTGAATTTACATCCTTGAAATGTCATTAATGTGCCCTGGGTGCCCTACCTTCTCCGAAACCTTTTTTTTCATTTACTCTATTGCAGCTCTTTCCCTCTCGTCTAAGAGAATGTCAGCCTTTTCATTTTCATTTCTTTTATTTACATGAGTAACTTTCCACACAATAACTAGCACAAAGCATTATCCTAAATGATACAGCATAGTAGATTTCTATAGAAGCATTTAATATTTTCCATATGATCCTTCGCCCTTATACATTCTAGTGTACAGCTTATATTTTCAAACACAGCTGCACACTAAGCAGTCTGTAGTGACACCTTGACAATCAAGGCATATTGAATGCAGCTATATCATATTATACTTCTCTGGAGAACAGGAAGTACTCAGTATTTTCTCAGATTCTTTAATTCATTCATGCCCGAATTTATGTTTCAGGTTTTCTTCATCTCTTCAGAAGTTATTTTTTATCAGTCTATATGGTACCACTACACTCTGCCTGCTGATCTCTATCAGCAAATTCTTTTGAAAGAATATAATTTCTGCTTACTATATTGAATATAAATCTATTAGGAGGTATACATGGAAAGGGAAGGACATTCATTTAATCCTCTTCTATGTCTAGGTTGCAAATTTCTGATTAAAAGCAGAAATTTCTGATTAAAAGCAGAAATTTCCTATGGAACAATGTTGCTCCAGAAAACAGAAGAGCTGATTCACAAAAGTAATAGAACTACGTTCCTTTTTTGCTGGAAACACACAGACTTAGGAGCACTTGAGGGATGAAAGAGAATGGCTTGGTGTCATTCGGGAATTATTCCGTCGTCAAAGAAATTCCTCAGGAGCCATTGCCATTGTGTTTGTAGACCCTTGCAACAGGGCAACCAAACAAAGAATCAGGCTAATAAATTATGTAAAATGCAGTCAGCTGAAGTTGCATGTTCAAAGATATAGGAAAAACACAGACTCATATATTCAATGGAAAAAGGTGAATGACGTGAAATCCAGTAAAAGACGCAATTGTTCCTCAGCTGTTGTTACCTGACAGAACTCCTTCGAAAAGGGGTTCTGATCTAATATCTAGGAGGTGTAAAATAAGGATATGTTTGTAGAGTTCAGAAAACAGAAACAGAAGGAACGACTGCCGAGACTGCTCCCCAGAGTCGTGGACCACCGTGCAATAAATGCCTTGTACAGAGATCAAAATGAGCCCTACATTGCACTCCCGGCTATGTTCATAGGTGGTGATCAATGAGACTTCTGGGTTGAATTTGGTGACTATGAAGTAACCACATGTGTGCTATTGCAACAGCTAGCTCTACAAACGTTTGAGGAAAAGCTTAGAAGAAAGTGAAGGGTCTTTCTGTCTCATTCCAGCTGCTAACACCAGTTCTCACAAAACACCAGCTGGTTGGAGCCAGAAAAATTTTGCAAAGGATGTATCAATTCTGACTGGAGCCGGAACTTTATAGAGTGATTTTTAGGAATCACTCAGAAAACCACACATGCTATTTTAATATGTTTTCATAAACTGAAATAAACTTATTGTTTGCATCTAATTTTTGCAACTGCAGTCAAGACAGTGCACCAGAATTTTGCATAATTAGAACAGACACAATACATGAGAATTTTCTAAACTCTGTGCAGGATGAAGTGCCTGGTAAGTTCCTGATCTACCAGAAGAATTGTGAGCTCTCTGAAAAACTATGGGGAAGATGCACAGAAGAAAAGCAAATAGCCAACTGGTGGAATTCAGAGAGACATAAATGCTATTGAACTTAGCAAAAATTAAAACCTCAAACAGCTACACTTCAGAATAGTACAAATGCTGGTTTGGACCCCAAAGATCTCAATGATATAGAATAAGATTAACAGTGAGAACTTTTAGAAACACATTACTTGGGTAGACTGCTAAAAACAGATTCTACCTCATATGTTCTACGTGAAATGGTTAGTCATCTGACCTACAGGTAAGCTATTCTACAAATTAATAAATGAAACTACTGAAGAAATATAAAGGTAAGAAAAACAAGCCTAAGGTGCCCAAGGAGATAAGCTGAAGAGAATGCATTCAGTTTGATAAATGCCTAGACATGGCACATTCAATTTTACATGGGCTACTCAATAACAATCTGGAGTAATCTAAACCCATAAAATTAGGCAAGACAACAGGTTTAGGTTTACAAGATACACTGGTGATCTTTTTGGTTCATTTTATCAAGCTTTTTGGAAATTAATATGGAAATTCCATAACAATGGAAATATCAGTAAAGGCTCAGTTTTCTATTTTTTCCTAGAGCTCACCCAACTAGGCTTGTGATGTCCAGTGACTGCTGCTTCTTGTGCCATGTCCTGTTTCTGCCTTTCCCCTAACTTCTTGCTTGCTTATATCTCCCCTCGTCGTTCCTCATTATTGGAGACTAACTAAGCAGTTTTATTTCAATGAAATGTTGCTACAGACGCTGTTCTGTCCAAAATAAAGCCATTTATTTCAGAACTTAAATCTGAACAAATCATAAGGTTTAGCTTTAGAATAATTTTTTCTGGTACGTTTGACCAGATGTGGGCCTGAGAAGCAAAACCCAAAAATCAGCTTATAATTTCTATAACACTTAGGAATACACACAAGATTGTGACTTGCAGGTCCATCTCTAATAAATTATCACAGAATTTTCAGGTATCTTAAAAGTAAAAGATTGTCAGGATTTCTTTTGTAAAAAAAGATCAGCTTTTTGTACCATTAGACAAACTTCCCTAAAATATGGATATTTCAATAAATATTAGCAATCCATAAAGCATGCCATACTGTCACTACATTTCCTCTTACGAAACATAGGAATAGTAATTTCACACATTAAAAGTGGCAGGAAAAAAGTCTTGGTGCCTTATCAGAACAACAACAAAAATTATTCCCTAACAGAGGTACTTAGTATTGCAATACAAAGAGCAGGACAGCACAAGGTATCAGGGAGAACCTGAGGCTTGAAAATTATTGAAATATGAAGCATATAGGTATACAACCCTGTATTTTCTTCCTGAGGCAAATTTCCCACTGACTTCAGGGCCAGATCTGTAGGGGGGAGAACCTCTTCTAAGAATGATGCTGCAGTACAGAGCTCTGTTGAACAACTAAACAAATTCTCGAGGGACCCAGGTGGTGCCCCTAGAGAGCTCACTTATTTGTCTCTAGTGTTTCGGGTCTAAAAAGGCACCATACTGTTTTTGAGAACAGCAGCCCTGTGATACTACCAAGGAACAAATGTTACTGAGGATCCAAAATTTATACATACATAGCATGGTTAGTGCGAACATAAACCTATGTGTTAATGTAACAATAGAACCAATCCATCAGAAAAGACTATTTTAAGTCATAACTTTCAAAAGGTGCCAAGTTATTGAAAAGTGTTTACTCTGAGATGCTTAAAGCATGCATGAGAAACCAAGCGAGGAAAACAACCTGAACATCCACACCCCTCCCTCAAACTAGCATCAAACCCAGTTTGCCAAACAAGATTCTCCAAAAACAGAGTAACACCCCAAATTATTTCTGAAACTCTTTGCCTAAGCAGTCTTCCTCTGCCAGAATTAAAGAAATACCTTCAGCATGTCAAACTCTGTGCCAAGGGATGCCAAATACCAACATTCAAGCTCTTTTAGCAGGAAAATGGATGACAGCATCTGACAGGAAAAGCCAAATCCATTGCACTTCACATAGTTGGGAAAGCAGGCCTGAATAGTTTGTACAATCAAGCCACATTCTTGCCTTTTCTACTTTCAACCTGATCTCCATGTGGATCTTTCAGCTGATCATGCATTTAATATTTAGCACAGCCTGGACTGCTCTTTTGTTACGCGATTTACCAAAACTGTGCGCCCGACCCTGCTAGGAAACCCCAGAGGTTAAGCCTAATAGATGTAAATCTGGTGGAGGTGGCTCCTATCCGGAATGATACCCTTTATGAAACCGATTTAAAATCAATTTGCAATGCAAACCTCATGTCAAAGAAGCAAAAAGGCAAAGAAAAGCTGTAATTATAGACAAAAAGATTAGGAAAAAAAAAGAGAGAGCTCACCACCCTCAATCACTTGGTTTCCAGGTGTTGTTTCCTTTTCCTGCCAAAACAAAAATGTCACTGTAAAACACCAGAGTTGACTGCTTCATAAAGCATTCAATGGCTAAACGTGTATTCCTATTGGTCTGCTTCCCAGCTACTGTACTGCCTCCCTTCAGCTTATTGTAAAACAGCTAAAGTGTGCAGTTGTCTGTGGCCAAACGCTGCTATGCTGGACAAAGACAACACAGTTAAAGATACGATTATCCTTAGATAAGCATTTCCAGTTCCATCTCTTTCATTCAATCTTCACATGGAAGGATCTTCACAAGACCTTTCTTGCAGAAAGAGCTGTTTCACAGCCCTTCACTGTTGACAGAATGACCAAGACTAATAAATTTTTTAAATGATCTGAACATTTTCAGCTAATGAATTCTGTGCAGCAACACAGATGATTGGTGGTGCCAGGCTTTGTTCTTTTTTGGCCACATTATATAATACAAAAGACCAGCAAGCCACAAATAACAAGAAAATAGTAAATTAGGGTTTTTTCATATGCTACAGGTCTTCAGTTGCCTGCCTTATCTGTGGCCAGGGAAACAAAAAAAGATTTTTATTTTCCTTTTTTGTTTGTTTTTTAACCCTGATACATGTTTTGTATATAATAAAAATTCCTTGTAGAAATATGCTGGTAGAATAATTCCTGTAGCACATGTCAAATACCAGCCATTCAAACCAAAATGCAAATCAGCACAAGCCACCTAATGTAGTACAAACTACCAAGCTTTTTACATTGTTTTACATTTCCTTTATAGTTTTCTGTCATTATTTGTCCCAATTCCTACAATCCTTAATTATCCCACTTTTTTAAGCATCCTGCCACTGTATCTTCCTTGTTGGCCTTCCCCCTATTCTTTCCCATAAACACTCAACCCTATCATCACCATCAGTAAGCACTAGACAATGAAAACACTACCTAACAAGCAGGGCTAACCCACCACCTCTCTTTCCTTGTCTATCCCTTTTGAAGAGTTTATGGCCATCCATTGCAGCACTTCAGTTGTGCACATCGCCATGTTTCCATGATGGCAACTAATTCATCGTTGACATTTCCCAGTTAGAACCCCCCATCATATTTTCCTCAAACACACCATACTTCAATACCTGCAAGACTACTGAACAAAGTGGTTCTGCTGCCACCAGTCAAACCTTCCTACCCAGTAAGCCTTTTGTGTGCAGAGCCTAACAGCCAAGGAGCAATCCTGGCTCTGAAGAGCTCTAGCGGGAGTCCTTGGGCATCTGCAGCCAATTCACAGGACTGCTCCCAGAATCATGACAAGACTAGAAAACCCACAGCACTTTCAACAAGACTCCCTGAAGTAATTATAAACAACCCAGCCATGCTCAAGATAAACAATCCCCAGTTCAATTGCTGAACAATTACTGTTGCAATGACCAAACAGAACCACCAAGTTTTGTGAGCAATAAAGAGATAAAGAAGAGGAAAACATCAGATAAGTGTGTTTGACTGACTCCCTACACTCAGAGAAGTGCACACATGTTTTCTTAGCTTCTGAAGATAATATAACATTTGTTAATGGAAAAGTAGAGACATTCTTCATAAGAGAGGTGTCACTTCTGAACCTTCAAGTGTCATATTTGCAAATAGAATGCTCTTTAAAAAAAAAAAGAATGGAGTGAAACAGCAGCTTCGAGGACAATGAAAACTGTTGGAGTTAGGCCATTGTAATGCCTTTATTTTGCTGAAAATCTTCTGATGAATCATTTCTAGTTTCAATTGCCAGTGGCCCTGATAAAAGTGCTGTACTTTGAACAGCAAAGTGGATCTACAGTCTTTCATCAGAGACCAGATGTTCTAAACAAAGGAGGAGTGATTCAGTCAAACTACAGAAGACAAGATTCTGGTAAGATCTTATAAAACCTCATGTGGGCACTGTTTTGATTTCATTTTCCGTTCCATTTTATGTTGCACGTGGGTATTCACAGATAGAAATTTTTATCTTCATAAATGTTCTTGGTTACATTTTCTACCTATGGGATTGGTTTTTAGGCTCATATAATTGCCCAAAGCTATCCAACAAAAAAAAAAAAAAGGTAATTTGCTTAATTTTAAAATTAAAAAAAATCAAGCAAATCACACTCTGATCAGAGAAAATCCACAAGGAGAAACGAGCTAAGTGTGATGGTAGGAACGACGTGCTGAGCTCTAGCTTTTAGAGATGTGAAATATATGAATTGGCCATCTATCTTTCCAAAACTTCCCACAGAGCACCAGCAGACTTAAATTACCTGAAGCACTACTTCCATGGCTTTCACTCAGGCTCTGTACCGTGTATAATACCAAATACACAAAGTTTCATATATGCAACCATAGAACAAAAATGTCATCCCAATACTGTCTGCATTCATGTTGAAAAGTTTTGAAGTAGGCAACTACAATAAGAAAGAACATATTGAAAAAGGGAACAAGTCCTTTGTACAAATTCAAGATCCCTCCCATTGAGTACTCAAGCTCTTTTTTCTGCTACAGCTTCAGTTCCAGCAGAGAGGAGGGAACCAGAAGGAAGAGGACAGACCACCACCCTGAAAGTTGGAATGAGATGAAAGATGAAAGCATGTGGGGCAGGGAGAAGAACAGCCCGAGTCAATGGCTACAGCAGCAAAAGTTTACACTCCTGATTTTCATCTTACAGACATAAAGTCTTTGCTTCGTTCCTTTAGTCCGTGTTTTAGACAATTGTATTCGAAGGGCACAGACAAACACTGCTAGATTTTCTGCAAGATGAAGCAATGTCTAGAAGAGAATCCAAGAAGCAGAAAAGGTTTTCTCCTGGCTCTGAAGCTGAATAGCCTTTGTATCACTGTGCTACAATCCTTTAACCTTCCTTCCCTTTGAATAAAGAAGCCTTAATATGACTCCAGAGCAGCCTATGAAAGCTGAATTTGGTATTTACAATTTATTGTGCATAACATTCAGAGTTCATTTTAGGCGTTCCATAGTGCCTCCTGATTATCAGAGCTACCAATGAATACTACGGAAGACAAGGTATACCAAGAGAGTTTCTGGAAACACCTACCCTAAGACACCACATGTAACACTGCTACCTATTCACAGGGCTATACTATCCTAAAAGAAACAGGCCCATTAGTCCATACACCACAGGTTCATTTTTCAAGTTAGATATGGATTACACAAATCTGCAGCTTTACCTAAGAGTAGGGTACCTGAGTCCCATGTCACCTGTGCTGTCTCTCCTATAGGGAGAAAAAGGAGACAGCCAAGGAGTTAAACTGATATGCCTCTGAGATACCACCCTTGGAACTGCTTTGGTCTCATTCACTGCTCTCCTAGTCTCTTACGGCCTCTCTGCGCCTCTTCATCCTCTAAAACAAGTATGAAAAACAGCACTTTAATATATCTAGGCATGGTTTGGAGCATAAACACATTTAAGGCTGCATGTTAATTAATAAAACTTTAGGAACCAAAAAGTTTCAGGCTTGCTGCTTTACATTTCATAACAGTGGGCTAAATTTTGTAAGGATTCTTTCTTGTTTGAGCTTGTTTCAAATAACTATGCCCTACAACAGGCAACAGAGAAGATGTCTCTGGTTTTGTTTCTAATTATGCATGTATATTCTGAAGAAGAATGGCTGGGAAATATTTTCTTAGTAATACTTTCCATTTGATCTGTCATTTTTAATTGAAGGACACTATTTCATTGTATTTCTTTTCCTGGCAGCCTGCACAGTAATTGCACACAGTAGCTAGAGACAAGTGGACTAGCAGTTCTGGAATTCTGAATAGGAAAGACGAACAATTTGTAAGTTAATCTCCACTTCTTGTGGTAACAAACAACTGAAGTATTTATAAAAGAGCAGTTTTACACCAGTTCCGTTTTGCTGCACAATGAATAATGTCAACCTATTATGAAAGGTTTTGTACTGTCCAAATAGCAAATGAGCTCTAGCTCCTTCCTGAAGATCATCATTCTATAAACTTGACTTTCATGGGGGTCCAAAGGAAAATAAAAGGATTTTTGATGAAATGATGCCAATTTCAGCTGGAGATTAGTGGGCTTTACTCCACCGTTCCTATTGTACATGACACCGGAGAAGGAACTCCTAGATCAATCCCAAAACCTGGTTTGTTAGTGAGGTTGGACTACTTACAGTATGTAGCATGACAGTTATGCCTGTGAGAGAGAAATATAACCCACAGAATGTGGGCTCAGAAACTGTTTTTTTCCTTACTATAAAAGTCAATCCTATTATTGCCATGACAGCTAGTTATTTGTCTTTTGTTTTCCTGATCCAAATCTTCAGAAAGATGATACTACTGATGTTTAACTGCAGGTTGCTATTAAACTACTAAAAAGTTGTTGTTTTTGTTTTTTTTTTTCCTTTAATGAAAATAAACCTTTTTTGTTAAAATGCAAAAACTAGCTCTCACTTCAGCATCAAGATCCAGGGTTAATACACGTGAAGTGCTGAGCTTTTCAGAAAAGCCAAGTCTTTTGTAGAGATTATGTTAGCATATTATTCTTGATGTATATCATGGTTTAGGCTCACCTTTCCCAATAACATCAAAGCAAATATTGAATAAGTGTTCCTAGCTAAAAGATTGGAGCGAATGTTCTGAACATTAACATGGGCAGTTTTAGCAATTGAATATGTATAATTAGTGAACTCTCATGTATTAGACTTGCAAAGCAATGACATATATATCAATAACTGCATATTCACTGTGAGAATGATGGCAAGCAATACTGAACAGTGGGACCAAACTGCTTTCACAACAAATGAGAACTTTGCTCAACTATACATCTAAAAGCATGGCAAAAAGACCGGTTGTATGCAAAGAATATCAGGATAAAGCTGCTTCTTGTTGGTTTAAGTATCTTATTTGAGACACAAAATAAAACAGGTCTTTTTTTCAGTACTTGAACCTTGACAGAATAAAAATAACATACCAGCAATATAAAAGAAAGGGCTTTAAACAAGACATAAAAGGTATAGGGTATTCTGGATAAAGGCAATCACCTTTTTCTCTCTATAAAGCTCCACAATTGGACCCCTGTTATAGCTTTCTGAAAAACAGAAATTTAAACTTTATGATTTTTTTTTCCTTCAGCGCTTTCAAGAAAGTTCTGTCCACATGCATGTGAAACTATACCTACAAGTGCTTAAAAGAAGACCAGTATGCGGCCTAAGGAAAGGGATGTTAAAGTATTTTAGAGGGAGGACACAAATATCTTTTCAGATGCAGGGTATGAAATTGAAGGAGGAGAAGGCCTCTTATCAGACTGAAAACATCTTCTATCAACTAACTTTCTTTCAATTCACCTACTGGTTTATCAAATCAGATCATGTTAACAAGCAGCCATCATAAGTTGGTGTAACTCAAAGCATCAGTTTAGGCTACTGATTCATGCAAATGAATGCACATATTCCTGACCTATCTTGGTTAGCCCATCAGCATACCCACACAAATGTAAAACTGCCTGAGTTAACTGGAACACCCAGGGAGGCAGGCTGTGTTAGCCTGGACAGCAGGTTGCAGTGCACATGTAGATACAGCATTTCCAGTATAAAGCTACTTTATTCAGACCCAATCCAGGTATCTCTGTGTAAGTCACATCACTTGCACAGTAAAGGCTGGCTGTGCCTGAAGATTATGCAGGCTTGATGCAATCTGGAGCTCCTAAAAAACTGCAAATTCAGTGATCAAATCACAGCAACAACATTTTATTCAATTGTTCATTTTGTAAACATACTATAAAGTTCCAGAGCAGTTTGGAAAGCAGACCAACATATCCCCAGCTGTGCTAGATTTCTCCCATATACATTCTATTTTTAAAACTTTTTTTTTTTAAAGGAAAACCTCACTTGAAACAGTCTAATCAAGAGAAACTATTCCACAATATAATATACTTCATCATTGGGATATCCTTTTTTTTTCCCAGATACCTTGTCTCAGATTTTTCAGTTCCACTGTTCCCAGTTATGGTCCCATTTTTTCTGAGTCCAAGTTCTTCACCCACTCTGGAATTTCCATGTAACAAATACCAAGCGTCATGGTCTGTCTTGGAAATATTTTGGCCAAACTTCCCATGTTTAGTTGCTTTTATCTTTATTTTAACATGTATTAATATGTTTTTCCACCCCTTTGAGCACGTTTGGTTCTAGACAAACCCTGTTTGAGAGCAGAGATAAAAAAAATGCAAGGAAGGAAGATGGTCTAAGATAATATCAGATTATTTCCAGCTAACTCCATAATTAGAATTCATTCAAAACTGCCCTAGAAGAATATTTTCATAGACAGGAGATCATTGATTATGAGGAGCAACAAACAGCATCAAAGAAAGCAACTGATCCCTTTTGTTTAAAGCACTTAATCCTAGAGTACTTCAGGTGATTTCCACATGGTTGACACATACGAAACAGATGACATACATGCTGGCACTAAAGGACTGTGTGATGGAGAGAGATGAAGGAGAAGGTCAGCACCACAAGAGTGAGAGCTAGTATCTTCGAGGTGGATCACATAGTAACATATATTCGTGAGACAGAGGAAGAGCACACATCTGGAAGGCAGATCAAATGGGGTGGGAGGGGATGGAACACAGACTATTAAAAGCAAGGAATCTCAAAGATGAGCCCACTCTTCAGTGTTGTGAGGATTAATACAATATTAATAGTTTATAACATCAAAATTTCAAAACAATATGTCAACAGCAGGCTGTGACAGATGTGGTTTAGTTGTACCTGAAGCAGCCAGCTCCACTCTAAACAGGATAGCAAAGGTACAATGGTACAGCAAACTGACAAAACCCCAGTGTATATTCAGTAGCTAAAGCCTACTCTGCTGTAGAATTATTGCTGTGTATGTATTAACCAGTTTTAATTGTACTGTTTAGACATGTCATGAGCTATAAGTGTTTCTCTGATTGTAACCGGACATAGCCAACTCTAGCTGAAGATGTAGACCATGCCTGGGGTTTCCTCCTACAGTCTGAGAACTGTATGCACCTAAATAGAACTACATGAATTCATATATACACAAACTTGCATGTGCTTATATATATACACATATATGGTTTTAGGGTTCAAATTTGTGACTTCGATCCACTGAGTTTCAGATGCAAATCTGGATGCAGATGTTTCATTTAGGGAAGTGTGTACAGGGAACAAAATGAGTCAGAGTTCTAATATGCAGTAATACGGACAGAGGTTCTGAAACTCACACGAACATTGTGCAAACAAAACAGAGTTATGTTTACATTAAAACTAAGGATTAGCCATTCCGATCTCTTTAACAAAGCAGAAAAACTGAAGAGCAATGCTCTCCAGGTTCCATGTTTGCTCATGTAGCAGCCATCTATTTAGACTCAGATCTGGCTCACCTGTGAAAAGACACTGTTTCAATAGACTCCCAGAAAAATCACAACACACCCTTTGTGTCCTGGTGGGCACAAGAAACATTCCCATACTCCAATTCATTTCCTTAAAGAGAGGAAATTCTGCTTCCTACACCTGAACTGAGCATCACTTAGAAACGCTAAAACTACCAGGGAGAAAATGGCACATTATATTTCTTACACAGTAATATAGTTGGCCAACATGATACAGGTCTGTTTTACAAGAGGCTAGAATTTGTCTCTAACCCAAGGCAGAGCCAGGGAGCGCAAAATATGAAGTCTCAACATGAAATATGTAGCATTAAGATTCTTACCCATTTTCCCAACCTGAAATCTAAATTAAAAGGAGTAATCAAAGAGGTCTGTATCTATCAATATAGAATATTATGCATTATTTGAAATCAAGTTCCCGCCAATGCTTTCCATTTCAAGTTTTCCTCTTTATGAACATCAACCACAGAGCTTCAGCACTACGACAAGCATTATTTCCGCTGAAGCAGAAGTCCATAAAGATAAGTGAACTTGAAATCTTTATAAATAACTTTTCAGTGGTGGATTCCTGAATTAAGTCTACCATATACATCACAGATACAGTCACACATATTAATGTCATTTTTTTCTCACCTAGAATAAGTATTAATTCAGTATTTTAGCCAATGTATTAAGTAACACAGCATCACAGGTACACATTAAACACTCCTTAATAGATTTTTTTTCTGTATTAATGAGAACCAGCCCAATCTCAGCAAAAGCTTTTTTTCCTTAATGCAACTTTGATTCAAAGCAATTGGAAAAAATACTGTGGTTTCTAGAGCTATTTAGTCTAACCAAATGTGGGCAGATCCTGCTGATAAAGGAATGATTTAACTGAAACGAATTTCTATAATCAAAAATAAACTAGGCTGGAGAGCTCCAGACCAGTCTGAATGGAAGAAAACTTTAAAAACACTAATTATTTATTGCAGCACAGTTAAATATTAATGCATCCTCTTTAAACTCCTTCCAGTCAATCGTTTAGAATATGACAAAACATGGGGTTAGAAGAGAAACAAAAATGTAATGTCTGGCTAACTTCCCCTCCCTGTTCTATCCAAACACTGGAAAGGCCCAAATAATTCACACAGACATAAAAGGACAGTACCTGAACTTCAGAAACACACAGCAACACCAAAGTTTAGGCCACACTTGAGTCCCTTCTTGCGCTGTCGCTGCAGCGAGTTTTAGGTACAGATTCTTAATTCAGTTTAGTGGTACAAGGAAAGACACTTTTCCACCACTCCACAGGAATCACCAGGGAAGTAAACCAAGCAAAAATATAAACCCAACAAACCTCCCCTGACGAACACACCAACCTTCTCCTCAGAGCTCAGCCTCCCACAGTGGCTTACACCTGAAAGCTATGAATGGAGATGGGGAGCACCTGGTCCCCCCCTCCCCAGCTGAACCCTATCCAGCCTTGTCCAAAAGGTGCCCCACAGGGGGTTGGTTGCTTTGCATACACTCTTAGTATGTTCAGACTAGGGCATTTTCCCCTTTTCCATCTTTATAACCCAAACCTGTAAATCCTGGGAGGTGTCATTCTCAACAATGGCAGATGACTGAGAAAGGTTAAGCAAGTCAGTGCAGGAGAGTAATCTCTCCAGCATTACCTGCTGGGAGGTATCACACCACACCTACCCTCCAGAAGCCCCAACCTCAGTTCCTCAGAGCTGTTTGTTTGTAATCTGGTCAGCCTACTTCAGCTTGCTGGTTACATCATCTTTGTAGGAGAAAATATCTTCAAAGCATTCCTTACCCTGTGAGCTATTTGGCAAAAGAAGAATGATGACAACTCTTCCTCCTCTGGCTCATCTGAGAAACCCTCTGTTTCCTTTGCTCTTTAGATGTTCTGACCAAAAAAGAAAAAAGAAAAAAGAAAAAAAAAAGGGAAAAATTATATTTGAATTGCTCCAAACCTCTCTTCTTTCACCTGCAAAATCAGGGTAAAATATAAAGTCTATGAAGACAAAGCATTTTCAAATACATGTTTTAAGATATATAAGGTAACATCTTCTACATACGTATATTTCACAGATTACCCTATACTTTCCTAATTTTCATGTGTGGGATCATGTGTCCCAGCAATGTTCCCCATAATTGCCAATACCCAAGAAATCCTCCCACAGATGCAGCAGCCAGCTTGTACTTCCACAGTCAAGTCATAGGAAAGAAAGCAGATGTGCCATGAACTTTTTACTACCCCAGCCATCTCTTGCTTTCAGCAAATTCCTGTTTTCTCTATTTGTACTTCTGAAAGGCATGTGTAGACAGCAGGTACCTGAAGCCAACTCAGAGGCCATCCTTTTTCCCTATCCAAGAAGAAAACTTCAGTTCTAGTCTTTCATTTGTATTTGGCCACTGGGACATGATTTAGTTTTCTTCTACAAAGCATACAGCAGTATGCCTGCCTAAAACAGCAAGGGATGCCCCTGGGCTGGAGACTGGAGTACAATATGACAGGATTTTTATTACACTTTGCCTTCATCTGCTGCCTTCAGCAGTATTGTCCTTAGATAAACCACTGCCTACCTTCTCATTTGCTGCCTCACAAAATCAAATGGGAAAACTTGTGCCTGATGTATGCCTCTGACTGTTACCGTAGTAGCATCTCCAGGATTGTCATGGTTGCTTAGCTGGTAACTAAGTCCCACGCAGCCACTCACTCACCCTTCCACCCCCATCCGTGGGCAGGATGGGAAGGAGAATCAAAGAATGTAAAACCCATGGGCTGAGATAAGAATATTTTAATAACTAAAGTACAATATAATCCTAACAACACTACTACTAATAATGATAATTGAAATAACAAGGGGACAAGTTAGGTCCTTGTAGATATGCAACAGCTCACTAAGAAAGAAATTGTCACCTTCTATGTTTCTGATGTCATCAGTCCTCCTTTATGCTTTCCCCAAAACAACTTTTGTGCAGATGTTACCATTAATTATGTGCTAATTATTAGCCCAGTTTCCCAAAAGGCAAAGTCATTTAACTACAGATCATTAATACTAACATAGGTGCAAAACTTGGAGCTATTTTGAGGATAAAAAAGAAGTAGCCTTCACATAATATTATGCTGTCTCAAAATAGACTTTTAACAGTGCAATTTGCAGAATGATTAATTAATTTATAATTTGACGTTATAGAATTGTAATTGTTGTCTCTGAATCGTAATTGTGTTGATTATTATGAAAAAACTTCCTTTCAGGATTTTGACTTTTTTTTATTAAAGTCATGTGAATTGTTAAAAATATTTGTTTTACACTCTTTGAAAATAACATAGCAAATGTAAAAATTCCTCAGCTACAGGTGTCTATGTTTTTCCAGTACACAGAATCAGTCTTACAGTATAGTCCATGTTACACATAGACAACATAATCATTTTTGCCTTATTCCTTCAATGTCCAAGGTTTACATCTTGTATTCTTTCTTTACATAATCTGCACATATCTCCATGAAGAAAAGGATGTATCCATATCAGATGTAACAAAACACATATACACAACTCCATTTATGTCCAGTTTACCATGTTTATTAGCCACAATTGACACATAGTCACCATAATCCTAAAATCTAGTAAATGCTTTGAACAAGATAAACATAGTTTCTGGTCTACCTCCCCCAAGTCTTCACATCGATGTTTCTTTCTTGTAATTACACTACCATTTTCAACAAGTGTTTTTCCTCTTCTGCTCTACCTAAGAAGACCCCAACAAGCAACAGTGAAAACTGACTACGGACTGAGTATTTTCCTTTTATGATATAACTATCCACAAAACCATTCCATAATTTCTGAACCGTGCCATCATACACATTTTTACAGTACCTAATCCCAAACAGTGTTGGAGTAGAAACAAGTAGAAATTTTCTAGTTTCTGGAACAGCATGGAAAGGAAGTTACAGCCTTAACTCTGCCCCCTGAAAAGCACGGGGCAGGAAACTCCTTGGCATTCTAGACACAGGACCCATTATGAAATAGATCTAATCACTAGAAGCTATCTGTAAAACCATAAGAGTAAAAAGCAACAGCATGATTTTCAAATTGACAATATGATATTAAAACAAAATCCATAGCTAAACAATTCTTAAGAGGTTCTATTTCTTGGGAGTGGGGTGGATTGTTATAGAATAAAAAGAATTTTAGAGTCCGACAATTTTCCTCCAGGAGACGGTCAATGGCAATGGAAATTCTCATTTACTCTGCAGCTACTATATACAATGAACAAACTCTATAAGGTGTACAAAATGAAGATGAAGAAAATGGGACAAGAGAAAAAGCATTCAACCTGTTCAAATCAGAGACATTTCATAGGTTCTATTTTGCTACAAAATACCTGGTATTTTCTTAAAAGCTTACCTTTTTTATAAGAATCTTTACCTGTGTTATCTCTTTCAAATATTCTGTTTGCATATTACTATATCATAGTTTGAGTTAAAGATAATGGAATAATAACCATCTATTCTTCAACCAGTGGTATGGCAGATGTGAAACTGGTAGAAGTAGGACCTATTTACAAATATTCAGCTCCCTCCACACTGTCCTAGGATGTCTGAAAACTGGTAAGATGTAACAGATCTGTACGGACTGATTGTAGAGTTGGCATCCCAAGAGCCATATGCAGAAAAACAATATTCTAGTGACCAGTTAATAGCTGGGAAAGCCAATATAGGCACATGGCAAAGATGTGAAGCACACCTGATCCTACAGGCTTATAAGGAAATTTGTAACAATTAAATTCTTGGGATCAGGGAGATCATCAGGTCTGATGTCACAAAAAAACACATTTTTTCCCAACTTGGACTCTGTGGAAAAAGTTCTGCTTCACATGTCTCTGTGGAATATAGCATCTACCTCGGTTCCTGTCAGTACACAGCCTCAAGTGTTGCCCTTTTCTGCCTTGGGTTAATCTCCTGCTTGATCTGAAATACTTCAGACAAAGTCATTGTTCATGATAAGGGATATTTGGTGAAGTGTATCTCCTGTGATAAACCAGAAAGATGGCAAAGTATTCTAAAATTTCCTTCTGAGTTGGCACTTTCTGAAGCCCAAGCTACCCCCTATGAACCCATGAGGCTATATGGAGCGCTAAGTCTCCTCATCTTCCTCTTTCCAAGTTGCCACCTGGATTTGCTGCCAAATTGTGATTCTACCTTCATTCAGCCATAGCATGTACCCAGAATCCTTGCTGTTCCAGGATGACAGAGATCCAGATAAATAGCTTGAGCTGCTATTGCAGCAGGTTGTGAGAAGAAAGAATCATGGCTACCAGTTATTTAGAAGTACGCATGGACTAGTCTAAGAATTCAGCCTCTGTGCCAGCATTTGCCCTGCATATACCCTATCTGAATGTTGAAATAACATACATAACACTACACAGTTTAAAATAAAGTTTTCTTGATTAAACCCTTGTAGCTTAAAAAAAACTCCCACAAAGTAATGGAGTTGTTTTCCCAGACTGTTTGACAATAGAACAATTTCTGTGGAATTGATTTCTTAGATAGGATAGATGCTTTCCATTTCCTCAAAAACCCTGCTGGCTTAATGGTTTAAGTATTATTCATTCCCTTCTGGATTGGGCTGGTAACAGCCTAGTAATGTGAGATCTATTAAGAGTCTTAAAAAATCCTGTGTTTTGCTTTGTTTGAACTCTTTAATTATGAATTCATTTGGGCTAACTACTATCCATGATATGCTTGGAGATCTTGCTGTGGAAAATCCCTTTATTAAAGAACAACATCTGAGATATTGAAATATGCGGAGGGGTTTGTTGGGTTTTTTTTTGCAATCCCCAGAGCACAGAAAGCCTTGAATGCTTACCAAAGAGGGTAATGCATGTCTATTCCACCTCCTAAAAACACTTCCTCCTTCAGATTTACAGTCACTAAGAACACAGAGCAATTTTGATCAAAAGAAGCAGCAGCAGCAGCTGTAAGGGAAAAGTGCTTATTTCTGATTGCCTCATCTGGACTAGAAGGGGGTAATAGAATAACTTTATGACACCAGATGCAGTGAAGTGCTTTATTTCATTTAATCTGGATAACAGAGGAATTTGTCACATAGAGAAAATGAAAATAATCTTCTTGCCACCACCCAGGCATGATGGTTATTGGCTGAGTCCACAGAAGAAGCTGGAGTTTATGATGACTATTTACTAACTTTCTGCTGCATGACTGTTCTAAGAGGGCTGGTATTTTCTACACTTCAGAGATATCTTCTGTTGAAAAGTTATTTTTGTTTGGTATTTGCTGGAAAGCATTTGTTTTGGGAATGTGGTCTTCTGGGATTTGTGGTAGGCTTGAAGTTTCAACTGTACACCGTAGCATACTATTTTTTCCTTGGTACAGGCTTTATATTTAAGTTGGAATTTATTAACACTTATTCTTAGAACCTTTCCTATGTTGAAGCCATTCTTGACTGGCGATGTACACTGGTAACAAACAATGGTCACAGATGTCTGATTTGTTTGTTTTTTTTTCACTCTGTATCCTTTCAGTGATCATACATATACCATGTCATCAATTTGCGTGAACTTAGTTTTGAGGGCTGTATATTCTGTAACTATGTTTACTCCTTTAATTCAACATTATGGCTCTAGGTGAAGTTCCTTTTGAGCAGGAACTTTGGGTACAATTAGTAGATATGATTCATCCATGACTTGTTTTTGACAAATAGATTTTAAAATGTTTATGACATGTTAATGTATTACAGATTCTCAGGACAGGGATAATATGCATAACAGAATGGAAAGCAGGGGAGAATCAAGCCCAATATTTACCAAGGAAGGCAGACCAGGTAAAGGTATTAAGTGCTTTTTCTATAATACAGAAAAGGGAAAGCAAAAGTTATTAATTCCTTTTCCTCTAAAAGGAAAATAACATATTTTCAACAGATTGGCACAAACATTGACATATATTTGGCCCACAGTGCAGCCAGGAAATTGTGATCCAGATATGTCCCTTCATGTAGAGTGTCCAGTGTCGTGATACCAGCACACAGGGGGCAAGTACTTCAAAGTTAGATACAAAAATACAGTTGTGTGTCTCCCATCTAAAAGTACACAGACCAGAAGTGACCAGACAAATCAAATCTTGTACATGTGACTGATGAAGGAGTCACTTCTTCTTTGGTATCTTCACAGCATTTACAATCTTCTCATTTGCCTTAGTCTCTAAGGCCACAGAGGTGAAGCATGATTACAGAGGCTTTGTAAGAGAACAGCAACAGGAGGGACCTTTGACGACACTATAATGATCCAATACCACTTGAAATCCCATTCTGTCAGTGTTTTTGTCATTTCATCTGCCTGCAAGTTACTTTTTTTTTTTTATACCCAGAAAAATAGATCTTACTTCACCCTTTTTCTTTGAAATGTCCAATTTAATTCTCCCAGGGCCTCTCTATTAGCACTACATCCTTCCCATGAGTTACTATACTGGAAAAAAACAAGATGGAAGGGATTAGGAAGCACTAGGAAGAAGTGGCTGCTAGTTCAGAGAACAGAAAAGTTAAAAAAGATGCTCCTGAAATATGCATTCATGGTGTATAGTGTCCTGAGTCTGTCTCCATTAACTGCACAGAGAGCCAAGGCCTATCAGGTCTGCATTATTAATGCTCCAGATCATACATTATGGCTCTGAGAGTTGCCTAACTCTGTTTTAGTCACTAGAGTAGGCAGACAGTATAAAATCACTGCCAAAATCTTTGTGCTCTGTAAAATGGGGAAAAATGAAGTCATGATTTTGCTAGATTAAACTGAAAAGTTAGCAGCATGCTCTTAACTGAAATTCCTTTGTGCTTGACACAGGAGAACTGAAACACCTTCCCTGAGAAAGATAAAAACCATCAAAAGATCAGACTGTAACTCAGTAATACCACTGGATTTTGTGCAAAAAGCGCTGCACGTTTCTGCTTTTCCATAAGCTAGTAATATCCTTGTGCTGATTTCATTAGCTACTTGGAGAATTTAAATGGCAATTTTCTCCCCTAAGTTTCAGTGTTACAAAGCCATAAAGCCTGCTCTAGGTCTGAAAATACTATTTGCTTCTTTTGCTATACTACTGCAGCTAACAAAGATTGTGAGACCAGAATCTAGTAAACAATTGATGACACATGAGCCAGGAAAACACTAAACTATGCATTTTTCATACACTGCGGTCCTTGGAGACAAACTTCTGCTGCATAACACTTATATACAAAAACTGAGTTTCTGGAAAGAAAAACATCAACATTAATCTCTGGCTATCATGCCCTCAGGCTGGGCTACTGGCTTCATGAGTGAACAGAGCACCTTCAAGAAAAATATATTACTCATCTTTTCAGTCCAGACAACTGTATAATTATTCCATGGTGAGAAGACATTTGGTTCCCACTTTCATTCAGGTTCTCAGCAGAAATGAATCTGATGATGATGACCCATTACAGAGTCATGTCCATGTGCCTCAATGAAAAAGAGTTACACAGATCTAGTTGAAGCAGAGAGGCATCAGGGAGAAGGTAAGCCCAAACTAGTGACAGAAGAGGAGCAGTCATTGACTATGAGGAACAGTGCTTGAAAGATGCTCTCCCAGGGCTCTGATGTGCAAATTCCTATTTCTCTAATTAGCCATACCACTCAGTGAGAGCAAAGAAGTGAAACTGAGTAACGTTAGAGAGAAAAAGTGTTAGACTGGGATGGATTTCCAATGGTTCAACAAGCAGCAGAAAGCAGCTGATGATAAATTGTTTTAAGGACCAAGAAAAACCTGGAAGAGACAACTGTGAGCTTATTTTGAATATGTTGACAAGCTCATAATTCTTTAATCTATAGTCAGCAACCTAGTGCCTGAGCACTAACACTGACTCATTACTGCTTCCCTGTAGGCAAGGGCAATAAGAGAGAACCATAATGTAAAAAGAATTACCACTCATAGTCAGCATTTTATCCCCTCACTTCTTGTTTCACCTCAGATCCTCTTCTCAGAGTGGAAGAATCACATACAACCTTTTTCAGTGCCTTGACCATGGATAAACTTCATTCTGTGAAAACATGAAAATGAGTAACACACACCTACCCAGCAAATCTGCCTTACACCCTTTGCATGTAGAACCCTTTGCACAGTTGCCTTGTAAAGGGTTGCTTGTCTCCCTCTTTAGGCTTATGAGGAAAATACCTCTTCGGCTGACTAACTTTTCTTGAGCCCCAAAAAGATATATTAGCAATCTTCAGGGGGGTGAGCAGCTGTGGCTCTGGCAAATGATAGCAGCAGACCTGAGGAACTAGCTGTCCTACCTGCTGGAGAGCTCATCCAGCAAACCACTTGTGGCTACAGCAGATGTTAAAACTTTACAGGCACATTTGCTTGCCCCTCCCAGCAGCAAGCTCACACAGCATGGAAGTCTGGAGGCCAACGGGGCACTGGTACATTAAGAGTGCACAGGATACAATACAGGATGTCCAAGGGCCTGCTACTGTGTTATTCACCAGCATGTTCAGCCTAGCCTTATGCAGACTCACCAGCGTCACAGCTGCAAAACAAGGGAAGAAACAAACCAAAGAAATGCAGTTGTTGCTCAAGCTGCATGGTTATTTTTGATTCTTTTAATCAAGGAACTGAATTACCATTAGCGGCTTTCAGCACTGATGGTATTTTACGTTTCTGACAATGCCTCAAATACTTGCAAACCGAGTTTTTGACACTGATGGCCTTGGTTTATGCTATCTTTTACAATTTCACATCTCAAAGCTTTACAAGACAGGAAGGTGGGAGAAAAAGTCTAAAATCATCGACGTTAAGTTACAGTTACAGAAAAACAAATCTCACTATTTCTTAATGACATTTGAGTCTTTTATTAGTTTCAGGTGGATTTGTGTCTTCTTTACAATTCACTTTCCATGTATACTCTAGGAAAAAATTTAATAGCAGACAAAGCCGCAAACCCAAGGATTTCTAAAAAATAAAAAAATAAGAAGTACAGAAATTGTGCCTAATGTAATTAGGCACAAATGCCTCATTTGTACCACAAGTAATACTTAGGAGCTCCATTTGTGATCCATGGACTTTTTTGGGTAAGGATCATACACAGAGAACAAAAACTGTCCCCCGTATCAATGACAAATAATCTCCATTTGAAGTAGATTTTGAATACTCACTACAAATTACTTCCAAACAAGCTACAAGCAAAATTACTCGGCAGACAGTTTGGTGAATAACGCTGAATAATGAACATATTCCAGAAAATTGCAAGCAGAAAAGCACAGCATGGACCAGATAACTTTTCCCTCATGCCTTGTTCATCCATCTCTCCTCAGCCATGGGTGGTGTTGATTTATTTGATTAATAAATGTCCGTTCACTTACTAAGCACCAGTGAAATAAAGCCTCCCTGCAATAAAAGCATTTTATATATTATAGTAAATTAAATGAAGTTTTTTAATGCCTCAAACAGTATTGTATTTTTAGTAATCATATTCCAGTAATTTTAATGTAACTAGTTCCATCTTCAAATAATGTCTAGAATAAAATGAGATAGAATTATAATGCACTGCAGCTGGTAAGAGAAAAATTCTTCTATTCCTTCCATGCTAGGTCAACACCTTCAAGGTTTTAAGCATGATACAGGGCATACTCTGTATCAGCTAAGCATGATACAGAAGTCAAGTCATAAATACTGTGAAATAGGATGTTTTACCATCAAAAGCACTTCCACGTTTATTGTCAACCTCAACAAACTTCAGCAAAGTCACCTCAAAATCTTTCTCTTTAAAGTGTTCTTTCAGGAAAAATACAGTGGGATAATACATAACAGAGATTAAAAAAAAAAAAAAAAAACACAACAACATTTTAAAACCAAAACATTTGAAAGGAGGAAAGTTGCATAGAAACTAATTTGTTACATGTTTTACACATACGATACAAAAAGGGGTTTCTACAACAACATATGGAAAGTATCTGAATCAGGAAGACAATGATCTTCATAAATCACTCCAGGTTCCAATTTTAAATTGTCTTGTACTCTCTCTCATGGGATATTCACTGCATCTCATATAGACTCATGGTATTCCTAGCTTTGCAGGGAATGATGTCATATCAACACATACAGGGGATGTAAAATGAAGAGTAAACACATTTTTACATGACTCTGACCAGATGAACCCACATACTCCACTCTATCACTTCTCTTTAGCTTACGGGAATTGTCAGGGTTTTTTTCCTTTGTACATGATTTATTAAATGGACTCACCAAAACTTTAGGGGATTCCTCTTTATTTATGCAGCAGCGCACTGTGGGTGGCAATGGCCAAGAATAACATGGGACAGAAATCTGCTTTCCCTAACCTAAGGTAAATGAAGGCTTTGGGTTCATGCAAGCCAAAACACAATTACCCATGAATACAATAAAGCTTTATGGGATTTTGATCAAAAGCATGTTACAATTTAGTTAAGATAGCTGCCTGCGGCTTGTCTTAACTTTCCCTTCTGGTCAGATACATGTTTAGTGGACAAAAGTAGTCTATAGTACCAGCCTTTTAGCTTGTCTTCAAAAGTTACAACTGGACATATTCCTCTCCTAAAAATAACATTAAAAGAGTGTATATAACTGTACATACTCCAATTTTATCTCCTGTTTTCTGTAAATGTCTACCTGTTCATCCTGTTTGTATAAGTCCCAAATGATCCCTTCAAACTAACAGAACTTTGCCCAGTGATTTTAGATAACAAAAATGTAGCTTTAATTGCCTGTTCAGTATGCTCTATATTACTTCTCTAGAACTTTTTTACCCATATTGATCTTTGGAGAACAGTTACGGTAATTTTAATGAATAGTTTAGTAGTCAATACTTAGAAAATAAACGTTCCAAATCCAAAGTTTAATTCTACCCATAAGGGCAATTATTTGCACCCAGTACATTTTCATTCAAAAACTGCTGACAACTATTTTCCTAAGGTATATATGCAAACTTCTACCACCCACTGTCTTTGTAAAGACAAATGCAAGAATTTATATCATGCTTCACAGACATGATTTATATCTTAACTAATACATTTCTGTCAAATTATTCTTTATGTTAGTGACATTTTAGTGAAGGAAAGATAAAATAAAAGCAGAATTGTACAGTACTGGGCTTAAACACATACGAACCCACTTGAACAGTTTATGATTTCAAACTCTTTAATATTGAAAATGCATGAGTATAATCCTTTGAAAGGATACTTGAAATACTACAACTACTATTACTACTTTAGTTATTTGTGAACTAACTGAACTTCTTCTGGAATATGATAAACACACGATAACCACTACAATCGGCAGTGGATGTAAAACCAGTCACTCGGAAATAAAAAAATCTTGTTCATGCAGGTGCATGTTAATGATGCTCTCAAGCACAGCTTTGACATTCATATTAAAGGTCCACCTCTGTTATTCTGCATGCAGAGCCAAATTTAATACCTTTGATAAATCCCTCGCCTTCATTAAACTGTGTCAGTTTACACCATAGAGAATGAAGTGAGGAACAGTTTTCCCCTTTTTAACCTAATGGATGAATTCTTCTACATTTAATATCACTCAGTTAAATATACAAACTGATTCAGTAGCAGACATGTAAATGCTGGATTTACGTTGCTAAATGTGTATATATAGATATATACATACACAAAACATCATGTTAATTTTTTTAAATTCATTAAAGTTAATGGCATAAGAAGATTCTTATTTAAGATTCCACATGACTAAATCAAGTAGTTCTGGCTTTCTGATGTCTGCTTCCCTTCACTGAGACTAGCAACATGATCCCTGCCAAATGTATCACTTCTTGGAATGTCTCATTTGCATCCTTTACTGCTCATGCGTGTGCCAGAACAACTGGATCAGGACTTTTCCCACCAGTTTCTCCACTGCATTCATCAGATTTCCTGAGCAACTTGACTTCCTCCCCTAAAGAGGAGGGACCAAAAAAAATTCCTGAATGTAACAACTAGTAAAACCTCTTTCCAGTACACTATAAGTAGACCATGCCAATAATTCCATAGTCAAAAGGTAAGAGTTTCCTTTGAATCATAATCCCAATATTGAATTCCTGTAACAAAGGGAAGGAAAAGAGTCTTTCAACTTAAAATATCTCCTGTCTAGACCATACCCAGAGGAGGATATTTAACAGAAAATAATAAGACAAACCATTTTTTAATTATGAGACACTGAAAAATCTGGAAGTGTGATGCTGGGGAGGGTGTAGTTGGAAAAACATACTCTTTCTCTGTGTTTTCCTCCCCCCATCTCTCTCCTATTCAAAGGCAGAAGAACCTCATAGATTAAATCTTCCTGTGCAAATCAATGGACACAAAGGGCTATCTCCAATAAAAATAATAATGGGGATATATGTGAAATGATTGACACAGTGTTCAAGAGCTTCCCTGACATAACAGACAGAAATTACAGCTTTTGACGTGCCTTATGCAAGTTTTTCATTTCTGTGTTTCACCTGTCCACATTTTATCTTCAAGGACATGTCTGCTTACAAAACCAGTAGTGTGTTGGGTCTGCACAGCTGCGGGTCGGCTCTTGCATCAGTTGAATCATGGGAACAATCTGGATATCCAGCATTTTTTAAAAAATACCTTCGCTTGTATATTTAGGGACCTAACTTCAGGCAAGTCATCATCTGTTAACTGTTCATTATGGAAATAAATTACAGCATATAACCAGCAGGTCAGCTTGTAAACCTGTCACAGATTTTTTGTCTAAATCCAAGAATCGCAGATGTTTCAAGTGACCAAAACCAAATTTACTGCATGAAGTCTGAGCAATTAGCCTATGTGCTATAGTTTTCTTACAAACTGTCAGGGCAATTACCACATGTTTGGTGTTTTCTGAACAGTGGGTGCGATTTTTCCTTTAAACACAGAAACCCAAAACTACCAGGAGAAAAAGGTGAAAACTTCAAATGCCCTTATAGTCTTTTGCCCCTCTTAAAACAAGTGTGTGACACAAAAATACCACATTCTGCATTCCAAAAATAAATTCCTTGCCCTTGTATTTCTACCCTACGTCGGGCTATTGACAAGAACCCTCATAAACCACCTCTTGCCAGCAGCATCTGGCAATTTTTAGAGTTCTGTAATAAAAACAAGAAAGGGTTGATCAATTTACTTGACACTTAAAAATAAATCTAATTCAGCCAGGGATTAACAGCAAAATTTTTAGGCCAAATAATTTTGCCAGCAAGAATTATACAGGAATAAATATTGACAAATCAGGATTTTTAATGAACTCCTGGTCCTAATTTTCATCATAGAGAAACAACTGTATCTCAACAACACAGATTTCCTTCACTATCATAGAATCAAAAAGGGTTATGGCAATGAGTGGTTGCTTTAGGGGTTTCGGGTTCTGACCATATGCAATCTATTTTAGGCTTCTTTTAAGCCCAGGTTTTGCCAAAAAGTTAAAAGCCTCATTAGTTAGGCATGAAAGATGCTCACAGAAGCTGCAGGCTCCCCAGGTCATGCCAGCAAAGCTGATAAACTTCTGTGAGGCCTCCAATACTTTCTGTGCTCATATTATGAATGTGTATGCTCCTGAGAAAGACACATGGTGCCTTATGGGACACGACCACTTCCAAAACTCTGTCAGTCTCAGGTAAACTTCAAATGTGATGGAGGTCTCACTACATCTGGAAGTGTGAACTATTTGGTCATTTTTACTGGTTTAGAGCCAAAGGAGGCATTTCAATAAAGATTAAAGCATTTCTTAATTAAAATGCTTAGGTGAAACAGAATTAATACTTGGGATACATTGTCCTTTAAAATACACATCTTTTAAATGTCAGAAAACCTAGAAATTTGTAGTTCAGCACCTTATCTCTGATCTTGTAACATCACCATTCTTCCTTGTCAACCCATTTATGCCACCTCTCTTTGCTATGCAGACAAGGCAACTCTCCACCCCTGACTTCCACACTGGACAGCAGATTACTGTCCATCACTGCCTTCAAATATTGAAGAAACTATGACATCTGGAGGGAGGCTTGTTCTGGTGGAACTAGTGTGGATGGAAGGAGACTAGAATTTGACATTCTAATCTCAGTTTGAAGGTGCAGGTTTCTGCTGAACTTCCTTAACTGGAGGCATACAGCATTTTCAGAGATGAAGCTCAAGCTGCTTGGATATCTTGATCTACATGCCAAGAGATTTCAGAGCCAATAAGAAAAAACAGGCCAGAGAAACTGAAATGAAATTGGCTACATTACTTGTGGAGCTTTTGCGTTTCTCCCTGTCTTTGCTGCTGATTGCTACCATTTGTTTTCAGCTGCCTTGGGCACTGCTCCATTCAGTTCAAAAGGAATTCTTGCAGTGGCCAGAAAATTTTAGGAGACTTCTGTACCGGGGTCCCCAGCCCTTTTTAAGAGATCCAACAGGCTAACATCAGGATCTGCACATTTTACTGTCATCCAAACTAGAACAAGCCTCTGAATATGTAGAGATTCACACATCATCTCTACACCATTATTTCTTAGACACTCAGTTTTGTCAGTATAAAATGAGCTTTGTACCTGTAGTTATGTCTACCCATGAAGTACAGCATAAAGTACAATGCAGAGAACAGAATCTGCACTCACTTTAGTTCTATAGGTCTACACAGTCTTGTCAGATTTTATGAATGCTAATTACACTGAAATACTATTTCTCCTGTCCATGGGCAGATATCTCCCCCATAAGTGCATTTGTTTCTGTAACACGCTGAACCTAGGGGACAGAAGGATAATGACAGCCTTACCTTTGAATTCCCTGTCTGTTCCAAAAGCTGGACAATGGCTCATATTACATTTCAAACAACAGTTTCATGGAAACAGGGTGACCCTCTAGCCTAGTAGTAACATATCACTTATCTCAGGCTTCTCTGCTACAGACATTAAATTCAAAAAAGTCCAAACAATCTGTTTATTTTCCACTATTTTCCCACACTGAGAACAATGTTCTTGCTGACATGTGGGGCGTGATACTACACAGCTTCAGCAAGGAATGTTGCACATATAAACACAAAGCAAAATGTTATGAGTAAGACATAGGTCACAGGGAAGATGATCTGGCATGGGGAAAGCACAGCTGAATAGCCATCAAGTTACTCTTATCCCTAAACCAGAACAAGATCCCAGGAGGGGGTACAGTTAACTCATTAAGCTAACCTTGTCATTTTTCACCTACTGACCACCACACTTTAACCTGGGCTTTTGAGAATAAAGCCAGGGGAAGAAAAAGATTTCAGCTACTTAGAAAACTCACCCACACTGAAACACATTGGCTCAAAGCATGGTAGGCTGGTCGTCACCTAAAAGCACAAAAATTGGTCTCCCACCAACCCCAAGGTGCACCTGGAAATTTGTTAGTTTATCCTGGTCCCTGCTCTTGATGAGGCAGATTGTGGAGTGATGTGGGTAGCAAGACTGGGAGCCATGAACACGTGTTTGGGTCAGAGACCACTCACAAGCTTGTCTAGAGAGCAGCCAATACATGGCATGGGCCTAATGAACACTTCAGAAGTAAAACAGCAATTTAAAGAGGGACGGGACAGAGCTCTTTTGGGATATTGTGTGTGTGTCTGGTGGGTTGATGTTTGTTTAACATTTTAAAAATGACATTTCATATATCGAAAGCAATCATTTCCTATTCCTGTATTAAGTTAAATTGTATAGATCTGTTGACCTCAAAGCAGCAGCACCAGTTTACACTGACCAAGAATTAGACAAATCTGTTTTGATTAAAGCCGTAACAGTTTGAGCTACAGACTTTCTCATTTATCCTGTGATCTTGTTCTAATTGCTCACTGCTTGCTAATTTTAAGTGTTACCAGTCTGGGGTTTCTTACTCTCTTTCCATTTCCAACCAACACAATAAAAGTCACTGTAGTTGAGGAGAATATTTTTACAGTGAGTAAATGCAAAAGGCTCTGAAAGGCTCTAAAACAAAGCCTTTTTACAAAGCGAGGTAGACATTTCTGTATCATTTAAAGTACTCATGGCTCAGGAGTTGACGTATTTTTATGTGTTAGCTTATTGGATCAGACATGGAGGCTATTGTTAAACAAAGTGGAAGCAGATTGTGGGAAAGAATGTCATAACTGCAGACACACAAACACATTTCACTCTCACTGAAGTTTGTGGTAGTGATTGTTTTGACCTTGAGATGTTTCGTGTAGAGTAAAAGTGCACTGAAAGCAATTGAGACTGGTTTAGACTTAAAAAAACAAAAAAAAAGAGAAAAACGAGGTCTTCACTGGACCATAAAAAATGAAGAGCTAGGAGACTGAACATCATTGTGTAAGGATCTACATTTTGGCATGTACATCATAACACAAGTATCCTTCCCTCACATTAAGTTCCTTTCAAAATCATTACCTTGCATTAATTCTTCAGCAAAATTAAGTGTACAATGAAAGCATATATATTTGGGGATGTTTGCATTATTTCATGGATCTATCCATTAACAGCATCTGAAAAATAAGACAATTTCTGGGTGCACTTCACTTTGTGAAAGCTAAATTCAACCATTTATAGGCTTAGCATAGTTGAGTGTTTCTCAACTTCTCATGTGATTAATATTATTAATAATAATGATGATAATAATAATTATAAGAATAATAATAGCCTACCCTCATTTTCTCTTGCTCCTCTCAAATAAATGAAAGGATTACATTAGCCTCCTTCTGAACTCTGTGGCTAGTGAAAAAAAAACAAGAGATGTCTCTAAAACATCATTCCTTATAACTGGTGCACCAACACTGCTTTTGTGGTTGTAATAAATTGTTTTGCCCGAGGTAAATTTAATAAGAATAGATCTCCTTCCAATTTTATTGTGGTTAGCATAAAGAAAAACACCCTCATTCTATACAAAGACAGAGAAAACAATACAACTAGATGATAAGGAAAGGAGAAAGACCTGATAAGGGAAAAAGAGAAAACAAATGAAATCTACTAGCACCTGATCTTATCTTTTGTGGCATATTGTGCAAAATTGCCAAGGGTGTTTTTTTTAGCGAATATGAAACATGCTTTTCACACATTTCTGAGCAGTTTAAAACTTACTATCCATTTGGATTAAACCCTTTTTGAGTCCTCAGTTAAATCTTGGGTTCATATTTTAGCATTTTAAACTAACAAAAAATTGGGAAATATTTATTTAGGAAACAATAAACCAAGTAATTTAATATGCAGAAAATCAACTAATACCTAAGAGCAATAATCCTGAGAATACCTACTAATATTTCCCAGCATTTTGCACTACTTAACTCACAAAGCCATAAAATATCAAAACAGGAAATGAGAAGCAAGAAAGGAAAACCAAACAACTTCAACTGAGATTAGAAAATGAAGTATATACTAACAGAAGATAACTATAGTTGATAACATTATACCAAAAGAGCATTGCATGTGAAACTATTGAACCAACATATCATGACTGGGGTTTTGGAAGCAAAGTTCTAAGTTTAAACTATAGAGATATTTTTTGCCATAGGTGAAGAACAAACAAAATAGTAAAGTGTTTAAAATATGGATGTAATGAAACTCTCAGGAATTTAGACTATTGCGTTTATCACCACACGCAAGGATAACGTGAAGCAACAATCAAGGATTAAAAGATATGAGATTTCTGATGAGTTCTTCCATAGATGGTAATTTTTTTTTATTTTTTTTTTTTTAACTTAACCTTGAAAACTTGGCAAGTGCCAAAACCCTCTGAAAGCCTTCATTCACTAGCTAGCATACAGAAGACAACAAAGTTATCAGTAGGCCAGATAACCTGACAGCCCTCCAGGGCATAATTACGGAAAAGCTTATGTGGAATTAACTTATTACAGAGCTAAACAGTAGTCCTGTCTTTTCTAATTTCCATAACTATACATATTTTGCAATGGATCTCAGCCTCCTTGATAGTGAATCTAAGCCTGCTGAAAAAGTGCTTTTTACCTCTTAGTCTTTCTTTGCAGACTGTCTTTGGACATTTGTGTACAGTTGACAGCTATTGAACTAATATCCTACAAAGGTAACAAGTGCCAGTTGATACTGGTTTTGGAAGCAATGCTGTTATCAAAGAATATATTCCCTTTTCCTCAAGGGAAAGTTACAGAAAAAGTAACTGCATGGAGAGGTAACAAGAGACTTTTACAGGATCACTGAGTTCAATTCATTTGGCATTCGGTTAAATCATGAGCAATTGCTGAGGTGAGTATCGAGAGAGAGGACGCCTTCAACACCGGAGCGGGGGGGGGAGATCAGCGTCCAGGAGCCTCAACTCAGAGCGACGAGAACCACCGAGGGAGCCTCAAGGCCTCGACAGGACCTGCCCGGGAGCCGGCAGCTCAGCAGACGAGAGCGAGCAGCTGACTCACACGGGGCGGAGCCAGGAGCAGCGGCACCAGCCCTGAGTGGGTGAAAACCTGCCCCAGGGAGCGCGGCGAACAGAGCGGGTGGAGGCGGTTTGTGCGGGCAGGGGAGCGGGGTGGTGAGCGCTCGGCGTGTGAGCAGGGCCCGGTCCGGGAGCTCTGCTCTGGCTGCCCCGGCGGTGGCAGCGTAGGCACCCAGACAGAGCCGGTGAGAGGGGAGGCTGCAGTGCAGAGCTCGGGGTGTAGAGAGTGCCTGCACTGGTCTGGTGAGGGGAGGGTGCGCAATGGGCAGGGCTGCACTCGGTGCTCCCTGGTGGAGGTGCTCCTGCAGCAGGGGCTGAGCTGCGGGATGCTGTTAATAGGCTGCGAGATGTCAGGGAAGCTGAGAGGAAGCAGGAATGCTTGCTCCCGGCCCAAACTGTGCAGGGGCCTCGAGCTTCACCTCTACCTCATGAAGGAAAGAAGGAGGCCGTTAACCTGGGAAGCGGGGAATTAGTGACAAAAAAAACAACAAAAAAAAAAAAAAACAACGAAGGAAAAGGACAACCAAAAGCAAGGGGCTTCCCCCTAAATCCCCTGTCCACAGGCTTCACCGCTTCACAGAACTGCAGGGGGCTAATGAGGAAGCACACTCGAGCCAGAAACAGCCGGCTGATGCACTGCTAAAGAAGATCTCTACTGGTGCTGCCAGGAAAAAGCAGCGGGTCGTAGTAGTAGGGGACTCTATACTGAAAGGGACAGAAGCACTCGTCTGCCGGCCAGACCCCGTCTCAGGGGAGGTGTGTTGCCTACCAGGGGCACGGATCAGGGATGTGGCAGAGAGGCTGCCTGCTCTAGTAAGTCCCACGGACTATTACCCACTTCTGGTGATACATGTGGGTGCTAGGGATATAGATAGTAGTAGCCTGGGGAACATAAAGAAGGACTACAGAGCCCTGGGGGAGGTGGTTAGGGGCTCTGGAGCTCAGGTGGTCTTTTCATCAATTCTCCAGGGTACAGGGGAGGACCTAAAAAAAGCTAGGAGGATTAGCCAGGTTAATAACTGGTTAAAAGGGTGGTGTCATAGTCAGGGGTTTGGGTGTCTTGAACATGGGACCCAAGCTTGTAGGCCAGGTCTACTGGGGGCTGGTGGAGCTGGTCTGAGCAGTTTTGGTAGGAGGCTTGCCAGACTGGTCAAGGAGGCTTTAAACTAGATGTGTTGAGGGAGGGGGGCATCATTCCATCCCAACACACCCAGTCAGTTGCCAGAACCTATAATAAATGCTCAGAGCAATGTAGAGATATCCCAGCCGCTCCAGCCAATGAGCCGGCTTCAGTTGGAGCTCAGCTCAGATGCCTCTAATACAAATGCCCGTAGCATGGGGAACAAACAAGAGGAATTAGAGGTGTGTGCACGTCTATGGGGGTATGATGGGATGGTTCCTATGACTGGAGTGTTGGAATGGAAGGTTACAGGCTCTTTAGAAAAGACAGGCCTGGCAGGCGGGGAGGGGGAGTTGCCCTTTATGTTAGGGATAGGCTGGAGAGTATGGAACTCTGTCTGGGGACAGGTGAGCAGTCAATAGAGAGTTTGTGGGTCAGAGTTAAAGGGACTATAGCTATGGGAGACATTACTGTGGGGATCTGTTACAGACCACCTGATCAAGGAGAACTGGCAGATGAAGCACTCCATAGACAGGAAAAGCCTCACACTCGCAGGCCCTTGTTCTCATGGGTGACTTCAACCACCCTGACATCTGTTGGAAGGACGGTACGGCCCGGCACAGGCAATCCAGGAGGTTCCTCGATTGTGTGGAAGACAACTTCCTTCTGCAAGGAACGGAGGAGCCGACAAGGAGAGGTGCTGTGCTTAACCTCGTGCTCACCAACAGGGAAGGGCTCGTTGGAAATGTGACTCTCCAGGGCAGCCTTGGATGCAGTGATCATGAGATGGTCGAATTTGAGATCCTCAGGACAGTGAGAGGAGCGTGCAGCAAGCTCACTGCCCTGGACTTCAAAAGAGCAGACTTTGGCCTCTTCAGGAACCTGCTTCGGAAGGTTCCATGGGATACAGCCCTAGAGGGCAGAGGGCCCCAAGACTGTTGGTTGATATTCAAGGATCACCTGCTGCAAGCTCAGGAGTGTTGCATCCCAACCAGAAGGAAGTGCATCAGGAGGGCCAGGAGACCTCCTTGAATGGATAAGGAGCTCCTGAGGAAAATTCAAAGGAAAAAAGAGGCTTATAATAAGTGGAAGCAAGGACAGGTGGCATGGGAAGAGTACAGGGATGTTGTCCGAGAAGCTAGGGACCAGGTTAGGAAAGCTAAGGCTCAGTTAGAATTAAACTTAGCTAGAGGTATTAAAGATAACAGGAAGGGATTCTGCAGGTACATAGCAAATAAAAAACAGACTAGGGAGAATGTAAGCCCCCTCAGGAAGCTCTCGGGAGAACTGGCTACCTTGGATTTGGAGAAGGCTGAGGTTCTGAATGACTTCTTTGCCTTGGTCTTCAATGGCAAAAGCTCTGACCAAACCACCCAAGTCTTGGAAGGCAGATGCAGGGACTGTGAGAATGAAGACCTTGCACCCACTGTAGGAGAGGATCTGGTTCGAGACCATCTTAAGAATGTGAATGTACACAAGTCCATGGGTCCTGATGAGATCCATCTGCGGGTCTGAAGGAGCTGGCAAATGAAGCTGCGAAGCCACTGGTCATCATATTTGAAAAATCATGGCAGTCAGGTGAAGTTCCCAACAAATGGAAAAAGGAAAATGTAACCCCCATTTTCAAGAAGGGGAAAATGGATGACCTGGGGAATTACAGACCAGTCAGTCTCACCTCTGTGCCTGGCAAAATCTTGGAGCAGATTCTCCTGGAAGGCATGCTAAGGCACATGAAAAACAACAAGGTGCTTGGTGACAGCCAGCATGGCTTCACTAAGGGGAAATCCTGCCTGACCAATTTGGTGGCCTTCTATGATGGGGCTACAGAACTGATGGACAGGGGTAGAGCAGTTGATGTCATCTACCTGGACTTGTGTAAAGCGTTCGACACTGTCCCACACGACATCCTTGTCTCTAAATTGGAGAGACATCAATTTGCTGGATGGACCACTCGGTGGATAAAGAACTGGCTGGATGGCTGCACACAAAGAGTTGTGGTCAATGGCTCAGTGTCCAGCTGGAGACCAGTAACGAGTGGTGTCCCTCAGGGATTGGTGTTGGGACCGGTCTTGTTTAACATCTTCGTCGCTGACACGGACAGTGGGATTGAGTGCGCCCTCAGCAAGTTTGCCGATGACACCAAGCTGTGTGGTTCGGTTGATACGCTGGAGGGAAGGAATGCCATCCAGAGGGACCTTGACACGCTTGTGAGGTGGGCTGATGCCAACCTCATGAAATTTAACCATGACAAGTGCAAGGTCCTACACCTGGGTCAGAGCAATCCCAGGCACAGCTACAGGTTGGGCAGAGAAGAGATTCAAAGCAGCCCTGCAGAGAAGGACTTGGGGGTGTTGGTTGATGAGAATCTGAACATGAGCCGGCTTCAGTGTGCGCTTGCAGCCCAGAAAGCCAACCGTATCCTGGACTGCATCAAAAGGAGAGTGACCAGCAGGTCGAAGGAGGCGATCCTGCCCCTCTACTCTGCTCTTGTGAGACCTCACCTGGAGTATTGTGTGCAGTTCTGGTGTCCTCAACATCAAAAGGACATGGAACTGTTGGAACAACTCCAGAGAAGGGCCACGAGGATGACTGGGGGACTGGAGCACCTCTCGTATGAAGACAGGCTGAGAAAGTTGGGGCTGTTCAGCCTGGAGAAGAGAAGGCTGCGTGGAGACCTCATAGCAGCCTTCCAGTATCTGAAGGGGGCCTATAGGGATGCTGGGGAGGGACTCTTCATTAGAGACTGTAGTGATAGGACAAGGGGTAACGGGTTAAAACTTGAACAGGGGAAGTTTAGATTGGATATAAGAAGGAAATTCTTTCCTGTTAGGGTGGTGAGGCACTGGAATGGGTTGCCCAGGGAGGTTGTGAATGCTCCAGCCCTATCAGTGTTCAAGACCAGGTTGGATGAGGCCTTGGGTGATATGGTTTAGCGTGAGGTGTCCCTGCCCATTGCAGGGGGGTTGGAACTAGATGATCTTAAGGTCCTTTCCAACCCCAACGATTCTGTGATTCTATGAAATGCACCTTAGGTGGCTTTAAAAAAAAAAAAGTGTTAAGAGTCAGTATTAGAAAAACTATCAAATGGCATTATTTCTTGCAGCTTCTACAGTCTCTCTCAAATAAGCATTGCTTACAACCTCCAGAAGTCCTTAATGACAGTAGATATAGTAAAATACAGCAGCAATAAAGAAGACAGGTTTTTAAGGCAATCTGATCTGAATTTCCTAGTTACCTACATCCTGTCAGGTTATATTAATTTCAATTCTGTGAAATACAAACTAATGCATTTGGGAACATGACATGTAGGCCATACCTACAAAATAGGACCAACAGTCAGGAGGAAAGGCAATTAATGAAAACCAACTTCTCAAGAGCTATACTGTGACTAAAGAAGCTGTCATGCCTTTCAGATGTATAAAGAAGGGAATGCAAGTTAGAGACATGGCAGAATCTCATCTCTGCATCCAACACAGCACAAGGGAGCATGTCATCCACTTTGGCATCTGCGTTTTCTCTATGTTTTTCAAAATTGTGTGTAGAAGCATAAGTAAAGCATTTTTCTCTCCTAGTCCAAAGCGGAACAGAGCTAAGAGGTGCATCAAGACTTTTGGCCAATTTTAGTACATCATACAATATTTCTAGCAACTGTCCCCTGAGATCTCACTGCATCTCACTCTACGATTTTCTGTGTGAGTTTGAAAGCTGCTATGTGACTGACTTCCTGACTTTCAGTACTCCTCATCCCTGCCCCTGATGAGGGATTCTCATGTTTAACTTCTGCAAAACTCTAAGGGATTACACTGAGGACAGCTAATATACACACATATATAGACATACACCTACATATATTTGTGAAATAATATGAAGTGCCAGAAGACAAAGTACAAAAATGTCCATCAAACTCTGACTAGGAATGAAAAAAACTGTTTACTCAAATCCATGTTAAGGCACCCAATTAGAAGGTTCCATTTTCAAATGCACTGAGTCCAACCGTTAACCCACACTGCCAAATCTACCACTAAACTGTCCCTAAGCACCATATCTACACATCTTTTAAATACCTCCAGGGACAGTCACTCAAACACTCCTCACATTTCGCACTTTCACACATTTGTGAAACAGAAAACAGATTACCTAAGTATCTCAAGCATATTTTTGCTATGATATTTATATAATGAATGAAAGAAAACATAAGGTTAACAGTTCAGAGGATACAGAAAAACAGGCAGCTTTCCCCTGTATCTTCAGGTCAGCAATTGCTTTATTTGTTGAAGTTAATCATATGAAATTTGAACATTTCCAATTAGAACACTCAAAAATAGTATTTTTCTCTCTCAAATAAAAGATTATTTTAGATGACTAGGGTTTATCTTTACTACTAAGCCATGATGAGTCATGGATTACAACATCAGACTTGGGTTGCCTCTCTACCTGTGCTACAGCTGTTGACCACAGCTGGATTGCAATTGAGCAGCTACAATGCTGAAATAAAAGATGTTTCTATCAGGCAACCCACCTAGAAATTCCCTCACATTCTCCTGTAGTTTGACATTTCAAACCTTTCCTGCAAGCAGGTGTCAGCAAGTGCTTTTAGGAAGTGAGATCTTCCTCAGAACACTCATGACAGAGATAATGACTAAGGAAAACTCATGTATGGTGTGACACCATAGACACTCCCACACTCAGAAGGTCCGTTCTGCTATCCACTGTCTGCTTCTGTTTTCACAGGTGGTCTAGAATATGAAACAAGTTAAAAATTCACGATGATCACTTCTCATTCATTTTGCTGACAATAGCTGAAAGGGACCACTCACATTGCCTCCTCCCTCCATGCAAAAGACTAATAAAGAAAAAACAATTACATTACTCTGCAAAATATTCTTTTATAATTTTCTACAAAGGCAAATAGAAGAGAATAAGTGCATATGCTAGCTATACAATACATGATCTCATTTGCAGTGCAGTAGAGAAAATATATCCAGCAGCATACTGTTTGGACATATGGGTCACATTGATTTTTTGGCTGCTTATCATCAAATGCTAAACACTAGCATGCAGAATTACATTTGCTTCTTTTAGTCTATAGATAATGAAAAGCATTTCCTATAGGTACTTAAAATATAAGAATCTTAAGGAACACAAGAGGCTTCTACTGCATGATTTGCTTTTAAATACATTTTTTCCCCTAAAAGGAATGATTCTTGACACCAAAAGAGAGAAGGAATTAAAAATAGAGGTTTCCTTTCTGATTAAAGATGCACCAACTAAATATCCTAATTAAGGAATTATAAATTGTCTGGGGTTTAACAAAAGCTTTCCTGTTTTCTAGATTAATTTTTAGTAAACATAGTGGACCGAGTTTCCAACATTAAATAGGACAGGTTAGCAAGTTGTAGATCATATGTGCAATTTGGCATCGATTTTTCCAGCCTATGGCCTGATCTGTGTTAGGATATGCCATTGTGTCAGTGCATTCAAACAGGATTAGTGGCAATCCTTGCCATGTTTCAGCTTCTTTGATGTTCTCTTTTGAGCCTGTTACGTTTTTATTTTGTAGTCTGTGAACAGAAAAACATTCATATAATTCTGGTGGTCTTCCAAAGAATACATCCAGTGCCCTTACTAGGTAGCACAGATTACAAACATACTTAAACGGAAAGAAGATACAATGGTTCTGTGGAAGGTTAGAGTCTTACATTAATGGGACATACTGGATGGACATAAAAGTAGGAGGGGAAGTGGAGGGTAAGGGAAAGTCAGCAAAAAAGCATTGTGAATTTCCATTAAGGACATTCATATCTGCCTTCTTCATGTGGTTTCCATCCAGCACTTAAAATGTAACTACATGAAAAAGGGGAAAAAAAGATTTTGTTAAAAAATTCTGCTGTTGCTAAACGAGGTCTCATTTGCATCTGCTGACAAAAGGTTTTATTAGCATAACACTGGAAAGCCAATGAAACCAACAGCAGCAAAAGAGTAAACTGGCCTGACAACTATTTTTGTTAACGACAAACAGCAGGAACTGGGGCTGATCTAAGTCAGCCTGTTGTCTAGTTAATGTCAGTATTTGACTTCAGGAATATGGTTACTGGGATCTCAGTGTGGAGCATGGGTAGTTATTGTACTTTAAAAACAACACTATAAGTAGGGTTTTTTTACAGTTAGTTCACTATAACCTACATTTAGTAAACCCATTTTGTCCTTAATTCCACACCCCACTTACCTTCAAATTATCCTTTTCTTTGCAATTTGTTCCAAAGCAATGAATAATATTACAGTGAAACTCATAATGATCACAAGTTTCATTTCTGCATTGCCTTAAATATGTACAGAATCTGAGATATTCTTGAGGGACAACCTGACTGGACAGACATACTAAAAATATTCGATATCACATCTAAAGTTTTCATATAAGCTTTTTCAGAACTCTGGGAAAAATACAGAGTAATTCCCATTCTCTCAGTTCATTTAAATATGAGTTTTAATTTTCTTTCATTATGGGAGCTTCTATAGCCTCATTTTTATTTTCTTTCTTCCTTGTATCCCTTTGTTTCACATGAACTTTGGTGCAAGCTAAGAAAAGTATGCTCTTGTGAAATTTGCTTATACTCTTTCTTAAACCCCTCCTATTCCTTCTTTTGTACAGATACGCAGATATGGGAAATTTATGACACTGGTAGAACGTAAAAGTACAGCCCATTGAGCCCCAGACCCTTTCTCCAAAACTGAAGAAAGACACACAATAAGGGAATAGTACAAGAACATAGCAAGAAACTCTGGGATGCTGTTCCAGAGTATGCTTTCAGCTACTAATATTTTTCAACTTCAGAGACTGCACAGGGAGTATCTTAATAGTATGCTAAATCATGGTTTACAACAGATGATAAAGACTCACCCTGTTGCCTAATGAAAGTAATCTGCTCTGTGACCACGTCAAGAAAAATTTTGTCTAGTGTAACTTGCATGCTACAGACTTCATGATCATGGACTTGATGTAGCTTCTTTCATATCAAGAGAGTAAGGTTACTCTCAGGCACATAACCACCAACCTAAATGACATTCTAAGCAAGTCTCTAGCACTGTAATTAGAAGTTTCCATAGAAGCATAAGAAAAATAATAAACACAACCACATAACACAGTGGATAAGACTCTTTATACCTCAATTTTGTATTCAGTTATTTGGTTTTGAACTTGATAGCAACAAAATAAAAAATTAAATATTATATTGATCTGGGACATATTCTGAACTTCATTAACAACAGAGAAATCATTTACAAAAGAACTAGCAGGGTGTCCTTGTTTCAGCTGGGATAGAATTAATTTTCTTCCAAGTAGCTGGTGCCATGCTGTGTTTTGGCTTTTGTCTGAGAATTATGTTGAGAATACACCAATGTTTTAGTTGTTGATAAGTAGTGCTTACTTTAAATCAAGATTTTCTTTTCTTTTCCCATGCTTTACCAGTGAAAAGGGGCAAAAGAAGCTGGGAGGGAGCACAGGCCAGGGTTTTACCTTTGTTTTTGACTCTCCTCCCCATCCCACAAGGGCAGGGGGAGTGAGCAAGTGGCTGCATGGTACTTAGTTGCTGGCTGGGGTTAAACCATGACACGGATGTAAATGATGACATAACTATGGAAGAGGGGAGGAGGGTAGAAGCTAACACAGTACAGGTAGAGAAAAAAATAATTGGGAATACCAATAGTCAAATGGAGGAAGAACGTATTGTCAAAGAGATTTAATGTTATGTACCCATATTGCAAAAGTGCCTGGAAGACCTGCTGAGAACATGGCCCTACTGTATTAGGAGTTGTGTAAAAACAAAAGGCAAAACAAAACAAAAAGACCAAAAAACCAGCTTGAGCCCAGTCCCGAAAAAACTTCTTTCTCTGACAGCAAATTAAGAAAGCATGGCTTAAAGTTAAATCATGCCAAAGAGGTGGTCCTCTGATGTTAATTATATATAAAGTCACAGCTGCTAACAATGCATTCTTACACTATGCGCTCTATAGTTACTCTACTAGAAAAATACAATGAAATGGGAAATAAATTAAAATACAAGAATTACAAATAATTTGGGGCTAATTTACATGGAAAAACTCAGAGTGTTAAGTACTGAAAGTAGGGCATGATTAAGAGATCTTTTTAAATATTTGACAGTGAAAACTTGAAAATTTGAACTGAAATATATATCAGAAGTACTTTTGAAAGGCAAAAAGAAAAGGGTTACGTATTATTAACGTGAATAGAGTGTCATCCTCAAGGGCAAACCTCTATAGTATTAGCAACGTAATCACAAAGTGATTAGGTTGTTTTTTCCATTGCATAGTAAGATCAACTAATTCATATCCAAGAGAAAGGAATTATAACTGCTTTACTGGGTAGGTAGCATTTCCTCACATGAATTTACTATTGGAACAAAGAAAACCCAACATCAAAATGTTACAGAATCTGTGTCAATCCTGCATGGTATCAAGCAGAAATTAGGTTACGTTTATAGAAAACTGCATTTTTCAACCCAATAGATCCCTTCGGAATATTTATCTATATTAAAACAGACAGAGAAAATCTTTGCTGTCAGTTGTCTATTACGCAAATGACAGTATTTTTTAATACTTAAGTAGTTTTTACTCACTTTGAAAAGAGGTATTTTGGGTTTGGAATTTTGCTGATCATAGGCTTGGAAACTGATTTAGAGATGTTTCTTTCAAGTTTTACTGTTGTGGCAGTTTTCACCCTTGTTAAGCAAGGCGCTATTTTTTTCTGCCAAAATGTGCAATTACTTGATAACTAGCAGAACCTGACCTAAACTTGTATCCTCAGTACTGACTTCCCAAGTGACTGTCACAAATAGGCACTGGAGGGTAATTAAACTAACAAGATTGCAGTGACTGGAAACCTTGCTTATCTTGTACTTATCAGCATGTACATGACACAGCTTTCCTCTCTACCAGGAGCCCCTAAAGCTCTGCAAAATTGGAACCTCCTGCTTCAGCTGACTATTTGGCAAATTGTTCTTGTGCTACAGCTGAGCACAGGGGGGTTTCGGCCACAGGTTATTTTTACAGTATTTTTAAAACACAAACCACTGACACTGAATTTTTTTAAACGTACAATTTTGGTGTACTCTTGGCTCGTTGAGTGTCTTTATGCAAAGTTCATTCCAACAAAAAGAGTGCTGTTTAGTATAACAGCTTGGATCTGGATTGAATGAGAAAACACATTTATTTTCTGAATTGCCAATATTCAGAACACTTCAGTGAGTTCCATCCACTGCTGTAATCTTTCATGAATTCTATTAATTATCCAGGAGAAACTGCCATGCGGTTGTAGGGAAATTATTAAAAGGAAAATCTGTTAGAACCAACTTTCAAATCAACATCAAAAATTAGTGGAAGAGAGTTTTTTAACGCTGAGTTTAATCACAAAAACTGTCATGTCCTCTGGTCTTCACTCAGACAAAGAAACTTCAGTGGAAGCTTTGCCTGAGAAAGCAGTTTAGGATTGGGTTTACTCCTGGTGTTAGGATCCATATCAAGTTAAAAACTAATGGGAATTATCTGCCTTGTCTCAAACACTAACAGCACTATCTATGGCTTTCTGTGGCTGTAGATAGTAAACTTTCCAAACAGCTTTTGATGTCCTTTATTAACACTATAAATTAGTGATTATTAGGCTAACGGATCAGCAAATATCTGAGATCTATTCTGTCCTTCAGCTGTTTGCTATGTATCATCAGTAAATCACATCATTTCCTCTATTTCCTGCTCATTCGTTTCAACTGTTCAGGAATACTGAAAAAGAATACTGTTTACTACTCTTAAATATGTTTGTACGGCAGGGTTTTAGTTTTGCTCTGGTCATCTGCATTGTACTGTTACACAGTGACACTGTGGAAGATCTCTCTGAATTTGCATAATGTTGTTCATAATTTGCCTCTACTTAAACAAGAGCAAACATAGTCCCTCGCCTCACATTCCAACATGAGTCAGTGAAGACCCCTGCGTAGGTTTGAAAACTATTTGTATTTAGGTACAGTGATTACACAGCTACTGCATGAAAGCCACAATAGTGCTGTGGGTACTGAGGTACTATTCATCACTAGTTCACACTTGGTAATTTTGTATATTTAATGAAATAGAGTCTAGAAGAGTTAAAAATTGACCACTGAAGAGGCAGCAATAGTATACTTATTTATTTTTTGTATCAACTTCACCAGATGTGTTTTTTCATTCAATCACATGAAGCGATGATTAAACATTCACTAGCAGCTACAGGGAAGTGGGATCATGCTTACACAAAAAATGTGACATTTAAATAGAGAGGAAAAGATTCCTTCTAGACAGAGGATCAACAGACAAATAATGCAAGGGCAGGAACAATGCAACCAGAAAGATATAGATGCCTAAGAAGGGGTGGATTTACCGACAAGACAGAAGCAGTAGCTGTGCTAGGACAGAGCAGCATGAGCTCTCCATCCTGTGAGACAGCTGCATCCCACTCAGCTAGGCACCTCTGAACATCTGGCCACAGCACCTTGCTCCAGGTCACAAGGGAAAGAGGCAGCCAAGCCAAATCCATTTCTTTCAAGGTGCAGCCTAGCTCTTTATCATAGGAGACCCCTTCTTTTGGAGGTTGAATTTACTATGTTTTGTGTAAGAACAGTGTACCCAGAACACTGAGACAAGAATGAAACATGAGTGCTAGGACACTGATGTACTGTTTCCCTCCTTGAAGCAGTTGCAACTGCAATCAAAAGGTTTCGAGAGCCTCTGTTCTGGGGCTTTTGTTTGGTTGGGGATGGTGGAGGGGAGGTTGAAGGGATGGGTGGGAGCTGTTAATTTGTTTTATAAACTAATACATCTGATCTGTAAGGTTTTAGGCATTAAAAGGTACAGTAAGCCAGTTCCAGACTTCTTATTTCCTATGCCACAAATAACAAATGATACTTCTTATCAACAAATAACCCACATCAAACAAATAAACTACTGTAGAAGAACTAGTTCTGGTAAATACACAAGACATTCACAGATGTTACACAAAAAACCATTCAGGCATTTAATGCAAACTGTTTGATCTTCATTGCCCAACAAATGGGCTACTAATTTATCAATATAAATTGTGCAAGTTGCACTAAATCTCCTGTAAAAATACCTTTATGAATCATACCTGACTCATCAAATTCTATCCTTCTACTCATGTTATAATCCTCCATATCACTAGCAAAGTAAAACAGCAACTGATAATGATAGTATGTTGCTGTTAGTAGAAAAATAACTTTTCCATTAACTTGAAGGAGTTTAGTGTAAGTTTCCTAGCAAAATGCAGAAGTAAATTGTTTCATTCCTGTCTTCCTGAGACTTACTGTGGAAAAAGTGAGAGATCTTGCCAGATGAGCTTAGTAACTTCATTTGGAATTATTTATCAACACTGATCTGAAAATCTTATTGACATCAATCTGTATATCACTGCTCAAGAAATTACTTTTTTTCACTTCCCCTTTTCCCTTGGGTTTCTTGCCTTCAAGCTACAATGAAAAGTGTATCAGCGTAACGTCTACATTTAAATCCTTCTCTCCAAGCAGCATGATTTCAGTCTCTGCAATTTCCTCTCAGTAAAATGGTGGTTAAAATTGTTTGCAAAGGCATTCACAGCCTGTTCTCATTGGTTCTTTACTTAATGCCAGAATAACTGATAGCTGAAGTGCTGAATTCTCAGTCTTCATATGTAATATTAATTTAGTTTTGTCTTCCTTTAAAGATGCCAAATGCTGAACAGGTGGTTTTGATTCATTCTATAATTTACACTGTGGCTCACTCAGCCAAAATTCAAGCAGAAGAGGGATGGACATGCAAGCAACAGTCAAACCAAGAGTAAAATTATTTTGCAAATTCACTGAACATTTCTCTAAGTTTTCAGATGATCTCAAGTATGACCCCACTCCCTGCCACCCCCTTTTCCTGTTCCCCCCCCCCCTTTTTTTAAGGGCTAGGCTCAGTAAATATTTCAGCATAAGCTTAACTGGGTATCTGCCACAGAGCAAAGTTTAGGCCTCACTTTGCTATATTTAGTCAAACAATGCAGTAAAGAATCAGGTCATTAAGGTAAAATAATCACCAGATATGTGCGAAGATGGAGGAAGGGATGAGATCATACTTGGACTTCATGCTTCTACAGCATACTTGTCTGAAAAAAATGAAAAAGCAGATTTACCTTTTCTAGAAATATTTCACTCTTTTCTGGAAAAACAGGAGAAACATGGAGTCATACATTCCCAAACCTGAACACAGAATGTTTCTAGTTCATTCAAAGACCTTCAGAACTTGAAATCTGGTTAATCTGAGTGCTGCCAAAAGAGGAAATTTTCTGACATCAAGTCTGCCTTTAGTCTCAGAATTCCCAATCTCTGCACTGTGATGCAAGTATAGGCTTTTCATAACAAAACAGAGAATTTTGAAAAGGTACATACAACTGTACATAGCACTACTGCAATAAGTGTTACAACTGATTATCTATTGACATTTCTATTACGTTCTTACCCCATGACTGAAATGTTATCAACCGTGCTGCTCCTGTTTCAAGAGAAGCCTTCTTAAGCAAAATTCAATCTTCAGTTCTCCAGCTAAAAGAAAATTATACTCAAAATAGAATAAGGGAATCAAAAAGTACCACTGCTGCTCAACATTGCCTTTTGCCTTTAAGGTGAGGGGAGGTGCTTTTTTGTAAGGCACATTTGAAGCTAAGGAAAAAAAATGGCTGAGGAGGTAGAGCTGGAAGGAATAGTTACAGAACTGTGTCAAAGAGACAAAAACAGATGAACAATACCTGAAAAAAGTCAAGCCCTACAATGAAGACCTCTATACCTCTTTTAAGATATAGAGGATCTGCTTCCACAGCCTCTAATATATCCAGATGTATTATTCATCCATTGCTGGTCAGTCTTGGTTGAAGTATTCAAAGTTGTTTCATTTCTGTTGGAACTTACCAATTCACCTATGTCAATAGGCGAATGAGGCACTTATTGGACCATAGCCTGTTAAAGAATAGTTATTGTTATATAATTTATTATATAATAACAATATATAAAATAATATGTTATATAATCCTTATTATAAGCAACAAGAATGAACAATATTTGCAACACAGAATGAATTCCATTATTCTGAAGCGAGCTTTGTCCTTCCAAATTTAAGGAATTATAAAGATTTTACTCTTTAGTAAAGTAGTATGTTTTCGTGTCTAATTTAAAAAAAAAAAATAAAAATCTTCTGAGTCTTTGGAATAAATATTGTTTGAATGAGTCAGATACATTCACATTAAAAAACAGATTACTGTTCATGGTATTTTCTTAATTGTTTTTCAATGTGAATACTTTCCGGGTTCCACCCAACATCAGGATCTGGCAAAGATATTGAAATAAAGCCAGGAAGGACACTTTCATGCTCTTTCCAGCTCACATCAAGCTCCTGGCATGCAAGTTGTTCAGCTGTCTGTGGGACACGAAGAAGAAAGTGGCAATGAAAAGAGCATATGCGTGGCAGCAGTTAGTCGAAGTCAGCCCAACGAGGAGACCATTCAAAGCAACAGAAATAAGAGGAAAAGAAAAACATATCCTAACCCAGTGCAGTCATCCTAGGATGCAATCTTTCTGATTTTGCCTATTGTTCTATAACATGAACTGGGACAAGACCTAAGCCTTAGGCTGTTTTGTGCAACAAATGTGTCCATAATTGACATCTTGAAGACATATTAGCAATGGTTCATCTTGCTTATCTTCATAAAGCTGATTCTGTATGAGGCCGAGAGCTTTAGCCACCCTTGAGTTCACTGGAAATAAAAAATATCCAGTGCTGCTTTGGATCAGATTCTTTTATGAAATGCAACAAGAACAGCTGAGAATTTGGTTGAAAACAGGTAGTAGTCTGACACAGCTGCTATGTAACAGCTCATTAGTGGTTTCTGACCACTTCAAGGAAAGTTGGTAGGTATTTGGAATGGACACATCTGGAAACAATAGAATCATAAAAAAGGTCAAGAGAAAAATGAAATAATAAAACATTGTGCATACAGTTCTTAAACACAGTTGGGCTCTGGTACAAAATACAACTGATGTTCCCTTTTCTGTAAAATGAGAATATATGTGAAAGGATTTACATCTGTTCCTTTTCTTCCTGAATACAGAGTTTATAGTGGGAAAGAAGTAGCAAAATATTCATTACTTTTGACTTACAGGGGCAGAAACTCAGCTGTTCAACAACCAAAGCAAATCCTCCCCAGATTTAGGCTCCTTCTTCTGCCCCAAATCAAGATGGTGTATTAATGTCCATTTTCCCTTGTCATGGGAATTATGCAGTGCCTTCTTGCAAGCCCTTCTTTACAGAAAAAGCTCACACTGAGAGGGACTGGATTTATTCCCTCTGCAACAGACAAGCTGATATTTTTAAATATTTTTTTTTATTTTACATGTAATTGTTCCTCTAGGAAATTAGGCAAACAGTTTGGAGAGGGGTGTAAAAGGCTGTACTTGAATAACACAAGGCAAGATCAACTGAAGAAGGCCAGAGCAATGACAAGAAGTAGCATGCCAAAGAGTTGCAGCTGGAAGCTTCATACAGGAGACTGAATTGACAGTGGTAAGGACAAGCCTGCAAAAACAGAGTAGGCAGGAGAACTGAGGGGGAGCGGAAGCAAGGGAATCTTTAAATCTGTCATGTCTCTCCCTATCGATCACTTTTCCTTTACTCATAAAGTTAATTACTTTTTTTTTTTAATTGTAGTAAAACCTAGCCTTGAGCTTAAAAGCATTTCAGACTATTCTACGGAAACCACAGGAGGTCTAAGGCATGCAGCAATACTGAGCAATCTTTGGCCTTAAAAGCCTTTGCCTACAGTTTGCAAGGATAACTTTCTTCCTTACAGTGAAAGAAAGACTATGGTGAGAAAACAATTGCAAAGACAGTATTTCCTTATTTTATAGACAGTTTTTCTAGAAGTTCAACTTTTCTTTTCTCTGTTTAACTACTCCCTTCCCCTTTTTTTGCCACCTAAAGATACAAATTAACTAAGAGATGGTAACTCCCATGGAACTGTTCTTCTGTAGTTGCGGAAGGTGATACAGAGCAAACATGAATCTTGTTGTCATATAAGAAGGGGAGTGGGGGGATATCCCACATTTAGCTTTGTTAGAACAAACAAAAGCAAGCAGTTTTATTCAAAGCATGTCCCTCAAAATGTCCAGTCAGGTTTAACATCACAATGAACAAAAAACCAGGCCTGTCAACCTGACCTGAGTGCCAAGGAAGGTTATGGAACAGACGATCCTAAGTGAGATCATAAAGCACATCTGGGAAAAGTGGAGCGATCAGGCCCAGTCAGCATAGGTCCTGCTTGACCAGCCTGATCTTCTACAATAAGGTCACCCACCTGTCTTATGAGGGAAAGGATGTGGACATTGTCTATTTGGACTTAAGTAAAACATTTGGCACTGTGACCCACAGCATTCTTCTGGAGAAACTGGCTGCTCATGGTCTAGATATGTGGATTCTTTGCTGGGTTGGAAACTGGCTGGATGGCCAAGCCCAAAGGGGGATGGTAAAAGGCATCATATCCAGTTGGCAACTGGTCACTAGTAGTGTCACTCAGAGATCAGTGTTAGGACCAGTGTTGTTTAATATCTTCAATGATGATTTGGATGAGGGGATCAAGTGCACCCTCAGTAAATTTGCAGACAGCACCAAGTTGGGTGGGAATGTTGATCTGCTGGAGGATAGGAAGGCTCTGCAGAGGGATCTGGACAGGCTGAATTGATGGGCTGTGGCCAATGGTATGAGGTTTAACAAGGCAAAGTGCTGGTCCTGCATTTGGGCCACAACAACCTAATGCAATGCATCAGGTTTGGGGAAGAGTGGCTGGAAAGCTGCTCAGTGCAAAAGGACCTGGGGGTGCTGACTGACAGCTGCTGAACATGAGCCAGCTTGTGCCTAGGCAGACAAGAAGGCCAACAGGACAAGAGGAAACAAACTCAAACTGCTCCAGGGGAGGCTTAGATTGAATATTAGAAAAAAAATCTTCACAGAGAAGATAGTTAGGTATTAGAACAGGCTGCTCATCCAGCGAAGTGGTGGAATCACCATCCCTGAAAGTATGTCATAAGGCCCTTAGTGACATGGTTTAGTGGTGGTCTTGGCAGTCCTGGGGAATTGTTACTCGATGATCGTAAAGGTCTTTTCTAACCTAGTTGATTCTATGAATTTTCATCAGAACAATAAATTTATTTATTTTCTAAATAAAACCTTTTGTTCTGACGGTAGTGAGGCACTGGAACAGGTTGCCCAGAGAAATGATAAATGCTCCATTCCTGGCAGCATTCAAGGCCAGGCTGGACAGAGTCTTGGGTGATGATCTTAAGGTCTTTTCCAACCCTAACTATTCTATGATTCTATGATTTCCTTTTTGCCTCCAGGGTTCATTAGATTAGAATGGACCTGTGGAATTCATCTGATTCAAATCCCTGTTTAAAGCAGGTTACTCATGACCTGGTCCAGTTGAGTTTTGAATAACCCCAAGGATGGAAATGTCACTTCCTCTCTGGGCAGCTTATAGTATTTGGCTAACCTTGCTGTGAATATGGTTTTTTGCAATAACAATTCCATTTGTTGCCACTCGTATCTGTTGCCTTGTATTTCTTGCTATGTACCTCCAAAAAAAGCCTGTCTTTGTCTTCTCTACACGCTCCCGTTAGATAGCTCTAGACAGACACAAGGTCCCCCTTTAGCCTTCTCAAAGGCTGAACAAAGCCAGCTGTCTCACCACGCTCTTGTACTTCATGTGCTTCAGTCCTTGCATGATCCTGGTAGCCTTCCCCCGGGCTTGCTCCAGTTTGTCAATGTACAACCACATTTGTCTCATGTCTTCCTTATTTCCTAGGAATTCCAGGTCTTTTTTTGCATAGTGATTACTTAAGCCTGAAGTTAATATCCATAATTTTAAGTAGACATTCTGGTGAAAGATCCTAGTGCTTTACTTTACCAGTCTTAGAACTCTACTGGTTCTCTTCCTGGACAGCAACCTTGGATTTGGTCTTAAATTGTGAAATAATCATTAAAGATTCAGAGAGTCTTACAAATGTCCTTAGAATACAAAAACTACAGTTATAGCATTCTTGCATGTGTTATTGGGGCTATTCTACCATAACCTTCCATGATGAATAATGAATCAGGTATCTTCATTTCTCAGTCCAATGTTTAGGTCTTAATAATCTATTAGGTCTTAATAATCTAATCTTTATGGAAAAAAGAATTGACTTAATATGGGTAATAAACAAAAACAATTTCATTTGCTTAATTTACAAATAACTTTGGGTTGAAATCAAAATATTTAAACTGTTGTTTAAACAAGTCAGCTAACCAATATTTATTACAGACGCGGGACCCTTAGCTTACATAATACCAAGACACAGGAGGAATTTATAAAGAAACTCTTTTGAAAGAAAAGGCTTGTGGGGAAAGAATTATTCTGTCCTCATCATACAGAGAAAAAGTAAATAAAGTCTCTATTAGTCATTAGAAGATTTAAGGAGCCTTTGCAATGTAGTTTTAAAATATTTTAATTGTATAAAATCTCTGTATCAGAGAAGACTACATAATTTGGTTATTTAATTTTGCATGTCATAGAATACTGGCATAATAAAGTATATAAGGCTCAGGATTTTTACATAAAATTATTTACTTTCTATACATTTTTCTATCATCAGATAACAGTTACCTTGGTAGGGGCTGCACTGTGTGGCTACAGCAAGCCTACGACTACATAAGAACCACAGACGTACACACTTACTTTAGGTTACTCTTTTTGGAAGAAAGGTAACTTACCATGAAGCAGTAGAAGCTGGAGGGACGAGCAATTTCCAGGGGGCAGTTTGCTCCCTTCTACGTTAATATCGCTGATTTCCACTATCAGTTTGCGAGTTTGCACCATTGACCTCTGTGTGAATTGGCACTTTCCTCTTGCACAGATTTTGTATACTACAAGTTGCCATGCAGCAGTTCCACTTAACATCATTAGTAAGAAGAATATATTAAGAAGGAGGGTCACATTACTTTATATAAACCACTCAAGGATTTCTTTTTTTCAACCACAATGAAGAATAATTTGAAGTTTATGAGCAAGAATTCTCCAAAAATTAACAGTTCTAACCCTTCATAAGCAATAGAAGGCACAGCAATCAGGGTTGGCAGCTTGCATGCTATATTTCAGCTGGGCAAAATTAGAAATGCCTCATATGTGGGAGTTTAGGAATTGAATTTGCCTTCAATTGGGATTGAATGCAACAATTCTGTGTACAAACACTTCTGTCCTAAGATGTTTTGAAGTCCCTCACTACCACAGATGTTTATTTCCATCTTTATAAGCTACAATGAGCTATTTTTTTGTTCAAGGCTTGTATTAATATCTTCTTACAAGATTAATTGTTCTAAAGTTTGGGGTTTTTTCTTTGCACTTCCATCTTCCATTTGGATTGGGTAAACACCTAAACTAAAAGTATCTTGCATCTCCACATATTTCCTGCTGAAAACACGGTATGCCTCTCCTAGGTACTGATGCTTATCTGACATTAACAGCAAATGGTTGCTGACACTAGTCACTGGAAGTTAGCAAAAAATGCAGGGGATCAGCTTTCACACACAAAGTCAAAGTGGTGTTTTAGAAGCATCCATACATGCATATTTCATACTTACCAAACAGAAATTGATAATACTGGTTAATAATATACAGATTTTCAGGCTTTAAATAAGCCATTACTGAAAATGGTAGGTAAAAAAAAAATTTAAACTTAATAGCAAGCAGCATTGCATTTTGAAAGAAATTAAAAGAGCTAAAACACAGTTTAGCAGTTTCAACTGTGAAACAAGTTCTTACTAGAACTGCCTGCCTCCTGTTTATGATTTCCATATTCCAAAAGTTTTTCTGCAATGAAGCCACAAAACCACGAGGCATTCATCGTATTGACTTCTCTGGAGTTCATAGATCCACCAAGTAGCGAAATCAGGAAATACGTTGTTCCCCTTTTGACATCATTAGCCTGCTTGTGTTCCCCTCAGCCTTATAAGGAAGAAGTATTTGGTCACAGCAGAATGCTTTTGCAAGTCACATTCCTTTGTCACTGCGGTCAGAGTAACATACTCTTCTGGGAACTTCTCATTCAGGACAAATTATAATACAGATGAATATACTCTGTGGAGGCACCTTCCTCAACAGTCTATCAACTGTATATCTTTGTATGGCTCCTCCTCTTACCTATGGTGCTTCACCTGGATACTCCTATGTCATGCCAAGTTTTGTCTACAACTTTCAAAGGCATGTCGCCTTTTTGTGAAAGAAGGGAAAGAGAAACTATCTCTAGGAAATTTGTTTCAAAAGGTAATCACATTCACTAAAAAAATACATCCTTAATTCTCATTTTAATTTCTTTGACCAGTTTTGAGACACTGCTGCTGTGTCTTTCTCTATCTAGAGCGATGATCTCTGTTCCTCCCCAACTTTAACCTAATTTGGGCACATCTCAGTTCCTTTTGAAATGAACCAAATGAATGATGGAGCATTTCAAATGTCTTTCTGTAAAATGTTTTCCAGTTCTAAATTTGTTTGAACATATTCTGTTTTTTTTTATTCTTCACTTCTATGCTGACCTAATATAGAATCTGATGCCAATCTTCCCAGTTTTATAGAACAACAGAATCTCACACCCCTTCCTACTGCTGCTTTTGTTGCCTGTTTATAAAAATAAAGAACTGTAGTAGCCATTAGCATCTCACTGAGTTTCAGCTTTTTCTCACTACAAGGCCATAATCCCTTTTCCTGTTTGCACCCAACAGAATTTGAGTGCTATATTGATCTTCCTACTATTTGAATCTAGCCCTTATAAAAAATAAATGACCCATTCACAGGCTCACATGGGAAAAAGCCTCACTGAAGGTTAAAAGAAAGTTTGCCACTCATGTACTGAGCTCGTTAACTATCAATTATGAAATGCAAGAATCTTGCATTTTGTCATTGCTCTGTGTAGAAGGCCAGCTTTATTTTTAGAAGGTAAATATCTAAACCAGTGCTATGAAATAAATTACTAAAACTCATAGTTTTGCATTACAGTAACATCATGTTCTAAGGCTCACCTTGTAAGTTTTATTTCACTTACTCTCTTCTAAAGATCTCCACAAAGCTTCAAATATCCTGATACCCTGATCAACTAAAAGACAAACTACAAGAATGGTGTTTAAAAAACAAACCCAAAACACTACACGGTCTCCTATTCCCTTTCTTATATTTTTTAGCAATAGGAAGAGAATTAATATCTTCTAATCAGTTCCGTATTCTGTTGCCTTGAGCAGTACAGGTGCCCAAAATGCAGATGAAGCCTAGAGTTCATACATGCTTTCAGAGGTCATGTGTTTTGGGGTTGTTCCTTTTTTCTTCTTTCTAGTAATATACAAGGCTCCTGGCTATAAATTGTTCCTTCTAGCAACCACATGCCACAATTTTGCTGGCTATTTTTATTCATTAGTACCAGCTGCTTCGCAGTGCCTGAAGGTAACAGGAAAAATATGTATATGCATTTTAACCATATGGTAAAAACTGATGAAGGCCTTTTATGTAGGATATTCCATATACCCAGGGTAAAAATCAACTCTTATGCAAAGACCAGGCTAAAAGGCCTGTTCTCCACTTGAACCTTCAAGGACCCACATCATGTTTTTGAGCTGAATTCAAATGCATACATTCGCACTGCTCCCATGAAGTCTGCAGAGCAACACCTATTACCATCAGTATGCATCTTCCAATAATTAAGCAAGCTTTTATTAGCCTTCCTTAGTAAAGGGACGGATCCTCCAATTGCTCTTAAAGCTAGAAGAGCATAGACTCCCTTCTAACAACCATTAGTCATGCTACGCTTTGGTCTGAAAAGTGTTCTCTTTCCATCACTGCTAAACAAATAAGTTTTTCTCTAGTTTTCTCTGGTTCCCAAGTTTAACGTAGACAAAAATAAAAATAGGGATGAAATAGCTGCAAAAAATAATGTATTCAAATGATGTTTTCTAATCATCTAAATTAATAAATAAAATCAAGGATGTTAGTGTTAGCATATAATCAAGTGTAGAAGGCTTTACAAAGTTATACCTGCCTGGAAAATTAATTCTCACTGAACTTCTCAGCATTATAGAGTAGAATTAATCTCATAAAATAACACCAAACCAAATTTTACCATGTGATTAAATGAAAGTTAATAGTTGACTTTTTCCTTACTATACTCTCCATGAATATCAAGCTAATTCAGACGATATTTCTAGTCTATTTATTACATAAGGAAAACAAAATAATCAAAGCTTTGCTTGAATCTAAAATGGCCTTTATGAAATCTGGAACAGTAATAAAATCTAATAGCAGTGAAAGACTTTACATTTGGCATAACAGGATACTGTTCTCAGTGATAATAACTATTCTTTCTTTGCCATTGTACATGCATCACTAAGTTAAAAAAAAAAAGTATTGCAAAACAACATTGAGTGTGCTTCTCTGAGCAGGGAGGACTCCACCTTGAATTCTAAAAAGCTTCCCTTGTATCTTATATGTGACTATGTTCTCTAATAAGGGAACAAAGAGGAGATCTAGGAGGTTTGTCTAAGCAACAAAGAACTTAAGTGCTGAAAGTGTCTAAAATAATATCCTGTATACCCCTTAACCTCCAAGGAACATTCCAGCATCGAAAAAGACACTGTTTGCTCTTCTTCACTGGTTTTCAGTATGCAAAGCTTGGTTGTATAACATAAATCTTTTTCCCAACTGCCAGCAAAGAAAGAACAACAGGATCTGAAATACCATGTATTATTTCTGCCAGAGGCTATGCATCTGTCCTGTGCAGAAAATAACCAAACTAACCAGCCACCTAACTGATTAAGCAATATGGTATCCAGCTCATTCTTCCGTATCTGTATTAGCCTGCAATCTCAACAGGGACAATTACATGGCTTTGTCACTGAAGAAAACAGATGAAACTCAATAGAAACATTTGTTGCTGTTAAGATACTTTCTCTCTTTTCACATATCTCTATCTCTCTCTATATATATACATGCATATACAAAAAAAATACATATAACTCAGCATCTCTTGAATATGAACCACACTGAAGAAAAACAATATGCCTCCCAATTGTCACTTCATTATCAATATCATTATATTAGAGACTGTTGTAGTTTATTCTTTAAAAAGCTATCTTTTAAAAAGCTCTCGTATTTCTCATTATGTGATTCGTACTAAATATCACTTAGCTCTAGAACTAATTCTGCAAGGCAGAAAGGATCCATACAAAACTCTTGATCATAAATTAGGATAAATCTCATCTAATAAACACTATCTTGTCATACTAAGTACGCCTTAGTGTACCAAGGTTCACCTATCAGGCAACTTGTCCTGTGGAAACAGGCTAGCATTTCTAGTAGACATTTCCAGCAAATGAGAAAGTAATGCAAATTTAGTTTGGGGGGCTTGTTTGAGGGAAATTGCTTCTAAAGATGGCTGAAGATTTATGTCTGGTTTTAATGTTAACTGAACTGTTGTTTAAGCCCAAGTAACACAGTTTGGTTTATGGGTGATAAGTATCATTTAGTACAAAACCAAAGAAACAAAAAAAAACCAAACCCCTAAAGTGATTGAAGTTAGATTGGGCAAGTTCTTCTGAGAAGCAATGAAAAGCCGTATCAAACAGCAGAAAGATTAATCTACACTAATTTTATGCCACTCACACTCTGATGAATATGTATTCCTTAAGATGAAACAGAACCCTATAAAACTACATATTCCAGAAATAAAAATGCAAGCTTTTCTCCTTAAGGCTTATAGTGAGAAATTAACAATTTAATTCATAATTTATGACAGAAGTAGCCTGATGTCATTACACTAAATGTAATTACACTTCTATCAGAAGAAAATGAAACAAAACCAACAAACCATCAGTGGCGAGATATCTGTTTCTTAAAAGGAGAAAATGGAGAGCAGAAAGCACGAAGTTTGAGAAGTTTCACTCAGATAAATACATACTGCACAACTCTCTGCATAAAAGAAAGCTTAAATAAGAACATAATTAAATCCTAGTTGGTTTCTGCTTTTTCATTTGGGCAACAGATCAGAGCAAATGCAAATAAGCATGTCACATATGAACAGCAAGTCTGGCTGGTATTTAGTTCTGAGGAAGACCAATACAGCCCTGTTTGTCCAGCAGAACTCTGCAAAGGGAAGACTTCTATTCTTCTACACATATTTACAGAGAACGTTCAATTTTACCAAGTAGGACAGAAGGGGAAAACAAAATCAATCAGCAACTGCTGAAGTTTTTGACAATATTCCAATCCTCCAGTTAAGTCATTCTAATATACAAGATAGCAAGGCCAGTTCAGCCGTGTCAGGAAAAGATCAAGTACTGACTCCTGCAGTGAAACCGCAGTGCCCTTTTTTTGCACTTACAAAATGACTTTTCCAGGGACAGGATTCACCTCTGAACATGAGGGCATCTGCCAGCACTGACTGCTGCAGAAAGAAGGTCCAAGTGGCTTGAAAGTCTACCAAGGCAAGAACATGCTGAGCTAGCTGTTCCCATAGCAGCCTGTTCTGACTGAAGTCTACATAATGTTTTGCTCTGCACCCATTAAATTAACCCCAGAGCATGAGCAGAAAGGGCAGATCTGTTGTTATCCCATTGGGAATGATATCTTCTAATTAGCAGAAGGTCAACAAGCCCACAGACAGGGCTCACAGATATATTAATGTGTAATAACCATCAATTCGCATATTCAGCTTTAGATTTCCAGGCTGGTACCAGAGATAAAAAAATCTAAAACATTAAGAAACTTACCACTTTCTAAGTGCACTTTTCTGCCCTCCTACAATGTAGAAGTATTATTAATTATAACAAATTTAGCAGCTCTTGGATAAAAGTCACTTTAAAAAACAAGAAATAGTTCTTTGAACAAGCTTATTTTACACAAGATTTTATTCAACCAGTTCTCTAGTAAAGAATCCTGCTTAAGATGAATATTAGTGAAAACACTGAATTCCTTTAGTATTTTCTGTGTGCCAATTTCGAGTTTCAGTGTTCCCCCATCACCTCCACTTGTTGCAGGACTGGCACTTGGAGAAGAGCAGGCTTTTCTCTTTTGCTCTTTGTTTCCAGTGAAGCCTGTAATAAATATGCCTGTTTGATTATTTCCCAATTTGTACTCCAGTATCATGGATGATGTTACCACAGTTCTGTGAACATCTTGCAAATGAAGCGCTACCAGATGCAGCTTCATTGTGTCATACTGCAAACAAGGAGTCTTTCCTCTCTACTATAATTATTTATCATTCTACCTTGAAATACTGAAGAACCACAGCCTTTATGTCAGATTAGTAGCAAACTAGGTGTTAATCTCTTTGACCCATATTGCTCATCATGGAAGCATTACAGAAAACAAAATACAGACCAATGTAGAGGTGAAGTCAAAAGATGAAGTATGCGCTATTAAAAGACATTAAGAGAAAAAGGTAGTTCAGATGTCCTCACTGTCTTAATTTCAGTTGCTTCCATGTCACTTATGCTCATACTGATTTTCCTAATTTTTGAGGTGAAATCTTTCTGGTTGTTGTACTAATGAAGTGCCATATCCTGGCAAGAATAAAAACACCTCATACAAGTAATTACAGTGCTCTGCTTCCAGATCTGGCACAAATTCTTTCAGCAGGCTTCACACTTACATTGCTGCTTAGCATTCCATAGATAGAAGTATACATGGGTAGAAATAGAAGCGTACGCAAGTACAGCAGTCACAAGCAATTGCAGTTACCTTTACTATCTCTCTGCATACATGAGAAAAGCAGCTTCTGCCCAATATGGCAAAATCTCAGGATTTCTGAAGCTGCAGCTGCTCCAGCTTTCACAGCTTTAGTTAAGAAGCAAAGGTTTATGGGTTTGGTTGGGATGGAGTTAATCTTCTTCACGGTAGCCCATACGGCACTGCATTACACATTTGTGACTAAAAGAGTTAAGAGGCGAACTAGGACACTTTGGTTCATGCTACAGTAATTTGCTTTCAGGTCCACAAAAACAACACCACCCCCCACCCCCCCCAAAACCACAGACCATACACACACATTCCAGAGATAGTAAAAATAGCAAAGCTTTCTGAAAAGCATGCTGAGGAAACCCAAAAAATCTGTCCTGTGAAAGACATCTAGCATCTGCCACATTCAGAAAGCAGCCAAGTCCAAAGAGCCCCGCAAAGACAGCTAGAGTCGAGGTCAAGACCATCAGACCCAAGACAAATAAATGCAGAACAGCCAAAGGGTTAGGACAGCAATCACACAGCAGATAATGCTTGCTTGAGGAAAAGCAAGTGGAAAGACATTAATACCCTACATGATTTTCTTCTTATACCAACAGGGTTCAACATTTATTGTACGGAGACTATTCTAGATGAACATTCTACCAGATAAAGTAGTGCTATTTGTTTCAGCTCCAACTCTGTATCTAATGTACAAGCTATTAGTCCCAAAGTTCAAGGTCTCTGTTCCTCTTTTGCTCCACTTCTTTAACTGGAAGGCAAGAGTTGTCTTTCATTCAGATGCTTGCCTTCGAAGCCTTGGTTGGTTTGGTGCTGTTGTTTTAGCTTTCACTGGGTTCTTACCTGCATTTGCAGTAATGTACAAACCCAGAAAGCAAAGCAACTTTCTTGTATGTGGTGGATGTAAAATGGTCTAAATGGGAATACGCTAACCCTTCAAATACTGTCTGCAGAATTTATAATCTTTTATTTTTTATTCTTGTTTCTTTGAATGCTTCCATACGTTGTAATTTTATGTAGACAAAAAAAATACAAACTTACTGTTATTCTAGAGCAATGGTTTTAAACTTGTGAACTGCACATCTCGGCAAGGCTCACAGACCGTCATTGAAGAAACACCAGAAGATAACCAAACAGTAACAAGATTACAGGTTTACTAAACCAAAAAAGTAACCAAAGACCCCTACACACCTGTAGTAACCTGCAAACCAAAAGAAGATTGTAGGCTCCTGTTATGCTGTCCCTGTCTGAAATCAGTAACTCCATTGTCATAGAACACAGTTTTCATGGCTGACTGATGAAACTGTAAACTCCATGAGTTCCCCCTGCAAACTGCGATGCTTCCCTTGGCACATCCAAGTCTAGAAAATTTCAGCCTGAAACAATAACAGTGTTTTATGAGAAAAGGAAGAAAAAGATACAAGAGCGAAATGTACTGTACTGTGAGCACATATTTTATTAAAATTGCACATACAGATTTAGCAGACATTGAAAATTCCATAGGAACCATGAAATGCATAATAAATTCGTACTGCGTGAAGTCCTCTTTGATGCCAGAATTCTTCATATTAGTGGTATTCTCCCTGGGGATATACACAGGCACAAATCTCTGGGTTTTAGTGAGAGCAGGCCTTCTTTAATTTGTACTGATCATTTTGTAAGCCGCATTTTTGTCTTTATTTGGCTAGTTAATATGTCTGTTCCTTTGGAAATGCCCATGCCAATGCAACCATTTAAGAAAAGAGTGACTTACCCCTTTTTCTGTCAAAATGAAAGGTTCTGTGTATTCCAAAACCCAATCACACCCTTAAAGAGAGTTAGCACACACTCTGCAGGGTCTCCATACACTCAGATTAATTTACCCACAGGCAGCCAGAACTTGTTCAAGTTCACATTGATGAATTGTGATGTCTTCCAGAGTTAACATCACAAATCAATGTGGAAAGGCACCTAATTCCTTAACGTACAGGGGAAAAAAAAAAAAAAAGAAAAAAAGCAGTTAAGTATGCCTAAATGAAAATATGAATTCTCTTGTTTGAGACTATCTAGCATAGGATTGATCCAGATAGACCACAATTTTCAGTTCACTGCCAATATTCACCAAATCCTCAAACTGAAGACAATGCTACTATTTGAATTAGAGAGAAAACTTGTTGGTGTCCCCCCCATCCAGACACATCTTTAAGTATGGAAACAGAAAGATCAGGATATTTACTTCTCATTTTTCAAGTACATTAAAAATGTGATTAAAAGGAAGCGTCCCCCATCCTCCCTGAAACCGACTGAAGGTTAATTTTTTCCTGCACATCTTTTAGACAGAACATGCTGTTTTGAATTTAAATTTATATCCCTACTATGATATATAGAAAGGGCACAATATTCTTTTGAAAGTGTGCTGGTTTTGGCTGGGATAGAGCTAATTTAATATGGGCTATATTTTGGATTTGTGCTGGAAACAGTGTTGATAATTCAGGGATGTTTTCCTTACTGATGAGCAGTGCTTACAGAGTCAAGGCCTTTTTCTACTCACAGCAACAGCTGGGGGTGCACAAGAACCTCAGAGGTGACACAGCCGGGCCAGTTGACCCTAACTGATGCAAGAGACATTCCATACTTTATCACATCATGCTCAGCATACAAAACTGGTGGAAGAAGAAGGAAGGACAGGAGACACAGAGTTACAGCATTTGATTTCCCAAGTAACTCTCACACGTGATGGAGCCCTGCTTTCCTGGAGGTGGCTGAATGCCTTGTGGCCAGTGTAGAATGAATTCCTTGTTTTGCTTTTCCTATTAAACTGTTAAAACCCACAAGTTTTCACTTTTATCCTTCCAATTCTCTCCCCCATCCCACCAGCATAGAGTGGAGTGACTGAGCAGCTCTCTGGGGCTTAGCTGCTGGTGGGGGTTAGATTGCAACAGAAAGAACTACCTATTATAAGATGTGGTCTTTTATCGTTAGTGCTTGAATAAAGCTATCCTGGATTTCTCTACCATCAACTCACCATCTTTAAATACACTTTTCTCCAGCATGCAAAGCATTTGACAAGAAATCAACATGAATGAAGGCCATTGGTGAACAAAAAGCTTGAATGAAAAGGAAGCCAACTACAGTTGTTTTAATATTTGATGAAAATTCTGTACTCAATCTCTACATAAGAATGACTTCTATGAGACCTTTTTTATTTGTACAGAGGGAAAAATTACCAAGCTGCTATAAGTAAAATGGCCAAGAATGTTTACAAAGAAAAAACTTCAATGCTCTTTGCAAAGCCATTTCATCGTGGAGCTCAGATGTATGCATGTATTTAAAAATACTCAAGAGTAAAAAATATGAAGAATCACTGCCATGCTGAATGTCTCTAACTACCAAGTAAGGCAAACAGATTTTCAGTTTTCAGACAGAAGCAGTACTTTTCCTTGAAGAAATAATGAATAAAGGCGTTATTTATAACTCTCTAATGAAGTAGTGTCAACAATACTTAGCATTTTCACTGTGCTTCTGATGTTGACTCTGATGGCATGTTTATTGCTCTGTTGTCACATAGTACGATAGGAAATTTTTGCTCATATAATTGTAACACTGGATCTTTCAGACTGTATCCTAGTTTAAATATAAACTATAATAGTGCTAAACTTTTTCCAGTGGAAAGTTATGTTTAAACATGATCTTGTCTCACGATTGTCTTCACTGTCTGGAAACAACTGAATCAAAATATTGTTTTTCACAGGTGGTAGATGAACTATAAACAGGGCAGAACTCAATGACACGTGATTTACCCTGCAAACACCCTTCTTTGGACTATATGGGTATAGTTTTCCACTCTATGGCAGGCAATCCATTTGAACCAAATGTTTAAGGGTCAAGCAGCCTCTTCTGCTTCCACTTAAGCCTTTGAGAGAAAGCTGATGATGGAATAAAATTAATTATACAAAAACCTAAATGTTTTCTCTTTCTCTGACGCACACCCCTGAAATCAGAGAAACGTTTCCCTGTCGGAGGAGCTGGTTTGTGCTCCTGAGCAAAATGTGATGTTTTGTAAAAAATAAAATGCACCAACGATGTTCAGGGAGTCTTAACACATAGATACTGGTGTCTCTCATCTGTCTCATCACAATTACTGCAACAGACTTTACTGTCAGTCATTACAGAAATAAGTGATTTAGACAAAAAAAACATTCAGATGCAGGTCATTTAGGTGGAAAGCCTGGAGATCTGCAGGTACTCAGCAAATACTGAAAAATACAGCTTAGACTGCAGGTCTTTTACTTGTAATTATAACCGCTGTTATGAAATGAAAATAATGGATATGGTCAAAAAGCTTGTATTCTTCTAATAAGATGCAATTTAGTATGAGGAGTGTAGGACTTCACAAACGAAACACCTTTGCTTGCCAATGATATAATGCAAGATTTGGGCACTATTTCCACCCCACTGAAGTTTATACTGAAACTTGAATTTTTTTCTCCTCCTTTTATACAGACAGGTAGTGTTCTGACTACAATGGCACTTCAAAGCATTTTGTAGATGAATTTTAACATGAAGGTCAGGTGAGAGCCCTTATACTGAATCCAAGATCCATGAGTTTTATGGCATATAAAATGGAGAATACAGAGATTTTAAGTTGGAGCCATTTACTGTCTAAGAACTCCAGATGTGGCTTTAAAGCAGTGTTTTCTAGCTTTCAGTGTAGTTGTCTTCCCGCCTCAACTTCAAAATGATATCAAGATGAGGTTTCTAGGGTACACAGCTCTGGAAACGTTGAAGGTATGATTCTGGCTCATGCATATATATATATATACTCCCATAAAGAAGAAAAAGGTGATTTTAATAAAGACTAAATAATGAAAAGGGATCCAGGTTAAAAAAAAAAATCCTACCAGCACAGGAGCAGGCACAGAACTTGCAAGAGACACAAAGAAAACCCTTCAATGGACACTTCAAAAGCCTAGTAAAAACCCAGCTATATTCATAACCAAAATGTTTTTTGTGAATGAGAAAGCAAACTTAAAAAGAGCCCTCAGGCTTTCTTCAAGGTAAAACAACACAACTCAGCAGAAAGCACAGTCTTCTTTTAAATCACCTGATTATCTAACACCAGTTTGGCTGCTGGCACGGAACTCTCGCATCCAACAAATAGGCCATTGAAGGCTTTAGATTTACACTTGGCAATCTTGCTTCTAAGCTCCATCTTGTAAAAAAATTCTAAACATGACAAATGGAACTAATGTCACTCTCCTCTTTAACAGAATATAAATTAGGAGTTTTGGTAAGCAAGTTTCCAGGCCAAATTCATAAAGAACAACAAAATACTAATTCTGAGCTACCAGCTGCTTTCATTCCAGCATTTAATTTGGCCAACTTGCTAGAGGCTGAAGTCCCTATTATTTTACAGGTGATGGTGAAAGATTGTGTGTCAGGTTAGAAAAGTAGAATACCGTTTGTACACATTTCTTAATAGTGTTCAAGTACCAGAGTAAATCCTGTTTCTATAGATGGATAAACAGACATACATGCAAAGTTCAATGCAGATTCAGTTTCCACCTTATTTTTTTCCTGTGGATTCGACTATATTAAGTTAAAAGGAATAGCTTCCTCTTTCCCTTTCTTTGCAGACACTGCCATGGATGCAGTAAACTTACTTTCTGACTCACAGGGAAGCAGAGATGAGAGCTTTTTTCTGTGTTCCTATAGTGTCTAGCACAAAAGGTTCATGACCAGAGATACATGGGATGACGTGTGTGTAAATACTGAAAGAGATACATACACAACACACATTTTTGAAGTTATCACTGTTTCTAGGGAAAGGGAGTAATACATTGATTAGCACCTTTAATCCATCAGGAAAAGAAAAGGATCTGGACTACTCTGTTAAGGAAATATGAAATGCAAGGGAGGTCCAAACTCAAGCCAGTTACAGTACTGGTACACACCTCATGGTAACCCTGTTCTATTTCCTCCACCACCATCACCACCACACCAAGATATCCACTCATTTCCTAACCTCTTGACTTCTACTGAATTATTCCAGATGCAGAAGCTTTGTTAGCTCCAAACTAAAAAACCCATGACCTAGTCCACATTTTCCATTTCACACCTCTATTACCAAGTTGTTAGTACTCAGAACCCCTACTGAAATTAGAATTCAGCATCCTCAGCATTCATCTACTATTTTTCTATCACAACCTGTAAATCCTTACTTGAAAAGTTACTCTGAAAATTCACGGTAGTCAAAAACAGGCATACGGGAGTTCACATAGGAAACCAGAATTTTCAGCCATGAAAACCTGCTTTCTGAATTTGCTCAAAATCAGTCATCTGGAATTAAACATTTCACCTCAGAAAGGGAGTAATTTTGTACCATTATAGAACTTCAAGGATTAGGGTTTGGTAATCCCCACCCACTTCATTCTATTTTGCAAAGCTGGACCCAGATTGTCCTTGTAACACCCATACAGACATACAGGTGTTATTACTTTCATACATCAAACACCCAATATATCAGAATGATCAGCTAAAATTGAATAATCACCCTGAGACTGTACAAAACCCACAAGATAATAGCCATAAATTATCCTGTGCAAGAGTAGCAGGTAAAGAACCATTTATAAGGTGGAGGCAAAAGGTGGGAGGCAGGAGGAACACATTTTGACTTTTTTCATCTTAATAAACAGAGCAAAACTCTTGACTATTAAAGCAAAACAATCTTTAAAAAAAAAAGGATGCACTTGGAAGCTTATTTGGCTGTTCTTCATAAGAAAAGAACATACCTATATAGCTCTTAGACTTGTGATTAATGTACGTATCAGTATTTCTCCACTAAAAAATATAACTGGTTTATGAACTGAAGAAATAAGACAATAGAGCTTTTTATTTTCCCAGCTCGAAAGTTAGGACCTGCTTGTCTTTATATCCATAACATGTTTCAAGAGTATTATTACTTTTGTATGGCATGTTCCTGTGGTCACTGTTTTTTGGTGACATGGCAGGTGTGTGAAGACACGTGCTGGGTGCAGCCACCATTACCTCATTAGCCCTGTTGCTGCCTCCTGGAAGATACCCAACTGTTGTCTCAGAAGAGCCTCAAAAATGCCGTAACACCATTACTGAAATTGAACCTACTGTTAAAAAGCAGAACCTTAAGACTGGCCAACTGAGATAACTTACTATCCACTGAGATAAGGCAAAGAAAAGCTAAAGAAAGAGAGACACTAGAAAAGAATAATTTCTGGGGTAGCCCTTTCCAGTAGGTATGATTTCCTTAAATAATGCAGCTGCAGACAAGAGATAAAAATCAAACTCTACAATGAAAACTCATATGATACAGGAAAATATTGTCATGTAGGGCAAGTCCTGTCCACAAACTGACCAGATGCTCCTGGTTTTAATCAGCATTATGCTGGGAATGCCAAGGGCATTGGCTTAAACTTAGAATAAACCCAAAAGCTTCTTTAATACAGAGACTTGCAAGGAATACTTTCCAGAAGCACTGTAACAGGGCCTCAGCATCAAACCAGCTAAGCATGAAAACTAGATCTGTTTGTTATCACTGTATTAATTTGCTTGAAGGCATTCCTGCTTCTAAATTAATTCTACAGGATGAGTCACATTCATGCTCGCCACCACCCCTTATCTTCAAGATTTCATGTAGCACACGTAGCACTTTGAAAACATTCACTTCTGTAGACCTGTGTTTGCTATACTGCCAAAATACTTTTTATTATGCTTCATCATAGCAAGCAGAAGAATCAAACCTGACAGCAAAGAGTCCAAACTCCAACTTCCGACAGCAAATCCCATTTTAGCAACTGCTAACTTCATAGTTAAAACTTGAAGTTTTGCATGAACAGCTGCACACAGATGAACTGGCTCTTTATTCTGGATTTCACACATCCTACATATTGATACAATCTAAAAAGAAAACCAAGTTTGAAGAAAATTTGTTCAGCAATTCTGAAGAAATAAACTTCACCTTACTAAAACACAGTCTCAAATTACTGTTGTGGTTCACTAATAAACGTGCCTCTTCACTTTTCCCAATTCTGCCTTGCTTTCTGCCAGTCAGAAGTTAGAATCCCATTAAAATATACTTCTTACATCTCTTCAAAGAAGCAGAGGAATAAAAGAGAAGGAAGTAATTCTCAAAGTATGTCTTAAATACTGGTTACTTTAAACAAGTAAAGAAAGATTGCAAGTAGCATTCATTCCAGTCATTACATCCTTACATCACAACCTTCCCCATGTCCAAAAAACTCTAGATGAACATATGCTTCATCCAAGCTCAGCAGCACGCCAGCATCAACATTTTAAAAACAGTTTTGAGCTGGTTCCTCCTGTTAAGAATAGAAAGGTAAGTTTCCTTGACAAGGATAGGAGATAGCTTCCAGCTAAAAGGCTAAGAGGGGTTATGAATTTTACACTGACACTGACTACCTGCAAATCTTGATTCCAATATTGATGCCAATGTTATCAATCCCAATAGGTCAATGTTACTTCACACTTGAAGCATTTTACTTTTCACTTTTTATGTTTTCCTTTAGCAGTTAACATTTCACATACTAAATTAACCAACTTCAGGATTTTCAAAGAATCCTAGGAAAAGAACATATGCTTTGTCTTTCAAGCAAGCAAAGCTGAAGCAAGAAAAGGAAGCTACTCTTTGGACACCTTGAAACACAGCCAAAAAAATAACTTCAGGAATAAACATTTGTATCACAGAATATGCCAAGATGTAAGGAATTTTTTATTTTTCTTGAAATAATTAAACATGAATTCCATATTGGTCTGACATTTTTTTTTTAAGTTCTAGTAAGCTGAACAAGTACATCTGTAATCAAAAACTGTCCAGTTATATAAAATGAAATAGAACATTCCCTACTGATCTATATGGCAACAAGCACATACATTAAAAAAAAGAATCTGGATTAGTTATCAATTCAAAGTGAAAACTAGATATTTTCTTTTATTCACTCCTTGGCCATCTTCACAGGTCCACAGCACAAAAGAATCACCAGACAGCTAAATGAGTCCCAAAACTAAATGAAGAAAGCAAAAAAAATTAAGTATGTTATATAAAAAACTCTGCTTTTTGATTACATATAGTAAGAAATTAATGTTAAGTGCTTCTGGAGATGATGATGAGATAAAGATGAGGACACTTTTATGGATGTCTTAAAACTTATTTACTTTTTCAATTTATAGATAATCTAGCCACAGTTAAGCATCTAACCATTGCATTTTCTCCTAACAAACTACTAAAACCAGACACTATCCAACAATTTAAATAACGTATGAAAAAGCTGCATCTATTTAACAGTTGCAGATGTCATAGGACAGAGACAATAAAATATAAAAAATGACAAGAGTTAAAAATCTTACTGCAAGAATATTAACTGTAATAAAAGAAGACATTAAAAACAGCAGCTAGTTAGGTGCCAGGACATAATAGAACCCATAAGGATAGGCAAATAATGATGCTAAGTTAAGCAGAAAGAGTCTGTTTGCAGAGAAGAACTTCCTGACAGACACCACAACAAAGCAACATGAACGGTGACTGTGTGGTCCCCTTCTCGTAAACAAATCAGGCGTCAAAGGTTGATCTGTGGTTAATAAGTGGCCTAAGCCTTCTCCAAGGATTTGTAGTATTCTGTCAGCACAGTCCAAGCCTTAGGAGCCATGAAGCCTTCCGGTGGGTTTTGTCCTTCTCGAGCCAACTTACGCATGCGGGTCCCCGATATAAAATCAAAGTCTTCGTGGCTGAGAGAGTAGGAGGAGGAAGTGGCGGGGGGAAAGGGAGAAGAGAAAGGGGGAAGAAAAAAAAACAAAACAAAAGAACATATTTTAAAAGCAGGCAAAGTTGCTCATATTCTTCTGCTTGCTTGACACTTTATCAGTTTTTTTCTTGAGAGTATAAATGCTTTGTAGCAACTGTCATTACCAGACTTTTGGCCAGCAATGCCAGTGAATCTCTAGAATATACACCCTCTACAATATTCAGATTAGGTAACTCCTGAGGTTTAGCAGCATGGTCCAACTGATCTCCAGGGGACTGAACCGAGACTGTGCTTCCATCTAGCCTGACTCACTCTCTTATGAAAAAACATGGAACTGCTGTTTAGAGAGAACCATCTCATCCACCCCGTCTCAGCTCTCTGCAAAGCATCAGCAGCCATCCTATTTTGCATCTTGCCCTGCCATAGCAGCAGACCAGCCCTATGTGCTGGTTGAAGGTTCCAGTTCTGGTTGAGGAAGATCATTCCAGTGCCAGCAGAAAATGTGGAAAAAACATTACACGACATCTTAGCAAAGGACTGTTTGCAGAACAGAGAAAGTAAAAGCCTCAGACTCTAGAGGTAAGCTTCACAGCTGAGCCACTGCAAGCCACTGAGCATGCATATATATATATATATATATACACATACATACTCATACACACATGCCTTCCCCTAAACATGTTTTTATTAACATGACAATCTAAATTAATATTAACTTATTGGGTATGTGGTCATAAGCAGCAAAAGCTCCACAAGTTAAACTCTTAGTCCCCAGAAGACTGAAACAGTAAAAGCAAGACAAGAATACCAGAGTTCTACCAAATGCTCCAAAGGAGAAATGGTTTATTCTTAAATTAAATATGCAATTTTGCTTATGACATTTTCCCAATTTGCAATATGCATGCATTACACATTCTTTACTTGTCTGCCTCAAATAAAACCCAAATATTTATCTCAGATGTACATGCCTTTTACAGAAATAAGAGCCAAGTGTGTGCATCAGAGGTTAGAACTTGGCTGTAAATGCAGAGCTATGCTCAGTAGGGTATGGAAGTTAGCACATTGCAGAAAGCATTTCACAGTTCCCTTCAAAAAAATCACTAGCCCCATGACTTGAATTGGATTGTATACATTTACACAGCATCACTGCCATAAATGCTCTTTTCTTATTGCTCTCAATTCAGGACTGTGAGTTCCTGAAGTGTCATAGCGCAAAAACACCCTACTGTGCTTCAATTCTGCTAAATATAAATTACATCAAAATGAAAATTTAAAGTTGATGTAATCCCATGGCAGAAAAAGTTATGTCACTTATTTGTAATAGCTGCAAATCTTGTTCTTTGGCAGAGAGATGCCTACTGTTCACCTGGTCACTAACAGTGCTTGAAGGTAACTTGCATGCTTTGCAAAGAACTATTTCTATAAAACATATGTGGGAAAGTGATAAGTCTGGTTAATTCTAGGGGGGGTACTAAGGTACTAAGACAATAAATTTATACATGCCATATAAGTCAATAAAACCCCCAATTCCTCTAGCTGCTTATCCCTAGATGCATGAAAAGCAGCTCTAGGCACTGGAGATATCAACAGAGAGAAAACCACAAAAAGCAGCTAGAATATTTATAAAAACTGTAAGAAAAGGAAAGAAAAACATGAGAAAGGATCATTAAAGAAACACTACCTTCAGTATCACATAACATTTCTAAAACTGTTTCAAAAATTCTATTAAATTATACAAAAGTACTAACGATGCCCTCTCATAATCCCAAACTTCTCTTTTGAGCATTTTTTTTTCTTTTAAAAAATAATTACTTTAATTAGTAATCACTAAATTTATGGTACATCACAAATAGTACTTTGACAATATATACTGCACATTGAAACAACTAATTTTGCCTTTTTTAAAATTACTGCATTTGCAATTTTATTGTTTCCAGTTTGATCTCCAGTTTCATAACTAAACCAGAGTATCTGAATAACCACTGAATACTCATTGTCTTTACTAATGGTAAAAATCAAACCTCTTGAATATCAGAAACTGAGATTTCTACTAAGCAGAAATACCTTATCAGTACTGGCACTAGCATGTTCACCTATGTGAACCTTGAGTATTTTGAAATAAAACATACCAGTATGAGTAATTTGCTTTTGTGGAAAAATGAAGCTAGAAAGAAGTGTCAAGTAACTTTGTTCAGTTATTTTTGAAGATATCAGCAGCTACTCTACATAAAATGGATTTGAACAGAACATAAGAAGGGGAAATAGTTGACCATTAAAGCTGCTATGAAATATAAACGTCAAAGCCATCCAAGTTCCATTCTTAAGTGAGATTTGGAATGACTCTCAATGAAACTTAAGCTAAGACTTTCCTAAGCATAAGATTTAAGTGCCTTTAAAATCTCCATTCAGTGTCTGCTGGAACTGGCATTGTTTAAGCCACAATCCATGTTAGTTAAATGTTTGTAATACTGATTTGACCTTTTATTATGATTTACTAAATTGAGGTTGACTGGTATTGACGTAATATTTGGTGCCAATGCAATTAAAAGCATTCTCCAAAAATAAGAAGAAAAAAAAGGCAAAAGTAAATCAACAACAATGACAACTGAAAACCAGTCTTGAAACCTATTAAATCAAGACTGGTATTTGTTCCATGGCATAGCATCCTAGACCCCTACCCACACTCAAAGTGTGGAAAAAGCCTTACATACACATGATGTGAAATCTCCTTGCTTGTGGAGGACACAGCTAGGCAGACAGAAAATACGTTAACTTTGCTGTGCTCTCATACATCTAGGAAAAAGAGAAAAGGAATCTTTTCTTACACTTCACATTGCGCCTTCCTTTCACACACACACACAGAGCTGCATGTATATACAGACACCCACAGATGCACATGATAGTATTCTGTATTTGGAAAGCAGTGATTTATTCAGAATAATAATAAAATTTTTGCTGTTAATCTTCAAAATGTTCACAATAACTGAGCATCAGACTCGAAGAATACTACAAATCATGCACAGAAGATTAAGAATTCGGACACCAGTTCTTTCTTTTCTTTCTCTTACAAAAACTAATGTTTTAATCTGTTAAATGGATTTCCCTTTTTTGTGTGCTATCAGCAGTTATTTTTTACCATAATACCACAAGTGACCTCTGCAATGACAGCTCTTTAGGCTTTATGAACTCAAGCACTCCAAGAGCAGTGTGTGAGGCAGAGTTCAAAGACCCAACGTCTTTGTTTTGTCACAAGAACTGTTATCATCAGTTTGCAAGAGGGAAACAACTGCATGAAGATGCCCACAGTCCCACAAGGAAACCTCTGCTGCATCTCTGAGATGTCAGTACAGTACCTTAAAGTGACTGAGGATATTTTTTTCCATTTCAACAACTATTCCCTACAGGTTTAATCCAAGTATAAAATATATTACAAAATTGTTTTTTCCCTTGGGAATGCCAACCTTCTGCTAGGGTATCTGGTACTGTGCAAATGACCTCTTGAAATTCCCATTCTCTGTGGAGGGCAACTTCTGGTGCCCTCAAGATCTTAAGAAATTACTTTTAAATACAAGACTCATGATAAAAGCACAGACCACTCATTCATGGGTTTGCCTATTTATAAAAATAAGGGGCTTGGAAACAAGTGTATGGAAATAAAACAATAACATGACTTATTCACCCTAATAAGTGAATAAGTCTGGCTTCAAAATGTCTGCCATGTTCTACTCAGCTGGTAGACTTCACATCCGATTAATTGGTAGGAAAATACATAGCCTCCTTATCTGGGGTTCAGTCACAGAATCATAGAATAGTTAGGGTTGGAAAGGACCTTAAGACCACCAAGTTCCAACCCCCTGCCATGGGCAGCGACACCTCACCCTAGATCACGTTGCCTAATGCTCTGTCCCACCTGGCCTTGGACGCTGCCAGGGATGGAGCATTCACCACTTTGGGCAAGCTGTTTCAGTGCCTCACCACCCTTTAACAGGTCCTTTAACAATTCTCTTCTCCAGCTTCATGCTTCCTGAGCAGGATCTGTCATGAGGTGAAGTTTAACCTTACAACCCTTTTCAGAAGGATTTTCACCGATTTTAAATTTGCCTTTGCAGCATGAAGTCACTACATGCACCATAGCTCCTACAGGAACAGAATGCTGACCCTTACAATATCAAGTCTTTCGTTATGTCAGTCTATGTTATGCTTTGGGAACTCCTCATGATACTGAATGAACTGGCTAGTATCAGCTAGGTACAAAACCTAACTGGCCATAAACAAACTCTCTGTGAAAGTAGAACATAACAACACGATTAATTAATAATTAACATATGCAAAGAAAATCCTTTACTTGCTATGAATGAAATTCTGATTGCATGAGTGTTTAAGTCTTCTGAGTTGCTGTAGTGTTTCAATGTATCCTAAGTTATGCACTAATGTTAACTGACAAACTGTATTTCACGTAGCTAAGTTAGTACATGTGCTTATCTCGGCCTTCTATTATCATTTTAAAAATCAGGTAGCACGCCAAACAAATCTGGGAACAGCATGTACTTAGCTGGAACAGCTGTTCTGTAAGTATGATTTGATAGTATTAAAGCAGTCATGACAACCATATTAAAGGTCCTGGGAATAAACTATATAAAGTTTACATCTCTCCTTTTCACAGATACCCATGCTTCATTCACATTATACAGAAAGAATGAAGAGGCTGCTCCAGTAACCCTACCTATGAGTTTCTTTTAGCCAAAATGATCTCATCAGTTTTCTTTCAGGGGAGGAAAAAAAAAAAAAAAAAGGAAAGTAATCCATTTTTCCAGACACTACTGTGGCTTGTTTAATTGCCAGACAAATTTCCTTTCTTAATTGAGTTTTTTCTCAGCAGCAGTCTGTGGCTGCATTTTATAGGACTGATCTTCTGTAAAGAATTGGGAATCTGCTCACCCAAACAGCTACTATTATTAAGCCACCAATCCCAAATTACACTTGTCTGTGGTAACTGAGAGGCCTTTTTGGCTGAAGAAACACACCAAGTTTTTCTGAAGGGATTTCAGCATTGGGTAGGGTTAGGTTTGGGGTTTTCTGGGGGAGTGAGGGAGCTGTTTTTATTGCTTGGTTGGTTCTTTGGTTGTTTGTCCTTTACACTTCAGTTTAATAGTGGTTCACAAGCCAGACACTCATTTTTCATTTCTCCATTATAACTAGAATTCTCCCCATAAACTTTTCCAGAACACGCTTGGACATATTCAATTATTAATCAAAAAAATCTGTGAATTCTAAATGGATAAAAACAATAAGCAAAAGACTTATCTGTATTGTTTCTTCAGAAGTGTATTCAAGTGGAAATGCTCAGGGCTTCCCACAGAAACACAGATTAGGTTTGTTATCTGACTTCAGAAACAATACAAAGGATTTTTATTTTTTTTTTAATATCCCCATTTTGACAAAGGGAAAATAAAACAAAATCAGCTCTACCTGTGCTGCTATGCATCACTTCAAATGCATTCCTTAAATCCCTTTCCTAAATCTTAGTTTTAGACACATCTTTTTCAAAACTATGTTTTAAGACTGTAATTTCAAGAGGAGCTAAACTTATTCTAAAATGTCCAAGAAACAAACTAAAAATTGTGCTGGCTTCTTGAGGAAAAATACAAATATAGTTCCAAGTCATTGATTGTTTATAAGTCTTATTATTTTAAAGGGTAACTTTAGTCAATTTATACACATTAAACTTTGTGCACCACTTTGCAGCTACAATTGCTGGCAGACAGACTTCAGCTCCAACACAGTACCACAGCAGCTCAACACTGCCAAACAACAGCACAAGCTCCTGACACCCAACAGTCATGTTCTTCAGTCTGCTCCCAAGCAGAGACAGGCTCTACTGAAGCTCTGAGGGCACCAAACATTCTGGAAGATACTAATAGAAGTGAGAAACAAACTTCTTTCCCATAAAAGCAGAGCATGAGTGTCTAGAGATATCACAAGCAAAGCAAATCTCTGCCACTGCTAATGCTGCAGCCCCAACTTGTCAGACATCCTTCTGGCAGTTGCATCAAGCTTTTAGAAGCCTCTCACCGCTAGCCAAAGATTCATCCCCCTCTGCCCCCATGGCTTCGGATTGCCTTCAGAAGCACAAAGATAATTCACTAATACCAGCAAAGAACCCAACTGCAATAACCTCTGCATGCCTTTACTGCCAAGTCTGGTGTGGATCCCAATCTGCCAAATTAAAAGACATCCAAGATGGCAGATGGTGTTCATTACAGTTTCTCACAAGCACCTTCCCAAACACAGGAGTCTAGGAGGCCTGAAAGTGTAGGAGATGAGTACTCAGGGAAAGAACAACTACTTCCAGCAGCCCAGAAACACAGCTGATCTATAGCTTAGTCCAAGAGAAAGCCTCTTGCCATAACTTTCTGTGCATCCATTAGTGATGTAAATTCTTGAATTGCCTAGTTGGCTGCCAAGTCTTCAAGCCTCAAAAAACTCAGAAAGGTGCAATAAAAATCAAGTTGCCCATTTCTAAAGCAAGTCACAGCAATGTGTCTATGCATACAGTGCTCTTCCCCACATTTACCTGCAGTGTTTTTCACCAGGTAAGTGGTAAGCTCTGGAAAGATTTCCATGAACATCACGATTTCCTACCCAACGGTCTTCCATCAGTACTGATCCTCTAATATTTCCAGACAATCCTCTATTCCTTGCCATGCTCCTTACAGTCAAACACCACATGGTCCGGGAGTTTGCCACATTTCCAGCATTACACAGACTATCTTGAAATGCAGCCAGCTGCACCCACCCAAGCTCTAACTCTCTCTGGAGCCTACCACAGTACTCTGCCTGACAAGAAGGAGCTGTAATGGCTCTCTCTTCAGGGAGTCTACATGTGTCTGCATTGCCACCTAGAGGATTGCTGCCACACTCCAGTCCACCCTGCGGTTTACAAACAGTACCGAGGGAAGGACAGGACAAATAATCCCTTACATTCTGAAAGCAGAAGGGCAGAACTGCACACTAGTAGTACAAGAACAGGAAAAAAAAAAGCCTCATACCAAAGGGTCCCTACAGACATGATGAAAAGATAACAGGGGAGCATAATGCAGTGTGTGACAAAAGGCAAATCTTACTACCACAGAGCGTTTGGTTGTTGGGTTTTATCATCATTTGCATTGGCTAACGACAGAGGTACAATTTTACTCCCCTTGATCTAAATCATATCTATCCCACTAAGAGTACAGTATCAATAATCGCAGAATCACTATTCTTCTACAAAGATTTTCTGTTACATGAAATGGAAACTCTGGCCTCTCACACTCCCCTTCTATTCTAAATTAAGAAGTGGTATCTTGGGGTGTTTATCATCTAAAATTGCTGAATTATGTGGACAACAAACAGAACAAATACCCGCAGTATCTACAACAACACCCTTGTGAACCTTCAATGTTACAATGTATACAGGTTTGCAAAAAAAATAGATGTATTTACATCACAATCTAGTTATTGTGCACACCCCTGAGGACTTCAAAATACCCTTCAAATAGTGAAAGGCATAAAGGCAGTGAAGTGCTCAACAGCTAGCTAAGAGGCAATATATTCAGAAAGATTTTCATATCACATACACTAGGAGCATCTGATTTTACTCCTCCTAATGAAAATACTGCATGCATGTGGCCATAGGTCTCTAATCTGATGACAGTGTCCATAGTCTCACTTGAGAAAAAAAAAAAAACAAAAAAAAAACACAAAAAAACCTGCTGCAATGCCATCCAGAGATAAGCTTTACAGCTCTAAGGAAAACTTTACACTGGAATGCTGCCTATATGGGAGGGAGGAGGAAGGAAGAACATCAGTAAACTACAGCTGCTAAATAAGCCTCCCTGATTAGCTTCAATTTTAAAACATCTGCAGTTTAGCCAGCCATCAAATTTCTAAACACATATGGATGCTGTACAGTAATATACAGTGAAACTATTTTAATTCTTGTCAGGTTTCAACAGATTTGCCTTTATCATGCTGCTTATGATTTCCAAACAACAGAAAAACATACCATAAAGTTATATCTAGTTATCTAAGAGAGAATAATACTTTGCTGCTTTCCAAAATAAAAGCAGACTAGTTCAGGTGCTTGGAATTTACTGCTGAAATATAAAGCAGTTAAATAACTTACAATCAAGGTTAAGCACACTTTCTACGAATAAACATAATTCATGGTAAGAAAGACAAGCTACTGAATAAAACCTGTTGGTTGATTGTGGCAGGCCACAGTAACATTCTTGGAGACATTTATACTCAGCGTAACTGCAGCATAAGCAGCTGAAGAACAAATGATGCGTTCAGTTTTACAGATCAATCCATCCCATGCTGATTTCATGCTTTCAAAGATGAAGTATGGCGTACAGACATACTTACTCAGTTAGAAGCAGTAGGAAATAGAATATAAAAAAGTTGGGTTTTCCTTTTAAAAAAAAAAACAAACAAAAAATCCATCTTGCTTGACAGATTACCTTTCAGTATTAACTTCAACTGCACTTTGATGCAATAAAAAAGTATGGTTCAATAATGTGAATAAAGAGGTGTAAACTAAAGTGACAAATCACCTTCCGTCCCATTCATTTGGCACCACAGCAGCACATACAGTGAGTTTTGGAACGAGTGCCACATGAGTGAAATGTAATACTGGAACATGCAGAAGGTAGAATTACTTGTCATGTAACTGGATCAAAGCCTACCAAACAAACAAACAAAAAAAAAAAGAAAGGCTGAAAACCCTGGCCCAGTTTACAACAGAGCAAATAATAATTTGTCATCCTCTCTCGTCCACAATCACCTTCCTGCTACACTCTCTTACTGCTTCTCTCCAATCATATCTGATGCATACCTGACACCTGAGAAGTATATTTAGAAAGATAAACCAGAGGAAAGCTAATCTTACCATTAAAATAAAGAGTGGTATTTTTCTATGGATTTAGCACTCTGTGCCAATATGTTCCAGAATTAGAGAAACTCCAGTGGCAGCTTAAGTTGGATCAGTTTAGCTGTGCTGTGAAACTGCACCCAAATCATGCTGAAGTCAAGTTGCATTTGTGATCTAAGGCCACATCTAAACACTGCCATCTTTGAACAGTATGAATTTAATTTAAAACTGTATTTCTTTTATGTGGGTGGGGGAGTAAAAGGCAGCTATTGCTCAAAAAGTCTTAACACAAAAATACAACTTACTGATCAGAGTCATAATAATCCATGCACTTCTTTTTCTTATTATAGGCTGCAACTCTGAAGGGTACAATTTCCAGTGCTCGAAGGCCTGGAGCCATTGTCAACACTTTTGCACCATGGGTTGGTTCATACAGATCTTTCCCAGTGTCAGGGTGTGGCATCCCTGCTGGATCTCGTCCTACAATGTAGAAATTAGCTCCTGCAACCATCCGTGATCTACAGTGCCACTGAACCTAGAACAGACACAGGGAAAAACAGTTAACAAGAAAATGGTCAAAATACAACCCTTAAAATGTACATACATTGTATAATTACAACTTTTTCCCTAATCACAGTTAGGCAGCTGCCAAACATCTCAACGGAAGAAAGACAAGATAGGCTACTTAAACACAGTGCTCATGAGTGATCTAGCCAACCTCTCTACACATTAAAAATGAAAAATTCCCTATGGTCTGCATTTTTACCTGGTGCATGTGGCAAGGATGTTGTCCAAGGAAGGGCTTCGACACTTAATCTGTGTCAGTATTAACATCCAGAGGACATAAGAACTAGGTACATACCGCACATAAATGCTTAGAACAGGCTTTCAGACCACTAAGACTGCCTACTCATACCACAAACTTCTAAGATGAAAAATGATAAGGCAACTCCACCTTTAGTAAATATTTAGTCTGTTTTCCCTGACTGTTTTGAAATAACTTGTTTCTAACACCTCTGTATGAAATGGGGAAGAACCAATGTCAAAATCAGAAACTTTTGCTGAACTTTTGCTTGGATGCACCAACTCCCTCCCACCTAGTATTTGAAGTATTGTAAATACTGACAAACAGCTTTTCCACATTACCCACTGCACATTTCAAAATGAGTGGTTTCATAACTAACAACTTGATTTTTACTCCCCCCCCCCCCCATATCTCTGTTACTACTGAAGGTAAAAAATGAAAAAAAAAAAATATGCTTCAAAGGAAATTCTGCAGACTATTCAATCATCCACACCCTACAAAGAATACTTTCAATTATTTAGAAATGCATCTTTTCTGAAATATGGCTAGATGATTTTTCTCTCTCAAGGTCTTTTTGTAGTATTTACTAGACCCTAGACCATTAGGTAGGTCACACTTATGACAGCTTCTAGACTTACTATGCTACAGGACTGTTGGTGAACTTTTTTATATTCATTTTGATATATGTAATATTTTGTATAGAAAAAAAATACCTGCACAGTACAGGAAAAATAAAATAACTATTACATTACTTTAGGAAACAAAGGCATGCCACTTCAGGAAATGTCAGTTTGTTCTCATCTCATACTGGGAAGCATTCCCTATAAGAATTGTCATACCATCTATATAGCTTAGTATCTGCCAAAGGATACTCAGATAAGAGTTTAAAGAATCAACAAGTACGGAACAGTAGTTTCTTCTATGTTCCAGCCTTCCTTTCACACAAAACTAAAAGGCCTACCCAGTAACTGCGTGGTGTTACATAGCTTCCCAAATTGAAAGGTAACAAACATCTGTCGAGGGGAAAAAAAAAAAATTAAGAAGGGGAGGCAGAAGGGAAAAACCCCACAAATCACAGGATAAAAGTTGCTGCCACTACCTTGTAGTAAATAGACAATGTGATGAATAAATTTTCTTTCCATTACAAATAAAAACAAAAAAAAAAAACAAAAAACCCAACAAAAACCCACACAAAAAAAATTTGCATCTGCCTACTGCAAATCTTTACATAAAACATTTTAGTCACTGTGCCTGCTGTTCTATGTTAACAAGCTTTAGGCAACAGGCTCAAAAGTGATTTTACAAGTAGTAACTATTAGCTCTACATTAGTTCTATAACCATTTTAGGAACCATCAAGGAGGAAGTTTTGTAGTCAATACGGACAGAGTCCTGTAAATCAAATAATGAAATTTGGAACCAGTCAGGAGTTATAAAGGTACTACTGGTATCAGTTTTCATCTTGACCACAGACAGACATTACCCACTACACTGCTATTCAAGCATATAGGGTGGTAAGGAAGCGTCTATATTATGCTAATAATTTTAATATTTATAAGTACAGAGTGGACCATACACAGTAAATTCCAGCATATCACAGCAGCTAGCAGCATATTTCCTGAAACAATGCTAGCATAGTTAAGAAATTTAAGTTTCAGTTTGGATAACAGCAAGTAAGAACTTCATTTTTGAGTAAGTTAAGCTATTTGACTAAGACAATTTATAACAATGTAAACCACATGTCTGAGACCTAAAAGTAGCAGCTCTTGTCCCATTTCTACATATGCATATTACTTCAGAACATATTTACTTTCCTAAGCAGGTGAATTTACTGCATTTTGACACAGAATTTTCTCTCAGAGAACTTTCTTTTCTTCCAAGTAACTACAAGGAATGTTAAAAATACAAAAATGCTAAACTGATGCTTATGAAACATATCCATTAAAATCTTCACAGACTGGAAGGCCTCACTCATCCTGTAGATAACCACACTAACAACTGCTTGCTGTTCTTTAGAGACTTGTGCTACAGAAACAAACTCGGCAAGAATGTCTTTTAAATGACCCACGGAAAATTTTTAAAGGAAGAATATCTTATATTACTTGGCTACAAACATTATTGTCAGGCTGTACTCTGAAGTTACTGGAAATGATGTATAGCTTAGGAGGAAACTTTTACTCTCTTTAGAATAAAGACTGTGGATTTTGTTCCTCCTCATACGCTCATGAACAGAAGACTGAAGTAGAAGACTTCTTTTACTTTCCACAAAAAGTCTATGTGGAACATACAAGATTCCCCACAGTAATTCACTCAACATGCCTCAGCTAGCTTTGGACTACAGTTTTTGCTCTGGACTGAAAGGCAGTGCAAGCTCTGTTTGGCCAGACACCTGCCTAAAATTTCATTCCAGTGGTGAGATCTTGTACCAAAAAGCTACCACAAAGTTAACCTCTTGAGCCTGGTCAGAATTTGAACTTCCTGTGACTCATAGAGAGGGGTGGTGGGAGGGAAAAAAAAAAGAAAAAAGGAAAAAGAAAAAAAAAGTAAGTAATGACGTGGAGACCAAATATCCCCTAAAGGAATTGCCCTCACATGAGAGCATTTATTCTCTCTACTGCTTCCCACAAACCTCTAGGGATTCCAACCCCAGACCTGGCTTCAAAATAAAGTGTTGCCAAAAAATTATTTCATATAAAAGCCTTGAAACAATTCTCTCTGAATTAAGTTTGCCAAAAAATAAACAAAGCTCACTCTTTTTTTCTAGTTTGTGTATAGCCCCCCAACATACAAACTTTTTGTTTAACAGTCATAAAACTTAAGTATTTAACATTCAGAACAACTACTTTGTATGTCAACAGATCTCACAATTCCTTCTGAAAAGGACTGTAAAAAAGGAGGAAGAATTAAATCATTATCATACCCTTATAATTGTAAAGAAAGGAACACATAAACCCTGTATTGTCTCCTACCACTTCCAGCAACATCCTACAATATGCATGTTTCTTCACAGAAAAATATTTTGTTGATGACAGAGGTAGCTTTGACAGTCTGGTTTCCCAAGGAAAATTAACCTCCTCACTCCATTAAAAAACCCACAATGCACAATCATCAGGCATAACATTAACTACTTTAGTGCACTATCAAAGGGGTTTGCTTTTGTTTTAAACTCTTGATGTATTTACCTCAGTTGGTCCAGCATACATCATGGGGGAAGGGAATATAGCCACCACTGTTGTTTCTGGATTCAAGATTCCCTCTTCCAGTACTGCAGCATGTTGCTTCATGCGCCACATGAGGGGAACATCATCCTCCTTTGTCCAGCCTCCAAGTGGATGCAAAAGTAAAACTGGGCGCCGGTAGCCACGTTCCAAAAGTTGCTTATGAGTATCCTGCATTAAAAGAGCATGCCCATTGTGCACCGGGTTGCGTAACTGGAATGCAAAGACAGCATCTACAGAGAAAAACAAACAGACAAAGATATAAGAAAAGCAAGTTATTTTAGCAGGAGTTGTGCAATCATTGAAATATCTTCAAATGGTACTATCTTTCCTCTGAAATAGCAGTAGTCACAGGCCATTAAAGGATTATGAATTATTACAGAATCATTATGCTCAATAAGCAAAACTAAAAAAGCTACCATACAAAAACACCCCTATACATCAGCTTCCTTCATTTTGAGATTTCATCAGAATTCCTCTAGTTTCTCCAATGGCTATAATCTGCTTTTTGGATTTTTCACTTGCATGAGCATATACTCTATGTTAAATTCTAAGAGGAAATCAAACTATGCTACCTGTCTTAAAGGCTCAAGGTATGATCGGGAGAACAAATTGACATGTCGGCAACAAAATAAATAAATGGGGATTTAATGCACCTTAGTAAGCTTCCTTCACCTAAACAGCTTCGTACAGTTTACACACAGTAAGAACAAAGCAAGGCTAACTACTATTCCAAAGTACTACAAACCCCTTCATGAAAAACCCTGACACAACTGGGATTTCGCCCTTCTGCAAATAAAGATGAACTAAGGTTCCCTGCAAGACAGCAAAATCACCATAACTGAGAGCTTTTCCAAAAAGAAACTAACAGCATTCAGAGAACAGGGTTTTCTGGTTGGTTGTTTGTTGTTTTTTTTTTCAGGTATCAAATGTATTTATTTAGGGGATAGCTAAGTATCACAAACTGGCAGATCCTAGAAATACTGACCACACTGAAAGAAGACAGGAGCTCAGGACCAATCTCAGCCTGCATTCTTGATGTTAATCTCTTTCCTTACACTTAAGAAGTGCTTATCAGCCGCCAGCCAATTGCTGTCACAATGAAGATGATATGTGTGATTGTGCTCTGCTTTGTAATATTACTCAGCCTCTTATTTATCTAACACAACTCTTTAGTGAGAAAAGCTGTTGTTTCTTCTGCAATATAAATTAGTGGTTAACTTAAAGTTTTTAACTGTGACACATTCCACTTTGCACCGGTCTACTTGCATTGCTGTCATAAGCTTTGCTCCCCAGGAGTAACGTGGAACAGACTTAAAAATAGAAGAGCATGAAAGCTCAGCACTCAACCATACCCCTACAGTTTTAGCCAAATCTGATAATTTTTAAATCCCATTCTACCGCATTTTGAAATTATCTTTTCTTGCATTAGTAACATGTCTAGCGCACATGAAAAGATAAAATTCAGGATCTCAGGCATTACCAGCTTCTCTTGTGTATTTAGGCAATGAAATGTCTGAGAACATAAAAATCAATACCAGTAAAAGGCAAAGAATGCCTCCTAAGAGAGCATTCAAAATCTTCATCCTTGAAACAATGCTAGCCCCTGAGGCAGTAGACATTTGGATAAATCTCTGCAGGAAGAAACAGAACAAGAAAAATTTACTCACCGGCATTCATTTCCTTGAATTTCTGCCTTAGTTCAGTTGGAGTGAGACGGTATTGATCAAGTCCATCATTCCAATAAATACGATCAAGGACCTGCAGATCTCCACCTACAAGCCAGTTCCCTTGCTCCATAACCATCTAAGAAAAGAAAGGAAAATCCTTGTTATGATAGGTTCTCAGCTTCTCCTGAGCATCTACGGCATTCCAATGGGGACATATATTTACCAAGGGAAGAGTTGTGGGTTAATTTTATTTGACAGTCTCAAGTCAAGTGTCAATATATATTAATAAATAAATAAGAAATCACTGGAACATAGCCCAGATATATTACGGGGCAGGAGAGATGCACAAATCTTCAGTAGGTATATGCCTTTCTTTCAAAAGAAAGAATTTTCTAATATATAGAAATACAAGTAGGCAGCATTCTTTACCAACATTATTACATGACAGAAAGAGAAAATGGCTGGAAAGCCTAATATATTAAGTACAATGAAGTTGAACACTTTACAGTAGTTGACCAAAGCAAATGCAGTTTCAGTATGGCCTCACAGACAAGATTCTGGTCAGCAATAAAAGTAACAAATAAAACAGTTCTGATTAACTACTCACCCACTTGAAAAATAAAATCAGAAGTAGGATAGCTTTTGGCTTTATTTCACAGTAGCACTTCACAAGGCAACATATATTGTACATTCACTAGAATTCTTCAGAACAGAAGTTTTCTTGCTTTCTCAATGCATATACTTGCTGATTAAGGAGCTTTGATAGTCCATCCAGCTACACAGAGGAATTTTTTCTAGGCAAACTAGAGGGCAAAGTTCCTTCTTCTGTAGCAGATTCTACAGTACATTCTGAATTCATTTCATGTGTGCATACTGACATTAGATTTTCACACTGAGTGCAGATTATACATCAGCTACATAGAGTAAAAAAGTCACCTCTGTTTCTGCTCAAATGTTTTAATAGGTTCTCAAAGTAGTTCTGCTGTTGAAATACACTGGTCACAGACATCACCTTCACTCACTTTGCAATCCCACAAACATTACAGCTAATACAATTAGATCCTCAACTTTTAAACACACACCTTGATATAGGGATGCTCCTTGCATGTCGTTCCCCATTGCCTAGCACAGCGTTCCTCTTTCCTGTGCTCATAAAACTCAGGATTACGGAGAATGGCCACACGGCGACCTTCATACACTAGTGCAATTGCTGTACACCCGTCCAGTCTTCCTTTGTCTTCTTGAGTAGCTGTTAGCACTATAGGCACTGACAGATTAATAACCCCCCCTACAGAGCGAAGAAGAAGAAAAAAACAAAAAAGCCTTCATCCTTAGTAACAGTGATCAACAATACTATGAAAATTTACCTTCCTAGCAAGTTACAGTGTAAGCTGTATCACACAACAGACAGTTCAAGCACTTATTTTAACAGGGGTTACAAGCAAATTTCAGAAAGAAGTCTTGCATAGGATATGTGAGCTATAAAAAATGTACAGACACTGAGATCTGATAAGGTACTGAATATAGGAAGTATAAAGTACTGAAAATAGGAAGTACTTACAGCTGCACACTATTTTGACTGAGGATATTTATTTTTGGGGATATCAAATTATCTTGTTCAAGCTATATAGTAAGCAGAAATACACAACTGACATCTTTAAACAGATCATCTAAAGTATTAGGCAAGATTGTTACAGGACTGGATAATGAGTAAAAACGAAATACCATTCTCAGTAGCCATACTTTTGGTCCATAAGAAAAGTTCAATGCAGTAAAAGCAGCCAAATCTACTAGTTAGCATACGTAATTCAACTATTTCAAAAGGTGACTTTTGGTGTTTACTTAAAACTATGTTTGGATTCAAGCACAAGTATTTCAGAAAAAAAAACCTGTTTGGTGAGACAGACATTTCACACAGTTTTTTTAGCTGAAAGCTTACCAGCTACTTCTAAAGCTAAACCAGTGTTTCTGAATTTTAAGGTTATGTGTGGTCCTCATTTTTTAATGTTAGATGCTGGAAGTCTTGTTTTTCTTGTCTACAGGAGAGTGAGATTTGAGAAACCCAGTGGAGTAAATACTGCGAGTCTCATACAAAGGCTTGAATTCTAATGAGCATATACTTGCTGAAAGATTGCAAAACCTTTGGGTGGTCTCCAGGAGAAAGGCAATGAGCCCCCCGACGTTAATGGGAGGTTTGCCATTGGCTTAATGAGGCCAATACTCCAAGCAAGTAAGGCTGATCTCCCTGTTATTTGAACAATACATTTTTTGTAACTTTCTGTCAATTTTACTTTGAGGAACTTGGTAGGAAGTTAAAAATTATGAAGTTGGATGAAAAGTTTAAGAGAAAAGTAGGTCCCCTTCCTTCATTGTGCAAAATGAAAAGCATGCTGCACATTTCCTCCTAAGCTCAGTTTTGTACTTGCTCAGAATTACTTTTAAACTACTTCTTAAGATTAAGCTTGGCAACACTCACAGGGAAGGTGATTTGCCACTACATCTTGATAACTTAAAAAATCCTTTTGCTTTGCAAACAAGTAAATAAATATTTAAAACTGTGAAGACATCTCAGGCCTCTTGATAATTCAAATTTTGTCAGTGACCAATAGCCAATATATAGTATCTTTGACATTTGTCTTCAGACACCGCACAAATGAGAAACTGAGGCAAAGTAGTGGAGTGAGTTTGGTAAATCACACATGAGCACAGTGTCAGCTTAAGACTATTTCAGATAACTTAAGCTTTAAAGTCAGAGTGTCAACACACCTGCACTGACCTCCATAATGAAGAAGTCAGTCAGTATGAACATTCCATTTAGAGCCCAAAGGAAGAGATACATTGTAGGTATTAAACAATTTCACCCTCTTCAAAAATCAAAACCTTGGAAAAATGAGAATCTAGCAGGGAGGAAACTTTCACGATGTTGTTTTGACTTAACAGTTGTCACTGCTTCAAGTAGCAAAGCAGCTTTAAGGCAATCACATTTTTCCAAAAAGGTTCTCATTGATAAATGTTGCAGTAGATATCTAAGAGGAGGAAATATAGTAGTGTGTAGAGAAATATGACTGTTCTATTGAAGCTTAGGACTGAATTTTTTTTCCATCAGTAAGTTATTATTTTTCATTACTCAAATTTTTTGCTGCATTCATGAAGTACTAAAAACAACTGCAAGAGCAGTTTAAAAACTTGTAATATTGCCATATCTGAAAAAGTCACCTATATAAGGTCTTAGAAGCCTTATAAAAATTCTGATTTACAGAAGACTACAGAGCAGAATAAGGAGCTATAAGCTATTTTAGCAGCTGAATGCAAAGCATGCCATGTGCACAATACATTTTACCTGGGTAGACACAGAGAAGGCAAAAGAAATGAAAACAAACCTAGCAGTCCAAAACAGTAACTTTAGATAACAGGATGTCATTACGTTGCCTACGATAGTATCCAAAAGATTTACAGAGAAGGGAACTAGAAAATACAAGGACAACAGATACCTGGATCACACAACTGAAAGACAAATGAGGTTTTTTTCTGCTGTTTGGTGTCCAGCAGAAAAGTAATGCAAAACAAAGTGGGGAAACAGGAATTTTTCCTACCCCTCTTTGATACAGAGAGTGGAAAAAAACCTTAAAATGCTTGAGTAAAACAGCCTTCAAAAAGGAATAAATGAAAAATTACAAAGGATCACCATCAAGCTCCAAAACCCAAGGATGCTATCACTTGACTACCTTAACTAAAGCTTGCTCTTAACTAATGCTTGCTCTTAGCCAGTTGGTAATGCAAAATAAAATATATTCATTTAAATTATCACAGGATAATTACTAAGTCATAATAATTCAATTACATGTGTGTCTTGGGTTTAGCAGTAGCAGTCAATTTTTCTCCTTCTTGGTAGCTGGTGCAGCCCTGTGTTTTGACTTTCAGCCTGGGAACAGTGCTGACAACACCGATATTTTCAGTTGTTGCTAAGTAATGTTTACCCTGACTAAGGACTTCGCGAGTCTCATGCTCTGCCACAGAGGGTAGCTGGAGTAGTTGCGCTGACTGTTGCTTTGCCCTCAGATCCAGGGACATTTTTTTCCTTTTGAAGGTGCTGGATAGTGTTGAACAAGGCCCTGTAAGCATAGGCCAAGCCCCAGCACGGTGCCATGATTTGTCCACCTCTGGTATGGCCAGAATGACCACACACCTCATATAAGTGTTTTACTAATTCTTCTGGATTTTGCAGTTGTTCGGTGGTGAAATTCCAAAGTACTGGAGGGGCCCACTGACCTAGATACTTGCCGATACTATCCCACACACCCTGCCACTCATGACTGTCCAGCCTCAGGGAAAATCTCCTGGTCCTCCTATATCTTCGTTTAACCCTAGACAAGACCCAAACCTGGCTCAATTAACTTTTGAAATCAGACGAAATGGTCGTGGGAAAATACACTCTGTATACGTGCCAACATGGTGATCCCCATCACAATCAGCAAACAAGTCTCAACAGCATTAAAAGGCCATTCAAAAACTTCAAAACTCTCAAACGATGCTGTAAATGGTCGGGGGGGGGAGGGGGGGACGACGGGGACACGGGACGACATGACGACATGGTCTGGGAGGGTAAAAGAATGTCTCCTTCACAGGTTGACCACCTGAGAAGGAGAAAAAAGATGTGTAATTGCTAAGCACTTTTATTATATTCCTCCCAAAGTATAAAGGTGGTGACCACACTGGGAACATAAGCCAGATCAGTTTCATGATCAATGATTCTATTGTATTACAAGTCATTACCATAAAGTACAATGAGACAAAAACCTTAGCCCAAGCCTCACACTTGAAAAACACTAATACAGCAAATACTGGCTCGAAGTAAGGTACGATATACTGAAACTGTGAGATCAAGAGGAACAACCTTGAGAGCCAATAAATCAGCATTGTGATGAGTGACTATTAATTTGGACAGATCTGCTGTTATCTCGACCCTTCGTGCCCCACGTTGGGCTCCAAAAAAGAACTGTTGTGATTTAAACCCAGCCAGCCAGACTGTTTACTCACTCCTCCCTCCTTTTCCTCCCTCTTTCTTTCCTTCACCCCCCACCCCCCCCTTCCCTGCTCCCAGAGGTATGGGGAGGAGAATCAAGAGGATGCAACTCCCACGGGTTGAGACAAGAACAGCCCAGCAACCAATGTACAACACAAATCACTGCTACCACCACCGACAACAATCATAAGAGAAAATAACAAGGGAAGAGAATACGATACCATCCGCCAAAAAACGAGCCCGACGCAGAAGCCCGTGTCCTTCCGGGTAACTCCCAGTTACCCCCCCAGGCATGATGTGCTGTGGTATGGAATACCTCTTTGTCTAGCTTGGGTCAGGTGTCCTGTCTATGCTTCCTCCCGGCTTCCCCTCCTCCCTGGCAGAGCATGAGACTCACAAAGTCCTTGGTCAGCGTAAACATTACTGAGCAGCAACTGAAAACATCGGTATCACCAGCACTGTTCCCAGGCTGAAAGTCAAAACACAGCGCTGCACCAGCTACCAAGAAAGAGAAAAATTGACTGCTACTGCTAAACCCAGGACAATGTGACAATTGTCCATGCTCAAGTCCCCTCCTCAGATTCTGATTTCATATTTGCAATAGCTCCAGCCCTCAAGTCAGTTTGCTGTCCTTCCCTTCATTACTGCTGTGGAACAAATCTTTTGGTACACAAATCTAAACAGCAATTAAACTCAATTCTAAATTCTAAAATCAATTTCTTCAAAACAAATTATAAACATGGATTTTAATGTTTTTCAAAAATTAAAATATTTGAAAAATAATTTGTAAAGGCAAAAAGGCAAGACATTCAAACTCTAACACAATGACAGGTATAGAAAACAAAAAAAAATCAAGTTTTAAATGGACGGTTGCTCTTATTCCTTTACCCCATGTTGTGCACAAGCATGACAACATGTTACCACATCACCATTAAGCAGCAAAGCATCAACAACATTTCAAAAGTAGGATTATCTTGCTCAGTTTTACAAATGGTAACTTTTACCCTACCATCGAGGAGACAGTCAAAGTGAAGGCACTGTAGGTATTCTCTCTCTCTCATAAAGCCATTTAGGGGTGTTGCCCAGCCTTCTGCCAGCACTTGCACCCACTGCATATCCACCTTGTAAAGAAATGGAGAAATAGACTTACAGCAAACAAAAGCTGTTGCTCGCTGATTTATATCAGGTCTTATGGTTAATCATAATAGATCATAATTTACCCATAAAACACAGATGGTATAAATTTCTCAGTATTACAGTTTTTAATCACAAAGAATTCAAAGTGTCCACAATTAAGAAAAAAGCTTTGTTCCTCACTGTTCATATTTCTGGCTATTTTACAGTCCTTACACTAGATCAAATGTCCATGTGTTAAAAAACAAGCCAACAAAAACACAATAAACTTTATTCGTAAATGTTTGATAAAGTTCAACTTAACAGAATTAGGAAGTCCCACCTGCATTTAATTTTTTAACAAAGCATGATAACTAAAAGGTTTAAAGAAAAAAACAAACCAACATATACAATTACCACCAAAAAAAAAAAAATCAGAATTATTAGGTTGAATATTAACAGGTCTCATCTTAAAACAGATTGGAAAAACAATTTTTATTACAGAAACTAGTGAGACAATCCAGAAGTAAAATTCTCTTGGGACTAGTACTTAGTTTAGTTTAAGAGGTATCAGCTCACAGGGAATTTCCTTCCTTAGCATTTAAGCAGTCACACTATGACTTACCGCGTGGCCTCTATTATTGCTGCATGTGCATTACTAAGACCTGGTCAAGTCTTTGACAAGGACAGGCTTTGCTTCTGCAAGTCTCTTTCAAAGAGCATGACAAATTTTATTACACTCTTTAATTTATGCTGATACAAGTACAACACACGTTCTCTTGCCAAGTTTATGTTATACACTTGCTTGATATTTAACAAACCACTAGTTGGGGGTGCATGGGGAAAGGATTCGCTAGATTTTCTAGGTTGCAGGGGGAGCAATTTAGAATGGGACACTAAGGAAATTTAATCATGATCTTAAATATTTACTCCCCATCAAAGCAATAGTTTTATAAACACATATGTGAATCTAGTAAGATGCAGTTGAAGCAAGTATTAAAATTTATTAGTAGTAGAAGGCTAGGCAAACTTTAAGGCTATTTACTGGAGTACTTAGTATGTTGTCTCAGTCCTTCAAAGTCAAGTTACTCACTGCAGAGGCTGAACTCTGAGCTCAGTCAGCTCCTAGACCAAATGCTTAGCTTTAAATTCTAGTAATACTGTCAAAAAGCCAGAGAAAAAACTCATGCATTGGATGTGTGTTTAGACATAACTCTTTCAAAAAGATGATGAGGTAGAACAGAAACAGCCAGAAGCACCTTTGTCCAATTTATTTCAGTTGGAACATAGTGCATTTGACCAAAATAAGAACAGAGTTGGTAAGTTGATCCATGCTTTTCCACATTTTCTCTGCTGGAAGCCAGAAAAGTAGCATGAACATGTTCTAATGGGGGAAGAAAGAGGGAGAAAAAAAACACAAAAAAAACCAACACAATATCAACCACAAAACAATAAAGTGGATATGATCATTTCTCTGTAGACTTAAATTTACAGCTGTTTGAGCCTGGTGTATATATAAAGGTCACTATCTTTCAGCTGAAGGTTACCAACAAGAATAATCAAGAAGCAGTAATTGATTTCCTTTGTATTTCTAGGTCATTACAATTCAAAATAAAATAAAATAAATAAATAAAGTAAAAATAAAACAAAAAAAAATCATTGCTGCTATTCTAGAAATAACTAATCCTACAAGACATGCCAGGCACGGTTTACACCACGGACTGGGGGAGAGGGGTAGGTCTGTGGGAGGAAAGAACTGTAAATTTAATCTCCAGGCTTAGGATAAACTAAATAACATTATAGCAGACATAATGTATTAAAATACAAAGATTCAATTGTTATCTCTAGTAATTGATTAAAGAAAACACAGATGCTGTGATTTCTCTCAAGAAGGCGGGGGGGGGCGGAAGTATATCAAGATAAATTCTGTGAGCAGTACAGGTATTTTGATTTTATCTCCTTCCACTGGGCAACAGATTGTATTTCAACTTAATCAGCGAGATAACTGAACACACAATACCTTATTTATTTCCAAGGTTAACAGAGACTCAGCATCAGTTTTGGCCAACTGTAGCTTGTTTTCTGGCACATAAAGCTCTTTTACCTCGTAAGAGGCATCCACTGGTACAATATCCTGTATAAAAGGAACAAACAGAACTCAGTTTGTTCAGAATGCTTCTTGGATTCTGAACACATGGTCAAGAAGCAAAATTCTAATGTTGCACTACTCTGTAGCAAGAGTTTATTCATTGTTTTACTCATTTAAAAGTCAGCACTGTTCCAAGATTATGATATATTGCTAGCCAAGCTGCTAGCTTTAATAATTCAAGTGAAACATTCTAACACGTGATCTTTTTCTACATCTTTAGTACCCCATGTAACATTTTCCTAGAAAATATTTTACCTATTGAACTAAATGCAGTTTTTATGACTTACTAATGCCTACAATATCTACAGCAGAAAGGAAGACTACACTTTTATACTTGCTAAAGAAGTAAAAAGATGTTTTAGACATGGGGCATTTGTAAATTTGAGCCATTTACTATACGATATGCATTAGAAGTGGTAACATGGAGTACAAAAAAACCTCTCAAATAAAAGTGATTGATACAGAAGTACAAATTAAATGTATTACCTACAGCTAATGATATAAAACCAGTGTCCTAATCTACATACTAACAGAACATTTAAATGAGAACCCATCTGTATATATACATGCAATTAACTGAAATCTAGTCCTATAACCAGAAGCCCACAGAATATAGATTTTTCTTAATTTGGAAAAATTGTTGCTTTTGTTTTGTGCATGGGTTTGATAAAATGACTGCAGGCGTAAAAAGACATGGTGAGTCTCACTGGCTGTTACATAATTCATACCTCCAAAGGCAAACAAAAGGAAAACAAATTAAACTAGCACTTTCGCAATTGTGTTTTATAAGCTCAGTCCATTACATATCAGATGTCATTTGGGAAGCTGATTTTATTAGGTAGTAAGCTAGGGAAAACCTGCCTTCTTTTTTCTCTGCCAGAGCAGCAGCACTACAGCCCAGGAGAGCTGCAGCAGACTCTCAGACTCCTCAAATGAAGGCATTGCCTGCTGTAAAGAACAGCAGACCTTACAAGTATGATGACTGAGTACACATTATACTGCTTCACTGAAGATTCCCCTCTGGAAAGTAGCTCATTACCATGCTAGAACGTCCTAATTTTACAAACCATCAAAAGCTGAAAATATATGTGCCTATTAAAAAGGTCTACTCAAATATCATTCTGGTTTTAGTGTTACACTAATGGACAAAACAATAGAGAAAAAGGTTTCATAATGCAGTTTCTGCCAACAACCTACCTCATTATAAGGATGTAAATAGCCTGAAGATAGTTCTAGCAACACTGAGTCAGACATGCAGAGAATTTGTAGGACTACTAAACCTAGAATCCTTTGCAGACATAAAAAAAGTCATTTAAAACAACATCTTAGATTTTTAAAAAAGAGGAATCCATAGGTCTTTAAACTGCATGAATTTTAAGAAAATTCTAGGCTAGCAAGCCATCTAGTGACCACTTTAAGGTAGTAACTTCTCAGAAGTCCATTCTATCAAAAGACAAGTTATACAACATTCCTCAACATTTATTATTTCTCAACACGTTCATATCAAAACCAGCAAAATAATAAATAACCTAGATATGCTTTATGGGAATTTGCCTCCTTAGACTGCTATGGTAGGTTCTTTGCTAGTGCTGTCAAACATCCTCAACATACTGTAAAGAAAGGGCCTCCAGGCCAGTTTCCAGCAGATGGGAATCCACAAGTGAAATCCAATTTATACTACTGAATTACTAGTCTTACAAATTCATATTAATTAAGGTGTTAGGCCACTGAATTATTTATATACTGAAAAAACAGATGTATTTCTGTGACTATAATAATTACTGCTTTGGTACCTACAGCTTGCAGGCAAATTTGTGAGTACCTTATGTACAGGGCAAACTGAAAAATGCAGTAACAGCTGTATCTTAAAAGAGAGGGGTACAATTTTCTGGACTGAAACCCTCTGCCCATTATGCTATGTTCTATCATTTCTTAAATTCACTTAAGCCATAGAAAAACTACTCCTCTTGTGCCAACAAGAGGAATTCCTGACCACAAGCATTCACTGCTGTTTCTCCCGAATGTGTAAAGACATCTTTACACATTTATTTTGGTCAAAATAAGTCATGTTTAGCTTACACAGTACATCTGTATCAACCTACATCATTTTGAATGAAAACATCTATGAAATACTCATACAAACCTATCAGTCAACAGAACTACCTGGATGACTGTTGCCCAGTCTCTGCGATTAACAGTGACTCTAAACCAAAACCTTGTCTGCGCCCTGCCCCAGAAGTTAAAAACAAGAGAAGAAAGAATAGATAACAAAAACAACACCATCACAGTATTTAATGATTACACAACTCAGTGTAACTGGAGCTTGTTCTTTTAATAACAACTCCAAAATTATACATGCCTTTTTGGGTTTTTTTGTTTACCAAGTTGAGCTACTGAAATCTATAACATTCAGTAGTGTATTTTCAGAAGAAAGCAATCACAACCAAGGCAGACATATTTCATAAATAGGAATTCCATAACTTAAAATACAGAAGTTCTACATACTTTCCTAAGCATAAGAAGAAATCAATGTTTCATTAATGTGGGAAGCACAAAAGTTAAGTACTAAGGTGTGGGGTTTTTTTGAATTATGCTTAGAAGCTTATACTGCTCACTCTCTGGCTTACATCCTTCTTGTTAAGTGTTTAAATCTTCAGTGCAATAGTATAAAACTAATAGTATAATCTTGCACATAATTTACACAGAGTGGGTTTTTTTCCCCCCTCAGCTTCTCACACAAAGTAACTATGTGAAAATTATGGAGAAGCCTGCAAAGGTCATCTGGTCCTGCCTCCTGCTCAAAACTGGATCCAGTACAGCAGGCTGCTCAGGACATGGCCAATCAAGTTTTGAATATCTGAATGGATGGCACATCCACAAACTCTCAGGGAAACTTGTTCTAATATTTGATCACCTTTACAGTAAAAAGGTATTATTCCCCTATGCCTAGCTTGAATTTCCTATGTTTCATCTCATGCCTGTTGCCCCTCATCCTACCCTTGTGCACCTCTGACAAAAGCCTTCGTCTTTTTTTATACTCTCCCACTGCAGTGCTAAAACCAGCAAAAAGATCTCCTTTAGCCTTCTCTTCTCCAGGCTTAACAAGTCCAGTTCCCCTCCACCTTTCTTTTACAGCAATATGCGCCAGTCCCTGATCACCCTGGTGGCTTCCCACCCAACTCACTCGCGTCTTATGAAAACCAGTTTGTCTCACCCATTTCTATGTATTTTCCAAGACCTACCAAAGTTTGCATCTTAAGGGAAAAAAACAACAGAGACTGACTTCCAAGCACCAGCCTTAGCTTCTACTGTGTTCCTAATTCTGACCATTCCAAAGCACAGAATTTAAATACAATTGCAGGGCACTGTGTGAACAGAGCTAGGAAACCAGTACTGTGTAACCATGAGGAGCACCTTCCCAAACACCAGCGTAATGCCAAGCTTAGATAGGAAATTGTCTGTAACTCCTGGGGGACGGGTGGGAGACAGAAGAAGGGACACAATGTTTATACACACCCAATGGATTGATCTAAACAGTAGAAGAAGGGTGTGATCAAATTCCAATTTAGGGGATGGTATTTGCAGAGCTGCCATAAACTGACATCTGTAAGTGCGGGACTTTTACAAAAAGTTAAAAGTTCAAAGTTTCAAGTTACCTACTGGAAATTCAACTCTTTCCTTGTACAATTTCGCACTTCCTTAACAGGAAAGGTGGCATTTCTGAACTATGACTTCTTCAGAAAATAGTTTCCAGGCTAAATAATGAATTTACTCTATAGGTAGGAAATACAAACTTCGTGCAGTGGGCTAGATCAGCTATATTTGTTGACAGGAAAAACAAGAACAAAACCAATTAAATCCTTATAGCCAAACACCTGCACTAGGCTTGTCTGCCTCCACTAGAAAATGTCAGCAGATTTGAAGTCAAATTTATCAAGCTCAAAAGCCACAAAAGTCTTTTGGGGGGGGGGAAATAAAAAAAAAAGAAAAAAGAAAAGAAGCATGTATAGTACTGAAAGCAGCTGGGCATGACACTTGGTAGCTGTAGGAGATATACATCAGTAGCTTGAACTCTAGGTCCCTAAGAAGAGCTTTCAAGTGTCTACTGCATTTACGTGCAAAGAAACCAAGCCAGATGACCCTGAAAACCAAGTTATACCACACAAGAACTTTCCAGGTTCAATATCTGCTTATAACTCCTTTTTCTTCCATAAATGACTGAACACAGTTTTGGAAAAGTCCTGCTAAATTTGCTTCAGAGTTCATTTCAAATAAGATGAAAAATTCTAAAAAACAAATAATTCTACTACCTACAAAACAACTGTGTTTCAAATTCTTGGTTAATAAACTTCTGTATGTATATCTATCTCTGCCACAATATAGCACTTATACAGTTCCAATTGTCTTCTCTCTTCTGCCACTTTTGTCTGAACTAGTATCACTGTTGTCTGAACTAGAATCCATGAAACTCAAGGATTACCAACACTTTGAGTGGATTGTTTCCCAAACTTTTATACAGCTACTGAAACAAAACAAACATCACAAATTATTTTTAATACTGCTTGCCTATGGTCTTTTTTCTTTATAAATCACAATGGATTATTCAAGAACACCACAGACACAGCTTGTTCCAACTAAAGGAAACCTACAGAAGTTATACTCTCAAGGTATCACTGAATTAAGATGGCGTGAGAACAGGACATGCCTGTTCAGCCATGCCTTGGTTTCATTGTCTTTCACTGAAGTAAGCAACCACTAAGATATCTTGGCATTCATGAGACTGTTGTCTACAAAGAAAGAAAAATCTGTGCTAAGATGTGCCTTAAGCAAAGGACAGAGCTAAGCTGACTGGGCTAGAAGCCAGCATTCAGAACTGTCAACCAATCATGCTAACGCAAGACTTTGGGAATCACCATCTCGGCACACACAACATTGGTTTCGACAATTATGAAACTTAGTGAATTGTTCTTCTGAGCAGGAGGCACATGGCCTCCCACAATCAGGAACTGTAACCTCCCATACACAGGACTCTGATACAGCACTTTTTTTTTTTTCCCAAAAAACATTCACATGAGCATTAGGGTAAAAATCATAGACACACACAGAACCTTTTGGGTTGGAAGGGAGCTTTACTCAAGCTACACCCTAAATTTCCAGAACATCCACATCACAAAAATAAACAAACCCACCACAAAACACATGAATAATGTCTGCTGGAGTATCAAAATTAAAATAATTGTTTGAAATGTCATCTGCTCATTACCCACTGACTATAGATAAGAATGTACGGAGACATTTCTTCTACATGAAGATTAGCAAATTCTGGCGATCTGGTTTCAAGAGGCCATCTTATGGCTGCCTTCACTTTTAGTAAGGTTTGGGGGTTTGGTTTTTTGTTGTTTTGGTTTTTTTTGGGGGGGGGGGGTTGGTCTGTTTTTTTGTGGGTGGTTTGGGGGGTTTTGGTTGGTTGGTTTTTTGCCTTTGTTGTTGCTTTTGTTTTGTTTTGTGCGTGGGTTTGATTTTTGTTTTTTTGTTTGTTTTTTTTGGGGGGTGGAGGTGTGGCTGTTGAGGTTTTTTTCTTTGTTTCGGGGTTTTTATGTTGGGTTTGTTTTGCTTTGATTGGTTGTTTTTTTTTAGGTTGGTTAATGAACTGAATCACTCAGCAGACAATGGGAGGAAGCCCAGAGGCTTGAAAAGGGATGGTGTAGACTGCAGGCATGAACAAGGAGAGGCTTACCTTTTCAGAAGCTATGAACCATTACCTCAACTCAGGCATGTAAAGAACAGCTTCCTGAACAATCCCTTACTCAATTGCAGGACCACTTTTACCAGCGCAGGAAAAACAGTGGAAACCAGGGAAACTAGACACAACCACAGCACCCCTAAGCCAGCTCAAAGTACTGTGTGAGTGCAACCCTGGCTCTTGCTATCTGCAGTATATATTAACTTGTACAATATAGAGACAAAGTAAAAAATTTCAGAATCTTTAAAATTGGTTGCTATCATTTGCTAAGTCAGCATTCATCACTGCTTCTGTAACAACTGACACAGCCTTCTCTCCCTTCCAGTTATCAGTTATGATAATTAATATATCTTGATTTTCCACTTGTCCAATTTTTTTTCAACTTGGAGACCAAAGCTGTTGCAATGTTTAGGTTTAAAAATGAAGCACACATTAGGACAAGCTTAAAAGCTAGAATTTAAAGATGAATAAGCCTGTCTTTGCTTTTCCTAGAACATACATTCAGACTACAGGCACAAATGCTTTGAAAAAAGTTACTAAGATATATCAGCATTTCTGCTCACCCTTTCTTGAAGAAGTTCCACAACTTGCTGTACACAGTCATTTACATCACAGGAATCAGTTTTAAGCACAAGCTCTGGGGCTTCTGGCTTTTCGTACTCCGAGTCAATCCCAGTAAAACCTACAGAATGTAAGACAAAAATCTTAAGCAACTATTCCAAAAGGATTACTCCATTTTAACAATGTTCTTAGACAGTTTTCTAGATATAAACCAACACAACAGGCAAGAGCACAGGGTTTTAGCTTTCTTAAAAGAGCATTTCTTAGGGAAATCAACATTTTTCTTAATCATACCATCTGCTAATCCTGCTACATGACTGCATCAAACTTTAGCATTCTGCAGCACATACATAGCTCATTTTTGTTGGTGAGTTACTTGATTTTTCCTGTGAAGAAAGAAAGAAGCAATGGCAGTAGAACTGTGCACATCAACCCAGAGTTAGCCATCCATCAGCTGTCCTTCATTGTTAGCTGTGATGCTGTGGGTTTGAACACAAAGCATGATGTCCAACAACCAGTATATAGGTGAATTTACACTCATGACACCAGGCAGTACTCGGAAGAGTAGGAAATTCCAACATCTATTACCTTAGTTCAGCCAATATATCCATTTTAAGATAGCTGTTAATATGAAGTAGATGTGTGTGTTTGCTATAGTTGTAACAACTACTGCCACAGGCACTACAAGCTACAGTGAACTTGTTCTGGCCTACTTAGCCAACAGTCTGATTTGAAGAGGAGATTCTGACTGACCATACATAAACAAGGAGGAGAAAAAAATCAAAGCTAAAGGCAAAGCATGTAAGGTTTACAAGTCAGATCTGCAGCAGAAATACCAGTTGAGCTACAGCCACTGAACATCTGCATCCTGCACAACTACAAACATTAAAACTGAATTTTTCACTTCAGTCTTTAATACTCTGAAAATTAGTAGCCTAATTCCCCACCTAAGAAAAAGGATTGCTCCAGTACCTCACGTGATAAGTAAAACCCAATATCTGTACCAAAACCTGTATACTTTATCTGATTTTAGGAGCAGTAGGAACAGGGGACAAAGTGTCTCATTACCACAGCCAGAGAAAAAGGTGGTGACAGTTGCTCACTTCTGTGAACAGACAAGTTCATTTAATTTTCATCCTTCATATATCAGATGGGTTTTAAGATACAGCCAGTGCTAGACCCACTTGTAACTGACTCAGCCACTGTATACCTCCCTACCACTTTTAAAGTAACACAATTCCATTATGGAGCTTGTAAAATTCACGAAGTATTAAGGAAGTTCTACAGCACAAATTCAGATTCTGTACAGACATGGTATTCCTGAGGTAACAGTTGGATTTGATCATCTTGAAGGTCTTTTCCAACCTATTTGATTCTATGATTTGTATCATGCCATCTCAAGCCACCTTGCTATGATTCTGAGCAAACCTCAGGTCAGCCTTATTTATTGCTGGTCTTCACAGGACATATTTGGTAGCATTAGAAGTATCAATCAATCATGCGCAATGTCTTAGATTTCCTGATTTTTTTATAACCCTTTTGATAAATGCTGAGTTCAACATTACAGCATCAGTAAACTCAGCTGAGGAAAACGGTTACTTTAAAAATTGCTATCATCAGCCTCTGCAAACTATAATATAGCACAGAGTAAAGAAGCATTTGAAACAATATTTGCAATGAGTGATCACGTATTTAGGCTTTTCTTTTATTACAGGCTTTAGTTACATCTTGATCTGAGGCTGGGGATATGAAGTCATTTTCACGGGCACTAGCACAGAACCCTAATTTCAAAAAATCTCTTCAGAAGTGCTCTTAATGGCATTTACAGAAAGACAGAGATCACGTTTTGCCTTCTGGAAGAAGTAACTCTTGTTAATGCAATTCTTTATAAAGAGTCAGGCTCTTTTTTAACTAGTCAATGGACACACAAAGGACAGACTAATCCTCAATTGTAAGAGCTTGCAATAGCTGGTACAATTTGCTGCTCAGTCCTGTCCCCAGTCCACACTGCTTTTAAGGGTGGCACAGACTCGAGCACATCCACCTATGTGGAGTCACATTACACCAACGCTTCAGGTATGAAAGGATGTGACTACACCTAGGCTCACCTTTAATTTCTCCAGCCCTGGCTTTCTTGTAGAGTCCTTTAACATCTCTCTGCTCACAGACATGCAATGGAGCATCCACAAATACTTCAAAAAAAGGCAAACTTGCCCCTTCATGAATTCGTCTGGCATTATTACGATCCTGACAGAAAACAGGAAAAAAAATAAATAAAAGATTGCACCCACATACTGTGACTGTCTTTCTGCTTTCAAAGTTCTTTTTAAAGAAGCTGTCAGTAAAATGTAAGCAAGTTTCAAAGTCTGAAAAAAAGAAACATGATTTGGTCAACTGATGTCCTGCAAGCTACACCAGTCTGACTATAGTTCATCACATGGCAAAAGCTGACATGAAAATTCGAGGTATTTTACATTAACCTGATTTATTAAAAGAAAAGTAAACAAAAAACACCCAACACCCAACCCAGGCATACACTGCAGAATTTTCTGTACCTGCCCCTATCTTTAAGTACATCCCTAACTTTTACATCTGCTTAACTCAGAGGAGTTATTACCTGCTACTCCTGATACAACCACCTTCTCTCCAGAGCACCAGATTTCTCTACATTCATTCATCTGACAAGACTTCTATACTTCAAATGTTATTTTGTTTCAGTGCTTGATCAAGCCATGCATTTGGTGAATTTCAGTTAGAGAACAAAACACTTTCAAAAATCCACTCTACATAATCTCTCATTAAACATTATTATTATTAGTCTTACATCTAAAGACCTGTATTTTACTGCAAGATTCTGAGTTCCCCAATTTATCATCGCAAAAACTGTTTGTACCACTATAACCCAAGAAGTAACATTTTCTCATGCTGTGAAACATGTAAGCTACAGCCCCAGGCAGCTTACAAGATACTTGTAAGTATCTTCAAGATACTTGGTGTTCACTTTGTCTCCCCCATCCAAGTTCTCACAGATAAGCAAAAAAAATAAGTTCACAAAACAATGTAAACATGGATTTGGGTTAATTTTCAGTATACCGAACGTTATGTTGGACACACAGCATGAAATAAAATAATTATGGGCAATTACACATTTTTTCCCTTAAGCCATTTGGTAAAATACAGCTCACACCATTCATTCACTAGAGGAAAAAATGCTTTTAAAAAATTTAAGCGAGTCTTCAGGTTAAGTGTATACCTGTTCTTTATAAAGTACTGGAATCTACATGGATCAAACAAGACATTGTAATTTTGAGACTCTTTCTTGGACTATCATTTGCATTTGTTCCTTGTATTAGATTAGTAAATTCTGTCTAACAGACTGAAGGACAGTTCCCGTTACAAGACTAATGCAAACTTTTTTTTATATTTAAAGATTAATGTTTCCTATTTAAATAATGAATAATAATTAAATTTGAATAATGAACAATTAAATTTGAATAATCATCTCTAGAAAGCACAAATGTCATTAAAAAAAAGACAAAAAGTCAAGCAAGTATTTGGTCCTGGCTAAGTTCAGTGAAGGATTCCTGTCACTGAGTTACATTTTGTGTTTTCCCTATACTTTATCTAGAGGGTTTTCATATTTACCTGAGTATAAGGAGAGATGAAGGAAGTGATGCACACCAAACCAGCATCTGCAAAAAGTTTAGCAACCTCTGCAATACGACGGACATTTTCTTCTCTATCTTCTGGTGTGAAACCCAGATTCTTATTAAGGCCTTGGCGAATATTATCACCATCCAATGTGTAGCACGGAATGCCATGGCATACTAAATACTCTTCTACTGCCATGCTCACTGTAGTCTTCCCAGCACCAGACAGACCTAGAATATTCAATAATATAACTACATAAGCACAGAAACAAGTTAGGGCAAACTATATTACATTTACCACTGCTAGTGTGAAAAACCCAAAGTGACAGGCATCAGCAGCAATGCCTTTCAGAGTTGCTTACCTGTAATACCCACCAAGTGCCTTTTACACAGACAATAGGTATAGGGACAGTAAGGCACAAAGCTAAGTGTGACATAAGAAGCAGAGAACACTGTGGCCTTGAGAGTTGCTGCCACTTACAGAGGTTGTACACATTCTCCAGTGCTGCTGCTGGCAGTTGATACTAGCTGAATAAGCTAAACTTGGAAACCAAACTCAGTTAAGATGTTACGTTTCTATCAGAAGAAGAAGATCTCACTCTGAAGTGAATTCCAGTCAACATAAGAAATGGGACGAGACTACACTGTTCTTACTCCTTGCAGAATAACAGCACTGAATTAGACACCACAGACGCAATAAAACTTGCCTACTCAAAACTCACACAGAGCATTCGTGTTCTACTAACTGGAATGTGTTAGCAACAAGCAAAGACAATTTTCATACTAAACTTTAGCCCAGTTCAGTATCTTAGGCAACAAACCTTTAAACAATTCAGAAGTCTTTCTAGTACTTGAAAGTTTACTGTTTGCTTTAAGTTGCAAATGTGTTTAAATAATTTTCCAGACTAGATTTCAGGAATTTATCTGGAGCACATGCTTCTGCTTATACTGAGCCATCAGCTGCTAAATGGAACACAAACGCAAATCTTCATAAGATAAACAAATCCTTTGAGTAAGTAAAATTGTAAAAAAATAAGGGTAATGGCAGTCTAAATAAACTTGCACACTAGTGAGTGAAGAAAAATGTTTTGATCTGTATTAGCAGCGGTTAAGATTCATTCTAGACAAAGCAGACAAGAAAAAATAAAACTCCATCAGTTTGGTATTACTTCTAAGACCTTTGCAACTCTATTACTTCAACACCTCTGGTGCCCCTTAGCCAACTCAGTTTGCTCATCTTCTTCCCTCCCCTACTCCCCACTTTTTTTCCATTTTTTGTGCATGGGAGGAGGCTGTGTTAAGTTCACCGATTTAGTTTTAGGTTGAATCAGCTCAAGGCTGGGTTGGGCAAGCACCACAGCTTGTGCAAGGCGAGAAAGGAAAACAAGGCTGGAAACAGAACAGTCTTCTTTTGGCAGCAATTACACACACCCCCTTCCTAGAAAGTATTCATGGCAGTCCAAATTAGGATTTCAGCAACTTCATAATTTAATTCTCATTGATGCAGTCTTTGATTTGCAGTTTTTGTCCCCACATCTAGCATGCTATTCACCCAAATGCTCCAGCACGTATCACTTGGTCTCCAGTGTCTAATGAAATGCAAAATGTAATGTTATATAATAATGAATTTTAAAACTAGCTTTTGTGCTGAGAAGTCTTTAGAATAACTTACACTCTAAAATTGTCTATTATGTTACACGTTAAAGTAATGCCTTCCTATTTTTTATACATTCTTTTTTTTTTTACGTTATTTTTCATTTTTACTAGGACCCCCTGACTCAACACCACAAGACATTTACTACAATTTAACTCTCAAATAAACCTGAGTTTAAAAATTAAAAATAAAATTGAAAATAAAAAATGAAAACCTCTGAAATAACTTTCAGTACACTCCCACTCCAGGAACGCTGGTGACGTGAGAGAATCTTGAAGGGAGTATACCACTGTTTCAGCTTTTATTCTAAAACCTAGCAGGGTTTTGAAGACCCATTTCGAAGACTCATTGCACAGTTCTAGAATGGGTAGTATTGCTTACTTCAATACCTACAGTCCATTTCATTCCCTAACATCAGTGCTCAAACATCAACAATCCAGCTTCCCTGACACACTCTTCTTAACACCTTACAGCCTTCCTACTTTTCTGTATTCTACCACCAACTTTCTTCCTCCTGACAAAAAAGGAAATTGGGCATTATCCTGGTTTCAGCCAGGATAGAGTTAATTTACTTCTTAGTAGCTGGTGCAGTGCTGTGCTTTGGCTTTAGTCTGAGAACAATGCTGATAGCACACTCACGTTTTAGTTATTGCTAAGTAGTGCTCACCCTAAGTCAAGTACTCCTCAGTCTCTCATGCTCTGCCAGTGAGGAGGGGCGTGAGAAGCTGGAAGAGAGCAGAAACAGGACACCTGACCCAAACGGCCAAAGGGGTATTCCCATACCACAGCACTTCATGCCCAAACTGGGCAGAGTTGACCTGAGAGAGGGTGGTTACTGCTCAGGGACAGGCTGGGCATCAGTCAGCTGGTGGTGAGCAATTGTATTGTGCACCGTTTTTCTTTCCTTTGGTTTTATTCCCTTCTTTCTCCCCTTTTCATTACAATCATTGTTATTGCATTTTACTTTATTTCAATTATTAAACTGTTTTTAACTCATGGATTTTACCTTTTTTCTCCTGACTCTGCTCCTCATCCCATCAAGGTGGGGAGAGTGAACAATTAACTATGTGGTACTTAGTTGCTAGCTGGGATTTAAACAAATGTAATCTTAATGCCTGTCATGTTTTAAAAGAATGATGACTGGAAAATGCTGCTGTGTAGATAAACTGAGAAAACATTTTTATCATGACCTTTTTCAAAAGGATATTAATGAATTACCAGGAGAAACAGAGAGGCAGCCTACCAGATAATTGAAGCATTGAGACATGCTGGAGCTATGTGACAGATATAGCGAGACAAAGTGCTCCATTCTTTTACCAAAGAAATACATGACAGCAAGCTCCTGTATCAATTCTGTTTGGAGTGGCTCTCTGCAATTTGTTATCAACTACTACTTTACCTTTCCCACATGTTCATTAACGCTAGTGGAAACAAATTTTACTTTGTGCAGTAAGTTTCTCTAATATTTTGCGAAGATCTTTTGTATCGCAATACAACAGTGCTCTAAATGGTTTACAAAATAATAAAACAACACATGGCTATATTTATTTTTTTCTTTTCCATTTGAACTGGAAAAAAAAAAGCCTCCAAAGGACATACGTTGAAGCTTCAAGGAACTTTGAAAGACAGAACAAAAAAATCCCCTCAGTTATGAAACAAAGGTGTCTTCTAGAATTTGTTTACCCCTCTTTTTTACAACCAAAACAATTCAGTGAAAAAAATACAGTGCTGACTTCAAAAATAACTCCCAGTATGCATTGCCTGAACACACCATTGCTGTTCAAGGCATAGGTTTTATGTTGAATCATTATTTCAACTGAAAAAGACAAGATCATTCTAAAGAGAAAAGACCCTTACAGAAAAGATTCAGGAACACAGTCTTGGGGAATGGGGAAGACAAGTTAGGTTTCATTTGTTAATAGGGTAAATGGACAGTAAGAAGAGTCAGAATTGGTTAAACCACACAAAATCCCCATGCACTTCAAAACTCAACCATAATTAAGCAATAGACAGTGCCAAAAAAAAAAACAAAACATGCTCCTAGAGCACTGAACAAGATGCATTCTCAAATTACTATCTGTCCCAGAGCAATTTCTTCCTAGTCTACCTAAAAAATAGTAATAAAATTGCATCAGCATCTCAGATTCTACAAACACTCAACTTTGCAGGAAAAAGAAGGAGCTAAGTAACTTTTCAGAAGAATAACTAAAACAAAAAGATCCTCAGAAATCCGTGACTGTACCTGTTAACCAGACTGTGCATCCACGAAAACCACTTCTTGTTCCCACCACTTGGCCTCTCTTATTTCTGCTGACATGATGAGCTTGGTAGGTAACATTGGTTGCCCTCTGCATTCCCTGTAAAAGAAGCAGCTGATTAGGTCTTTAATGTCTGACAGGGTGAGCTGGCAAACCATACTGAAACTTCTTCACAGGCACAGAGAAAGACTTGAAGACAGATCAATGGAAGTAAAAACAATACCAAATCCATCAGCTGCAGCATAGATCAAAGGACACAAAGGAAATTAGAAAAGCCACCCATAGCAAACCACATCCCTTGTGCTCCTTCAGTGAAACTTGAGATTGCCAGGTTAGGCAATTACTACTTTCAAATACAACTTAAGAAAAATCAACTGTACAAAAAGAGATGAGCTGCTAGGCGCTACTTCTGTTCAAGTCATTTAAAGGTAAGATCAAATGGACTCTTCCTCTCTGAGCTAAAGGTTTCCGTCATAAAACAGCGAAACATTGGCTCATTTTTAACTCTTAAGAGGCCTTTTCATTGCAAACTACTCATGTCTGGTTCAACTTTCAGTTCAGCAGGCACACCTCCAAACCACTCTGCCTTTATCTGTATCTTCAGTCTCCAGAACTAAGCCAGTTACATATTCTGAGTGCTTAAATAAAGTACTATTTCTAAGTGATTTACTAAAGAATTTACTTTTAAAGATGGGATTTTCGTAATATAATCTTAATTACAACAAAGCTGGTTAAAGATTTTCTTAAAACAATTTATTCCTCATAATAAGGTGCTGTATGAGTATCTTAAGAAAAATTACACTGCTGTCAAACACATTTCACAGTTTAAGGTAAGGGAACCTACCACAGGAAGATCAGCCTCAGCATTCCCTTAAGCTTTAACGGCATCAGGTAACATGAACTTTGTTCATAAAAGATCAAGACCTTAGACAACCAAAGCATGAACAATCAAACAGAAAGAGAATGCTAAAAAATAAAATAAAAAAAAAATAAAAAACAGAGGTGGGGTGGAATTAATGGTGTATGTAATGCTGCTTTGACTTCTCTTGCTTACAAACATATTCTAAGATATTCACACTGTCTTCTCTTTCATCATTTTATCAGCACTAGCTGGAAAGAAAAGCACGTATAACATCTAATAAAAACAAAAGAAGGGAGGATATTCAGAGGATTACAGAGTACTAGCAGAGAGCTGTTCATAGTTTTTGAGGGAAATACCACAAAGTAGTGTTAACAGAAAAATTGTATCTACTTGTGGCTTCAAGAGCTGCTGCTACAGCATTCTTCTGCAGAAAAACACTTTAAAGTTTATCTAAAACCTAAGTGGAAGTTATGAATTTGCGTGATTGTACATCCCCACCTCTATACACAGCTGGGCGCATAGTTAACACAGAAACAAGGTAAAAACAGATGTTCAAGTTTTTAGACACGACTCCGTAATTCAGTGGCGACAGTCCAGCATCTAAAATTAGATGAAGACTGAATACCAACCCATAAGAAACCACCATCTGCAAAGAGTTTATAACCATACAAAAATGAAGTTGTATTTGCTGATCATGCTACCTTCAAATAATTTATCTCCAAAACCAAATCTGTTTTGTACATGAAATTACTACAATACAGATAACTAAAACCAGAAGTCAAAAAGTAAAAAAAAAAAAAAAGAAAAATTCTTTCTTCCTCTAGTAGAAACAAATATGCACTACATAAAATTGGAGATATCAGCAAGCAAATGGACAGACTGTGGAATTAAAAACAACAAAACGAATTTAAGTACTTGGCCTTCAATTAAAAGAAAGATATACTGTTCATATACTGTACATAGCAATTCAAACTAATACATTAATAGCAACATTCTTTCTCAATAATTCCAGTTGTACTGTATTTTACTAGGCACTGGAAAAACACAAGCCAGTCTCAAAGCACAGCTTCCTTGCCACTGTCTCTTTCACAATAAAATGTAAAAACACACATACTTTGCTGTTGACTCCTAGTGATCAGTATGCTATCACACTCAAACACTTTGGAGGTCAAAGGCCTCATCCAAGGAGACTTCTTCCAGACTGTATTCAGTAAGCTGCATCAGTTTTCTTTGTTCTCCAGAACTAGCAAAGCAGCAATGCAACTGATCAGGGTATTGCACTAAGCTTACAAAACACATGAAAGCAGGCAAGAGGGATTCTTAAAATGATGAAAAAAAGACAACTTTAAAAAAGAAGAAACAAAAAAGTATCAAGCAACAAATGAGCATTGATGACACAGCAACAGGAAGGCCAACGGACTGCAGGAATACAAGGCACACAAGTGCAACAGAGCAGCCAGCAAGCTCAGGGGTGGGACAATAATCCTTCAGAAGCAGGCATCCAAGACTAAAGGTTAAAGTGCTCAAACTGTGTGAATCCTTTCAAAACCACACCTATCCCCAGCAGCCCCACCTTCTGTTTATATATGTATGCACACAAGACAGCTCAGTACTACTCCTGGACAAAGTAGCAAAATCTTCCTTACCTTCCAACAGAGAACAGGTTTTTATAGAAGTGCTTTGAAGAGTTAATAATTTAGCAAGTCATTCTCTCTTGCTGAAAAAAAAACTGACAACCTAGTAATGTTTCCTAATCCTGTTCACTTTCCTACTAGATGATTCACTAGCACCACTGAGCAACAAAAGCCGAAAGCTGCATCCTCAAAATCGTATGTTTTTAATTACTATCCCGGACATATATATTTACTACAAATATTGATGTGGTACAGAGAAATACTCAGAAGCAGAATCAGTGGCTTACATTGGTTGCTCTCTTAAATTATTTTGCCAGTCTTCAAATTCCTGTATGCAAAATTTTATGACTATCAACTGATGAAATTAAATGGCCATCCAAAATGATAGCAGAAATGAAGAACAGTCATTTCCTTTTACACTGCGTCAAAGCATTGCTAGCCTTGGAGATCCATATTATCAATGTTAAAAGAAATGAAACAGAGAAAATGAGTAACAGGAAAACTCAATATGATGAAGAAGTACTGTTTAAAAAAGCTATTTTAAACTTCTTAGCCTAATTTCATTCACTATAATAGTCACTCTACTGAAACAACACACTAAATTTCTGAAAAGGGGCTAATGAAAAAAAGGGCATTAATCTCAAAGGTCTTTTTATCTGCCTTTTTTTACAACCACTGGAAATTTCCTCTCTAACTTGGCTACAAAAATATTTCTTGCACCCCATGTTACATATTAAGTGCTTCTGCGCTACTTATACAAACACTGCATTTTAATGTTTTCCCTCCTGCATGTTAAAAAATGCTCTGGTCCACTGTGTTTCTCTATAACAGTAACGTCAGCTGAGAATTCTGACATATCTTTCCTTTCTTCTCCCCCATTATGCCAGTTTGTGTCTCACATGAAATCTGAAGTGCTGCAATATAACAACAATATCTTTGTACTGAAGATAAAAAAATTGGAGTAATAAGCCTTTCACTTTAGATGTGCACTGAAAAGGTGTAATAACACAGCAACAAAGGATGACTCCACAGCTTACTTTTTTTTTGTCATAAAGGTAGCTTTTCACTTCGCAGGTAGTTGACCAGGAAAATGAGTACAGACATCTAAGAACTATGGAAACAGAAGAAAGAAAGAAGATGTGGACCAAAAGGAAATATAACTCTGTCAATTTATCTGTATAAATATTTGTTGAGGGAGACCTGACCCGCATTTATTTTCTTATCTTATTCTTGATGTTTTGCCCAGTTGCAACTATTTATTTTTTTTTTTGCCAAAGCCAAATCTGACTATCAGTAACAAACACCTTTGAGGTAAGAACTCCAATCAGACATCCAGATAAAGGAGAGCAAACCCAAGTTGCAACACCAAGATCAAAAGGCAGCAGAAAAGATTATTGCTCGTTTCATAATTAACAGCCAGATCATTACACTGGCATAAACTGAACTTATTCTTCACTACTTCAGAGCAACAATGAAACATTGTGCTTCTACAGTCACTTGACATCAAATTTTAACTTATCACAAAGCAAGACCCCTGGGGTAGGAAGTAAAGCTTTCAGTGGCAAGCAGAGACTCCCCATGCCACAGCACTTCCTTGAGGCAGCTTTGACGTTGGAAGCATCAGGAAAGGACTGTGTAAAGCGCAGGCACTGTTTCTATACAAACCATATATACCCAAGAAACTGTGACTAAATCTATAGTCTTCTGCTGTAAGATAACAGCACCGATTCCCCAAGCGAACAACACCCATAAGCTAACAATAGCAACAGATCCAGCATCACCTCTGAAATGCAGTCTTATCTTTAATGCCTTTCCCATTTCCCAAACACCTCAGATGCATTTCTAAGCCATTTGCTAACTTGCTCACTATGTGCCTCTTATAAGATAGGCTATCTCAATAACGCATTTTTATGACATTTATTCTTCAGCAACGACAACTCAACCAAGTGATAGGTTTCTTTTTCCAACCAAACTGCTCTCCTCAGTAGCAAAACAGCAACTCCAGCAGACTGAACATTACCCATTTCCTTTGTCTACAAACACAAGCAAGGAGAACTGACATAATTCCAATACAAAAATTCAGATGCTAAAACAATGGCATTTCACCCAAAAGTCTACTCCGTACATAGATAAGCCTTCAGGACCTGTTCACCAAAATACCTGCAAGGAATACCTTCCAATAGCCACTTTCTCAAATTCTGATTTGAAATTCATGCTTTGATTTGGACAACCGTGCTTGGAAAAGGAGGGCAAGCCCAGAAATGGTATCTGAACAATAAGATGTTCTGTAGAGATTAAAAAGCTAACAATTCTCTAATCCATATTCTACCATAGTCTACAGCATTAAATTTCCTCACACTTAGAACAAAAACTCTTATCTTTATCCTCACAACTGCCCTTCAGAACAATTTGCCACAGTGATACTGATTCAACAGGGAATCTAAATACCTTTGTGTGAAGCATCACCCAACTTGACAAATGCATGCTCTCCTGCCGCTGTCACAAAGGATTTGTTATAAAGTTGGGACAGTTTCAAAAATCACGGCAGCAGAAAGAAACCAGAATATTGTACAGTACTCGTTGATAACCATACTATAAGGAACATATCTTCACTTGCCACCTGCCGCAGTAACAGCATGACCAAAACCAGAGATAGCTTATTCACCAGTGACAGAGTGGAGTCATTAGCTGGCATCAAAAGCCATGGATAAAAACAAAGCCAGAGATGCCTCTGCTGAATACACTCTCTAAAACAAGAACTGGAGCAAGCTCTCTTGAGGAGTTACCTGCAAAATGATGCAACACCTCCATCGTGTTAGGAATTAGAGCTACAATAAAGAAAGCATTTCACAAATATCCCTATCAAGCTAGTGTAATTGTGGTATTTGAGGCTAAGTTGTGCGCTGCTCTGTAACTTGGAGGTGTCTGTGCTCAGAGGTGGGCTTGGCAACGGGATTTCCACAGACAGAGGTGTATTTTGGATAGTGCTGGATGCCCAGAGAAAGTCTGGAAGACAAGGCTCTGCCTACTCTCCTAGGGGCTGCCAATTCCAACAGGGTATAATGGTTTGCTTTGACTTTGCTCTCAGCTGAACAGACACAGAGTCAGAAGTGCCAGAACATTTTGTGTGTGGAGCATGTGAATCAGCAGCACTTTTTTTCCCTGGTGAAGCTTACTGGGTTATAAAGAGCAATTCAGCCAAGGTCTGATGAAGAAAAAAGGAGAAGTAGACATCTTCCTCTGCTTGCCACGTAACACAGAGGGGATTGCTAACCTCAACTGAACTCACTGAACAGTTGATGCCACTTAACTTTCTGTTAATTTCAGTTAATGTCAGTCAATGTCAGTTAATACTCCTTGGGTTTTGCCATAACATTTCCTTTGTTTGGTCAAATCCATCTTGTCTTTGTTCCTGACAAATTAAATGATGCTGAATAACTTTTGAATACACTTTGTTACTGCCACCCAGACATGATCTATTTCACTATCTTTGTAACATCTGATTTTGCCTTTTCCTCACAGAAATCAAAAGAATGTAACTTACCAATTACTCTCCTATGCAAACAAGTTTTAACTTGTACACAGTGGAAGAGGCTTGGACAGGCACAACATTTACTGAACTTTTTTAGTACAGTATCAACTTTCCCATTTTCAGATAACCATGAGACTCTTCTTTAACGTATTTGTCATTTCAATAACAGTACTGCGGCTTGTACTACTCACAGTAACACTTCAAAGACTGGTTTACACTGTTACTTCTGTATCACATGTTTTCTGTATCTTATCCCTCATCTGTTTCAGCTCTGTTTTATAGTCTCAAAAAAAACATACTACTTTTCACTTGTCTTGCATCATCAAAAGTATCAAATGTTCTCAAAGGCCTGCAGTGTATCTTCTGACTAGCTGTGTTTTGGTCTTCACTGTAAATTGATCTTCCCCCATCTTTATGGCTAAGAATGAAGGCTTTAGTTAGATTTTTTTAAACCCTGTCTCGACAGTTTTCCACGTAACACCCACCATACAAAGAACCTCAGTCTTTGGCCAACCCAGGTTTATGAATGGCCACATTGTACATCGCATTCTTAAGTTTTCCTCCCTCCAGCGGGCTAGAAACTGAGGGCTCACGACAGAAGAGGCACGGACGAAACCCCCAGCCCGCCGGTTCCCTCCGGAGGGGCTTCCTGCCCTTCCCCACAAGCTACCCCCTCGTTCCCGAGGACACCGGCACGGGCCGCCGCCGCCGTGCTCCATGGCGACACTCCTCCCAGGGAGCCCGCACGGCCGCTCCGTTAACCGGCTCGGCTCACGCCGCCCGCGCGCTCCCTCCGGCCCGCATCCCTTCCCTCCCCGCCGCAGGCGGGTGGGCGGCAGCCAGCGGGGCAGGAAGCCCCCATCCCGGCTGCCGCCCACTGCCACATCACCACGGCGCTCGACCGTGTCTTCCTTCCCTCCCTCCTCCGCCCCGAACGCCCCGCTCGCCCACCTGCCCACGGGTACACCGCTCTCCGCACACCCGCTCACCCAGTTCGGCATCCTGTTGCTCAGCTTGACTTTCTTGCACTGGCTCTCGGGCAGCTCCATGGCCGCGGGGGTACAGCGACGGAAGGAGGGGAGGAGGAGAGGAGAACGCTCCTTCCCCACCGATGCTAAGTACGGGTGCAGCCGCAGCAGCCGAGGCGCCGTGCCGTGTGCGCGTCCCCGCCCGCGGCTCGGCCAAAGGTGGTGCAGGGCGGAGCTGCGTACCGGCACGGGGAGGGGGAGCACAGGAGTGTCCACGCGCGTGCGCCGAGCCGTGACGCGCGGCAGGGTGGGCGGTAGCTGCGGCCCGCAGACACTTCCGGGGCTGGTGGCCTGTGGCGCCCGGGGCTGCCCCTGCCGGGGGGTGGGTGCTGACCCGGGGTGCTGCGGGCCCCCGTCACCCAGGGCCTCTCAGCTCCTGGGAGGAAGGCCGTGACACCCCTCAGGAACAGCTGGGGAGCCGGCTGCCTCATTTTTATGTGACAGGGACAAGCTAAAGACATCGCCTGAGCAGAGCACCCTCTCCCCTGTCTTTGTGGAGAGACAGGGCTTCGCTGCAAAGCCTTACCTTGAAGGTGATGAAACGCTGAGAAACAACAGTGTAGTCAGGAGTGACCTGGAAGGCAAGGATTGCTTTAATTAAATCTCCCACCTCACAAGGAGCCCAACAAAGCTAATTCTGTGCTGCGTTCTAGGAAATCTCTTACCGTGAATTTGGAACAAGAAGTTCTTGGATTCTAACTTGTAGACAGGAACTGCTTTAGCAATCAGGTGCTAATCTTAAGGTGGAGATGGTGCTATACTAACAGGAGTTACATTTGCTGTATAAATATTAGTCCATTTATATCAGTTCCAGAAAGTAATTGCTTTAGCACTTAAGTGCTAATCTTAAGGTGGAAATGGTGCTGCACTAACAACAAGTTGCATTTACTGTAAAAATATGACCCTGTTTACAGTCTGTCTGTAGATTGTTTGTTCTCTGACAGTTTACACAGGAAATAAAAAGGTCTTCTTTGTGGTTGAATGTTTACTCCTGCTATATCAGAAGTACATTCTTCCAAGGATACTAAGGTGTTGGTTTTAAAGCATATCTTGAAATTCAGATTAAAAGCTTATCATCCTTATGCAAGGTAGATGACCTCCCTGAAATCAAGAAAAATAATTAGAAACGCTGCCAGGCAATTTGAAGGTCAGATAGAATTTATACAACCATTGCAGTTACTTATTTAGGCTTGACTCAAATGACAAAGTTGTAAAGCATGCAGCCCGGCAAGTAACTGAACCGGCAGTGCCTGGCTGCATTCTGACCATGGCAACCAGTGGCAGAAGCAGGGCCTGGATTTTACTGAGCAGAACCTCTCACACAATGTTCTCCCAAGCGTGGAAGGAGACCTAGTATACTGCCCTGCAACAGGGAGCTGAGAGCTTTCCCTGTTCACTATTCAGTTATGCCTAAAGCACACTTGGTTAACTGCATGTTGTGCAACATTGCTTTACGCAGCTTGGGTCACTCTAAGTGTTATTTGCAATCACAATCCTTTTAAATTCTACTGTTACTTATCCTAACTATGCTGATACAGATTGCTGCTCGTGCAGCCTCCTTGGAACTTAATCTGGCAAGTCGGGTCAAGGACAATAGAAAGGGCTTCTTCAAATACATTGCGAATAAAACTAACACAAGAAGCAGTATAGGCCCACTGCTGAATGAGGTGGGTGCCCTGGAGACAGAGGATATAAAGAAGGCAGAGGTGTTGAATGCCTTCTTTGCCTCTGTCTTTACTCCTGCAGACTCTCCCCGGGGGACCCAGATTCCTATAGCCCCGGAAGGAGTCAGGATAAAGGAGGAGTTTGCTTTGGTAGATGAGGATTGGGTTAGGGATCAGTTAAGCAATCTGGACATCTATAAATCGATGGGTCCAGATGGAATACTCCCACGGGTGCTGAGGGAGCTGGCGGAGGTCATTGCTGAGCCACTCTCCATCATCTCTGGTAAGTCGTGGGAAACAGGTGAGGTGCCTGAGGATTGGAGGATGGCGAATGTCACGCCGGTCTATAAGAAGGGCAAGAAGGAGGACCCGGGTAATTATAGACCGGTCAGCCTTACCTCCATCCCTGGAAAGGTGATGGAACAACTTATTCTTGACACCATCTCTAGGCATATCAAGGATTGAGGGGGTCATTAAGAGCAGCCAACATGGCTTTACCAAGGGGGAGTCATGTTTGACCAACCTTATAGCCGCCTATGAGCAAGTAACTAGGATGGATGATGGTAGAGCGGTAGATGTGGTTTTTCTTGATTTCAGTAAGGCATTTCACAGTATCACAGTATCACAGTATGCTAGAGATTGGAAGGGACCTCAAAAGATCATCTAGTCCAATCCCCCTGCCAGAGCAGGAACACCTAGATAATGTTACACAGGAACGTGTCCAGGCGGGTTTTGAATGTCTCCAGGGAAGGAGACTCCACAACCTCCCTGGGCAGCCTGTTCCAGTGTTCCGTCACCCTCACTGAGAAGAAGTTCCTTCTCAAGTTTAAGTGGAACCTCTTGTGTTCCAGTTTGCACCCATTACCCCTTGTCCTATCATTGTTTGCTACTGAGTAGAGCCCAGCTCCATCCTCGTGACATTCCCCCTTTATATATTTATAGACACTAATAAGGTTACCCCTCAGTCTCCTCCAAACTATAGAGACCCAGCTCCCTCAGTCTTTCCTCATAAGGGAGATGCTCCACTCCCTTAATCATCTTGGTTGCCCTGCGCTGGACTCTCTCCAGCAGCTCCCTGTCCTTCTTGAACTGAGGGGCCCAGAACTGGACACAATATTCCAGATGCGGCCTCACCAAGGCAGAGTAGAGGGGAAGGAGAACCTCTCTCGACCTACTAACCACCCCCCTTCTAATACACCCCAGGATGCCATTGGCCTTCTTAGCCACAAGGGCACAGTGTTGGCTCATGGTCATCCTGTCGTCCACTAGGACCCCCAGGTCCCTCTCCCCTACACTGCTCTCTAGCAGGTCGTTCCCCAACCTATACTGGAACCTGGGGTTGTTCCTGCCCAGATGCAGGACTCTACACTTTCCCTTGTTATATTTCATCCCGTTATTCCCTGCCCAACTCTCCAGCCTGTCCAGGTCTCGCTGGATGGCAGCACAGCCTTCTGGCGTGTCAGCCACTCCTCCCAGCTTAGTGTCATCAGCAAACTTGCTGATAGTACACTCAATTCCCTCATCTAAATCGTTGATGAATATATTAAATAATACCGGTCCCAGTACTGACCCTTGAGGCACTCCACTAGTTACAGGCCTCCAACTAGACTCCGCCCCATAGACTACAACTCTCTGGCTTCTCTCCTTCAGCCAGTTCGCAGTCCACCTCACTACCTGATCATCCAGTCCACACTTCCTCAATTTAGCCGTGAGGATGCTGTGGGAGACTGTGTCAAATGCTTTGCTGAAGTCAAGGCAGACCACATCCACCGCTCTGCCATCATCCATGCACCGTGTTATTTCCTCATAAAAGGCTAAGAGATTGGTCAAACATGATTTCCCCCTGGTGAAGCCATGTTGACTGCCCCTCATAACCCTCTTATCCTTGATATGCCTTAAGATGGCACCAAGGACAAGGTGTTCCATCACTTTCCCAGGGATGGAGGTGAGGCTGACCGGTCTATAGTTACCCGGGTCTTCCTTCTTGCCCTTTTTGAAGACCGGAGTGACATTTGCTTTCCTCCAGTCCTCAGGCACCTCTCCCGTTTCCCAAGACTTGGTAAAGATGATGGCGAGTGGTCTAGCAATGACTTCTGCCAGTTCCCTCAGCACCCGCGGGTGCATCCCATCTGGACCCATGGATTTATGGATGTCCAGATTGCTCAACTGATCTCTAACCCATTCCTCATCGACTAAGGCAAACCGTTCCGTCGACCTGACTTCATCTAAGGTCTCCGGGGTATAGGGCTCTTCAGGACTGCCTGCAGCAGAGTAGACAGAGACAAAGAAGGCATTCAGTAACTCTGCCATCTCTGCATCTTCTGTCACCAGGGCACCCATCCCGTTCATCAGTGGGCCTACATTGCCTCTGGTGTTAGTTTTGTCTGCCATGTACTTGAAAAAGCTCTTTTTGCTGTCCTTGACCCTTCTTGCCAGGTTTAATTCTAAGGATGCCTTAGTCCTCCTAGCTGCCTTGCTACATCCCCTAGCAGCAGCCTTATATTCCTCCCAAGTGGCCAGCCCCTCCTTCCATGACCTGTAAACTCTCCTCTTCCACTTGAGCATACCCAGCAATTCCCTATTTAGCCACACAGGGCTCTTGGCCCTCTTCCTTGACTTCCTACGTGTCGGGATGCTCCGATCTTGAGCACAGAAAAAGCAGTCCTTGAATGTCAACCAACTATCTTGGGCCCCTTTTCCTTCAAGCAGCCTTGCCCATTGGATTTCCCCTAGCAATTGCTTGAAAAGGCCAAAGTTTGCCCTGCTAAAGTCCAGGGTTGCAATTCTACTTGCTATTCTACTAGTCCTACCACACAAGATCCTGAACTTCACCATCTCGTGGTCGCTGCAACCAAGGCAGCCCTCAACCCTTACTGCTTCAACCAGACCCTCCTTGTTAGTGAGGATGAGATCCAGCAGCGCTCCTCTCCTGGTCGGCTCATCCAACATTTGCAGGAGGAAGTTATCATCCACACACTGGAGGAACCTCCTGGACTGTGGCTGGGTTGCCGAGTGGTCCTTCCAGCAAACATCAGGGAAGTTAAAATCCCCCACGACGACCACGGCCTGTGACTGTGAGGCCGCTCTCAGCTGCCTGTAGAAGGCCTCGTCAACTTCCTCACCCTGATCTGGTGGTCTGTAACAGACACCTACAACAGTATCGCCCCTGCCAGCCTGCCCCTTAATTCTCACCCACAGACTCTCAACTCGCTCATCATCTGTCCTTGGACAGAACTCGGTGCATTGTAGTTCCTCCCGCACAGCATTTGATACCGTCTCCCACAGCATCCTCATAGATAAGCTAAGGAAGTGTGGGCTTGATGATCAGGTAGTGAGGTGGATCAAGAACTGGTTGGAAGGAAGAAGGCAGAGAGTTGTGGTCAGTGGGGCAGAATCTAGCTGGAGGTCTGTGAGTAGTGGAGTCCCTCAGGGGTCGGTGCTGGGACCAGTGCTGTTTAATATTTTCATCAACGACCTGGATGAGGGAACTGAATGTACCCTCAGCAAGTTTGCTGATGATACTAAACTGGGAGGAGTGGCTGACACACCACAGGGCTGTGTTGCCATTCAGCGAGACCTGGACAGGTTGGAGAGTTGGGCGAAGAGGAACTTGATGAAATTCAACAAGGGCAAGTGTAGAGTCTTGCATCTGGGGAAGAACAACCCCATGTACCAGTACAGGTTGGGGGCTGACCTGCTGGACAGTAGTGAAGGGGAAAGGGACCTGGGGGTCCTGGTGGATAGGATGACCATGAGCCAGCAATGTGCCCTTGTGGCCAAGAAGGCCAATGGCATCCTAGGGTGCATTAGAAAGGGTGTGGTTAGTAGGTCAAGAGAGGTTCTCCTCCCCCTCTACTCTGCCTTGGTGAGGCCGCATCTGGAATATTGTGTCCAGTTCTGGGCCCCACAGTTCAAGAAGGGCAGGGAATTGCTTGAAAGAGTCCAGTGCAGAGCTACAAAGATGATTAAGGGAATGGAACATCTCTCTTATGAGGAGAGGCTGAGGGAGCTGGGACTCTTTAGCTTGGAGGAGACTGAGGGGTGACCTCATCAATGTTTACAAATATGTAAAGGGTGAGTGTCAGGATGATGGAGCTAGGTTTTTTTCAGTGATGTCCAGTGATAGGACAAGGGGCAGTGGGTGTAAACTGGAGCATAGGAGGTTCCATGTGAACATCAGGAAAAATGTCTTTACTGTGAGAGTGACAGATCACTGGAACAGGTTGCCCAGGGGCGTTGTGGAGTCTCCTATGTTGGAGATATTCAAGGCCCGCCTGGACAAGTTCCTGTGTGATGTACTCTAGGTTACCCTGCTCTTGCAAGGGGGTTGGACTAGATGATCTTTTGAGGTCCCTTCCAACCCTTGGGATTCTGTGATACTTCACTTGTAATGCACCTTGGGTTCCAGACAAGATATGCTCATCTGCACACAAAATATGCAAATGCAGGAAGACCTGTATAACTCCCATATTTGAGAAAGATGGGAATAGAGGAGGTATTTCAGGGAACTCATTCTCTGCCTTTCACCAAAGCTTTTTTAAATTATTTAATATTTGGACTGATACCTATGTCCAGCAGAACAATCTGGCCTAGGTGCTCAAAGAAGCCACAGATCAGCAGAAATGCTAATAGAAACCTTAGGTGATGAGAATACCATTTGTTTTCTGACTTCTGAATGTTCAACTCAGATTTCTTTTCATGTCCCACAATACTGAGGATTAAAGCTCTCTTCCCAATTATATTGCAATTACTACATCTGCTGAGTTTGCTCTTTAGACATATAAACTCACTCCATGTGCCGTCAATGTTCAGAATGAAGTGATCTATTTTGGCCAGCAGTGAAAGTTGATGGTTGGTGGCTAGTTCCAGGTAATACACTGATGTTACGAGAAGCTGAACAGATGTCCTACAGGCAGCAGGATACCCAGCCATGCTGTGTTGGCTGATGGAAGGTTGTCTTTGACAAAGTACAAGAGAGGTAGATTGAGAAAGGTACTGGCTAGCAAAGGTAGACAGCAGGGGGCAGTGGTGATACTAGAACGTTGGCTTAAAATTCCCGCTGAGTTCACGGGATGCTTATTTTGCAAAGTTAAGTAAAATATGATTTTAATAGTGACAGGGGTAGAGCAAAAGCGCATAGTGCGCAATTTTGAAAAAGCTGATCCTCATGCTTCACATTTTGCAATGCACACCTCTTAGAATGTTCTGACTGCTGCCATTTCAACTGCTGCAAAAGCTGTGGTTACCACTAGAGGTCAGTCAGTGAATAAGAAATAACGCAGGCTTTCAGTTAGGCGATTCTCTGATTTGGAGTTTGTCTTACTTTGTCATTAACAACAAAAACAGTTAACTTTACAGGAGAGCTAAGTACTAGATATCTGAAGATAATCGACTATCCCTGTAGTCTATAGGCACGCAGTGGCTGCAGGTAGTCCTGGGTGACTGCTGACATTTTCAGGAGTGCTACTTAATTTGGGAACTAGACATACACCTAGAAACCCGAATACTTTGCTGTGTGCTTCTCTGTGTCTTTAGGTTACTAACACCCTTAAAAAATCTGGTCCTAATTCCAGTGTTTAAAACTTCAAAACTATTTATCTATATGACAGATGTCTATTTTTGATATAAATTTGTCTATTTTAAATTTAGGTATTATATAATTTCACTTGTTTTTTGGCAGATACAAGGAAGTACAGTGTATTGTTTATTCAAACATAAGGAGCAAGAATAAGAATCTTTAGACAGAGGGATCTCTAGTGAAGCAAAATGAAAGGATAGTTTTATAGGTGTTTTCTCTATTCCTGTTAAAGTCTTTGTTCAACATTTGAAGAAAACTACCTTTTTTCCTTTCTTTTTCCACATCTCAGGAGTGACATTATGTGGAAAAAAAAACCCTTGTGGCAAACCTGGTGGGTCTCTGGGATCATGAATGGAACAGAAGAAGGTTATCAGGCAGGAAGATAGGAAGATGCTCACAGAAGAAAACTAGAACAAGGATGAGCAGTTACAGCTTCTCTCGGGTGAGCAAGAGATGAAGAAGAGATATGCAACAGTTCTTACCATAAAGCTAGAGAAGAACCAGCTCTTCTTAGCTATGATCCTAGTAGGAGAGACAAGCTGAGAAAAAAAGTGAATGTGAACTAACATATTGTTTTCTTAGGGATGAGGACACACAGGTGACTTTCACACTTGTCAACAATCCCAGGACATAATGTCCCTAGGGCTGTTTTTGTCAAATCACAACTGTTGAAAAGGAAGTTCCTTCCAAGAGCATATGGTTTTCAACTGAAGTAAATATACTGTATATAAAGATTTGCAAAGTAATTTCTAATGTCACTGTGCTGTTGAATTCCTTTCTCACCAGCTACAAGTATTTTACCACTTAGTTTGCTACCCACTACATACATCATTTAGCTTCATAATAGTTCTTGTCATTAGAATACAAACAATTTTTCTTTAATGAGGAAAGCTCTTTTTCAGAAATAACTTGAAATACATTTTCTTCTTCAGTCATTTGTTTTGTTGGAAATGGAAAGTGAGCCATTAGAGTGCTTTTCAATAATTTATTGTTCTCAACATGCAGTCCCACCTCCTGAGTACAACACATTTAGGAGAAAAATATCTACCTCATCTTGGAAAAGGTTTTTGAACTGCTAAATAGAGGACTGTATCATAAGCCTGCCTGCCTGTTAGAAATAACTGTAGTAGCCTGACTTACCTGTTTGCCAATGCAACCGTGGCAAATTTTGAAAATCTAACTAGTTAATGTTAAGCCCAGGAATTACTTGTTCTAAAGAAAATTTTGGAAAAGTTATTTTACGGTTTTTCAGCAGTTTCAGCCAATGCACATAATTTCGATCTCTGTTTTTTTTTCTAAATGGAACTAGCAAGTTCCAAGATAATTCAGAAATAGAATGTTGCTCATTTTTCTAAGATGGAAAAACATATTCTGTATGAAAGCATTAGAAGTGTTGTATACATGGATACTAAAAGATAAATTGGTGAGTTTTCACAGAATCACTAAACTCTTATGAACGTAGCTTCGTAAGAATCACCTCTGAAAAAGTACATTAAAGGTTTCCAGAAGAGCATGGTCTGCTTGTTCAAAAACAGGACAAAGATCATGACATGCATAGTGGAAGGGGAATGGAGGTATACATTATACCTCCATTATTTTTTGTTTAATATCAGACCTTTTGACGTAAGTTTTGGAGGACTACCCAAAACTACTAAAGCCCTAAAACCATGTAGATGGTAACCATCCTTGAAAAATGGGTACTTTAAATAGGTCTGCAAAATCAGTACTTGACTGTAAAGATTTTTGGCTGATCATTCTGTATTATTATATATAATTTCCCATTCTGTATTATATGAATAATCATTCTTTTTACTGGAGCTATTTAATTTGAGGAGCTTAATTGCTTTAAATAAAGTTATTCTACCATGGTGGCATTTACTAGTATAGAATTATAAAATGGGTTTTGGTGGAGAACACCCAAGGGCCAAAGCTAGCAGAGTCTCAAAACACATTTATACTTCAGTTCATAAGGTGCTTAAATCTAGCAACTCAAGACCAGGGAAAACTCTCCTCTAATCTGAAATATTTATTCAAATGACAGACATTTTCCTAAAGGTTAAAAATCTGTAATTATTTGCCAGATGTGAAGGTCTGAAGCAGCCTTAACTGAAAGACTTTCTTCAAGATATCTCTGAGGAACTTAGAATTCATGTTTTCTTAGAATAACTCTTTCAATCCCCAGTGGGATGCAATACCAACCAGAGTTATAAGCAAAGCTGTCTTGGTGGTACCTCACACCCAGAGTTGGTCACTTCCTGCATCCCCTCTTGTTATTGAAGGTGGTAGCAGCATAAGTTGGTTGATTGGTTCAGTAACTAACAGCTGACTTGATTCCCAACTATTGATTTCTCACCTCTGTGCCTCAGACAGATGCTCTTCTCAGCCTGACTCTACTGTGGCTTTGGTCAGAGCAATACAGAGAACAGCCTGTGAAGTGTTTGTATCCAGATCTCTCAGGGACTTAAGTTAGAACAGATGATTAGTGTGCTTAATCAAATCAAAAGGAGCTGAAGGTTTTAGCCCTTTTTAAGAGGCTTTCAGCCCAGTAGCTAACAGGATCAGTCTGTAAATGCTAGAGTAGTAATTTATTTCCTTTTATTCCTTTTGATGTCTGAGAACAATACTCTTCACTATGCTGATAAACACAGCAGCAAAATTGAAATATGAGAAAAGCAACAAGAACAACAACTGCTGGCAGTTTAACTGTTCTTTCCCGTGGGTACAGTCAGTTTTGGTCAGACCCATTTACGCAGTCACTTTGACTCCTCTCTGTCTCCTCAAAAGTCTCTCTTATGATAATAAACAATGTAAAAATATGGGGGGAGGGTTTTATAAAGGTCTCCAAAACATAGACCTTTCAAACCTTTTCAACTTTGCAAACTCATTGAAGAGATCTTTTGAGTCGCTACAGGTCCCTAACCATAAAGATCATAAGGGGCACCCCTGGAAAAAGGGCTGGAATTATTGTTGCTTTCTGAAAAAGACTGTGGAATCTCTTAGGCAAACTTTTTAGTGAGCAGACTAGATGGGACTGCGTCCAGAATCTGACATTCCATTCAGCAACAGCAGGTAATGCTTCCAAGCTGGTAGCTGTCTGTTCAGCAAAGCTTCAATTTTGAACTGGGGAAAAGAAATCCTGAATAAAAAACAGCCCCAAGAATAATGCCATGGAGGCATTCAGAACAGGACATACTGAGGTGGAGAATGAATAAAAAAGAGCTCCTTTCATCATCCTGTGAAGAACAGAGAGAGAAAATGAGGCAAGGAAACTAGGAGAAAAGCTGTATGTATATGTAAAAATAATATTTTTATATTATTATATTTTAAAAAGGGGGGAGACTTTTTCTGAAACAGCAGCCTGTAAAATCTCTCAGTAGGAATGAATCATTACTTCATGAACACTATAAACGTGTCTTTATCATGAATCTTTGTAATCGTATCTGCCATAAACAGTTCTAATCGTATCAGGTTTCCTTCCCAATGTCATATGGTTCATTTAATGTAGAATCCAATCAGATAAACTGGATGACTGCTAAACATTGTTATGAATATACTGTGTCTATGTGGAACATAGTTGTACTCATGTACCTATTACAAGGATTTGAGTAATCTGATTATGAACTGTGTTTACCTCGGACTCAAAACATTGACTGTAAGCCCATATGTCACTACTTTGCCTGCATTTTGAAGCAGAATTCCAAGCGAAGTTGATATAAGATCATAACATTTTGGCTATTATCTTCTGGACAAGGATATGCTTGTATTGCAACACACTCTTTCTGGTCTGTAGCAGATGAAAAGGATGGAGCATTTAAGCTACAAATCACCTGGTTGCATAAGATGATGACAAAGATAAAGCAGTCTTATGGAAGAGGGGCTGATAACAAAAAATAATAAGAACTAACCTACATGTGCATTTTTACCCAAAGTAGGTAAAGCAAATGCAGGAAGAAGTCCTGTCACATTGAAAGACAGACTTTTAATAATTGGAAAGAAAAAAATGCATTGCATTTAGAAACTATTTTCTAGTCAATAAATCTGCTATCTTATAAGTAAAGACAGATCATATTTTAGTTCTTTTTCTGTTTACTAAGTCTTTGCCTTCACGTCTGTGTGTGCCCAAAGAACTAAACACAGCCCATACAAATTGAATTCGTCTTGAAAGTGTGCTTAACAATGAGCCTCGAGAGTCAACAGTGGGCACAGAAGTCAGTTTGTTGAACTGTATGTTCAGTTTCAGAAGGGTACATTGAAGTTTGCACCTTACAATACAGACACAAGTGAAGCACCTGGAGTCTCTTCAGACTCCAGAAGCCTAACATGTACGAGGCCCAGCGGCCTGGGAGAAAACAGCACAACTTGCTATGTGTCCAGGGGGCAGACTGACCTGGTTTGTGGCTGCATAAGCTCACGTATTACATTGTGTTCCACTTGGTCATGACAGATGTGCTGAAGTTTGTTTGCCGTTTCTGAATCTCTATAAAGGTTATGTCTGTATATGGCTTTTAAAATCCATGGTTTAATATGTATTCATTTACATGTTAATTCACACAAAAGACCCAAGTAACGTTCAAAAGAATGCCTGACAGTACTTGGAGAAATCTTAGGAGATTTATTATTAAGCTAAATATTTTTTTAAATTAACATCATTACTCAGAGTTGGATTGTAATGATATAAATTGCAGCCATAAAGGAAAAGGAATGTTTCAACAACGTGCTTTTGTTCTCTAGAAACTTGTGCTGCAGAATCATCTTGCAAGATGTTGAGAGAATGAAAATAAAACTCACAGTCATGTGAAAAAAAAGAGAACATTTGAATAGGAAGGACAAAGAAGCAGAACTAGAAGAAGTTAAATAAGATAGAAAGCAAAGAAAGCTTTAATTTTGTAAAGTAACATGTAGTTATGGCAGAATCATCACTGTATTCATATCAAAATTTTCTTTAATACAAAGCCTCGCATTTCAATCCTCTGTTGGTCTGGAAATCAAAGCAGATGATCAAGATGAAATTACTTGAAATGCAGACATACACAGAGTCATCCCTTCAAGAAAATTGTTCTTCCTGAGTAAATTTTAGAGACAAACATCAGTGCTCCATAAACACCACTACAACACTTCCACTGTTTACACATTCACTGATGATTTAGAGTAATAAACACCATGGTTGTTTTGATTAGAAATAATGGTTACAGCTAGGTTTAGCTTACCGCAGGTAAACACGATCTATACATATCAATTGGTAGTCAATCAACAGAGTGCTACCTAAATTTAATCTACAGCACAGAGGGGAAGAAGCACAAGGATTAGTTGGTTAGGTTCTAAGCCAAAATGTTTCTACATGGAACTTTCACTTCAATAATTTACCTAAATAATTACACTGGCTACGTTGACGTAAGGCAGTTTCAAATCCCTCTCTATAGGAGCTGGGAAGCGGAGCAGAGTGAAGAGCATGGTCTTGTTACTAGCTTAAGGTGGAACATAGCCAAAGGAGTAGTTCATCCATATTTCAAACTTTTCTTTTTCTTTTTTTTTGGGTGTAGGGGAAGGTTGTGTAGATTTTTGTCAGAGAAAGGTAACCTACACTGATTAGGGCAAGGATCATGACAGGAAATGCACTTATTTCTTGTTTGGTTACTATTTATAATTTAAAACTCTTCAAATTAACCAAAAATACAGCTGAGAGCTGGAAATGAAGTTTCTTTTAACTGAATAATTTGAATTTTCCTTACTAAATTTTTCTTTATGCTCTAGAACATTTTTACTGCTTTATTAGAATTATTTCATTTAGGGATAATTTCTTCACAGCAAACTCATTAGACTTTGTTTTGACTCACATTGATTTTAGTCCCTCAGCTTAGTAAAGTTGTTACTTGACTTCATCCAGAACATGGTTTCAAAGCTGCATATGAACAGCTGACTACCTGCTGTGGGGGTAGCTCCATGTGCTCCAGCACCTTTGTGCTTACTCCCTTTGACTTGGTTAAACTGACCTGTACCATAAAATTACTTCATTTCTTGCTGCCAGTCACGTTCACCTTGCCTCATGTGCCTGGAACCATCTCCATGTACTTGCATTCTAAGTATTTGCTTGTACATACAGTTTTTCAGGAGAGTTTTAGTGGCCATTCCTCAGTGTGTAGAGACAGAATTTACTAGCAGAAGTTCTTGTTCCCGAGTCAGATTTTAGCTACTGGCTGTTCCCTTCTGATTTTTTTTTTTCTGTTTTGGTTTGGTAGAGCTAAAAGTGAATGAGGGGGACTTTGTGGAACCCGTCATTACAGCACTCAGTGAAAATTGCACCAGATGAAAGCCTAGAGCAACCATTATGGGAAACCACATCAGGAACCACTCTGTGTATATTTACACAGCAGCCTATAACATTTTATTCTGATCTGACATGAGTATGTCCTTCATAATCTTCCTGTGCAATTTGAAATTGTACAAGTACAGTTTAATGTATCTTTTTTAGCTCAGAGAACACATTCTTCTCAGAGAATTTTGTGGGTTTTGGGGGAAATTCTGAGAGATCTAACTAAGGAGGGATGGGCAAACCTGTCAAAAACAGAGTAAGAGAAGAAAGAGAAAGCCAAGATAAGCAACTTACAGACTTTTCATAGACAGACACAGAAATTGTTAAGCATAGGGTAAGCATAGATGCTTTGTATTAAACCAAACCATAAAACCAGCCATTTCTTCTCTACAAATACTGTGTCATGAAGGGCCTAAGGCACAATGTTGGCTGCCAAATCTTGAATACAGAAGAACAATTTGTTCAACACGTAGAACACAAACAAACGCCTCACAAACTTTACCCTGGTCTTTAAACAATGCAAGCTTTTCATGTTATTTAGGCAAAAAAAGAAAAGTAACTGAGATCCAGCAGGTGGTTTTCCACAACTTAACACTGCCTAAGATTTCCAACTTGAACAAAAAGAGCAACCACCTTGTTCTAAGATGGCAGAATGATACATATTCTCACTGAAGGAAAACATGGGATCAACAGTCCCCACACAAAATAACTCAAGTACACTCCTCCACACTCAATGCTTGTCAGAATCTAGACTTTGGCAGGTTTGGATAATTTCCTTTGCTCCCCACTTCAGCCTCACCCTTTCCATCTAGAGACCACATTTTCAGGCCACTGGCTTGAAAGGCTCTGTTATAGACCTAACATTTATAGCAACCCTTGTGGTTTATCTAGACAAGACAGGCCTTCTCTTCAGAATCTGTAATCTCTCACTTCAGAGCTCATTTTTGAAGCCCTTGATTCATTGTGGTTTAAAAAAACTTTGAAGCAAAATGCACCCTTTGGCAATTAAGAAACCCACAGGCTTCTGGCCCTTTTGATCAATCTATCTGATGCCTAGGAAAGTAGAGGCCTTCCTCCATCCTAATAAGCATGTCCCTGAAATAGCAGATATGGTACACATTGACCACCTATTTACATTTCAGGAGGACAGTAACAAAAAAAATAACTAACAGCCATGTAGAATAAGCTACTGCATCTTCTTGAACACCACTGTTAAAAAGTGAAGGCATCAGACCAGGAGAGCTTTCTTTTCATATGCTCTGGCTTCAGGAGAAACAGCTCTGAAGTATCTGTGGCCAAGGCTTTGTACTATGAGTACTGAAAAAGTAGGACAAATAGGAGAGTCAGAACATAGGGGGAAATATTAAGACCTTCCATATTTGTAGGTAAATAGTCAATCTTTAAACCCATGCATTTAAAAAATTCTAACTTGAAGAACTTACTGTACTAAACAAAAATCAGATTTCTCTAGTATTGTTACTGGAGATGCTAAATGGCTTCATTTACAGTGGATACTGGAAAGAAAAATCCAGTTCCCTACGCAAGGAGCAGGAGTTCAGATTCCTTCTTGAAATTTTTACAGTTCTCCTTCATAATTCCTTTCTACAGCATAGGGCAAACAGTGCAATTACTGTTTCATCCTGAAATGGTATTTTTAAAGTAAGTTTGAGATAGATGTTGTAAGGATCTAACTGTCAAGTTTTATTCTTCACATTAAAATAAAGGATGTAAGGATGACAGTTTCAGATGCCTTAAGAGATTTCAGCTCTTCAGTACTCCGCCAAGATGGAAAAATTAAATTTTAAGTATCTGTTACGCGGTAGGATTTGTACTATTCCTGATGGCAATACCCTGATCTTTGTTTTCCCTTGTGCACTCTGATACCATTCTCCAGAATGCTGGTCAGTCAGAATACTGTGCAGTTCATGCATCTCTCCTGTCCTGTTGTAGGCACGGGAAAAAGCATTACAGGTTAATTAGGAAATATATCTGAGAAGGTCAGCATAATATGAGCAACCAGAAAAAGTATTACTTTTGAAGAACATAGCATATGATAGAGAACAAGGATTCCAAATAAACTGATTAGTAATAGTGGTGAATCACAATAACTTCTAGTAACAAAGACAAGGAAAAACAGGCATTTCAGCAATTAACTTAAATGAGATACCACAAGACTTCTCTTTTATTCACTAGTTTAGATACAACCCCTGTGGATTTGCTGACCATTAGGCAGACAGCCAAATGACTCAGGCAAAGTTGTGGCTTTAGGCACTTCAGTTGCGCTTCTAATAGGACAGTACTCCTTACCAAGCTTATTTTTGGAATGACAGACTTCCTAAAAATCTGTCACTTTGCCTGAAATGATGAACTGAAAAGCAGAGAGTTAATTAATTATGTGAATGAGGCAAATATTGTATTGTATTACTAAAGATTAGTAAATGGAGAATGGGGAGAGAGGAGAAGGTAACCAAGTGAACTACAACCTTATTAAACTGACTTTAATATTATGCAAGGTTTTAGAACACATAGCATTGGATAGAACAATTAACACATCAAGGTAAATGGAAACTTGAAACAGTTGAAGAGTAAAAAATCATTTTATGTGAGGCAGATTGTATGAGATCTACCTAGTTGCCTTTTTCAGAGAAAAGCAACTGATTTTTCTAGTTAAAATAAGCCAAGTAAGCCTAGTTTTGATGTACCTTATTAAACCATTTGCACACTAGCCCATCAAAAAGTAGCCCACAATGAGAAAAAGGCTTCACCATGAAAAAATAAGAATTCAGAGGTAGAAAATGAACTGGAATCAAATCAAAATTACAGAGAAAAACACAAAATCCTTGGTATTGGATAGTGAAGATACTGTACTATCTTCACTACCAGGGCAAAAATACAAAGACTCAACCTGTTACACTGAAAGGGAAAGTGTATGTTTGGAGGAAAGTTACCAGCAGAATTCTTTAGGATTAGTTTGGAGGCTAAAAATAGTGGATAGTGTCATAGCTAATTTTGGTACAGCGTAAGTGTGTGCTTATGACATTTTCTGATGACAAAGTCTGGAGGCGGTGTCAAACTAGAAAAGGCTTGGAATATCATAAAGGTCACTGAACTTCAGTTACTGTAAAGGGATGAGGTTAAAATGTACAAAGTGCAAGGTCACACACTTTGGAATTAATAACAGGAATTTTCTATCACCAGATAATACTTTATAAAAGGCCTTTAGGTAAAACAACTAGTATATTAATCTGTTGTAGCAGAACTATGTACTACCGGCAAGATGAAACCTTCCTCACAGTTTTCCTATAGGCAGGCAACTGTATAACTGAAAGGATTTACCTTACTTAGCTTATTAACTTATTTTCTTGTTTGAAGAAAATCTGAGAAAAGGTTTATTATTGCTCTCCAAATACAGTGGGAACAAAGGAGGATAAGAGAAACACTCAAAGGGAAGATACTTGAATTGGAAGTCTGTAACAGCGTAAGATCACCTGAAGAAAATTACCATGAAGACTTACCATGGAGATTAGAAAAGTTTCCAAATGTCAGGGACAAAAAGTACTGCAACAGCTTCCCAATACGACCATGGAGGCGAAAAAACCCAAATGTGTTTTAAGATGAAAGCTTGATAAATTTACAAATGGGATTATATGACCTGTTTAACTGCTGCAGGAAGGAACTAGACTCCATAGTCTGTGAAATCTTTCCTGATCCTGTGTTCTAGTTAGAAAAACTTAGTTGGGAAGGCTTCAGCAATGAAGGAAGCAAAAGCCAGTAAGAACATTTCAGTCCAAATACAAAGGAACAAAATTTAAATGAACTGCAGCTGTGATCTGATCATCTGGACCTAGGTTAGCTGGCAATAAGGCAAACTCTTGAAATTTTGGAAAACATGACTATACTGTTTCTTTTACAGCATACCCAGCTGCTCTTACAACTACAGTTCTGGGCCGTTTCCAAAGCTGCTACGGGAGAGAGATTTGTGTCCTCTCTGAGCAGTTAGTTCTACCTTTGTTTCGGTTATAGCAAATGAGGGCCTGTTTTTGCAGTATTATTAGTCCAGAGCCAGAATCTCTTTTGGTAAGGCTCCTGTATATTACCTACCCCCCCCCCCCCCCCCAAAAAAAAAAAAACAAAAACAAAAACAAAACACTTTGTTCCTGTGGGATATTCCCTATGTAGCAATAGCTTTGAAGTCTTAGCCCAAGAGTGTCTGGCAGCATGGAAAGGAGTTTCTGTAACTTATGTACCCTTGACACCTTCCTACAGCTGCACAAACCTGAAGGTTTTGTTTGCCTTAAAGCTTAGCTGGTTTTGCCACACAGAGCAGTTAGTCCAATAAAAAAGCAAATCCCTTTATAAACCTTGCCTTGAGCATCTTGTATACACCAGGGGAAAGTGAAAACCTAAAAGCAGCTCTTGGACCACCTTATTTACAATGGAAACAATTTTCAAAAGTCTAAATAAAGTAATTCCTAGCCAGTTTTTCACCCCCAGTCTTGGGTTCTTCATTTTGGTGCCCTTGTTTGGCAGGATACTTATCTCTGGCTATATCCAACTGCCGCAGCCGCCACAACCTCCCATCCCTGCTGACAGCTGGATTCATTCCCTTGCAATAGGCATGCCTTCACTGGAGCAAGAGGGAATTTTCTCTCATATCCGCAGCACTCAGTTGGGTCAGTACCGGCACAGCTATCCGCAGCATTTCTGAGGGGGCAGCCCTCAACCTGCGGCTCTGGGGCCTACCCGCCAGGCCTCGCCCCCGCCCTAGGACAGAGGCCACCGGCCGAGTCCCCTAGTCTAACGGCGCAGAGCCACCCGTTGGCGAGCAGCAGCCGAAGGCTCCGACGCGCGAAGGCCCCGGCAGCCGTTGGGCGGCGCGCGGGGGACGGGGAGGGTTAGGGTTAGGCCTAGGCCGTTGGGGCTGGCCGTTGGGGCAGGGCAGCCCCGGGGGGGCGGCAGCCGGCCCCGCGGAGCCCCTCGGCCGCGGCAGGCCGGGCGGGGAGAGAGGCAGCCGGGGCGGAGGGGGAGCCATGGCCTTTACGAAAGCCTGAAGTCGCCGGGTGGGAGAGGGCCGTGGGATTTCGGTGCATTAGGACGAGTGGCATCCTATCGCCTCTTAAATAACTTGTCACTCCTGTGCTGCACCCAGGCAAGAAAACCTCACTCTTTCCCTTTTATTTCCGGTTAAACCCTTCGATTCAAAACACAGCAGCCCCCTTCTCCCCACAGAAACTGGCTAGTTTATCTGTGACTCCTCTCTGTGTGTTCTACAACTTCTGCTTTTCCACAGATACTTCACTGTAAGGTCACGACTTGTAAACGCTTCGGGTGGTCTCCTCAGGCAGCCAAACATGCAGGCTGTGCTTTTATTTTAAAGAGAAATGGGGAAAGCATTTGATTACAAAGGATGCTCAGATAGGCCTCTTTAATTTTGATTTCTTCCCACTTTAAACTATAAATATAGCTGAAGATTACAAAGGATCGTAAAGTAAATACCAAAAGACAACATTTACAATTTTCCACACAGCTACACCCTAAACCAATAATATAAGGAAACCTGTCCAAAACTTTGAAGTGCTGTTATAGTTTGTTATATGACAAAACACTGGGGTTTCTATGTATTTATTTAGCCACCTACCACTCCCTGACCAAGTTTTAAAATCCATTTGTTTGCTATATAGAAAAACATAATATTAAGGGGAGTTGTATTTTCAAGTTATTTGTGTTATACAACCATTAACTGAAAGCAAATTCATGCTAACAATGTGTCTTGTACTTGCATGATAAAATCAAGATCTGCTTTTTTAATCCATTTTTTTTTGGGGGGGGGGGGGGAGGAAGCCTTTGATCTGATACACCTAATTTCTCCTTAATTATTTTCCCCCCACTGGATGTTTCTCCTTTGATTCTAGCAAGAAACCTTTTTAAAAGTAATTTTCACCTTGCATCCTGTTAAAAAAACAAAACACAAAAAGGCTAGTAGTTGTGTTTGTGCTCTTTTGGGAGCACATTGGAGGCAGCAGTTTATACAGATGATATAATTCAACCAAATCATGTAATAAAGCAATATGGAGGATTAGAAAGATTTCCTTTCCCTATTTAAATTCTCTGTCACGTGGATTATAGTGCCTCATGCCTTCCAAAATCAGTTTCTATTATTGCAGCTGATGGAATTATATCTGAAGACCAAATAATTTTTTTATTTTTTTATTTTTAGGAATTTGTCAGGTTGCACTGACTGCTTTGTGTTTTAAGCTGGTTTATGTTTTCCAAAGTGTATCTCATTTGCAGTTCTCTGTGAAGTTCCCAACCTAAGTGAAATTGTACGCTTGCTTCAGATAGACATCCTACATTGTGATTTCACTTCACAGCATTGTCAGCATCTTTAGTATGAGTTAAATCTCAGATCTCTTCTAGTATAGTTTGGTCTGCTGAAGTTTATGGAGACACCTTAATGAATCTGAATTACCTTGGCCAGGTGCTGGCTGAAGGATCAGGATGTTTATTTCTCAGGAACAAATGGTAAACTTTACCAGCAAGAGTGGACTTGATATTTACTGTGTAATGCAGCTTCTTTTTTTTTGCTGCATTCACAAGAAAGCTATTTGGCTTATATGGGAAAGCTTGACTAGAATCCATTGAAGTCATGTGTAGTTTGGCTGCTAAGGATTTGAGGAAAGCTAAAAGAAAATATTTGGTTTAAACACTGGATTCCAGTGGTGTGTTCTTGGAACAAGAACAAAAATATTTTGCCATTAAATGAAAATATTTTTAATTGCAGGAGAAACCACACTGAATTTGTGATGCCTGCTTGAACCCTTATGTCTACAGAAACGCATTAACAGTAAATTTCAAGTTTTGCATTGGACAGGATTCTTAGTGCAAATAATTCTATATAGTGTGAGGTGTCCCTGCCCATGGCAGGGGGGTTGGAACTAGATGATCTTAAGGTCCTTTCCAACCCTAACTATTCTATGATTCTATCTGCACTAGGTATTATACAATAACTTATTTCTAATATTAATAGAAGCTGTGTTGCCTTGTTTATTGCCTATACATCTAAAATTTGTACTGTGCATCTAAAAATTATTAAAATCCTACTGATGTGTGCATAGGTGCATAGCAGCATCAATAGATGTATGCTTCAGGCATCCCTGTACACCGTGTAATAACTGAAGTTGTAAAGTTTAAGTTTTGTGAACTTCCTATAACCATTTTTAAAAAGGAGGTATTTATAGACAAACTAACCTGAAATCTAGTGTTTCTGCAATGGAAAATTGCAGCTAGCAAAGAGCACACTATTATGTCTTCTGTAATTTTAGACAAGAAGGGAGTAATGCTAAACCAGTTAAAACCACTAAGCCAACAGCAATTACTCAAGTAATTTACTGAGATTACTCAAGAGCATAAGTATGGCTATTTGTGAATGTGCCATAGGATTTAGCACACCCCAAAAGAGCTCTCACCTCAGCTCTCAGTTTCCAGTGAACAAAGTAGAATTTTCCAGTAGGGTTGCTTTCCCTATAGCATGTATGTATTAGATTCATCAGGGGCTTAATGGAATTATGGCATGCTACTAATGCTGCACATCAATTAATTTGCCTAAAATTATTGAATAATATTCAAACTTTTGTAATGGTAGCAATGAAGATGAAACTAAGACCTTCCATGAAGTGGAAAGAAAAGCTTTAGGAACAATGCTGTCCATATGGCTTTCAGTGTTCCATATTAGACACCTGAAGAAGGTAGGTTTTTTGAGATGTAATACTCCCCCAAAAACTGATAATGTCTAAAAGCTTCTTGACTCAATCATCATTGCAGCCAAGACATTAAGTAGTGTGTATGTGCAGGCTGCACCACTTTAGGAACAGTCAAGAGAATGCTTCTTGTTGGTGTTTAAGAAGCTACCACTGATGACAATCCAGATCATGGTTCCCCTTCCAATACAAAAAATTGAGTTGGTGATACATGCTGTGAGGAAGACAATAAGACTGAATATGACATGAGATACTGTTTGTTACTGTTCACTTATGTCAATGTTTGGTTATTGGAGCACAGCTTGAATCCTTGAAGAGTTAGCTGTGTGAATGTGTGTAAATATCATAGAATCATAGAATAGTTAGGGTTGGAAAGGACATTAAGATCATCTAGTTCAAACACCCCTATATAATTACTTAATAATAAATAATGAATGTTTAATATGTAAATATGTGGAATCAGACTATCCAAGAGAAGGCTGCAGTAGGACACTTAAGCCAAATGGTACACCCATAACTATTTGAGTAACATTGATCTATTTTTATATTTATAAATGTGATCTACCTAAAGACAAGTTACATGGGAGTTTATGGGGCAACTGAAAAGTAGTGGGCTTTGTATTGTAATTATTAACATAGATTTTATTGCTCTCCTCCCTCTTCACAGGTCTTTCCGGACATGCTTCACTAAAATGGAGGGTGAGTAAATATATCTGGATTTGGTACAGAATAGTAAAACTGAAATGAGACAGTCCAAACTGAACTCCATTTTCCAGCTTCTAATCCATTTACCACCTGAACAGTACAGCTTTAATTATAGTAACATGATTTGTAACAACAGTAAGTACTAGGTAAGGCTATGCTAGATCTGGAGCAATACATAACAAGAAAGTAAAAAAAAACAAAAAACAAACAAACAAAAAACCAACATAAAACACAAAACCAAAAATCAGTGCAGGTTTAACTTCCAGACTTTGAAGTCCAAAAGACTCCATAGCACAAACTGAAATGCTGGACTGCCTTGAGTGTTTCCTGAGAAGTTAACAGTGTTAAGGCATCTTGAGAAACACCTTCAAATTCAGCTGGTTTTACATGCTGTACTATGCTGTACTATGTAATCCCTTTAAAGTCATCATGCAATAATAGTGCTTTATATGTAACTTTTTTTTTTTTCTCATGGATATACTTAACCTAATCCTCCAGTGTCTTATATGCTATAGAAAGTGAACAGAAAAAATTGTATATTGAAACTGGAGTCATAGACATTGTAGAGCTGTAGAGTTACATCTGCAGAGTCTTGAAGAAAAACTCAAAGTAGATTGAAATGAACTAGCTCAGGTACGGGAAGCAGCGTAGCCATGGCAGCAAGGAATTCAGTGTCAGCTCTAAAATCTGCCTGTAAAGGCAAGTAAATATTTGGACAACTTGTTGGCACAGGGTTCTTCTGCTACAACAGTTAGACTACACTATTTTATATGCTGCTCAGGGTGATCTAAGCCTAAGAAGATAGAACAGCTGTACTTTTTGGCTGCCTAATGTCCGGCGCAACACGCTTGGAAGTGCTCATGAAAAGAAGAACTGAAAAACTATACTAGTTTTCTATAAGTATCTGTGTAGTAATCTTTCAGTCAAAAAATGTGACGTGGTAACAGATGCTTATTCCTAGTCTTGAGCTGTCAGTACCTTCCCCCCTCCCAGTACTCAAGTATCCCACTCACACTGTAGAGGAAGTGATAATTATCATATCTTCCAATGAATATTACTGGTTCTTGTATGCATATGTTTTCTATAAACAATGTGGTTACATGTTCATGTAATTACTCAGATGATCACTTTACAAACTTAATTTTGTTTCTGTGCTGTTAATCTGAGGAGTCTGAGAAGACTAGTGATTTTGGCCAGTACTGTTTCAGAGTGCCTGTTGAAGGCCTGATTCCTTTCCTCTTGGAAACTGCAAACCTGGATCATTTTATTGAGTAGCTTTATAGTGCAGCCTCTACTCAGGGGAATGTACATGCAGTAGGACACTATTCAACTTGAAGAGTGTTAGCCTCAAGCCTCTATGACTGATATTTAATATCCACATGGTTTTGTTTCCTGCCCTGAAACAACATAAACCTGCTAGCACTTCTGGGGCAAAGAGATACCCCATTAAGTTGCCTTCTGAGGCCTGTTACCTAAACTTTGCACCGCTGCGTTTATATTCAGTGTCTGAGGGTGTGTTTTACATGAGGATGGAATTATTATTAGCAACCAAATGATTGTTAGAAATCACTATAGCTAAGCCAGCTGACTTTACAATTCCGGTGCCCTTAAAATGGATTTCTGCAAAGGTTTTTTTCCAGAATCTAATGTGGTTTAAACATGAATAATTTACAGGCTTCTTTTATGAGACACCACAAAGGATCGATACAGATATAAAACATATCCACTACTGTATATGCCAGCTATTGCAAAATGCCGTGCTGTTCTTTTCACAGAACAAATTGCAAACACATGCACCAATTCAATACAGATTATTTTCTTTAAATCATACAAGCTATCCATTAATTGAGCAGCTAAAAGTGATTTTTAGTTCTTTTATTTTTTTCTAATTATAAAGTCAGATACCAAAAAAAAAAAAAAAGTTGCTTTCAGTGCTCAGCTTAGGGAACAATAATGGCTGTTAAGTTCTCAGGGTTTATTTCTATTCAGTCTATTTACTATCTGTGTACAGATGCTAATAGTTAGAACCTGTGTTTCCATAAGGGGGTAGCAAGGTGTTTGATACTTATTTTTTTCATATTTATGCTTCTGTGTACTTACACACAAAAGAAAACTGGACATCAGGAAATGTGGTTATTTAGAGGGCCTATACTTATTTGACTCTACAGTTAAAAATAGCCAGGAAAATGCACAGAAATGCCTTTGTGAACATCCAAGTTCTAAAAAGTAAATAGATCAGTTTTATACTGTTATAATTAGCCTTCAAAATTAATATTGATGTGAAAGGTGATAGCTGGCTCCATCTAGAATGATTTGGATCTGATTTGAAAGTTCTGCATTTGAGACAGAAGGTTTCTAACTGAGGCAATTCACATAAGGAGAATTTAGGAGAATCTAGAATACAGTGATGCCCTAGTATGTAACCTGAAGATTTATTTGACATTGATTTCTAACTGGAATCTAGTTGGTTAATCTCAAAAAGTGAACAAAAACCACTGTAAGTGGTTAGTTGCTGTAAACAGCAACCTTTTAAGATAGATTACATTTACCACACACCCAGCATTCATGGTTTTTACTGCGAAACCTCAAACTTTTTTCTAGAATATGTACGTGCAGAGTTTACCACCCACCAATACAATGTATCATCATAGTCAAGATTTGCCTGGTTCTAAAAATAGCTTAAAATAGGTATTTTTCAACTTCTTTAAGTTTGGAGAAAATAAATGTTCATAAATAACTCTTAGTTTATAGTCAAAACGTAAATTTTGCCAGACTCCTGAATCTGACAGGTTTTACTAGTTCTTGAGTTTCAGTGATGAACCAACACAAGATTTACTGTTGGGGTAAACAGTTTGTATAGTATCAAATGTGTGACTATGTGGAGTATATAGATGTATATGTAGATTTCCCCAGGTCTGGTTATAATTGTTAAAATTCAAGTAACAGTATGCACCTACACTTTCATTTGACCTTGGCTGTTATCAGTGTTTTAAACCACATTCCTCTACTGCCTCTGCTCCTAAGGGATTCCCCTAGTGCATTTTATATTCTGGATTGAAACTACTCTTACCCAGCTGCCCTATGGGGTACATATTTCTATATGATATTGGAATGACTCAGCACTCCCTAGCCATAGCGTTTTTCCTAAGAATTTAATCCAGTTTAAGAAGGTTTTTTAAATTGATAATTTCACTGAGCTGATTTAAAGTACAGACACAAATAGCTTTTTTTCTCATAGCAAAGGAAACGGTAAATTGTAGCACTTACGTAGTATTGAGTTCCAGGGGAGGAGGGGTTTGGGTCTAAGGGTGTCAAGAACCCCTTTAATTGACTTTGCCATTCAAGGAAACTGTAATGTCAAACTTAGTTGATGGTATAAAATGCTAGTTCTTCAGAATAAAAGCATTTTTACCCTTACCTTGCATCCTGTTTTTAAAGATGAGAATGTCTTCAGCAACTGAAAGAACTTAAATTGGCAAAACCAGCAAACATCCTTAGTGGTCATATATATGAGATCATAATCACTGTTAAAACTGAACATTTAAGAAGTTAAATTGCCTTTCCCTACCTGTACTGTGTTACCTGCACTTGATGTTTCATGCAAAATATTCACAAAGTGCACACACTTAGCTGTGCTTTTAATATTTTTTTTTTAATTTGTTTATTCATTAACATTTTATCCTGGTGTTTGGTGGAAAACAGAATCCAAACAAATATTTTCAATCGTAATAAGAAAGCATATCAGTTATTAAATGTCAACACTGTTTATCAGAGCTCTTTTTTTAGCTTTAACTACCTGACAGTATTTTTATTTAAAAAATCAAAAGTGTTTAATGTTTTAATCAGATGGTTACTAGAGATGTGACATTAATTTACATGGTCTGAGTGGTTACTTCTTACTCAGCAAACATGCATTCTTGGCTTGCTGCAATGTTTAGTAAAATCTGTTTGTGTAAAATACTATGGAAGGTGATGCAAAATAGTTTTTCCTTCATACTGTAATTATCTGGTGATTACAAGTAGGGATTGTTAAAAGTATAAGAGGTAAATGCTAAATAGAAGGAGAAAAATGTCCCAGTTAAGAGGTTAAGCACTAGTATTTCCTGACAAACCGCTATGGATTCTGCATACTTTGAAATACTCAAAACTCAACTGGACAGTCCTAAGTAACTTGACAGAGCTCTACGTTTAGCCCTACTGCATGACCTCCTTAGGTGCCTTCTAACCTAAACTCAGCTGTGATTTACAGTCAACTGTCTGTGCCCTAATTTACCTTATGTTTCAGTCACAGGAAAAGATGGAAGTACTGTAGACCAGATAATTTATAAAAGAAAATGGATACTCAGTATAAATTTATGTTTTTGTTTCCACTTGTACTATTTTAAAACTTAGTTTCCAGACTGACTTGTTTGAAATACATTTTTTAATGTGTTTATAGGCTGAGCTGCTCTGTATTAACTCTGAAAAAAAAGGCATTTATCACGGAAAGCATGAGCCAGAGTTAATTTTAGAGGTGATAGCAAATGCTGCTGTTATAAAGCCTATTTTCCTGTTTATGGTAAGAACAGATCTTCTCTTTTTGTTGTACTTATTATCTTGCCAAAAAAAGAGGTCATTAGCAAGGTGAATCTCTGTTTTTTTCAGTACTGCTGTAAATATAATTTTAGGAAATACAGCTGCTGTACAATACAAGTTTTCAGATGAAAACCTGTGAAATATTCAGATAAGTTACAGAAGCAGTATTTTAGTGCCATTACTGTTATTGATGTTGTTTGTATTTGATATGAGGGATGTCAAGAATTTGTTTTTCTTTCCTAGAAACCATATGGGAAATATTGGTCAAACACAGAGAGGTACCTCCAGTTTCTCTTACACAGTTAACTTCTGTAGACTAAGAAGGGGTTTTCTAAAAGCTGAAGTGGTTGCAATTAATAAAAGCCATTTAGGTGTCTTAGCTGAGCTCAGATTAGCAGTACTTAAATAATACAAGCAATATACCCATATAAAACCTAAACAAACAAACAAAACCCCAACCTATTTTGAATATAATCGTGCAAACCCCTGGGAAGTCCACGAATATATAATATGGACAAACTTAATTTTTCACCCCATACTCAGTAATACAAGTGCAGAAGTACAGTCAGTTTTCCAGGTTTTCACTTTTAGGTGAGGATCTCAAAAATATTTTTAAAAATGGAGAGATAAGAGAAAGTTAAGGTGTTGTTTTTTTTTTCTTTCCCCAAAATATATATGTATAAACTTATTTGAGTGTTTCAAAATACAGTCCCAACCCATCAAAATCTTTGATAAAGGAGGCTGGTCCCAGGTCCCTTGTAACTGGGCTGTCAAAAAACAGTGAAAATTCTTATATAATAAATAATTAGAAGCAATTTGCCCAACATCACAATGCACAGCTGGAAATAGAATTCTAGTCTTCTATTTAAAAATCCTAAGACAAAGACTAGATTTACAGTGTTCCCTATCTTCTACATTTGGGGATTTCTTTTTTTTTTTTTGGCAGGCTAACAAAGCTTAGCATAGCACTGTGGGCTTATGTGGCCTTCTTTCCCTCTGTAGCATTCTTGGAACAATGTTATAACAGGATGATGCTAAAAGGATTTTTCCAGCACTTTCTGATTCGGAAATTGCTTCTCATACTTCATATACCAGAAGTCTGATCTGTCTCATGTCTGTGCAAGCACGTGCACGGCTACTATCCCTGTTACTAGTATGTTTGAAGTCTGGGCTTATTTCAAAATGTTTAATCCAGTTCCTCATTAAATACTTATCTACAGATTTAGTAGATAATCAGAGAAGAGAATGAATTTGTCAGAAGAAAAACTTTACTGAGTACCCAGTAGCAGCCTTCCAATGTGTAAGAGAAAATTACCAACCAAGAGTCTGATGTCAGGCTCTCTACAGAGGGACAAGGAAGGAGAATGAGAAACAGCAATCTGAAATTGAGAAAGGGAGTTCCATCTAGATAAAAAGAAAATGTATTTCAGTATGATGATATTTAAGCACTGGAGTGGGTTCCCCAGGGAAACTGTGAGGTCTGAGAGGCTGAGACCTAACTGGACAAAGCTGTGGGCAGCCTCGCCTGAATTTGGTGTTGACAAGGGTTTGAGGAGGAGGTTGAAATCGGTGGCCTCCAGAGGTCCATTCCTGCCTGATTGTCTGATTTGATTTGCAGCTAACCCTGGCACTGAATGTGACAACTTTTTAACAGGCAGCATGCAGCAGTACTTAAGAGTTTAGGACAGGAAACAAGATGTAACTCTGATCCTCTCAAGGAAAATTTAGCTAAGTAGAGAAGATGTAGGCAGATTGCCTCCTGTGGCTTAATTCTATGTTTTCGGAATATTTTCCTGTTATTCTCATTAGCCTTTTCCTCAACATTTCTGTGAAGAAATTAACAAAATTATAAAATAATGTTTAGAAAATACAAGTATGAAGCAGAGAGGAAATCTGAGATGTGAGTGAGAGTGCATAATAGGTGGCTATGGGGTTGTTGGTTTTTTTTTTTTTTTAGAAACACCCACAGGTACTGCAGGTTTTCCAGACAGACTAGAAAAATGTTTGTCTGGAGTTATTTCTATTAGGTGATAACAAAGGCTGCTTTTGTTTGAGAGAAATATGTTAAAAAGCTGCTTCTTTTCATTAATTACATTTGGTCAGTAACTCCATAGAGATACTATTGTCAGGGCTGTGGATGCCAACACTTTCTCATAGCAGTTATCCTGAACTGGCACACCTCAGCTCAGTGCATCATTAATCAGCATCAATTATATTCATACTAGATTCCCATCAGTTTCAGGTTGCAGAATACTCTTCCAATGCCTTATTACTTTCTGTTGCCTTTCCTAGTGTGTGCAGCCTTGGTGACATCTATATTTACAACTCATTCTGATTTATTTATAAGAGCAGAATAAGAATCTCCACTGTTAACAATGAAGACATCTCTAAGGTCTGCCTACATATAAACATGTGATGCCTAAAGGTAAGATGATGCTATGGCGTTTTCCATTGAGACATTTCATGGAAAACTGTCAAGCCTCCTCACCTGAGATCTGCTGAGATTTGCCCCTCTTCTCACACTAGAGACTTGAGAAGACTCTTCATCTTTTTTCTCACTGGATTTTAGGAAGAACCCTTCTCCCTGTATTAAGACTCATCCTTTCTGCATCCTCCTCCAAATCAATTAAAAAATATGAATCAAAGGAAAAGACACTTCAGAACACATTTTTACAACAGTAAATGTACATTTGGCAGGACAGAACACTACCCAGAACCTTTTACTTTGGCTTCATGACATCAGAAGCCACCTAGTGACATCTGTGCAAACTGGCACAAAGACTCATTGGGAAGTACTTTTCAGTCTAAAAATTCATCCATTAACCAACATTTTCCCAACTGGGCCCCTTGTGCCAAATCTCTTGGTCATGACTTTCCATGAGTAGAACCAGGGCATTTTGCTTCCATGTAAGAATAAGCCCAAAATTATTTCTGGATACATTTCAGATACAGTGGAACAAAGGTTCACATAGAACTTTTCATCAGACTCATTTACCTTTTGATTCCTCTGAAGCAGAAGATGTGTTGAAGCCCTGTTAATATACAGAATATCAAAAGAAGCATGTCATATTTAAAATTCGGAACTGATGAGTCAGCTCTGTCTTTTGCTTCATATCTCTAAGGTTCATGACTCATTCATGTACTTGAATGATGTCTGTCAGAATGTTTTTAGCTGTTATTTTTTAGTCTTGCACAAAGTAATGTTGAGATTTCATTTGAGACTATTTTGTATGCCTTCTGGTATTTTTCCTCAAACCTTTTTAAGCTCTTGGAGCAATAAGCATGGGATTGTACTAGTATCTTCTGTATTTGAGGAGCATCACAACCAACACACACACCCCTAAAAAAAAAAAAGGCACCAAAAGCAGCCTTCTTTTGGTGTTCAGTGCATTAATTAATTAAGGCTAGTTGCTGGTCCTTTTATTTAAAAGGAGAAAAAGCATCTCCTGTTATGCTAGCCAGAAAGAAAACAAAAAGTGAGTACTTTAGAAAGGTAAGTAGATAAACAGCTAGAATAGAAGGATCTGTTCTCATTTCTGTCCTTTTCCCAGCTTTTATTGATGCTGCCATTGTGCCTCTTCTGAAGCTTCTTGCGCTGCCAGCTAGCACAGCCAGGGTGACAGGTTAGACGGGAGGTTATCCCAGTATGACAGATCTCTCCAAATGTTCCATACTGAATTTACATTCGGATGCTAACAGCAGCCACTTTTTTTAAAGGAAAAAAAAAGTAGGCCACCTGTCCCTCATGCGATTTTGTCAGCTGCTTAGGTTTAAAAATAGTTTCTGCTAAAAAAAAAAAAAAAAAGTCTTCATACTAATAGAATCCTAAATATACAGTAATGAGATAAAAATTATATTGCTTATAAACTTGAATGGGGAGTGGGTAAATCTTACCAGGTTTGGATTGTTCATTCACATTCCAGTCTTTTCCCTCTATTTTTTATCTCCTTTCCCAGCTGAATAAGATAAAATTCTCCTTCATAGAAAAAATCACACACACAGACAAAAAGAGATCATCTAGCAACTCCTATTCAGCTACTGTCAGTCTGTGTTAAAATTTAGGAGTTTTTTGTTCTGCATTTCTGGGTAAAAGTCCTGTAAACTTTTGTGGGAGAGGATACTTGCTAGAAGTCAAGAGGTTTAGCACAACTATTCTGCTTCAGATGGGCCTGCTGCAAAAAAATCCTAAGGCTGAGAAATGAAAAGGAAGCTACACAGGGATGATGATAAGAGAGGAAAACCATTCAGAAGCATGGAGAGACAATAAAGTAGATAAGGCTGAATAGCAAAGAACTGTAATGGGCTAATTCAGCTGTGAGTTGACTTTGTGATGGTTGTTACAGCTACGCAGTCTTCTTTTAATTTTCATGCATTTAATGTCACATGCAGAAATACTTCCAATGTTACAGAAAAGCCTTAATAAGCCTTTTCAGCTGCCTAGCATCATTCTTCTGATCTACTAGGTGTTTTCAGAAATGTTACCTCTTTTCCTAAAGAGGTTGAAAATATTTGCTGTACTTCTGCTCAGTGCAGTTTCCTAGAATCACCTTGAGTTTTGGACTTGCAGATAGAGACAATCAGAATTTATTTTTATTGTTCCCTGATTTCCGATTTCCCCCTACACCCTTTGTCAAGTAAGAAGCTGTGCTCTTAGAATTTATTCTGAAGCCTTGTTTCCTTCAAGAAAAGCATTTCTTCAAATGCTGCTGTTGTGTATAGAAAACTCTGAAGCTGGAGGCAGTGATTTTGGATACATATCTTTTTAGATAGAAAATCAGTTTTTGGCTTCAGTCTTAAGGGAAGCTGGTTTAAAGAATCTGAACCAGTTCTCTCATAGCTTCTGAAGCATGGCTGATTTCATACAGTTTGAATACCAAAAGCATTACCAAAACCAATCAAACAGTCATCCCCTCCGAAACCCACCCCGTAATAGTATCCAAAGGAAAAAAGGATAAATTTGTGATATGGTTTTTCCTGCTTATTTAAGTGAAATATTGAGCAGAAAATGCAAGGTTTGTTTTCAGTTACTGCTTCGTTAAAAAAAAAAAACAAACAACCCACACTGTAGTCTAAATCAGTTTTTCCCATGAGCTTTAGCAGGGAGTATAAATTCTACAGAGTTTCAGCATTTTTTTAACTGAAATTATCCAAGGATGTTCTCAAGAACATGTAAGCCTTTGGAAAAAACAGTTTGGAAAACAGTATCTCTGCTCAGCTTTTGATTATGAAAACAGCTAATACAGCGTTTTGAGGAATGTAAACTGTATGAGGTACTAAGATTAGGCAAATGGGAAACAACAATCACAGCATCTGTAAATCTCGGGAATTAGCAGAGAGTATCTGGAGGAAGCCTCTGCCCTTCAGAGGTGCTTCAAGCAGCCCCAGGCTGGACACTGGGAAGCGCAGCCTCACTGACCAGGCAGCGAGCGGCACCCAACAACAGCCCGCGACCGCGAGGGCTCGCCAGCCCGCCGCACGCCGCCGTTTAGGAGGGAGCCGAGCCACCCGGCAGGGCGCTGGGCCGGGCACGTGCGGGGCGGTCTGTCTGTGTGTCCCGGACAGGCCATTGGCCTGCCGCCGCTTCCCGCCTCCTTTGAAAGCTTGGGAAGGGCGGGCGGCCCCAGCACCTCGGCAGTCGGGCGGCAGGGGCGGGTCGGGACGGGAGCGGAGCGCCGGGCTGGAGCGGGAGGCCGCAGGTAATCCCCGGGGAGCCTGGGGGCGGCTGCGTGCTTCACTCGGAGATGTCCCTCAGGAGGATTGAGGGCGGGTTCGGTTGACTTTCGTGAGCTTCACTGGGGTCTGTTTCCTCACGGGTCTTCTTCCAGACTGGTAGCGTTCATCAGTTTCCTAAGTTTGTACGGTCAGCATAGCAGGGCTTGCTTTGGCAGCTTAGTGCTTTATAATAAGTAGTGTTCTTTGCATATTTATTTGGTTTCAGCTTCAACTGACTTGTTAAGGTAGGCTTGCTAAGTAGCTGAGCTTGTGGTTGTACTAGCAGTGATGATTTACAGATGGGTTTTTTAAGGCACTAACTTCTACAATACATGGTGGTGGATTCTCCATCACTGGGCACTTTTCGAGATGAACACCAGACAGGGTGCTGGTAGGGTGCTAGTCTACATGATGCTTTATCATACTTTGGACCATACGATCCTTGAGGTCCCTTCCAACCTGGTATTCTATGATGCAATAGGTAGGGTAGTGCTTTTGAACTGTGATTCTTATGAAGTAGTAATGGGAAAACTTGTCTTAGGTTTGGGTTTTTTTTTTTTGTACTGTTTTTTGATCTACTTGATCAGTTGCCAAAAAATAGTGACATTGATGGTGTTAAAATGATTAGCTGGAGACAAAAAAATTATGTAATCACTGAAATGCATCTAATTTCAAAATGGTGGAACTTACTTTTGTTGGGTGTTGTTAAGCACTTAGTAAGTGTATGCTGATGAAGAATCTCCTGTGAATTGATATTCTGTGTACATTTGACTGATCTCCTGTTTCCCCTTTGAAAGAATTTATTCTTTCATAATTGGATTGAAATAATAAATCATTCTGGAGTTACTCCATTAGTTTCAAGGTAGGAGTATCAACTAGCACCTTCTTAGATATAATAGGGCTGCTGTGAGAACCAGTATACAGAATGTAGTGTTAGGCCTGTATAGAGGTAGTTTGCAGGATTGCCCTGATTGATACCCTACTTGAAGAAAAAGCAATGAATTATGCAGGGTTGTACTTATGGGGAAGTATGGGACACATAAGTATAAAATACCAATGTATGTTTTCATCTGTCCTTAACACAGCTGTAATAGGGGCTACAAAGATGTGTGAGCTCATTAGAACATTAGTTCTGAAACTACTTAAGCTGAGCACAGATACATGCTTCTTCCCTATCAGATTTCTGCATAGATGTCTGCTATGGCTTGACAAGCCATAAAAGCACAAGCAGATTTTTTTTTTTTTTTTGTACTACTGCTTAACTCTGTCTATAAACTGTAAAGTCAGCCTGAACTAGAAACTCCCCTATGGTTCTTGTTTTCTCTCCTCCCCCCGCCAAACCTCATCTTGCAGGTTCAGTTCTGTCCTGTGGTAGAACTAAGCAGGATTCTGCTGATAGCTGCCTTTGAAAACTGCTTGGGTGCCTCTTTGGAAATAGTCAGAATTTTAATGCACAGGCTGGCTGTGTGCATTTATAGAATTACTGTTTCCAGTAATATCCCAGCTGATCTCATGAAAAGGGGAAAAAATAAACAGTAATGAAAAAGATGCTAGCTTTATTCCAGCTGAAAGGAACAGTACTTTTTTTTCCTCTCAAAACTTTTCTCCTCCCTCACTTCTGCCTGCCTCCCTGGGAGGTGAGAATGTGATTCGTGTGCTAGTCTTACCATGGAATTTTGTATGTGTGTGAGAGTTTTCTTTTTTCTCATAAGTAATCATTCTGCAAGTCTTAAGTTCTTTCTCTCGTAATTCCTATCTGAAAAGGACCTTGTGAAGTTAATCTAGTTTAATGCTTGAGATAGGTGCTGCTAATTACGTGACTTCACAAATATGCCACTTGCTCTCAAAAGTTTGTTGCTATGCAAGACTTGCAAACATTAGTTACCAAACTGGTTACAGACCATCTCTGCAAGCTGCTTTTCACAGATGCACCTCTGAGGTCAGCTGGAGCTCTGTGCCCAAGTTCTACACTTAAGCAGGTCACCTGTGAGGATGGGCTTGTGGGGTTGGATGTCAAGTCTAGCCTTGAACAGAGTGAGCTAAAGGACTTACTCTTTGCTCCCTCAAATGTAGTGGCTTCAAAGAATAATACTTAAACAGTGTTTAAGGTGACTGTTGAATCTAAATAATTTAGGAGAATGCCAGTAAATTTTCCCTTCTTTCATTTTAACCTTCAATTTTTTTTTCTTCATTAAAAAGGGGGTGTTTCTATTTAGCATTTCCTGTATGTGTGTTTGCATGTAGGTACTTTTTTTTTCCATTCGCTATTTCTACCCTTGAACTGTCACTGTGTCAGCCATTATCTTCTTTGTATAGCATCCTCAAGTAAATCCCACACAACTTGCACATAACTAAGTGTATGCAGTTGAGTATGTGCATGGGTCTGTGTATCAGTTAAAAGCAAACACTCTGCCCATGGGCCCTCGGGTTTTTTGGTTTTGTTTTTTTTTTTTTTCATTACTTTTAAAGGATTACCGGGTTATAGGAATTGGGGAGCAGGTGGCGAGAGGAGTGCTGTGAGGTTCCAACAGACTCCTTTGATTCAGCACTACAGGTGTGTGAGCTGCAGGAGCAGCAGCGCTCTGGCTGAGTTGTGTATCTGGTTATAAAACGCTGTTGGTGTTAAACCTGCAGGAGGGAAAACCTGGCATCCTGTGTATACCAGCTGTCTGCCCGTCCAGTATTGGATCGGGCAGAGCTTCCCCGTCCCACAGACCTCTGAGAGTGCAGAAAATGTTTCCACCCTGTGCTGGAATAGAGCAGATTTACTCTTCCCTCCCCCCACGCTTTTGTGGGCAGAAACAAAGTGTGAGCAACCGCAGCAGAATAGCCAATAGCGGGGCGAAGGGGGTTTTCCAGGGACGTGACAAACACCGGTCAGGCGCTGCCCGTGCTGGCAGGGCCGTGACGCCGTGCGGGGGACAGGTGCGGGCCGGCAGGGCCAGCTGCAACCCTTCCCTCTGTGTGCGGGAGCCGACACCTCATTAGCCCCCCTTTCCCCCGCCGATCACGTGCTTGTTACGCTGGAACTCCCAACACTATCTGCTTGCTACGTGATGATGGGGAACTTCTAATTAGGGAGGAAAACCCTACCCTTATACCCTCAAAGCCCGATGCAAACAGCAGAGGTTTCGGTGGCTAATCCTGCATTTGAGAACAAGGTTCGGGAACTTAAATCCCCCTGCCAAACAGGGAAGCCTTCCCCTGCTCAGGGCTGGCTGCGGCCCCGGACACCTCCTCCGCTGCAGGAGCCACGCTTCTGAAGCCGAGCTGGCCCCAGGAGGGCAGCTGTTACCTTTTCACCAGCGCTTCATGGGCGCAGTAGTCGTGTCGGTATCCCGTTTGGCGAGCTGGCTTAACCCTTTCCCCGCGGCAGAGGAGACCAGCCGCCCCCCAAGGGACAGACATCTGTGGCTGAGGAGGAGGCGGCGGCGGCTGTAGGCACGGCACAGGGGATCCGGGCAGGGAGGGGAGGCCCCGAAGGGGCACCGGCATCTCCGCATCTGCCAAGACCTCTCGTTCCCCGGAGGCGGTGCCGTTCCCGGCGCGGTTAAGGCGGCTCGGCAGCGCCGGGAGGAGGCTGGCGGCGGGCAGAGAGCGCGCGCGCAGAGCGGGGAGCGGGCGGGCCCGCGCCTCGTCGGCAGCCGGCACCTCTCCCGTCGGGCGGGCGGGGCCTGGGTCCCGGTGCGGGCCCCGGCCCCGGTGCCGCCGGTTTCTGTAGCCCTGCCCGTGACTGGCAGCAGCGGCGGGGTGAGTCACGGCTTGGAAATGGAGTGGGCGGGTGCGCGTGCAGGAGAATGAATGATGTCAGGGCGGAGTGCGGCTCGCGCGGCCAGCATGAGGCGGTAAACACGGCGGCGCAGAGCGAGCGGGGGCCCCCGCGCCCCCCGCTCCCCGCCCCGGATCACCGCTGCTGAGGGAGACCTCTGCGGGGAGTGTCGCCGCCGCTGACGCCCTTAACGCCAGTCCCCTTCGCCGGGAAGGAGCCAGCACAGGGCAGGGGAAGGTAGAGATTGTGGCAAACTTTCTAGCTGCTTCTGCGTGCTGCTACCTCAGCGGTGGGAGTGTCTGGCCGTAAGAAACTGCAAAGCCCAAACCTAAGAGCCCCGAGGCTCCAGAAATGATTTCCAGCTGCCTTTAGAGGAGGAACTGCCAGCAGTGCAAGCTTTTGTGTGTACAGCTGAGAAGATAAGTTGGGAACGGCACAGGTGGATTAAACGGCACGGCGTACCACAGGTGCGCACCTAGAGAACTTGCTTCACGGAAGACCTCTACGTGAGAACTGGGAAGAGCAGTCCTACGTTTGCGTTCTCTTCCGTTTCTGAAGTGTGTATGTTTTACCTGTAAAATAGTCTTAATTCTACTCTTGAAGAACCCCTTTTAACTAAGGAGGACACCTGCTGTTTTGATTTCCCTTGCGAATACGTAATGTATGGAACATACTTAGCTTACTTGTGATATTGTATGTTCGTGAGGTGGGCGGTGTGAGTGTGTGCATAGGTAGCACTTAGAGCAGTATAGCGTTCTTAGCTGAACAGGAGGGGACTTCAGAATGCCGTATTTTTAGCTTAGGAATTTAAAGGGTTACTGTGAGGGTCGTAATGGTGTTGTAAAGGTGCGTTGCTATACGGTTTGTTTGGGGTTTATTTTGTTGCTGTATGTCTGCTCTGTTGAAGCAACTCTTAAACTTCCCGAAGTGCAGCTGAACTAAACTTCTTGACTTAGTGACAGTGTTTTTCTATTAACGTTGCATGGTTTCTGGTATACTTTTAGCTCAAAATCCTTGCGAAAAGTAGTTAATGATTAATTTTCTGGCAAGATAATAACACTCCTGCAATATAGTGTAGACTATTTGTTGTTTAGTTTAATATATTTCTAATCTTTTTATTTGATTTTTTTTTTCTTAAGGCCTTAGAAAATCAAATACCTGTCTATCCTCTAACCACTTAATGGCTGTTAGTTTATACTCAATTATATAGGTGAATGGTTCTATAGTGGTATTAGCTAAACTGGAGCAGGTGCATGGTATTTTCTGAGACAGTGGGCCTTACAAGAGTTTTGGCAAGCTTCATGTTGCATTTCTTAAGTGGTTTGTCTAAAACCAAACTGCTTTAAAATTATATTTAATGTAGTTGCTTATATGTACCTTTATTTGACAGGGCAGGTTTTTGGAGACTGTATAACCTTCTATATGTCTTTCCTGTGAAAGTAATAACTTCCTTATTTTAACCTAACTTAAATGACCTAGGGCTCAATTTACTAGAAAGGTCAATGTGCTTGCTGCCATTCTTATTTTTCTTTTTCCTTTAGGGTAGAATTTACAATGCTTTTCAGTAAAACTGATCTTAGAGAAGCATACCCTTTTGTCCTTCAGGAAAATATTCAAGAGTACCCTATGTAGTAAGTGCAGTTGCAAGGGGTATTTGGACAAATCAAAATGGTGGTGGTGGGGAAAGTTCAGGTGAAATCATAAGATGATGACAATATTATGGTGATAAAGGCCCAAAATAAGATTGATTTCAGAACTGGCCTTGAAGTGAACTTACATAATGGAGAAATGAGAACTTGAAGAGAGCAAAGGTGGAATTTTATTTATTTTATTTATTTATTTATTACTCTACTGTTAAGTTGGTTATCTAAATCTAGAATGACTTGTGTGTGCCCCTAAATTTTAAGTCTTGAGCCATGGTTGCCATATTGATGAGCATCTGTTTTCCTGGATCATAAAAGCATCTTCTAATCTATTCCAATGCTGTAAGACACACAAATAAATGGTAGGGCTTAACAGCCTTATTTTCATGAAGTTTTCTTTTGAACTCAAAACTTCATGTTCCATGTAGTCATCAAAAGTATTATATCATGGAAACAGTATTGTGAAAAACTTCATGTTTCCTTTTCAATAAAAAGGTAAAAACAAGCCCCCCCCACCTCCCTGTCTCTGGGAGAGCTGAATAAGAGACTTAAGTATTTTTTTATTCTGAAATCAGAGGATTCTTTATTTACAGTGTACTAGTGTACCAAATACAAGTATGAAGTCTGAAAAATGCTGTATTGATTTTTAAGGATTAATAAAATAAAAAAATAATATCAAAACAAGTGATGGATTTAAAAAAGGTAGTTTTTCTTAAGGATCAGGGAATGTGAAAGAAGGTTTTTGAGGAAATGTCTCATCACACATAAGTTTCTTAGTATAAAAGTGGGCTTTGAAGATGCAGATATTTGTAACAAAATAGCATACATCATCTTCTGTTTGAAATTTTTTCTAATTTTGATGGGCTATTGGCCTGCAATGTTCTTTGATACTATTTGTGGGGAGTGGACAATAGAGATGCTGTGACATTTTATTTAGTATGGGTATGGTATTGCAGTAGTCTGAACAGATGCTGGGAAGATTAATGTAACACTAGGTCCACTGTCTTCAGAGATCTCTGTCTGTTGGGAGAATTGTTTGTACCATGGACACCACTGTCCCCAAAGATGCTGCGGACACTAAGAATGTCAGGCATTCAGGCACCACTGTCCCAGCAGATGCTGGAGACTTTAAGAGCTGCTGATGGGGAAAGTTTCATGGAACAGAGATAGCTCTGTCTTGTTTGTTCTGCACCAGTTTGAAAGATATTTCTTAGCTATACTGAATCTGACTGTGCTAGTGTGGCTGTAGAGCTATAGAGCTTTAATAGCTGCAAGTGTCTTCTGTATGAGGAGACTTGCTTGTCACTGTCTACCTCAGAATAGCTCTTGCATGGAGGTACGTGTATGTGCAAAGAATAAAGTACTTCTTACAATAATTACTAAAACGAAACTGTGTACTAGAACTATGCTTCAGGAAAACCTGTTACTTACCCTTTAGCTAACGTATATGTAGTATCTGTAATAGAAGGAGCCTGCTGTGCCTTGAGGTCATTCATGTGGCTGCTGAGTACAACTTCTGCCTTAGAGTGTGTTAAGTCCTTTTCAAAATGTGCAGTGTCAAGTATGGGGGGTCTTGTTCTTTGTAGTCTGGCATTAGAAAATATTGAAGTCTAGTCTGTTGAATGAGTGGAGAAACTAAAATAGTTTGTCAGAGAATCTGAAGCTGTTGAGTTAATCCTTGCAAATAGAATGGTCCTTAACAAAACAATTTTCAGGTCTAAATCCTTGAAGAAAATAATTCTTGAACTTAATTACTCAGGAAAGCTTCACTGCATTCACTCTGACAAGACAGTTTTATAGTAACAAAGCACATACTCAATTCAGCCTTAATTTTCCAGATAAAATACTTTTTTCTCAGATGTGTAACCCTAGAAAAGGAGAGCATCTTGTTCACTTGAAGGTACCTGACCAAAACAGCAGGTATCTTGCTTTCACTTCTTCAGTTTATGTAGGTTAACTTGCAGCTGCTGTATTTAAGTTTCAAGGACATCATACTTGTGGGTTGTTTTTTTGTTTTTATAAGCTTCATAAACCAAAACTAACTTGCTGCTATCAGTGGAAATGCGAAGCTTTCAAAAGATGGGCTTTGCTGCTGCACAAAGCAGTATCTTACTATACCTGGTTTTTAGAGCTAATTTATTGCTGCTCCCTTCTGTAGCCTTCTGTTTCTTTGTATATTCAGATTCCCTTAGACTGAATCTTACTAGAATCCTGTGCAGTTCTGTAAACTTCACACTAAGATTTGCAGTGGTTTTGTGCATCTGTGGTTACTGATGAAAAGCAGACTAGGGTTGTACACCTGCTTTTTCTTCAGGAAAGATGCTGAGTCTTTTGAGTGCAGTGCTGAATGTTTTGAAAAGTTGCATAAGGTTAATCTGGGTGATTTAAGATTAACTGGTGGAGAGCATTTATGGACACCTTTTGCTTAAGAATGGCTAACTTTAAAAAGTTAATTCAGGGCTATTTTTGGTATAGCAGTAATCTGGAATCTTAAATGGAGTGTGTAGAGTTGAATTCAATTTCTTAGATAAGATGTAGGCATGTCATGGCTGAAACTTAATAGTTTGGAGTACAAATAATGATTGATTATCTATCTGCAATTATAGTAATGTTATTTCAGTGGTGAAAGAGATGGACATCCTGAAAGAAATTGAATAGACTGAACAAAACAAAGCAGCTAAATATATTTAAACCATTCATTCTAGTCCCCCATCTGAGAGTTTACAAACTGCTTGCAGTGTTTTTTTTAATCACTGATTTTCAGAAGCTCTCCAGGCAGTTAGTAATGTTCTTAGTGAAATACGATGTTTCAGAGGCAGGTTTACCTGTTTTTTTTCTCATAAATCGGTATGTCCCATATAAAGTTATGCTTCTCTGATATCTTAGGCCCTGGTCAGTCTTGCTACTACCGTGAAGTCAAAACAGATGAAGTTTTAAGTACTAATATGGGTTTAATCATACTAGTATTCAGTTTTTATCTTCATGCAAGTTCTTATGGCAGAGTGTCACTGTGAACTAGCAGAAGTTACTGGAGTTTGCATTTCTAAAAGTGCAAGTTGTGGGAGGCTTTTGTTCTTGTTTAATCGTAGATCTCTGGTGTTCATGCTTCTGATACTGGAACTTTAATTTGGTTGGTTGGTTTTTCTTTTTGAAATCTTGGTTAACTGTAAAATAAGTGGGAATTTGTAACTATCGGAGTGCAGGAATCTGTTCATCCTCAAAGAACAAACCTCTGGCAGCACCTGTCTAGATCCTTTAAAGATCCACCTGGATCCTTTAAGACCTAGGTTAAAAGCCTTAAGGAAGAGATAAAAGTTTTCCATTCTTGAGGTGTTATTGCAAGTATTTTGGCATGTGTTACCTCCCCAGTATATCTCTAATAGAACACTTGCATTTGTCAGACTCCTTTATTAAGAAGTCACCTGCTCTCACTGTTTTTTTTCCTCATTAAATGCATTTCTTAATTCTATTTTTTAGAGCTTTTATTCTGTGTCACCTCCTAAGATTTTTAAACTGTTGAGTGATGAATGACGTCTCACAATTAGTTTGTTATGTGAAATGTATGTAACAGTGACAAAATATTTACTTACGCACTCACCCAAGTTCCTGCTTATGTTTGCTCTAATGCTAGACAGTTGGTTAGTGGAGCAGACTGAAATAGGGAGACAGTCTCCTTATTTAGGTGACAGTTTTTAAAGGGAAACAGCAGTAGAGAAAGTCACGCCTCATAGTTGTTAATTCTGTCTTTCATATGGAAGGCATGATATAATCCTAGAGCTTGAGTGCTCTAATACATTTCTACAGTAAATACAGCTCATCTCTCTTTTTTTTTTTTTTTTTTTACTTCCCCATATCAACCTTGTAAATGGGCAGTGGCACTTTCTATTCGTAGAAGCTTTATAAGGGTGCCAAATACTACTGCCCAGGTCTTGGTCTGAAACTGAACACAGACTGCATTGAAGCAGACTGTATTGAAGCAAACTGCAATGCTGTGTTACTGTCATAATAGTGCTAAAAACACATTTAGTATAGAATTCTGTTGTTTCATCCTCTGCCAGTTATTCTTGATCAAATGTATGTATTACAAGTTAAATATAAAACCAAAAGCATTTATCCTGAAATTTTGAAGGAAGTTTTTAATTTCTTGTTTGCTTAATGCTGGGAGAAAGAATTGCTTTATGTATCTACTTTGGATTAGTTTCTGCTTAGTAGTTTCTCTGGTGACTTGACTTCTGTGCACTCCTGAAATAGTTACCAGTCTATTGTAGCTTAAAAACTTATTTTACTTTAAGTTCCTGTGTATTAGGAGCCTGACAAAGTTCCTGATAAAGCTAGTGGTTTTCCCTGTTTTCGTAATACTGTACTAATCTACGAGGATGTGACATAAGAATTCCTCACAGTGCAGTTATCAGAAGCATGATCTTGTCTTCATCTGGTTTCATTCTGATTTTATATACTATTTTGATTGTGTCACTTCACAAGAGTTCATTCCTTTCTTCTGGCATTCTACCTTGGTCTTGTAGATGCCCATGAGCACAAAACTTGGCTCTACTTAGTAAGTAACAAGGACAACTTAAGACACTTGTTCATCTGCAGTTATTGAAATTCAGATGCTTAGTCTGCTGTTTTTGGGTAATTGTTTTCTTTCACTGCATATGTGTATTTTGCACACAGCTATAGGGGTCTGTTTTGAAATTTTTTGAGAAAAACGAACAGTACTTGATCTGGAAAACATGTCTGAAAACTAAAGGTGGTCCTCCAAAGTGAAGTTGTATTTCTTTCCATTCTGTGAAAAAGAGGATTGACATGCAGTTTAAATCCTCTATTGACTATTAAAAATTATCATGCATTAAAATAGAAAAACAACTCTTTTCAGTGGTTTTGTTTTCCTAGAAATATGTTAACTTCCATGAAGTTAGTCTTGTGAGGAAGGGCTGTGGTATCCTGTTTGGCTCTGAAGCAAGAAGTATTAAATGCTTAGCTTCTTCTAAGGTGCCATAGCAAATTCGGAAGTTAATATGAAGACAGTTTTCTGAGGATTTGAATGTTACAGATTTAAACTTCTGTCTGATGCAGTGACTGTGTCCTGCATTTGCAGACACTGTTTAATACGCTTCGTTTTAGCAGTATTTACCGCCATGAAACTGAATCTACATGTGCTGTATAGCTAAATGATAAGCTCACTCCACCCTTTCACTGAGGATAGCTTAGGTGATTTTTCTTTTTTTGTGGTAACCATGGTTATTAGCTTCCTCTGTGCAGTTCTTAAAATTGGCTAAGCTATTTCCATATACACAAGCAGGCATGAGTATTACAGTAAGGAGTCATTTCTTCTGTCTAGAACAACTGCTATATGTAAAATAGGGTGTAATAATGTGTATGCCTGTGGTAGAAGTCAGTAGCTTGTACTGACTTTTAAAAGCTAGAAAGATGGATGAAATACATCTGGGCTGACTGACCATGGAGCAAGGCACAGTGCCTGTTAAATATCAAAGTAGTTGAGCTAAAGAAATTTTCAACTCTAACAAAAATCTGAATAACTACACTTCTTGCTCCACAAGTATATTCATTTCATTACTTTTCATATCAATGAAAAGTATTTTTCATTTATATGTAGTGTGACTTTTTTTTTTTGGAGAGCATATTTCTGCAGATTGCAGGCAGTTTACACTTTCCTGTATATGCTGCTTTCTAGTCACTGAACAATCTGAACAAGATAAGTAGCTGCCTGGCTTAGTTTTAGTCTGCAGGATGAATGGATGAATGTTCTCATAAACATTTTCTGTTTGTGTTTTTGTGTGGATTTTTTTTATTTTATTTGGACTTAGAGAAAGCTTAAAATAGCCTCTTAAATATCATAGGGTTTGGACTGAACTATTTAGCTCTTACATTTGAGGAGCTCAGTGCTGAATGACTGAAGCTATGATGGAACGCAATTCCCACTTAAAGGCCTGGAGTGCAGAGAAGAGTTGCAGGAAGCAGAAGGAATCTGTCCTACTGTGGTGCATTAAGTGTAATCACTAGAACTATGTTCTTTTACCTTACCTACCTTAAGAGTGTGCATGCATGTGTGCTTTCTTCCTATTCTCCTTTTGCATCCTGTTGTAGTAAAATCAAACACAAAAATCACAACACAAAATTTCTTAGCACTGTGAGCCTTTCTAGAATGTGTGTTTAAGGCAGCACAGTTTAGTCAGATTTGACTGCAATGCATGTAATATGCAGAAGAGGTGGTTGTTTATCAAAGTCTGTGTTGCACTTGTAAGGACAACTACAAGAGGATTATTGTACTTAGGTCTCACATAATTTGATCAAAGAGCTGCTATATTGATTAATCTTCTGTAATACTATTATGAAAATGCTTACTCAAATTGTAATGCTTTGTTTTACTCAGCAGGTGTTAGACTGGTATGACATAGCTTATGATATAGTCACCCATAGCTGATAATAGAACATGAAAAATCTACTTACACATGTTTTTAGCAATATTTTGGTGTTTTTTTCAATCAGAAACTAGTTACAAGTCTTTTCCTTCAGAAGGCTGTTAACTGCAGGACACTGTATTTTTGTTGCTGCATACTTGTAATGGTGTGATTCAGTGGAGTGAAAAAACATTCTTAGTGCATAGGAAATGTGTTGTTACTTGGGATTACTTTATTGACTTGTTATTGTGACTATTTAAGAAAAGTGATTCTATACCTCTCCTACCCCTCTTTTCATGAGTCCTCTAGGTCTAGGACACTTCATAGATCGAGTTAAAGAGCAAAGACAGCTTTCTCTTCCTTTCTCCCTCCCCTTCTCAGTGCTGTGTCACTTCATAATTCCAGATATGTGAATTGGAAGTATGTGTACATCTAGAAAATGTCTTCACTTTCTTAGTTTAGAATTTCCTGTGCATTATTTGAACTATGAAGTGGCTGCTGCTTGTTTCTCTGCTAAATCTCACCATCTTTGACATAAACTCATTAAGAGCAAAAGTGAGACTTATTCTGAGGGAATAGATTGAAATGCTTCATCTGAAGCAAGTCTTTTTGGGGTGTTGAAAGCATGTAGGCCAGAAGTACTCAAGAACTGACCTATACCTTAGCTCAACAGGAACTTATTCCTGAGGACATCTTAGGAACCATTGCGACTGGTTAATCGGTTTCAGCCTAATGTTTAATGTACAGCCTGATATAATCTTAAATCTAGCCTTGTCTAAGACCTTTTTGTCTGTGTTTACCTCTTAGCCAGGCAGCACGTATAGAGTGAATGCCCGTGAGGCATGTTACCACATAGTTAAGTGGCATTTCATAGATCTTCACACTGGTACATCAGACAACATGCAGCCTCTTATCTAACAGTTACTACTTTAGAGAAAGTATGTAGGTGTGTGAGCACCCTTTTGTTTGGTGCTTTTCTGCCTCCTGTATATGTGGTGAAAGTGGTTCATGTGGTTAAACTGAATAGTAACTGTTACCTAGGTTGGTTTGTTTTTGCTTGTTTTGTTGTGGGTTTTGGTGTTTTGTTGTTTTTTGTTTGTTTTTTTTTTTTTTTCCCTTTGGTGGTGTGCTTTGATTTTTATTTTTTTGTTTTGGTTTGTGGTTGGGTGTTTTTTTTGTACTTTGCCTGCTGTGAAGTCTGGACTTCAGCTCAAATGTTGAGAGTTAGTGGGAGCTTTGTCTCTTTCTGAAAAGTGTCTCTGTGTGGGGGAATATTCAGTGTTCTGGTGTCTGAACATGCTTAAGAAATTTTGCCACAAATTCTAATCCTGGGCACATCAGATGACTGCCCTGACTGTTTCCTTGCAGAGGAAGAGATCACACCTTGTGCCCTCACAGGTCTTGTGCTGGTGCCCTGTAGAAGTAGAGTTTATTCAGTTCATTCGAATAAGTTCCATAAATCTTGCTATCAGACTGGTGGAAGCTTTGGGAAGCTGAGAGCTTTTTATGAATAGTCCTTTTAAGACTGGGGTGGAGTTACTCTGGTGGAATTAAACTATTTCAAAGTTGGAAATGATATAACTTTCTTAAGTATATGCTTTAGTATAGCTGTCGTAGTAATGTTAGGGTGGTGAGGCACTGGAATGGGTTGCCCAGGGAGGTTGTGAATGGTCCATCCCTGGCAGTGTTCAAGACCAGGTTGGACGAGGCCTTGGGTGATACAATTTAGCGTAAGGTGTCCCTGCCCATGGCAGGGGGGTTGGAACTTGATGATCTTAAGGTCCTTTCCAACCCTAACGATTCTATGATTCTATGTAGGAAGAAAATGTTTGGCTTTGGAAGATGTCTTTACTCAAAAGATGTGGCGCTGGCTTATGACCCATATATTTGAGTATTCAATGTTTAAGGCAGTTCATCATGTGCATTATCTTAAACGAAAGGAAATTGGATTTGCTCAGAGGCTGGACATGATTTTTGGGCTTACTTAAGTGTTTCCCAGTCTCTGCTGAAATGCCAACGCTACTACTATGTAGAAAACCTGTTTCTTGTGTGTTGAGTGAGATTTTGAATGATGGGAAGTCTTAGGAAGGGATAATATATATGCTGTAGGGCAACAATCCTGCTTTCTGAAACACTTAAACTATGAAATTCTAACTCAATTTATATTAATCTGTAATATGAGGTAAAATTGCATGACCTGGACTGTTTGCATGAACTGACTCTACTGCTGCAGTGAGGGGAGGGAGGAGCTTAACACAGGGTGGAATTTGCTAGTGTCCCAGCTTGTGGCTTCTGCTTCCAGCTAAACACAAGATGCTCCTCTGGGTGGCAACTTGTATGGCAAGTCCTAAACCAGCCCAGTCTTTGTATCTTGTCTTGATTAATCAGCTTGAAGAAATTTCATGAGCTGGGATTAGTGACAAATGTTTTGGGCCATCTTCTTGGGCTTTCCCAGCTGTCATTAGTGTCTTAGCATGACTCAGGTGTTAGGGTTGTGATCTAACATACACACATACTCTGTTTTCTTCCTAATGGGTTTACATTGGTCTAGTGGCCTTTTGTGTGTTTCTGCAGTCATGAAATTGATGCTCTGGAGGTGTTTCTTATTCTACAATGTCTGTCATGCAAGGCATGGTTAAAGTAGTGACTATCAAGTGAAACTGGCACGGTTGGCCTTCTAGATTAAGTCCCTATGAGACTTCCCTTCATGCTCTTTGCTTTTTCTCTAGAATAGATGTGATCTTAGGGTGGTATTGGAGCCACTGATGCTTGGATGGACTGTCCTGCTCCTGGCAAGATAATACTTTTCCTGAGGAGGGTAGTTAGGAGCAGAGGCATGTGCAACAGCTCTAGCTGTGAAATGGCCGTGCCACAGCAGTTCCTGGAACAGCTGATCTTAGCAGAGATTAGATTCTGCAAGCCCTTGTGCTGGCCTGTGTTTAGCACTGTAGGTACCTTAACAAGTGGGCTGGATTACTGTAGTGTGGTGTTAATGAAAGCTCTTGAAGTCTAAGCCACTATATTGTATAGCTTCCAAGTTCTGCTCTGGACAATAATTCTATTACAGCAGAAACAGGAAAATGTAATCAGATCTCCATCACGAGAAGACACCACTTGGTACACTGGAATAGTGGTTTTTACTGTGCCCTGATTTTGCTGAGTTCTGAGTTCTTTTATAACTGATTATGCTATTTCCAGTTGAACACTTGGTTCTTTCCTTACGACCTTGGTAACTGATCACATGGAATGAGTTGATTCACCACTTATTTACTGTATGCCATGGTTACTTAGCACATGTTCACAACATTGCTGAGCTTGGTGAGTCTAGAAATGAGTGGAACTGACTTAATTCTCTTAAACAGTTTTGTTAGCTGCAGTTCTGGCTGCTGCAGTGTGTTTTGGGGGAACAGTTTATGGAATCTGTTTGTCACCTCACAGTTAGTCTTTCCACATTTCAGTTACCCTGTGTAACACCTCTATATCCTCCCTTTCCTTTCCAAATCAGTGTGTATATATAGATGTCTGGCTGGACATGGGATAAGAATGCTTTCAAATGCTTTCTGAATCATTTTTATAAAATGTTTTCTTTAGAAAGCAGTATTAGAGCTCTAGGACTTCTCATGAAAATGTGACTAAGAACTATGAAATATATTTGGAAATAGCTTTTTCCCAATGTCCTTTTTGAAATGTTTGATCACACGTTCTTTTTTCCCCTCCCTGATTTCTCATAGGCTTTTCTCATGGGCAGCAAGACAAATGGCAGAACTGGACTTGGGTTCCATCTTGGTTTTTTGTTTCTTGTTTTTTGTTTTTTTTTTGTTTGTTTGTTTTTTGCTATGGAAATAGTATTATCACTCAAAATTTAAAGTGATAGTAATGTTGCTGTTCAGGTCTTTAAACAAAGAAATGGAAAATAAACAATATTCAGCTGCAGCACACTGTGCAATTGATAAGAATACTATTTAGCAGGCAGTTTGATGGCCTGCTTGTGTTGGTTTACGTTTCCACTTCGCATTCATGTTCGATGAGTTTGAGTGATCATTTGCTTTCCTACACATTCAAAGATAACAACTTTAGTGATGTCTAGAAGCCTCCCTTGGGCGTAACAGGTAGCTTACAGAGTTTACAGAGTGGAAGTTGCTACCTGAGGTATGTGATACAGTGTATTATAAGAGCATTCTATATAGATTAAGAGTAACCTCAGTACTTTCACACCAGATTTTACCAATTGCTAGGATAAGATCAATGTAACTTCAGTGATTAGGTTATTAATTTCATTTACACCTTTTTAGTTGTGTGTGCATGGACTAGGTGTAGATGTTCCAATGCAGTTGTCTAATGCTCCAGTAAGAGATGCTAATGATGGCTTTTCTGTGAGCAATGCTGAAGGTGGTACTTGGCTGTTGGCTTGCAGGAATAGTTTTATTCTTTCTTTTTTAGTGGATATGAATTTGGGATGAGCATCACTGACTTTGTTTTTCAAATGTTTTCTGACTTAGTTCTTTAAATCCTTTTTGAAAGCTTTTAAAAAGCAATACACTTCTCAAACTATTAGGTGAGGAGGAAAATAAATGAAAGGGTTGTTATGAATGGTAAAAGCCTCATGACAGGCTGGGAAAAAAAGATTTTGTTATTGTGGTGGTGTTCAGTGCAGGGTTGTTAAATGCTAAAGGATTGGAAATCCTTACCAAAGGCTGCTGTTTGAATCATTTTGAGGATGCTTAGGTACAGAGGTAAACAGTACCTTTGTGAGGAGCAGTAAAAACGCATCAATAGTGTTCTCAGCTTCTTTTGACCTGTAGGATGAGACTCAAATAGAAACTGCAAAATGTCTGGGACAGATTTTTACAGAAAGAATCTGGATGATATTTATAATTTTCTACTGCTGTCCCATGGTTACTGTCCTCTTGAAATTTTCTTTAACAATGATACCCAGTGTTGGTTGGAGATAGTGTGCCAGGCCAGAGAAGAGATAATACTAAGGAAATGTATTCTGTTTGTCAGTTTGTGGCAGAAACAAAAATGAAGAAGGAAGTGTTGAAGTGTGTAGTACTTAAATGCTTACAATTTAAAGCTAAACAATGCCATTTTCTCTGACTAATTAAATAATAAAAAAGGAAATGTTTTTTCTTGTCAGCATAATGTGGAAAGTATTTTCTTCTATTAATAGAAAAACCTTGAGCTAATGGAACACTTAAACAAGTTTGAGGAAGACCTTGGGATTGCACTGGAAACTTAGGCTGTGATGACATTTTAATTGTTTTAACTATGTAGTGCTTCAATTTGATGGGTAAGATTTCAGTGAAAAACCTGGTTACATACGGGAAACTTGTTATCATTTTGGTTATTGCAAACTAGAAACTCTAATGTATTATGAAAGGATTCTGTACTGCCATCCTAATCCCCTATATAAACATCTTCGTGTTGATTCTGGTAGTTGCTGAAATTGCCTCAGTCTTAACTTCCTGGTGTTAATCTGTTTCGCTTCTGAAAGTGTGGCATGAAAAGTTGGGGGTATGGGGAGAAATGTGGGAGGGTAACAAACCTTCAGTGTGTGAACTGGATATAGATTTGGGAGCCTGTGAATGCAGGGCTTGAGAGAGCTGTGTGTTTCCATCTCTGTTAGTGGGGGTGTTGGTTGTGATAGTAGAGTCTTACAGTATTGCTGCTTGGTGGTAGGTGGGGTTAGGAACTGGTGGTTGTGACAGAAGGGTACAGTGGAGGTTCAAAATAAGGAGCAGATCATGTTTCTGGATCAGTTCCAGCCAATCTGTGTGTTTACTGTCAATGACAGAGGATGTGTTGTTCCTGTATCATCCCTCTTGACTAGTATTCATGAAGCTTTCCAGGCAGCTACATCAGAGTTGAGCAAGCTGACAGTTATCTGAGAGTTTTTAGGGGGAAAGAGAGGAGAAAGTGTTCAGTGATTCTTTCTGGATTTGTTTGACAGTGTGTTGTGCACTAGATTTTTGGTGTTGGCATAGGGGGTAAAACATTGATGAGCGTACTTTCAGATAAGGGGTGGGGAGAAGTACTAGTGTTTCTGAAAAGGGATGTTTTCATTGTTTAAGCCTCTGAACATGGCAAGTAGCTCCTCTGTGGAGATCCATAATTTGTAATGTGCTAATCAGACTGTGGGATATGATACTAACTTACAGTATGATACTAGTCAGTTTTAAATGTGCCCTGTCATAAGAATTCACTTGGTGTCTTTCTGCTCTCACTAGATGATTACAGTTAATGGTTGTCTCTGTAATGTCACATGCCTTGCAAGGACTAATGTCTGTTTTAGACTTTAAATGTGAGTTATGAGGTATGGACTTCTGTGTATACTTCAGTGCTAAAATGGCTTTTATCTGGGTTGTGCAGCTTGTGCATGTTTTCCTTACTACCTGCTAATGTTATAAAATACTCTGCAGCTTTAAGCTCACATTAAACTTTCAGGAAGGGGGTTCTTACTGCTGTGGGAAATATTCAGTAATGTCATAAATGTGACCCCTTATTTTTGAGTTGGCACTGCAGCTTTTTAGAACTAGTGCAGAGAAAAAACTGATAGACGTTATATTCTTAATCACCCAAATATTTTTAGGGTGTATCACTGATAAATTTACTCTGTGTGATTTCCTCTTCTGATGGCTGATAAGCTGCAGCAGAGTCACTTTAAAGTACACATTAGTCACTGTGATTCCTCACCACCCTGTACTGAAAGTGATGACTAATCTTTGGGTCTGACTTTCCATTATGAAGTGCAACCTTTACCCTCAGTAACTAGGTGGAGATTTCACAAAACAGTCTAAAACATTCCTGCCTTCTGTGCTGGCCCCCTCATCCTGCAGCCAATGATCTGCAACATTTGTGTGAGCTAGGAAGGATACGTGGGGCATCAGATGTGTTGCTAGGCTCTTAAGAATTCTTCCGATGTTGCTGGCTCCTTGAGAACCATCTTGCTTTGGATCATGGTTCAACAGCATCAGCAGTGCTATAGCAGAATGAAAGCAGTTGGCAGTGGAAAGCCTGATACGCTCACACAGCAAACTATATAAAAGCCTGATGATCCAAAGGTTTCTTCTGGCACTCTTCCAGAATTATTTTGCCTGATGGGACTGAGGTAGTACACTGACTTCCACTCTTTATGGAGTGTTTGTAACAGTCAGCCTTAATGAATGGAAAAAAGGTCATAAGACCAACATTTCTTTGCAATGTTAGAAAATATGTAGTGATAAAGCACCTTTTTTTAGCTGTCATTCAAAAGCAGCTGATTCAGTGCTTAAGTATCAGTTCCAGTTAGCAGGCTGTTTTGCCCAGATGTGAAATACTGAAACAGACTCATTTTGGATTCAGTAAGATGAAGACTTAATGTCATCTTTCTGGAGTGAAGAAGTTGTGAGGGAGTCTTTAGCCTATTGGAAAAATGTCAGTATTTCTTTCAGCTTTGTTGAATAGGGATTTAGCAGTGTGGATTGGCAGTGAAGGCAGCCAACACTGTCCTGAGTTGTATTTAACAGGAACATAGCCAGGATTCATAGGGAAATGATTATTCCTCTTTGTGCAGCACTTAGCCGTATCTAGAATACTGTCAATTCTGTAATACAGCTTTATCTTACTTGCAGTTCTTTAGCGTCACATGAGCTATAAATGTGTTGCCAGCCCATGTTGTTATGTTGATAAACTTATAACTTTTAGATAAACTGCAGTTCAGTTTGTACATGTATTTGTATATTGTAAGCATAAACATTGTATAGCTGAATGGTGAACACAACTCTGAAAATAATTATAGGGAAACAGAAACAATAAGTAGACCTGTTAAACTCAGTCCTGTTTCTGCGTACCTGAATGTACTTTGCCCAGATCTTGCTTAGCAGTTGTGTTTTGGGAGTATTTCATTTTTCCCCCTAGTGGCCTGTATGCTGTGGGACATACATAGAGCGTGGAAGAAGGGATGCTATTAAAACAGGGACCTCAAATGCTTAGGGAAAAAAAAAAATAATTAAAGAACCCCCAAAAACTTAGTTTTTATTCATTGCTGTCAAGGTAGTAGAGGCTACCCAGCTTCTTTTCTAGTTCTGGTCCCATACATAGTCCTAAAAATGTGACTGAAGAAAACATAAACTAGCCAGCAGTTGTTTCCTGCTAATTGTGATATAGAGAACAGCAATATGGTACTATAACTGTTCCTCATGTTATCTGTGTCATATTTTTCTTTAGTGCTTTATTTACAGACCCTTTTTCTACAACTACCATATACAGGAATATGTTACAGCTGCCTCAGATATTTGAGCCAACCTTAACAAAAGTAAATGAGGTTTAAAAATATTACTGCTTAGAAACCTTTTCCACCTTGTGTATGAATATGTAGCTTTCCTTAATGTCAGTCGATCAGTCCTACTGTTACAGATGTTCTTTTTCCAATTGTATTGTTCATATATGGCACAGCAGGTTAAGAACTGCTTATTTGGAAAGCCTATCTAAAGTGTGACTATTCAGTCCATAATAAATTATGAAAGTTAAAATAGTTTGAGAAATGTTACAGAAATGCCAATTATGGCATGAGAAGCACCTGTTGTGAGCTAACTTTATGTGAAAATGACCTTTATGTGAAAATTGGATGACTAACAAGCTAAATAAAGCTATTTGTTATTCTTCAGTTCTAGCATAAAGAGCCAAACATAGATGTGCTTTCTTAACACTTGTCTCAAAGCTGTACCCCCAGTCAACTATTTTCTTTAGAATGACAGCCAAATGGAGATGTGAAGAAATAAAGGAGCTACTTGCATGGGAGCAAGTAGAAACTCAGGATAAACAGTTAGGATCTCTGCTGCTCTTTCATCTTTTTCACTGCTAAGATTTTCCTTTAAATACTTTGTTTCTTGTGGCAATTACAAGTTCTGTTGTAATACTGCTGGTTAAGAAGCTCTGCTCCTTGAAGAGGGTATTTATTTTTAGATGGTATTGAAGTTTTTTCCAAAAAGAAAACTTTTTCCTAAAACGTGAGTGTATCTGTTACAGGAATTGTATTTATCCTTTTGGGTTACATTGCTAATTTTGTGTGAGTCTTTGAGACTCGCCCAGTGGATGTTCCATAGTTTAGAGCAGTTGGGTTTGATTTTCAGACCCTAGATGTTGGCAAGATGACCAGGTCTGAGCATTGCTGCCTGGTTACCGAAGAAGTCTAAGGCCTACTACTAGGCAGTTTATGGGCATCTAGTGGCTTGGATATGGGGGCATTCCAGGTTTGACAAAAGAAGCAATAGGATGTTTAACTGAAATTAACATGCTACAGCCTGTAGCAGAGAATTAGACTGTTTGTGTTCTTTATCTGTCACTTGTCCAGCCAGTCAGATTGGCAGCAAGGGACTGAAAGCTTCATGCAGAGTGTTTCTGTCTTTCATCAATAGTTTCTGCTTTCCTTTAGAGTACGGGAGGAACAGGTTGGAAAGGTGCTGTAAAGGAAAGTCTTTATGTTCTTGCAGATTGCTGATCAGATAATATATAGCGCCTTGAACTATCAATGTAAACAAAGTTTTGACCGCAGTATGCACTCTGCTTGGAATAATCTTGATGAGGCATCAGAAACAGTAGATCAATATGCCTTATGATCCATTTAAAAGGACCAAGAAGGAACAGAACTTTTTCCTGCAAGCTGTAGGTATAATTGCTTTAATACGTTAATGTAAAAATTTGACTGCCGCTGTACTTTTAGGTTGTGAGGTTATTGTTCATCTGTAGTTCAGATGCTCTTTGATCTTTAAGGCTTACTTATATGTCATTAAGTATCTGAAAATCTTCCTTTTAGTTATGTTACTATGTTTGAGGTATTTTGGGGGAAGAGAAGGAATTAACAAAGGCTACTATTAACTCTGCTGCTGTTTTTCAGAAAATGAATATTTCTAAAAATGTTTCACAATGCAAGATACAAAAGATCAAGTTTTGCTGATCCCTCCATCAGTGACTGCTGTGTGTGATGTTGAGAAAAAGGGTCTTGACTTTGAATTCTATGTAGATTGGTGTTGCAAAACTTAAGCAATTGCAGAGGTTAAGAATTTTTTTTTCTCTGTCACTTAAGCATTCTGTCACGTTTATCTTTAGTAGATGGGGAATAGAATGTGTGTGTTTAAAATAGGACTTGTGAAAGTTGCAGTGTTGTTCTACTACTACACTATCAAGTAAGCTGTTGCTTTTACAGCTACTCTAAAAGAATATTCTTTGTAGGAAGCATCTGAGAGGTCATGCCTGCCTCATGGATTAAACCTCCCCTTCTAGGGTAGCACAGTTTACAGTATGATTAGTAAAAGGGAGAGAAAGTGTCTGAAATCACCACTTGTTTTCTTGGGTAGTGTTTTTCGTTGCGTGGTGGAGAGTTGTTCAAGGCATGTGTCTGTAGTTTACATAAACTTGTTGATCAGGGATTTAGGAAAGGTCAACCAGTGATAGTGGATTTTGGAAACACTGCTGAGAGTTAACTTAGAAATTCTTCTTGGGAGATTTATACAAATAATACTGAGATAGTCATGTTTGGGATCTGAACCTTTACTCTTTCTCCCTTTCAGCAGTAAGAGCTGAAATCAGTGGGATTTACATGCTGACCATGTTAAATGTCTTCTCTAGTTGGGGGGGATGAGGGAAGAGGACCAAAACACAAACACCTGACTTTCCAGGCTGTGTTGGTTTTAGATTGGCCTTGCTATCAAGAGATCAGTTACTGGGCAGGTTTTTACTAAGCAGGATGTTTTGTTTTGCCAGGTTTTGCGATATACTTTTATGGAGAAACTCTAGTTTCCATCATGGTGATTTCATGGCACATATAGTGTGGCAAACTGCGGCAGCCTGCATTGGCATGCTGAGACTTGAGGTGATGGTAGTATTGAACTTCTCCTAGAGAAACAATAAAACAAAAACTAAAATTGCTGGTAGATAATGAACACTTTTATACAGTAATACTGCTTTTGTCATAGGAGCTAACAGAGTAATAAAAATAGGTATATCATAAGTAAGTGGTTTCACAGAACTTTAAAGACAGCGGAGGTGAGGAATAGCCTTTGTTTCTAGCAGGGAGCAATGTCAGTTCTGTGGAGGTGAACTGCATTCAATTCTTTGTAGAAAATGCTGTTATAAAAAGTGTGCATATCTGATTATTTTTTTTATCCAATGTGATTTTAATGAATCGCCTGAAATAAATCCTGTGTGATAATGAATCTTGCTATTTGTTCCTGTTTAAAAAAATATCCATGTAGATGTATTTTAAAGTAACTAAAGGACAAACAATCCATTTTTGGTCTGCTCTACATAGAGGTTACTATAACAAAGAATCTAATCCAGAAGTGTATTTCTCAGTTCTCTGAAATTTCAGGCATTATTTAGTGGGTACTGCAGTAGCTATCTAGATTATTTTTGTGTGTGTGTGCAAGTTTCTTTTGTGTTTGGGGTGGTTGTTTTTGGTGGTGTAGCCAGGTTTTTGTCTTGTGGGTGGGTTGTGGGTTTTTTAGCGTTGAAAGACTCATTTGGATCCAAGAAAATATAATAGACCTATCTACCCATGGAATAGATTTTTTCCAAATTACTTTATGCCTTACAAAATCAAATCCTGCAGTGCCATTTTGTTTTCTATCATCAGAACTAACATGATTGTCTGATCTATATGGACAAACCATGTTAATATCTGTCAATAGGGTCAAAAAGGAGATATTTTGTATGCAGTGCTCCATAGCAGTAAACGTCAGTATTGCTGCAGACATGGATTAGTCTTAATTCTGACAACTGATAAAACAAGTGCTGTCAGCATCATTAAAGTCTGTGGATCTTGTCCTTAAAATATAATTAAAAAAATTTGAAATTGGTACTAGTTCCTAAACTGATCAAAGATTAAGTTTTTCTGTAACCAGATGTCTCTAGTTTGCCTTTTGACTCCATATGTAAGTAAATTTGGCTGGAACTTAGAACAGCATTTCGTTGTGTCACATTACTAGTTCTGAAGGTACTCAGAATTTATTTGGATTTCATTTTTTCGCAGATGATACAGCTCTAGAGGAAGAGACTGACCTTCATGACTTGCTTGACAGGATCTGAGTAGTGAAAGCACAATAGACACCTGTTAGAGTTTAACAGAAATAGAAATTCATCCAGGAACAAGAGCATTGGACTTGAAGAAATAAGACTTCAGAGCTCAGAAGTTGGTCACTGATAAACCCTATTTGGGAATATAGCGTGGGAATGAATACTATTGAGACAGCAAAACTTGAAGAGCATATGGAGAGTCAAAACAATGACGCTTCTAACGGCTACTCACGACCTACTCTCTCAGTTACTGAAGAGAGCAAAAATGGCACTAGCAAACCAAAGGGCTTGTCTAATGGCTTGCGAAAAACAACAAAGAAATATCCTGATTACATCCAGATTGCTATGCCTGCTGAGTCTAGGAACAAATTTCCTCTGGAATGGTGGAAAACAGGCATTGCTTTTGTCTATGCTCTCTTCAACTTGATTCTAACAACTGTCATGATCACTGTGGTCCATGAGAGAGTACCTCCAAAGGAGTTAAGCCCTCCCTTGCCTGACAAATTTTTTGATTACATTGATCGTGTGCAGTGGGCTTTTTCTGTATCAGAAATAAATGGAATGATACTACTTGGATTATGGATATTCCAGTGGTTGTTTCTTAGATACAAGTAAGCAGCTATATTTTTTTTTTCCCTCTGGTGTATGTTTTCAGAACACTTGTTTCCAATTTTAGCTTTGAGTACAATAAATTTCATGGTAGAATTTGTAGCAATATTGTAGAATGGGGTTGGCAGAAAAATGCCAAAGGGATGACTGCTTTAGAAACTGTTCCATTGTCTAGGCTGGATACAGAAACACAGACTTCTCCTGAGTATTGCATAATGTTTCTAAAATCTGAATTTGACACCCATGTTGTACAAGTCAAATTTATTCTGGGATTGGGCTTGTCAGCATGTATTTACTGACGTGACAACGTTTAAACAGGAAATCATGCTGATGTAAGAAATGGCTTCTGAATTTGATGAAGAACCTTTTGTCTTCTACAGCTAGATTGGAAGCTTTTTCCAGTGTTGACTAAAACTATACACAGAATCATAGAATAATAGATAGTTGGGGTTGGAAAGGACCTTAAGATCATCTAATTCCAACCCCCCTGCCATGGGCAGGGACACCTCACACTAAACCATCTCACCCAAGTCTCTGTCCAACCTGGCCTTGAACACTGTCAGGGATGGAGCATTCACAACTTCCTTGGGCAATGCATTCCAGTGCCTCACCACCCTTACAGTAAAGAATTTCCTCCTTATATCCAATCTAAACTTCCCCTGTTTAAGTTTTAACCTGTTACCCCTTGTCCTGTCACTACAGCCCCTAATGAAGAGGGGACTGTCCAGCATCTCTATAGCCCCCCTTCAGTTACTGGAAGGCTGCTATGAGGTCTCCATGCAGCCTTCTCTTCTCCAGGCTGAACAGCCCCAACTTCCTCAGCCTGTCTTCATACAGGAGGTGCTCCAGTCCCCTGATCATCCTCGTGGCCCTTCTCTGGACTTGTTCCAACAGTTCCATGTCTTTTTTTTTTTTTTGTTGAGGACACCAGAACTGCACACAATACTTGAAGTGAGGTCTCATGACATATTTAAGTCAAGTATATGCTTACAATATGGGACTAAAAAGAGAAGCACACAGAGTCAAAGGTAAACTGCACCTGACTGCATACCCAAGTTAGACTGAGGTCATGTTAACATTGGTGCAAGCTTTGTGGTAGCTCTGTACTATTACGAGCCAGCACTGAAGAAACCTTTGATTTAAAGAAGTGTGTGGTAAAGAGCTGGGGATGGAGCTACCCCTTAATTCTAGGGTTTTAGACTTCTAATAAAGCTAGAGTGCCATAATGGTTGTATGTGTATCCTGCATGTGAATTTTATACTCATTTTTCCCCTCCACCCTTCTTCTGCTTTCAGATCAATAGTGGGACGCAGGTTCTTTTTTATAATGGGAACTTTGTATCTGTACCGCTGTATTACTATGTATGTTACCACCTTACCTGTGCCTGGAATGCATTTTCAGTGTGCGCCAAAGGTAAGAGTCTTTGCTCCCCAATTCTTGCTTTAGTCTGCCTGAGCCCTTATGGCTGAGGCCATAAGAGCAAATAGAAGCTAATGTTCCAGGTGTTGTTAAGTAACACAGATTACTTTCAGTTGATGTCTTCAGAAACATAGATTGTACTAAACCAAAAATTGTGAGATATGCAAAGAGCCTCAAGTTGTTGCTGCAGTTAAGATGCTTTAAAGGAGAACACCTGTGTCAAAATAGTGCTGCTACCAAGCTAGTAAACTTGTTCCCGAGGCTTGAGCCACTCTTAGTATTGCAGCAATTCCTATTACATAGATGGTGGGGTACCTGTTTGTTCAGTCTTCTTTCACACTGGGACAATTTAGGATCATAGTGGATGAACTACTTACGAACTGGGATCTGTTTAAGAAAATCTTTATTTGTATACCACTATTGTAAAGACTCAACTGTTTTGTTTTAATATATTGAGGAATGACTTTGTGTGTTGTAGATTGAGAAGTGGGGAGAGGTAAGCAAAGGAAAACTTAACTGTCTCTGCCAGAAGTACGTATTGCTAGGATTAAACCAGGATTAATTACTTGAACTCTGGAAAGACATGATAGCTCTTCTGGATTTATGTTTTTGTCCCATGTGAATATCTCTCTGATTATGTAAAACTGAGTTATCCTTTTAACTTGCTTGTGTTTGGGCGTCGTCCCCCCCCCCCCCCCCCCCCCCGAGTTAATCTTAAATAGCTAGGTGAAACTGAGTGTTTGCCTAGTGTGTATGAGAAGTCAAAAGCTGATCCTCGTGTATGTTTCAAAAAAAAAAAATCCTCTAAATTTGAGCAAGTCTTGACTGAGCTTGTAACCAAATGTAAAATTTAGTTCGAGGGTTTTTTTTGCTCTGTAGAAAAATTGCTCAGCTCTGAACAGACTGACAAGCAGTACGCAAGGTTGTATGGTATTGAAACTAGTTTTGAATGGGTTTTACCCATTCCATCAATTGCTATCATGAGATTCCTGACCTTATGAATTCTTAATGTTTACCTTTCCAATATACTGTGCATCTCATTCTCATACAGTGCATATTTTAAAGTAGCCTTGGAAAGCATAGGCAGAATGCTAGTGTTACCAAGCTGGTTGTTGGCACCTGACAGCTTTGATGCGCATGCCCATTTGTTTAAGAATATGGGAAAGAAAGTCAAAGAAATCAAAGATGTGTCCTTTTCTCCCTGTCTGCCTGACTCCACACGTGTTTGGGTAAGAAGTTTACTCAAGTTGCTTATGGTGTACCTTAAACTGTTGTTGTTTTTTTTTTGGTACTCTTTTTGGGTGTTGTAGCTGAACGGAGATGCGCAGGCAAAGGTTCAGAGGATCCTACGACTGATTTCTGGTGGTGGTCTATCCATAACTGGATCTCACATCCTGTGCGGAGACTTCCTCTTTAGTGGTCATACTGTGGTATTAACTCTGGTCTACCTGTTCATCAAAGAGTGTAAGTGATGGTATTTCAATGTTTTTTTCTTGTTCAAATCCATTGTACTGGGAAAACACACCTTAAAGGTTTCAGTATGTGTTTTATATTTTTGCACCAAAATATAAAACTACAGCCCTCAGTTAGTGGTCAGCCGTATGCAGACTGTACATGTATGGGTTTGAAATATAAATCATGACTCTGAGTGGAAATGGAACATGGGTGTAGTGGAAGTGGTGTAGGCTTTAATTGAAGGCTTAATGTGACTAGACATGTATAGTGTGTACTAGTTGATTGAAGGAAGCTAGCTTCTCATTACTCATTAACAGGTTACTCAAATCTGGGGTAAAACATTCTGTAGATAATTAGGTAAATTAGCTCTGTACAGATTGGCTGACATACCTTAGATTTTAAAGGATTTATTTTGTGGTGTGAGCATAGCACCATTACACACCTAAACTACATGCAGAGTCAAAGCTTTTTTTTGTGAAGTCTGCTATATGTTAGTTATTGCAAACAGTGAAAAGTTGATTCGTCCTCTTTGGATGTCTTCTGCTAGGGTCTCCTACTTTTTGCCTCTTGAAGTTGATAAAAATTTGGCAAGCACACAAAAAAATATAATTAGGGCTATGGTTTCACCCTTTGCTTTACATTGCAGTGGTGCATGGGTGGGGGGGGATTCAATCTGTGCTGCACACACAGCATCGATTGAAGCTTTAGAGAGTAGAGCACCAATTTCTGAATCTGATATATTGTAAGCAATGCTGGTACCCTGGGAACTTGGCCGCTCATGAATGCATAGTGGGGAGTTCCCTTTTCAGTTCACATATTTGGAATTGGAATCTTCTCTCCTACTGTTGTGTCCCAAACTATGCAAATGCTAGATTGGCTCATGGGAATGTGCTGACTGAAACAAAATTAAGACTAGCCAGCATTAGTTGAGTGCCTTCCTGTTACGAAAACGTTGAGGGAGGAAGGTGTTGCAATGCTGTGTTCTGCCTTACACAAAGCCCACGATATAGAAATGCCCGTTTCATGTGACAAACTTGAAATCTTTGGATGCAAGATACTCTTCTTCAAACAGGGATATAAGGTGCTGTTCATAGTCTGCTGATTCTTAGGCCTGGGTCTTTCTTGTAAAGTGAACATTCCTGAGGGAATGGCACGTGTAACTCATCAGTATTATTAAAACAGCCTAATACATCTGTTGTTTGCCTTGTTTTGTGTATGTTACTGCAGCTTAATGCTGGTCACATACCCTTTTAATACCTTTAGTACCAGAAAGATGCAGGTAACCCAATATGTCTGTGGCTTGTATAACTCCTGTACTTCTATCCTAAGAGGTTTGAGGAATTATAATATACAGATATGTGTAATAAGCCCTTTGCTGCCTAATTGTTTGGCATATATTTCAGAGGACTTGTGCTCTATAAATGAGAAATGAATAGCTTTCCTTTCTCTGACTCCCATATAATTAGCAAAATACTATCTGAGCAAGGACTTAAGCCCTATAATTGCTCTGAATTAGAGGTTGCTTATGGTACTTTTTCTGCTTTTTTGATGACACGTCTGCAGTGCAAGATGCATTCTGAGGTTGTTATTTCTGGCTTAGTGGATTTATTTTTTCTCTGCTCTTTCTTTCATCCTTTGCTGCTTCACTTACTGCCCCATATTGCAAGTTTTTTTCCCCCAGAGTAGTTATTTACGTTTTCAGCTTTAGTTTGTCTTGCTTTGGGCTGTTTTCATCAGCTGCTTTAGATGATTTGGCTCCTTATATTTTTTATTTTTTTTTTTAATCAGTAGATACAGATTTGTCTGCAGTGTTTTGGCGGGAGCTGAGAGACTTTACTGTCTTGACACTTGCACCAAAATTTAAGTTGTCCCACAGTAACTGTTTTGCACGGGCCTCTCAAACTTCTACTGTGTAAGCTTGTTGAGATCATAACTTTTCTGCTGGTATTGTGTGAAAGTAAAGGCTGACCATTGCCGCACAAGGCAAGGGGTGCCAAAACCTCCCACTGAGAGTGAAATGAAGCCCGTTAGCCTGGCAGAAGTTATGAATGGTCATTGTGACACCCAAGGCCTTTTTCAGTGGGGACAGAAGGGCAGGAGAACTTTTCCACTGAAGTGGCTTAAATGCATTTTGAAGAAGAGCTTCACTCCCATTTGTTAATCTTTAATGAAAGGGTATAAATTCACATACTGTACTTCACTGTACAGTGTATTCTGTTGCACAGAACAGAGGTTTCATGCAAAGCAGGTAAAACCTAGGAATTAAAAGTCAAGTATCTTTTCCTGTTTAATCTATGATTCTGCTCAAGTTTATATCAATTCTAGATATTTTACTAGAGTGTAAGTTTACTTGAGCATAGACTGTAAAAAGAGCAGTCTCAATACACCCAAGTGTATAAAGTGTATGTTTTGCCTCAATTCTGTCTCTTGCTCTGCACCCCATACCCTAGAAGTGAATTAACTGGAAAACTTAATCTGACCAGAAAATGGGTAGTGGTGTTGTCTATCTCTGTAAGCTCTTCTTGGATTCACTTTACAAAGTAAGAAAACCTCAGTAAGTTTGTGTAATTCTTTAGTCTTGTTTTCTGTGTCAAAACAAAGTTCTTGTACTAGTGTGGTATAAATGAGTTATGCTTTAAAATTTAGTAGCCCAAATTAAATAATCATAGCATCATAGACTGATTTAGGTTGGAAAGGATCTTAAGATCATCTAGTTCCAGCCTCTTTACCATGGGCAGGGGTGTCTCACACAGACCAGGTTGCTCAGAGCCTTGTCCAGCTTGGCCTTGAACACTGCCAGAGACAGGCATCTACAGCTTCTCTGGGCAACCTGTTCAGTGTCTCACCACTCTCACAGTGAAGGATTTCTTACTTGTATCCAACCTAAATCTCACCTATTTCATCTTTTATGTTTTCCCCTTCCCTTTGTGGATTGCTATAACAACATACATCTTTTTTTTGTGTGGTTCTTTTTTTTTCCATCACTTTCCTATTTCACAGATTCACCACGTCATTTCTGGTGGTATCACTTAATCTGCTGGCTAATGAGTGCTGCTGGCATAATTTGTATCCTTGTTGCTCATGAACACTACACCGTAGATGTCATCATTGCTTACTATATCACCACACGGCTTTTCTGGTGGTACCACTCAATGGCTAATGAAAAGGTGAGTAGCAAATATCTTCAGAGTCAATGTATAGCCTGCATTTGTTAATAATGCTCACAGGTTCTTAATTTTGAAATAAAAATAGGAGTTCCATATTGAAGTTTAAACAAATTGGGCAGAAAGTTTCACTTTACTGTGGTTTAAGTAAATATTTAATGAATTAAGATGTTCTTTTTGATCTGTGGCTGTTAATAAGTTATTGCAAAAATTATTTTTACAAAGCTAATTTTTGAAATTCCTTATAAACACTTCTTGAACTTTAAGGTTTTATTGCTGTAGTTCATGTATAGAATAGCCCTTGTTTGTTTAAGCTTATGAATACACAGTAGTTTAGTAATTTATAACCAACCTAAGTTACCTAGACCATCCTAAAAATCTAGTGGCAGTTCTGTCTGTAACTGTCACTAAAAGTACATTGTTCAGAAGGTATCTGCTGCAGTTATTTTAAGAACACCTTCAAGCAGGAGCATAGATCTCAAGCCATTTCAATCTAGTTTTCAACTAGTTTCAATGGAAACGTGACATGTCTGAAAGGACTTGCATTCAAAGATGTGAGTGCTTGGTCTCCCTGAATATTGTATAGCAATGAAGCATCTTTTTCTGTTAAAGATGCTTAGTTTGTAGTATACATTTGGACTATGATGTATACGTTACCTCAGTAATTTGTTTTTTCTAGGCTGAATGCACTTTGTCTTTACAGAAATGCATGCAAATATATTGAATTTTTTGTGGTTGTTGTGACTCAATGTAATTGATTGTAATGCTTTAAACTGATTGTTTCCTTTTCTTCTTTACCTTCTTGTGCCAATACAGACTTTAAAGGTGTCTTCACAGACGAATTTTCTCTCTCGAGCTTGGTGGTATCCAATATTCTATTTCTTTGAGAAGAATGTGCAAGGCTCTGTTCCTTGCAGCTTTTCTTGGCCAATATCCTGGCCTCCCAGCTGCTTCAAATCTTCATGCAAAAAGTATTCACGGGTTCAGAAGACCGGAGAGGACAATGAAAAATCTACCTGAAGAAAAGGAAAGCATCTGCTCTGTTTTTTTGTTTGCTTTCTTACAAAAACATTAATGCTGTAACCAAAGTTCTTAAGAGGACTACACTGTAACTGAAGAAGTGGACCAAGTTTCTGTGCAATTGGTTGGAAAGACAATTGTAGATACACATATTGCCATTTCATATGTTCTCCTATCATCACGCTGTACCGACCTATTCTGCTCTTCAGTGCTAATAGAATGCACCACTCTTGGGACTTTTTTTTTTATTATTAAAGAAAAAATGGAGCAGGACTTTGCTTTACTAATGAGATAGAGGTGCCAAAGCCCACCTTAACACTTTTATTACTATCACTCATCCACAGAAGCACCCAAAAATCTCATCTTCAGAGTCTGGAGTGCGTAAGGGCAAAAACCATGCCAAAATGTAAAAGTGTGGTATCAGCATATTGAAGTATATAAAAAGATAACACAGTTATGGGAAGTGGTTTGTTGCATTATTCTTGCTAATGAAGGTAAGGCCTTTGTGTGACTGGTACAGCTGGAAGCGAGTCTTGACTTTTTTTGCACTCTGGGTATGACTATCTTGTGACCCTGCAATCTACTTAACACCATTATCTCCCATATATTCTACTATATACAGATTTTTACATTTTTATGAGTAATTTTATATCTAAACTGTTGTGCTACCTGATGACTTTGCAAATTAGAAATAGCTGCTAACATCAGAGCTCAAGGAGCCAAAAGTTTTATTTTTAAAAAAGGACACAGTTTCAAAGTTAAATTGCAGCTGGCCTTGTCTATATAGCTATACAGTGCCTATCAGTGTATGTATATGCATATACACACAAAAGCACACACTGCTGTGTAGTTAAATACCTATTAAACAAAACTGCTTACTGGAAAGAGTGATCATACAGTTCTTCATTCAGGCAAAAGTCCTGTAGATCTCACCTTGAGGAATGCAAGGCCAGGTCCAAAATGGGGCTATAGTTAAAATAAACTTTTAAATTTTAGTAGCTATCTCTTGCTGAAAGTATGTAGCAGGTTTGCTTGGGAGGCATAGTTCTTTTTTTACCTGTTGGCACATGCTTCTCTAACTTACCTTAAAGAAAAAAAAAAAAACCCAAAGAAGTGCCAAGGTGAATACCTACAACAGTAGCATTTCTACAAGTATTACCTAAAACCATTTCATATTAAATGACACTGTGGTAGAACTCATATGCAGATTCCCCTTTTTTCCCCCCTAGGGTTTTGGTCCAGTTAAAATGGCTGTTTAAACAAGTTGGGTGAGAATGTGGAAAGCTACCATGGCGTAAACATGTAACAAAACCACAAATTAACAGCTGCCTGGTTCTTGTTGGATTTTGGTGGTTTGTATTGTTGGCAAAACAGTGTAGAAAATTAGAATGCCACATTTAACCCTTTATGTTCTATATTAATTCGTGCAGTTATCTCAATTTTAAATTTTCAGTAAAACCTGATAGCAAATATAAAATTGTGTTAAGTGTTGAGGTGGTACCAATTTAAAGGAAATGCTGTTTATTTTAAGAATGTCTACAACTGAGTGACAAGTGTGAATGTGAAAACTTGTTTTTAAAAAGTCTAGTTAAAGTTATAAAATGCAATACAGAGTATTTAGATACCTTTTTTCAGTTAAGGGGATCAATTGCTGTGAGTTGTACATGAGAATATTAATGTACATTTCAAATATTTTTGTGCATTATCAAAGTAATACAATAAACAATGTTCCTTACAATAAGTCCTTGTTAACACTTAGCTAAGAGAAATTCTGCTGATGTTTGGTTTTGTTACTTTAAATCGGCTTCTTAGAATCATACAACATGCCCCTGGAAGTTGGGGTGGGGGGGAGCATACCCATGTCCTCATTTGCTTGCTCCTGGCACACCTTGAGCAGCTAAAAAGCCAGTAGCAGAACATTTATATAAAAATCCATTTTACATATCATACAGATGAATCTGTTCAATGTCAGTCTGTAGATCTGCCAGCATACTCATGTCACTACTACTTCATAGAGCATAATACTGTTTTCTGAAGCTGAATTCCAAGCTTTGTGGTATCTTAAATATCATCATTTTAAGCCATTTGTAGTAATACTACCTTCTGGAAATCATGAATGAATTTCATTAGTAGTAACCATGCCTTGAAAATGACATGATGAAAGGCATTCCAGTAAGGAACTTAAAAAGTGATTTTCATTTGGTGGCTGAATAATAAATATTTTGATAGTCTAGATAGCTAATTGTCTGCATAACCCCCACCATGTCTTAGTGGGATTTCTCTAATATTCTATAGAATAGTAGAATTTTTTCATGCAGGATGTTTGTTTTCTTTATTCTTATTTTGAAAGGAAAAAAATACAAAAGTGATGAAATAGAACAAAGTAAAAATTATGCTGTTGTTGGGCAGTGTGAACTTTTGTTCTACTGCTGAATTTGATAGAAACTTCTATTGTAATATAAAACTAAATGTTTTCTGCCTCAGCAGTCTCTCAACTGCTTAAATTTTCTCTATTGTATCAAAGTCCTCAAAAAGGGGGTGTGTGTTTAATTAGCAGGACACCCCAATTCTCTATTCTCAATAGCTTTAAGCTGCTTCTGCAGACTTAGATGGTGCAGATATATTTGAAGACTCTTTAGGCCTACATGCAAGGTGATGAAATGGGGTAAGTAACAGTATATGCTGGTGCTTACTGCTATAGTAGTTTATCCAATCCAAATTACAGATGGTACATAAAAAAATATTTTAATAACTTGATGATCGTATATACATACTGTGAAGCTGAAAACGTGGTTTCTCATAAGGAAAAAGGATTGCGGTGGGTAGAAAGAAAAGGAGGGAAGTAGACTTCATTTAATGTAGTGATCACTTGACTAGGCTAATTTGGGCTGTTTATGCTCGATGTTGTGCAGCATGTCCCTGTATTTACTTTTCCTAGAGTTACAATAATAATCTTTCTTACAGATGTCACACCAGAGGCAGCTGGTACTGTGACTCTAAATAAAATGCTCCGTCTACTGAAGAGCATTTACATGTTGAACTTCCCAAATACTTGAAAACAAAGGCACTATATTTGTACATCTGGCATAGCAGTAGGACTTAGATGCTGTTGGGTGCTTTGCATTTATGAAACAAGCTTTCTTAAATGCCTAACCTAAACTTAAAGCTGGATTTAAAGCTTAACTTGATCATTTAAAGAAATGTGGTGCTCCGTGGTCATGATCTAGATGTGTAATTCCAATGCCTAAAAGATTAACATATATTTGAAATGATTGTAAATTGTCATTTTTATGGTATGTGCTTAGCACTCCCATGTGGATGTAAATGGTACTAAATGTTAATCATTCTTCACTGCTGTTTACTTGGAAAGGTAGCTACAGGTGGAGTGGTAGCAAAAAGAGCTGTGCTAAATTTTGCTGTGAACTCTAGTACTGGATTTGCCTCACTCCAAAGGGAGGCAAAAGGGGGAGGGGGTAAGAGAAGGAATGAAAAAAAAATGCCAGGACTCTACATGTTAAGATACACTACATTTGTGTACTAGAGAAATACAGCTCAGTAGCAGAGACAGAACGGGTAAGTATTTTTAGAGATACAGGAGAGAATTATCTTAATTAGATTACTGCAAAGCCACTTATCTGTATCTTAAAGTCAGAATCTGTTCAAACTCTAGCTTTCTCCCATTATTAGTATCTGGCTAGACAATTTATCCTAAGTTGTTTGATACTAACCCAAATTCATTTATTTCTGTAGATACAAAGTATGGTTTACAGTTTGAGAGACCAGATCTGTTAACTTCAGGGCAAGGTGAAGTCTTCCCATTTGCTTTAAGTGAACTTTCCTACAGCTCTTTAACTTACAAAAAGCTATCTTAAAGATCCATGGGGTAATTCTGAAAACAAGTCAAATCCATCTGATGTACTGGAACCATTTTTATAATTTCCATTATTGATAGACTTAACTGTAAATCTCCATGGTCACTTGATATTTTTACAACACACGTGTTTTGGACTTACCTTAGAAGTCTTTTATAGGCACACAAAACTAGAATGATACTGTAAGATAGAACACTTATGAACTTAGGTGTTTCCATACCAGGCATTGTAAAAACCGTGTCTTAAATTCAGTTTCTGAAGAAAGGGGTCTTAAAAAATTTTGTTGGACACCACTAAAATAAGTTACTGCTTAAGAGCACTTGAGAAAAATATCCTAGCTTGTCACTGAAGTAACTTTGTAAAGTCAGCCTTCATATGCTACTTTATGATCCTTCCCAGTGTCCAGAAAAAACCAACCCAGTTGTGCCAAGAAACTGAGAATGAAGACAAAGGCTTTTGTTCTGCTATTTACAAGAAAAAGGAAGATGAAAACATTGAAGTAGATGATGATCATGTATTGCTCTTTACTCAAAATAGATCTAAAACTATACCTAAATTCTAAGTAATAAGCAATTAAAATTGCTTATGTGTAATAGTGCTGAAAAAACCTATAAGGAAATGGGCAGTATTAAGCATTCCACAGTACAGAAGTACTGTACTGTACAGATGTACAGGGAGCCTACAAGGGTGATAGAGAGGGACTCTTCACTAGGGACTGTAGTGATAGGACAAGGGGTACTGGGTTAAAACTTAAACAGGGGAAGTTTAGATTGGATATAAGGAGGATGTTCTTTACTGTGAGTGGTGAGGCACTGGAATGGGTTGCGCAGGGAGGTTGTGAATGCCCCTTCCCTGGCAGTGTTCAAGGCCAGGTTGGGCAGAGCCTTGGGTGGCATGGTTTAGTGTGAGGTGTCCCTGCCCATGGGACAGTCCCAAGCACTACGTGATCTTAAGGTCCTTTCCAACCCTAACTATTCTATGATTCTATTCTATGTCTGTCCTGTGGACTATGCTGGTTCTCATCCATAACTTAAAATACAAAGATCCAGTGGGAGATGCTTAAAGACCTTAAAATATTTAAACATGATCAGCAAACTTTCGTAAGCTCTTGTTCCAAGCTGTCACTACTTCTTTCTAAAACAATAACAAAGTGCTGCAGTGCTTAAAACATACCGAAGCTTTTTCTAGCTGGCTCAAGTTTCCATGGATTTAACCGTTTGATTAAATCTTCCTAACCTAGAAAGCAGCACTGAAGAATTTCAGGCTAGCTACAGGTAACTTAAATATTGTAAGAAAAAGTTCTTATTCTGGACTAGTCTTATCTTTTGGTAGATAATCTTTCCTAACAAAACCCTTAGAATGCCTGAATGATGTTCTGAGCTGAAGTAATGATACAGTGCTGTCTCTAATATTTATCTGAAGTACTAATGTTGAGGATTCTTTCCTGTTTAATACTAGTTTTTAAAAACTCACGAAGATTTGACTTGTTTTCAGATGAAATATTTCGGTTCCTAAGGACTTGGAATTTAGCACATACTATGAGAAGTTAGTTTTCTGTGACTCTTTGCTGTGGGCTAATCTTTAAGTTAAAGATGCAAGCCAGGCAGGAGGAGAGGGTGAACCCACTCTTGCTAGAAGTAGTTTGTGACTGAGTTCAGATTATGTTGGCTGCATACCGGCTGTTTTATCCATACCATACAAAAAAAGATGCTGTATCACACTATTCTATTTAGTGTTCACTCTTTTTTCAAATGATTCTGTGTTGGCCCAGTCATTTCCCTAGATGAGGAGTGAGTGTGTTTGTTGTTTTCTTGATGGATAGTTTAGTCATAACTGGTTTTAGTTCTAGTAAATGTCAATGGAAAAAAAATGTAGATCCATTGTATACCGTGCCTATGGTGTTTTTTAAAATCTCTATGCATGGGTTTCTTCTAGCAGGAATACTCTTCTATCAAGCTATGTCTATATAATAATAATTATTGTATTTTTTGTCTGCATAATAAGGTCTTTAGGAGGTTAGTATCTGTGAAACTGCAAAGGCATGAAACAATCTCCTTTGTGCCAGTTGAAATTATTTTTCACAAAAGAACTGTTGAATTGCATCTGAAGGTGATTCTGTCCTCCCCCTTCCAATTTATTTTTAATTAATATTGTTAAAAGACAAGTGGTCAGAAACCAGCCTGAAGTAAAGGCATTTTGAGTAGTTGGGGACCCAGGCACCATGCAGGTACGTGTGCATAGGGAGGGTGATCTCTGGCATACGCAGTACTGGATGCAGTACACAGAGGCTTCTCTGGGAAGACGCACTAGGTTGTACTTGCATAGTAGAACAATATTTGCTTGTCCTTTTGAGTTCCTTTCAGCCTTTGGGCACAGTGCCAAACGTGGCAATAGCTAAAAAGTGTAGTGAAGATCACATACAAACTGGAAAACTGTGAAAGGGGCTGAAAAGGCAGACCAGTGTAAAACCAGTCATTGGAGAGCTGCATTCTAGTTCAACAGAATATATAGTCTGGTGTTACTTCAAGCATGTGAGTTGCATTTAAAATTAGTGGTTCTGTATGCTTTTTTAAATTAGTATTACTATTACTGTTATAGTTTAAATAGCAGCAGGAGCGCTGAAAGCATCAAGAGGCAATCTATCTCCCTGATTACTTTTACGTTTACCAGTTAAGTGTTTGCATGTGGACCTTAAACAATATTGCTAATTTCTAATCTCTCTTCCCTTTTCTAAGTTAACAAGTTCTCTGTGCTTTGTTATGTCCATAAAAACTTGAGTTTGCATTCAACTTTTTTCAGTTTGTTGCCACTCAAAATGCTGTTTAGCCTAGGCTGCTTTGGGCTCCTGTCTTGCTTCACCTGCCTCTGTTGACTGCCTTTTCTAAGTGGCTCAATACAGAAGAGTAGCCCCCAAAATTAACACTAAAGCCAAAAGGTATTCTTGTCAGACACGTTTGCACAATTTGAAACTTGAGATTATTTTCAAGTATAAAAATCTAATGTCCTAGGGGATACTTTTTATCTCAGGAATCAATTCTTGCTTTTTAAATGTTTAGTACATTAATTTGTGTTTATTTTCCTGATGTAGGAGAGCATGCATGAGATGTGAAAAAGATAAATTCTAGTGGTTTTGTGAGGTCAGGATCACAGTAGGGAATCTGGAAGTGAAAGAGGAAATAATGTTTTGTAGTCCTCCTTCTCACATAACTTTGAGGAGAGCTCTAAAGACTTCTGTAAAAACAGTACAGGACATCACTTTTAACTGCAACATGGTTTCATCCTCATTGGCTGATCAGTTTTCTTGCATGATTTCTCCTACGTTGAATCCATAGCTCTGTAAATTAATTGGAGCTATGTATCCAACCTGGAAAAAGAAAAAAAAAAGCAGGCAAGAAAAGCTGTTGGCTGCCGAGGTATCCTAGATGGTAATACAGAAATGTTGTAATCCTTGCATGGTAAGGAGTTAACATACGGCCTTTTTTTATAGCTTTAGGGTGCACTTCTGCAAATGCTTTACGACATAATACTGCAATATCAAATGATACTACTTAGAGATCTTTTGTGCTGTAGTTCCAATTCCTACTAATGTTTCAAACGGCATTGTTTTTATGTAAACTGTTCATAATTAGTAGAGTTGGCTTTTCTGTTGCAAAACTTTCAGGATGACACTTTCTAGTACGTCAGGTATTTTGGTTAAGTGGATGACTTCTGAGTGTTGTGGTTTGCTGTATACCAATCTGTTAACTGTGTTAAGCTCTATTGCACTACTTATATTAAAAAAAAAAAAGGCAGTAATTTGAGCATCTTGTAGCTTTTCTCTCCAAAGGTGCTATCTGTCATGAACACTTGCACTGTTGACCGTGAATTTGGTATGAACATGTTAAAGAAATTGTCCTATGTGGTTTACTCAGCACATACAAGAAACTTCCCACGGTCAGCCTGTGTACTAACAAATGCAGTACTTTGTTGGACTGATTACATGACCACACACATCTTAAAATTAAAACCCTGTTTCCATTTATGGTGCTAAAGTTATCTTAAAAATTATCAAGAGTTGATCTTCTTGCCCACGAACATTAAAGAAAGCTGTTGTGACAATAAAACAAAATTTCTGTACATCTTAAGCCTGTTCCAAATGCTTTTTATATAATTAAGACCCTTTTCTATTTCTGCTTTATATAAAAACTGCAAAACATTTCAGATTTCTAGTACAGGAGAGTGTTAGGAGTGTATGGATTTAGACTACATGTGCAAGATAAAATTTTTGTTCACACTTAGGATAGCTAATCTTCTGAAACTCAGAAAATCCAAGAATTGTATTAGATAGGATCAAGGCATAAGCTAATAGTTTTGCTTGGTGTATGGGTTTTGTGGTATTTGTTTGTTTTTTGTTTTGTTTAAGAAAACCAAAACAATTCTCTGACTTCATCGTCTGGAGCCTTGGAGAGACACAGGATGTGAAATGGAGAATACTGTATTAGGAGAACACTGATTCTGCAATGTAGATCCATGATTTGCTGAAACTTCCTAAAAAAATCCCCAAACTTATGACATAACATGACCAGATAACCATATCTAGGGAACAGAAGTGAAACTTGACATAATTACTAAGGCTGCTCACAGTAGGACATAAAAACACATGAAAGCAAGTTAAACTAGGATTATTTACACTGTGAAACAGCAAAGTAATTTTCCAACTTTGTTTACAAGTAACCTCCTCTTAAGATGAAAAACTACCTTATGCGTTCTGGTGCAGAAGATACTGTTGTGGCCTCCCCTCAACCCTCCATTTGGTTAAGATTTAAATTGTATATAGTGAAGAACAATGCCTTTCCAAATCTTTTCAAAAGGCATCTTTGGGCAGCAGTATCTACGCTTTCCCTCCATTGGGAATACAAAGCCTTTAATTGTTCTACCTTCTAAGCCCCTTGTATCTCAGCTTGCAGTTGTAAAAGTATCTGCCTGTAATGCATTTTGAAGTGCTACTATAGTCAGCTCTAAGTATGATGCTTTCAATTGATGGTGACATATGAACATGCAGAGCAGGTGCCATGTCCAGGTATGCACTGGTGAGCAAGAGAGGTGTATGTACAAGGGTGTACCCTGGAACACTGCAGCACTCCCTGCTTTGAAGTAGTTATACCTTGAGGTTCTGGTCGCTAAACTGTTACCTTTCATATACTGGAATAAGTTCTGTTGAATCACTTGTACCTAGTACTTCAAGAAATAAATGGGCTTCTCCAGGATCTATTTTATGGAAATTCTGTGACTGTGCAAAGAATATTCCAGGTCTAAAGTAACTTAATTTAAAGCAGAAACAATCACACTGTCCAGATAAAAGCAGGGATGGCTGGGTTTTTTGTTGAGTGAAGATGGATCATCTAGTAGTGCTAGCTTATATTGTGTCTTGCTACTTGTCTCGATGCTTGCTTTAACAGTAGGACACTTAGAAGAGCCAAAGATAGAACAAGGTCATCCATAACAGTTCTAAGCCACATTGAAATACAAGTTTTACTATTTTTTCATTACTAGATGCTTTAGAAACAAATGGTTGTCTTTTTTTATTATTTATTTACCAAAGAAGTGCTGTCCTTACAGAAATATTGAGATAGATACTGTATGTTTAAATGCCCTGAACAAACGTTTGCGAGCACGCGAGACACACTTGGCTGAAAGCAGATTTTCAGCATTAGCATCTGATGTAAGTAACAGAAACGTGTTTGTCACTGCACTGCTCTAACTCAGAACTTTACAGTAATTCCAGTGTTTTTTTGACAAGGATAGATTTTTGTGACAAAAGTGCCTGGGGAAATAAAAATCCAAAAGTTGCCTGCAAGCTTAAAAAAATCACAGCCCATACTTGAAGAGAATGGATGTTAAGAACTGTACAGAGTAACTAGTCAATACTCGGAAGGGTTGAGAGGATTCAAAGACAGAGATAAATTTTGAGAAAGGAGTATTATGTTGCTTTTGAGAATTTACTGTATGTATTAAACTTCCAGTGTTTCTGCTTGGGTCTTAGCTGTGTAACTAAGAAAAATGAGTTAATGGTTAAATTTAAAGGAAAATTAGGTAGTTTGAACTACTGTATTTTTTTAAACACTCATTTTAATGACAGTCATTAGTGGGATTTTTCTTTTGCTTGTTACATGGAGAACTGTTTTGGGTTTCTTTTTTTTTTTTTTTACCTGTTAAAAGTGGCCACCAAGTGCTTTGATTACTCGGTTTACAGTAAAACAATTTGAGGAATAGATTTTCCTTGAGTGCAGAATTAAATGGGGGTGGTATGTGTTATACTGATATGAAGACTGAGTAGTAGTAATTTCTAAGAAAAACATTATAGTGTTAAAACTCGTACATGTAGTTATTTGGGGCATGCAGAATATTAATAAGTACTTGGTTATATTTTGCCATTTTATGCTTTAAAAATAGTCTATTTAGTTATAGTTTTAATTGGAAAAGCTGACTTTAATGTTTCAACAACTATTTTTGAGTAGAAACATCCATTTAATGATACTTCAGAGCAACCTTTACAGTTGATCAGTAAATTCACTTAAAACTATGAAAGTAGTTTCATTTTTTTTGTCAAACCTAATGTGAAATTTAATCTCTGGGCAACCCAAGACTGGCCATATGCCACTGAAACCAATCTTTCAGCTGCATATGGAGGCAAAGACGCAATTTCCTTATCTAGTCCTACTTCTCAGCTAGACTGAGAAGGAAGAAGGCTAGATTGCTGTTACATAAAGAAAATAGGCAACCCAGTAATGTATTTCAGTTGTGCTGAATAGCTTAGCTTCTTCTTTTCAGACTGTAGCACTTAAACTTTGAGACTCAAATTTAAAATGTCTGTGGTTCAGATAAATTTTCATCTGTTATTTCTGTATTTTTCTTACAGATACATTTTATTGGTGTCCACTGTAATTAACTACAGAAAAAGCTGCATTCTGTTCTGCCAATTTAAATCTGTGATCTAGTTTTTCCTACTTTGTTTAATCCATGGCTAGTAAAATGTCGAGTTTCTGTTCATGTTAGACTAAAGCCATGTTGCACCCAGTTGCCTTAACTGCTTGGAGGAAAACTGACCTTAACCATTTGAAGCTTTATGTATTTCTAAAATTGCTCTAACTTTTGTATAATTGCAATAAAACCTTTTAAATACAGACCAGCCACTGTTTAAAGAACCACTTGTCACTATCTTTATTGAATGGTCAAATATTTAAAAACAAAGAAACACCACCTTTCTTTAACGGGTGAACACCACTTGTTCTTTCCCTTTTTATTTTTCGGGGTCACTTTAAAGGTGGTGTACTTGTCATTTGCCCACAATGCTTTTCTCTTTTAGTGAGGGGCGTATGAAAAGGGCACGATGCCCCGGGCATAGAGAGATTAAGAACTAAACCCCCCTTTCCTCTAAAACTTAGGCTCACCTCAGGCCCCTCTGTGCTGTTCTGCATTTATGAAGCAGTTACTTAACCTAGAGCTGGGATATTGTTCCAGATTAGCTCTTGATTATGAAAGCAAGCTTTTTGTGCAGTGCAGACTTTTGTATTTGGGAAGGGGAAGAAGCGTTTATCTGTATTTCCTTTCCTTCTACACCCTAATAAAAATAGGTGTTTGCCTAAGGTGGCTTTTGAAGTGAAGCCCTATGAGGCTGTGAGGAGCAGTCACTTTTTATCTTGCCGGCTGCACATGTGATGTTCAGTGAAATCTTTGCCCTCGGGCTTAGTCCAAGTTCAAGAGTCAGTCAAAAATAAAATCCAACCCCCCAAAATAAACAAAAATACAGCCCCCCCCCCCCAAGCACTAATTTGCCATTTCACCGTGCCTGACACAGCCCCTTACACTTAAACCAGCTGCTGCTGCTGCTCCTGCCCGGGGCTGGTGGCGGCGTGTGGAAGCTCCCCGACACCTCCCGCCGCCTTTCCCCTGCTCACCTTGAGGAGCCGCCGCTATCTAACGGGCGCGGCGGGAGCGGAGCCCGCCCCCCCCAGGGCGGACCGTTACCCGCCCACAACCCCGGCGGGGACGGGTTCAGGGCGCTGACAGGCCTCGCAGCCCGCCCCCGCCATCTTAGGCCGCTAAGCAGCGGGAGGGGGCGGCGGGCCCGCGGCGGGGTGCCTCGCCGCCTGAGGGGATGGCGGCGGCGGGCATGGCGGCTTGGACGTGGCTCCTGCGGGCCCCCACCGCCACCGAGCTGCTGCTGGCGGCCCTGTGCTGGCTGAGCTGCTACTGGCTGCTGCGACGGCCCCGGGCGCCGCCGGGACTGCCGCCGGGCCCGGAGCCTTGGCCGCTGGTGGGCAACTTCGCCTTCGCGCTGCTGCCTCCGCCGCTGCTGCGGAGGTGGGCAGTGGAGGTGAGGGGCGGCGGCAGGGGCTGCCCCGCCTTCTCCCCCCACGTCTTCCTCACCGGCCTCACCAAGCTGTACGGCGGCGTCTTTCGACTGTTCGTGGGCAGCCGGCCCTTCATCGTCCTGAACACCTTCGGGGCAGTGCGGGAGGCGCTGGTGCAGAAGGCGGAGGTGTTCAGCGACCGGCCCTCCGTCCCCATCGTCCTCATGATCACCCGCAAGAAGGGTAAGCGGGGCGGGCGGGCTGCTGGGGGTAAGGCCGGGGAAGGTTAATGGACTGCCGGGGCTGTACTTGTCAAGAGCCCGAAGCGGGACCTGTTCGGTTTTGTGACTTCTCTACCGTTCGCTTACTTTTCGCTAATGGTGCGTGTGCCTTGCCCTGCTGGTGACAGCCTGCAGGGAGAAACGCGCCCTCCCTGCCTTTAGATGAACGTGCAGCATCCGTGCGATGTGGTGTGCGCCGCAGGCAGCAGCGCGACACTGAAACGCCTGACCCCTTTACCTGTGGTTGTTGTGGAGGGGTTGGCGTTTGTGCGGGCACTCGGGGGAGAGCTAGTCCATCACCTCGTGGCTTTCTGATTGTCGCTCTGTCAGGAGGAGACATTTCGAATACTTTGGCAGCGGTATGAAACTGTGCGGTTCCCCAGTGCTTGCCAGGGTAACAGTGGTTAAGAGTGGGCTTCTCGGAGTCCTGTATCTGTGCAGTCTGCACTGCCTGCATGCAGGCTACCGAGATGTTTACAGGTGTGTTATTCTGCTTGCCAAAACCTACTGAGCATATTTGTTTTGTTGGTTTTTCTTTTAATAGGTCGACGGAGAGTTCACTAGGTTTCGCAAAAAAAGGGCATGAGGAGTTCAAACACATGATGTCAAATTCACGGTTAGCACTTCTGCGTGTTTGGCCTCTAAGGTCATTGCAGGGCCTCAGTGTTTGTGGAAAACTGCCTTCCACTGTCCGTTTAGGAGATACAAACCAGGAGGATTGTTAATGTGCTGCACTGTATTGTGAAACTTGTTTACCTTCTCTTCTCAAGGCCTGGCAAATCTGTTGGTTAATGCCTGAAACTTTTTTCTTCTATTTTTTACTGTACCAGGGTTATCCCAGTAAGGATAAAAGGCAAGGAAGGGACCTAGATTGTGTTTATTAAACAGCAATCAGGTACCATTGCTGCAATTGGTTTAAAGGATAAGAAATAAATTATTAATGGTACTGGTTCGGTCGGGGACATCTTACTGGCATGTTGTAATAAAGTGTGAGAATATTTTTAGGTGCAGTACATTCAGCAAGGACTGGGAGGAAACTTAAACTTGGGGTTCAGACTTAAAAGGGGTGCATTTAGGTTAGATGCAAGGAAGAAATTCTTTACTGTGAAGGTGGTGAGGCACTGGCACAGGTTGCCCAGAGAATCTGTGGCTGCCCCATCCCTGGCAGTGTTCAAAGCCAGGCTGGATGGGGCTTGGAGCAACCTGGTCTAGTGGATGGTGTTCCTGCCCATGGCAACGGGGTTGGAACTGAATGAGCTTAAGGTCCCCTCCAACCCAAACCACTCTCTGATTCTATGAGCAGTTAGATGTTAGATCACTTTTAGCTGTGCTGTAAAACTGCATGTTAAGGCTTGTGGTGTGTTTCTCCTGGAACCCTGTGAATTTTATGCGTTTCTGCAGATAGGTCTCAGGCTTTTCTGAGCATGGTGACACAAGACGAGACAGGGCGTTTAGCAGCTTCTGCAGTTGGTGGATGCCCCAGGGGAGCTGAAAGTGTCAGGAGCCTGTTGCCTGGAGCGTTCTGCAGCCAAGTGCTGGGACTGTACGTGTCTGCATTGCGCTGTGTGGTGGCAGGGACATTATATTGCCTTACATTTACTTTTATCTGGGAGGTCACCATAGGAATGAGGACTGTTACATTGCCCAGTTGTCTATAAAACCTACTGAGCTCTTATGTATTGCTTATGTTAGCTGGTGCAACCAGATCAATTGCTGCAGGTGTGAGACTATTGTGGAATTAACCACAAATTCCCTTTGCGTATTCTGACTGCACAAAGGGATAGGTCAGTGAATATGGGCAGTGTGGGCCTGCCTGGCCTCCGTGCAAGGAGGTTCTCTAAAAGCCACTGGAAGTCACAGCTGCTGTCAGTAGCCTGGCTTGAATTTAGTGGTAGTGTGTAGGAGAGGACTGAACCTCTGCAGTGCTGCATTTGTACTACTGGGAAGGCAGTTGCTGCGGAACCAGTGGGGTAAGAGGGGAGCAATACATTTTCTGAAAGCTTTGTGTTTTTTTCCTTTTTCTGTGGTATAGGTACAATACCACAGTTTTCAGATATTGTCCGTAAGAGCTATGTATTAGCGAGTCTTTCTCCTTGTGTGTGGTTCATTGTGGAGGAGGTGGATGGGTTACAGCACTCAAACTGGAGGCCTCTTATGTTTGGTCTGTGAACCTCCTGTGCTTAGTTTCATGAGCTCATGCGTGAGATTTTGCTATAGATCAGGGCAGTGACAGTTGTGTTTGCACTAGGAAAAAAAACAGAGAAGTGGAATGATTGTGTAACTTTAGATCTGCCCCTCATGACTTGACTACTACAATGCTGGGATTCAGTAAGTGTCCATTTTGGATTCCCACATCTTCATTCTGTAAACAAACTACCTGGTGTAAATTTAGGGAGCTGTTTTCTTCTAAGCTACATTTTCTGTTGTAGTTTTGTCTTTACCCTGAGCTGACATGCTAGGTATGTTACAGAAGAAAGAAGGGCTTATCTCAGCTGTGTGTGGCTGTGTTGTGTGCAAGATGCAGATAAAATATTGTGCCCAGGGGAGAGCAAGTAGGACTATCAGGAGTGGCAAATACTGCATTTCAATAACTGAGTAGCTGCCTTAGCTGGATGGAAAGTGTGGTGAATCCTTTAAGGAGTAGGTAGAAGTCAATTATTAATTGAAGGATTCTGCACATATGCCTGCAGAAAGAGAAATACTATGGGGTGGGGGGGGGGGGGAGAGGAGTACGTTTTTGTATTTCTGTTTTAGTAAAGCATTTTTCTATTCTATATCTGTGAGACTCAGTTGTAGAGTGGATGGTGCTTGAGTGGTTGTCTGCCTTTATAGTCCTGCCCTGTGTACATCCAGATGTGGACATCGGACAATACAGAAGTTAAATGATATTAAATGTAATGAATTCTGTGTTTGTAAATGTTTCCAGTATTGCAGCAACACTAAAGCTAGCAGAAAGAAATCTGGGGGGAGGGAAAGAGGGGAAATAAAACAAATTTTCTATTTTTCTCTGTGTGTGTTGCTCTGTTGGTTGTACTGACAGGTTTTCATTACCAGTTCATAGAATTAGCCCTGTGTAATAAGCATGAAATCTGATAGCACCGACGGTTTTAGTTGTTGCTCAGTAATGTTTACTCTGACCAAGGACTTTGTGAGTCTCATGCTTTGCCAGGGAGGAGGGAAAGCCGGGAGGAAGCAGAACAGGACACCTGACCCAAACTAACCAAAGGGGTATTCCATACCACAGCACATCATGCCCATTATGTAAGCTGGGGGCAGTTACCCGGAAATGCAATATCACTGCTCGGTCGGGCGGGGTATTGGTCGGCTGGTGGTGAGCAGTTGTATTCTCTTCCCTTGTTATTTCCCTTATCATTATTATCATTGGTGGCAGCAGCAGTGATTTGTATTATACCTTAGTTACTGGACTGTTCTTATCTCAACCATGGGAATTACATTCTTTCGATTCTCCTCCTCATCCCCCCAGGAGCAAGGGGAGGAAGGAGAAGGAGGGGGGCAGTGAGAGAGCGGCTTGCGTGGTTCTGAGTTACCGGCTGGGCTTAAACCACAATTTGTTAGAAATAACAAGTTGTGTATTTTGTTATGCTGTGGTATCTTTGGTGTTGTCTGTTAATCAACAAAAGAGAATGTTTATACTTGAAGCTAAGGGATTTAATTTTAATGGTGTTTCATAATAACACAATCATGCAAAACAGGTGCCTAGAGGCATCAAAAATGTCAAGATGCAAATCAAGCAGGTTTTTGCCAAGTGGCTGTAAACCTGTCTTCACCTTCCCAGTTTGTCTACAGCATGCATATCCTGTATTTTGTTTATCACAAAATCACAGAATGGTTTGGATTGGAAGGGGCCTTAAGGATCATTCAGTTCCAACCTCCCTGCCATGGGCAGGGACACCTTCCACTAGATAGGTTGCTCAAAGCCCCATCGAACCTGCTCTTGAACATTTGAACACATTGTAAGCTAAAGAAAAACCTTGCTTGTAATAGAAATAGGTACACAGGCAAAAAGTATTGAGAATTTTGCATAGCGTGAAGGAGAAATTAAATAAAAACCAGTTTCTGTTTTAGTATCATCTCTTCTGCCTTGCTGAAGGAATTTGTGTTTCAGGACATTGAGAGGAAAAGGCTGTAGCAAGCATATGTCCCAGAATGTCAGTTCCTACATAATTGCCATCACTTGTCATAATGATGTAATAAGTTGTGATAAATTTGTAATAAATCATCTACAGTGGCTTTTCTCTGTCTATTAGTGTCTTGCAAAGACTAGTAAAAATATTCATGTAACTGTTACATTCATTTCATTTGTTGGGAAAAAGAGAGGCAGAATTTCCCAAAGCAATTATAAAGAACCTTGTGGTCTTCCTTTAGCTCCTAGCTTGGGATAGATTTGCTGTGTATTGTTTCCCTCTGTTCTGGTGCTTGGGTTGCACGCTTGTCTGACTAATTCTTGAAAATAGAACATTTTGGTTTCAGACTCTCCCTTTGTCTTCCAGGTGTTATTTTTGCACCTTATGGCCCTGTCTGGAAGCAACAGAGGAAATTCTCTCTTTCAACACTGCGTCATTTTGGAGTAGGAAGACTCAGCTTAGAGCCAAAAATCATTGAGGAGCTGAAGTTTATAAAGGAGGAAATGCTGAAGCATGGAAAGGATTCATTTAATCCCTTTCCAATAATTCGTAATGCAGTATCCAATGTTATCTGTTCCATGGCCTTTGGCAGGCGTTTTAACTACGAAGATACTGAGTTCAAGACAATGCTAAAGAACATGGCCCGTGCCCTAGAGCTAAGTGTGAACCGCTATATGATCCTGGTCAATATCTGCCCTTGGCTGTACTACCTTCCCTTTGGGCCTTTCTGGGAACTTAGGAAAACAGAATTAGATATTACTGCTTTTCTAAAGAAAATAATTGCACAGCACAGGGATACACTGGATGCAGCAAATCCCAGGGACTTCATTGATATGTACTTCATCCATGCAGAAGAAGAAAAAAACAACAAAGAGAGCAGTTTTAATGAAGACTACCTGTTTTTTATCATTGGTGATCTCTTCATTGCAGGCACAGACACTACTTCCAACACATTACTGTGGTGCCTGCTCTACATGTCTCTCTACCCAGAAGTACAAGGTAAGACTATTTGTGTTCTGGGTGTTTTATTCCAGACTGTAACGCTCTAGTTGGATGTTCAAAAACAGAAGCAAACAGCAGCAGTAGAGAAGTCATTTGGAGTGCAAATAGTGTATGTGTAAAATGAAAGGTTGGTATGTAGTCAGACATCTTCTAACCTGCTCTGCTATGATCATCTCTAGCTTAGTGCTATATATTAACTACTCAAATGGCACTTTAGTCTGTTCATTTCTTCTGTTTTGGGACAATTTTTCCCAAGCAATTCCAGGGAGCCTGAGCATAGTTCAAAAGCTTTGTCAGTTGTGGCATTCCAGGCCTATAATACTGGTATATGGAGATACATAGCGGTTGAAGTCTGCTTTTATGCCTCTGTGATCAGGGAGGTTCTTGAGTTTAGTGACAGAGTCTGGAGAAGTGAAACACTACCCACTGTAAAGGAAGATCTAATTAGAGACAGCTTAAGTAAACTGGACTAACACAAGTCCATGGCAACAGCTGGTGAATGTCATTGCAAGGTCTCTCCCCATCAGTCTTGAACAGTCTTGGCATTTGGGTAGGATGCTCATGACAGCAGGGGAAGGCACATGGAGCACTTGGCCCCAGAGGTGAAACAGAGGGATCTGGGCTTGTTCAGTGTTAGGGAAAGATGACTGAGGGGAGACCTTATGCTGCCTACAGCTACCTGATCGGAAGATGCTATGAAGATGGTGGCAGTCTCCTCTGAGGTGTGAAGTGAAGAGAAGCAGCAGAGACAGTCTAGAATAAACAAATTCTGAGCAGATACTAGGAAAAAAACCCCAACTCTGCCCTGCGAAGAAAGCCAGGAGTACAACAGGTTGCCCTGATGCTTAACAGAATCCCCAGCTTTGGAAGTGTTCAAAACTCAGTGGGGTATGACCCCGAGTAGTCTGATCTACCCTCAGAGTTGAATCTAATTTGGAAGATGACTGTGTTTTGAGTAATAGTTTAGCTCAGATGACCTCCAGAGGTTCCTTGCAAAACAGATGTTTGATGGTGCTGTGATATGGTTACCATTTGTAACAGAGTTCTAGAAAATTAATTTTAGATTTTTGTGGATATAAAAAAAACTACCAGTAGTGTTGGAGATGTTGCAACATTAAAATAGTAGTTGCTAGCATTGTGTTCAGGACTTCTTAGGATAAATTTTCATTGCCAAAGACTTAAAATTCATTTTGGTTAAATATTTTTCTAGATTGAGTCTCGTTACAGTACATAAGTTTGCAAAGCCAGTGTTGTGTTTTTATTATAGTACTATTTAGCAAATTTAGATGGTTGAATTTAAGAAAAATAAAGCAATTTGGTTTATTCATTTATTACCAGCTTTTCCTGAAGTGCTACATAGCAGCTGATTTCCACAAGAAAGATTGTTGGGGGTATGCTGACTAGAAACCTTGAGCAGATTCTACTTAGGCAATTCTACCTCAGTTTACAGTAGTGAAACATTTCCCCAAGAGACCACCGCTTTGCCCAGGCTTCTTGCTAACCTGGAGTGGAGAAGGTTAATCCTCAAGTTATCCAAGAACACGCTATAAACCTGGAATACTTCTATCAAGTATTTCACTTTTTGAGGTTTTCATGTGCTGCGGCTGCTTTGCAAATAAGCAAATAGGTACTTGTTTACCTATTTGTCTGGAACAGTCTCTTTAAATAGGTCAAGATCATAGTTTATTGCACAAAGTCAGCCAAGTTGTTGAGCAAAGGTTGCAAATTAGGGCATTGGTTCAGTACGTGGGAGAGAGAGTCCACCGGGGACAAATGTACAATAAAGTTTTATTGCATAGGCTTATTCTTTCTTTTTAATGGTTGTGTGTTATCACTGCTTGATTTGATATGCAGATACATGAATTAGATATATTCTGAATGACGCAAATGAGAAGAGTTTGGGGCTGGGAGAGTTTAACCCCTTTCTCTACTGCCTGGTACTGTACATAGATGCGTTCGTCAGTTCTTGCTCTTGTGCTGATCTCTAAGTTTTATTGCTTCTCTCTGATTTCACTTTTCCTTATGCTGTGGCTATTGTTGAGCAACATAAAAACAGGCTCAGTAGTCCAGAGTATATCACTTAGCTATGTAGTGTGATTCTCTTACATCTAGTATCCCATTCTGTATGTATCCTGATTGCCTGAGAGTCATGTATGGGCCTCTATTTTTATTCCCCCCGGTAGTATGTTTCTTTTATCCTGTAAAGGAAATAACCTGAATTGCATAGCTCTTAGCATAGCAAATGTTGCAGACATGGAAGGGCAAATGAAGGGCAATCAGGCGAAAAAATGGAAAGGATGTATTTGTCTGTGGAAGCCAGTTTTGCTTTTCACATGGAAAAAGAGAAAAGGGGTATGTGTGCACATGGGTGCATATAGGGAGGCAGCGGGGAGTATTTGGTTTAGTCTGTTCTCTGACTTTGTTTTGGTCTGTGACTTCTGAAGATCAGTGTGATTTTTAAATACATGAAAGGCAGTGGAGCAGTTCAGTTAACACACTGTTAGCAGAGAACTCTTGAAGTCTACGTTTCTGCAGTTGGTAATGTGAGCAGCGGTTTGACTGCTTTCTGTATAGTTCCACCTATCTTTAGAAACTCCAAAAAAATGTTGTTCAGGATAAAATGCTGGTGTGATACTTGGCGTGAGACAGTGTCCTTTATTTTTATTTTATATTTTTAACGTTGAAAGCTTTACTCATTTAATTTACTGTGGACATGCATACTTGAAAACAGGGCCATAATGTGGCCTTTTAAAAAGTAGCGAAATCCCACAGAGAAGGTCCTCAAGACTCACCCCACTGGCAAGGTACCTTTTTACTCTGTGTTCCTCGTATGAAGACCTGTGTTCTTAGCAAACCCAGCAGGTGGCAGCAACTGCTCACTGAATACAGTTTGTGCAATATAGAGTCAGAATAGTTTGGGTTGGAAGGGACCTTCAAAGGTCATCTAGTCCAACCCCCCTGCAATGAGCAGGGACATCTTCAACTAGATCAGGTTGCTCAAAACCACATGCAGCCTGGACTTGACAGTATTTCTGAATGTTTCTCTGAAACAGACACTTCTTTCTTTGCGTTGAGCTTTTATTTAATCTTGAATCGGTGCTAAGGAGAGAAATCAGCAAAAAACTGAAGAGTATCAGCAGCCTGGATCTTGGAAAAGGCAAACAGGACAACCACAAAATACTCACAATATCAAGGGTGAAAAATGAAAACTTTTGACAAAAGGTTAATTTTGAGGTCTCCTCTGTCAAAATTGTCTTGCTGTGTAGCCAGATTCCAAGTTACCTGGAAGAAAAGGCACATCATCTATACATGGGTGAAGCAAATGTTGCATCTTGGAAACTTCTGTGACGAAAATTACTTGTATGCTGAGCCTTGGGGGAGACAAAAGCGGCAAACACATCGTCTGACACTTTCTGCCTCACATGAACGAGAGGGGAGATAAGCTCGTTAACTTCTTTTTTTCCTCTGCAGAAGGGCTGTGTGGGGAAAAGGGCATCAGCTGCTGCATTTTGGGGGAACTGGGAAATGGCTGTTCTGTGAGTTTAGAGTTTAGGTTCTGTGAATAGAATGTAGGAAACAGCAAGAACAAGTCAAATGTTAGTGTAAGCTTCAATGCTTGCAGTAACAGCATCAGAATTCCTGCTTTAGAGTGAAGTATCTAAATCAGCTGCAAGGAAAGCTTTCCCATCTCTTCACCGCCTTTCAGGGTTCTAAGAGCTGGATCTCCCCAGGGACTGCCCAGGCATGCACTGCATGCAGTCTGGTTTTGTTCATTTTTTTCAATGCAGGCCAGAAGCTTGATGTTTTCACCATTCAAACTACTGTGTAGTTGAACTAAGATTATTAATACATTTGGAACTAGAACAGAACTTCTGCTGTACTTTCCCAATACAGAGGTGCTAGCAATGTCTGTCATTTCAGTGGCTTTACTCTTGACAGTTGTCAAGATTGCGCTTGGTTGTTTTGTTTTTAGCTGACTCTGTTCTTAAGGCTTATGTCGGTGTAGTTATTTCAGCCAGGGATCACATATCTTGTAGTCATAGGCAAATGAAATTGAGATGATGTCTTCTCACATGTTATGTGTATTTTTTATACTTTTTTTTATTTTCTCGCTCCCTTTGAATAGAGAAGGTTCATGCAGAAATTGAAGCAGTTCTAGGACATGACAAAGTTCCCTCTCTTACCCACAAGGCTCAAATGCCCTTCACAGAGGCAACCATTATGGAAGTGCAGAGGATGACTGCTGTTGTTCCCCTTTCTATTCCTCGAATGGCCTCAGAAACCGCTGGTAAGCGTTTCTAGAGACTTACTAATGCTTTGTTTCTTTGATGGTCTTTGGTCTGATGGGACCTCTAGTGAGAATTTACAAAGACCTCCTTTATGTGTTAGACATGTAACCCATGTATGTAAAATGCCATTTATAGAGAGTAGCTGGGCTTTAGATACTCCTCTATTTAAGCAGCATGTCTGATCTAACATCCAGAAGTATTCTAATTTAGAGCAATTTATTTTCTGGGGTTGGCTTGTGTTGACTGTTGTGCTTAGTGGTCATTGGTGGCTGAGATTCCACTTCTGTATCTGAAACAGCAGAGTTGGTTTTGGCCATCTGACGCATCAAGGTCTGAAAACATCAATTTGGAGCAGTTGATTTGCTAAAGCTTGAAAGGATTATACCATTGAGCTCCACATCTACAGGAAACAATAATAAATATCCTTTTCCAAGTCATCTTGTTGGCAATATGTTTTCATTAAATGACTCACAAGCTTAAGTGAGTGAGAGGTAGCAACACTTGGCTTTCAAACCCACTACTGCATTGATCTGCTTTTAAAATGTTTTGGCTTGCAGGACAGTGAGGAGCAACAAGCTGAAATGAGATGAGTCACTTCAAAACTCTTTTGCAGTAAGAGTTCAAATCCCATTCTTCTTCTTTACCTTTGCTGTGGTGGGGTTCTGTGACAGCACAGGAACAGGAGGAAACTGCTTCACAGTACTTTGATGCAGCAGCTAATTTCTAATGGTCACTGCTGCATTTTTCCATGCCTTTTCCCCACACGGAGGTGCTCCTGTTAACAAAATGTCTTTCCAGCTGCTCTGGCCTGCATGATTTTGACTCAAGCAGCCTAGCATAGATCAACTTTGCTTTATGCTCCTGCTACATTTGCAGCCCACAGTTAGGGAGCAGTATTGGTTTTGTGACACCTTCAAGTCATCTTTTTGGCAGTATAAGTCTCTCATGTTTACTTCTAGCATCTTGTCAGATCCTCTGTCTCTGTGCTTTTGTTTAAAGTGCTGCAGGGATATACTATTCCTAAGGGCAGTGTGATCGTGCCCAACTTGTGGTCAGTACACAGAGATCCTAACATTTGGGAGAAACCAGATGAATTTCAACCATCAAGATTTCTGGATGAAAATGGCCAACTAATTAAGAAAGAGGCTTTCATTCCTTTTGGAATGGGTAAGATATCCACATCCAGTCAGTAGCTGTTTGGGGAGGTGGTGGTGTTTCAAGTGTAGGGCCTTGGAGGCGTGAGATGTAAAAGCTGTGCATAGGACCAGTTGCAGAACTTGTTCTACTATTAGTTAGAGGCTTGCAGGATGGGTTGGGTTCCTCAAGTCTCCAGTTGCCAGGCAGAAATGAGAAATGATGACTTCTCCCTTGATAATACTTTTGCTGCTAATATGAAGCAGTACAGCTGAGCAAGGCTTATATTCAAATATGGGAGACCAAAGCTGTTGTTTGAGCTTTTTTGTGTTTGGACTATGCTAGCATAGGAATTGCATGCATGTTAACAAATGGATCAACAGTATAAGACCAGTAATATGTCTCTTCTAACTGTTCTTTAGGTAAACGTGTGTGCATGGGAGAGCAGTTGGCAAAAATGGAGCTGTTCTTAATTTTTGCAAGTCTAATGCAAAGCTTTACATTTTTGTACCCTGAAAATGCTGCAAAGCCATCTATGGATGGAAGGTTTGGTCTAACTTTAGCTCCATGCCCATTCAACATAATAGCTTTGAAGAAATGATACATCAAAAAAGATTACACAAAGAAATACTGCACTTTTAAAATCCAGCTTTATTTTGTTTCCAGCTTGTTTTCTTACTTTCTTCCCAGAAAAACACCAACTGCATAGGCTTTCATAGTCAGTGAGAATGATCCATTTGCACTTCTGGAAAGAGAAGAATTTTTTTTGGCTGCTGTTGCATTCCACAAACAAACAACGGCATAGTTTGCAATTTGATATTAAAACTAACTGGGCTTAACCCCTCTGTCTATAAGCTCTTACTGTCAGTTTGTCAAACGTTAATTATGGGAGAATGGTCCAAAACATGTATTGATGTTTTAGAAAATAGCAATTTTTATTTTGGTAAAAACAGTATGTAAACATTTATTTTACCAAATGAGTGAAGGACATCATCTGATACCAAAAGGATTAACGAGTGAGAGGGTATTAGCATTTTCTGTGTAAAGAAACATTGTAACTGAGCTTAACTAATAGCAAATTGTTTTTGGAAATTACTAAATGACACTTCTTTTAACCTTGGAGGTTACTTCTTACAAGTAACTCACAGGTTTAGACTGGATCTAATCAGTGTGGATTCCTGGATCCAAACATTCTTGGCTATCAGTGCTTACTATAAACAAGCAGGTATCAACTCTGAAAACTCAGGCTTGGAGGACTAATGAATCCTTGAATATACCATGTTCTTAACATGAAAGCAGTGTGGAGCATCTGGATGCAGATGTTCTCTCTCAGAATATAAATGAGAGCAGATTTCTCTAACAAGAAACAGCAGAAGTCTGTACTCTCTGATGCCAAGCAGGTATTCCAGACATCTGTGCTGCCACTTCGCATTTGTGGTTTTCCCCACATCAACAGTGGTTGCAGTGTGGATGAGACCAACAGCCCATTCATTAGGGAAAACTATACATGCATAATCCTGACGCTGGGGCTTGCACTTGTTTTTTTCACTTACAGGCAGTGTGGACAGTACTGTCACAACCTGTTTGGCTTTGGGAACTGGAGTTTTACTTCAAATATGGCATTAATATGGCACTGCACATGTGGATCTTGCACTTTTAGGCATAGAACAGGAGGAATCTGACAAACTTGACATTCGAGTATAAAGACTTTATCTTTCGTATGGAGTAGAAAGATCTGTAGTTCATACGGTATTACTGTATCAGCACCTTACTCTTTTCACATGCAAAATTCTAGTTCTGTTCACCACTCTCAAACCAATTACCAAGGAAACCTACTGCTAGGTGTTTCACAAGGGGGCACTCAGTCTTTTATTTGAAAGATTTTTTCAAACATTGAAAGCAATCTTTTGAGGGACATGTGACAAATAACCTTTAAATAATTGTTCTTCATCATCTTTAGATCACTTTATATACACCTTTTTATCTAGCAGTACTTCATATGACATGAAGTAAGTATGTAAGTATTCTTTTAAGGAGATACATATTTTTTCCACCCCTCATTGAAGATCTAGAAAATATCTGCTGTCCTTCTAATGTCAAGTTTACAAGACTGAAATGTAAAATGGAATTGGGAATTGCATAGCAGAAATTAAGTCTAAATTGTAAAGGAAGAATTGACTCTTCAGCTTTAAGTTAACCTCTGGTTTTGTCACTTTTTAACTTGGAAGTTTTAAAAGCCAGGTAGTGCCTAGCAAAAACTGTAACGTAGTTATTTTGGATTTAAATTAATGTTTTCTGTTATGTGTTTTGAATAACATAGTGTCTTAATTTCTGGATTATGTGTTTGGTTGGTCAGGTACCCCACTATTTGTGTGACAACTTCCAGTTCATATATAGGCTAACTTACGACTTTAGAGGTTAGCCCTTGCTCATGTTAAAACTTTTTCTTTGGGGTTTTCAAAAATGTCATACGTAGCATGGTAAAAGTTGAGGTTTGTGCCAATGCTAGTTTTGCACTAAGCACTGACAGTATTGGAGTAATAAGCACTTATTTCTTTAACTTTCTATTTTTCAATGGATAAATAGATTTTGTACAGTTGGGATTTTTGTCTGGAAGTCCTTGAAATGGTGTATGCTTAATTGCGAAGCTAAAAGTGTGTGCTAATAATATTTATCTTTCTGTTGAAATGCGTCTTTCAGCCACATGATGATGTGTGCAACTGATCGCTCATGTAAAATACATGTCCTTTTAATCAATGAGGACACATTTGAAAAGCACTTTAGTTTTTTTTACAGATTCCAAAGAAGGCACAATGCCCATAATCCCCTAGGTGTGGAATTGTACATGATTGTGCTTGTTTTGCCTGCTGGATTTAGTTTAAAATGTCGCCTTTGAAAACTATCCTTTCAAAATTATCCTTCTACAAGTAGCACTTTGAGAATGTGGATTTTGGTGATACCTATCATCAAAATGCTGCATAGTGCAACAAGCTGAAACTACTGATGTGAAGGAGCAACCATGTCGATGTCTGCCAGAATGCAGGATGCTGTTGGGAGTGACAATAAAGACCAGCCTTTCATGCCTTCCAGATGCACTGAAACTTTCACAGGATGCCATGAGAGTAGCTAAACAACAGCATAAAACCAGTGAAATATTTGTTGTTGTAAAAGTGTGTTACCATCTTTGGTAAGCTGTAAGTAAAAGTGGTAGCAGATTTGGGTTGTGTTTGTAAATGTATCCTTCCCCTCCCTTTTTTTTGGCAGAGGAAGCATCTCAAATGCCTTGTTGAAAAAAAAATGTATGTTTATATAAGTGAATGGCTATTTCTGAATGCTGAAAATGTCTTTATTTCTAAAAGTGACTTCAGACTTAACTTCAGTGTAATTTTATTTTTAATAAAGTAATTTCCAAATAAGTTGTTTTAATGAATTCTGCTTGTCGTTTGAGCTTGTGATGTTTGGTGTTTTACATCTTAAAAAGAAAGCTTTTGAGTAAGAGGATGTTGTGAAATGTTTTGGATGAGGAGTGGAGAAGGTGGGAGAATAAAGTGGAACTGGGATGATACAATGCCAGGCATGTTATGTCCAAATGCTAGAAAAAGTGTATTTCAAAACCACTGCTACTCAGAATAAAAGGAGAGGGAAGAGTAGAGCTGAGGAAGATAGAAGGGGAAATGAGCTGTCACCAGGAGGAGATGCACAGTCTGACAAACGATGTTGGAAAGAGTTAAGTGTGATTTTGTTGGACTCCCAGTGTAGAGCAGGTCAGAGGAGGAAGTGGATGCTCAGGGAGAGCTTGGGGTGGGGAGCAGATTGCCTCTGGCCTCGAGGGAGCCCAGGGAGAGGCAGAAGATGCTTGTGTGCAGAGAGGGAGGGAGGGCTGAGCTGGAGGTGACTGAAGTGCTGGTATGTAGCAAGAACTGAGCGCTTGGAGCCACAGCTGTGTGTGGAAATCCTGTGTCTTACACCCTGGAGTAGGTTGCAGGTAACTTGGCACAGTACTATATATTTCTTTTAGGTGATTACGTTAATTACCCACTTAGCTGTCATTTATACACAGGGAAAGATAACTCTGAGTCCTTGGGTAAAGGTGGTTCCAGAGGCCACTTGCTGCTCCTGACTAATGTGCTGTCAGATGAGAGCGAGCGAGGAAAGGGGGGATTTTTTGCATCGCACTCTTGGTATAAAGTGTAGAGATACGATAGACTTCACTTCTTTTGTATGAAGAAAGCAAGTTGCTTAATGTTTAGCCCGATGCTGACTCAAGTAGAATATGCTGCAATTGCTGGATTATGAAGTACCCCTGCTGCTGACTGGAATTGCTGGTCCTTCTGGTAATTAGATGGAAAACTACGGTGACGGTCTGCACCTGGTGTGCTTCAGCCATTGGTGTTTATAAAGGAAGGATTATAGTTTTTAATTTTACTGTATAGTTTGTGCTAGCCTGAAAATAAAGTCTCCTCCTTGTCTGGCAACATTCATCTTATGGGTGCTCCATAATGCTTTCTAATGCTGAGAAAACGAGCAGTGCGACAGAACGTGACCGTTTGCAGGCTGTGCAGTGACCTCTGCTGCAAGGACAGACACTGGAGCAGACTGCCCCAGATCTGCCGCTGCCCAAGCGCCATCCCGGGACTCGCAAGGGACTTCAGCTGCGGTGCTCACCTCCGCGCTGCTACTCGGTTCCTCTTCAGCAACCACAAGCTGCGGGGGCGAAGGACTCAACACGGGCCCGGGGCGGCGGCCGTCGCCGCCAGCACCGCCACCGCTCCCCGGGGCGGAGCGCTCCGCTCGCTCCGCCCGCCCCGGCCTCGCTGCCGCCTCTCGCCCAGTGATCCCCGCTGCGCGCGGTCGCCATGGCCTTCGCCACCCGCCACTTCGTGCGCGCTGCTTCCTCCGCCGCCGCCACAGCGGCCGCCAAGAAGCTGATCGTCAAGCATGTGACGGTCATCGGCGGCGGCCTCATGGGCGCCGGCATCGCCCAGGTGAGTGCGGCGCGGCCCGGCCCGGCCCGGCGGCGGGACAGGGGTGAGGGGAGGCGGCGGCGCCATGACGGCTGCAGGGCGGCCGTTACTCGGCGCGTGCAGCGGGAAGGACCCTCGCGCTTCGCTGAGGGATGGCCGGGTGAGGCGGGGACGCCGCTGGCGCTGTGCTCACCCGAAGGACGCGCTGTGCGGTCAGCGGGGACCCTTTCCCGGGCAGTGAGAACCCCGGCTCCAGCCGCCCAGCGCTCCCGCGTCCCCTTCGTTTCCTGGTTTCTGGTGAGGGAGCCGAGCAGGCCGGGGTGTATGGCTGTAGCCGGGACCGGACGGGAGCGGGGTGCCCGTGAGACGGAGCGGCGGGGCGTCACGTGCCGGGGCCAGCTGCCGGCCCGGCCTTGCCGGCGACCTGCACGGGTCGAGGCGCCGCTCCGAGTTGTGAGGCGGGAGCGGTATTTAGAGTGAACGAGAGAAAAATTGCGCTTTCCCGAATTTGTTACAGGTCATTTCATGCTTCCGCCCCTGGCAGTGTTCAAGGCCAGGCTGGACAGGGCTTTGAGCAACCTGGTCTAGTGGAAGGTGTCCCTGCCCGTGGCAGGGGATTGGAACTCGGGGATCTTAAGGTTCCTTCCAGCCCAAACCATTCTGTGATTCTATGCTGTGTTTGTGTGAGAAGTGGTGGCTGCTCTTGCACTGGAGAGCTGTACGTGTGAGCAACAAGACCTGTCTGTGACCCTGGCCCATGAAACAGGTGAAGTGTGTGGTGGGTCTCACCCCGTCAGCCTCTGTTTTGCAAGGCATACTGGGGAACCGGCGTGGGCAGTGTGTGCTCATCACACCACGAGCATGAGGGCTGCTGGCGGTGTGGAGGGACGTGTCCAGGCAGACCTGTGTGAGTTTGGGGTTTACTGCTGCTGCGGGGGAGTAGAAAGTACTGCTGAACCCCTGCTGCCCGGTTGCTCAACCTTCAGGCTTTCTGTTCTCTTGTTAATCCGCATGTCTTCAGGTCAGACAGGTGGGCAAGAAGAACCAAGGTCAATGCTATAAATTGTTTAAGGTGGTTCTTAAAACAATATGTGGGCTACTTATAAACCAGGCTGTTTGGAAAATACTGGTCCAGGAAGCTTCTGACTTGCCAAGGGAACAGATCAAGTGACGTTTTACAAGTTATTAAAGTAGAATACAGCATATAAAATGGACATTTATCTGTCAGTCATCTGCAGAGTTATGAAATGGTTAATATTTACATAGGACTTACTTTCCCAGTGTTTAATCTCAGGCCTTTGGCTTTAAAGCTCATCTTTAACTTGATAGTTTGGGGCAGAAGACTGAACAGTCGTATCAGTGATTTAAGATTTAGATACTTGTCTCCTTCACAGAAAGACGTTGTTGCCCAAGATACCAGGGTAGCTCACAAACTTCACAAAGAATGACTGGAGGATGAAGGCATCCACAAGTGGAATCAGATAGTGAGGTTGGAGTTCATAGATAGTTGTTCTCCATTTTAATGAATTAATGGTTTTCCTTCTCAGGACTGAAGATTGCTCACATTCCTGGCAGTAGGAATGCAGGGGCTTTTTCTTTTTTTTTTTGCTAAGGAATTAGCTAGTTGTTTATTAACTTGTCTGGTGAATCTTCTGCTCTGTATCTTGATACTGGAACATGAGGTTTCCACTGAGGGAACAATCAAAGAACAACTTTGGAGAAAGACTTTGTGGAGAAAGATGAAAGATTTGAGGCAGATGCATGCTATGCAACGGTTATAATTCTGCAGGAAAAGTAAACTCATCTGCGTAATCTGAACATTTTCAGAGAGTGGCTTGTCCAGGGACGCATGTCTGGTATTTGCCTCTAACAGAGCTCGCAATCTTCTACCACTGTTAAGGACCGGGCGTGATTTTGCTGACCATCTGCCTCCAATTTATCAATCTGAAATTATCTCAGAGCAGAGATGATGAAAACACTGAGTGGGGTCTCCTCCATATGCTGTTAATACAGCTTTTCCTCCTTTTTAGAATATGTAAGGGGTTGTCCCTCTATTTTCTTTCTCATAATGTCAGGAAAAGCTAACCTCTGCTAAAATATATGGATGAAAGCCAGGGGTTTATAATTTCTGATACAGAAGCACTTCTGTATGAGAAAAGCATTAATTGACTCCCCAACACTCTTTTGTTACTTAGTATTCTTCAGATCATTTCATAGTAGAGTGAGCGAGCATGTGTGAATTACAAGGAGATGATATGACCCTTTGTCATTTTTCTTCTTATCCATGTAAATATGGTAAGAATAAGAAGGGAAAAGGGAGATGTTAATTTTTCTAGGATTTTTTGTCAGCTGGTCAGTGGTGGTGGTGTAGGTGGATAATCAGTGAAGGATCTGTTATAAATGTACTTGGTATTGATTTTTTTTTTTCTGAAGAGTGGAGGGTCTTGCTTTACCATTGCAAATAATCAGCAGCAGATGAAGTGTTAGGAGTGCAAGTCCAAGCTTGGTTTAAATGTTGGGGTTTTTTATGATTCGGTTGTTTTGATGAAATGCCTATCATGAAAATAAAATAACAAAAAAAAAAAAAGATGGATAAAGACATGTCCAGCTGCAAGCTGACATGTTGTTAAAGCTATACTGCTGCTGTCCAGAAGCAGTCTGGCATTTCTTTATTTGATGGATTACTGAGGCAACTTAGATGAGAAAAGCACCATGCTTTTCTTCAGGAGATACCTCTGTATTTTTCATTCAGCTAGGCTTGTTGGAATAGGTCTTGTGGGCACAGGAGAATCTTTAGTCTCCAGGTGCAGGGTTAGATGGTAAAGTAAAAGGTCACAGGAGGGAAGCACCTAGGTTATGTGACTTCAGAAACAGCCAGTGAAACCATGTTTTAATCTGTTTTCCGCAATTGCTGTATTACAACTTGTTAGTTCAAGGATTCTGAAGACAAAGATAGGCTGTGGCTAACTAATGAGAAACAGAAATTAATGAACGGTGAAGTAACAGATAATGAACAGCTGATTTTTAATAGGCTGTTGCAATGTGAGAAAGTGACATTGTATGTTTGAAATTAATTGAATACCAACCCAAAATGCAATGCAGTAGTGCCTTAGCTGAGCCAGTGTTTGTGCCAAGTACATAGTAAGGAGTGTTTGCAAGCCACTTAGGTCTCTGCAGTCCTGGAGTGGCAAACGTTTCACTGCTACTCCCAGCTCCACTGTTGCTTTCCTGTTATTGAGACATGCTCATGGCTAATCATCAGAGTTGTTACACTCCGACCCAGGAGCAAAGGGTTAGCCATCCCTTACGCCTCTCGCTCACCCTGCCAGCATTCAGGTTTTGCTCTTCACAGCCTTTCTTCCTTCCAAGATCCAAGGATCACAGCTAAGCTACTTGCTCTTTTCAAGACAGCTGTTTGTCTTCTATCCATAGCAGCAGAATTCATCTGCCTCCAGGTACAGGTACTGTTCTGTAGACAGTGCAGGGGAAAAATGGATTTCTTTTTCCTTTCGGATTGCTTTTTTCCTAAGCTGAGACCTTTATCTCTTCCCTTCTGCTCCAACTGTGTGTGGGGTTTTGTGATTATTTTTTTTTTTTTTCTTTTTTTTTTTTGAAATTGCATTAAGTCTTAATTCAGTGTTCTTTAGCTCTGTTTTGCCTAAATCATTGTCTAACATGTTGCCTGCCCAAACACAAATCAGTATGGTTGGTGGTTTTATGATACTGGTGGTACTTTTATCTTTCAGGTTGCAGCAGCCAGTGGTCACACTGTGGTGTTAGTAGACCAGTCAGAGGAAATCCTTAAGAAGTCTACAAAAGGAATTGAAGAGAGTTTGAAGAGAGTGACAAAGAAGAAGTTTGCAGATAAGCCTGAGGTTGACATTGTCTTCTTTATTCCTCTGGGAAAACTTAGAAGAATAAAAGCTACCATACTGAAGTTCTGAGATTTTTTGCAGTTATGCATTATAGAGCATGTTAACATACTGGCTTAAAAAGAAAGCTATTTTCAGTGTGCTGAAGAACTTGGGCTTTCTGTTTCTGATTCAAGGAGATGGAAAGATGTCTTACCTTTTTCTCTTTTGTAGACTTCAGCCTTGAGATAAAGATTTATAACAACTTGGTGACCTTTGTAATAGATGCTAAATGGGAAATGGTGCCAAATTAGTAATCCTAATTTAATGGCAAGATACCTTTGAGTACTTACCTGGGGGATGTACCAATTTGTCCAACAGTGAATAGTAACAAAAGTGTTTTAATATGTTAGTAAGGAGACTTTCTTCTGTGCCCCAAGACTTGGATACAGGATTACTACAAAGTAAATGATAGTGCAAGTTTAACTGCTCCGGAGTAACATGAATTAGATACATTGCATGCACATTACTGAGTAAGATTTACATACTGTAAGTTACTGTGGAGCAGTTGGTGCATCTGTATTTATATCGTAAAGGTTATTTGTTGCCGTGCTTGCTTCTCTAAATTCCACAACATATCCAGTTCTTCCTTTGATACATATTAACATATATATTATATACTGGCATTGATGATTACCAGCATGAATGATGCAGCAGACAAAGGAACTTTAAAAGGGCTGGTTTGCATGAGGAACTACAGAAGAAAAATTATAGTAATATTAGGATAGCCAGAGCATACATACATAATTATGCAGAGTCTTTTAATCCAAAATAAAATTGTCCACATAATTCTTGCATTTTATATATGACATTATATTTTAGAGTGCAGGTATGTTTTTTAATTGCACTGTGTCTCCATTTACTCTTTGCTCAAAGTCTTGAAACTCCTTGTAATGGTATATACTTAATTGCATAAATTGCATTTTTTTTTTTATTTCTGTCCTCAAACATGTCAGTGATCGGCAGATTTACTGGTCAGAAAACAGATTATTTTTCCCCACATTTGCACTGAAATTGTAGTGAATGTAGGTCTTTTCGTGGAGTGTTCATGAACTAGTGCATAATCTGTTCATAGGAGTGAAACCAGATAATCACTGAATGAAAGCAATGCAAAAGTTTGAAACTGGAAGAACTCCTCTTTACGGAGGGTAAGTCCAGGTTGTCTTAGAAACTGCTGATTGACCAACCAGTTGTTAATTCAAACTCTTATGTTGAAGGCTGGACTGCAGCAAATAGTCTTCCTAAAAGAGTGAATTCAAACGTCTCTTATTTGCTTCAAAGCAATTTGATTGCTAGGAAATTTGATTGGCTAGGAAAATTTTGTCAGTGAAAGCATCGAATCTGTACAGAACTTTCTCACTGATTTGGAAATGTGGCAGACTGCCTCAAGTTTTCAGGGCTCAAAAAAACTTCAGAGCATATAAGGGGGTTTTCACGTGAAAATAAGTGAAATAATTGTAACCAAACATTCCAACTTCCTGGAAATGTTTCAGGCTGGTGCTGAGTTCATTGAGAAGACCTTAAAGAACCTCACAACAAGCACAGATGCAGTAGCAGTGGTCCACAGCACGGATTTGGTGATAGAAGCTATTGTCGAGAACCAGGAAATTAAAAATGAACTCTTCAAGCAACTGGATAAGTTTGCTCCAGAGTATGTGTACTTTTCCTGTTACATTTTGAAACTTAGACCTTTGTATCTCCTATTTTTAATCTTACACTGTTAGTTCTCCATTTTCTTAGCTGCTTTTTTTTTATAGCAGGAGTTTTTCTCCCATAGACTAACTTCAGATTGTCATGTGATATGGAACAGTTATGCCAGGTGCATATGTTACAAATGCTTTCAGCTGCTTTCAGTTCATTTACTTGTTGCATTGCTTCCTTTGATGTGGTTGCAGGTATGTTTAGTCATAAAGCTTGTCCGTCTAACTCACAAGTTCAAATCTAAATCCAAACACAAATACACAACAGTAGAATAAGCTTGTCCTGGTACATATGGGGTATAGTTAAATCCCATATTTAAATAGGAAGTTGGGATGATAAGGTACTTGCTTTCAGTATGCCTGCAGGAGCAGGTTTCAAGAAATCTCAGCCTCTTACCCATACAGTCAGCTCAGCAGTGGCTTAAGTTTACTCCGTATTACAAGAGTTTGTAAATAGCTCATTGCTCTTGTGTTTGAGGTAAAAGTGTAAATAACTTCTTAGCATGCACTTGTTCAGTTACTTACAGCCTCTGGAACTTTCTTTGAACTATAGGTGATAACTGCTGGAAGTTACTGTTGTATTGTCTCCAAACCCAAAATGCTGTTAAGCTGAGTATGCAAAAGCTGATCCTTGTAACAGATGACTCAGGATCACAAGACCTTGACTGCTCACAGGTGGAGGTTTTAACCCGTACAGCTGAATGGGGGGGGGGGGGGGTGTATAGGCTAGAGGCATTTTAGACTAAAGAACTAGGCAGGTTGCACCTTAAATATATTACCATTAAGTTGACATCAGCCTGGGGGGATTTTTAGGCTGTCTCATATTGTTAGTTATCTAAATGACCTGGTACTTCTGAAAACAATAAAGGATCACAAACAGTTGGGCACTGAGCACAGGGTAATTTGCCATTACCCTTGATCTGGCAGACAGACCTAAGTAGCTGCCTTCATCAATTATCATTGTACCTTGTCATGATAGATTGTGCTTATTTTGAGAAAACAGACCACAGTCTTTGTTCATATGCAGCAGAGAAAGCTGATGAGCAAATCAGAGTGTACTAAATGGTAAACTGTCTAAAACCAGTCAGCAAGGAAGTGGGCACAGGGACTTGGAGCCTCCTTTAGTAATATGTTTATTTCGAACATCTGGAGCTATTTTTTTTTTTTGTAAGACTGAGCATAGCTCAGCTCAGCAAGCATAGCTGCCTTGCAACATCAAATTTTACGTTATAAGAGTGTTAAAAGGTACTGGGAGATGTTCAGATTCATGCTTCTTCCTGTGGCAAAAGGCATGATTTTGCAGGGTTGGCAAAAATGACATTAGACAAGAAGCCTTCCCTTTTAAGGGGAAAATTGGAAATGGTGATAAGCATACAGGCACCTTAACATGGAGGATAAAGAAAGGGGTAACTGTCCAGGTGGAGTGGTGTGTGCTGTTTCTTGGATGCCATCAGTCTGAGAGCGTGCTGGTTTATGTTTCTGGAGCTTTGCCGTATTGCTTGTGTATGTTATATTCCTCTCAATGTTACACTCATCCTCCCGCATGGTAATTGTTCCTGAGTTACATGGTCAGCATCTTCAGAGCAGGCGATACAGCATGGTTGCCCACTCTTTGGTTTTGTTTTCTTTTTGAATTTAGTCAGTCTCACCTTTCCATTTTGAAAAGGTCAGACTAGGTTTTTTGTAGAATATCCCCACATTCTTTGTGGCCTTTAGGCATTTAAACACTACAGCCCTTTTCCAAACAGGATCGTAATGAACATGACAAAAGAATTTTGGGGTATCCACTTCAAGAGTTCTTCTCTACCTGCTTTCTGAGTGGTGGGAATACCCATCAACATCTCTCAGTCTAGGATTTATTTGTAGACATAGAAACTCAGCTAGGTACTGACAATGATTTTCAGCTGTTCATTGTGTTAAAAATCAGTGTTCTATAAGTGTTGCAAAAGAAGTGTTCAGTGTTCCCGCTACAACTGTGTAACCGCTGGGCTGTAAGGGTAGGTTTTATTGAAATGGTGCATTTCTCGTGTGTGATTCTGTTTTTAATGCTGTCCCCTGACCCACTAGATGTCACCAAGAGAAAGCATACTGGTGCCTGGGAAAGCGTCACTGGGGCTTCACTAGTGCCATTGCTTTCAAATGCATTCCAGCTCTGCTGTGACCTCAAGCATGGATTGTGTGGTTCTAAGTCACAGAGGCATGTAAATTCTATTTTAAAGTCAATTTGAATCAATTGGATGGTCAAAGCAGAAAGTGTAAATAAAATGTCCTTGCACACAATACAAATCTAATGCTTTTTTTCCCCAAGGCTTTTTGTTATGTGAGGCTACAGTATTCACCCTCAGAAGTGATGCTGAGACAATTATTTTAAGTGAATCCAGATATAAACAAATCAACGTGCTGAATTTTTACATGACTATTTGAATTTTTCGTGTACAGTGGCAGGTTTTTAGTGAAGATAAGTGTCTTTTGGATGCATTGATCTTCAGAGGCCGAAACTATGAGGTGTATAATACTCTTTTTAGTACCCCCAACTCAGAACAATGTAAGGCTTAATTTACGGTGGAACAGTAACAAAAGAATATTTGTAAGAAGTGTAAATAGGAATTTTCAGGATTTTTTTTTATTTCCTTCTCTGTAATACATGCTCAAAAACTGAGAAAATATAATAAAAATAGAAATCTTGATATTTTTAATCTGTAAAAGGACTTCATATGTCTTCAGATTCTTGTGATTTAGTGTATCCTTTGCAGTGACCTGTGCATAGCAGGTTTTACCTTTTCTCTGTTTTTGTTTTCCATCAGCTCTTTGCTCTGGTGGTAGGTTTGCTTATCACATCTGCCAGTGATTATTATAGAAAAAAAAGAATCAAAATTTTTCTTAAAGCTCGAAAGTGCATTTTTGACATGGCAAATCATTGGGCTTCCATAGATGTGTAAATGATTCACAATAAAAAAATACCCTTAGGTTTCCAGTTTTGCTTAGGAATTAAGTGGAATAGATTTGGGGAGCTAAAAGTTTTCTACTCAGTTTTTTTTTTTCCCATCACCTAATACCAATATTCAACATGCTTACTCAGAAGTCAGAAACTCATGCACCCCTTCCAGTGGTTATTTCATCATTGCTCTTATTTATATATCAGAAAAAGAATGATGATAATTTGCAGGGATATTTCTGAGAATCCTGTGCATGGTTGGCCAATGGATGTCTACTTACGTTTAGTGCACCAGTCTCCTGCTGACAGGAAAATAGTCATCATTTACACAATCCATATGTTTCTTTTTTTCCAGGCATACAATATTTGCAAGCAACACTTCATCCTTGCAAATCACACAGTTGGCTAACTCAACCACGAGGCAGGACCGATTTGGTGGTCTCCATTTCTTCAATCCTGTGCCTATGATGAAGCTTGTGGAGGTAGACATCTTGTAATCATCACAAGCACTGTAGCACAGCAGTGCAATTGTCACCACTGAGAATTCAGTTGGATGAAAGAGCAGATCTCAGTTTGCAGCTCTTCTGATAATGGAACAAGCTGCTGTTATTGATAAGGGGGTGGTGTATTCTCTGTTGAGGGGCAGGTTAAAGAGACAGAGGAAACTCTTTTGGTCTTGAGGCTCCAAAGTTCTCCACTGACCTGCCAAGACAGGTGCTGTTTGTAGCGATCATTTCAAGCATGCAGGCAAGCTGATTAATAAGAACTACTGAAAGCTTAAACAAAATCATCTGACTGACACAGGAATTTGATTGCTGCCAGTGTAGACATTGATACAAAATAAGATGAAATCTTACTGCCTTGTGGCTTATGAAACAATCAGCCATGCTTGTTTCAATGTTCCAGATGATTAGTCCGAAAGTATTACAGTATTTCCCAGCCTTTAGGAAGTGTAAAAAGATGCTTTTATGTAATTCTCCAGATGTCTTTTCTAAACATACTCTCTTTGGCTACATCATGCAATTTCTAATAATATTGCAGAGCAGAATAAGAAATAATCTGATAGAAGAGTTTAGCTAAGTCTCCAGAGTAAAGTTCACATTGCAAAAAAAATGGCAGGTCTCTCATCTCCTTTTTCTTACCTTCCCCTGTGACCCCTGACCTTGATCAGCTAGAACTTAAGCTCCTGAGTAAGTGAAAATAAACTTTTCATTTTGGCTCCTCTGCCCCAAAGTTTCACTTATTTCATACCATTAAATGCTGTAAAACTTTTTCCTCTGTCCCATGAGTGGTTAGTTCTAGTACTGCTTTGATGACAAGAGCTTCAAATATGTTGTGCCTGCTTTTTGAACTCCTGAGATTCACTTTATTATACTTTTTGCTTGTTTCCCATCAAAATACATATTACACAGCTGCTTGCTCTGCGTCTTTGAATGTCTAATTCTCCTCTTTCCCCTTTTGAAATGTTTGAACCTTTTGTCCGAAATGAACAAATTTGATTCAGAGTACTGTAGTCCAGTGAAGGCTCAGACACTTGCAAATTCTCTTTCACCGACTCTGTACCCACGTGGATTTTTTTTTTAAATTTAATATTGCGTCCTGTATATTGTGACTAAATGCTCTGGGGAAACGGTGTAAGAAGGAAAGAGAAGAGTATTATAGGTGTGTCAGAGATAACAGAAGTCTTTACCAGAAATTCCATAGGCTAACATAGGCTTTATTGATTTCTGTGCTAAGATCTACTTTTTGGCAGTAATTTATTTCTGTGGAGGAAATGTTCTGTGCCCTGTCTCAAGCCTAAACCAAATCATAGTCTTTAGAAATATAAACTAAGCCTCTGTGATATTTGAAAAATACAGAAGATATCTATCCTTGTTTGTAAAATACCAAAACAGAGACTGCTGTGGTCAGTCTAATTTGTATTTTTTTTCACCTGACCTGTGAACATTCTACCTCAGTGTGACTCCAGTTGATGAGTAGTATTTAAGAGCTTTAAAACACAGAAGCTCTGCTTCTGTTGACTTGATCTTGAAAGGTTCCAGTATTAGTAGGTAAATACATTTTTTAAAGCTTCGCTTTTGTTTCTGATCTACTGCTGTAGACCACGGTTGACACTGACAGACACTGCAGAACAACATTTGCTGTGTAAAACAGATGTTTTGATTTGAAATAACTGGGGGGAAATCAAGAGAGTTGCCAAAACGACAAAAGACATTACTGAAATTGCCAGTCATCTGTCATGGAATCCGTCCTTCACGGGTGACAAATGTGCAGTGCGTTTGAGTCTTATCTGCTCTTTTCACAGATTATTTGTCTCGTGCTTAGAAGCACACAGCTTTGAGAGGATTTATTTTTCTAATAATCCAAAAAGCTAGTGCTAAGGATTCAAAAATCTAAAGTGCATATTAAAAACTCATTCTTGAGACTGTTGCAGTCTTATGTAAGAATCCCAGATATTTTAATCTAATATCAAAGAACACTTTTTTTTTCTTTCTGATGAGAAACAAGCCTTTTCCTCAGTTTTAACAGCCTGTTTTTGTCTTGGTCTTGCTTCAGTAAGAGGGACGGAATCTGTGTATGACTTAATAGTATGAACAAGGAGGTCAGCCTTAACTGCTCATGTAGAGCAGTTTTCAGTTGCTGCACATGGAGTTCAGTTTCAACAGAAATATACCACAACCATTTCAGCGTGTGCAAGTCTTTTTTTTTTTTGTGGGGGAGGGTGAGGGGAGTGCAGGGTAGGTCTGTAATAAATTACTTAAGGCATCCCAACTCCAGTGAAGTTTAGAAAATACTACATGTGATGACAGACTCAGTTGTGAAGAAGATCAACATGGGAACATACTACTCGAAGCTAAGAGGCTGTCACAAATTTGAAAATAGATTTAAAATTTTCTTTAGAATTAAATATCTGCATCATGTTTACATTGGGCAGAGGGTAGATGTTACAACCCTTTATATCAGGAGCTATGTCTGTTAATGTGGTTCTCTAGAGTGGTGCCATTGTGTTTCCCAAGACAACAGACTATGTAGCTTTTAAAGTTATTTTATCATACTTGTTTATGTAAGGATTGTTCCTTTTACCATCCGTAGTAGGAAAGTGTCTTAAATAAACGCGTAATTTCAAAATGTGCAAAATGTATCTGTCTTTAAAATAGAATTCTGTGTCTATTATACATATATATCCACTGAAATTGTTGGGTTTTTTTGCAAAACAAAAGTTTTGTGAATTTCTGGAATAGTATTCTGGTTTACAGTTTAATCATTGCTGTACTGGGAAATGGGAGAGATTCTGCTCATAAATGTTCTTATGCTCTCCTTACCTTCCCTCTGACCAGGTCATTAAGACTCCAATGACCAGCCAAAAAACTTTTGAGTCACTTGTGGATTTCAGTAAAGCAGTAGGAAAGAGTCCTGTCAGTTGTAAGGTGAGTACATTTTAACTGTATAGTGTTCAGAAGGTCTGATCTTAAAAAACGCTGAAGTGGTAGGTCTTAGTTAAATATAAGAGCACTTGGTAAGATTTTCTAGGCTGCTTTTTGTCCAGTTTCTATTCACCATTAAAAGAATTTTGGCCAAACAGCCACATTTACTACGTATTTCTCAAAGCAGAGTGACTCTTGGCATCCTGTCTAGAGTAGCAAAACTCACAAGTATCAGGGCTACAGTTTTTGTTTTTTTTCTTTTCCAGTCCTCCAGAAGCCTGGGCTGGGGAGCTTAAGCAGGAGTTCATCTTTAGCCATGCTAGAAACAAAACTGCTACCTCTTCTACTATAAGGTAGCTGGATGAATCTTCCATGGTGTGTGCTGCTCACTGCAAGTTTTTCTTAAGACTGCAGTAACTAGACCAATATTAGTCTTCACTGCTTTGCAGCTTTTTTCTTCCAAATCCATTAAGCTGTGGTCTGGGTAGCTTTGTGCAAGCTATGGCCTTGCATTTCACAGCTGCCAGGAGACATTTGGTCATAAAAAGAAGGGCCTGCAATCTGGTAGTTACCAGATTCAGCATCTGGATGCCGGATTCTAATTCAGGCTCTACTGCTAAATTGCTCTGTGGCCTTAGTTGACTTTTTTTCCTGTTTCTGTCACAGCTTTGCAGTATGTGATGTGCAGAATATGTGGTGAATTATTGTTATGAATTTGCAAAACACTTTTTTTTTGTATTTTGGATTTTGATTCAAGTTTGTGTAAAAGAAGTTGTGTATCAGTTTGTTATCTTCTGATGGCATGTATCTTTACCTTTTCATTCATACCACTGGTGTTTGCTATTGAAGTGATCCTAGCTTTCAAAAGCATTGTTTGCCAGTGAGCAGTGAGGGAGAAGTAGACTTTTTAGCCAGAAGCATTTCTGGTAGTGAACACACAAGTGTTAAAAAGAACAGCTCTTCTTGTGTCTTTCAGGAAATTGTATCAGCAGAATTTTGCTAAACAAAAGTCATTTGCCAAATGGCCACATAAATTAAGGTTGAGTTGGGCTTGTAATAGTCTTATTGTTCTCAGTCACGATGAATGTTTATGTGCCATTCCTTGTTTGTGAAGTTCATCTTTTGTCTTTTAATACTGAGCAGATAGATGAAAAATAAGATTTAGAGAGTACTGGAAGTTGATGATTCAATAAGTCTCTTCATCTACTTGTTTGACTTGTTATGTAGCTTTTGAGTGTAGTACTTGTAAAGAATATTTATTTAGAATCCTTTATTTTTCTTTCCATAGGATACTCCAGGGTTTATTGTGAACCGTCTGTTGGTGCCATATATGATGGAAGCTGTTCGACTTTTTGAAAGAGGTACTTGCTGGGATACTGACTTCAGGGAATGTTGATGTACAACACTGTGAAATGTTATATCCCTTCAGAAAAGCCTTGGGATTCCCTCAAAACTTTCAGAACTTAAAGGCTGGAAGTGAACAGTGAACATCAAATATGAGCCAATATGTGTCACTAGGAAGACCTTCTCTGCACTTTGAGATATCAATGTGTGCAGAGTCAGAAGGTGCTAGTTACTTGTGTGGGAAATTTCTGGTGGTGAAAAATGTTTCTGGTTTGGAGATGACAAGGTGAGTGTAGTACCACTGCAAAAATATCCTCTGCCAACTAACTGGAACCTCCCTCTCTCAGTCCCTAAAGATGTTAATGAAAATGATTGAAAATCCCATTGGACAATTAGTAAAGTTCTCCTGAGTTCACTTGCATTGGCTTGTGAAATAAAACACCTATTTATAGGTGAGGTAAGTAGTGTCACACTGGTACTGGTATGCAAATATTTGGGTTAATCTACTGCCACTTAAAACCTCCTGTTTCTCTTCTGTGTCTTCGTTTAGATGTAGGTTCTTTAGGAACTCCTATCTCACTCCTGGTCTCTTTGATACTGAGGGTAGGTAGAAATAATCAAAAATCCTCAAATAACCGCTAAATTTTTCAAAGCATTGATAGTTGTTTTGAAAAAGAAACAAGCCAGTAATTTAGTGGATAAAGAGAAAATTACAGAGTATAATTACTTTTATTTAAAGCGCTCTGCTCATAGTTCTGTGCTACTAAGAATGGCATTTGAAACATTTCGGTTTTGAAGTCTGCTTTTTTTTACAGATGAAAGCACTCCATTATGAGGATTCCCCAAAATATGCTTTAAATATTAAGTATTATAAATCTCTTATATCACATGGAAGTGATGGTTTGATCTCCAGGAAAAAAAAATACAAATCAACACTACTTGTTTATCCATCAACAGATATACCTAATTACATGTCAAAAGGAGAAAAGAGCAAATTTAGTGACTTGAAAGGCATGGATTTGAGGGGCCATTATTCTCTTAGAAAAAGTCACAATTTTAAGTAAAGTGTATAGGTGTTCCAGTGTGTGTAGAAGAGGTGCTTTTGTTAAGTGACATGTATCATTGTGCATATTTCAGGAGACACTAGAACTTTTAATTAAACGTAGAAGAAAAAAGTCACTGGGGCTGTATGTTAAAATTGACTTTTCTGCAGAAGCAAAACAATATTTTGATTTAATCTTTATTCTGTTTGTATTTTGTTCATCGGTATGGTATTTCCAGACTTGTTAAAGTTCATTTATGAATTTTTAACTCAAATGAAATCCATTTAAAAAGCTGGATAATGTTTTCATGAGCCTGATGGCTGTCTTCTAATTCTTATTTTCCACTGAATCAGGTTAAATTTTTATCATATCCTTTCTGTTAATTCTCAGAGTAGACACATGAGCCAGATTGTCATCCACATTAGTATGATATCGGATCTCTTTCCTGGCAACACCAAGCACTGAAATACCATTTTATTGGGTCAGCCCTTGAGTCTATTTCTACAGACTCTCCTTGTGTTAAATGTGCACTTTTGCATAGGCAAAATACCATTAATATATTAACAGTGATTTTAACAGGTGACATACTATAAATATTAATGTATGGTGTAATGCACTGCCCTTTTATGAGTGGAAAACTAAGCAGACAGTCAAGTTCCTATGGAAGTCTCTTTTATAGTAGGATATTAGTATGACCTAGGGGTACTACCCTGGTTTGCCCTTTTACTATTTTTTATTGTATTGTAACAAAGCTGTATACTGTCAAGTGGCCAAGTCCCAAGTTTGACAAACAAAATGGGATAAATCTGTTGATATAAGAAGTATGTACTTCTGCATCACCTTCAGATGAGTTGACAGTGTACGTGTGTCAGAATTTGGGGAGTTTAAATGGTTAGAATTAAGTAAGGCTCATTTTCCCAGTTCTTCAGAAATAAAATGTGGTTTAAAAAAGAGGAAAAATGTCAGCTCTAAAGAGTAAAAGGAGATACATAAAAATTACTGCTTCATACAGAACTGCCACTGAAGCTGTTGCCTTTCAAGAAATTTTGAAAATTAGTTTCTGAGATTCTCTGATCTTAGGTTTATAAATTTCATAGGCTATGTCTGCCAAGCTTTTGGACACCCTGAATGCCTGTACGCATCAAGCATGGAAATTACTTAACAAGTACCTATGGGGTTTGTTTAACTTTATCCTTCTTGTAGAATCTGCAAAGAAGTACAGTGCTTTTATCAAAATGGGTATTAAACATAAGCAGTAGAGGTGCATCTGCTTTCCTGACAGTATAAAATATGCATTTCCAGCAAACGGATGAGGTGAATATTAACTGTGATAATGTGGCAATGCAAGATTTGTGTTTTTGTAGGCATAGACTGAAGTATAAGTAAAAAATTTCTGATAATTTCAATTTATATGTATTTTGATTTATGTATATATATATAGGTTTGGATTTCACAAATTTAACTGCACTTGCACAGCTTTTTTCAGGTCACAGAATCATAGAATAGTTAGGGCTTGAAAGGACCTTAAGATCATCTAGTTCCAACCCCCCTGCCATGGGCAGGGATACCTCACACTAAACCATGTCACCCAAGCCTCTGTCCAGCCTGCCCTTGAACACTGCCAGGGATGGAGCATTCACAGCTTCCCTGGGCAGCCCATTCCAGTGCCTCACCACCCTAACAGGAAAGAACATCCTCCTTATATCCAGTCTAAACTTCCCCTGGTTAAGTTTTAACCCGTTAACCCTTGTCCTATCACTGCAGCCCCTAGTGAAGAGTCCCTCTTCAGCATCCTTACAGGCCCCCTTCAGATACTGGAAGGCTGCTACGAGGTCTCCACGCAGCCTTCTCTTTTCCAGGATGAACAGCCCCAACTTTCTCAGCCTGTCTTCATATGTCACTCTTATCTGCCATCTCAGATGCTGATGAATATCCTCGTGAGAAAGCTGCTGTAACTAAGCATGTTACTCAGCTGCTGCTGCTCTCCTCCCCATGCTTGGTCTGTCAGCTGGGTATTGCTTGCCTTCTGGCTGTTTTAGAGAAAGGGAAGTGCTGTCCTGTGCATCATTCAAAAGCTGCTGCTGATCCCATGAAGCTGAAATTTAGATATTTTCTTACTTACACTGTTCAGCTGCCTCTAAAAGAAACTTCTGAATCTTCACAGTGGACCAGTTCTTCCTTTGGTCTTTCTGAGAAGTTGAATGCAGTAACTGTGACTCCATCAACAGCGTAGTAATCTGTATTGAAAGGCAAGAGGAAGCTTGAAAAATAGAAAGTGGGCCTGCAGGCTTTTACTTTTTTTGTGAGAGATTCAGCTTTATACTGCAGCAAGTGTATGCTGACTCCAGTTCTTGTGTTTCTGAAACGTGCAGAGATTTCTGTGAAGAGCTGCACCAGGGTGAAATAACACCCTCTTAATTATTTATAAGTGGTGCCAAGTAGATGCGGAGTCTTCTCTCTTCATCAAACTGTCAATCTTTTCTCTAGGAGATGCATCAAAGGAAGATATTGATGTTGCTATGAAGCTTGGGGCTGGCTATCCCATGGGTCCATTTGAACTGCTGGACTATGTTGGGTTGGATACCAGCAAATACATTATAGATGGTACTGCATGCTTGTTTTCTTCTGTTTTTCTCCTTTTTAGCTAAGTTGTATATTAATGTTCTAATGAAAATCTGAAGTAGTTTAAACTGAATGTTTATGCCATAGCCCATTAACTCTCGAGGAGAAAGGAATGAGAATTCAGCTCAGAATGTTGTTATGAGTGCAGCATTTGTACTGTATGCCTGCACCCTATGTACGTGGGGACAGAACAGAGGTGTTTTTGCTAGCTTTGTCAAGTTCCAGTGGGAAATAATAATTTATAGTGGAACTTTATGTAACTAAAAAGAACCAGTGGGAAGAGAGACACATGCTGGAGGTAAGAAATTCTGATGAAAAAGAATAAATATTTAGACTCCTTCTCCTTTTTCTGCCAGCCACATTTTCATTCTCAATTAATATGAAACCGAGTAAATGCCTTAAAAGATGCAAGTATGCCATCTCCCTTTCACTTCAGTTAAGTGGATGAATGTTAGCACAATTACAGAAAAATCCCAACATAATTGGGGATAACTTGATGGTTGTATTATTTTGAATGTGCAGTTTAAGTTTTCTCCAAGGCAGAATGAGACTTTAAAAATGGCATCTTCAGTGAAACCTCTGCTTTTATCCAGCACTGTGGAGTAGTGTTATATTATTCTGGTGGACCATGTCTTTCAATGGTTAGAAATTCAACTTGGAATTTCTTTGCACTTGAATTTCTTTTCAGCATAGTCTTTGTTTTATTTCCTGTACTGAACTATATTTTAAAAATTCTCCTTAATTTTTTTTAAGTATTAAAAATCCTCAGTCATGGAGATTATAACGTGTTCAGATTTGCTCATAATCATCAGTCCTGGTCTGTGCTTTATGAAGCTGTGTTGAAAGATCTCAGATTGTCTAGAATAAATTCCAGGCCTTCCATTTTCTGACCTCGTAATACTTTTCTAGAGAGATGCAGATCTCTATTATCTTTGCATATAAACAGAACTGTTACTAATTCATCCACTTCTTTTCCACCAGGATGGCATTCGTTAGAGCCCAACAACCCTCTTTTTGCACCCAGCCCACTCCTGAATAAACTGGTACAAGAAAAGAAGCTGGGTAAGAAGACTGGAGAAGGATTTTACAAATACAAATGAACTTCAAACCTTGAGAGGTGTTAAACAATCTGTGTATGCTATTCAGCATTGCTATATTACAGGTGAATTGTGTTAAAACCTTCCCAAGGGTGGCACAAGCTGCATTTAGAACATATAACCCACCTCTGAACTGAGTGATTGCACTAGCTAACTATTTCTATGGTAAAAGCTTAATTTGGTAGATTATTTTTTTCTTGTAATTCTGAAAAGCCTTATATGTACAGTGCCTTCATGCAAATGCTGATTTTCCAGGTGCAGGACAGAATGCAAAGCAAATTTATGTATTTGAAACATTATTATGTTGACGGGGAAAATCCTGAAAATAACCGCACTTTCTTAAAAATAAAATTTTCAACAGTTCTATATTGATTGTCATGGCTTGCAGTTGATGTACTCGGTTGCAGTCCACCGGGTGGCAGTCTCTTTTCACTCTGGCAAATGTAGCCAGGGAAAGGCAGTGGTGTTCTCTTAGGGTTCTTCTTAAGTGAAGTGCTAATCTGCAGGTATAAATTGCCGTGCCTTGAACAATAATTTTTTTGAAGGTCGTATTGTTTAAAGAAAAATAAAAAAATCCTCCAATGGCTTTTTAAGGATCCTCCAGGCTGTCACCTGGTCAGAAGGTTCCCCATAAGGCGTTTAAAAGCAGAATTCATCATTTGTGTTGGAATTTTCGGCAATATTCAGTTACCGATTGAGGGCCCCCTTTTTGCTCAGTACTGTAGAAACATACTGAAGAGGTTTCTATTCTGAAGGGCCTAATAATAGGTTTCTTTTTTATTGACTAAGCTAAGAATCTGGTGAAAGCTTCTGTATGCTTTCTAGAGTCCTATAAATTGGCTTTATTTACTGGGTCTTCATTTTAAGTGTCATTTTTACTCACTACACTACTACTATAGTACAGTACTTAAGGGGGATTGAAACTGGAGTCTGTGCTGTGTAAACAAATAGGTGTGTCTGGCTCTGTGAGGCACTTTCTGGTTTGCAACTTTATTTCCTTGGGGTTTAGCAGAGCCTGGATTTGCACATGGCAGGTGTGCTGCAAATCCTGCCCTTTCTCCAAGTACTGCAGAGCAAATATGAGGGTTGGGGTTCCAGTTCAGCTGAGTATTAGCCTTCTTTTACGTTGTGTGTTTTTTTTATCTGCAAACTGAGTGCTTAGATAACTTTTTAAGTAAAGAATTTATGAATATTTAACTCTTAAGTTGCTTCTTCCTCCCTCCCCAGCATGTCATTCAGATTGCATATAAGAAAACTGAGGCTGACAGATGTCAATTTCCTTGCACACAATAACACAAAAATATCTAAGTAGAGAGTAAAAACTATTGGTTTATTGGATTCTGGTTCCTAATTACAGGTTTTCTGATTGAGTTGCTTGTCTTGAAAGAAGAAGATTAAAGGAACTAAATGGTCCTGTAGACATTCTCATTCCTTTACTAAGATATTGCTAAAATGAGTTGGTTCCCTAAAATGTAGTCCACTTCCTGCATTGGAGGTCTGTTTCACTTGAAGGTTCTCGGTGCCTGTAATTCAGATTAGTGACTTTTAAGTGCTGTAGGGTGAAGTTACCTTCAGAACTCCTGTTTTATGTAGTAATTAAAAATGGGAACATTTTTTCGCTCTGTGACTCAAAAAAAACCTATTTGTTTTTTACAAAAACATTTAGGCAGAATTAAATTGATGCTGCTCCATTTACTTGTAAGATCATATTTATTTTTAATTTGGAAACATTTAGGTTTATATCCAGGCATAGGCTATGTAATATTAAATGTGCAAAATATTTTTTACTCCTGAATGTGATGTTTTAGAAAAAGAAACTTTCTCTAAACCATTGTTTTCCTTTCAGGTTCTCTAACGGGTACAGTATTTATGTGTGTAATACCTAAACCTGAAAGAGGCATTTGTAAGTTTGGCTTGCTGGTTCAGAAGAGGCTTACTTTCCTCAGTAGCAAATAGGCCATGTGGAGGTACTTTACTGGTGGGTGGGGATGGTTTATTTTATTACCATGTGGAGTGCTGTGTGAGGATGAGCACAGGTGAGGCAAAGGGCCAAAACTTCAAATACTCTTCCTTAAATCTAGATGAGAACACACAATGGTAGTTGAATGACAGGTCATTGAATCAAGGTAAGCCTTTTCTTTTGCTCCTCAGTGAGGAAGCATGGAGGATGTAGAAGTCCTTTCTTGGGTTCAAGATCATGATGAAATTGGTCAGAAGTAGGGTGTTAAATAGTTGCTCCTGATTTGTGTAAGAACTTCTGCAGCTCTGACACTTTGAAGATTTCTGGGAGACTTAAAGAATAAGTAATGAAATAACAGAATTGTCTGTCTCCACCTTTCCCTCAGTAAACATTATTTCCCAGCCCTTGCTATGCCTGTGACTTGATATGGAGGTACATGAGGCACCTTCCACTGCATGGAGTGTTGATGAGTGAAGGGGAATCTTCTGCTAGTTAGTACCTCAGACTGTGACATGGTACGTTAGACCTACTCTCACCAGTCAGCTCCTCTTGAATTGTTATTAACAAGGAAAAGGATTATGGAGGCAAAAAATAAAAGAGGAATAGAAGAGAAAGGAGGAAGGGTGTTTGATTTCTCTCACTACCTACTTTTAAAACCTTCAGCCTTTGTTTTCCTTTTTGTCAGCAGGCCTCACAGATTTAGAGCATTTGCCCCACTTCAGTCAAAGCTTTGAGCTGTATGCTTGGCACAGCTTGAGGGGAGCTTGACAGCCAGCAGCTGAGGAGTCGGATGTGAGCCCAGCTACTGCAGCTGGGAAGATGGCTCCAGATTCAGCATCTGGGTCATTTCATCTGCCAAACATGCTCCATCTATGGTCTTCCTTGCTGCTGATGTGGCTGGGGAGAAGATGGGAGCACGGCAAACCCTACTAGAGGGAGATGAAAGCAGAATCTTAACTGGACTGGAGGAGGATGCTCTGCATGAGTGGTGTATGGAGTATAAAGTGTAAGAGGTGGCAGTAAGGTTTGATCTGAAGAGGAACTGTGTAGAAGTTGAAAGTCAGCTTTGCTCTAACAAATGAAGTATTTCCTATTAATGGCACTGAGCACAAGAATACTTGTATGTGGGTCAGTAGTAACAGTTGCCTGTTTATTGAGTGCAGATGTCCTAAAGTTCTGAATCTGCATCTGTGTTTGCAAATCATTGATTTTTTCCAGTATATTATTGTAGATTAATTTTCTTAGAAGATAGATACCAACTTGCAATATAGATTTGAATCTGGAATGGAAAATGCAGTTTATTGCTTCCTCCTTCCTTCTTCATGGAGACTTACAGAATATCTCCTTGGTAGGAATTTAGTTGGGAAAACAGGATTGCCAAAGAATTTTAATGTATTTCAGTTGTCTGTTGATGAAATCTAGCCACTGGAAATGAGTAGCTACCTTGGAGTGAATGGTCCAGCTCTGTCCAGATGGGAGTTTTGTGAACCTATGCTTTGTTTTACACAGCAGGAAGGAAGGGTTGAGTGAGCAACTGCATAAAACAACTTGTTTCTTCTGTCCTACACAAGTTGTATTTTCCCCCCAAGCCTTCTGACCAAAGGGTTTTGAAGTGACAATGTAAACGTCCCTCTAAACCCAATTGTTATATAAACGGCAGGCTATTGACAAGGCAGGAGTTAGTACAACATCTAGCATGGGCTCTTCAGAGTCATGAGATCCAGTGCTACAAGCCCAGTGCTCCAGCAGTGAATCAGGCTTCTGAAAAGCATCATAGTGACTTCAAAATGAGATTCAGACTTTTGGTTTTGTTTTGTTAATGCCATATTTGGTGGTTCTTCTCCTAATGTTTGTTCTGTGGTTAAGGCTTTTATCACATTTTCAGGTATTTCTGAAACCTTTGAGGCTTGTCGATCTCTTTTGTAGATCCTCTTACTATAAATTAAAGAAGGTTTATCAGGCTGGAGAAGAAAACAAGAAAAAAACAAGAAACTTTCTAAGTGTAGCAAAATGTGATTGGTAAAATCTGTACTTATTAGAAAGAGAAAGGCATCTGAAAAAGATGTGTTTCCAGATTGCCTCCCCAAAAGAGGAAGAGTATCAACCATGAGGACATGAAACGTGCTGTTTCTGCTGATACTGACTTATTTTACTTCATGAAAAATTCTTTTCCTTTCCAAGAGATAGAACTTCTGTGAAAGTACAGATGCTTGCTGTTCTCTAGTGAATTCTTTTTGAAAGCATCCAGTGTGTAGCATCACGGGATACAAAATGCTTTCCATATCTCAGAGTATTGCTCTTCAAGCCTGTGTCCATTTTAATATATGTATATGATGGTTATTGCAAATGTTCAGACTATGAACTTTTAAGTTATTAACACATAATTGCCAAAGATTGGTGCATGTTTGTTATTCTTATATCTAGAGAAAGCCATTTTACAGTACCAAGTGGCTGCTTTTATAGTTTGTAGTTCCCAACTTTCCCTGAAAATTTACTGCTGACAGTTTTGAAGTTAATTTTTTCAAGAGAGGCAAGAGTCTTCTTGTGCCTGTAGCTACAGTGCTATATTCTTATTTTTCTAACTAGTACCACAGCAGTGACCCATATCTCAGGTTTTTTATTCACTACACTTATGCAACCTCATAAGCAATTATAAAACTGTCCTGAATGATGCCTATTTCCCTGTGCTTTCTGGAAGAGCTGAGACCAGGAGCAAAAGCAGATGCTGTGATTATTTTCAGAGCTAGATCTTTTCATGTTATATCTTCCTTCAGCAGCTTTTCCTATTGTTCACAGCCAAAGGGAAGTGCTTCTGCTGAATTCTGTTAGAGAGGGGTTAAGTAGAGGCGCAACCTGGTAATTTTAAAGATGATTTGTAGAATGACCTGTCTTGAATTTTATGATCTTCTCGAAAGTTCACATGAAAACTGGAATCCCTTTTTATGTACCATTTGCTATCCAGTATACTTTTGCATTTATAAATGCAGTGCTACGCAGAGTCCTAAGTTAAATGTGTGTGATCACAGAACAGTATGTAATGAGGTCTGGGGTTGTTACTGATAATATATTAATCAGATTTAGGTTTGTGTGCCCATGGAGCAGATTTACACTTGTTCACTCTTCTATTCCCTTAGAGGTTTTCTATTTGGTTTTCTATAAATTGCAAATAACTTGCAGCAGTGCATTCTTTGCAGAGAAACCAGCACCATAAAGCTCTAATGCTGGCTGGATGTTTTGGTTGCTTCTGGGGTAGGAATAATACAAAGCACTAAACCTAGTTATTAAAGGAGCTGTTTCTTTTGTCATGTGGTGGCATGAGGCATCAAAATGAGGCATAAGGCCAAGTTTTGTTTCCAGCCTTGGGTCAGATGCTGTAAGTTGGCCAGGGCATAGGAGGATATTTTAGCACAAGGCTTTTTCTTGGCGGGCACTAAGGAACTTGTCGCTTACTTTGGCTGTTTCATGCTGCCAGATAACAGGATTTTTTCCTAGCCTGTTCACTGCTGCTTTGCTTGGTGCATCTCAGTCCTGCCTGGTAACAACTTCTTCTATTCTGGTCCTGTTTCTCTGCCAGCAACCACTTCTAGGGTGGTTTTCTGTAAATGGACAAACCCTTACAGTACTCACTAGTTAAAGAATGCAAAATTTTTGTCATTAGTAACCTAAAGCCCCCATTTGGAGTCTTGGCTTCAGCAACAAAAATCTTGTGGATTAACCACTTTCGCCAGTGAGAGGCTTTCTGATGAGCCGTGGGAAGAAGCGTATGCTTGGTGGTAGGTCTGCAGTAAACAGCTGGAATTTACATGTGGTGAATTTAGCACCAAATAAAATTCATCTTTTTTTTTTTTTTTCTTAATTATCCTTGCATACTCAAATAGATCTATTAAACATTTGTGCAACAGGAATTGATAAAACCACACATTTACAATATGTGGGTTTTGATTACAGGCCGAGATTTCCCTGCTCTGGTGGTAGCAGGGCCTGCATACTTAACATAATGGTCTATGATCTGATGAAGGAACCACTCTAATCACTGACTCCTCAGCATGCAGTGATGCCCTGAGCTGGATTGGAGTACTGCAGCCACTGGAAGCCCTCACTTCAATTCTGAATCTTAACTACTTCGCGTTAACTTGAGACGTGCTGGTTTGAATCCAGCAAAGCTGGCAAGCGTAAGTAGGTATAAGATATACTGCATTTATATTTCACAGGCCTTTTTAGCTGTAGGTTTTCCTCTATAAAGAGGTTGTAAAAGGTAAAATGTTTCTGACAACTGCTTGAAGTCCTTATTTCTCTGAAGACTACAAGAGGGCTAGTGGGTTCCTTACAGCTGATGTAGCAATTTGTCTTTGCAATTTAGGCTGAGATTTCTAAAAGCCTTTGTTTCAGTTGGAAGCCTGGTGATGTTTTGCAGGATGTCTAAGCAGGTGAGGTATCTCATCTTCCAGTGATTTCTTTTCGGCACTAAAATGCCTCTCAAGTAGTATTAATGGAAGAGTTTGATTTTGGAGGTCCTAGTTTTATTAAATCTTGAACTTCATTTGCCAAAGAGTGGGGAATATTAGAAGAGAACTGGTGTGGATTTTAATGACAAGTTCTCCCACCCCCCATTCAGTTCCTGAGAGAATGCGAAAGCAAGCACCAGTTTTCAGCCTTTCCCTCTTATGTTTGCTGTTTATCTACTTGAACAGAATCAGTTGCAAGACAAAACTTTGCTCATGCTGCTAATTAGTAATTTCAGACAGTAGCCATCAGTCTATGCTTCTGTCAGGAAAAAAAATACTGCCTCCTGATTCTTCATACGCCTGCTTCACTTTCATTTGAGCCAGAGGGTTATCACAACTGTTTGTAGATTGATTTCTGGGTGCTATCATGACATTAGTGTCAAAGAACCAGCAGTGAAAGTTGGGCACCCAAATAATGTGTTATGTGCCTGAAAAACTTGTTTGAGTCGTCTGAGTGTGGGTGAAGTGGGCTACAGGGAAATACTTCATTGAAAGAGCTGATTTGAATGAGGCTGTGGATTCTAAACCCATTCAGGGTGCTTTTAGGAGAACGGCAGTGTCTGTGAAGAGTGAGATCTATGATAAGCATTTTAATAGCTTGGTTTATAGAGTAGGAGACAGAAGATACTTGGTGAAATTAATTTCTTCAGTATTAGATGAAGTTTTTAAAGTGGTAAATTTTTATTTTAAAAAGGAGAGAGAATATTGGAGGGGGAGGGAAAGATGCTGTTAATTTCACATAAGTGGTTTTCCTGATACAATCTTTTTTATTTCTTTAAACAAAAGCGTCAATTGGAACTAAGGAAGAAGCCTTTCTTAAAGACTTGGCATTTTATTTTTGGCTAGGACTGAAAGCTATTGTTGCCTAACTTGATGCTAAACTGGCAAATCTATGAACTGAAGCCAGTATTGTTACTTGGATCTAAATTTGTAAGGACATTTGGTTGTCTTAGAATAAAAGATGAGCATATAAGTTTACCTCAAGGGCAGAGTTATCCTCTAAAGATTATTTGCATAGGCTTAGAGCTGAAAATGTTGCTTAGCCTATTGACATGTGACGTTTAAAGTAGCAAGTTGATGGAAGGGAAGAATAATAGCAAATGGTGATGAATATGTCAAATGATCATACAGTAGGCACAATCTTCACCCAAAGGCTGTTTTTGGGCAAAAGGCAGAGCTTTTCTACGACAGCAGCTAACATTACAAGGAGGGAAGTTTCCAATAAGGGCTGTGATTCTTGAAAAATGGCTTTTATTATGTTTTTAGGGAATGAACAGTTTGAGTGTCAGATAAGACTGGGCTTAGCTATGGCTAGTATCAGTTTGACTTAGAATGTCATTTTAATTCCTGTTATGAGTAGTGCAAACCCACAGGCACCTAGCTCAAATTACAACTTATTTATATTGAAATTGGGAATTAAAATCTAAAAAGCAATCTAAATGGATAAATCAGTCTAAACAAAAGCAGTGCCCTTACAGCAGGTTATTCAGATTTAAGTATAGCAGTTTGCTAATGCTTGCTTGCCCACAAAGCTTGCTTTCTTTTAACTAATATTCCATGTATATTTTTGGCTACTGGTAGGGAAAGAGAGACACTTTTTCTGCCTTCTGCATGGAAGGAAGTTTTTTTGGAGAAGCTGCTGCATCTGCTGAGGACTAGAGAGAGAAGTAACAAAAGTTTGGTGTTGTACATGGCAGCTGGAAATCCAGCATGTGTTAGATACCTTTGAATAGAATGATTTCAAGATAGGAGTTAGCAAGAATCCTTCAACCCCAATTAATGTATACTCTGAAGAACTTTGCAGGCTTTAGGCCATAGTCAAAATCTTCCTTGTAAAGTCTCAATTTTCAAACAGTGATTAAAACCACTCATTCTTAAATTTGTTGAGGGACTTTAGATTAAGGTGTTCTGCTTGTGAGTTGTTTCAGGACATTGTATGAAGAGTTTGAGCTAGCAGGTTTCAGTGGGAAACAGTGGCATGTTTGGAAATACGATTAGTGCCTATCTAATTTAGGATTGAGTGGAGAGGAAGAAGTTGCTGCTGGTGATGTTAGTCGTGACAAAACATTGCACATAAGAGTAAGATGGAAACATATTTCAAGGTAGCATAAACAACAACTAGATATTAAGAATCTTGTCCATCTTAGGCTTTGAAACTTCATCTCAGTCAAGGGATATAGCCACTGCCATTTCTAGTGTGTGTTGTCTCTTCTGTTACCCAGCACTGCACTGTCACAGGCAGGTGCTGAGAACTAGCTCTTATATAGCATTTTCTTTGTCAAGATCAGAGTCCATTTTTCTGTGGCTTATTCTCTGTGTCTTAAAAGAAGACACAGAGATGGTCCTACCTCAGCCTAATTGTTATCCTGCAGGATTTTTCAGCCACTTAGCTGTAGGAAATTCCTCCAAATTCAGACAGCTGCTCTCCAAGCATCTTGACCACCATTAAATTGTGGAGTATCTTATTCTATTCTGCTGGAGATTTTATTTTGTTGTAGCTACCTTTCTCAGCAGTGAACAGGACAGACCAGTTCTTGGGTGAATTGCTCTTGTGGTTTGAGGCAGATGGAAATTTTACTCCTAGCTCTGCTGGTTCATGTGTATCCCAGACCAGGTAAGAAAGTGACTGTTACCCCAGCCAAGCACATGTTGCTTCTGTGGCTCAGTGAAGTCGTTGCAGGAGGAGTGTGCCACCCAGAGAGAACACATCATTAAAAGCACATGGCCTAAGGGTATGAGTATCTGAAAGGATGGGGACCAGACTTTCAGGCCTTGCTTTGACCTGGCTGAAAGCTGGTGGTTAAGAGGTTCACGTCGCATATTTCTGGCAGACATGTCCCTTTTCCTGGGGCAGCAGATGCTTGTTTGCTTGCTTGCTTTCTAAAGCTGATCTGTGTATCTGTGAGGAGATTCACAGGATAAATTTAATACATTAATCCAGAGGCTCTCTCCCTAGCCTGTTATGTGGAAAAATGAATGTGCTGGAGCACACTGTCTAGTTTCATCTTGGAAGCATCGTTTTGGCTTTATCTCAGAACTTCTGTGTTACAGCAGACCATTTCCCTATTAGAGCTGCTCTCCTTTTGGCTAACTTCTTAGCCCAGTAGTTTTGTTACTGACCTGACTTAAGAAATGTGTTCATAGCTGACAGGCTTCTGGCTATTTGTGGAGTCACTTCTTTCCCCCCTTCTTTCCTGCTTTGTGTTAGGTCCTTATGCTGGAGAAGAGGCTTCCTGGCTTTTAGCCCCCTTGTGAATGCAAGGGAACAAACTGCAGTTGTGTTACTGGAGAGGTTAGTGGGCATTTCTTAGTCTCTGCAGTGTCCTTCATTTTCTGCTGGCTTGCTTTAGCCTAATTAGCCACCATGAAGATCAGTTGGAGCAGGAGGCCATCAGGAAATGGAATGGTTGCTTCAAAGCCTTGTGCACTGTAGCAGTTTCAAAGGAGTGCAGAAAACTGACGCTCCAGATTCTGCTGTCCTACAGCCTGGAGCAAGGATTGGGTCCTTAAGGTCCCACATTTGCTGCAAATTGACCTAACCACTGAGATATCACTTGTGCAACTAATTTACTGCCTTTTCTACTGGGTAAGACAAAGTGGAAGCTACAACAGAAGATAATTCTCTAGAACTGGTGAGTCCCTATAAGCACAACTAGTGAATCTGTCATCACTTGCGGTGTAAAGAAGCCAAAGTTAGCCTGAAGCATTGTTCTTTTATGTAACAGAGGGGAAATGGCTCTGGTCCAGTTGATCCAGAAGCCTGAGGAGCCAGACCATCCTGTGATGTTGGCCTGATTAGCTGTAAATAATCCGGGCTCAACTGCCCTGTTCTGTGTCTTTGCTCTTTGCTGTTTTCTCACTGAGGGGAGGGGGAAGGTTTTCTAGCTACAAGGCTAGGAGATCCTGTGTTTATGAATGGGACTACCTGTACTGTGAACTGGTTCTGGTGCATGCAAGGAATGAAGCATGGAGAGAGAGAGTGGGTTTATAAATGCTTGTACAGAAGCGTCTGGATAATTAACTCAACTATTAAGTAGGAGCATTTAAATCCTTAAAGACATTTTCTGTGGGAAATACAGGCACACAAGAGATGTGGTTTGATGCTGACTTCTACCTAAATTGCACATCAGGAATTGAGGTGGTGTTTTGAGTCTGACCTGGAATAATTTATTCCATATCACAAGGATTTAAACCTAGTCTTCCTGCCAGGATAACACCATCATCACTAGGCCATTTTTACCAGCTCATCCGTTTCCACTGACAAGCTGGTGTGCTACAATTGAGGGCCCAGGTCAATTTGCTCTTTTGGTCCTGCAGGAACAAACGCCAGTTAACAGTGGGGGGCAGGAGCGGACACCAGCCCGAGTCACAGAGGGTATTCCAGGATAGCATGGTCACTCTTTCAGGTGGTCTCATGGGAGCATCCTAAGCCTTGCATATTACCCTTTCCCACAGTTGCTGTATGTGAAAGGTCTTTGATCTATGAATGAGCCCAACACATGGTGCTTGCTCACTGTATGTTAACAGCAGAGATGTTATTTTTGGCTCTTGAATTCTTTTTCTCCTTGACTATTAGAGCTGAAAGACCTTTCGTCCTTAAGACAGGCAGCTGTTCACTACATAGTGTGTTTGGGACAACGTGCTACATAATGCTGACACCTCTATTGGGAGCAATTTTTTTTGCAAAATGGGTAAGTGGCTTTTTAAATTGCCATTAAAAAATCTAAATAAAGTAGTCGTGTTTAAGTTTTAAAAAGAACTGGTATCTTTGGAACATTTAATTTAGAGAACTCACTGCAGTAATCCTTGATTTAGAACAATTACTGCACTAAAGTACTTGCTTTTTTTTCCTTTCAAAACCAAAACCAAACCCCAAACTGAAAACCAAACAGGTTTCCAGCAAAGGCTGGGGTAAATGACTGGAATGGAAATGTAGCCAAGTCTTGCAAAACTCCAGTATACAATTGCTGTTCTCTCAGAGGCCTTTTCTCCTGCCATCTGAGTGCATTCCCTTGTCTGGTCACTTGTTTTGCTTTTTTTTTAACATAATCACTAGTTGCTAGAAATAAATATTGCAAGAACTAATATGCTGGTTACATTCTTACAGCTGGGGTTGTATGCAGTGCATGCTGTTTTGAGAGGAAGCTGTTTTATAACATTTTTAATTATGATGTTTCTTATGCAACAGAGTTTAAGGATCAGGTGTAAACAATGTAATCACAAAGCTTCCCTGTGCTGTAACTCACCTATGTCATTTCTTGTAGCTCAAGCTTGACTGCACTCTCACACCTAACAAGATTCAGGAGCTAGAATACAAAGTATGCTGATTCAATGTGCAGTTCATAATGTTTATTTTGCAGTGCTGCTCACAAACCATTGGAGGAATTTATCTATGGCTGCACTGGTTTTTTTTTTTAACTCTTTTTAGTAGGGGTCAGGCATCTGTGTCTGGTTTCAGAGCTGTGGAATTCCAGTCCCTGAACAAAACAGGAAAGGTGTCAGAAAGGTTGCTGGTAGCATTTGGGGCTTGAAAGACTCAAAAGCCTGCATTTTCAGTTTTGAAGCGTGCAGAGGAGCTGCTTACTATTGCAGGAATGTCTCACAGGCACCACTGGCAGTGGGGCAGACCATGCCAACTCTGGATCTGACACTGTGAAATGAGGCCCTCTGCAGCCAGTTCCAGTTCCCCGACTGCAAGATAATTTATGCAGCCAACTGTAGGCTCCTACCCCTTGTGTGGGAATGGACTGCAGCCAGAAAGGAGGGAATCCATATTCCAAATCATCATCTTAGAACCGCTGCTGCGTGTTCACTAAGGCTTTAGTAGGAAACTGAAGGTAGAGGAAGAGATCATCAGCCCTGGTACTTCCCACTTGGACCAAATCTACCTGAGAAGCATAAGGGAGCACTGAGTCTGCCCATTTCTTACTCCTGGTATGAAAATAAGAGACTTCTGCTCTTTTTAGGAAGAAAAAGTCATTTTCCAGGACGACCTTACTTCAGGTGAGCAAACAGCCAAACACACATTGCATTTCCTACAGGGGAACACTGATCCAAAAGTCTTCAGCTTTAGAAGTGACTGTGCCTTCCTGTCCTCACCTCTACCTTTGTGGGATGCCGGTGCAAGCCACTCTCATTTATGTTAAGCCAGGCAATTGACTTCAGTTTTATTACAAAGCTTTTATTAAAAAACAAATGCTCAGCACATTAACTCAAACTGGAATGACAAAAAAAAAAAAAAAAAGGTTGACAGTATTTTTGGCAAAGGCTGTGCCTTACTATTTTAAAAAATGGGTACATCAATGCTCATTTCAACAACTGGCATAAAATCCCACTAACAGGCTAACAAAAACAGATACAAATACAGAACGATTGAAGTAATAATTCAAGTGCTGGGCTTTTTACAAGGAGAAGGGGAATGGGTGAGAAGGAGAACTCACTGCAGTCAGATTTGCTGGATGTATTGCTTATGTTTACAAAGTAGATGATGCAAGACTAACATGTCTACTGACCAGCGGAGTGTTGTTACATTTATTTAGTTCTATAGGACACTGTATTATATAGACTGAGAAGAGGCCGCTATTTGTTACAAATAGTTTAACAAAAAGCCACCTTTTTTTTTTTTTTTCCATACAGTTTTTCCTCTGGCAGAAAAAAAAAACCCCAAACAAAAAAGAAAACAAAAAAAGAAAACCTCCTTTTATTTAAAAAGTATTTCAGATTTCTGACACTTGTTTAAAAGCTCATACCTAGTAAAATATACACCAAAGAAATTACAAACTAAAAGTTAAAATATAAAAGCATTCAAGTTTCTTAAAAAAAGCTAAAACCAAAATTGATCCTGTCGCACCATTAAATAAAAAGAAGGTTGAGTGTGTCATCCTGGTCCAGGCAAAATTCCATTCCTCGATGTGCTGTATGGGGCAGCTGTGGTCTACGTTACTGTTTTGGCTGAAGCAGGCAGACAGCCATGCTACTTTGTTTGCTGACTTGATTTGGACACAGATGAGATGGGGCTTAAGAGTGCAAGGCAGAGGTGGAGCAAAGACAAAAGCTCCTCTGCTGACCCAGGAGCTCATTTTGCTCTATTTATATCAGGGCTGGACCTCGTGATAGTGAAGGATTTTGGCAGTGATTGTCTTTATGATTCAGTGTCTCTAGCAGTGACATCAGGGTGAATGACATCCTAGACAGACTCCTTGGGGGTGGTCTGTGTGGATGAAGGACACACCTAGGGTTTAACAAGCTTCCATCTCCAGAAGGGGTCCTGGTGTCGCCGCCTTTGCTTTGCAAGTTGAGAAAGCATTTCTTTTCCCACCTACAGGGAAGCGGGGAGGGGGAGGAAGAGAGAGATAAAGAATATATGAAGTTTTTCTGTTTAAATCCTTCAAACCGGCTGTAACTCTGTGACACAGCTGTATTAGTGGAATGTGCGTCTGCAATGGGAGAGTATTGCTACTTGCTCTTGCTTGAAGTCTGAAAGAATATTTGTGTACTTAGAATTGTAAATAGATATCCACACCAACTAGAAAGCTGGGGTTTAAGCTGTTTAGACATCCAGCATACTGCAGAATAAATTCCCTTTTGTAGTGGAGTTAATTTATCTACAGCATGTGACCCAGATATCTGTTACAAAACTAGACATCCTCAGGCCTTGCAGGCCTTGATACCACAGTGGTTGAGGTCAATTGAACTACTTCAGAGCTTCAAGCTCTGCTCCCTGAGGAAATGCTGTCTTCTGTAAGCAGCTGGTTAGAGGAATGTGGTGGGTGAGGCTTATGTGAGCACTGACCCTAACATGTGTCCCCACAACTGGGGAGGAGTCTTTCTGCTCTTCAGTGGGGTAGGGAACATCTCCCAGTTGCGTAACAGCCATGGGTCTCTTACCTAGCAGTAAAGTTCACTAGCATCTTGGAAGGTTTTATGTTCTTACAGCATATGAAAAGGTCAACAGGGCAAGCCTAATAGGTATTGCTCATCCAGAGAGGAACAGTTCTTCATCACTAGGTCTGTGGGTTACATCAGCTGACTTGCACAATTGCTAACTCAACCATCACCCCTGCCCTTCTGACCCAGACAACTGGGTTATAAGAGGGACTCCACCCAAGGCTGTCTGATGAGTCAGGCGGCTTTCCATGGGCGGACACATGCTCTCCAGTAATGGTCTCAGGATTATTGGTATCTCAAGAAATCTACGTTAACCTCTAGGCCTCCGTGTAGTACTCCGCTGCCAAACAAGTAGAAGGTTCAATGAGCAGAGCTTTTGCAAATGACCCAAACTAGCACAAGAATGTAGTCTAGTGGGGAAGGTGAGTGAATTTTCACCAGAAGAAACACAAAATGCTTTGTCGCACAAAGACACGCTGCCAGCACCCCGAATCACACAAGGCAAGACAGAACAAGTTTATGAAGAAATGGTTTAAACCACGAGTCAAACTTCTGTTAGACTAATAGATAGACTGCGTGAGCTTGTAAGAGCCCCAAGCAGAATTAATCAGCAAATACTACAGCAGCAGTATTTAAACCAGGGCCATTTATAACTGGGCACCCACCTCCCATCTGCAGCAGCTCCTGTGCAAGAGTGTAACCAGTGTACTGGTTGAGTACAGCTCCTGAGTAAGAAGTTACACAGGCTAATCTACTCGAGGACAGAAAGTCTCCAAAACTGATTCTGGACCCTTTGATTTTAGTGAGCACAAGCTGAGGCCCCAAAATCTTACTAAATAAGTTGACTCCTCATCAGAGGCCACCCACATGACTATTGTTTTAGTGGAAATCTAAGGACATTGAAGAGGTTTGGCTGCAGATTGAGTGGAAGGAACAAGTACAAATTCATATATATAGCTTTAATTTGAAGGACACTCTTCCCTCCCCCAAATGCCACCATCCCTGATACATAATGAATAATTTTCACCTGCTGCTGGTAGCCACAGAAAAACATTTAAAGCCACTGTGGCCTCTTAAACATCACAGCTGAAAGTCCACTGGCAAACCAGTGGTTTCAACAGAGGTGGTCTGTATTGACTAATTCAGTTCCTATTTCCTCATAAAACCGGCCCAAGTCCCAACTAAAAAAAGCCTTCTGAGCTTCCTGTCTTTTTTTTTTTTTTACTTTCCATAAAGTAGCACAGTGCTCCGTAACACGTGTGGATCAAAGAGCTGTGACGGGCTCTACCTTTCCAAGGAGCACGAAAGAGAGGCCAAGCAAACAGCAGAGGAACACTGGGGAGAGCACCCTGCAGCTTTATATTTATTCTGTGCCTTTTCATCCCAGATTTTCAAAGGTTTGGTCCAGGTTGCTCTTCCTGGGAAGGTTTTCCTCTCAGTCTTACATGAAAACATTCAGCTTCCTGTTGAGGAATGGCCTTGAGGCGCCAGGCCAGTAGTTCACAGCAGTCTGATACAAGCGATGTGATTCAGACCTACTCCCCATTAGCAGCCAGGAATGTCTACTTCACTGAAGGAAATGAAATGCTCTTCTGTTGAGATGGTTCCCTGCCTCCTCCCCCCTTCCCTTACCAGCAAGCTGTCTTTGAAGTCAGGAGGTTAAAACAACGACCGTGGCCTTGCTCTGGCCCTCAGCTTTTCAAGCAGCAGCCATCACTTGTTTCTCAATCCAAAGGCAGCTTTTGCAGCGCTTGCCTCCTTTCCGTAGCCCCTCTTGGTGCTTGATTATGCCTTCTCCAATAGAGCCTGCAGATACTACTGGAATTCTGTGAGGGGACAGGCACAGTGAAGCCCCAAATACTTTTATTTCTAAGTGAGTACTGCAGTACAGCAAATTACACAGTAGCTATACTGAAAGCAGCATCTAGAACCCAGCCTTTCCCCAGCTGCACATTAAGGCTGCACACTGGAAATTGCTTCTACTGCTGATAAACCAAATAATACCTAAAAAATACGAATGATGATGGTGTTGCCTTACAGATATAAACCAGGTCAAATCGGGATTCTTTTCAAGAAACCACAGGCATGTGCTAAGGAGACTGAAGACTTCCCACATCTAAGGCTTCACTGGGGGGCTGTAGCTGAAGTCTGGCCAAGCAAGGCATGCCCTAGCAAAGCCCAATCCACAAGTGAAGTCGGCACAATCAAAGACTGCAATTACAGCTCCCTGGCTGTGGTTAGGCTTCAAAGAAAGTGCTGCAAGTCACATTTTACATATGTGAAGTCTTGAGCCTGAGCCACAATAGGAGGCACTGTCTGTGCCATTTGCAGTGTACATCTGACTGCAGGAGGAAAGGGGGGGGGGGGGGGGGGGCAGACCTCGAGAAACAAATAAAATTCAACAATAATTCAGTGTAAAAAGAAAAGCTTTAGTACTGAAGTGATAAAACTGTATTTTGGGAATCACTACAGTAAAAAACAAGCCTCCTAAGAAGTCTGGGCTCAACGGCTGAGGGCAAGAGCATCAAAGGGGGATAAGAAGTCCTCCCCACACTTGGGAAGGAGATGGATTGAAGGGTGGGTCCACAAGGGCCTTGTACTCCTCCTCTAGTCTTTAACTCATCTCCCTTTTTCTAGAACAAGGGAGAGGATTATGCAGCTTCATCCAGGTCATGCTATTTGGAAGAAGTTATGGAAGAAAGTCAAGAGCATCTGGGTTGGTACAGTAGTAAGTACAGAGTAAAAGAGATAGATAATCCTTCACAGGAAGCAAGAGAAAGAAAAAAAAGGCTACATATAGTAATGGCAGGTTTATGTATTTATTTTTTTTAAAGTCAGTCTCCAAACCTGTTTTTTAATCCAGATACTTCAAACAAATGGCAAATTCAGGGACCCAGTAGCTGAAACTGTCATTTTCTTTTGAAGTCCATAACGAACATGTTCAACTTACTGCCAGGGTTTATCCAATGTTCCAGAAACTTGGGTAGCAAAACCAGGTCATTATTTATCAGGAAAGTTCACACAGTTTGTGAAGCCCCTTTGTATTTTCTTTAGCAGCAGAGCTGGAGAGAGTTTCAGGCGCAAGCAGATAGATGCTGGCACTGCAGTCTGCTCCTCTTCCTGCCCAGCTGTGCCATGGTTTGTGGGGTTAGCCTAAACCAGATCCTTGAAATGTCCTGGGCAAACAAAAACAAACACTCCACAACCTTTGTTGCTTCTAAACAAAAAACTACCTCCCAACAAAACCCCAGTCATTTTAGTAATCCGATTTGCTGCAGGGTCCAACAAGCTTTTAGAGCACATGGATGAGAGATGTACGGGAAACAGGAAAAAGCCTGAGCTGGATACCAGCAGGCAGCAGAAGAAACCTTTTAAGCTGCCTTTGTTGCCAAAGAAATTAGATGAAATTGTACCCTAACACTGTAACAGATACTGTCATATTGAAGCCATGGCAGTAGTAAGTTTTTCTTGGTTTTCTTGGTTTCCCTCCCCTCCCTTGCTACTGTTAGCCTCAGCCCATTGCTAGTAACTGTGAATGGAGACTCAAGTAACACTATCCACTAGTGTTTTAGTAACTACCCCTGAAAATACCTCTCCATTGATACGTGGAGTCTGGAGTCCTAAATTAGAGTCCTAAATTATGACCTCTTAGTTTGGCCTAAGCTTGATGCCTTAAGTGAAGAGCAGGAATGCCCTCTCTTCCATAAGGCATAGACCTCTTCCAGTGCATGTTAGTGTCGGCATGGGAAACGCCCAGATCCCAGATATTTCGGGGCTCCTGCTTTGTGCAGCTGAAGTCAGTGGTGCCAAAGCAGGTGTGGCTCTTATCAAAGGCCCCCAGTGTAGGCAGCATGAAACTAGCAGCTCTATCACTGTGCTACAATCTTTAAAATGATCCCGCTGGAAGACCCAGGACGTGTTTTTCCTGTTGGGGTGGGAGGGGAGAGAGGTTCCATGTTTATAATAAAAAACGAATTACCTCTAGGCAGCCATGTCTAGCAGCTTCTTAAAGAGGAATAATATACTAAAAGTGATCTGCAAGGGTGGAAGAAACAGGCTTGTCCTCTTTTTGTATCCTCACAACATATAATAAATATTCAGAAGGCTATTTTAAAAAATATTTCTTTAATAGACTGAGAGCTGCTTACAAAGATGCATCAGTTTTAGGGGCACTGAAATTGCTAATTCAGTTTTCACCTGCTGCAACAGAAAAGACATGAGGCAGGGGTAAAGTAGGAAGTGAAAATTCTTTCAAAAGAAAGAAATAAGATAGGTGAAGTTTCCTTTGTAGATCATCTTTTCTGACACAGGTTAGTTAGAATTTATGCTGTACTTTGAAAGGCAATCTCAGCATTTAAATCTTCTAATACATGGAATAATTTAAATAGTTGCTTTCATGCAACAAAGGTAATTCAGCTGTAGCCTAAATATCTTCTTGAGCTTCATCAGCTCTTCTACACACAGACATCACAGAGCAACACTACCCATGTAAGATGGCAGTACACAGGATCAGCTACAGAATTCAAACACTTCAACTTCACTTTGATGCAATTAAGTCATCTCTACTGGTCTGAAATACATAAGCCTCCTGTTGGGTATCTCAAAAGACACATGTTTGGGAAGAAACCCAACTACTCATCAAAACATGGTCTCACCTAGTGTCAAGTGAAATGCACACACCATAGAACTGATTATTACACAGTATTTTGGCAATAATGTTTTACCTCATGCAATGTCGGGTATCCCCAAGATGAAGGATAAGGAGTTCTCAAAATGAACAAGGTTAATTCTGATGCAACTAGTATTAATGAGGAAACTTATCTTACTTTTGCAAGGAGGAAGCAACTTCAGAAATTGTGTCTCTCTGCCCAGTTAAGCTGTCTTAGTTTTCTTACCCCCTGCTCCCGCTCTACTGATACCTGTGGCAAGAACACTAATTCAGAGAGGTCACTGGTACCATTTCCCTCAGTTGCATGTAACCCTGCTCACACACAACACCCCAGTGCCAATGGCATATTCTCTGCACAAATGCTTCCCACGTTTGCTCCTAATGCTGGAACTAACAGCAGAAAGCTCATGTCCTGAAAGGTCAGACTAAAATCCTAACTGGCTGTCAGCCTCACATGTAATTCCCTAGGCAATGGTGCTTCAGCTGGCTCTGCTGTGAGCCTCCTTACTTGTACAACTTTCCACACTGCACATGTTCAAATCTGTTTATATGGTACAGTCTTAACAAGTGGGTAAAGGATTAAAGATTTGAAACAAGACTTGCGTGGAAGCTCTTAAAGTAGACGATTAAAGAACTGGACTGGTATGAGAAGGTTCACTCTATTAGCGGTGACCTTTGCATCACCAAATTTAGGCTTTTTGGTTCGGTTTTGTCGATTTTGTCTTCAGGATGGCTGGTTTGCATTCATGTATATCAGAAGACCTCATCAATCCAATCATAATCTCTAAAAGAGTCAAACAGAAACAAGTCAGTGCTCGAGTTTGCTCAGCTTTGACAGAATTGCATTTAAATACAATTCTGTTGAATTAGAGGATGGATTTCACCAAGCTTAGTCTCCAGAAATAAATGGGAAAGACTTTGCCAGTGGGTGTCATAACAACTTGTTCTCTAGCTGTTCAGGAATGCAGTAGCATTTTCTCATATTGAAGCTTTTCATGTAAATACACTGAAGAATGAAAATGCAATACAGACCTGAGATGAACGCTAAAAGGCCGAGGTTTTCTTCCAAGTGGGAATGAAGCCACTTTCAGAACCTTACTCTTTCTTTATGAAACAGTTTGTTTCAACAGAATTTTTTCTCATGACCTTAGAAGTCTTAATCTAGTGGTGAGTTTACTAAATCCACTAAAATACACCGTTCTCATCCATAGAAGAATGGTGCACCAGCCGTCAACTCCCTGTCCCCACCCTATCCCACAGGAAGAGTTGGAACAATAGTCGTCCCACTGTTCCTCCATTCTAGCCCAAGCCGCCTACTGCTAAACCCTCAGAAGTGACACTGTATGTTGTTTTTTTTATCACTTGTAAATGTATCTGCATTCGAACTCCATGAGGCATCTCTGACTTTGCGGCATCTTTGACAAAAGAAACAGGTCCTAGACATTCACCTGCTGAATTATCTACTTTTGCCCTTTGTCAGTGCCAGTTTAAAACATGAAATGCTAAAGGCCTGCTTCATAGCTGACTATGCTACACCCCTGCTTTGTAAATACTTAAACATTCTTGTTTCTCTAATCCTGTATCTGTGCTGATTGTCTAGTTGAAAGTGTTCTGCTGTTTTTTCATTTAGAAAACCTATGCTTTGCCCCTTCCCTGACTTACCCTTATCCCTCCTATAGTCTCTGATTGCACCCAAGATAGCTTTTATACCCTTCCTTCCTTCCTTCCTGCACTTCACCAGGGTCCTCCGCCAGGTTGGTAAGGGAAAAGGGAGAACTCGGTCTGCTCTGCCGCATCTCTCCCAGCAGGTGTCAGTGCCCCTCTGTACCTGCCACCCAAACAGTGCTTCACGTTTGCTCTTCTGACGTTTTTCCTGATGTCAGCCTGAAAAAGAGGTCTTCTATCTTTCATCGTGGCAAGATCAATCGGAATTAAGTTGCAGAAGAGGACCTGTCTGAGGGCTATATAACTTTTCTTTGGAAATTTCAATGCCTATCTGAAAAAGGCTGAAGTCAACTGAAGTATTAAATCTGAATGTTTCAATCCAGCAAATTCTCTGCTGTTCCTTCTGTCCGCCTTGACTACGCTGAAGACCACCGTGCATAGGCAAAACAGGGAATACAGAAACATGGGTCACACAGGAAACACAAGTTTTAAAGCAAATCAGGACATGTCTCTGCACCACAAATTCTCTTTCTTACACACCAAATTCTGCACACATCCTTCAGGGGCTCTGCTTAAAGCTTCTGAGCAGTCAAGCGGTATGTAAAAAGCTGGAGTGTTTGTTTTGTTTTCAACTACTCCAGCAACATCAAGAGCACTGGACAAGCCACGTTAGAAAGCATGTGCCTCGGACAGCAAGGTACCACATCCTCTTTGCATCTCCTTTCTAGGATGCTGGCCAGAAACCCATAGTCAACCATGACCACGGTCATCAGATGGTTCTTTTCCACAGTATTCTGGCTGTAGATTGGTCCACTTGGCAGTCTGCTTTCACAGCTTCACTCCATTTTATTTCTAAGTAATAAGATATTCTAGTCATAAATTGCTTGTAACAACACCATCCAAAAATCACTTCTTCACCGAAATTTGACTCTAGTTTCCATGTAGGATGTTTGAAATATTCTACAGACAATTCATTGTTTAAAGTTAAACAGTCTTAATCTGATCCTTTTAAGTACTTCTGGTGTAAATCAGTGTTAGTAAAAGTTTTCTCATTTTGAAAGCTTTGCTAATCTAAATGCCAGTTGTCATGGAATTTTGCAAGCCACAAATACACATCTCACAGGTTTTCAATTGTCCATTAAATGTCCATTAAGCTTCTCTATCACCCTTTTTAGCCCTTGAAGATACGCCAAAACACAATGTTAAATTATGTAGCTTGTGAGGACTTCCCAACTGCATCCTATCCTATGTCAGATGATGTGTCTTTTACAGTTACTGTATGTAGCAAGTCATAGGAAGTTAACTATTTCCATGTTGCAGAACAATTACAAGTTTTCATGCTAATGAAAACCCTTCTATTTCCTGCTGATTTAAAAATACTCATGGGATGCTAAAAAAAAATCAGCCTTTTTTCCCTTCCAAAAGTCAAACTGGATAGGAAATAAAATATCTTCACTTCTGACACAGAATTGCTCCCATTTGCAAGACTTCTAGAAGGCTGTGCTTAAAATAATAAGAAAACACCACCCTTCTGAAAGGTGTACAACAGATAATTTCTACATTGTCCTTAATCTTAGATTTTCTCACCTACCCTTCCCTCCAGGCTTCTCCCAAAGTAATTTTTAGCATTATCAGGTCTTACGCAACTCTTGGTTGATTTCAAAGGAGAGAATAAATACAACTTATTTTTGCAACAAATAAGTTACATCAAACATTGTGTTAGGCCATGTCAACTGAAAACAAGATCCTGCCTGGGGACAGTTACCCAACTCTCCAAGAATGGTGACATGCCTTGGAGTATCCCAGGATAATATAGCAAAGAATGGAGCACCAGGTCATGGTATTCCTAAAGCACCCTAATATTAAAGTGTTTTACAAACTGGCCATTCAGCCAGCTGGAGGAGATTGTGGAACTCAGATAAATCTTAAGCAGTGAAGCCATAAGAAGTGAAGCTGCTGTGTACAACCCTGGGAAGAGGGGCAACTTAACACTACCACCTTCACTTCATCACTAGTCAAATGATGGCCAAGCCAAAAAGCAGGTGAGAGGTTCACCTTAAGAATCAGTTATGTGCTGAAGTGTTCATGGACATAAAAAACAACAAAAAAGCCCCACACCCAAAACTTTCACAGTATCTTAAATCATTTCTGTTTGCATGTCTCTTCCGTTACTTTCCTCTGAACATCCCACCACACAACCCTCCCACTATTTCATCCTTCTCACTTACATCACCGTAATTACAGCCCTGGCTGATCTCCTTTGTGCTGATCTCGAGATTCTTTCTTTGGTCTTGCCACCTACTCATTTCTGATTATTCTCAGATAACAGAACGCTTGTCTCCTTCCCAGACCTCCCACCCTCCTTCCCCCTCTTCCTTGCACCATCTGTACAAGTAAGAAAGCTAGTGTTTTCCTGTCTTCAAGAGCTCTTTGCAGCACTCACTGAAAGGCATTCCCAAACTTATCATCTTCATCCAGTAAAGACTACAACAGCTCTGCTGTGGGCCTGGTAAGATATTATGCTTGTGGGCAAAACATTCTTTGGATTAGGCTTGGAAAGGGCAAGAGTCTTAACCTTCAGAAGTTTACTTTGAAGTCTGGCTGGCTGATTCAGGTTCCCTAAATCATTCTGTGCATTTACTTCTAGCTAGAGCAACATCTGTATGTCTCCAGTGGAGAATACTCACTTGGCACATGACATTTAGTGAGGCTGCCTACACGTGCATATATGGAGTCAACAGCACACTTCCCCTTCAGTGGAAGAAGATACCCACTGTTCTCATACTCTGTGTTACAAATTGCACAAGGACAGAGACAGGTATTACCAACAGTTTCCATACTGTTTCAGAGCTTAAGGGAGAGAAAGGAAGGAAGCGAGGGAGGGAGGGGTGTGAAGGTAAAAGGGAAAGAGAAAACCCATGTGCTCAGAACACGCATCCTCTACTACGGAAAATGCAAACAGAAGCTCTGTCAAAAGGAGTTCATCCTTAGAATGTAAGGCATCCAAGAAACCAAATATCCCCTGGTTTTCAACTGCCATGTGAACCATAGTTGTATTCTGATCCCAATCAAACACTCGGCATCAATTCAGATGAAATTAGGTGTGTTTTGCTTACTGGTACTATGTTGACATCAAAGGGAAAAATACAACAGTCATGGGCCTGGGTAACTAAACTGAAACATCAGTTATAAAACTCAAGGTATTTCTTAAACACCTATGGCAGTCACTGTAACAATACTTTACAGCTACATTTGTTGTGTAGGCTACAGAACCCAAATGCTGCAATCCCCATCTACAATCAGCATGACTCCGGCTTGCCTGAAAACCTTTTGTTTAGCAGGAAGAAAAAAAACAGAGCATGCATTTCACATTTTCATTTCAGCTTTAAAGAAAAAACAAAGTCTTAAACCCAACCAAGTTTAGACTAACCAGCAAAATGGTATAACTGCACAAGATGCTTGAACCAAAGACTGACACTGACACACTGCACAGAACAAACTTAACTTGTCTTCTAGCTGAAAGTCCCAGCAGAGCAGAGGGGCCACAGGAGGCTGCTTTGCTGACCACCCCAAGTGCCAAAGGCATCATGCAGCCAGACAAGGCAGAGGGGATAAAAGAGACCAATTCTGTTGGTGACTTTAGTAAGTGTTCCTTTTTTTCATGATTCCTGGAATTCTTAGGGGTGTTCCAAGAGCAGTCTGGGTTAATTAGACAGTGTGGAAGCAACTATTCTGTCAAGTGAATGCCATTCCTACTAGGGAACATTATCACACCGAGAAGAAGAGAAGGACCAGCCTTCCAGCGCAAACACTATAAAATGAGGTTCACACTGCACTGTGTGCACTCACAAGCAGACTAGACGGTGTCACTGGATGTGTGTAATCACTAATCATTCCACTTTTTTTGCAGACGATATAATGTGAAGAGAGAAAACACTCTGGAAATCCAACAAGAACAAACCAACCCGCACACATGAAATACCACTGTACAGCTGAGGGCTAAATTCTTGCTGTAACTGAAATACAGTCCCACTTTCTTAGCGGATGTTTCGTTAGTACATAGGTGTACCCAGCCAGCCAGCATCTTGTAGGTGTCAGCACACAAAATGTACTCAAAGCCAGTGTCTAGCCTGCTCTTGCGAACTGTGACAGTCTGCTGCCTGGGAGGGTTTGCACTGTTTGATAAACCCATCCCTGTGCTTCCCAGGCAGACTTGCAGCACGTCAGTGAGGTATGGTCAGTTTGACAATATGAAGGTTAAGAAGTGAAATGGTGAACACCTAATAGATAGCCGGTATAAAAACCATCAGTAGTCAAAGTAACAAAGCTTTGGGATATGATACTTCTGCAATTTTTGCTAAATTCATATTATTGCATAAAATTTATAAGAAAGCTTATTTCACAATTCAGTTTTATCATCAGGAAAGCTTTAGAGATGTTCTTACCATGCTTCAGATGTAGGCAGCTGTCATTCTGGGGCCTGTACCTGTAGAAGATTGTTTTCCTTTAACAAATTTCTGTTACAGAGTTTTTGCACATTCCAAATAAGTTTGTTTGCTACAGCATTACGTGGATTTTCTTTTGTGGTTTTGGTTTTGTTGTTTGCTTGTTTTTATGGTTCTTATACCAGCCATTTTTCTTGGGGAAAACAGGGTGTTTCTTTGTATGTGTTTTACAGTCAAAGAAGAGACCTCACTGATGCTTTTAGCCAGCCTATTAGGCAGCAGAGTACACAGAACTGTAAAATACAATGTTAAAAAAATACAGTGGCTACAAAAAGGTCAGTGTAGAGTTTCCAGTGTCCAATAATCCCACACAGTATTTGAGACATAGTTACGTCTAAGGATGATACAACACTGACTGAGGAGAAAAGCAAAGGTAAAGCAGGACAGTAATGAGCGAGTTCAGCCAAAGATGTTGATGCCATCAGGATGCTGCACAGAAAGGCGTAAGGGAAAGGAAACATGTATTGTGTGTATTTTCAAGAGCTTGCATTCAAAGTGAAGTATCTTAAAACATCCATCAGAAGCAAGTGTTAAGAGAAAAGCATGTAAATATTAGATAGCGCAAGCCTGGTTTCTGAAATATACCTGAGGTGAATGGTAAGTAAGAGCTGGCCATGGCCTACCTGATGCTGATTCCTGCAACTTTTCTCTCTTCCTCTTCTTTTTCTTTCCCTGAAAAATAGGAAATTTTACCATACTGTTACATGCATGTAACTTTCTTTTCTCGCTTCCTCACCTCATAAAATAGAAAAAAAAGCTATCTCCACATTCAGAAAGGGGTGAGGAAGAAAGAACAATTGTTTTTGAGGTAGCTAAAACCTTTTCTAACCCACTTCCAAGTGTTTCAATGGTAACAAGCTGTGCTCTGAGCATCTATGGAGAAATACATGCGCCATACATGTTTTTATATCCACATGGAATTGCAATTTCCAGCAGTTTTTCAACTAACACTGGCAGCCGCAAGCATCTAAAAAGCTTCTCACGCTTAATAATCTGATGACACATGTCGATACCATAATTTATGGCTCTTACAAGCACTCTTCACACATTCAGATATGTACACTGTCATACATGGCAACAGCAGACAGGGTGTTGAAAGTACCTAGGACAACCATGATTGTCCCCGGAGTGCAAACCAGCCAACTAAAACTGCACTGATAATGTCCGTATCTTAACAACAGCCAAGTCGTGTGGGGCTGTGCCAGGAAAACACGGGTGTGCAACAGGCAAAGAGCAGACTGCTGTACAGCAGAGCACCCTTAATGTGACTGAGGTGCAGGACAGAAATGGACGTCTGGCAGCTGTCTTTCTCGGACACCACACTGGCACCAGTGTGCTAGTACAGGCTCATCACGCCAACCCACACACTCAAGCCTTCTCCTGCACCCCCATCTATGGAAAAGGCCAGAGCTCCCAGTTCACAGTGTCTTTCAGGAAACAAAAGGTCAGTTTAGACCCACAATTTTAAACCTCAGTCATCTTGCATTGCCCTAATTACCACTTTGATATTCCTCCATGTGACTTCTCTTTATTGACCTGTGCTGTCATTCAAAGCTTTGGGTTTGCTTGGTTTTGTTTTATTAAAAAAAAAAAAAATAGAAAAAAAGTCTTATCCATTAATTTTTTTCAAAGAAGCCTTCAAGCTGCCAGGAGAGGATCTAACCAGTGAGTTTGGGCAAACCTGGGTGCAGTTGCTGTAAGTGGGACTGCAGCCCACTGTCCATCCTTCTGCTGCCCCCCAGCCAGAGGTTACTGCACTCAGCACAGCTGGCAGCTGCCAACACACATCCCAGTGTAGACCATGGCACACAGCAGCCACACATGAGAAGGGCTACGGTGGAGGGACACACTGTTCCATTAGCTAGCTCTACAAGGCAACAGGATGGACAGCAGGTGATGTGAGAAACCACCTCAAACCACTGCAGTGCTCACGGAAGGACAGCAAGGGCTGTACAAGCTAGGGCTCCAGTGAAGCTACGGCAGATGAATTTAAGCAGTCTCTAGTCTGCTCTGACAGTCTGTGCCTACCTGATTCTCAAGCTCCTGTCCTTATTTATCCTGAGGCTGGCAACAAGGCTGAGCAATGCCTTGTGAGCGAGCTCCCAAAGACAGGACCAAGACTAGAAGTTCGAAAGCAGATTTCAAGGGCTTTGGGAAACTCACAGTTGTATGCTTTATCGCTTAGGCACCAACACTTCTTTACAGAGGAAAGTGCATTAATGCAGATGTTAACATGGAAAATCATGGAAAGAAAACCGTGTTTTATTCCCTACAGCAGGCTGCCAAAACATACTGAAAGCTTATCTGAGGTCTATCTATGAGATACCAGAAGCAGAGGAACAGAAGGAAAAGGCTGGGCTGAAAACTAGTTGTCAGCGTTTCCAAATGAGGAAGTTTCTGACAACTCCAACACACAGAGACATCACTACATCATGAAAACACTGTGCTTCTCATGACTGTCATGCAACTTTGCAGGACTTCTTTGGGCGTCAGTAATCGAAACATAATAAAAAGCACACAGATACTGTCCACAGTTGAATAGCAGTGCTTCACATTTTCTTGCAATTTCTGAAGTCCTGAATAACCAGGCACAACCAAAACAAAGAACGAAAACGAAGTAGCATATATTTTTTAATTGGAGTGTTTTGTGAAATTCAGCCACATAAAAGAGAAGAGTCACCCCTATGCCACTTTCAGCTCTCAAAATACTGCAGTAATATCAGTGCTGAATGAATGCAATTTCATTTTTTGACTGCTCAAGTTAAAAAAACTGAAGCAAAAAAAAATAAAAGGAAAAAACCCAACAGATGACGTACTTGGAAATGTTTCAGTGATAAACCATGATCTATTATGATTACCACCTCACCACCAATGCAAGAATGATGCGCACTCCTACAGAGGCAGAGGAGGACTGCAAGAGGAAGGTAGTGAAATTCTCCATTGTAACACGTAGGACAGAAATATGTCAGAGCTATACTTCCACACAGGATGTAGGCTGGAAGCACATCAAAGAGAGCATCCGTACGTGCCACCTTACACACTCCTAAGGTCTATCAAGGCATTTAAGAAACTGCAGTCCACCGCTTAGGCTGTATGGCAGTAAGCTGTGGCAACATGCCTCAGGTTCTCAGAGTCAACATGACCAAACATCAGAGGACATTCTTGAAGGCTGATGTCCAGTAAGCGTGAGCAGACCAGGCTAAAAAGTGGTTTGATTTTCCAGCAAGTACATTCAAGACAGTTGAAATCCCATCCTTTTCAAGGAGTATATCATTAAGGCCCTATTTGTTCCCAGCTGTATTTCAAGACAGCTCTGTTGACGTGGTCTGGTTACTGGAAATAAACCCTACCTGCGTAAGGTCATGACAGCTCATCTACTAGAAAAGATGACTGTATAAAACAGGCAGAAACAAGCTGCTAGGGCTTGCAGTAGTGTCTGTGCTTACAAAACTGGGCATGGATGTCGGCAAGGCCAAGGCATCTGCGTAGTTTCTGTGTCAATGTCTTCTGTGCAAGTTTCTATGATTTCTATTGTCACTGTATTTAGGTACCTCAACTTTTAACATCCAGAAGACATCACAGAAGTACTGAAAAACTACTGACCACCTAATACAGATGGAAAACTGACACAGATATAGCATGTGCACTTCCGACCACAATAAATAATGCCACAGCTGATGGGGGGACAGAAAGGAGCCCAGATCTCAGGCTAGGATCAGTCTCTCGGGATTGTGGCTTCTGAGTTTCATAACTTAACATATGACTATACTGACAACTCATTGTAAGCACAACTGTGTAATTGTGCATTGCAAGCTGTGCAGCATGCTATTAACACTTGTTTGAGATTTAATTACAAACTAACAGTAATTGTAAGAAAACTTTTTAGCTTCACCAAACAGTATAAAAGCAGGATTCAGCACAAATTTATTTATACAGATTTTACGGGCTTTATTTCAGAGATGAACCATTCTGAACTACTTTCAGCTGAAGTTCAGCCTGCATTAACACCCCTGAACTTTTGGTTCTCTTGTAAAACAGAGATGCCTTTTTTGCTCAGGTCTAAGAAAGATTTCTGGATAGCAAGCGATCAAATAGAAAATGACAGAAAATTCATAGATGTACAGTAGAACCTAAGCTTTCAGACAGTGCTGACCATTGTCCTAGAAAAAAAAACCCACAACTTTCCATGTTTATTTTTCCCTTTCAAAAAACATGACCTTCGTAAGAAGCATCTCAACAACAACAGTAAAATCCCAAGTTTCCTGAATGCTTGAAATGCAAACACATGTAAGCCTTATGTTACACGTTTGTTCACCATCCCTACATCCAGAACTTTCTGCAAGTTAAAGAGAAAAAGAAGAAAGAAAAAAGTTATGTAAAGGAGGTTAATTTTTTCAACTTACATAGTTGTCTCTTGCAGACCAGCCTGGATAAAGCTGCATGTGTAGCTGCCTTTCTTTACGAGCTAGTTCATAATATTTCGCTTGTTCTTCACGGGAGAGAGCATGCCACTGCAAATAAAATAAACATAGCAGTAGACTAGGAAATAACTCATACCCAGGCAACGGACAACTTGAGCAAGTGTTTCTGTGACTTTGATTCAGTCCTTCCCTGCTGCAAAAATGAAATTCATTAGGAATTGCAAGCACCCCTGTTTATTAACCAAGTTTCAGGCATTTGTCAGCTCCGCAACTGCCAAGTGCCTTCAGCAAGACAAAATTAATTTATGGAAACAGGGCTCACCAAATAATATGCTCACAGAACCATGCTTTTCCAGAACTACTTAACAAAAAAAAACCCACAAAACCCCAAAAAACACCCAACCAAAAAACCACCAACATACACACCCCCCTTAGCTCCTGACAAAACAGAAAGGTTTTGTGCTGCTTTTAAAGGGCAGCAAGCTCCCCACCATAGAAGGGTTTGCTGTCTTGTTTTTAAGCAGCAGCTACACATGGGTTTTCAATGCCAATGCAGAGGGCTTTCTAGGCATCAGCAGGCTCCTGTTTCAAAATACACCTCTAAGTATGGAGCTTCAAGGTACTTGCTTTTCGATTTCTTCTTGTTGTAATAGAGGAAAAGAAAATGGCAACTGCAAAAAGTTTGTAAGATACAGAAACCACAGAACTGGAGTTTTCCAAATTACACAAGTTCACCTCTGTAGCCAAGTAGGGATAAATTTCCTGCTATTATGTAACTCAAAAACCACCAAAACCAAAGCCCAAAACCTCCTCACAACCTGCACATTTGAAAAGACAGCAGCTACGTTAGTATTGAATCATTTTGTTCTTGTTGAAATGCCTATCATAGACCTGAATCAGAAAGAGAAAAGACCTATTTAGAATGAGGTTCCACTGCTGCAGCATTCAACATGTCTTCTTGTTTGACTTTGACAACACGCATGGGAGGACGGGAGAGAAGAAGATGTTATAAAAAATCCCAAACCAAACCCAACCCAAAAACCAGACAGACGTGAAATCATTAAGACACTCACGCAAGAATAATTTACAGAATTAGGATTTCAAATCAGATCACATTTGTATGATTTAATATGTTGTTTTGTTACACATCAGAAGACGTGAACTAAAGACAAGACTGTCTTGACTTGGCAAGTTTGATGTGTTACTGAAAGCACAGTGGTTCAGCCTATTTGCAACTCTCAAATTCCACATGTGCATTCCAAAACTGGAAGGCAGCAATATTAAATGCTGTCATAGAGCTCAGCATCATGCAAAGCATCAGCTCTTGAAAACAGAGGTTCCTTCTCTGGAGTGACACAGGGTACAGTAAATAGTGACCAGGATGACCGAACGCAAAACATAATTAATCCCCAAGCAATTATAGTGGATAACTTGTGCATTGTTTGTACTATAGTAAAAGTGGAATTTTAGGTACTTTCACAGAGAACAGCACCTTGAAAGGAGTCCAAGCTGCAGAAAAAGCAGGAGCACTGGGGCTTGATTTGTTACCAAAATGGAGATAAACGATCCCTACTCAAACTCAGACTGGTACAAAAGTTATCCCTTTTTGCATTTCTGGGACAGTCAAGGGCAAAGTGGGCATTACCTCTGCTGCTTTCCCTTGGAAGAAGAACACTGACAGTGCATATGAAGTCTGCAATTGTGGGTTGACCTGCATACCTTTCTTGGAGCACAGAAAGAACAAAACATGCCTACAATGCCACAGAAGCAAACGGCTCTCAGCGAGTCTCTGGGACATGTACTGGGATCATCAGTACTCAGCTGATGACTTTAGAGACATACAAAACTTGATTAGACAAGTCCCTGAGTGACCTGGTGTAACTGGACTTGCTTTGAGCAGCTGATGGACTAAACTACCTCCAGAAGTCCTTCCCAACCTACATGACTTTACAATTGAACCACCTTATATTCATTTTTGAGTTCCATGTCCACTGGCATCCAGTGTTGGACTTTGAATGATCCCCTCATGCCCTGATGGACACCAGCCCCAGGGAGGACCCAGAAGGTGATCTGAATACTCCTTCCATGCGTGAATAAGGATATTTCATGCCTGAGGTGCTGACACCATAACATGAGTGGAACAGACACCAGTTTGATGATGTTGCTAATGCTGCTTTTATTTTAGTTGCATGTTTTATCTTCTATAGCTAATTTGATAGTTGCACATTAGTTAGCACCTCAAGCAGAAAGTGAGCTATCGCACCCAACTAAAGGGAAACACACACAAATTAGCAGCACACGTGAGTACACACACCCCCTCCTGTACATACCCTTCTGCCAAGAATCTGGTTGATAGCTGCGCTTTCTTTCAGAGTACACTCTGCTACAACGTTCGCTCTCATTTCTTTCATGTACAACATGAAAGCATTCAGAGGTTTCTTAATATGAGGTCTTTTTGGCTCTTGTTCTTTTCTCTGTTCGTGCTGAGGCTTCCTAAAACGTGGTGGGGGAAAGGGAAAGGAGGGGAAAAAAAGCATCCATTTACCTTCAGCCTAGAAAACCCTAGTGGAAAATTACCAACCTGTGGTTACAGGAGCATTTAAGTAGTAAGAATGAGGATTTCAGTGGTCATGTACCATCTACTTCTGTATCTTTTCAGAGAACTGACTTAATTTAACACTCAGGAAGCATGTCAGGTTGTCATTCTCTGGCAAATAACATTTGAGCTGTGAATCCGTTCCAAATTCATCGCTTGTCTCAATTCTCTTTTTGAAAGACTACCCATAGTACCCTAAAAGACCACTGCTACAGGCAGGAGGATAGTGCCTCATCCACTTCTTTTTCCAGCTTTTTCCTCCGAGTACACTAAGCAAGTAGGCTGCTTTTTACTAGTGGAGGCTTTTTCCAGCAGAAATTTGTGAGTTCATACTCAAGCAACATTCACAGGTAGACAGGCCTGCGATTAGATCTGAATCAAGGTGATTGTTGCCAATAGCTAAAAAAGTGCTGAACTGAAATGGAAAATGGCTTCATGTCTCATTACTCTTCCCAAACAGTAGCCCATATCTTCTGCTTTAGTTACAGAAGATTTAAAATTCAAAGAGGTCATGAAAGGCACTTTTTTTCCCTTATTATATACCCTTGACTCTTCTTCAGATAGAGTTAGTTCTTAAACATTTATAGGTTAAGGGCTAGTGCAGAAAGGCAGACTCACACATGCATTAGCTCACTGTCGTTGTGCAGATGTTCTTGTTTTACTTGAGGTGTTACAATAGCTGGGTGAGGGATTCCAGTTGTGTGAGGGCCTGGAGGACCAGGAATCATGTGATGTGAAAACCTAAAAGAGAAAACAAAGGGAGGTCTGTAACCCTGCTGAAGACTGGCATCAAACACGTATGACAGCAGCAGGGTGCCCCAAGAATGCAAATGTTACGGAGCTTGCAATGGGAGATAATTCTTCAAGAGAGCATGAAAAATATTTGGCTAAGATTTGTGCATTGTAGCCCGTTTATTGAAGAAAAACAAGCAAACAAACAGATCAGTCTGATTGTAAAGAAGTTATTTTATTACCTTTCAGGCAAACAGTTTTAGCAATGCAAACATGAGGTTTAATGGATGTACTGTTGCGCTGACTAGCAATAAAAATACGCACTTCTTAACCAAAAGCTGTATTTCCACACCAAGATATAAACATTTTCAAAATATCCACCACCAGCCAAGGCAAAGGAGGGAACTGCCATGCAGAAACAAATAAAATGGAAGAGGAGCCTTTTCAAGAAGTCCCTGGTGGCTCTCTGACGAATCTCCTACTTTTCAAGGTAGTTAAGCCAAAAGGTTTTAACATCACTTCACCTAACTCACTATCCTTGCCTGAAATGCTTAAAATAACAATAAATCTTAAAAATACTGCATCCCCCCCTGCATCTGGGGGGATGGAAGGGAGACAATTTTGTCCTAAATAAAGCTTTGTACAAGAAGGAAAATGGAAAAGAAAACCAAAGTACCACTAACTCAGTCATCTCACCCAACTAATCCAGGTCATCCTTGAGGTTACCTGAGACAGATTTTGAAGGTGCTGAGCATTGCAAGGTCAAGTGCAGCAGAAAACCTGCATGCTTCATTTTGTGTTTTATTTTATTTTGGTGGAAAGTACCATTAACATCAGAAGCAAGCTTGCACTACAAAGATTTGCTGAATGAGTGCAGGTTAAGGAATGGCATCCAGCCTCTCCTTTCTCCATTTCTTAGTCCCTTTGCCCTTTTCCTTCATGTCATCAAAATAAAGCAAACACAAAGCCCAGTAACCAAAGCAAGTCATTTTATCATGGAGAAAGAATTGGTTTTCTTCCCGATCACCCTGATAGGCACATGCTTATCATTCCCCTGTAAAGAAGTGAAGGAACAGAGATAAACCAAAGGAGCCCACACAAACAGAAGCAAGAGAACCCATCACTTATCAAGTGGCTTGTCTTAAATCCCCGTGCAAGAGGATGTGTCTTCTACAAGTCACACACAAAAAAAAACACAACCCAAGAATGGTACATTGCAACCTTGTGTACACCAAGCACAGGATGTAGAAGCTGTCTTTAGAGTAAAAGCAAAAAAGCAGAGGAGAGGAGGTCTGGAGTGTGTTGTGGCCAAGTCTCAGTTAGCATTGCTTGCTTGCACTTAGACACAAAGACACAGTGCCTGATTCACACACCAGTACAAACACACTGTGCTGGCATCCCCTGCCATTAGTGGCTTTGGGCTATGAAACACCCACTTGCGAGCAAGTTTCAACACGGAGCGATACCTAAATGATTCAAGACTAATTACCAACAACTTTGAAATTAGAACTACAGAACGCAGACTAGAGTGACAATCCACCTGGTTGCATACTTGTATGAGCAAAACTCAAGGATGCACGCTGTATGTTATATCTAGAAATGAACTAACGACTCATTTCAATTGAAACAGCTCAATTAATTGTTGACAATTCACTGGTGCTCCTAATTGCAGTACTTCAGAGACTGACAAGAAAATGCTGAATGAGACCAGTGTGGGATCCAGGCAAACTGTATATACACAAAATAAGTTAAATAAAAAAATGTGCATAAAGTTTTAGCTGACTGAAAAGCAAGCAAAGGCAGACCAAGATGCAAGCAGAAGAGCAACTTGCCCTCTAATGCCAGCAGTTACTCCCCAGTCAGTCATTCACCTCCTACACCTACCTGGACATGGAAGGGTCGACTGAGAGTGAGGATGGATAGGGCTGCCTGAATCCACTCGAGATGGGATATACAGGCTGACCTTGCCTGAGGTCACAGAAGAAAGGAACCCATCAATCATATGATACGGTATTCAATAGTTACTCTAGAGTTACAAGCACTTGATGGGAACTCACTACCAGTCACAAATAAATAGTAATAGGTAAAACTTTCAAGAGTTCTGCTGTATTCAAAGATAACGAGTACTTGAATGCTTTGGACTTTCTCCCTTGCTTTTGAAAGATTGCCAATCCAGGCTGCCACTGGGGAGGAAAGCAAAACAACCAGTCTTCCTCTCCCAAAGCACAAGTGCACACACACCCCCGCATGCACACTCCTCTGTCTCTATCCCTCTCTCACCTAGTTTTAAAAGCACTGGAATTAGATTTGGTTAACTAGCTCTTAGGAAAGAAGTATCTTATTCCAAACAGTTCTACTGTAGATCAGTGCAAGAACACCAGACTGTGAATTACTAAGCTAATAAAACTGTTCAAAAGGTTTTCTAAGCCTTTGAAAACTTGGGACTCTCCCATTTGCATCTGCTATAGTGAAGTACAAGTGGGCAGCTTTTCTAAGAAAGTGGAAGTTTATTTGATTAGCAAAACCAAAACACAAAACCCAACCACAATCACCTAGAAGCCTACAGCAGCACAAGTCCATCTTAACTACTTCAAGAGCAAACTCTGCAATCCATGCTTATGTGAAATTCTTACCTTATTCTCCCATATATATGGAATATTTTGTCACCAGCCTGTCATTTGGACTCTCTAATTTTTATCATCATCACTGGATTTTGGTTACTTTCAGTTAGCAGTGGTTCAGGTCACAACTACAATTAACACCCTGAAGTAGCATGCTATGATAATGCAAACAAATGCCAGTTCAGCCCAAATACCTGAAATAGCCCAGAAAGATCACTGCACACATCAATCCTATTCAATCAGTTACAAATTGACTGGCAGATCAGTTTTCAAAGGGGAAAAAAAGGGATATTGGTTCAGAATACAGGTTTCACATTTGGATTACATTACTGGAAATGAGCAGTGCTTAAAGGGAAGGGGAAAAAAAAAGGTAAAAGAAAATAGTGGAAGTCTCAGCAGTGCCACTGCACAGAAGGCAGCTGGAAGCTGTACAGCATAAGGGACGGTGGCTATGTCCTGCTGAACGTGTCTTATAATATCAGATCTTGTGTCTCCTTTTTCTTTTCCCTCTTCCATCCCCCCAGCCTCTGTATCAAGAAGCCATTCAGAAATGACTGACCACATCTGGAAAATGCCTGCCAGGAACTGCCTGGTGGTGGAGGTGGAGACTGAGTTGAGCAGCAATGAATGGGGAGGACAGGGTGGGGGGGGATATTATTTTAAAAAACAGGGTCAGATACTTCCGTATTTTAGTTTGGTTTCTGATAATAATTTGCTGCAAAAAGGCATGCGGCACTTCCTGAAAGGTTTGCCAGCAATACAGCATTTCATCATCTTCTGCTCTCTACTTTCTGTGCTTGTCGTCACCTGGATCATGTTCCCCTCCCATAAACACATCAAAAAATACCCCCCCCCCGCATCACTTGGGCACAGACAAGTCACGATACAGATTCAAAAGCACTGAAATTGTTGCAGAGTTTCCTTATTCCCTGCTTCGGCAGCATTGAAGGCAAGTACCTCTCTACCCCAAGTAGACGTGAAGCATCCTGGCAAATCAATTACTCTGAAAATACCATGTGTTTCCTCCTAAAGGAAAATGACACCCTGAGTGGCAGAGAGAGAACCCGAGAGTGCTAGTATTAGCAAGAGCAGCAAAATCTCCCAATGACAGAGGCTTCCCTCCATGTAGAAAGTGTAAAAAGCAGCAACTACAGAAGTTTGTTATCCATTTGGGTGGATTTCCCCCCTCACACACACTTCAAAGTTCTTTCTCACCTCCCCTCCCCTCAGTAATTGCAATTTTGTTTATTAAAAAAATCACATTTAATTCCTTGAGAAGTGTTTTCTGCTATCTTTCCAAATGCCAAGAGCCACAAATCTGAGCCATAAGAAATATATCGACTTCAAAGTGAAATCTACACACTTCAATTTCTGTACGTGTTCAAAACCCAGATTCAATTCATTTCAAAGATCATCATTTTTTGATCTTTTCAACTAAAATAACATAGTAATTTCTTACTGCAGCAACATTCTGATTTTGTAAAGGCTGCAACTGATTCAACAACAGGAAATGGTGTGAACATGAGCCTTTGTCTGAAAAGAAGCTAAAAGATCTTACCAGCCAAGAGGTGGTGTTATCTGTCCAACCCCCCCTGGTGACAAGGGATAGAAGGTAGGGAGATCAGGAGCTGGAGGATGCCTGGACATGCCTGTTAAAGAGCACAGAAGAATGAATGACTTTCCCCTCAGAATACTACATGTGAGCTTCAGTTCACAGCTAACACAGCCAAAGCTGTGATGGAATTAGGGCTCTGGATAAGAACTAACCACCTTCCTGGTTAGTGTTAAAAGCAAAAGGCTACCCGTGTCACCTTTAAAACAATAAATAACTTGCACACAATATTGCAGTTTAAAGTGAAATACTGGAAAAAACAAAGTGGAAGGAGGAAATAAATGTACAGGCCAGTACTGGTGCAAGTTTAGATCTCCTGAAAAGTGCGTTAGGCAATACTGTCCTGCCAATGGTTTCACCAAACCCAGCTGGATCCTGAAGACCTCTTCTAACACAGCATGAAACAAGAAGAAAATAAAGCGTTGTCAAAGAGGCAGCACAGCAGAGCTATTAGATTAGGTAAATTGCTACTTGTACATTTTCACGGGTTCCCTTATGGATTCACAGATTTTGGAAACTTGCTACCATGGAGGATCAGTGGTTAATTAAGAATCATTTTCAGGCCCATAATGGTCACACTTGATATGATTCATTTGGCTTCCAATTGTCACTCCAGTTCCAACTAAGCTCTTCATCAAGTTGACTCCTGTGGGCTCCAAGGTCAATCTGTTTTGCGTTGGTAGTATTTCACGGAAAAATAAGAGTCCCATCAGGAATGATCCATCGGCTCACATTCCCCAGAACACAGAGTCCTACAACTGCAAGAATCACCTCAAGATTAAAGCTAATCCTTGTCCCAAAAGGGTCTGTGGTCTCCATTCTTCACCTAAACCTTGTGCCCCCCGGAGACGTGGAATTACAGTTGCAGAGGCCAGAAAGACATCAGTTTATTTAAATGTGTTTGGGGAAGAGGGGGCTGAAGCAGAAGGAATTGTTAAGTCTACTTCACATGTTCAATCAGCTGCTTTAAAAGGGCATTAAATATTTATGTGGTGACACTCCAAAGGTCCAAGACTGAGTGTGTGCTACCTTGAGACTTGGTTTATAGATTGATGCTACCGATTTATTCCCCACCCCCAGTCTGTATTTAAATCTTCTGAATTTAATTACAAGATTTGAAGAACACCCTTCAGGACTGTGTCCAGGAAAGGACGGGAAAAAATACTGGCAGTGTTACTGTCTCAAAATCGCTTAATGCCCAGACCTGGGACCACAACCTGGCTGAGGATCAGATTTCTGTCCAGCTGTCTTCTCAAAGGTGTTAAAAACCAGCTGGTGGCTGACAGGAGAGGGAACACTTTACGTATCCCTGGGTTTTTATGTGAGAGGGAATGCTCCTTCAGAGCAGTTTAGAGAAAACCAAAACACAACAAGAGCAAAGGTGAAAACCAAGCACAGCATCTCATCTCTAGTGACGGTTGATGCTCCTGGGAGTGCTAACATGACCTGGCCCCTGCCAGACCATGTTCTGCACAGGGAGCTGGGCTGTTCCTTCCCCCAAACCCACATTTCTGACCCAAGGAGACAATGCTGCTCTCTCTGCACTAACACACAGTGATTGTTGCTAGAATAAAACTTCTGGTCCCTTATGAGGGGCTACCCGCTACCTAATGCCCAGCAGGAACACATGCAGCTATTGAAAAGCCAATGCTCTCCAGAGCAAGTTCTTGTGCATGAGAGGGTTAAGGAAAACATAAAGGGAGGGGGGAGAAGGGGGAGAAAGAAGAAGGGGAAAGAAAGAAGTGACCACCTTCAGCAAGGCAGTGGCTGTGTGTCCATTCCAAAGTGCCTGAGGTGCAAGGAGCAGTGCTGCAGGCAGGGGGATTTTGGTGAGAGGAAGGCACCCTGGCATCAGGGCTAGGGTGCCAGGGCAGTGCCTCATTCCAGACCCACAGTGGGAGGTGAGGACAGAAACAATGGTTGGAGGTATTTGGCAGAGGACCCAAGGGAAATAAAAAAATCCTCTCTTTGCAGCAACTGGGGCCACTTCACTGGAGCTGCTCCCACACGCCAGCGGCGAAGAAGCGGGGAGTCTGGAAGGACCACACACATCAAGGAGACAGCCACAGCCACAACCAGAAGTCTCCATCCCACATTATCCATCCCCATCTTCACTAGACACTGAGCAAAGGAATCAAAAGCCCCTTCAGGAACACCAGAGGGACACAAGCTTGGCACCAGAGATACCCCTGACTGGCCCCAGGCAGAGCCCCTTGCCAGGCTTGGAGACCTTCAGGAGTGGGGATGTGAGTGGTGGCATGCACTGGGGCTGGGCAAGGGAGAGGGTGAGAAAGGGCAGAAGAGACGAAAACCATCAGAAAAAACAAACCAAGTGTCCAGTTTGGGCCTGCAGGACAGGAAGGACAAACGTAGGCCGGGGTAAAGGCAAAGAACATTGGTGCAGGGGGGCAAACCCATCATGCAGTAGGTGAAAACCTCTTGAGCTCATGAACTGCAGCAGTGGGGTGTGCCCCAGACACTGCAGCCAGCTTGGGCAAGAGGTGGAAATCCCTTTCTCTAATGTGCAGCACCCCTGGGATTTCAAGGAGTGAGCATGAATAGCCATCCTTCTCCTCGGCACTTACTTAAACAAAGGAGGAAGACAAATGAGGACAGGACATCTCCATTTGCTTCTTCCAACTCTGAAAATTATATTACACATGTATTTACAGGCCAGGCTTTCCAGGCAGAGTAGGTTTTTTTTTTCATTCTCCCTCCCTAAAAACCCCCAACAAACTAACCAACAAAAAGCAAAACACACAGACAGCCACAAGGCCATGGTATCTTCTGAATGTAGCCCATGTTATTATCTGCATAGGAAGGCCAAAATAAGAACCAGGGCATTCAGGGAAAGTCAGAACTAAAAAAAGCCTCTTTCCTCAGTCATGGTGGCTGGAAACCACTCCAGAAAAATGGGACAACTGTGCATGTGGATGTGTGCCCAGGTAAAGCAGAGCTTCATGATCTTGTCAACTAGGTGTCACGCCATGTGGTGGGACATGCAAGTGCTGGAAGAGGCAGGGAGAGACACCCTCCAGGACCAGTCTTGCCACCAACAGACTTCACATCCATGCACAGATGTCCCAACTACAGTAAATGCCTCTGTAAACCCTCTGCTCCTTCTCCTTCCCTCTTGGCTACCAGCTCTCCTGCGTAAGCTTTTCCTCCTCAGGCTCTAACCCAAACCCCAGCTAAGACCCATGCCAACCAGGGTCAGTCAGTCCTCCCCTTGCACCTCCCCAACAACCATCATGTTCCCTTCCTGCTCCTCCTTAGTATTGCCTAACAAGCACACCCTCCCCAGAAAACCCCTGGGCTCACCAGGGCAAGAGCTCTCAGCACAGGCTGGGCTTGGCACCTTGGAGGCTGCTTCCCCAGGGGCCTGAAGACCAACCTGGAGAGGGGCTGGCCTGACATGCCAAGTTGAGGATCTATGGAGCTTTGTTTGGTGGTGAGGCACCGGAATGGGCTGCCCAAAGAAGCTGTAAATGCTCCATCCCTGGAGGTGTTCAAGGCCAGGCTGGACAGAGCCTTGGGTGACATGGTCTAGTGGGAGGTGTCCCTGCCCATGGCAGGGGGGTTAGAACTAGATGATCTTAAGGTCCTTTCCAACCCAAAACAATCTATGATTCTACGACTGACGTTTCTGCGTCTACACACTGCAAGCCTTGGGCACCACAGAGGATGGTAAGGACTGGCTGCTGCTTGTTGAGATTTTAAAAGATTTTGATGAGTAAAGCAAGCCCGAATTATCACATTCAAGACAGCAAGATTTAAACAGCCAAGTTAAATATCAGCATCATGTCAGAATCACCATCTCTGAAAGCAGGCACACACACCTGGAACCCTCCCTCTAAACTGCTACAATAAAAGCTCTATCAATCAGCAGCACGAGGGCACAGACCACTCTGCACCCCCACCACACTGGCAGAGGACAGGCTCACCTTGTTTGGAGTTGACGTCAGAGGGGATGTGAGATGGGTGCGACCCTGGGGAAAAGTGCTCATCGCTGTAGGTGATAAGAGGGGTGAGAGGGTGAACCGCATGAGAAGGCTGTACCACTGGCACCTTGTTTGACTGCAAGAGAAGAAGGAAATTAAACTGTGTCAGCGAGGTTGGGCTTTCTGCATTAAAAAAACCATCCAAACAACCAACAAACACTCCCAAAATGCAATTTTACATATCTGCATTACTGAAAGCAGAGGGAACAGATGGACAGAGATGACACTGGGGCTGGCGGATGGCAACCAGGTTTGCTGCTAGAATCAGCATCCTGGAACCACTGGCACCTGAGGAGGGATGAGGGCACTGAGGAAGTGTGTAGAAATGGGCAGGGGCCGGGAACAGGAGGAAAGGCATTTGGAAGAAAGGGAAACGGGGTGGGGGAAGCATTGGACAGAGAGCCATAGGGCGGGAGGAGCACCACACCGCACACCAAGGGCTGTGAAAGAAGGTTGGCAAAGCCAGCAGCAGTGCTGAAGAAACCCTTTGGTTGTGGGATCAGCCTTAAAAATACCCAAAGGTTTAAAGTGCAGGTTTGCCATATCTTCATCCTTAAGAGCAACATGAGCTTCATCATCTTCACTCCTCCTCTCCACTGCTTTCTTGCACGGTCACTGCACAGCACAGCGGGAACAAGCCCCCACCATTCCCAAAGAGTATGGTGTTTTTTTTCCCGTACAATTTTACAAACTCTGGTTGAAATCTCTTGGTCTGTTTATCACATAACTGGAAAAACACCCTTAAAAGCCTGACTTCACACATAAGCAGCTGGCAGTGGCCTTAGGGCGGTCAGTTAGGGAGGAGACCCTCTGAACACCCAGGGACAGCTGGGAGGCCTCTCGCCACATCATGCCAAGGGGCAATCAAAGCACTACAAATGCCCAAGAGGGTCCCAAAACGGGTGCTGTAAGGAGATGTCCATTCAGGCCAATACGCACACTTCCCATCAGCATTTCCTGCAGAGGTACAGGGGAGGGGTCACTCAGCATGACGGAGGGATACCACCCAAAATCACACTCTTTGATCAAAGCTGCAAGACAAGAGGACTTGTTTGTCCCCACAAAATGCTGCTGTATTAACACTACTTGAAACACAAGCTGTTCTTCCCATGGTGGAACAAGCCATGGCAATGGTGCCAACGTGTAACAGGAACTCCTCATTTGTACCCCAGCAGTCTAATCTGCCCCTAGCAAAATTAATTATGGCACAAAAAGGTGTTAATTAAAATCTAAAGGGGGGGACAAAAAAAAGTTGTCCTTCAGACAGAAATGCTGATAAAACTCAGGAAGGACAGCCTGTCAAATATAAGGAATTAAGAAAACAAATCAAGAGCCCAATGAAATTCGTTTTCTTTGAGTTCACTACCGAAATCCCAGCATAAACAGATGTAAGGACAATACTCCCAAGTACAAACCTGGGATTTTTCTGGACTTCTGGAATCAGAAGGGTTACTAAATGGACAATTCAATTTATTGTTAAGGCCGGTAGGAGTAGAGGAAAGGGAGCAAATGGGAACCAGTGCAGCATTTTCTGCTTGCCTTAGTTTCCAGAGCACCACCTTAAGGAACTTGCATTAGCAGGCAGTATCTTCTTAATGTCTGACCTATCCCTCCAGTCATACAGCTCAGAATCTGGTGCCATGAATTTTTGCTAAATTATGCTATCCTTGCTCTCCTCTTAATTTTACGGTTTTCAACACAGATTTGCTTTCCTGTGGGAAAGAGATAAGAACCTGAGGATTTTAATTTAAGCTTCGGCCTTGTCTTATATTTTGCAAGATGGAGAGAGAAAGCGGCGCTCGTAGGTGTTTTAAAGCCAACAAGCATTAGGTCCATTTTTGTGACCAAATAATAAAAGCAATATGAATTCTCAATAATATCTGTTAGTTGAGTTGTAAAGGGGATAGCTCAGATGGCTGTTCATCTTCCTTGTCTCTATAAATTCAACAAAAAACACATGCCAACAAATTTCATATGATTTACAAATCAGGCCTTAGTCTTTCACTACAAGGCTTGAGGGCCAGCCCACCATTCAGCAATTGCTTTATCAACAATAAACTATATATTAGGAATCAAGATCAAGCAATAGATGTATTTAGGTCACACACACGCAGCTGCTAATCAGCATTAATTTCTCGGAATTTAGTAATTAACATTCTGTATTATGTTGGATGCAATTGTCATGCACGCCCCTGGTATCAGGGTTACTCGCTTTCAGACATCATCCGTTTGTACTTTGAGCAAGCCAATCCCCATGCCCCCTCGCTCGCCAGCATCCTGGAGATTTTATTTTCTTTTCTAATTCTCAGCACCTTATCCCCTAAGCCCACGGCAGCGGCTTTCAACGGGCGAAGGAACCGTGAGAAGTCAGGAGAAAAGCAAACCGCTTGTCAGCAGGCTTAAAATTAACATATAAACGGGGTGCATCTCCATTAAGAGCATTTGGGGGTCTGCAGAGCCAGAAATGGGGGGAAAATAGTAACAATAAATAATATTAATAATAACAACATCAATAACAACAATCATTATAATAATCTCTCCCCCACTGCCTGTCCCACACCGCTTTGGGAGGACCTATGGAGCTCCGGCAGCTAAATTCTGCTGGCCACCCAGGTCTGCCTCCAAACAGGGGCACAGGCTGAGCCTTTCCTTTCCCTGTGGTCCCACCAAGATGACCACAGGGATTGATGGGGAGAAAACACAAGGCAACATGTGCAGAATGAAACCAGGATGAGAAAGGCCTGATGACATGTTTTGCAAATGCCCTACAGACTAAATCAGTTCTGTTATGTCACCTGCCCTACACATCAACCCAGGCAGGTTGTCTGGGCCCTCCTCCCAGAGAGGGTTCAGGGCAGGAGACCAAGATCCTGTATGCAGACCTGGATACCCATCTCGTTGCCCTCCCACCCGGAGGCCAGGGTCAGGGGAGGAGCAGACTGACTCCACACATACCATCTGGTCCCATGGGTGCCTGTACCCTTCACCCTTGGGATATCTGGACTAGGAACAATGCTGAAGCTCCTTCTAGCACCTACTACTCACAACAGGCATTACTGCCCCAAAGGCTTTTCAGGGCTGCACGACACAGCCAAATCCTACCTCTCACTGAGGTACAAGAAAGTGCTGATTAGACTCCTACTGCAGCCCAGTGTCTTTGCCCATAGACTTCCTCCTCCCCCCACAAACATGCCATCCCTACTACGTATTTCCCTAATCCTCTGAAAATGGTGCATACACCTGCAGAAACACTTGAGCAACTGACAGAGACCTGAACCCAGGGATCACCAGTCTGGGTCAGCGTGATCTCCACGCAGGAGGAACTTGGTCCCCCATGCTTCGCTCAGCACCTGCTAACCAAGCCATCAACCACTACCACTCTCCCTGGCACACTGGTGACATTTACCTTTAAGATAGGCATGGATTGCCAAGCACCTTTTCTCCTCCACACAACCTTAAAATCTTCTGAGAAACCCAATCGGTCTACATGCCTTCAACAAGACAGTTACATAATTAGCCATTGTCCTACATAAGATTCTTCAATATTTCGGTATAAAAATTATCCCCATCCACTGAAACATAGTATTTTGGTACCTAAGTAACTTCTAGAAACATACAGCCTAGCTCAAGATTTGCCATTTGGAAAAAATAAATAACTAAAAATGAAGACCTGCAGGTTACAAACCTGAAGACCTTCTGTTACACTATAAGGCACCTTGTCATGCACAACTCACAGTCTGTTATGACATTAAATGTTAATGACAAAGGCATCACCTGAGCCAGCTCAAAGGGACAATTGCTCACAAGTGACCAAACCTTGGTGGCCTCCTTCTCAGAGGCTGCTGGCCCATGAGGGATCCAGTCCCACTGCACAGCCTATGGCAGCATAGAATCACAGAATGGTGTGAGTTGGAAAGGACCTTAAGATCATCTATTTCCAACCCTCCTGCCATGTGCAGGGACAAATCCTCTAGGAACTCACTTGCTCATGGGACCTCTCTTTAGCCCTCCTTGGGCACTTCTGTTTGGATGTTTGCTCATCAGTTTGGCCTTCACGGTCGGTATCTTTTGTTTGTCCCTAGCATGTGCTCAGATGGAGGTGAGGCAGCACAGGCAGGGAACAGTCCCCAGCAGGGACACCAATAGGGCAACCAGGCAGAGCTGGGCAAATACACATATGATAGAAACAGCAATTATTTGGCCAGTTAATGGTAGGATGCTATATCCCTAATGAAACGATGGTGAGCCAAGGGTAAGAGCTTGCAGGGAAGAGGACCCTGACAGAGCAATCGGCACTTCCAGCAGGCACTTCACCATGCACTGGACACTGCTTTAAAAGTATTGCTGTGTTACAACAGGGCAGAAAAAAACACCCAAGTTGGTACAAGAGCAAATGTTTCCATTGCAAACCACAGTCATGGTCTGCAAATGGTAAAGCTTGAACTGTACTCAGGCATTTGGTGCAGGGCAAGGATAGGGAGAAGAAATCCCCCAGCCATGGCATTGGCATAGCTGCTGCCGTGCGGTTGGGTAACCCCTGAAGTACTCTGTGTGGCAACGCTGTACCTGGATTTACAGAGCTACTCACCGTTTTAAACATGCGCCTCGGCTCTCACCTGAGAAGTACGCTTTGAGACAGTTCAAATTAATCTCTGGTGATTCGATGGCAAACCCCGGCATATTGGATTTGGCCTGAATTCAGGAAATTTTCCCTCATTTTTAAATGTTTCTGAAGAAAAACAAAACTACTACCAGCAAAACACAGAACTCAAACCCTCCTCCAAACACCAGCTAACGCGTCAGAGAAGGCCTGCACCTGTAAGGTATCCTGTATGCAACAAGCGTGCAAAAACTATAAAAAGCCTGAGACAGCAACGGCAAAAATGCCTGTAGGTCAGAGCCGGGTGAGGCGGGCAGCTGGGAGCTCCCACTGGAGCTGGGGGACCATTTGTTCCAGCTGCTGCACAGAGAAAGATATTAAATTAACAGCCCTTCAAAGGACACGCATCTACAAAGGGGGCTCGCAGAGAACTGCAAGTGAACCTGTGCTTGAACACAAGACTCAAGCATCCCTGGGTCAACACCCAAAGAGGTGTTGGGTGGGTATTTGTCTTGTTTTTCCTCTTTTCTTTAAACACAAAGCTGCTTCTAGGAAGCCAAAAAAGGCTCCAGCCTGTCTACTTTTCCTCTCCTGTCAACACTGGGTACAGGCACTAGCAGATGGTCTTCTCAATTCAGACTAAAATAAGCCAATCAAAAAACAAAAAGGCAACAACCAAAACTTAAGAATGGAGAAATGCATGCATTCCCTTTTGTTCCTGAAAGAGGGGGTCATTTTGAAATAACATGGCTTCGAGTTTTTGACAGAAAATGTTAAATTCAGGGGGAAAACACAAAAACACAGAGCTCCTCCAAAAAAACCCCAAACCATCCCACTAATGCTATAGCAGTACCGCAAAACAAAAGGACCAATGAGTTGTTGGAGGATTTGAGGATACCTTGCCCTGAAGGAACAAGAAAAATCCATCCTTATTTTAGCCTATTTAACTTCTAGTTTCTAGAGCCCCGAAGCCATCCTTAGGCAGACAGTTTTTAGCAAACCCAGAAGACAGCAGTTTTAGTTGTCTTCTCAAAATAGTGATAGCATTTTAATTGCTAAACTAACTCTGCATTTACCCCTTTACCCCTTTGCTGACCAGCTGTTGCAATAAAAATGCAAGACCAAGAGGAATGTAGTTTTGGAACAATGTCAAAATCAGGCTCTTGTCCAGGTTCATCATAAGCTTTAGCACAGAGAGTAGAAGAGAAGGTACCAGTAAGGTGTTGTGGCCAGAACTAGTTACCAATAGATGAAACAAGCTCATCAACACCAGCAATAATTGCAATTATAATTTGCCACCTCCCTGAGAGCTATCATACAATCTCTTTCCATAGGCAACTTTGCAGAGATGCAGCAAGCTTGATATAGAGCGAGCTCAGTTTACCCCTCATCCCCAAACCACTTGTTTAGGGCAAATAGTTTCATGTCCAAAGCCAAGCTCCTTCCAGGCTCCTGATGTCAGAGATCACTTTATGCTTAATTTTTAAGACTTTCTCCAATCCTCAAGACAGTACAGTTGGGAAAATGAAACAGAAGGCATGAGGGTGGTGGATTTGTAACCTCTTAGCCTCACCTGAAGCTAAAAGTAGCAGGAATGGGGAAGCACGCCCATAGGAACACCCTGCTCACAGGAAACAGGGACTTAGGAATATTGTGATTTATGAAAGCCAAATAAAAAAGGCACAGTCTTTTCACCCTTCTTCACAAGTGGGAGGCCACTTATCTCACTGACCTTTTGTGCTTACATTCAGCAGGGTGACACCCCAGGGAGTAAGGAAGCAAAGTGAAACACTGTGTTCACCCTGATGTGAAGCTTTATGACTTTAAAACTGCTAATACTTGTTCAGAGCAAAGCTAGAATCAAAATCACACATTTCAGGGGATAAATGGATGGCTTCCCAAGGTCAGAAAAGAATCCTTCTGGTCCCTTTTTTTCTTACATAATGTACTTCAGCGCTTTGCCCCATAATTGAGTTGTATTTAGTGCTGGGAGCCAGGGAATGGGTCTGTCATTGAATCCTTTCCCCCTTCCCCAGGACACATTGCATCAGGCGATACAGAGCTGCAGCATCCCAGGAGACCCCCAGGGGACAGAGAGAAGAAGCTGCCAGTGCACCAGCCCCTGAAGGAGGTACCCAGGGTCCTTGCTAGAGCTTTCTAGGGTTACTTGGGAGCAGAAAAAGTTTGTGCCCCTTTTCCAGGTACCCAGACTGCCTTCCTTTTTGGGAAGCCCAGCAGCAGGTGGCTGTGGCTTCGATGTATGGAAAAGGCAGCTTCACGCTGATGGTGCTGTGACATGGTCCACAGCCACGTACATCAGCAGCAAAGAGGGTGTCACGGCTGGACAACACAGGCAGCGTACGAGGATAGGCAAGGACAGTCGGAGCAAACCCTTCTGCCTGAAGCCAGAAGGGTCATGTGCAATAAAAACTTCAGTGCAACAGCCAGGAGAGCATTGTAAAGAAAAGATTTGATAAAGCCTGGAATAAGCATCTGTCTTAGACAGATTACAATCAGTAAGTGGATTCAGGTTAATTGCAACGTTAGTGAAAAAGCACCATGCTAACGGCTTATCTACATTCCTTTACCAACTTTCTCCCCCCCCATCCCTTCAGTCTTGGAAATTAATATAGCACAACTGTGATGGGGATTTGCTGAAAAGTTGTAATAAGCATTTGAGTTCCCTCAAGACAACTTTAAAAACATGGGTGTTGAACCTGACAGAAACACACTTTATTTCAAGTGTTCATTAAGCACTGCCATTAAGTAAGTGATTAAAGCACACCCAGTATTAAAATAGCTTGATTAGAAATCCCCTGCTATCTCAATTTTCTTCTCTCCCGTGTCTTCTTAATTTGTTTGTTCTTGCCTGCTCAGGAAGGCTGTTGGGAGAGCTGGAGAGCTGGTGAACCACGAGGGGAGCCAGGCAGGTCTTGCAAGGCTCTGATTGGGGGAGGACAAGCCCATTTCTATTTATGTATTGCAAGTTCACATATACACAGATTATACTTAGTTTTGCACAGCCCATTGGTTTTAGATTGGCTGATATGGCGTTAAATCCCCAGCAAAGCCACATGTTCACAGGGAAAGCTTTCCCTGTTAAAATGTTTAATTTCACTCTCCAACCTCGGCAGCAGGTCCTTCCTTATGGCAATTAATTGCCAGCAAACACTCTGCAATTTGCCAGATGATGCTCATTTTAAGCTCTTGTTCCCCCATGGTGGTCTTTTTAACTTTGCTTACCCTGAACAGTTATTCCATCTTTTCCCTGATGTAAATACATGCACCAAGAAGCCCGCACCTGTCAAGTGTCAACCTGCCACATCAAATCATACACTTGACCCCAGCAGTCACTAAGCACTCCCAAAACCTGGTAAATGGGACCACTGGCACTGGAAATACTCTGGGTGGAGACAGGCCCCACAGGCCACAGCTCCCCATCCTCTACCTTGTGCAGCATCCCTGCTTTTGCCTCGTGCATCCTTGCATGAGACAGAAGCTGGTCCTGTCATCCAAAAAGGCGTTTTCCACCATTGCTTCCTGACCAGCCCACAGTCCTTTTTGTACTTTATTGGTCAAGGGGAACACAGGCACCACAGTGTTTTAACAAGCCCAAACTCGAGCCTCTGAGTCACAGGTCTGGCTTATTAATTGCTTTGACGATAAGGACTGTTGCCCTACCAGTAGAGAAAGCCCATAGGACATCAGAGGAACTGATGCCCACAGCCTGGCCACTTGCCAGGGCAGGATCAACAGGGACGTTTAGCGCCAGGGAGCCCCAGGGGTTTTGGATGGAGGGAAAGCTGCTGGAGCCCATTCCAGTGTCACTTCTTATGCCGTCTTCAGCTCTTCCCTGGGGACAAAGCTGCTCTGGTTTTTGTCACCACAGCTGTCTGCTGAGTTAAGACAAAGACACAAGCTTGTTTTGCTTGCCTTAAGGTTATCAGGATCCCCGCTCACAGCAACTTTGGCATCTTCTCTGGAGTACTCAGACCCATGAGCTAACCATGCCTCTCCCAGGCAAAGGGATGCACTCAATAGAATCATTGAATCATAGAATGGTTAGGGTTGGAAAGGACCGTAAGATCACCTAGTTCCAGCCCCCATGCCATGGGCAGGAGCACCCACTGAAATCAAGCATGAAAACTGCTCAGGCAAGTAAAATGCTGCATAAGCATACAAGTTTTGTGTGAAAGCGGGCAGTCTGACAGCAGCCTCTGAATCCCAGCGTTCCTGTTCTGGCAGACAACATGCGTCACAGGATGGGATGACTTTTCCTCATCGGCCTCCTCACATCCCACAGGATACCAACCCAGGCTTCTAGGGGGAGCTGAGGAAAACACCCGTCCTGCACCCTGGTGACAGGAAGATGCCTTTCGGCATTGTACACATAGTGGATCAAAAGTGCTTGAAATAGGACATCTCTTAAATGTATTTACACAATGTCTATGTTACAGCCTATTCAGCATCACATGCCATAACAAAGACCATCAGACCAAAGACTGAGAGATGGGTCAACTTCTCTTTGAGCATCAAGTTTTAAGTTGTACTGAATAGAAATATTCTTGGTTAAGAAAATGTGAGAGCATGATATGCATTGAGAAGACATCTTAGCTGTGTTCCATAGAAGGACAAAGGCTCAGATGCCTTTGCAAACACCTGACATACCTTTATGGGCCTAAAACCTGTTCACCATGCCCGCATTTGTAACTTAGAGGTTGACCAGGCAGCAACTGCTTAATTCTAGCAAAACACAGATCAAGCTGCGCTGGTCACACTACTCAGTGTGACTGCCGTTTTTGGAAGTGCTCCTGCTTTGTCTGCCTTCTGAAAAATGGCACGGAGCCCCCACTGCTGGGATTTCAACCACTTCAGGGGAATTTCATGGCAGAAGTGCAGCAGACCTGCGCCCAGCTTGAAGCCCAACACTGACAGCTGCAGCTGTGTGTGAGGTGTTAAGGGTGGTGGAGGCAGGCAGGTTCAGGTAGGATTGACGCAGGGATCACTCGGCATATGACGGGGTATGAAGGAAGAACCAGAGGGGCCACCTTCTCCAAATTTGAGGCTCCCAGGCTCCGCTGACCCTGCATACACACTGGAAAATGTTTTCAAGAGACTTCCATGAGTCCAGCTAAACCATATTAACAGATTTATCCAATAACATGCAAATTCAGGCTTTAATGAAAGTCTTATGTCCCTGCTCTAAGTGATTTGGACTTTTCTGCTAATGGCATCTGCTAATGACCGAAGATTTAATGCATCAAGTCTTAGCATACATCAGTGCAAACAATATAATCATTTAGCAGAGGCAAAAAGTCATCTCATTAGACATCCATCACTGGATGTGGGCAAGATGGTCCAAAGGCTTAAAATAAAATATTCATTTTTAAACTAAAAAAAAAAAAAAAAGCCCCTAAAAACATACAAATGATTAGGTCAAAAGTAGCAGTCTGCCAAAGCTTCACTAGGATTGAAAATGCAAACGGCAACGTTTATCTGGAGGTAAAACGCATTTGCAAGTACTTAATTTCTTCAGCACTGTTCCACAGAAGGCAATCCCAATTTTAACAGGAATTAAAGCAATAAGGCCCTCCAGAAACAGAACATCTCTTAGACAGGTTATTTGAACCATCAGTAGAAGGTCACAACAGGAATTATTTCTACCACACTGTGTAAGATGAATTCAGTACAAACAGAAGTGTTGTATGCTACTAACTTCACTTTATACATCAGCCTCATGGGTGCTTGGCATGTCAGTATGACACAAAAACATGCTCTAAAATTACATTTACGTGTAGCTAAAAAAATAAAACTCAGAGCACACAGTTAAGGAAGAGCAAAGAATGGCTTGAGCAAGGCAATGGCTCAAAGGAGCAAGGCTGCAAACACTTTTTTGGGCCCAAACCATTGATGCCGACTGCTTCATTTGGCCTCTTGGTGTAAACAGGACCAATTAAGCCATGGCAAAATGCTGCTGGATGCTGAGCTGCTAACACATAATCCAAATGCTTCTTTAGTATTTTGTATTTTCTGTATTGTTTTAGTCTCATTTGCCAAAGAAGATAGAAAAAAGGGACTGATGCCTTCCAGCCATGGGCTGCTGATGGGAGATGAGTTAGGTCAGGGGACTACTGTAATAATAATGTAATAATCATGCAAGCTGCCAGACTATTCACAAGAAAAGCAGAAAAAGGAAGGGAAAAGGTGTTCCCAGAAAAGATGGAGCACCTCACCTTTGTGCCTGCTGTCTCCCAGGGCAGCTTGCAAAACATTTCCTCACCTCCTCCCAAAAAAGCATACAGGGCAACCTCATGGCAAGCCCTGCCTCCAGGCAAAGAGAGAAGCCAATGAAGGACCCCTCAAGGGATGGTCCTGCATCAGCTCTGAGGCTAGATGAGCCTCCAAGGGCTGTTCATCCCTGTCTCAAAATGCACCCTACTGGCCCAGGAGTCCCTAGGACCCAAAATGTGTCTTTCTCAGTGTCAATGGCATTGGCTGTCCTCCAGCTTTGCTCTAGGCCCATTCAACGCTCATCCTCACCCCTGCCCCACCACCCTGTACTCACTCCTGGGAAGCTGCCTGGACCTCCCTGGCTGCACTTGGCTCATTTGACTGCGCAGCACCCTCGGGCTCCTCAAAACCAGGAACTTCCTTCGGTTTTCAGGCCTTACTCATGCAGGTGCACAGCCATAGATTCACAGAATGGTTTGAGTTGGAAAGGACCGTAAGATCATCTAGTTCCAACCCCTTGACATGGACATCCTGGGCACTCACCTGAAGGCTTTCAGGTGGCTGCGGTGGTCCTAGCTTGGGCAGCCCATGAGATGGGGCAGACATGGAGAAACATGGGGCTCACCTGCTCCCCCTTCCCACCCCACTCAGTTTGGTCTGTTACTACTAAGCTCTTTCCCTTAACTGGCCACAGGGTTTAAAACGAAGTTGCTGGTATGCACAACACACGTGATGCCTTTTAAATCCCGTGGAGGACATTTCTGCCTGCTGCTACTCACTTTTTAATTTATTTATTTTTTAATTCAAGAGCTGCCCTTTAAAATTTAAAAATCACTTTTAAAAGGAAAAAAAACACACCCAGCCCACAGGCTGGTGCAGCAGGCACCTACATCCCCATAAAAACCCTGGGCTGTGCTTTATAACATGGGCAGAAGTCTAAACATCATAAAAAAAGAGAGCCTAAATTGCCAGATTGCCTGAGCCTCCAGTAAATCACCCTTCCAGATGGGCTCACGGCTGCACACAGAGCCCCACTAGTAGCAACAGGTTGCCCCACAATTATATTTCAATCCTACTAAACTCAACAAACGTTATATGAGAATTATGCTCAATTTCATTAGAGGCACTTCTGAAGTTTACTGTTGCCCCGTCATTACCAACAGTTTGATTTTTCATGCAATTAGCGCTCCCCTGTGCAATTAACCCCCCCCATCAAAGTGTGGTGGAAGAAGAGGTGGACAATTTCTTACCATAACCGCATCCCTCCTCAGTACTTTTCACTGCAATGAAGACCACTCTCGGGAGAAATAACAGCTGCTGTTGAACTCCACAAAACACCACTAAACAATTTATCAGGCAAAAAATGAGCTCATGCCAGGAGAGCCTGGGGAAGCATCCAGCCCTTCTCCTGCCTCCAACAGGGTGGATGGTTGAGAGTGTCAGAAATGCCCAAATGCAATGCTAACCCCTTTGTTTTTTGGGGTGGACGCATGAGGGATCTACGTGAGACCTGCTCGCTGTACAGATGCTGACGCAGGGCAGTGAAAACTGGAACTGCTCCAATGCCCAGCATGGGCTCACACCGGGCCTGGCAACCTCAGCCAGCAATGCACCCACCCAGCAACCCCTCCAGCTGCCCCCACCAGCCAGGAACATGGTCAAGGTCTGCAACCCATACTAGCGAAAATGATTTATCTGTTTATCTCCCTGGTCCCTCCATTCTCTCTCTTTCCCCTGCTCCAGGCACACTCCTTCCCCATCCCAAGCATGGTATTTCAGAGGTCAGGACCAGACCCTTCCCTCTCCCCTGTAGAAGGAGCAGTCTTTTTAGCTCGATGCTCTGGGATCTGAGGATCATCTGGAGGTTGGGCAGCAGACACATGTGCTCCTTCTGCATGCCTTCTGGATGCTATACACAGGCACATGTTCAGTTTGTTCAAGAGGTCCATTTCAGACCTTTAAACAAGAAATCAAATGTTGTTTTCTCAAAAAATAAATAAATACTAACTTTCGCCTTTCATGCAGTAAGTGCCCTTGCTGTGTAATATCACCTGCTGATGGAGAGAAAGCCTGTCTAGGTCTTTCTTACTCCTATCCTATACCTGGAATAAGGATACCTTAACCTCATGTAAAAATAAAAATTACCCGAAATTTCAGGCTGTTAACATGCTTCCACCATCTCACAGGTGCTGGGTCACAGCCAAGATGCTATCCCCCTTGAAACACCAGCAGAAGTCCCCCCTGCCTTTCATATAGTTTCAGTGCCTGTGCCTGAAGACAAAAGGGGCAAAACCACCACGCCAAACAGCCAGGCTTAGGACAGTGAGCCCCCAGCTACAGCCAGAGAGACAGGCCTGTGAGCCACAGGGTGAACCTCAACTTCAGGGGTGCAATCTCTCATGCCACCGAACAAACACAGATGCAAAAATATGTCATCTAATGTGCGGAAGTAGGGACGGGATTTGCTCTTCTCAAACACAGAATCATAGAACAGTTAAGGTTGGAAAGGGCCTTAAGATCATCTAGTTCTGCTTACCCTCCTCAAACCTCCCTCTCCACACACAAGCTGCTCATGGGGGATAAGCAGCTCAAACTAAGTAACTAAATGCCAGTCTACCAAACAGTGGGAAAACAACATAATTTCACTGCAAGATACTGTGAGTAATTTCTCATATGCCCAGTATTTTAGAACTCACCATTGCACCAAACTAGGAGCTGAGAACCTGAGGAAAGCAGACCTTTCGGTGTAGCACAGAGATGGAGCAGAGCTTTTCTCAGCACAGAGCCCTCGCGCACCAAGTCAGAGGAAGGAAATGCTGCCTCCCCCACAGATTCTTTTTTTTTTGTTATTTTTATTTTTTAAAAAATCTCCTTTCCTCCTCAGAAAACCCAGACCAGGTGTTATGTGCTCTAACACCAAGCTAAGGCCAGGCTGCCTAATCTGTAGGTTCACTCGCTAGCAAGATAAAGGATTTCAGCGTGGTGCAGCAGCCTGGGCTGTGGGCTGGAGGAGGGCTGCCGGCAGCCGAGTGTCACTCCTGGAGGAATGCCTGACCTTTCCTGGTGCTTTGATCATGCTGGCTCGCAGTGTGAGATAACCAGCCCTTTGCAGAATCCGGAGGTAATAAAAAAAGCAGCTTGGAGGCCTCGTGTTTTTGCAGGGAAATACTTACCTGTGTTCCCAGAACACTGCCCAGTACCCACCACCACCCTCCCCAGATACCAACCGCTTTGAAGCTGAACCTATCGCTGTCAACTAGGGGAATCACGTAAAAGCATTCATGTGAGAGTTTTCAGCCCTTGTTACATTTCTCTTTATTGAGAATTGTACTGCTTTTACAGAAGATACATGTATAAGAGACTCAAAAAAGAGCAGAGCAACAGAAGTAAGGCCTCCAATTAGTACATGATTAAGCTGTAAGTAGGATAATAGGAGGAGAAATTTTGTATCTTACATAAACAAGATAGCAAAAGAGATAGATAAAAGCATAGAAGGGGAATAAAGCTTTATTCCCTGTTCCCCTGTGAACACCGAACCCATACAGAAAGGAGTGGATTTGCTGAGGGTTTTGTGTTTGTTTGTAATTATTTTAAAGGGGGGGGTGGTGTGTGTCTTTCTCAGGACAGTTCGTGATGGGCAATTTAAACAAGCCAGTGTAGTACCAGGTTAATAAACCGTGAAACACCTGGGTTGAATGTGCTGAATCTGTAAGTCATAATTAGATCAGTCTTGAATACTTCCTTTAATGACTCTATGCAAGCACCACATCCACCCAGCCTGATTTTGGTCACCTACCTAGAGAAGTTCACAGATCCCAAAACTAAGGTTATTGTTTGTTTTGCTGTGTTTGGGCAACTGTAGTACAGTCTCCACAGTTGGAGCTACTATTCCTTGGTGCTTTCTGCAGGTTGTACATGAGGTATGGGGCTCACTTTGCAGCACTCCTCCACTGCAAGCAGGCTGATGCCAAACCGAGCAGACCTGGATAAGTTACCCCTCTGGGGGGTAAAAAGTTGTGCTCAGCTATGCTGTCTTCCTCACGGGGTTAACTATGTAGATTTCAGATGCAAATTTTACTTTAGGGCAGGCTTTATGGTATTACGAGTCTCTTTTTCAGCCTTCTGAAATTTCATATGTATACATGCTAGAGCTCTCTCATCTCTGTTAATTGGGTTTTGTGGAATTTCGAGGCCCGGGGGCCAAGGGGGGAGGGCAGCTGATTAAAGTGCACTGTGCAGAAGTGGATGCAAAAGTGTTGTACAGTAACAGGAGGGAAACTGAATTCCTCTGAGCTACCTGCCTTCACGTGTGCACCCTGCCTGTCACTGTGGGGGAACCCTGTCTTTTGCCCTGGCCTTCCCTAGGGTGTGAGGATAGCTCCTGCCCCCTCTGATGGGCATCATGGAGGGGATGCTCACCTCCTCTTCTCTGGTTGTGCAAATTGATTTTAGAGATTTCAAGGCCAGTCTGCAGCTACATTTGCTTATTGCATGGTGCCTGTGTCCTTGTGGCAGAACCAAACAGGGCCGTTTCCCCACAGCCCTAACCCCAAAGCAGTGGCAACAGCAAGCAGGGGGAACGCACACTCTGACCACACTTCAGGACCATTAAGAAAGAATAAAAGGATGTTTAATCTCCTTTTATTCCATTTCATAACACATCATGCACATGTGTATCGGAATTTGTGAGGCTGCGATGCCTGAATTGATGAGGCAGGATTTGTGTATGTGCATGTGTGTGTGTTCGGTCCCACAATGACGGCACAGAAAATACCCATTCCTGCATTTGGCTGAGCTGTGTCTATCCACACACAAGGATCCAGTCCAGGAGCCTGCTTGCTGGAGCTAAATACAGATATTCACACACCCATTATAAATGCAGTCTAGCTTCATTTTTAACCCACAGGAGGGTGTGGAGGGAGAAGACATCAAAGCACGGACACAGGCTACCCTGGCATTCTGGGTGTGCAATTTTATCTTCCCCTCATTTCCCTCCTCTCCAAACCAGCTGCTACAACTATCATGATGCTTGCCCTCCAGCCAGTATGCTGGAAAACCGGCTTCCAAGGCAGTCATTAATCTCTCCCCATTACCCAGCTGGCACAGGATTTTGCTTAGATTGAAGGAGTGTCAGCTCCGTGCCCTCCAAAACACCAGTGGGAGCTCCTGAAGCCACGCATGCCAGGCAGCCACTGGCCCTGCTGCCTATGCCAGGCACAGCCTGGCGCTGCTCGTGATGCTGCAGCAGGAGGACCACTACATGTGCGACACACAAGTGAAACTCAAACACAGACGCTGAAGAGCACTGGAAGAGGGTGAATTATGTAAAAACTGCCTGTCAGCAGTGACGGGGAAAAGAAGCCCTATGCATCTTCCAGGGAAGGTGGCTCAGATCAGGGCTAAGTTTAGAGGCTGACTCCTTGCATAGCAATAGTTGCAGAGAGTAGGCCCTACATATGTAAGTTATGCAAGTGATGAAAATGCATTTATCCTTCAGCAAGAAAAGGCAGCTCAGCAATGTTACACTTTTCATTCAGCCATCAGGTTTCAACCCATCTGAGGTAACAGGCCTGGAAATACACAGATAGGTACGTGGTATGATGAGCCCAAGCAAAGGCTGCTCCAGTAATGCTGAGCTGAAATGACAATGACACAGGTTTAGAGAGTAATGACATGCTCTGCTGGGAGTTTGTTAGGGAGATAAAGTAACAAGAAGTGTTTTGTGCCATTGCCACCTGAAAAGCAGCCGTTTCACCATCCCCCACTGTCCTAGCAGCACCATGAGCCCGTGTTTGACCATCTACATTGGGACAAAACCAACTTTTTCGGAGAATACTTTTTTGTGTGTTGATGGGGTTATTCATACCAAATCTGTCATATCCTCTCAGTAATACCAATCATTCACTAGAGAACAGCAGCGCCCACTGAGAGCCCTATGTATACATACATAATGCCGCATTTTATCTGTCAGTAGGACTGTAGGTTTCCCCAAGAAGAAGAAACACACAGACAAGTTTTTGATCTTCCTTAAAGTACCTCTTATCTCAGCTTTTGTTTGTTTTCTGTTTTTCGGGTATGGGGTAGCATCTGATGTGAATGCCACCCACTGCAAACTATCTAGTCAATGAAATAATCATCATAAAACACGGCTGGAACAAAAATGGCAGCACCTTCCTTTCCCCTGTTTCCCCCAGGCATAGGCCACATGCAGGACCCACTGCCAGCAGGCGCAGCTACAAGTATAATTTGCAGATCCCAAACTCAGAGGCGCTAAGTGCGGGTCTCTTATTATCTTGCAGCCAGTCACTCGTTAGGGAATTGCGGAGTCCTTCCCGATGGCTACCAGAAAGAGCAGCTCTTTCCATGCAGCCACAGAGCAGCCAGTGATGGTGTACTCCCCCAGGTGCTGGTGGGTGCAAACTCCAGCTTGGCCCAAGGGAAGCTGCCACCTGAGCTACAACTGAGTGAGCATCAACAGCAACAGCTCAGAACAGTTTGGTCCCATGTAACAAGCCTAAACCACAGCACACTGAGCCTTCCCCTGCTGCCCAAGTCTTCACCTTCTGGCCCCCTCATTGCTGCCTAGAGGGAGTGCCAGCCCACAGCTAGGTGCACGACAGGGTACCAAATCCTAACTTGAATGGGGGAAGTGGTCTGAAAGGGATTTATGTGAGGTTGAAGGTTACATCAACCTTTGCCCATGCTTACAGCTTAATACCTCTTAACTCCACAACATGCTGGCCAATCACAGCCACACCTGAGCAGGGATGAGAGGTCTCCAAGTGGCTTCGCTCCTAACCACCTTTTGGAGGGGAAAAAAAGGACACAAAGCCCAGCGGCCAGGCAGAAGGAGCTCTTAATTAGCAGGAAGCAGCAATCAGCTGCTATGCCGCCTGTTTTGCAGCAGCCGGCCAGGCGAGAGCATTGGCGCATGGGGCCACGTGAGCTCTCCATGTCTAGCACATCCTTCCTCACCAGGAAAGGACACAAACACCCAGGAAACCCAGCTGCGGGGTCTGCTGCCGAAATCCTGCAGGGCTGCTGCTGAAAAGTGCACTTAAAAATAGAGCCTGCACTGATGCTATATTTAGCAGGAGGGTGCACGCTTTCTGAACGGCTGTCGTCCCCTCCAGCAGCAGGGGCAAGGCCCTCAGAACAGTCCTGCATGCTAGCCCCACTGGCTGTGCCAGATCCCCGCATGAGTGTGCCTTGGGACAGCCACATTTTCTTATGGAAAGGTGAAAGCAGGCTGTAGGAGATCATTTGCAAGCCTGCTAAGTAGTGGTCCCTGCTCCAGAGCAGCCGAGTGAGAGGCAGGAGCTCAGCCCTTCTTGGGAGCTGCACCGCTCCCCTGTCCCATGAGTGGATGCTTCCTTCCCTGGACCTGGGTTTTTCTACCTGTGTAAGTGCAACAATGATCACTGGGTTCTTTATAAAGCACTTATGGACATGTTGCTTTATCCAGGAGCTGGTAAAGCCAGGCATGGCTGTAGGAAGTAATACAATAAGGGCTACTGAAAAACTGAACTACTGAAAACACAAAACCTCACGCTTAGCTTGTCAAGAGAAGCATCTGTCCAAACCCCTGACTAGCCACCTCCCAAGTAAAGAGCAAAACAAACTTCCACTGGACAGATGCTTAGACTATGGGGGCAGACCTGGAACCAATGTGGCACAGGCACCGGGCTCTGCACCGGCAAGCCCAAAAGGGCAGGTTTGCACTTCCCACATTTTGTGCTGGGCTTCCTCTCCCTCAGAGGAAAGGCAAGGGGATGTGTAGCATAAGGAGAGGATGCTACTTGGTCCCTGCAGATGCTGCATGGAACAAAGTGGCACTTCACCCTGTTGACTTGCAGAGCTCCATGGTGTGGCAAGGCAAAGTGGGGGGCGTCCCCCCTCGGGCGCCCAGGAGGAGCCACTGAAAGCCGAGCTTCTAATCGAGACCATGGCTTCAATTAATTGAGTCCAATTCACCTGTGACATGAAGAGCCCCAATCCCATCAACAATAATGGAACTGCATCGGCTTACACCAGTAATGACTTCAAATCAGCAGCAGAATAAAGCTAATTCGATACTTCTTCAGGTCCAGCTGATGAGGCTGCTGTGGGAGAGCAGGAGGACAGCCTTCCGCCAGCTGCCCTCACACCTCTTCTGGAAGAGAGAGCAACACAAACAGCCAGGGCGTTGGGCTGGTTAGAAAAGCAGGAAATGTAAAAAATAAAAGTAAGTTTCCAACAACAAGGCTAAGATTTACTTTTAACATTGAATCACTCTTGCAGGTGACCCTGTGCAAGCGCTCCCCATGATTACCTGCCAGGGCGAGGAGAAGTAAAGCCCTGCCACACAGCCGAAGGTTTCCAACCCGCCGTGTGCTGCTGAGCCACTCTGCTGAGCGAGACCCACCTATCTGGGGCACTGGAGGCAGGAGCCCCATGCTCTGGGTAGCGCCCGCAGGAGCGTGGGAAGGAGCCCGTGGGAGACGGCTACACGCTGGCAGCCGGGGGGAAGAAAGCGGAGCGGCATGAAAGTTGCCCGACACAAGCAGACATGCAAATAAGCAGCTGCACCAGCAACCTCCTAATTGCCATGATGGCAGCCTCCTAATTGCAACGACGCCCGCCTCTCTCCCAGTGCAGGGGCTGGGGGGAAGCCAAGAGGAGCTGGAAGGAGCGAAACCCTCCCATTGGAGCAGAGGATGTGCCGCCGGGGCTGGTGCTGCCCCAGGATGGCCCGAGTGCCCCGGGGGGTGGGAATGGCACAACTTGGCCCCCAGCCGCCCCACACAGGCTGCTGCCTTGCGCACACAAATTTGTCTCTGCCTCCAGCCAAAAAAAACTAAGCCGCCACTCTTCTGAAGAGATGCGCATTATTCTAGAGCAGTCAAGTTATGACTGGTCTGATTTCCATAATACACGCTCTGCAAACATCTGCCTGTTATTTAAGGCTCAGTTCCACCGGGACAGAAGTTGAACAGGGCAGACCTTTGAGCGGCCCATCCACAGGGGGCTCCTTGCTGCTGGAGTGACTTCAGGGCAGAAACATGCCCAACAGGAGGTCAGGGTGGTCACTCCTTGCTCCTGCAGCTGCAACCGGCTTCACATTTCTGAGCCTTTCCCCATGTGCTGGTGATGCTCCCACTCCCATCACAGACAGGGCTTTGCCCACCTCTCTACCACAAGTACTTACACCAATAAGCAGCTCCCAGAGACTGTGCCACCCACAGGATACCCACAGCCTGGGTATCTGGGCTAGGTATCAGGGACATCTTACAAATCATTTGGTACATTCAGGTTGTCAAATCCTGTATCACGGGCATCTGACAAATCATTTGGCACATTCAGGTTGTCTGCCCTTTTTGTAAGCCAGCTGTTGAAACCTGAGTGTCCCAATTAGACAAAGTTAAATGCTGCTCTCAATAACAAGCATTGCTGGCAAGAAAGTTATCCTGGCGTTATTGGACTGCTCCCTCCCTACTAAGAGACCACAAATTGGTGTTTACTTTAGAGGCCAAGTAGGCCAGCTTTGAGAATTCGCATCCACCCCACCATCCTGCAAGCTCCAGCTTCCCAAGGGATCCCCCGAGGCCACAGGACGGGTGCACCAGCCCCTCACCACACATGCCATGCCCTTGCTCTGCATTTAGCCCCTGCTTCATCCCAGCCTGACACAGCGCTTGGCTACTGGTTCTATTCCCTGCATGTTGTACTGAGAGGGCTGAAACAGCAAAGTCTGTGGTGCAGTGAGTTGACACAGGCTAAATCAATTAGCTTCTATTGCTAGGATGATCAGCTAGGCCAGATCAAAAAAGACAAAGGAAGAAAAGCCCCATGCTGAGAGGAACCAGGCCCAGTCAACACATTTATCTCCAATACTTTAATCAACTTATTTGAAATGGGAAAGAGAGATGGCTGATGCTTCCCAAAGCTAGTAGGTGAAGGCTTGCTTTCCGAGGGCAGGAGGGGCAGAGCGGCCGGGCAGAGCACTGCAGCTCCCATTCACCTCTGATTCAAATCAATACATTTTGCAGCTTGATCTTAGCATGCTTCAGGAAGTACAGAAAACATCCCAGCACACCACATGCCTTGCATGCCCCCCTTCTCTGGGCAGGATTTATTATTTTGAAGTAATCTTTGCTCTGAATTAGCTGTCCCAAGGACTACTGGTCTTCTTCCCACTGACTTTTGCAAAACCACACCAGTCATCGGTGTCTGTGTCCAGTTGTACAGTCTGTGTACAGAAAAGATCTGGACGTGTTGGAAAGGGTCCAGAGGAGGGTCACAAAAATGGTCAAAGGGATGGAACACCTCTCCTATGAGGAAAGGCTGAAAGAGTTGGGGTTGTTTAGTTTGGAGAAGACTCTGGGGAGACCTTATTGCAGTCCTTCCATTCTTCAAATAGGCCAATAAGATGGGGAGTGACTTTTTAGCAGGGCCTGTTGTGACAGAATGAGGGATAATGGTTTTAAACTAAAAGAGGTGAGATTCAGGCTGGACATGAGGAAAAAATTCCTTACAAGGGTAGTAACACACTGGCACAGGTTGCCCAGAGAGGTCATGGATGCACCATCCCTGGGGACATTCAAGGCCAAGCCAGATGTGGTGCTGGGCAACCTGATCAAGTTAATATGTCCCTGCTCATTGCAGGGAAGCTGGACTAGATGACCTTTGAAGGTCCCTTCCAACCCAAACCGTTCTATGATTCTATGATCAGTAAGCAGCACATCCCTTACCCAATGCTTTGAGTACCACGCCTGGGACCTGGTTTGGCCTCTGCAAAACATAAGATGTTTCTTTCAAGAGACTGACAACTACTGCTGACAAGACTCCACCTGCAGCTGGACTGGAGAAAACTAAAACTGTTAAAGGATGAAAGTGGCGCTGCATCAGTCAGCTGTATCTGGGTAGCCTCCAGCTCCAGCTCAGCTCCTCGTGCAGCCGCTCCTTACGAGAGGTATCCTGCCATGCTGCTCTTCACTTCAAAGAAGACAACCATAAGGAGAACTATTAAAGCAATTAAAAAAATATTATCTTTAAGATGCAATCTACACAGAGATGAATGGGAATAATTATCAAGCTGCAGATTTTTATGTTTTTGTGTGGGGTTTTTTTTAAGGTGATAACTGGCTGAGCAGTTCTTCTGAGTAGAGGAAGGACTGTGTTACCTACTGGAACTTCTGCCTTACTGAGAGAACTGGAGACACCACTTTTTCACGCGGTGGCCCACCTCTTCCATACCATATCTCATAGTAACATCTATACTCACCCACCCTTTTCCCATTCAGTTCATAAACCTATAAACACCTCTGTAGCAGCTCATGCAGCTGTTTACATAGAAAAGTGTCATTTCTGGTTTTTTTCAAAGCAGTGAAAGCGGCAATTTAGCAGCCTGAACTGAGAAAGCCAGCCCCAGGTTACCAGGCAGCTGTCTAAAATCATATCCTCAAATTCCCAGTGAAGAGCAAGACCTAACACCAATACTTTTGCCTTACTTGCATCTACATATCTTGAATCCTTTATTCTTCCTCTTCTGCTCAGTTGTCCCACCTATGAAATTAATATTATAATGCACTGCAGATGGCAAACAGGCCCTTGAAACATCAAACATATTGGGCTGAAGGTGTGCATCAACTAGGCTTTCCCAAATCCTTTGAATATTAGTGCATTCCAGGTATTTTTGCACACAACATAAAATCCTTGTCTATAAATCACTTGTGGTTGGATAAATTTGTTTTCTGCTGTTGGAGTAGCTACTACCTGAAGCATTACCTGCTCCTGTCTGCCCCTCATGTGCCTGTGGGCAGGTACCAGCATCAGCCATCCTGAGACAGGGATGCCAACAGATGCCTTGAGCTCCTCCCCTTGGGACTTGAATGTGCACGCTGGCCCGTATTATAAACACCTTTAAAGATGCAACAGAAACAGCTCAAAGCCAACAGACCTCTTTCCAAAGAATCCTTTTTTTTTTTGGTTTCACTATACCCTGAGATGTCAGTCATGGAGAGGCACACAGAGGGGTTTTAGCTTTCAGATCACAATTTTGGGGCATGGTGCTCTCTTCTTTACAGTTAAGGCTTAAGCCATGTACTTGACTCAATCAAGACAGTTAACTGGCATTAAAAATTTCATGAATCAGCTGCAAAAAAGAGTGGAAAAAAATCTAATTAAAAAAAATCTATTAAAAAATTCCTTTGCAATTCAAATTTACTGGGAGGCAGAGGGAGGGGAGAAAATATCCCCAGAAGGAAACGGTTTTACTCTTTTGGAGATTACACATCTTTCACCAAATGCTTAAAAAGAAACCTCACTTCATATTTGTAATAATAAGGGATTATCAGAGTCCTTAATTTACTGTTGAAGTTTGCAGTGAAGTTCCATACCTTGAGTGAGGTGCAGCCTAATCCCTGTGTGTGATTACACTTAGGAGTGAGAGGGAGGTATGTGAAAGGTGGGGAGAAGCAACTTTTATTGAAGACAGCGCTTCAGGCAGCCCCAGAGCAGAGTGGATCCAGTTTGAAAAGAATTGGCAACCCTAAAAGTTTTTGATAAGACAAGAATTCATTGATGTTGGCTCACACTAGGCCCACTTCAACTCTGCACTTGTCCTCTGCATTTCCTTGGCATATCTGTTCCTTTACTCTATCTGCTTTAGCATAACTTTATTTTTCTCTTTTATCTTTAGCTAACTGCACCCAGGGACTGGAGGGATTGATTTTTTGTTTTGACTTATTGTTTGAAGATCTGTAACTCAAAGCAGCTTCTTGCGCCTCTGATGTCTAAGCCTGAGCAGTATAAAAGGTAAAGCTCATCCTGTGTACCAAACTGAGCGGGGATACCATTTTATAATCAGTCATCTGTGTTTTATTTTGCCTTTTTGGGAGGAAAACTATTTTAAGACTTTATAGGCAATAATACTTTAAATAAATATTCTCATGGCAGATACTACACATGCCAGTTCTCTTTTTAAAGACAGTCAGCTATTGCTTACTACTCAGGGGAAGAAAAAAAAGGTTCCTAATTAAAGGAGGCCATTATACATCAGAAGATATTTTGAGCATCACGTCACGCTACCGACAGCCTGCTGCAGCCAAAATGTTACCATGCAAATCTAAAAATGCTCTTGCTCAGAGATGCACTACCACAAGGCTAGCCTAAATCCCCGCTGGGAGGGGAAGACAGGAGACACGAGATGCACTCCTCAGTGTAGTTTGTAAACAGACATCTCTCACTGCCGTGTTAGTATCACCCTGTCCTGAGACATAGAGGGGTAGAGAAGGATATTTGTTTGCTTTCTCCGCCTTCTGAGCGGCAAACTCAGGAGATATCTCCTTTTCCTAGGCCATTCTCCCCTCCACCTCCTAAAAAAAATGCCACTAGGCTGTTTTAAAGAAGCTTCCCTTCAGGATGCAGCACCCAGGTTTCTCACCGCACATATATGTTTCTGTATGGTAGAAAGCCGATAGCCATGGCACACACCGACTTTGTTTACGATCGCCCATCTCCGCTATTCCCTGAAGTTGCCCAGCTTGCTGAAATATGGTTACATATGCAAACATTATCTCCCAATTGTAACCTCATTTTCTGCTCTGCTGGACAGCGTGACCAGCATTTGTCATCTCGCCGCCCCCACCCGCCACATCATTCATGTGTCTATAATTGTCATCAAGATGTGGCATGTCAGCAGGACTCCTGCGTCCGCTGCTCCCCATCTCCACGCAGTCACTCAGGTAACAAACCCATAATCTCGCCCTGTTTTCATGATGGTTGAATTACACATAATTGTTTCTGCACAGTGATTGATTTCTGCCTGAATAGAGACCTCTGCCTTTTTTCAATGCGAGCGAGTGGCAGCCAAGTCTCTCCATCTAGGAGGAGGCAGCAGCCTTTGAAGAGATCAAAGCCAAGGCCGCGAGCAGTTGTGCGCCCTGGGAATATGGAAAGCCTTTATGCTCTCAACCCCATTTCCAACATCATGTTGGATTGCAGCTGCATTACATTCTGCCAGCATTCTTAATGCTTTTAGTATTGACTCTGACATCACCGATAGCTGTTTTAAAGTAACAAAAGCTGAAGGATGACTTATTTTCACAACTCTGTAATTGGAACATGCAAAGTTAGGGGAAGGGAGCATTTGTTTTTAATCTGAGATACAAAAGAAAGCACAGAAAATTATATAAGTTCCCAGAAATTAAAAACATGTTTTTCATATGGAAAGAACAGAGGGGGCATTTTTATAGCCTAGACCACACAAAATGAACTGATTATGCACATGCTTTTTCAAGCCTAAAGGCTGAAGTAAAAATACGATTGAGCAAGCGAGTCAAATTGGGAAAAAATATTGTGACTCACGGTAGGTTTAGTGACTTTTAGCACCTGATGCAAGGCAAAATAGTGCAGATGCCCAGGCTATTGCCTCCCCTCTGCAGCTCCTTGTAGCAAACTGACAGCCGTTCACTTACCCTAAACCAAACATACGACAAAGGAACACTAAATCCCCATTAGCTATCTACAAAGATAAATAATGCTCTAAAAATGTAAGATACAAAAAAGCTTCCTCTAAGACTCCCTTCTCCTTCAGTTATACAAACAACTCTTAGGCTGCCTTAAAACTACTCTTACCACAATATTGTTTTCAGGGGCATCAAATGCTCCCACGCTCCTCCTCTCTCCTCATCTGGCTTTGCTAGTGAAAAAAAAAGTAAATCTCTATCAAGAAAGACAGTCCTGAGCTTTGATTAAAAGTAATGCCTTGAAAAAATACTTCCAGGGAACTTTTAAAACTTATCAGTGGAAAGGAAAGGGATAAGGAGGTTTCAAAAGGCGGAAGCCCGTGAGAGTGCAGTAGCAGAACCACTCCGTGCCCGTACGCTGACCAGTCTGAGCACCACTGCTACTTCAACAAGTATTTTTATTCATGCTAAAACCACTGAATAGGAGCTTTTAAGAGCAGTAATTTTGAAATATGGCAGCTGCCACTACAGCACACGGAGTGGTGAGAAAGGAAGAATGTGCAAATAAAGCATAAGCTGTAAAGAATTAAACATTATGAGCACCCATGTATTAGCAATAAAAATAATTTCCTCTTAGCAGTATCATTTTTCTTCTGCTGTTTTAACATTCCTTTTTCCCTGTAGTCATTAAAAATCCAACTTAAAGACAACAGCAAAGGGATCTGCCTTCCTTCCCTGTGGACCCAGAGCTTATGCCCCTGTCATTTCAAGGCTGGGAAAATGTCTCGTTTTTACTTTGACTGTTCCTAAACACACACTAACCACACTGAGGCTGAAACTAGAGCCAAACACAGCAAGCTCTTCACCAAGAGCTTTTGTAAAAACTTATAGTTTTTTCAGTAGCATTAAGACTTCTGTGTTAATCCAAGATTTGGTGTTTCTCCCTCCTCCTCCCCCCTGCTCTTCTGCCATTCCCAGCAAATTTACTGCTTCTTCTGCACAGCCTTCTTTCTTAAATCAGGACTAATTCTTTGTGGCTCTGCTGTCCACTCTGATAACCAGAGGGATGCTCAAAAAGCAGCACTGAGGAAAGCAGCAAGATACAGAGAGCTGGAGCAATCACTGTAAACAGAGGTATTCGCTGCCATGTTGGCAGGGCAGCTAATTCGACTTCTGCCTATCCCACAAGGAGTCTCAAGTATCTGGAAATGAATGCCAGCCTCCAGAGACTGAGCAAGCAACATGCGTAGCACTGCAAAGGTCTCCAAAACACTCGCCAGCAGAGAAGTTACTTTTATATGATGCTGCAACCCTGCCTTTCAGTATCAAGCCATTACTGTGATGAAAAAGTATGTTTTACTGTAATTACTGCTTATTTTCCCTTCCAGGGACTCTTACGTTCATTTGCAGAGGATTCACTTGCTACTTGATACTTTTGCTTGAAAGCTTGCTACTTTTTTGCAGCTATTCACTGAAATTTAAGAGACACCATTTAGTCCAAAAGAGGCACGCGAAGGCTGTCAGCCAGGCTTTCATCCTGTGCAGCCCACCATATAGACTACATGGGCAGCTCTCCATGCCCAAGCAGAGGCACAACTTCACACAGCAATGTTTTGGTGACCATGACAGGGAGAGCTGGGGGACCTGACAATGAATCCTGCCAGTTCCTTAAATCCTGATCCCTTCAAAGTGACAACCTGCATGTCTGCAGCAAACTGAGTTTTAGGTTTGGCGGTGCTGCTGGAGAAGGTACAGCTGCCAGATGTGGCCACCATGTATAGGCTGCAGCGACAGAGCTGTGAGGAAAAAAGAAAACACCACGGATGACCCAGGAAACTCCAGGGAGGTGATGCACAAATAGAAAGCTGAGAGCTGTGCTCCAGTGAGCACAGCCTGGGCACACATTAATGTGGCAGATATTTCAGGAGGCCCAGGAAGAAGTTGAAAGCCTCCAGCTTCAAACCAGTCGGCACCTCATTGCAAACTGCCCACCAGAGGCTACTGAGGCACAGGGCACGGACAGGACAAAGGCCACAGTGGACGCCCACCATGGGTGGAGAGGAAGACAGATGCTATTGCTACCAAGACGCTGTCCCTGAGAAGCAGCTGAGCAAGGTCCTCCCAGCCCTGGTAAACAACAAAAGTCCTACCACTCTAGTGCCATGGGGAGGCCACTGATAAGCCCTGGTCACTGTCCCCAGCCCATCTTGTGCAAGAGCAACAAAGAAACAGCAGCTTCTTGGGAGACAGAGCACACCATGCCTGTTATCTGTGTTTGCATTCAATTTTGAGGGATGGACGGAGACAAAAGTAGGGGGTGCAAATAATGATGCTCAGAACAAGCAGCCTGTTCCCTCTGCGGGGAAAGAGCAAACAGAAAACAGCAGGAGATAGGGGTGCTGCTGCGATGGCAGGGAGGCAAAATGAGGAAAGACAAGTCTGCTTTTTGACAAAAAGTTTTAAAGTTATTTTTCTTAAGCCCCTCCTCGCTTTTATTTGGAAACTTCAGTAGGATTGTTTGGTCGTTAACTGAAGGGCTGGGTATGAAACATCGACAGCCAACTTTCTTATCTGCACTGGTTTTAATCCTCTCATTCCCTCTCTCCATGCCCATCCTAGTTTTTACTTTCTCAGACTTCGTTTGTTTTCATGAAAAAACACAACAAAACAAAAACAACCCAAGAAGCAGATCTTTATAAGCAAGCTGTCTTTCAGGGAGGTTCCTGAAGCGAACACCTTCCTCTAAGTCTCTGAGCAAATTTTGCTTTTTTGGGTCCTCATTTGCAGAAGCTTGCTCCCAGACTGTGTCTGCTTTTGGCAGCAGGGTGGGGGGGAGGCAGAAGACATGACCCCCCTCCTCCATGCCAGCATGGGCGCCAGGGATACCTCCTGGGAATCTGCTGGCAGGCACTGGCGCGCTGCAATTTCCACGGGTCACGTCCTCACCCTAGACTCGACGTTGGGCAATTATACACAGAATTTACCTATTTCATGCTTAATTGCACAGGCACAAACTTTTGCTCCACCCCCAAAACAGCTATAACCTACCAGCAGCACTTGCATTACTATAGGCATCTCTCCCAGTCCAGGCTTAACCCCCCTAGGCTCAAATCTCAGCCAGCCTCTTAACCAGCCATCCCCCTCCCTGGAGAGCACACTGAGCCCAGCAGGGGAGAGGGGATGCAGATCAGGCATGAAAGGCCAACATCAGCCCACGGCCAACTTGCGAGCTACAGGCTTCTGGGCTGTGGAACGTTGCCTCCAGAAGGGAAATGCAAGACCCACTCATAGCCTCTTCTGCTGACTGAACCTGAGAAAATGCTTTGTCCAGTATATGTTGGCCAGAAAGATCATTTAATGGAGGAGGGCATTTTTTGTACAGTGAGCATGACTGCAGTGATCATTAACTGAATGTATTTACTTGCAGTCCTGGAGACAGAACTGGAAGACAAGCTCCACAAAACTCCTGTCTGAAATGTCCTTCTACCTAAACGTCTGCCCGTGCCCAGGACACAGGGGTTTCTGAACCAGCTTTGCCTAAACTACATTTCCCAACTGGGTATTTATTGTTCTGCCCCATTAGCCTGTAATATTCTCATTTACACACATATCCCTGCAAAGAAAGAGAACTTAAAAGTTTCAAAGAAAGAGGGAAAGCTTTCTGCACAAGTTGTTTTGGGAGGGCCCTTGAATTAAAACGTTTCAAGCAAAACAGCATTTTGAGCAGCTCTCCTAGAGTCTCTTAATATTTCCTTATTACAAAGTATGAAGTCATCTTTTACAGGTCACCCAAATAAGAAGCTTAGTAGTTGCCAGTTAAAAAAAAAAACAACCAAGCGTGTTTGCAATAGTGCTGTCAAACTGTCTGGGGAATGCCTCATAAATCAGCATTTTTTTTGGCTGTTCTCCTATTCCGAGTTTTCCCTCTGAAGATTTAAATCTAAACCAGGATCTCTGCACTATTATCTTAGAAATATCCCCCAAATAACTGAAAAAGGGAAAAAAGTCTCAACAAAACCAGGAAAATCCTCATACCTAAGAGCTAAGCTTTTTAAAGTTTTATTTCTTTTTTCTCCTTTAAACCTGGCACAGCTTTGTTTCCTCCCTATACCAGGGGTATTTAAGACATAAGGTGTGAGAGAGAAGGTTTTGAGTAAAAATTTTCCAAATCCAACATGCTCAGCTCAAACTTATTTTTTAAGCTGAATTTCAGTTGTGTGCAGGAGGAAATCAGGCAGCGAAGAGCAGACGCAAACACAACCCAGCCTGCTCATGTCAGAAGGCAGCGAGACAAAAAGCTTTAGGGGCATTCTTCAGGGTAAATTATTTTAATTGCCTGTGTTTTTCAAAATGCATTTTAGTACGTTCGATATACGGCTTATTTCCTCAATATTCTCAAAAGTTCTCACAGCGCCAGCTCCCTGAGCTCACTTTTCCTCTCTGTGTGGATCCCCAGGAGCCTGGAGGGGATGCTGCATGCTGCAGCCTGCCCCACCACCCCAGGCTCTCACACCTGACCATCACCCACCTGCTCACTCCTGCCTCGCTCACAAAATACCTCCTCAAGAGGCTGAACCCGCATGTGTGTTTGCATATAGGAGGACCTGTACGTGAACTGTGGGACCATCTTTACTCTTCGCAGGGGCTAATTCATGTGCAGGTGTTGACGGGAGAAATCAGAGTTTCCCTCAATTTGGAGGGGTCTCTGCACTGTGTCAGGCCTGGCTATTCTCCTGCTTCACCTCAACTTTTCTGTTGACAACAGAAGAAAGAAGCGTTTCTTTAGTTTAAGAAACAGAAATGCTGCCAACCAGGTCATGAGGAGTGCCACACAGTGAAGCAAGCTACCACAAACCCCAAATTGAGGAGAGGGCATGGATGGGAGAAGGAAGTCACATCATAAAAATGAATCTGGGAAGCCGCTTGGTGGGAAGACGTGCTGTGGTGCCGGTTTTGCGGCACGGCTGTGTGGGATGTAACATGGGTCAGTGGTGGGAACCTTGCTCACCATGGGGGGTACACAGGAGTTGCACGAAACTGCAATGAAAGCAGTATGGGACTGGGTGTAGGGGATAGAGCGCAACCAAAAACACAATTACCACTTGTAACTGCAGCTTCCTAAACCTGATGCAGCACCAGTCAAACTTCAGAAACTAGAGACCCTAAACAGACACTGGATTGTGGTATTTTAACAAAACAAACACATTTGCATCGCTGGACACAATTTATCAGCATTTTAGCACATCGGCAGGGAAAAGGCCTTCTCCCCAAGTGCCGACTGCATTTGACAAGTGTTGACACCTTTAATCATCACCTCCATATTGTACTTTTTTCATGCTACACAAAGCTTGCCAATGCAAGATTTGGGAGGGATAAAGAAAGATCAAGGCAGGAAGATATGCCAAGACTGTGGAGAGAAACAGACGGTCACAAAGATAAATCTCTGAGGCAGTTCTGAAACACAGAAAGAGGCAGAAAATTGATGAAATAGAGCCTTACAGCATAGCTAGGAGACCAGTTACTGAGACTGTCTCTGAGCAGCCAGTGTCACTAGGACCCTGACCCAGAAATACAGGTCCTACAGGGATAGCTTTTTAGAGCTCGTCATCCTCCACCTGTGAGCCAACAAAATCCTCATGTTCCCTTTCCCTGTTTTTTGACGAATATTCCCTGGTTTTGTACATGACGAATCAGACCATCTCCAGACTACCTTTCTTTGGATAACACCTGCACCCCCATCCAGAACTCTGCTCAAACCAGGTAAGGGGGAAGCTGAGCTACCATCGGTATCAGTATCACGCCTTTCAACTCTGTGAAATCTCACTCCCCATACTGACACCACAGGGTTTGTTGTAGCTCCCGTGAGTCACGGTTGCAGGCTTCTTAGAGCAGGGCCATCAAGCATGTGCAGTGCCTGGCACTATGCTGGATGCGCAGCAGCAGCCTGCTTCAACCTACTTTAAAGCTTCCCTGCTCAGAAGGCAAGAGAAGGAAAAAACAGAGGTCTACAAACAAATTTCTTCTGTTCTTTGTGGAAGCAGCCTTAACTTGAGCTTCCTTCACCGACTGCACACGCATACAGCCCTGCTCATTCAAAGTGCCAGCACATTCAGAAGGTACTTTGTGGCAAACACGTGCATGCAATCACAGGCTCCCAAGGGACGTCTCCCTGTGCACTGGCCTGGGTGAAGCAGACCTGCCTGCTGACTTGTGCGGCGCTGTTTGAAGTGCAGGGCTAGAGCACTGAAAGCGCTTGGTTAGGCAGATGCTTCTGGGAATTAGCTGCTCTCCAGCTTGCCTAATAACTCCTAACCAAAGTGATTCTCTGGTTTATGTGTTACAGCTGGTGACGACAGTACATAGTTTTTAAGTCAAACTGCCCATTTTATAAATATTCAATCAAAGCCTCAAAGCTTTACACTTGCAATTTTTGCTGACTAAGCTCATCTTATTGATTTTATGCCTCAACCTTACCTATACCCCCAGCCACCTAAAGCAAACAAACAAATGTCGAGTCGACCTTTCAGCTCTATAAAAATGTTCTTCTAGGGGAGAGATTTGGTATCTTTGAAGATCACAAAGATATTCTTTGAAGATCACAAAGATATTAGGTCCTTCATCTCAACCCGGAGCATCAGTAAGCAGTACCACTGCCAGAAGCCAGGGGTAGGCATGCCACTTCTCCTCTGGCAGTTCAGATCACTTTTCTTCCCCTTTGGGAGAACAGGCAATCCCTGGCTGATTAGCACAGTTGGCGTACATGTTAACTCCCTACTGCACTTTTAGTTGAATCCCAAAGATTCAATGAATATATTTTTATTTAAGTGCTCAATCACTTTCTTGCTGAGAGGACAGATTCCTTTGAAGTGGGAAACCCAAACTAAATAAACATATCCACAAGATCCAAGTCTCAAAATAGAAGGCGTTGGGTTGCTAGATTAAGTTATTTTGAATGCAATTTTCTTAAGTGAATCTAATGCTTATGAAGGGCCGCAGTGATAGAGACACTAATCCCCAACTGCCTGGGCAGCAGCAGCACACCAAGCAGCTGCCCTGCCTTTTCCCTGGTGTCCTGCAAGAAGGGACCAAACCCAACAGCCAGATGAGAACAGTCTTCAGCCAAAACCAGCTTAGATATAAATGCTTGATAGCCGGGGTGGGGGTGGTTTGGGTTAAATGGGAGTGATTTACATACAACTGGAGCAGCACTGCAAGAGGACAACCTGGCTCCTCCAAGATGAGGACATGTGTCCATCCATGTTGAGAGCAGCACAGGACATCACAGCAGTCCATTTGATGCAGACTTCAGGCTGTAAAATATTCTGTGTCTGTATTAAAGCAGACTCTTGCTCATCTGCCTTCTCCTGCCAGACACAGTATTTTACTACTAGCAAACAAAGCACATGCCTCTCTCTAATAGGACTTCAGAAATATTACAGCAGCAGTAAATGCTTTTGTGTGGGTTATTTCCTTCCCATATCAGGAGGAGTTTTCCCTAACTATAAACAGAAGTTAAGTACTCCCGAGGAGCCAGGCCTGGGGTACCCAGGCTTTACAATGCCTGCAGCAATGCAGCACTGCCAGTATCTGGAAAAAGTCTTTTCCTCTTTTGATGCCTGAACCTGTGAAGCGTTAGGCTTTCTTCTTGAGCCATATCCTCGCTGGCACTTGCAGTCAGTAACAAGCTATTCTTATTAACATTTTTTCTGGGCTGTGATTAAGCTGGAGAAGAGGTGGCACAGCACCAAAACAAGAGAAATGAAATTTTGCTTTTAAAACCACCTTAATATGTAAGCAGCAGCTCTGCCATTTACAGTTTATATTGAATTACCTCCTAGATATATAGAAAAAAGGAGATTTAGGACATAAACATACACACATATTGACATACAGAAGCACCAACACATACTGATATGCAAAAGCTCCAACTTTGACAATTTGTAATGGGTGGGGGGGTTGATTATGCCTCCACTGGAGCCACACACACACAATTGCTGCATGTGTGTGGCTTCAGGATAACCTTCCCCACAGGCCCATTCACAATTTGGTTGATTTGCTAATTGTTTCACCCTGACAAGGAGAAGACAGCAAGAGCAGAAAGGCTGTTTTCTTCACCAGTACATCCCCAAAGACCACATGGACATTGGTAAGACTCTGCCTGGATGGTGCCATCTTATCAAAAGCAACCAGATCAAGCTTCAGACAAAGGCCAACTTATAGGCCCCATTTTCCAAATGGAGAATTAATTTCACTAAGGGGGAGAAAGAAGGCACCACCAAAACTTGGTCTGCGACCATTCATGGCTTGGGTTTGTGTTTCACAGAGACCTGGCTTGTACATTAGGCTGATCAGCTGTGACGCTTGAGCCAGAGCAGCTGACAGACGCATTTGCAGCAGTGAAGGTCCCTTCTGTTAGCACTACGCAGATTCCTCTTCTCCCCTGGTGCGACTCACTGAGCCCTCCAGCAAATAGGGCTGAAATTCCTCCCCATGCAAACCCAAATAAACTCTTAACAAGTTCTGCTTCCATAGAGTCAGGAAGCTTTGTGCTCCTCTGCACCTGATTTGAAAGATTTAGGAACTAATCAGCATGGTTTAACTTCACAGAGAAGACGTGCTGTGCAGGGTGAAGTAGAAGAGCTTCAGTGCTGGCTGAGCAGCTTCGGCTTGTCGAGACCCTCGGCTGCCTGTATAACCCATTTCCTCAGGCACAGGTCTGGGGTTGCAGGGGAAAGAAAGAGACATGCAACAGGACCACAGCTGCCTACAGCCCTTCCTTGGAGCATCCTGCTCCGATGCCAACTTGGGAATTAGCGCAAAGCCTTCTGATGTGTGATTCGGCAGCAGGAGCTGAGCTCCAACATCTGTGCTACTAAGCCCACTTCATATTTGGCCAGGGAGCTTTCAGCTGACCACAGCTCCCAGCCATCACCTACAACTGCACAGTCAGCAAAAGCGAACTCTCAGGAAAAGACAATATTATGAATAATCAGGTTCATGTCCTTCTGCAGCTCCCCTTGGGGTCCCAAATATTCCCCACAAGCAAGTGAACCAGTCTGCTTTCAGAGGGACTGCAAGATACAGCAAGGGAAACAAAACCCTCTTACTGAGGCTCTGTAGCTACTCATTCCTGCTATTTCTACCCTCACCCCTCCTCCTGTCCATATTATCTGCAGTTTCTCCTGGGACTCTTCAAGACAGGAGCTATCTCCATACCCCTCCCCATGCAGAAGCACAGAAGGAATATCCAAAACTAGGGGGTCCTGCTGCTTATAAACATTGTTCCTTGCGTTCAAACTCTCTGAGCAGAATTCTCCATCATTTTCAAATGGGTATGCTGTGGTTTGCAAGTGGCTGTAAGGTGTTTATAGATTGTATCCTCCAACCCACTTAACACTTCCAGCTGCTACAAAGAGACAGTTTAGCCGCAAAGAAACCCAGACCCCAACACCAGAGAACAACAGACAAAAGGGAGGCTGCAGAAATCCTCTATCTATCTACCCGCAGGAAGTTTAATTCATTGTGGAAGAGGGAGGAACAAAGACAAAATTATTTTCTGGATGAATTTAAGACACAGAGAAATGATCCTTCTTCAGTCACCTCCTTTGTACCCAGGTTCCCACCACACAGACAAGAAAGGTTTGCTACCCCAAAGGTAGTCCTGTGAACAAAAAAATCAGAAAACCCACACACGTTAGAAAACAGGCAGCTGCCTCTGTGTCCCATCTTCAGTACTCCCACAATGCTGAGCAACCACCAAAAGATATCTCAAGCACACTGGATGCACATCTACCAGGTGTTGCTGTGGTTTCAGTACCATCACGTGCCACTTCTTCTGCAGCCACCCAAACCAACTGCTTTGCTTTCCTACCTACCCAGCTATCTGATAAGAATACAAACTGTGGTGCAAGGCTTGTACCTGAACTTGTAATTAACACTCTCTTGCTCCTACAAATACAACTTGTAAAATGCAAATTGGTTGCCAGTAAAATGATTTTTTTTTTTAAAGAGAAAGAAAAATAAAAATAAAAAAAAAAGGAGGAGGAGAATGGGGAAGATGAGACCACTCTAATAACAGCAGATTTTGGAAGATTTGAAATCCTGCTCATACACCCTTTCCCCTCCAAAAGCTGCACTGAAATTACATTTCAGTTTCCTGCTTTTACAGCTTATTAGACATATTGTGGCTGACTACAGACTTCTATTTTTAATTTTACAAAGCAACAATGCAAAGTGTTTGCCTTTTTTTTTTAATAAAAGATCTCTTTCTTCCTACATATGCTGATGAAAGTAAATTTTTTCCCATTCCAAGCCAGTTTTGCTCTCTCTGCCATGGCATAGCGATCCAAGGCTGCCTCCGTCATAGATGGTCCCTGCCTTGGTCCCCCAAGGATGCATCCCCTGGGCAGTTTGCAAGCAGCAGGGTCTTTCCAAGGTGAAAAAAGGATTCAGCGCCCCAGGGTGGCTTTTTAATCCTGCCTAACACCTCCAGGCAACAGATGCATCAACAAGAAGCGGCTTTGTCATGTAAATGGCAGGGCACAGGTACACACAGCAGGGCTGCTCCATGCACAAATGGCCGGGGGCTGCCACCCCAGGGGACACATCCACCTCCAGCGCTTGCTGATCTCGGCTGCTCCTTGCCCCGGACATATCCTCCATGAGAGGACAGCAACAGCAAACCTGCGGGGCAGTGGTGGGGACCTCACGAAGGTGAACAGGCAGAACCATGCGGCACTGGAGCGATGGTTGGCCACGAGTGAGCGTGTCATCTTCTGGATGCAGCGTTTTGATCTCGCACGCATTAAGACCCAGCTGTCAGCTAGGAGACTAACGAAGATTATAGTTCAATTAAACAAAAAAATTATTTAATAACTCAAGCGTGTAGCCTTGTGGTTAAACTGAATGAACTCCAGGCTTATGTCAACATTGCAGCCCTGCAACAGAACTATTTTACCAAAATAGTGGTGCTGCTCGAACATGCAAGAGCAACACTGAACTAAATTAGCCCCTCAGATGTTCGGCAGGCAGCTTCACAATTAGAAAGCAGATGTGTTTTCCCCCTCCTCCCCTCCAACGTACACATGTAGGACAGTTCCTCAAGTACCTGAGCTGACAGCCTCCCGCAAGAAGCCAATATTGTGGGGGTGTTGATGCCAAACCAGTGCAGAGCAGCAGCCCCACGGCATGCATACGCAGAGAAAATCCTCAGTGAAGAATTAAACTGGATTTTGTTGTTCAAAGCCTTGCACCAGCACTAGGGACTTTCTTAGGAAGGTAACGTGGGAAAGAGGGGTAAAAGAAGGTCTGAAGTTTCCCAGGCTTCTAAGGGGAAGGTTTGAGCCCTCAGCTTCAGTGCCCTCTCTTGAAGCTGCATGCTTTTCCCCACAGTACATCCAAACTGAAGTTTTCTGTACAGCAGCATTTACAATGACAAATACCAACAGACCGTGGTCATCATGCTTCACCCTAAATGGCTGTAGGCTTCTCAACTGTAATTTAAACTCAACCCACCCTGTCCCCCCCCAGCTACGAACAGCAACATACTGCATGAGGTTTTGCAAACCTTTCAAACACAAATGGTAACATATAAAGAGGAGAGATCCGTGTGCTTCCCAGTGCCAAACTGCCCTGTCGTTCCAAATCCAAACATCCACTAATTTAACACACTTTGCTACTGTCAATTACCAATACAGATTAGGCCCCCTCTTTTTTGCTTTTGAAAAAGTTACAACCTGAAGAAAAATCAAGAACGCTGGATGAGCAAAATAATGCCAGTTGTTTGACAGAGACCGACAAGTGAAAATTTAAGAGCAAGTAACATAGAACACAGCTTTACCACAGGGAAGTAACAGCATACAACTTCCCATATCACAGCACATACAACTGCAGCGGGATTTTTCAGCAGGATGCCTGCAGCAGATTTGTTTCCTGCTCCTCTCTGGTTCTACTAATATAATTTCCACAGCTTGTTTTAACATTGCCTCCCCATCGCTCTATATGTATACCAAGAGGATTACAAAAATAACTGAGAATTGACTACTCAAAATTAAAACTACATTAAAACCCATTGAAGGTGCATCTACACCAATGGAAGCAGAGGGACCAACCTGGAAGAATCATTGCCTGCCATAATGTAAGGGAAAGCTGTAACTACTGCAGCACAGTTTATATTAATTCCTAAATGAGTGTTTCACAATTTGTGGCTGAAGATACAGAGAGTGTTTCAAAGCAATGCTGCCAGATACATAAAGCCCTCATGCAGAGCAACTGATGGCAGAAATAAATATCAATCAACAAAGAGCAATGCCACATCTGAAGGGAAAAAAAAAAAAAAAATCCAATCTTTTCATCTTATTGACAACCAACTTCAGCAGTTCTGCTTCCAGCCCTCAATTTTCCCCAACAAACGAAGAGTTAAAGCCAGAAAATTCACATTTGTCCCAGTCACTACAAAGATGGCATTTACATCATTCCGCCATACACTATCCTACAGTTGTAAACCAGGGCTCCCCCCTCAAAGCCCCCAGCCCTGTTCAAAGGATGTCAGACACCACAGACGTTAATCTCAGCTTTTCCACTGCGATCATGACCAACGCATCTAAGAGCTCTCAAACTCCAGGGGACGGAGGCTCTGAAGAGCAGAAGTGCAACCTTCACCATAACTGAAGCTACTCAAAAAAAACCCGGCATGAACACACACTGAAAGCTGAACAGGAGGAAACCCAGCTCGCCAAAAACGGTCTTTGGAAGAGATAACTCACTGTTCTGGGAATGGGTGGCGACAGAGATCCATTAGGCATGTATGGGTCGTTATTCATATTTGGCATCATGATATACCCAGAATAACCAGAGTATGATGGTCCCTTGCTGTATAAGCCACTGTCTGGATGCTTTCCTATGGAAGAGCAAACAATGATTACATTATTGCCCACATATGCATTTCTTGTAAGTTAGAGCACTTAAACAGGTATTGTGCATTCATAAAAATATTTTGCATGCAAATGTTTCTTTACTCATGGAGATTGCCTTTGACAGAGAGGGAAATGCAGAGATTTGTAATAACATTTTTTAAGATGAGTTAATTCTTAAAGGAGCAAGTACTCTCAGTGAGGAGTTTATGCTTAAAATACGGAACAGCCTCAGAGTAACCAATTTATTTTGTAAGTCTCTGTTCAAATCCAGGCAGAAACATCAGCAATGACATTACATTTCTCAAGTAGCAGTTTCCCCCCATTTTATACATCCCTCTAGGATCTGTGGATTCAGAAGTATTGCCAGTATCGGTTTCCAGCATCACTGTTAGAAAAGGGAGGAACAGGGTAGTGATAACTAGATATAATCATTTCCTTCTCTTGCTGAGCCACTGCGTGCAGCAAACAATTCATTCTGGCCATGCTCACAGGCAACAATTAGAGGGCAGAGGCTGGCTTGGAAGGAGACCCTAACAATTTTGGGAGGTGGGGGTGGGCTGTTGAACACACATGGCATTACAGACAAGAGAGAAGCCAAGTGAGGACAGCTGTTTTGTAGGAAAATAAAGAATTTGAGTCCAGGTCCCGAAAAGAGGAGTGAACAGGTCTCCCACCTACATGACTGGTGACAGTGCTACTACTTGAAAGTGAGGTTTTAAGAGGATTCAAAGCTGAAATTATACCAAGCTGACCTCCTCCTCCTCACTGCAAAGATGCTGTGAACATGGGCATTACTGTTTTTAGGCTGTTTACAAACCAATTCAGATTATGGTTGCCACAGAATCCCAGAAAGCACCAAGACTGAACTGTGCCTGTCTTTATATGGAATTTATGAACTGGTTTAGTTCATGATGATAAGCATTTCATTTTAAACATAATCTCCCATCTTTCACAGCACATGTTCTTTGTGCGTGTGTCCAGCTTCCTAAGTGATATACAGCGAACTCTGTCATTTCCTCTGTCCTCCTCAATCAAAATTAACCAGCTGGTATGTTAAAAAAAGCAAGAGGTCTGCTCATGCTTAGATTTGAAAGAGGAAATTTAAGTCACAGACTTTGGCTATGGAGAAAAAGCACTGAGTTTCTGAACACACACAACTCGGCTGCACTGTATGAGTGAAGAGATAGATGTGTTTAAGCTGATATCCTAAAAATAGTTATTTCTTCAGCAAAGATCCATTTGGCCTACTTATCAGTTTCTAAACAACTGAAATACCATTTGGTCACTCAAGATAAACGTCCTGCACATTGATTTCCTTTTTAAATGTGCTTTGAAAGCACCCTGGCATCCCTCTCCCCCAAAGGGTACTAAATTTATGTTTCCCAAAAGAAACCCTGCTCCAGTTTGTGGACCATGTGGAGGCTTCACAGGGGGACTAGGAGGGACAATATTGCAAGACAGGACCATGCACTTCTCACCTTCCTCGGGGTGCTCTCTGCCTTTATCATGGTAGGAATCTGGCGCTTGATTCTGCCTGGAAACCTGACCGAAGGGAATCCACCATAAGAAAAGAGTGAGAAAAAGGAGAAAAGTCATTGTATGGATGCCCATCTATCTGCCACAGCGCTACAGCTTCTTGTAGAAGGAGAAAAAAAGAACAAGAGATAAGCATCTTTCTTTTCCGTCTTAAGTGGCCTGGAAGACAACTATACCAGAAACGTTTGTGTAAACGATCGTTTTATGGCAACGACAATAACTACGGAGCTTTGCAATGCGTTTCTAGCAGAAGCGCCCCTACATTTAACGAAAGAGGCTTATTTCTGGAAAACATTTGTAGCTTTGGTGGCCAAAACACTATTGGTAAAAAGATACAAAAAATAATAATGAAAATCAGGTTGCCCTCATTACCAAACCTCTAGGGAAGAAAAAAAAAGAAGGAAAAAAATAGCAAAAAAATAAACACTCACACAAAAAATTTAAAATCCTCGCAGGTTCCCCGCTCTCCCTAAAGTTGTTTTAGTGTCGGGTATTTCTTCCCAAACAGTTTTATGCAAATCCTTCAAAGAGTTTACGGCTACTGCTCCGACCCCGCGTATTTTACCGAGGAAATTTCATGGCTGCTTGAGGTCTCATACCACGGCACGTCGGGGGACTCGCGGGAACTTTCTCGTCCCGGGCCAAAGCGCGGAGGGGGCCGCCCCCACCTCCAGCCCAGCGGAGGGGTGCGGAGCCCGCTCCGCTTCCCCTTGGTAAAGGGAGTTCAGTTGGGATGAGGTTTTTCATTTAGGGGAAATTCGGAAAACAGGGGTTTCCCTGATGCCCCACCGAACCTCCCTCCCTCCCGGCGGCAGCGGCCGGACCCCAACAGTATCCCGTGCCCCCCTTTGGCCGCTCCGAGCTGCCCCGCGGAGACTCCGCGGCCGCGCACCTCGTGCCCGTTGGCGCCGGGGGCGATCTCGGACTCATTGACGAGGGACGACTTGATGTCGGCCAGGTCGCCCTCCTCCTCCGGGTGGCTGATCTCAGCGAAGATCTTCTCCTTCTGGGGATCCCCCTCGTCCTTGAAGGGGATCATCTCGTCGGTGGCGCAGAGCTCCGGGTCCCCCCCACCGCCCCCTGCCCCCGGCAGCTGCGGCATCCTCACGGCAGCGCGGCGTCTGCTGCGGCCGCCGGCCCGCCGCGGGAAGGGGAGCGGGAGGAGCAGCGGGGGGAGGAGGAGGAGGAGGGAGGAGGAGAAGGAGGAGAGAGGAGAAGAAGGAGGAGAGAAGAAGGAAAAATCCCGTGAAGTCCTCGGGGTTGCTCTCGGCAGCTGGAGACCCCCGCCCGCCTGCGCGCCCCCTCGGGGCCGAGGTACCCCTACTCCCGCACGGCCCCGGCCCCGCGGGGAGCCTGACCCCGCCGCGCCGCACGGCCGGAATAGGTCGAAATGCTCCCGTTTGTATCCTGCCCGCCCCCAGGGACAGCGCCAGGACCCGCCTCCCAGGAGCCCAGTCCCCCCACTCATCCCCACCCCCGGGACCCGGGCTCACCCTGGGGGTGAGGGTACGTGGAGGGGAGCGCAGCCCTCCCGAGTTTCGCCTCTGAGTGAAGTTGCCGCCACCCGGGCGGGTTCGAGTTAAAATGGCTGGGGGGGACGGGCAGGGGGAGGGGGCGCCCCGGGGGACGGCGCTGCCCTCGGCGCGTACCCAGCGGGCCTTTGTCCACAGCTTCGCCCGCGGCAGCGGGCACGGCTGGGCTCGGCGGCACCGCGGGGAGCGGGGGCGAGGAAGCGGTCCCGGGAGGAAGGGAGGGCAACAATGAGGGAGGGATGGAGGGGGTGGCCGAGGATCCCCCTGCTTCCCTCCACGCCCCCGGGCAGGGAAAAAAGTTGCCGCCGCGGCGCCTCCGCGCCGCCGGCAGCCTCCGTGCTCAGGCAGGGCCCGGCGAGGAGATGGTACCGCTGCCGGTGCCGGCGGGCACGGCGCCCTCCGGGGGGGCAGCGGTAGGGCGCGGGGCGGTGGCGGCGCAACTTCAGCATCGCTCACGCCCTCCCTCCGCCGTCGGGGAGGAGCGGGGACGGCGAGGATGAAAGGAGCCGCCGCCGTGACTGACAGCGCGCCCGGGGCGGGGGGGCCGGGCGGCGGAGAGCGGAGGGCGCCGGCGGCTCTTTGGGGAGCGGGTGTGAGACAGCCCGCGGGCAAACTGTGGTCGGGCTGCGCCGAGAAGCCTCCGTGTGTTTCTGTGTGTCTACATGTACTTGTGTGTGTGTGTGTGCCGAGCCGGCCACTGCCGCTCCCATCCCTCCCTCCCAGCCAGGAGCCCGTCGAGGCAGGCGGAGGCACTCGCTGTATCCCGCGGCAGACCTGCTTTTTTAGGGCTGCTTTGTTGAGACTTCCCCTTTGGAAGGGGTAAAAAAGGGGGCCTGCTGTGGTCGCATGGAGCTGCTCAGGTGTGGGGAGCAGGGGCAGCGTGCGAGGATTTGCCCGAGCGCTTCCCGTGCCCGCTTGGGACGAAGGGCAGAATTAACACATCCCTATGGAGCCCAGCAAGTTCCCGGCAGAAAGGTGTACCGACCCCGAGCGGCAGCGAGGAAAAGGCCCGGTATCAGACCAGTACATGGAGCCAGAGCAGTCACTGAGATTCACCCCTCCGCTCCGTCCCGCTCCTTCAGCAACCGCGCTGCCCCTTTAGCTCCCGGGCGGCACGGCATCATCCCGGTGCAGAGCGCAAGTGCATTTAAATAAGATAAACAAAAAATAAAAAAGGAAAAAAAAAACGTTCAAACAAAAGCAGGCGCTGCGTTTGGGAAACTTCGGGATCCGCAACTTCTTTTATACTGCGAACACGATGCGCTCACATTTTGCAGGAAACAACTTCCCATGATTTTGGCATCGGAAAAGTGCGCTTCGTGCTGTGCACATGCCCCGCGAGGTTCCTGAACCTTTAAGCGTCGGAAGACGGAGGATCAGGAACATGTGGATGCTCGATCCGTTTCCAGCAGCTGCTGGGCTAGGGCGGGCGAACGGGGAGAACGCCCCCTCCCACCCCACTCCTGCCTCGGCACCAACCTCCACGGACGAGCAGTCACTATCCAGATGAGAAACAAGACCCGCAAGACCCAGGGAAAGGGGAGAAGGGGGATGGACTCCTCATGTCGAAGAAGTGCGTAAAATAAATAATCGAGAAAGAAAGAAACTGGAAATGTAAACCCTGGGAAGGGGTTTAATCGTGCGGCACTCCGGGGTGCAGGGGAACCCTCTCTGCCCCGAAGTTGGCTGGAGAGAGGCGATCGGGAAGCGGTTGTTTGGTAAACGCAACTCGGGGATGTGTGTGCGATAAGATGCCGCCGCATCCCTCCCGCCCCTTTCCTCTTTCCCGACTCTCGGCGGGCAGCGGACAACCGGGCCAGTCCCAGGTGCCCCGGGCTGCTCCCTTCGGTCTCCCGTACTTCCCCAACCTGGGCGAGAGCCCGAGCGTGTCAGCTTCCCCTTCTCCCGGCGGGGCGGCCACGCCCGAGAAGGGCAGGAGTCCCCGCCGGAGGGGCCGGCATTGCGGCAGTCCCTCTGTTTCGTTACCGGGTCTCTCTGGAAAAGCAGCCTCCCCTCGCCCCTCCGCCATCCCGATGTCCCCCCCTTCATGTGGGCTGGAGTTTTTCCAGAATCAGGTTTTGGTGGAAGGATTTTGAGGGCAGAAAAGGACGGGGAAAGGAGGGGGGGGGGGGGGGGTTGGGGGAGAGAGGAAGGGAGAAAGGGAGGGGGAGCGGACGGCGACGGGGCGGTGGGGGAGAAGGTGGAGATAGTAATGATTTATGACAAGAGGATAAACTCAGGAAACCTCAACTCCAATGCCAGATTTCACTGGAGACGACGCAAAGCTGTCTCTTAACTCGCAGTTCGTGGGGCTGAGGAGGGGGGCACGGCCGAGGAACGGGAGGAAAGGCCCCGGGTAAAGGCCCCGGGTAGTGGTGCCCACCCCACCCCGCGCCTAGCAGGATCGCGCTGCCTTCCCCGCTCCGCCAGGAGAGTTCCCACCGCCGTGCCCGCTGCCGTCCGGCTCCCGGCTGAACCCCTGTTCAGTACTTAAGCGGGGGTTATGTTGGGGGTTTAGATGCAGGTTTTTTCTTTCATTTTAGCGTGGTTTTGTATTTTCCTGTATTTTGTTTGGCTCATTTTGCACATTATTGCATTTTAGGTGTTTTGCTTTTTTTTTTCTCCCCCCCCCCCTTTTTTTTAATCGTTTGAGCAGGTTTTGTGTTTTAGAGTCCGGTATTTTGGGGGGTTTGGGGGTTGGTTGTTTTATTCTTGCGGGGCGGGAGCTTGGCGCACTCCCCGACGGCCAGCCCATCTCCGGGGCCGGGGGGCGAGCAGGGACAGGAGGGAAACCGGACGCTGTCCCCGGGGGTGGGGGGGGAGGAGGAGCAGCACCCCCGACCAGCGCAGCTGGACAACCCCCGGGGAGTCTCGGGGGAAATGACCGAGGAGAGGGAGGAACTGGGGTACCGGGTACCCCCCCGGGGGGGGGGTGCAATAAGCCGGGGGGGTAGGGACACCCTGGCGTGTGGAGCGCCGTCCGCCGCCGGCGGCCCCACTATAGGGACGGGAAGGGGGGGCGGGGCGGCGGCGCCTTTGATGTCCTGTCGGCGGCCCCTTTCATCCCTCCCCGGCCCCCCCTCCGGGCCCTTTGTGTGACTAAATTTGGCAGGAGGCTGGAGGCGCGCCAGGGCGCCCACGTGTGCGCCGAGCTCCCAGCTGAGCGGGCGAGGGATCTCTTCCGGGTAAGGAGACAGCGGGGGAGATCAAAGAGTTTGGGGAGCTGGAGCCGAAATGTGCAGTGGAAATAAAATAATAATACAAAAAAAAAAAAAAAAAAAAGAAAATCCTCCGGGCGGGCCGCGTGCCAGCCCGGAGGCACGGCGGAGCGGGGGGAGCGCTGCGCACATGGTGGGGAAGGACCGACCGGCGGGAAGGAGCTGGTTTTCTCCGGGAAGGGAAAAAATAGAATAAAAATAAAATATATTCTTGCAGTGGGGGAGGGGCCGCAGTTATTTTCTGCTGAAAAATAGAAGAAGACTTGACCAAAATCCCGAATCCTTTTGTTTAAAACCACCGGGCTGTGGAGCCAGCAGTGCCGCCCGACGGCGCGTCCCTGCGACCGGCCCGGTCGGGACTGCGCGGCCCCGGGGTAAACTCTCTTATACCGATCGACACAGGAGCAGACAGCGGCCAAAAGCCCGTTTACACACGCCCAGTGGCCAGTGCCAGTTTGGAGAGAGCCTTTCTAAGCAAACTCTCCGCGGGTTTTCCTTCCCCGGGAGGAAATGTCGCGGGTGGCCCCCGAAGGGTGAGCGCGCTGGGGGCGGGCGCCCTTTGCGGCAGCCCCCGCTGTGCCCTGTGGCTTCCCGGTGGGAAGGCGTGCACCCCGCTGCTGAGGGGCTGTGAGGAGCATGGGGGAGAGAACTGGGGTGCGGGAGGGGAGCCCCGGAGGGGCCCACCAGCGCCCTGCGTGCCCTGCCTGCCCCGGGGCTGTGGGGTGGCCACCCACCTCTGTGCTTCCGCTGCTCTCTCAGGACTGCAAAGCACAAACAGGGACGCGGGATTTCAAAGTCTCCCAAACCAAGCTTTTACAGTGCCTTTTCAAGGCAATGGGACTGCACTATGTGTGTTCCCTGGGTCTGTGTTTGGGACCCTATTTGGATAACACACCTGATCGATGTGCAAATCTAATATATAGGCTGAACTCCCGAATTTCTTCTGAAGCAGATAAATTCCTCTCCATCAGGATGTGGGGTGAGCAAGCCCTGAGCAGGGATGCGACATTACCCCTGGGCTCTTCAGCCTTATCACTGTGGCCTCCTGCACATGTTGCTGTTGCTGCACAGCACAGCTGGGAAGCCAGCTCTGGTCTGCCTTGGGATCCATGAATGTGTTTAAAAAATAGGGACCTGTTCCTTGCCTCTAAAACAAGGATAATATTTCTAAGCCTCCTTTTCACTCTGAGAAAAATGAGATGTTGCATGTAAGAGGTTCACCACTAGTTTAATGAATGCCTTAAGAAAGGCTGTAAATAACAGATCTGGATGGGTTTGGAGCAAGACCCAAAGCACCCTCACTGTTGTGTTGTATCAGGCAGATTGTCCCTTTAATAGTGCAGTCACTTTTCAGTGCTTTTGCAAATGCAGGTTCCAGATAGCTGGTGTGTCATTGGGTTTGGGTTCAGGTTTGGGTTGCAGACACTGGCCTACAGCCCCATAGCTTCTTATCATCATGGGTCGCCCTCTGTAGTCTCTAGATGTTGCTGGGGCTGTGGGGTTCTGAGTGATGAAACAGAGATGCCAGTCCCCGGGTGGGGGGAGGGCTTAAGTAGGGGTGGTGTGGAGAGGATTCCTCACCATGTTCATCATCATTTCCCTCACGGTGCCATGGTTGGATGAAGCCAAGAAGATGCTGCTGAGTGAAAGGAACTGCTCCATATTTGCCACAGATTTGAGCTTTGAATGGGGGAAAAAAAAAACAAAAAGGGAATGATGTGTACTGGTTTTGGAAACTCAGTTATTATAAGTCCTTATGAAATGCAGACTCATTTTTTAGAATTATAACAAAGTTCATCCTGGCTGTGTTTGTAGCAGCTATATCAAAGAGCATCTGCCCTTCTCGTTTAAAGCTACTTTGAAAGAGATCACATGTAATAGGTATTAGGATATTAAGAGTTTATATGTGCTTTTTGCTTTTTAATTTACACATCCAGCTTTCCAGTTCTGGGATGCCATTAATGTCCTTAGCTCAGAATTACTCTGTTTAAACAGCTAGGTTTTCTTAGCCCTTGCAGCAACACGGGCTTTATGAGATTTGAGTGGGTAAATCTCACCAGCACCTCTTTACTGTAAGAGCTTTTGTTTAGAGGAAGGCATTGGTGGCTCAGATCTCACAAATATGTTAAATTATCTTACTTTGAGATTAAAATAGTTAGCAGTTCAGGGGCTGCTTTCTTCATTCTTTAAGCAGAGGATAAAATAGAGGGGAAGTGATATGGTTTATTCAAATAAATGATGGTGTGATGTAGCTTGCGAACTAACCCTTACAGGAGCAGTGCCATTGCAGGATTATTTCTGGTGACTCATCAGACCAGATAATCCACAGTGTGTGCATAAAAGGGGAGGCAGGACTCAAAAGTCGGAACCAAACTCAGAAGGCTGCTCATGGGAAAATGCAAAATGTGAGGTTAATGTTGTATTAAAGGTGAGACCTGAAAAGACCACAGCAACGTGCTGCACCCCAGCAGGGATTTTTAGGCTGAGATTTTTGAAAGGGCTGAAGAGATGTTCAAAGGGTGTTGAGTGCTACATCCCCAAGGGAGCCTTTGAAAATCCAGACTCTAGTAGTTTTGTTGGTCACTATATTTAAGAGAGATTCTGGCTGAAGAAGTGTGTTTTAATTGCAGAGTAGCAGTTTTGGCCATTTACGTCAACATTTCCTACTTTCTTGGAGGGGGAAGTTCTGCTCCTGAATAAATAAATGTTATACATGTCTCAGAACAGATGAGATTTTCTTCATCCCTGAGAACCAGGATGCCGCACCCGGGCCACAGTGTCCATGGGCAGGTTTTCAAAGGCCCCTCCAACTGAGTCCTGCTTCTGCTCCTCTGTATTTGCATTCAGAAGTGCTGGTGTGTGTCTCCCACTGCAACTTCTTGGGTGCATGAGGGAAAGGATTTTGCCAGGGGTTTTGTGCATACATTGTTGGATGCCTTATGTTGAATATGTTTATTTCTATTGGTACTTGCTTGTACGTTGCAAATTAGCATCTGTAGCCCCAGCAGTATGAGAGGTGTTTTGTGAGGAAGTCATCCTTTTACGAAAGCCCTTCTCATGGCTATAGCTAAGCCTGTTGTGGAATTCAGCATAAAGCAATTGATAATATTCTGCTAAATATATAACAAACATGCAGAGCTGACTGTGCACCAGTGATTCCTCCTAGCTTTTAAAACGGTGGCCATTCCCTTTCTGTGCTCCCAACAAAATCAAAGCATCTTGTAATCCCTTGCTTGTTTTCAAGCAACAGTAGTCCTCTGTGCCCTGACAAATATTGCCAGCAGAAGCCTGGTAGCTCCAGACAAGGTCCTTTGAAAGAGGTGGGAGGAGAGGGAGGCTCCGCGGGCAGCTTTCCAGTGGCAGCTGTGCACTAGCGGCATGGGAGTGTGGGAGGTTTGTCCCTGGTTAGTAAGACAGTTCAGCAATGCAGTGAATGTGTGCTCCCAGAGCATGACTCCTATTTACTCTTTTTGAATTCCCTGACCTCTGTCTGACCAAGTCTGTCTCCATATGCAGCTGGACGGGGAGGGGGGACCACAGCCGGGCTGTGTCAGGGATCTTACTCTACTCAGGGCAACGTGCGGCTGTCCCCAGGGGTAAGCGATTGGAGCAAGTAACGAGGTGGTGAATTTTCCTTCTTGCTGAGGAAGTTATTTGGGGGTGGGTCTGATTTTGAAGCACCATCTTTCGCTTCCCAGGAAAGTGACTGCCATTAATTTGCCTGACAGAGGTATTAAACAGTAACAGCTGAATGCCAGTCAAAGGCAGTAGTGTTTGCTAGGGAAGTGCCAGAAGAAGACCATTAGGTGTTTGAAGGAGTCCGGGGCATTGTTTGTAGCCTCATCATCTTCAGCATCGCCGCTTCAGGATTTTGGATCTGGTAATGGTCCAGAAGTACACATTTTCACGGTGGTTAGGGGGCAGAGAGGCACAGCATATGGGGACAGCAGTTAGGGCTCTCCTTTTGACAAAAAGCACCACCAGTCCAAGTTGCAGCTGGCCACTTCACCTTCTGCTCTCTTCTCCTTTGCATCAGTCTCATGGGCTACTGTGTCCATGTCCTGTGAAAACATACAGTTTTGGCTTGCAATTCAGAATTTCAGAATTCTCTTTGAGGCTAAGGGTAGAAAAGGGATGTAAGCAAAAGTCCTACAGGCATGGCAGGTTTGCCAAAGGAGAGTGACCACCATACACAAGGAGGTTTGGGTCAAATTCTGCAGACCCTGGCTCATAATTATGCTGGAGCAGGGACCTGGAGATGAGACCCTGAGCTGAAAAAGAGAGGGATGACATTAAGGACAGTGTGGGCTACAGGAGAAAAGTGTAAGTGAATGGTTGCACTTACTGTCACAGAATTCCCTGTGCAGTGCTGGCCTGAGTCTGTCAGACCACTTGTGGTCACTGCTGAGTTCAGCCAGACCAGTAGGTTCTCAATCCCCTGGGAATAAGCCCTGGAGGATGGTTTCTGCCTGGCTGGAGAAGGGTAATGAGAGATAGGGACTTGTTGAGACTGGCCAGGAGACTTGCAGAGGGTTGAAGCCAGACAGGGTTCAGATCATGGCTTTTGTTGCTCATCTGCCAGGTCAGGCCATTACACCATGATTGATCAGCCCTCTGGCTTGTGCATCTTCACAGAAAGCTGTACTTTCTCTCCTGTTCCTGCCTTACTGCCTCTTCTGTGTTCTGCTGGCCAGAAGGAAGGAGTAGCATTTTGCATATCTGGGTGAACCTTCATCAGCAGAGCTGACCATCCTTGACCATGTAGCAAGGCTTTTCAACAAAACAAGAGACTCCAGCTAATAATGCTCTTTTGACTAAAAGAATTTAATAACTTTTACTAATTTCAGTACCTTTTTAAACAATGTGTAATTAAAGTATGAAACTCCTTGCTGTATGATGTTATGGAGGCCCAGATGATGAATGGATTCGGAAAAGGATTAGGCAAACACATTTTGGCTATGAAATATGACTGGTTGGATACATCCTTTGGCTTAAAAAGTCCTTGAACCTTCAATTGCAGGCAGTTCTTTGGGACACAGGGAAAGTAATGAAGCAGAGGAGGGTAAAGTGGAAAGCCGAAAACTGCAGAAACTGACCAAATGTGTGCTGTGATGGAAAAGTCAGATGTCTGTAATTAAACCTAATATAAAATGAGATTTAATATATCAATCAAGAGGATCACCTTTTCTTCCCCTTCAGAATTTGAATTTGCAGTGTGCCATCAGTCACTGGCCTCAAATTATAACCAAGATTAATACCAGCTGATGTGTGCATGTTGCTACTATGTTAATAATGAAATAAAACTTTTCCTGTTTTATTTGTCTGTCCCTCAAGGAATTCAGTCTTTCAGATCTCTCTCACAGCCAAGACTACTTTTCATAACATTTATATATGTTTGCTGCCCATGAAGCGTCTAAATAGTGTTTCATTTAAAAAAAATGCTTTATACAAGAAAGATCAGAGTGTTGCATGGTATTTATATTTGTTTAAAGAGGGTACCATTGGCGTGCAGACGGGCTGTGGCTCAATATTGTATATCAACAAAAGACCATCCGTGAAGCACTCACCATGATAAAAATAATATTAGACAACTAGAAAAATCATCTGTGAATGGGATTTAATTGAATTTGTGAGATATTATTTCAACTTTCAGTAGATCTTTCTGTTTTCCCTTGAATGCAAGCAAACACCTTGTTGTGTTGAGCTCTCTTCTCTTCCTCTTACACACCCTGCATTTAGGCCTGATACGGGCGTAGGATTCACCAGATTATTTTGCATTAGTAAAGTGCTATCTTTAGCGAGAGCAATTAAACCAGAGGGGCTGCAGGCCAAAGCACTAGAGCTGTATAAGTATAGCAGAAGCCGTAGATTAAGCTGTATATTAATTACTCAGTTCCCTACTTGGAGCTATGAATAGTGAATTCTTTAATTTTATGTTGCATTTTTAAGGTAGTTTCTGGTTCACTAAAGCCCGACACATCAGGAGGTTTTGTACATAGATACTGAAATGGTGGTGCTTTAGGAATTACTATGGCTGTTTTGAAAAACGGAGGCAGACTCCAGAGGTGGGTCCAGAGGAAGGGTGAAAAGCAGCTTTTGGGGGTGTTCAGGTCCATTGATTTACGCAAGCTCTTGCACAGGATTGTAATGAGCTGCTTTTACCTCATCTGCACCCCATCCTGTGCTGGTGGATTTGATGCTGTGGTTCTGGAGGAAGACCTAACTCAGGCAGGAAGATCTCTCCACCTGCTCTCTGCGCAGCCTCTGTTGCACATGGGATGCTCTCTGCATCTGCAGGTCTTTCCCCAGAGGAGCTTCTGCTTTGGAGGAAGACCCTATCTTTGAACTTATTTGGATTATCCTCATCTGGGGAAATTCATTATTCTTCAGCTCCTTCTCACCTCTCAGAAGCTCCCTCCTGTCCCCTCAGTCACACCTTTGACTCCCTTGTTGTTGCTGCCCATCCTCCCTCTGCACTCCCTACAGCTGGGTAAGCCTGCAGCATCCCCTGGGAGCTGCTGCTAATTTCAAGCGTGGCCCAGGTGCAGATGCCTTGTACCCAAATCTAAAGCAGGGCAGGGGGTCCTATTGATGTTACTTTGTTCAGTTGATCTAGATCTTATAAAACACATGTGCTTTCAAAAGTCCTGAGACTGACCTGGGAAACAGATAGCACCTTGCAAGCCTTTTCAAAGGGAGCTCTCCTTGTCTGCTGTGTAATTTAGGTCCTTGCATTAACTATAACCTGGTGTGGAGCAATGCCTGCAACTGTCATGCTTGGGCCAGCATCTGCGTGTCAGTTCAGCAGGGCTCTGTGTAAATGGAAGAGCCCCCACTTGAAGTGTGAGAATCCTCAGGCCAGGCTAAGGACCTCTGCCTACTGTGGCTATCGTCTGTCCACAGGCAAGAGATCCTTTGCACCTTGTTCCTGTCGAAAGCACAGATACACGTTTATTATATGGTAGAAGAGGAAATAGCAGCAGCAACAATTTTCACTCTGATTCTGAAATCCATCCCTATGATAATGGAGGGATCAATATAACATAATTTAGTAAGCCATGCAATAGTTAACATTTCACTTCTCTGACACTTTGTTCTGCCAGGAGCCTAAATGTCAGCCATCACTTGGGTGACATGAATAAAGGATGGCTTGAGATTGACCCAAGTGCTCAGCTTCCTTCAAGATCCCTGTGTAGCTGGAGGATCCTGGAGAGAAACATGGGCCAGGAAAAAAATGCCCGTGCCCTGATAGGATTGTTGGAAGTGGTTTTGTGGGAAGATGAGCAAGGCTGATTGAGGACAGAGACCACACAGCACAGTGGCTTGGTAGAGATGCAGGAGAGGAGCCTGGCTGGTGGGCAGGCAACAGGGAAGCTACACACCATCTGGGCAATGGGAAAGTGAGGAGGCAGAAGCTTTCCTGCAGGTGGGAATGCTCAGGTGCAACTGGTGGCTAAACCAAGTGGTGCTGAAGAAGATGGATGAAAGATGCAGAAGAAATCCTTGAAAATTACTCCGTGGCCATCCCAGGGCTGGAAGTGCTAGCTAGGTGTTCAGCTCTGAAAGCAAAGCTTGTTAGAGGCTTACAGCAGCCCTTGGTCTCACCACAAGCCGTGACAGCCTTCGCAGTTACCCTCCGGGGAGTCTTTCCCTCTGTGCTGGATGTATCAGCAGCGCAGGCCCTTTTGCCTGTGAAGTTATGTGCAACAGATGGATGGTCTGAAAATTGCCCCAAGGTAACTTACTGTCTCAGTTTTAATTTTATGAGATTCAGACATGAGGCCAACAAAGAAAAAGAAAATAGCATTGACCAAAGCCTAGAAGTATTTAGTGACAATTGTTCCTTGATAAAGGGGAGAAAACACGAACTCCTCATGGAGTCAAGGAAGCAGTTGCCAGAGCCACCATAGTGCTGCTGAACTTAGGGTGCTGTAGGAAGTCTTTTGAAGGAGGCTGGTTGCTCATTCCTAATCTCTCAGTCTCCAGCACAAAGGACAATGAAAGAGTTTTCAGGCACATACTTTCAGCAGTCTTGGTAGCAGTTGCTTAAAATTAATCTTTGCTTGTGGTTTCAGAGACTTGCCTCTTGGAGCAGGCCCATGCTATCCTCTATATTTGTACTGTGAGGAATACCAGAGGACTCCAATCCCACTTAGAGTCTGATTAACACCTGTAGGTGCATATATGTGTATGTGTGTGTATAGCATTTCTGTCCAGGCTGAGCAGCTCGGCGTGAACATCTCTGCAGCCAAGGCAGTGACCAAGGCAGTGACCAAGGCAGTGGCCAAGGCAGGGGCCAAGGCAGGCAGACTGAGGAGGATCTGGGATACTCCTCCTTGTGTTAGGTCAGCAGCACAGCTCCTTGCCTTGCTGCAGAAGAAACCTTGCTCTCCCCTTTTCTTTGCTCAAATGAAGCATACTAGGCATGCCTTTTTCTTGGCAGTTATAATACTGCAGGTCCTTAACAGTCACAAATACTAGATAAATGTGTTATTTCAATTTGTAAGTGCTGCTTAGGTCTTTGAGTAACTCATGTGGAGGGCGGTGGCAGCCCGGTGGGAGCCTGTCAGAGCAGCAGCACTTCAACCATACATCACAATGCAGTGTGTGGTACGACCTTGATTCTGAGGTTCAAAAATGTCTTTATTTCAGGTAGATGGCCAATCTGGGAAGCTGTGAGGGATTTTTCTAAGGGGAATATTTCAGCCCTCTCCCTGGAAAGGTGGGAGGCTGGTGAACCAGGGCAGCCTCCCTGGTTACGTCCTTGCCCTCCCTGAGTTCAGTTCATGAAGCTGTGGGGCAATATATGTACTCTTAGCTGGGCTAGTTTGTTGGCTATACTTTTCCTTACCAATGGCAGGTTTTCTTCTGTGCAAGTTACTGTATATGAAAACAAGCTGTTGTGCTGGGCTCTACCATTAACTGTACATACTTAACCCAGGAAGGTTTCTGTAAACAGCCCACCATCCACTTAGTAATGGTGAGTAGGTCTGCGCATTAAGTCACATTGATGTAACAGGAAGGCTTTATCAGCAGGAATTTTTGGGAATACTGATTTATTTGATTTGGATAAAAACTATAAGGACAGCTCTCTAAGTTTGTAGGGCTTTAAATGCCTAAACCAAACAAAACTGTTAGAAGAACACAAACCTGCTCACTCAATTCTGCGAGCCCAGATCCTCCCTCAGAAACCCACCTCTGCTGACTGCAGCCTACATAGATATTATATGCAGTGTGAGGAGCCTTTGCTGATGCTGTCCTGGGAAAGGCAGGGAAGGCTCTCCATAAAGCCGAAGGAGCCTTACAGCAAAAGCTGTACCCTGGAGCCCTTTGTCCTTCAAACTTCATGGCATCTGGCACAAGCACCTCTGCCAGCTGTGATGGTTATAGAGCAGTGCATGCAGAAAAACTGCAGGCCATTAGGAACACACCTGACAGTAAGTTGTCATGTATCAGGGATGCTCAGTAATAGTTGCACCTGCGTGTTATTTAGTAAATAACCTGCATGCTATTTAGTAAACTCAGTTTTGGGGTGGTGTCGGCCTTTTCCCTGACGCACAGGAGGATGTGTCCCACTTCTCTGCTGCTACCAAATTCTGAAATTGTTTGACATAAGAGTCAATGAAACATCCCATCCCATCATGTTTATGTGCCTTTTTGTGTGTTTTAATCTAAAAATACCTTTTTCAGCAAGATTCTGGAGCAAGATTTACTTTCAGCTTCTTTAATGCAATTTGGAGCCAGAAAGGAACAAAAAAGTCTCCAGAACCCAACTGAAACGGCGCCGCTGAACAAAGGGCTCTTGTTTGTAAGCTTCCATTTTAAAGTGTTGGTGCATATTCTACTGGAACAGTTTTTCATCCTTCACTTACGCAGTCCATTTTTTTAAATACTAACCTATTCAAGAGTCAAGTACTTCTTAGAGCCTTTTTGAACATCTTTTCAGTACTGCTTCTCTGTTTCCCAGAAAGCTGAACTTACTTCTCCCCCATGTATTGATCCTCTTAGATAACGTCTCCAACAGGAAAAATAAGAGAGTGTTTCAGTTTTCAGAAAAGCAGAGTTAAGAGACTGAGCTGAATCTGTCCTACAGTCTGTCAGCCACAGAGCCTTCACCACTTAATGATCCTCACCTCATGTTTCTGCCATTTGCAGCACAAGAACAGGACTCTGATTCAGAAAAAAAAACAGGAACAACAACAAAAAAATCTCACTCTGTTGCTCACCCCCCCCCCCCCAGTTTTCCTTTGAATCTAGACATGGTCTAGCCAGGAGAAATTTTTTTCTCTGCACTTCTACCTTAATAATTCCATCTACATCGCTTTGCCTTTCTCTGCCGCCAAAGCTAAGTGTTTGCTGAATTAAATAAACCATGCCATGTTGAAAGAGCTTGTGAATGCTGCTATTGTCACCAGAACCCTTTTGCTGATCTGACCCCAAATCCTAATGCCACCTCTGCACTTACTGGTGCAGTAGCAAGCGAACAAGAATCAATCACTGATGAGACTAAGAGAACCTCCGAAAAGTCATTGTATAAGATGGTTTTGTCACCATGCAGCAAAACTTCATGTATGTTTTATGTAGTTTGGAATCAGTACTGTCTGTTAGGAAAGGTGTGTTAAATTAGTAAGTGCTTCATAAATTAGCAACACATTGAAGAAAAGCTTTTTGTCCTATAGCTGAAATAAAAATAGTTGATTATTTCAGTTGCAAAGTAGTTATTAATACTGGATTTAATGAATTTCTAGCGTTTGCATAATGCAATAGGTTATGATGCAAAGAAATGGATCATTCCTGTCTGCATTGTGCAGAGGAACTATAGGGCTAATGCAATATAAAGTCTCCAAGATGAAAAATTAGAGCCATTTTTGACAAGATAGTTTCTTAAGACCTTAATAGGAGAAGTCTGAATTTTCAAAACAAACCCCTAACGATTAAAGTCCCCCATTTTTGCATGTCTTAAATGCCTATGTGCTGTTATGTATTCCAGAACCAAATACTACTGTAAAGTTCACACAAAATACTGCATCTGTTTTTTTGTGTGAGGTCTAGGAACAAATGCATCTACCTGAGGCTCCAGTCAGTCTTTGTCAAACTACTCAAAAAGAGCATGCTGCCTCAAATCCTCAGATCAAGTCAGAAGTTATTTCCTCTGGCACCCATTGTTTTTTCTCATTTTGGGTATGCTGAACAGAAGCAGCAGGAGAAGAGATGCTTTAGGGATTTATGGCAAGGAGCTGATGGCTAAGACCAGTATAGGAGTTCCAGAAGTGGTATTGGCTTAAGGGTTTCAGTTTCTCTTTTAACATTTGTATGAGACAGCACAATAGCCTTTTTAGATAATGTTTTCCTTTTTGCTTTGTTTTTCTTTCTGACAATATAACACACAAAACCTCAATGTGGTTCTATAGAGAGCTGCTGCATGAATGACTCACACTGTCTCCAGACCTTGTGTTTCACCAGTGTGCCTCCTAACCTGAGAACTATGGTCTCAGGCTTGTGGTTTGGGTGAGTCATGAGCATCCCATCACTTGGCAATAGGAGAAAAGCAGGTTTTGTTGACTTTTCCCAGTTTGGCCCTTGTTAAAGGAATACTTTCCTCTGCATTACCTGTGGTCTAATGGAAGCACTCTATCTGTGACGCTGACCTTTGCTTCTTAGGCAGGGTCCCCTGCCTTTATTGATGCTTTAGTATCAAAGGTTGGGAGATGCATAGTTTCTCCAAAAATAGGCTTTTTCTACATGAGCTGTCTGGCTTATAGAAATTAGAGGAGTTATATTCTTCCTGCTTAAGGTATGAGAAGAGAAGTGTTATGGTTTGCAATGCTTTTAGGATTGTAAGCAGAAGCTCTGGGCCATCAGGGCTTACTCTGTTCAGGTTCTGCCGTCTAGGAGTATTGCAGGAGAGCTTTGATGGCAACACAAGAGCATGGCAGTGGAAAATCACTTCCTTCCTTGGCCAGGGAAGAGAGAGACCTGTGGCTTTTGTAAAATCTCTTGTTCAAACAATGATGCGAGACTTGCTGCAGCAGTGACCGTCAGAGTCCAGGTTACCATTCGATCCTCAGCATGCAAGCAGAGGCTGTTACCAACCAAACCGATAATTCACATCCACTGGAATTCAGATTGCAGCTCCGAAATGACTCTTTAAAAGCTCTGGAATAATTATTTCACCTGGAGTTGGAATTTTTTCTCCGGGCTCAACTTACAGTTTATAAATATGTGAGATGGGAGATTGGTAATTCAGTTTATAGTTTGTATGAACCCTGAAGCTTATGTCAACGCTGTTATCTATTATAGAAATGCAAACATGCTCTTTGATGTGTTATTCTCAGTGACTTGGGAGGATAAAGACGGAATACTCTATGGGCATTTGTTGAAGAAATTAACAAATTGTAAGTCTACTAGAACCTAATAACATTTTCATTTATTTTTTCCCTCTTTTGCAATATCCTTGATTACAGTAACTTAAAAACAAGAGAAATATTGCATCTGTCTAGGTTTCTGGAGTAGAAGAGATCAAACTGGATTCCCTGATATGCTGAAACACCTTTTTTGAGTATGCTAAATGCTTATTATATTATAGTGCAAGGGAAATTTGGTGCCACGTATCTGACTTATTCTGTTGGGCAGATTTTCTTGCTATAGGAGCACCTCCTGCTGGCTCTGCAGTGCGCTGCCCTTGGACTGCTCCTGTTTTCCAGACTAGGGAATAAAAAAAGAAGCCAAACAAGCTTTCTTGAGATAAAGCATGGGAGGGCATAGGATCAGCTCTGCTGCTGTGAATGGTGACAGGGATGTCTCTGGTGGCTGTCACCACCCAATCTGTTATGGAGGCATATTTCTATAGCCCCTAATGGAGTATTGGTACTCCACTAACTCACTTCAAGGGGTTGTAACACACTTGGTGACCCAGCTGAAGTCCACAGAATAACTGTCAGTAAAGGTCAACAATAGGAAGGTGAGGAATAGCAAGATGACATTGTGCTTGTCCCCGGCAGCATCAGCTAGTCCATGAAAAATAATTTGGAATGTTTTTCCATCAAAAATGCCATTTTTATTAAAAATAAATATTTATTAAAAAAAAAAAAGAACGTCTAGTGGGTTTGTGACCATTTCAATGAATCTTATTTGAAAATACAAAAGCAAGATAGATGTCCTTCTTGATTACTGCCACAACAAGGAGCTTCAGTGTTTTGTTTCCAAGCAATTTTTTCTTGAAGGTTTGTTTTTTATTTTTTAGGAAGCAGTTAAAAAATCATTTTTAAAAATAAACCAAATCAAACTACAAATGCTATGTTAAAGGAGAGCTAAACAGAAGAAGCTATATCCAGACCAGAGTGATTTTTCCCTTGGAAAAATAGAACAATTGAAAATACTTGCTGTCATTCAGACGCACAAGAAAAATAAGTTCAGAATTTCAACCTTTCCCCCAGAATGAGAGCACTGCCAGCTCTGACATGTTCCCTTTGGTGATCAAAGCTCTTGGGATGGATAGAGATGACACAAAGAAAACGTGGTTTGTTCGTTTAAATGTAGTGGGTGGGGAGAATGAGAGAGCAGATTGTTGTAGGGAGTAGGACTCAAACAGAAAATGAGCTGTAAAGATCTGTTCATCAACACCTATTACTAGTAGTATGCATTAATACTGTAGCAGCATTTAAAGGCTCCTGTTATTTATTGTTATTCCAACCGTATATAAAGAGGCCGTTGAGACAAGCGCAAGAAGACACAGACCTTGCCTCTATAGCAATTAAGCTTTTGTTTTTTCAAAGGGATGACCCATGATTTATTACACAAACATTTTCTTCCTTATTGTCCTGTTTTAATATTTTGACACACCCTAATGAAAGCACAGCATGCCACTACAATGCCATGCTGTACTCTGTTGTCATGTATTTTATGGCTGTGTGTATCCTCTGGCGTGTTTCTGCAGTCTCCTCCCTTGGTTAATTGTCACCTGTGGCTGGATGGCTTCTCCTAGGGAGGATGCCACAAAGGTGATGGATAGGGTTCAGATGACACCCACCGCAAACATGCAGGTCAGCCCAGACAAATGCTTAGCCAGGACAGTGCCATAGTCCTATACCCTGTATGGCACACATTTTTCAGAAAGAAAAAGCAGGAAATAATTTAGGAATACTGTAGGAAATGGTTTAAAACTTCTTGGGAGGTATTTTGGTAAATCTTGCTGCTCGTAAAGCCAGACTCCTTTTATCTCAGAGGGACTGAAAGGTAGAAGAAAATTATGACTAATACATTTTTAAGAATTAGAAGAAACTACCTAACCCTGTATATTTGGAATACCAGAACATTACCATTTAAGTCTGTGATTTTCAAAAGAGCTTATGGGAGTGTGGTATGCACACCTACTCTTAGCCCCATTGAAATGCATATTAATTTGTTATCAACTTTCATGTGAGGGATCAAAACTCTTCAGCTCTCACTGAATTTCCCTGGGAGTTTGGTGACTGTTAACAAAAATCCTGGCTCAAACATCCTAGCTGTCACTCTCCTCTCAGGGGTAATGGGGTGCCTTTTGCAAAAATCCCAGGCTGAACAGCCTGATAACTCCTAGCTTTTAGGATGGAAGCCAGCACTGTGCATCCTACCTAAAAGCCATCAGGAATCTCTCTTCCAGTGCAGAGGTTTTTGTCATTTTGGCCTTAGCTACATCCCTTAAGCTGGATGGAGCATGACCTGCCTGAAGCTTGTGAGATGTTTCCTTTATTTGCGGATCAAGGACAATCTACATCTGGGCAAGAGAAAGCAATGTTTGATATGGCTGTAGCAATTCTTTTCCATTAAGTAGTTACTCTTTGAAAGGTACCCAGAAATTTGCACTGACAAGAAGCAGGTCTTGTGAGCTTGACCAAGGGGTGAAGATGGCTGGGGCAGTCACAAACATATATTGCCATATATTCCTAGCCAATTTCTGTGCTACTGTCACACAGATGCCTTGCTTTTATTGAGATGAAATGTAACCTGTGTGTTGTTTCATGTGAAATTACTGCAATGAGGCCTGTGCAATGGCTTTGTGAGTCAGCACAGAACATAATCAGCTGCGGTCAGTGGGATGCTGCTGCAGGGGCAGAAGTAGTCACTTGTGCAAATCTAATGATGAGACTACTGTGTGTGTGTGGTGTGCTTGCATGTCTGTATGTGGGAGTGCACACCCTGCCACATGCACACATGCATGCAGACAGGCAGCAGCTATGAGAACCACTGCTCATGGAAGAAACAAATCTGCTTTACACTAACAACTCCCGATCTGTGCTTTATTTAGAAGAAATAATGTTTATATATCAAACAAATAAACTGGCCCTGCTTGCCAATGCTCTCAGAGCAATGGTAATTACATAGATTTTTGGTCAGTCCTGTCATATTTACTCAACTAAGTTGATTAACCTATGTAATGAGTACAGGACTGTGACCAATACTGACCCCACATCAAAGGCTGGTATTGCTGCTGTGTGCTGACCTGAATTTTAATTGTTCACTAGGTTTTGTAATTAAACCACAAATGTGCTAAAGAAGAGATTAAGCATTTTAGCTGGCAGCATATGCATTTCCCTAGGTGTGCCAGTTGTGTACACTGTAAAACATCCAATGCCTGCCTCAATACACAAGTATCTAATGACATGCCACAGATATCTAAAGCCTCCTCTTCTTTATTTTTTTTTTTGCTTGATATCTTAAAATGGGGATCAAATGTAATTTATATGTTAGAACTTATCTATATACTTTATTGTGTATCACCAAGGCTCTTGCATGAAGGTATACAAATCAATCAACAATGAATAAATTAGGACTTTAAGTGCCTGTGAAGTTCCTACAGGCTTACACACTTGGTCCTCAGAGTTCAAAAAAGCTACTGCAGACAGATGTGTTTTTCTTCTTCCGGATCATTGGTATGGTACATCTGTTGCTTCAGCCAGTGGCTATGCCAGACTCCAGAGAAAACATGTTGCTCCTTAACAAAAGACAACTATCAGAAATAAATGAGAACATTTGGAAAGCTACCCCTGCCTCATTTCTGTTTGAAAGACACTTCTCTTTTGGAAGCTTTTGCAAACATAAAAGAGAGGAACTACTCTGCCTCTCTCCACAAGATTCCTCCCTCTCTCATTTTGCTGGAGAAAAACACGTGTTTCAACATCTGAGTTTCCAGTGTGTGCTGCCTTCTACCTCATGCGTCTGCTCCTTTGGAGAGAAGTCCAGTGTCTCGGTTGGCACAGCTCCCTGCTTTGCTTCTGACCACACAGAGGAGGCGGAACTAGAACAAAGTGGGTTAATCCAGAGCTGGGTGGGTTGTGCTGGAAGGGAACAACTGGGAAGAAGGTCCATCTTTCATTCATAACATTTTGTTTGAAACATATGGGAGGAATTAGGAGCTACATTTTCATCTTGATGAGCTGGGACTTCGAAGCATGTCTTGAGATTTATGCAAGACCATCAGTTTGGTCTGAGACTATTCTTCTTTGGTGTGCTTGTACTTCTTCCATCTTCCTGTGATTTAGTCCTCCTGTGATCTACTAGTGATGGTTACTGACTCTGTGGATTTGATTGTGAGCAGAGAGCTTGGCTGAAGGAAAAGCAAAATCCAGACTTCTTCCCTACAGGAAGACTGTCATTCATAAAGACTATTGAGGGCAAGATGAGAAAATGTGGCAGGTTTTGGGTAGCAGTCTCTGAGATATAGGCTATTTGTCTCATGCCTTTGGTAGCCAGAGTTCCTCTAACATGGCCAGTTTGCAGTTGTCTGTTGATACTTTTGAAAAAAATACTTTTGTCCCTAGCTGTATAAGTTACTGAGATGGTGAGACAGCCCTAGTCTTATTTCTTTTGAACTAAAAATCCACCCTGTAGACTAAAGAGAGCCCACCTGGCACTGAACAGTGCCCTGTAGACACTGGTCTTAATGTAACCTTCTCAATGTGTTCTCCCAGGACAATCTCTGCTTTGTTTTTCTTTCCTGTGTGCTGCCCAGGAATCCCAAAGGCATCTCTGGGGAGACTTTTCAATGGGAGAATTGTTTATTCAGCCACGTAGTTCAGTTCACCAACTGGATGCGTTTTTTCCTTTGCATAGTGCTCCAGTATGCCTTGATCCACTCTGAGAGCCTCAGAAGCCAAATGAGCATTGCTTGGGTGTGAACTTCTCTGCCTGTTTCCCAGATTGCTTTCAGGCACAGAACTTTGCAACATAATTTGGTTGTTCCTGCCATGAGAGTAATTTCTGCATGCTGGAGTTTTTAAGAATGCTGATTTATGTCATACTAGCATCAGCGTGCTGACATTGTTCCACCATTTTGCATTACTTATTCATCCATTTAAGCATGTGACCTGCATTGAAAAAATCAGAACTATTAAATGCTAACTGCTGGACTCTATGAGGAATGATGCTTTTGTTATCAGGCCTGAATACACACAGGAACCTTACTTCCTTGTTCAGAAGCACCCTTGCCTGTACAGAGAAAACCATACCTGAAGTCTGGCCTTCTTGAATGTATTGGCAAGGGCCGAGTGTTAAGTAAAATACCTGCTGGCTAAAGAAAATAATGTAACCCTGCCCAAAGTACTGATATGGCCTATTATTTAAGAGTTCCTGCATGCACTTGTAAGAGCAGCTTTTAGATTGTAAGCCCTCCAAATTTTCTTCCTATGTCTTAGGTCTGCAATGACAAAAGCCCCTATAAGTGCATAGCAAAGCTTCCAGACAAAATACATAAATGTGCTAAAACCCGAAAAGTATTTGCTTGCCAGAAATCTCAAACTCTATGAAATAGGTTTTGACTCTAAAATTGAGACAATAGTATTCAAATAAAATTAAATGGGGTAACCCAAGATTGAAATTGTAATACCAGAATTAACAGGGAAAAAAGTAATAAACAAATAACTAAAACATAATTTTGAGGTAAATATGTTAATGTAAAATAAGTTTGCTTACTCATTTGAAAGATGTAATTTCAAGAGAGAACAACCAGTTTAAAATTAATATAATTTATTAACAATTAAAAATTATAACACAAGCGGAGGGAGGTTGGAGGTGAAGTATTGGGTTTCCTTTGATAGGTGGAGTAATTATGAAGTATGCTTTTGAAGTTCAAGAAGAGAGCCTTAGGACACAACATTTTTTAAAGTAAAAATTGGCTTGCACTCTGTTCAAGTGATTTATTTTGCACTAAGAAATGGGTGTGAGACATGATGTGATTTAAAATGTCATCCCTTGATGGAACTGCTTGAGGGTGACATCATTTTTTTTTTCTTTTTTCTCTTTTTATTTATATATTTGGCTGCTTGATTTCTGAAGTTTTCTATCTTAGGGAATCTACTGAAATTATACAGAAATTAAAAGAAACCCAAATCAGAAATACTTTCACCCTCCCCCAAATAAAACTTTTCCCTGAAGTTGAGGAAGCTAAAAGCTAGGGTCTGGAGGGAGCCACTGGGAAGAAATACATATTTCAGTTGCATCTGTGTCATCCATGCTGCTTACCTGGTGGCTGACTTTGAGGAGTACCATTTGTACATGCCACCAAATAAACACATGTAGAAGTGTTGCTTGTCTTCAAAATCAGCACATGTCCCACACATCCCTGAACAGGGAGGACTACTCTTCACATGCTGTCTTGCAGGAACACTTCTTCTAGAAGCTGGGAATGACATTATAGTTTTTCTTATGAGCAACACATTATGTGTTTACTCTGTGGATGAAGCACTCTATAGACAGATAGGAACGGCCTCACCCTTGCGGGCCTTTGTTGTAATGAAAGACTTCAGCCATCTTGATATCTGTTGGAGGGATGGTACAGCTTGGCACAAGCAATCCAGGAGATTCCTCGATTATGTGGAAGACAACTTCTTTCTGCAAGGAACAGAGGAGCCGACAAGGAGAGGTGCCCTGCTTGACCTTGTGCTCACCAACAGGGAAGGGCTCATTGGAAATGTGATGCTCCAGGGCAACCTTGGATGCAGCCATCATGAGAGGGTCGAATTTGAGATCCTCAGGACAGTGAGAAGAGCGTGCAGCAAGCTCACTGCCCTGGACTTCAAGAGAGCAGACTTTGGCCTCTTCAGGAACCTGCTTAGGAAGGTTCCATGGGATATAGCCCTAGAGGGCAGGGGGACCCAAGACTGTTGGTTGATATTCAAGGATCACCTGCTGCAAGGTCAGGAGTGTTGCATCCCAACCAGAAGGAAGTGCAGCAGGAGGGCGAGGAGACCTCCTTGGATGGATAAGGAGCTCCTGAGGAAAATTCAAAGGAAAGAAGAGGCTTATAAAAAGTAGAAGCAAGGACAGGCGGCCTGGGAAGAGTACAGGGATGTTGTCCGGGAAGCTAGGGACCAGGTTAGGAAAGCTAAGGCCCAGTTAGAATTAAACTTGTCTAGGGATGTGAAAGATAACAGGAAGGGATTCTACAGGTACATAGCAAATAAAAGACAGAATAGGGACAATGTGGGCCCTCTCTGAAAGCTATTGAAAGAACTGGCTACACAGGATTTGGAGAAGGCTGAGGTTCTTAATGACTTCTTTGCCTCAGTCTTCACTGCCAAAGGCTCTGACCGCACCACCCAAGTCTTGGAAGGCAGACACAGGGACTGTGAGAATGAAGACCTTGGGCCCACTGTAGGAGAAGATCTTGTTCGAGACCATCTTAAGAACCATCTTAAGAACCTGAATGTACACAAATCCATGGGACCTGATGAAATCCATCTGTGAGTCCTGAAGGAGCTGGCGAATGAAGTTGCGAAGCCACTGGCCATCATATTTAAAAACTCATGGCAGTCAGGTGAAGTTCCCGATGACTGGAAAAAGGGAAATATAACCCCCATTTTCAAGAAGGGGAAAATGGATGACCCAGGGAACTACAGACCAGTCAGTCTCACCTCTGTGCCTGGCAAAATCTTGGAGCAGATTCTCCTGGAAGGCATGCTAAGGCACATGAAAAACAACAAGGTGCTTGGTGACAGCCAGCATGGCTTCACTAAGGGGAAATCCTGCCTGACCAATTTGGTGGCCTTCTATGATGGGGCTACAGAACTGATGGACAGGGGTAGAGCAGTTGATGTCATCTACCTGGACTTGTGCAAAGCGTTCAACACTGTCCCACACGACATCCTTGTCTCTAAATTGGAGAGACATCAATTTGCTGGATGGACCACTCGGTGGATAAAGAACTGGCTGGATGGCCGCACACGAAGAGTTGTGGTCAATGGCTCAATGTCCAGCTGGAGACCAGTAACGAGTGGTATCCCTCAGGGATCGGTGTTGGGACTGGTCTTGTTTAATATCTTTGTCGGTGACATGGACAGTAGGATTGAGCAAGTTTGCAGATGACACCAAGGTGGGTGGTTCAGTTGATACGCTGGAGGGAAGGAATGCCATCCAGAGGGACCTCGACACGCTTGTGAGGTGGGCTGATGCCAACCTTATGAAGGCACAGCTACAGGTTGGGCAGGGAAGAGATTCAGAGCAGCCCTGCCGAGAAGGACTTGGGGGTGTTGGTTGATGAGAAATTGAACATGAGCTGGCTTCAGTGTGCACTCGCAGCCCAGAAAGCCAACCGTATCCTGGGCTGCATCAAAAGGAGCGTGACCAGCAGGTCAAAGGAGGTGATCCTGCCCCTCTACTCTGCTCTTGTGAGACCTCACCTGGAGTATTGTGTGCAGTTCTGGTGTCCTCAACATAAAAAGGACATGGAACTGTTGAAACAAGTCCAGAGAAGGGCCACGAGGATGATCAGGGGACTGGAGCACCTCCCGTATGAAGACAGGCTGAGGAAGTTGGGGCTGTTCAGCCTGGAGAAGAGAAGGCTGCGTGGAGACCTCATAGCAGCCTTCCAGTATCTGAAGGGGGGCTATAGGGATGCTGGACAGTCCCCTCTTCATTAGGGACTGTAGTGACAGAACAAGGGGTAATGGGTTAAAACTTAAACAGGGGAAGTTTAGATTGGATATAAGGAGGAAGTCCTTTGCTGTTAGGGAGGCACACTGGAATGGGTTGCCCAGGGAGGTTGTGAATGCTCCATCCCTGGCGGTGTTCAAGGCCAGGTTGGACATGGTTTAGTGTGAGATGTCCCTGGCCATGGCAGGGGAGGTTGGAACTAGATGATCTTAAGCTGCTTTCCAACTCTAACTATTCTGTGATTCTATGATTCTATGTGATATATGTAGTAGCTAGTTAACATGACGAGTTTTGTGATCTGTTTGCTTGCAATGGGCTTTACTGGCTTTTGTGGCAATAGGCCCAGAAGACAGCAGTGATGCTATGGCCAAAATACACACTTGCTTACCTTTGCAGAGTCATGTCTTCTAAAGATTTCAGTTAACCTCAGTGGCATTTTCATATGTGTAGTGATTTTTATCATGAATCTCACAACTTTTGTTGGAAGGCCTAGCTGTTGGAGGGAAGAGATTTCTGTGAGATCTCATAGATTCAATTTCAGGGTGAATCTCATGATGTTTTATGTACTGCTAGCTGCATAGGTCTTGTGGCACAAGCATCTGGACACACAGTAGCTTGACTGGGCAGCTGTAACTGAGATCCACCTGTGGTTGCTACATATGAAAATTCTAGCCAAATTCTATTTAAAAAAAAAAAAAAGAAGAAAAATGAAAGAAAACCACAAACTCTTCAAGTTTCTTGCAGATGTGCTTTGGAAAGCCGTAAGAAGTGATTGTTCTTCTCTCTGAGCTCCACCAGCAACAGAAAACAAGGGGAATCTATTTCACCATCAGCATGAATAAATTATAACCAAATACACATGGGGCACATATCTGTCACGTAAGAGAAGCCACTTTTTTTCCTTGTCACTCTTGAAATAAAATTGCCATCTAATCTAAAATACGTCAGTCTTGCGGAAAGTCTGTAAATTCTCTTTATACAAGGAGCTGTAGCAAAGTTTGTAGGCAAACTTGTTATAAAAACACAGAAGTTAAAAATAACTGTAGAGTCAGGGAGCGGAATCCAGCTCTAAATGGGTGGCCCAGTTTGCTCTCACATTCAAGTATTATAAACAGAAATCAACCCTTTTGTTTTTAGGCTGCTGCTGATAGCTTTTTCTCTTGCCATGGGGAGATGTTGGCACTCCCCTATCATCTGACAACTCTCAACTATTTTTGTTTGCAAGAGGTGTGTGTCAACGAAATACCAGTATCATTTTGACGGCAAGCAGCACATCACTGTGAAGGTGTTTTTGTTGCAGGAGAGAGAGTAGCATTTTTTGTTGCAGAAAATTGGAAAGATTTCTGCTGGAGCTTTTCAAGGAGCTCACTACACTTTTATTCGGGGCCTTCCACAGGACTTACTGTTGCTCTGGCCAGTGGACAGAATTGCTGCTGGGAGATGGATTAACTCCTGGTCCCACTTTGATAGGCATGAGGGCTGCATGAATTACACAGCCTAGTGTTTTGGGTGGAGCAGTTCTGGAAGATTCATCCCAGCTGTGTCTCACACCAGGTGGCAAAACAAACTGTAAAGGGCTGAGGGGTTGCAGACTCTGATTTTTTGTGTTGTGCTATGGATGGGGGCTGCAGTTTTTAATTGCTGCTCTCCTTGTTGTGCGAAGTTGAGGCTTTGAAGGAGGAGGGGTAAGAGGTATCTAAGTTGGTGTAAGTCTGCTATGACTGGAAGCATTTAGATATAAGGAAGAAGTTATTTACTATGAGGGTGGTGAGGCACTGGAAGGGGTTGCCCAAGGAAGCTGTGAACATCCTTGGCAGTGTTCAAGGCCGGGTTGGGCAGAGCCTTGGGCAGCATGGTCTAGTGCAAGACATCACTGCTCATGGCAGGGCGGTTGGAACTATGCAATCCTTTCCAACCCTAAATATTCTATGATTCTAAATGCTTGGTCAAAGGACTGAGGCAAGCTCATCACATTTTCTGACTTGTGCTAATCCTCAGCCTTTCTAGAGCCTGTGCTGTTTTACTTTGCAGGCCTTGTGTATGTGTATTTACTATGGCACAGGGACGTCTATATATCTGTGAAATTCGCGCATAATATTTATTGATCTCAAAGGGTTTTTCTTGAGATAATTTTTTCTTTTGTTTTTAACTGTAAGCCTTTAGAGATTGGGTTCTTGTCTTTCGTGTCTGTTTGGTGGCAGGCAGAGATGTTGTTGGAGACAGACTGTAGAAAGTGCTTTAAAATCACTGTATGTGAGGGCTAAAGAATGAAAAGGCATTCTTTTTTTTTAGTCATTTAAAATGTTGTCAGTCCAAGGAAAGCTGTGGTCATGTTCTCCATTACTAACTCATGTTTTAATGTGTGGCCTTATGAGATCAACAATATATGCTGTTTTCCTAAAGCTGATACTCCTTATAATTTACACTCCTCTGATGCAATCTGAGGGGTAAAGCCAAAGTATGTATCTGTTGCCCAAGACACATTTGATGCTATTGTACCCTATGGTGTTCTACTGCTGAATGAGCTCTTTCATAGGTGCTTGGAAAGCTGTTGTGAATCTGGGAAACACACGGCTAATCCATAAAAACTTATATATGTAAATATATAATGTGCATATAAATATAATATATATATATAAATATATATATATAAATATATATAAAATATAAATAAATATAAAATACACACGGCTAATCCATAAAAACTTATATATGTAAATCAGTGTGCAAATGACACCTACTAACTGGAAATTGCTACAGATAATAGATTATTAATAAAAGTATTATTCAAAAAATAAAACTTAATAGCCTAGAAGTGGTTTTACCCCTCAAACAACCTTCAGAAGTATCAACTAATTTGAAAGAGTGGGCTGCTGTTAAAATAATAATGAATCTAGTCTTGTCCTTTTTTTTTCCTTGGTATCCTCAAGGCTTTCTTTGGTGTCACCTCACATGAGGTTGGGGAGCCTCTATGTTGGCATTACTGTTACCCTTCACTTGTGAGTCCCCTGCTTTGGTGGGGCTGGGTACCCACACCACCTGTGTGGTCAGTAACTACATTTCCGGGGTGTTGAGGGTGCTGCTCTGTTTTGCCTGCTGTGAGGGTTTAAAAGAACTTTCTTACTACTCATGAACTGGAGAGACTGCTGTGTGTGGCTGAGGGCTTGCAATAGGAGAGCCTTAAATACTGTTACTATACCTGATGCTGTAGCAATGTCAGCTGCTTAGCAAAAAATATCCAGGAAAGATCTCTAGTCATTCCCCAGGGGGGCGTGGGCCTATTAAAGTGAATGACTAAGAACCTGCTATGTTGCTGGCATAAACTATTTATATATATAGCTAATGAGAATTTACTTGTTTTAATTTCAGTGAAGCTTCTGCTGCCTCACAAGCTTGGTGTCTTGCTTTGCAGTTCAGGGACCTCTGGCCTTGCAGTGCAAAGGAGTTTCTTCTTTCTGTTCAAGCTAAAAGGATGCTCTAGAAATTAGGGTGGTGATCCAGAACATGGCAGGCTTATGTTCACTACTTTGCTCCCTCACTGACTGCCAGTGTGATACAGGCTTAGCCTTCCTGTACCTCATCTCATCTGTTGAAAAATAGACATAGTGAGATCACACCTTCTTAGGCTGAAAACTTCATTATAACTTTTTGACTTCATTATTTGTTGAAGGATACTGTCGAATCTTAAAGAAGAAAATAACCCATATTGTAACTGTCAAAAGTAGGACAACTCCATGTATGCACAGCCCAGCTGCTGAGCTGTTGGCTCAGCTTCTCTCTAAGAGAACTGCAAAGCCACATGGTGTCTCTGGGTACTGGATTTTGTACTTGGACCTCTGTATTAAAACTCATAGAGAGTGACAGCTCCCTATTGGATATACATCTGAAGAGCCGCAAGAGTGCAAGTCATTCCAGCAAGGGTCTGGTATAAATTACGCTCAGTAAATTGGCTCCAGATAAGTCTATTTTGGACTGTGGAACATGAACTTCTGTGGTGTACTAAAGCCTCCTGTTTCTTGCCCTGTATCCTTGCAGGGAGCTACCATTGCAGTCATAGAAATACAGATCTAGAGGCTGGCAGGTTTTGGATGGCAAAATCTTGCTAGATCACATTTTGCACAAAGACAGCTATTAGCCTCCTGGGCATATGATTTAACAACTGGGAGACATGCAGTGGGATCTAAGAGCTGTATCAGATGCTTCATTTAGGTGTAGCAAGTTGTCTTGAAGTGGCAGCATGCATCTTGATTTTGATATATGCAGCCTGAGATTATGGAAGAGGTAGATACGATATAGTTGTTTAAACCTCAAAACGCGTTTTAAATAATTGATTTCCATGCATCTAAAGTAAAGATCAGTTATTCAAAACACATTTATATTTGCAAAAAACCTCAGTATGACAAAATAAATACTTGTAAATAATTTAAAACATATTTGGAAAAACACATTTGGAGGCTTTTAATGTTGCAAAATATGTCTCTAACAGTGGTAAACCCTCAATAAAGATGATTTAATAATTCTTTGTATATTTAATACATAAGTGTGCTGTTTGTTGAAAAAATACTTAGAAGTTTGGCAATGGGGGGATGAGTTCATAAAGCCAGCTTCTAAATTTAGACCTGTTTTGTGAAAGGCATGCACAGAAGTATATGAGAAGAAACTGGTCTTTATATTAAGAATCCCTAATTATTGATTCAGTGCAGGTGTAAAGCAGTGCTTCTTAATCTGATAAAGCTGTGTCGGGGAGGTTCAGTCTTGACAATAAGTATTTCTTTGCAGAGGGTGGTCAGAAACTGTAAGAGGTTTCCTAGAGAGGTGGGTGATACCCCAAGCCTGTTGGTGTTTAAGGACCTTTTAGACAATGCTTGTAATAATGTGCTTGAGCTTTTGGTCAGCTCTGACGTGGTCAGGCAGTTGGATGATTCTTGTCCCTTCCAGCTGGACTGTTCTAGATCAGGTGAACAATGTTTGGTGAGGCTTTCCAGGCCATTAAGACCAAGAAGTGCAAAGTAAATTTTAAAATGGATGGAGGTATCTAAAGAAGATTTTTTTCTAAACTGAGGTTTTGATTGGTCACTCTATAACCCAGTAATGTTCTGCACCTCTGCAGAAAGCTGAGATGTACTTTCGGGGCTATATCAGTGTGTAAAAGGTAGAAAGAAATACTGCTAAGCTTGGTCATCCATTGGAGGAAGGACTGGGACACCTCTTAGGAGAAGAAATGAATGCGGGGCTTCTCCAGCTCTACCCTTCCCAGAAGTTGGGCAGCTACCCAAGTCCCTATGACTACTTCTGTTCTCTACCCTGGCAGCAGTGTATGCCGTGATCCCGCTGTCAGGGAGTTTTAGTTCCATACCTGTATTTTACCTCCTGATGCAAACAATGGGTGAGTTGTAACTCTTGCTTTATGAAAAGAGGCAGGCTGGCTGCCCTTCCTTGGGCAGAGTTTCTGCTGATTTCACTGGGTGCTTCCTTGGAACAAGGACAGCAGAGCATGCACCAAAAGAGTACTTAGAGACTAAACATTTGGTGTCACTTCAGTCTCACTTGTAATGTGATTAAGCTGCCTGCCTGTAAAATGCTCCCTTCCTGTAGTAAAACAGCTGCTACTCAAAATCCAGTTCTGATATTGAGGTTCCCTTCCTATAGTGAGATCAATCATGATGAAGGTAAATATAGATGGGCATAGTAGTTTTGCAAGATAGATTTTGAGCTGGTTTTGATTGTATGCCTGTTATATACTATCATAATACAATTGGCTTCCTTGAAAATAGTTGCTGGTTGCAGTGATTTGAAGGCTTTGTCTACATGAAATATGTTTAACTGAATTAAGGTGTGAATGCAAATCACATTACCTTTTCTTAGGTACTGGAATGGGTTCCCTACAGAAGTTGTGAATGCTCCATCACTGGAGGTGTTCAAGGCCAGGTTGGATGGAGTCTTGGGTGACATGGTTTAGTGCAAGGTATCCCTGCCCATGGCATGAGGGTTGGAACTAGATGATCTTAAGGTCCTTTCCAACCCTAACTATTCTATGATTCTTCAAGTCTCTATGGGAGTAGTCTTGCACTGAGTACCTTCAGAGTTTGGGCTAATCCACATCAAAAGTTAATTAGCATCTTAATCTGTTCTGTGCAACTTTCTCCATGGTCAGCAGGCTAAATCAATCTTGGTCCCAATACCTGTAAGCTCACAAATTGCCTGCCTCTCTTTGTTCATTCCCATCATATAGCAGTGTGATTATATATTCAGTGTTTCTGAAATATTCTCAGCTTAGAATTCCCCAGTTAGAAGTCAAATGCTTCATGTTGTGCTTGCTCTCTGTCTCAGTGTGATGAAGGTGCCTGAATACATGTGAACCTCCTTGGTCTCTACAGTGAAAAAGTTGAGGTTAGCATCATCTTCCATACTATCAAATACTATTTTGCGTGCTTTTATGGAAAGGGTAATGCAACACAGAATGCTGTACATGGGTTCTTCCAGCTCTGAATTAGTCTCTTTTATCTGTCTCTGACCACAACAGATGTTGGCAGTGTTTCTATTCCATATCCTTAAGTCAGACAGAGAATATAAGTTCTGCTTAGAGAAGCTGTAAGCGAAAAAATTAACCCTTTCAGGAGGCTTTTCCTTAGGTTTTTGGTTTTTATTTTTTTAGCTCTTAATATAAAGGGAAAAAGTCAAATGTCCAAAATGACAATCTTTGAGGCATCCTCAGTATAAGTTTCATAGGAGTGCACATTGGTATCTGCACTTCCAGTCAACTTCCTTCTTACTGGGGACACAGGTTAAAAAGATCATTGTGAATACTTCTAATATGCAGTTAGCAAAGGAATTTGCATGGAATGGCAGCAGTGCTGTAAATGGCTTGTGAGTATAAGCTTCAGCATAGACTCCATAGATAGTACTGGCCATCTTTGGAAAAATCGTCCCTCTTGCCCTTAAACTGTTCATTTTATTGCACTGACCATGGCATGGAACATTATTTTGAATATTTGAAGAGAAGCAGCCTATTTTTCCCTATAGGTATAATTAACAAGAACTTCACATATCTAGATTCTTTTCAGGATAACCTTGAACTGTTTGTTTTCATCTTCAAACTCAGGCAAAAGCAAGCAAGAAAAACAAAGCCATGACTATAATTGTGCAGATATTTTATTCCTATGTTTTACTTAAAAGCTTATCTGAAAGTCATAATAAAGAAAACACTAAATATATCTATGCTGCAATATTTGACAAGTGCCCATTATATCTCCCATAGCCCTTGCAGTCTCTTCACTGCTGTTGTCTTTAAGATGAACAGCTATTGGAAAGATCCTGGCAATGGCAGAACCAAGCCAGCATTCTTACCATTCTCCTGCTGCACTTGTACCTCTAACAGAGCCCTGTACAGCCTGATGTGTAGCTAGTTAGATGCCTTCAAGGGTGGGGGCTGTAAGGATCTAATTTTACTGACTGACATGGACTGCAGAAGCATACAGAGCTTGCTCATATCCTTTGTGGAGTTGGAAGCGGAGCAACCTTTTTTCTTTTTTCCCTTTTTTTTCCTACCACACAGAGACGCCATCACATGTGTTCAGAGGCTGATGAGCTGAGAAGGTCTGGGAGCCACATGTGACCAGAAGAACAAGCATCAGCGTAGAGTAGAGTTTCAGTGGGAGATGACTTTTGGGAAAGTTCCCACAGAAATGCCATTGTAGCATTTCTGTCCTTCTTGGGCCTGATTCAATTTATTCTGAGGCTACTTTACATCTCCCTAGCACCACAAAAATACCTTAAAGCATGTATGAAACACACTTGCAATCTCATCAGGGCGCTCTGGCATTGCAGGGAATGTGCCCAAGGGCTGCTTGTGTCAAGGTAGATCTGTCCTAATGCTTTTATTCATACAGTAGCTTCTGCTGAGTCAGTGCTTGCCTGACAGCCAGGAAAAGGAAGGGCTTGTTTTCATTAGGGGACATCAATGCTATCTGGTGGCTGCAGAGCACTGGGGCGCAGAGTGTGCTGGGGGTGGGGGTCACAGAAGGCTTTCTGGAATGTCAAAGCAGGAGCGCATTAGTGTGATGAGCAATGCCGTTGGAAAGATACTTTCAATAATATAATACAGTGGTTTATCCTTAAGGCTTAATCTCTCAAGTGTAAAAAGTAGGGGTTGATCCCTCCTCTCCTGTGAGAATGGAAGCAAAAGGCCTTGGCATGTCTGCACAAGCAGGCAACTCCATCCGGTTTGCTTGTGAAAGTATGGGCATCACCTTCTCTGAGGGGAGACCCGCATGTCCCCTAGCCTGAGTCAGCCTCCAAAGTAGTTGTCTTTTCAGAGAAGGGAGCTACAAAAGTAGGTTGGAGGAAAAGATTGTATTTCCCCCAAGTTATAGGCTTTTGATATCTCAGTTTATTCAGCTTATAATGGACTTTTTTGGGTACACAGGGTATAGGGAGAGACAGGTGGTGGTGGGGCAGCCGTGGGGCAGGTGGTAAGGGGGAGTCTTGCTTTCAGAATCTATTAGTCTTGGTCATCATGTTTGGTGCAGAAGATAAGGCTGTGGAAGCCAGTGTGTTCCTGTTGCTGGAAATGTAAACCTACAGCAGCAGACTGCTGGTTTTAGGCAGAAGGAGGCAAGATAAGTGAGGGCACCCCTCAGTCCTCCTTCCTAAAGCTAAGAAGATGTAGTGAAGTTTAGAGCTGAGAGGCCCTATCTCTAAAGGAACTGTCCTGACCTCTGGCTTAGGATATATATCTGATCCTACAGATATCTCAGCTGATATTGAAGAATTTTATATAAGGCTTATAATTTGGGCAAAGCTGCAAGCAAAGCATTTAAGAGACTTAGGATACAGTGAAGAGGCTCCGGTCTCTGCTTCTGAATTTCTTCCTGATTTATATCAGACTGTGCAGTACACACCAGCACCACCTTCCTGGGTTCCAGTCTCCTATACTGCCAGGGTACTATTAAGGGCCTCTAGCCAGCATGCTGCTGTGTACATGATGAGGATCTATCCTTTCTCAGTCAAAGAAAGGAAGAGATTTGAGACTAGGGGAGTGATCTACCTGCCTTTAAGTAAGTGGGACTTGCAGTGACCTTCTGCAGTTTTGTGCATCTGGCCCTTTACTTTATTTGATTTTCCTCTAAGCACCCACAAATGAAATGTTTCATACTGAAGGCATGTTTTGTGCCCAGTGAAATGGCTTGCTTTCACTGATGTGAGAAAAGAAATGAGAACTTCAGAAGGGCTGCAGTCAGAACCCTCCCCTGTCCTCCCTATTTTGTTGCCAACCTGAAAAATCAGTTATTACTGTAGTCCAACTTCAGGCATAATGTCAACATGTAGGGGACAAATCATGAAATGTCTTGCTGTATGGGGGTTTTGGAGCTTCTAACTGAAAGACTTTTCTTGGGAATTGATATCATATGCTTAGTGTGTGATTTAAACAGCAACATATCCTGCAATTGCTGTAAGATAATATTAACTTATTTTAAAGCATGCCAGGCCTGTTGGTAAATGTTGTCTAATAACTGATACTCAGAAGGCTGCTTAGTTGCTTGTGGTAATGTGGTCTTCCTCTTTGCAAGATTATTGGTCTTTTAAGTGGTATCCAACAACTTTCCTCAAAAGAGTGGAATACTAGATTCAGCCAAGAAATGCTTTGAAATGATACTTAACCTAAGGCTGCCAGTGTTATGGAACATGAAGGGATAATATTTTTCCTCTTCAAATTCACATGCATGTGATTAATTGCAGTATTTATCCATAGCTAAGTACTGTATAAAGCTCTATCTATTAATCTTTGTTGCAGTTCAGCAAGTGAAATATTTTTAGATGTTACAAATGGTCTCTGCTCAGTGTTTATTTCATTAATACGTACTTCTGCATATATATAAAATTATAATATACTGGAATTCTAATTTTTTTTTAATGCTAGATAAATATCTAGTATTCATTGAGGAATTCATGGGAATTTATATTCCATTGAGGCATATGGAAAAAAAATTGAAGGTGAGCCAAATGGCACAACTGAGAGCAATACTGGTGACTTCCCATAGTCTAATCTATGCATTTGTGAGATAGTTTTCCTAAAAGGATTCCTAAAAACATCCTAAGTAATTTCTTCCTTCATAGGGATACAAGAGGCCCTTGTCCCCAGCTTTGTTTACGCTGCAGTGTGGGTCAGACATGCTAGACTTGGCTCTTAAGAAAATGGGTTGACTTCTGGAAGTGCTGGACCCACAGCTTAGGATACTTTAAACAGGTCTAAGAATAACACTTAAAGATAGCCAATTTATTCCTTTACACCTTTCCTACTTGGAAGGTTCTTTCTTGTCGCTGTGTTAATGCATTCCTATCAGTTGCTCAGTTCAGAGTAAGCCAGGAGTTGGCACAATTCCTCCAAGTACACTTTTTATTATCTTTGTATGAATGAGAGCCATTCCATTTTTGTGAAGTAGGCTATTGCGTCTGGTGAACATGGTACCGTGGGTGCTCTGCCCCACTGGCTGTGAGGGAGTGTGCACGAATGGTCAGAGGTCTGTTAACCTGAAAAAAAAAATAAGGCTGGCCTATTGTCCATCAGCTAGAGACTGAGACTTGAAAAATGCCCATCCAAATCAGGTTAAGTTCTTTGAGCACTAGGAAATTGCTGGAAGAATATTAGGCTCAAGCCACTGGGTACTTGGTTTATTTTGGGCCTAAAGAGTTCTGTTAACATTGGTGCATGTTCATGTGAGTCATCAAGTCATATTGCAACCACAGATCGTATTACTTCAGCTAAAAAGGCTGTGGGTAAAATACACAAGCTCAGATTTTCTTTTTTCTAGCTTTGTTCTGCTGCCTCTTTCCTGAAACAATTTACATATGAAATAGTCCAAAGGTTAAACTGTTACTAACCCCTGATGGCAACTAACAGTTTCATGAACCGGCTACTGGGATCCTTAAAGAAAATACCTGCACTTGTTTAGCCAGAGCAGGTTTTTTTTGTTTTCATCATGATCCTCATGGCACTTTGAGTAGTGTTTCAGTTTGGGCTATTCATTTCTTTCTCTTTTGCATAGTGTTCTTTTCTTGATGCATGTTTTCATTCTGGAATACGACTAAAAAAGGATTATGATTTTACTTCAGTCAATGACAATTCTTGCAGGCAAATGTAGCTTTTTCTGATATTTGACTCTCAAGGAGTGTTCAGCGGCACAGTCTAGAGCATTCCTGAGTACTGTCCAGCTTTGGCTTAATTTGGCCACCTGAATCTGTTGACTGAAATTCTACTTGACCATGGCCATCTTCTTTCCTTTTATCTCATATCTTGAATGTCACCATCTTCTTGGAGAAAACAGGGTTGGAGAAGAATAGCAGCTCCTCTCTCCTATTTCATTGCCATCTGATGTTCTAGCTGCAGATGGTGGCTGACTAATGGCGAACATCCTGTTCCCTTCTGCTGCAGGAAGTCCATATAGAAGAGATAAGATTAGAGATGCAATGGGAGCAGGCTGGGCTTCCCACTGGGGCTGTCTGCCTCCTCACTCTTGAAGCTTCAAGTGTCAGTACTGTGTTGAGCTCCCAGAAACTGGACATGGCACAAGAGATTGCCATGTCGCTCCTGATGCTTCTTGGGTACTTATAATGGTGATACACCTGACTGACACTTTTTCTTTTGTTCTTTTAACTAAGCACTTCCAGTTTTTTGAGGTTGGCCACTTTAGTCCATGGTTTGAGTTTTTTATGGCTTTACCTGGGGAAAAATATACCCCTGGTGGCTATATCTCTGCTCAAATGTGACTCTTCTACTGAGCAAGTGTTAATAAAAATGAAATACATCTTCAGAGAAACACAATCCTCCAGTTTGACGAAATCCCTGCAGATTTCAACTCCTGGTACTCCTGTGTCTTGCTTGAGTGGATGGAGTAGAGCACTCTGAATTGTTAAGTTCAGTTGCAGCAAACCCACCAGCTTTTGCCTGAGAAGATACTACCGCCTGAGCTGTACAGAAAGCCTGAGCTTGAGGCAGGAAAGCTCTAAACTCTCCAAATCCCCAGTTTAATATAGTCCTGCAGTTTTTATAAGAACTCTGAGCAGAACTTGAATTTTCCTGGGCTGAATGTGCTGAACTACTCTTCACTCTTCCTACTTCTGGAAACTTGTGTCTGTCCAGTTTCAGAAATACTTATCCTCAAAAGTGATAGAGCCTTAATACATAGGTCACTTCAGAAAAGGCATACAAAGATAATCTTCACCCCAACATGAGGGAGTTACTAGTTAATGCCATTCAATGAATAGGAAAATATACTAAATTTGTAGGATGTAAGGTATTTCTCTGTCTTAATGCTCCATGAATTCCAGTGTAGTAGTAATCTTCATATGATAAATTACACTCATAGCTTATTTTTACTTGCTTCACTTCTGCCATTACATCAATAAACTCCTCATAACTTGAAATCTTCAGAAAACAATTTGGGTGTCCAGCTAAGAAATTTTCTTCTTTCTCCTACCTGCCTTTCTAAGTACTAAAAATGCCTGATGTAAAAAAAAAAAAAAGATATTTAGAGATAAACTGAAACTACATCTAGGAAGCTATATGTTGCAAAAATGTAGATCTAAAAATAGGGTATTTCTACTATTAGTGATAGATATTCCAGGCCTCCCAAATGATTACACGAGAACTCCTTAGGGCTAGAAAGGAGCAAGATGATGGATGTTAAAGAAGTGCCTATTTTAGGCATTTTTTGAAAATTAGTGGCTATTTTTTTTTTTTCCAATCTGGGAGCTACACAGCAGGATTAATGGTAACTAATGCAGTGTAGGTTTAGACAAAAAGTATTCCCAGCAAGTAATTTTAAATCTCATCAACATTATCTGATATTGTAAGTAAATGGGAATACATGATGATATGACCTGATTTGTTGGCATGAGTATGGGATACTAACTTTAAAGTAGCATATAATTTAAAATGTAAAAGTTTTCCAATGGCCATCCTAAACTATTCTGTATGTACTACATTTCACAATGTTTTTCACTGTGCATTTTACATGTGCTGTCTCTTTGGCAAAGTTTATCAACAGTTAGATATTTTACGAGAATCTGGCTGTATATACATTACTGTTGGTGATCCTTCCATTATTAGTTTTACTCAAGTTCACAGGGGAAGCATTGTTTCTATGCCTTGGGAAAAAGTTGTAAATCTTATAATAGAGTTACTTTATAAAACAGCTGCAAATAGTTTTTCTCCAACCCTCTTTTTTTTTTTCTCCTGCTTTTTGACACTTTCTGCAAAGATTTTCAACTTTTGAAAATGGAAATGTCATAATCCTATAATATCCAGAAGCTCAGAAGTTAAGTTTGGAAATCTTAACTTCAGTTAAGCCCTTTCCTTTCCTGACAAAGATGTGAAAATAGAGGGAAAACAATTAAAGAAATATCCTAGGCAAAAATTTGCAAATCAAGATTGTTGAGAAAAGAATGCCACTTCTCATTTAGGAAATACATCTATTAAAACAAACAAGCAGTGGACTAATTATAGTTGTGGGGCAGCTATTCTGTCAGTGTTGCAAAAATGAGGATAATGGTCCACACTCAGGGGAGAGAAGGGAGCAGAGACAGAAGGTGCTCACTTGTGAGTCAGGCGAATAATGATACTTCAGCATGTCTAATTGTCTAATGCTGCAGTGTGTATAAACTAGGGCATGCTGTATATTTTACAAATTAAAAGCAGCTCAAGGCTGTCTTCTTTTTGTATGAGCTCTGCTCTGCTGCAGAGGAGTTGGCTTTGGGAGTTGTTTCCTGTGTTGCTCACTGCTTGGCTCTAGCAATATGGAAGTGGAAATGTCATTCAGTCAGTTTTGAAAGATGCAGTTGCATCAGCACTGTGTTACTGTGAAAGACTTTTCCTATAATTTTGTCTTTGAATGATCTCCAACAGTCCCTCTGCTTTGCCTTCAGAGATTTAAGTTGGCAAGTGCTCAGTGTTGCTTTGAGTAGTGTCTTTGGATGTGAACTGAAGGTCTTCCTTGTGACCTTCCAAGTTGGCGTGCAGAGCGCTGTGCATGGGATACACTAAGGGAAAATAGAGTGGTGAGGCTTTGCATCATCTGGCTGCAGGCATCGGAAGTGCTTTGATTAGGAGCTTAATCTCCCTGTAGCGAGTGCAGAGACGGGCTCCTCCGAGGAGGGACTTGGAATACATAGACAGAAACCTACCTCTTTCAAAGTTTTTTGAGCTTTGGCATTGCAGTATCTGTAACATCACTCCTAAAGTTACTAAGACCTGGAAAACCTCCTTTTAGTGAAACTCCTGAAAGATATGGGACCTTTGAGAACTAATGGAAACTAATGAAGTTTATCTATAAGTATATATATACAAAAAAAAAAAAGTCAAATAGCAAAAAAAAAAAAGGTATCTTTGTAACTTCTGTTTTCCTTATGCCACAGCATGCTGCCTTCCAAGCTCACCAAGCTATATTACAAATGGAAGGTGGCCAGCTCTGTTCCTTGGTTGCCTTTGTGGATACTTACCCCTAGTAAGCATCACCGTCTGCCTCTTTCTCCACACAACCTTTGAACCTATCTTTTAATTTGAATTCAGTTCCAGGATTTTGGTAATGTTTAACTATCTTGTTAAAGATCTTAATTTAATCCGTATATTGTCTTTCAGTAGTAGTAAAAGCTGGCTAATAAGGAAGAAGTTAAACTGGACTAATTTTTCTGTGGTGGGAAGGGCTCGAGGCTTGCGTCCCATCAGTGTTTTCCTAGACTGGGTCATTTAGAGTCCAGCTCCGTTTCAGGCTTTTCCTAGCACAGGGTGCTGTCAGCTGCTCATGTGGAATGCTAGTGAGTCTCCTGCATCTAGAGGACTGAAAGCATTTTGGCTCCAGCCTTAGCAAATGTTATTGATTTGTTTTTTTTCTTTTTTTTCTTTAGTAGATTAAACCTGTGCAAATATTAAGGTAACAGGATACTTGATGTGAAAGGAAATGAGTCAGTACAGGATCCACCTATGGCATACAAATAAAAGAAGCAAGCAGGTGGTTCTTTTCTGGCAGCATCTTTTTAATTGGTGCTGAAGCATAGGAACAGTGTTTTCACAGAGGCAGTATGTGAAACGGTTGATATGTTTTCTCATCTTAGGTGAGGATGAGAAAATACCAGGTAAGGAATTTCATCTCTCAATACTGAAAGCCAAGTTCTGGTTTTAGTTAAACCTAAAAAATTAAGCTGCTCTCCATGTATCACTGTAAAAAAGTCTACCTTGAAGAGATAGGAACAGGCTTTATAGAGAAATTTACAAAATCTTTATGCTTGGACAAGGATTAAACCCCTGCCTCTTTTCCCCCTGCAACAGAGCAGGGTTTATCTGTAACATTTATCTTTATGGTGTCAGGCTCTTTTTGGTGCTGTTTGGAACTGGGGAGTGAATGGGGAAAATGCTGAAACCTGTGAGAGGGCCTGAACCCAAAGGGTTTCCTGATTCAGGCTGAAGGCTCACCAGATGGAGGTTATTAAGCAATCAAATTGGAGAGTGTTTATCAGAGGTAACCAGACTTCTGAACTGCTTTAAGTTATCCTGTCAGGAGTTAAAGGTCACAGGTCAGATCCTTTGTCAGGTTTCCCTGCAATAAGCTTTCGAAGGTGAGAGCCAGCACTTTGCAAACTGCCAACATAAACATCTCCTTTCATATAATGCTGGCAAATGTCTGCATATGCAGATATATGCATATGTCTCTAATTACCCACACTTCTTTCAGGCTCAGAGTAAAAAGAAAGCCACAAAACCATATCTTTAAACACTCCAATATAAAACCATGGATCTCGGCATACCCAAACTCTGTAGAGTTTGAAAACCTTATCCCAATTTGGATTTTGTCTGTAACACACATCTCTACTGTAGCCACAAGATCAGTATGCTCATGCCTTTTAGTAGTTATGCAAGAAAATACCCAGAGACAGATTTGTGTAATTAAAATCCTGATTACTGAGGGAATCAGCATGTGATGAGGCAAGAAATGGTGGCTAATATCTGATGGTATCTTGCAAAAAAAGAGAGCCCTAAAGCTTGAATTTGTTTAATGCTTATTTGGCTTCCCATATATGAATGATATTGATCATCTTTTGACAAGCACCACTGATGATAATGGGTAAAAGCAGGAGTGTTATTTGTTTTGCTTTGCATTGCCAAGCATGACATTTAAAACATGCCTCTCTTTAAAGGAATTAGTTTTAAACCTTTTAAGGAGTGTTTTCAGAGTCAAGCTTCTCAGGCTTCATCTTCCCACTTCTGCAAGACTAGGTGCTTACAGCAGCTGACCAGCTGTGATCAGCATCACCACCTGCTAGCAGGCATCTTCTCTAGTACTGCTGAAGGACTCCTCTGTAGCCACCACTGGCTTTGGTATACGTCTGTAAAAAGGGTTATACAGTGTGTTTCATTTCTGGAACGAGGGACTGGATTTTATGACCTAAAAATCCCTCTGAGAGCTAGATATGCTTGTATATTGTTAGCCTTTCTTGTGAATTGGAAACTTGGTGAAGGAAAAGACCAAAATTACTTTATTCCCCCTGAAATTTCAGTGCTTCTGAAAATCACATCCATAGAGAGCTCTTGTTAGATCCTGACAAAGAATCCTTGCTTTTAATTAAATTCTAAGTATTTCTTGGTAGTGATTAGAGTTGTTTTAATTATTTCTGTAAGTATGATACCACTGGCTCACGCTGGAGCTTTTCAAAATGGATCTCTCCTACCTCGAAGGACAAATAGTATGCTCTGATGAGTGAACTCATGTGATTTGGTGATACTTTAGTTAACAGATTAGTGTTTCTATGATTGTAAAGATTCAGCTGTCAACTTTCATTTACTTTTAAACCTCACTTTTCTTTTTATCCTGGGGCATTATGGAAGTTGTTTCTTGTAAAATTGGAGTGATCCAAACAAAGAAAAGAAAATTAAAGAATGCCCACAGTTCCCACAAGAGGTGTGGAAAACATGGAGATTATTCAAGTTTTATTGGGGAAAAAAGAGCAAGAAAAAAATGAAGAAGATAAACAATTCTAACACGTAGATCAAGAGGGCATCCCAGCTTGCAGAGAATATTGTGTAGACTGAAGATAGCATTCTGGTGCCTGTGCGGTGGCTATTACTTGCTGGAGCTCCCTGGTGAGCCATTCCCTGTCCTGCTTATCTACTCCCTGTTGCCCCAGACTTAGAACTGTGCAAAGCCCCTCCTGTCACACAAGCAAGGGGACCTGCTCCTGTTCTTTGATCAAAATGACAGCATTGCTCACATGAGGAACACATATGGTACCATACAATGGAGCATGTGCATCTGTATTAGGTTGCCTGATCTGAGTTGCATGACAGTCCTTTCTGTTTCTGACTGGGGAATGATTGAGGTGGGATTCAGTGAATACCTGTAAGTGAGCAGTATGCATCTGGCCACATGATGAGGAAGGTGTCCTGATGTATACCCCACAAATGTGACTATTAGAGGCAGTATGTATTGATAAATTATCCACCTTGAATGTAGCCTAGTCACTAAATTTAGCATTCATGCTAATGGGTGTTAACATTTTAATCTCTTCTATCCTCAGGAAAAAAAAAAGTGAATTAGTGAACGCAAGGTAAAAACATCTTTCTTTGACTCATACTGTTTTGTGAAAAAAAGGCTTCAAAGAGCATCATTCTGTTTAGGTTTTCATAGATGGAACTATTACTAATTCATCCAACTCTTTCTAGTTCACAAGGAGAAGACAGAGAAGTGAAAAGACCTCATTCCAGCAGGATAGCTGGGAATACAAGCAAGTATCACAAGTCCCAGGTGAGAATGCTGTTCTCCAGACATACAGCAGCTAGAAATGTTATCTCCAAAGCCATCCCTTGCCTGCTTGAGAATATCTCACCAGGGGCTGAAGGGCTAGTTCAGATGGAAACAAGAGGTTACTTGCATTGGCTAGTGAATTAGGCACTGTAACTAGACAACTTCTGCTCAAAACCACTTCCAAATGAAAAGAAAGATTTTGAAGAGCTCTCTAAAGCTGGTTACAGGTAATGCAAACGCTACAAGGTGCCATGAAATACATTAGGTGGAGCAGGTAGGGAAGTGGGATTTCTTCTTTAGCTAAAAGCCTTAGCTCTTGTGGAAGTGCCCTATTTCACTTTGCATTAGCTGTTGTAGTGTCCTGACCCACTGGGTACTGATCCAATGCTGTTTGAGGGCTGGTCCACCATATTAATTCCTGTAATTCTTTTTTCAGTATCTGAAATTACTTTGTAATTGGGTGGCAATTGCCATAATAACTCAGACTGTTCACACTCTGAAACATGGAATGTCTGTTTTTCTCCTGATACTTTCCCACTTCCCAAGTGCTCTTTTCAAGTGTTTCTCAGAGATCCTCTAATTGTCTACATGTCATAATTCCCCAAACACATTAAAATAAATGTCATTCCACCCTGCAGTATTTCCATATGTAACCTTGCCTGTAAAATAAATGAACAGAAATCAAATACTGCTACCATTATTCAACATTTCTGCTTCTTTTTAGACAACTTCAGAAAGGCTTTTATTATGTTAGCAATTTTAATTATTTATATCGACTTTATCTCCAAATCTGTGCTTCACCTCTTCTGGGTAAGTGCAGAAACCATTCATTCTTCTAATCCTCCTCCAGCTCATATCAACTTGTTTTTCCTTTTCTCCTTTTGATTTTTTTTTTCATAGCCTTTTGTTTTCTTTTTTTTTCTTGCAAACCTTAACTGGCTCTGCCTCCTCATTTAGTTTCTTCCTCCTCCTCCATTTCCAATACAGATTATTCTTTGTCCTTGGAGCTTTGAGCAGTCCCACGTGAATACCTATCAGTTACTTCTGCTGCTTTGCTGACATGAGTGTTGCAGTATGCAGAATGGAAGAGTCAGCAATGCTTGGACCTTGATTATGAGAAGACCCTCCCTCTGCTACTTAAAACCTCCCTTGCAAACACTGGAGGGGAGGGGAAACACATGGTGGAGCTGATATATTAATACACATACAATAGCACCAATTGCCTGCAGGAGTAAAAAACCCTGAACACCTAACTTGAGAACAAAATTAATTTTAAAATGTAGGTCATATGCTAATGCAGCTCCCAGCGTAACCTGTGTAGCACCACCAAGCACAACATAGGAGTGAACTGTGCCTTCCTGGTTTTCTTGTTTGCTCTTTTTGCTGTTTTCTGTTTGTATGCAGCTAAATCAGTTGTCAGAACCATTGACCACATTAAAGAGAGGATTCCTTCATCTAACGATCAATAACAATGTTTTGCATTATTCTCATGGTGGGGACGGTGGATACTCCTCCTTCACTGCTGATGTGGAACAGAAAGGAAGGATTTCTTCTATGATCATGTTGCTTGGTGGGCAGGCTGTGTCACGGGGGATGCTTGCTGACCTATCTATTTTGTGCTCCACAGCAGTTGTGCCCAGATGCTTTGGCTAGGGGGGCTGGAGAGCTCAGACCTACCAGCAGAAGTAGTTGTGCTTTGTGGCTGCACCTGCATGCTGTGAGCAGACTTAGTGCGTTCACACAGAAAGGTTTGATTTGCACGCACTTGGTAGACCCAGTGCTTTACTGAAACATTAGGCATCCCTTCTCCTGCGTGACCTTCACTGTTTGTCCATGTATGAAGTCTCTGACTGTTGGATGACTGTTCAGCTCTGAAGGGATGGTTTCTTTACTGCTATTGAAGCTGTGTGTTTACCATGTGGTTTAGACATTTGCAAAGTTCAGGACATTAAATGGAGACTGTGACAGATTTAGAGCTGCACAGTAAGAACTTATAAATACCATATGCTGACTTGGGTTATTGGGCTGTTTACTGCATAATTATATTGTTTAATACAGGGGAATGGAGAGAAAGATGCAAGATAAGGTACTTGTCAAAAGTTTGAGTACTGGAGGGCAATGCCAAAGCAAGAAAGAGGCAAAACTTGTCAAGAAAAACCAAGCCAACAAATGCAGAAGTGGCATTTGGGGAAAAAAAAAACACCAAACCCAAACCAAATCAAAAACCAAATACCAGAAGTGTCTTAAGAAAAGGGGATGGTTGGCTTTTGAACTCCTAGAGCACCTATCTGGTGAAAGGCTGAATATGGGTGTCTGAGGAAACTGAGCTCACCTGTGTTAGTGCCTGGAGGAAGCAAGCATGTAGACCTATACCAAACATATGTGCTCTTGCCTGCAGAGCCTGGTGACCTGTGTAGTGTGTGTTAAAATGGGAATTCAGTGATGCTAATTAGTATTGTAGGAGTTTATTTTTTGTCTCTTTTGGTTGTTAAAAAAAGTCATTGTAAAAAGACTTGAGTTTTCTTTTAAGATCATTTAAAACGTTTTCCTTCACTTTTTGTATCAAAAGGCTCAAGAAATTACAAGTCAAGCAAGACATTGTTTCAGGCCAGTAAATTTCTTTTTTTCCTGCCTCAGCTTTTCAACTCAGTAGAAAATTAAAGGGATTTGTGCAGGCCAAAGTATCGTTTGGATCTTCCAGCAAACTGTAAGAGAATCAGTCCATACAGCTGTTTATAGTTGGTCCTGTACTTTAAAAACTCCCTCCTCAAAAAGCTTACCACTGAAAATCCCCAAAGGCTTTAGGACTGTCCAGTCACTGCCATGTTGCAGTCTGATTCTGATGGAAGAGCTGGGAACTGAATCTAGTAAATAAGAGTAAAGTCTTTATCGAGCCCTTCCACCCAGTATGACAAGTACATCAGCATATAATATATGTTCTTTATGTTGGCAGCACTGGGCTGCAAGCCACTTGGCTACCTGATATTCCAGCAGCTTTAGAGATGTGGCTCCTGCTGTGCATAGAACAGTTGAATTTCTTGGCAGACCGGTACAGCCCACCTTGATCTCCACGTGCTTGGATCTGGAGTGGTTTGGTATTACTGCTAGTATGTTCTAGCTGGCAAAGCAGGCACAGTTAAGCTAGCACGGGCATTGTAGCAGAAATCATGAAATTGCAGCAGAATCACAGAATACTGCCAGAGAAGATATAAGAAGGCCCCTTGGAGAAAAAGAGAAAAATAGGTAGAGGTGTAGTATTATATCATACGTAGTTACAACACAGGTTGCCATTAGAGAAAGGACTAATTAAATCTTGTGTACCAAGGACACAGTCATTTCGTTGGGTTGCTTCTAGCAAAGATGAGCATGTGGCTCCTGGCACAAAGCATGTGAGGAGAACATAAGAATTCCACTATTTCCTTTTCGCTCCTGCAAAAAATAATTGCTGCACTCATTTATTTGCGAAAGCTGGCTGCCTGGATAGGGTGGTACCATGAGGTGTTGAGAAAAGGCTTAGATGTTGTGCACTTGAATGGTGATTTTACTGAACGAACAACTGCCCATTTAAATGTCTGCTTAATTATAGTGGTGCCAATTTGTCCCATGCTTATAACAGTTGTGTCAGCATTTTTACAATAAACCTTCGTTACCTAAATTTTATATCTGCCTGTAAAATGTTGCTCTAGGCAGGTATGTGATGTATAAGACAGAGGTAGAAAAAATATAAAAATGTCCATTACAAATTAAATTATAAGTGGGCATCATGATTTTGAAGAAAATATTGTAGCTTGGGCTTATCTAACAAACTTGCAGTAAAGGTATGCCTGCTGTAGGGAAGAGCTTTCTTGTCCTGGAAAGGGTCGCAGCTGGCTGTAGTACTGCATACTTCAGTCTGCTAGCCCTCAGTTGAACTGGTGATTACCACATCTGCTGTGATAGAGCCCTCTGACAAAGTCATTTCATGTCTCCAGTAAACTTCCATACCCTCAACTCTTGCATGAAATGGCATGGCACATTTTCCATCCCCTTTAGCTTCTTTTGTCTTTCACCTCTCTGCTTTTATCTTTTGTTTTTGGGTTTGGTTTTCTTTTTCAAAGTAAGCAAAACAACACTTCTTATGATGTCTCCTAACATTGCAAAAATCCACAAATGAAAAATTCAGCAAACCAGTGCTACTGGTTCCCACACACCTATGTTTTTCTGCAGCATTATGCTCTCTTTCTTAGAAGCACAGGTTTCAATGCCCTCTCAAGAGAGAAAAATCATTTAGAACAAGGAGGTCTTTCCCTGACTGGCTTTTCTAATCTGCTTGACTTTCCTGCCTCTATCTCAGCTGTCCAGGTGCTTCTGTACTTTCCTAAACCCAGCTTTGACTGGCTCACATCTATTAAAGGACCTGCTCATTTACAGCACTGGTGACATGAGGAAGTGCTATTGCCCCCATTTATTTGACTAAATATAGCCCAAATGAGATTTAATGACTTGCCCAAAGGAGAACAGCATGGGCAGGAAATGATTGAGTCTGATCTGTCATAAGGAAAAGATAACTTTCCTCCTTTTCTGGGTAACTTTGTTTTTAAAGAGGAATTTGGGAAAGATATTTCTAAAAAGCACTAACCAAGATGTTATACGAGAGTATCTTGTCATACCTTAATTTATAATCCCACAAGCTGTGTTTTCAGACTTTTACTTGGAGTTTAAATGCATGTTGTCAGTTTTGCTCATCCATTTTTCACATCTGCAGGTGTTCACTTTTGTTATGTTTGCGCAAATCGGGTATTTAAATGTCAAAAACTCTGATATGATCATGTCTTTGGTTCATCTTCCCCTGTTGAGGTAACTGCAGGGGCCTCTGATTATTAAGTAATGGGAATTAACAAGACAAATGTAAACATTTGTTCAAAGGGACTGTATTTGGAAACCTTAATTAGAGGGCATGAAGCCATTAAAGAGTAAAAGCCTGCCGGCCTGGGGCTGAAGTGAAATGCTGGCCTTCACAACTACAAGCCCAGCCAGTTTCTCTACACTGAAGGGTTTATTTTTGTTCAGAGAAACAGTTGGAATAGTCCATTTTATTTTAGTTTGTTTGTTTGGTTTTTTTTTAATAGTTAAGGCTGAGACAATTTTTTTCCCTATACCCATTTTCAATACTTTATGCAACATCTACTTTCAGCAGGGACTTACAAATATACCCATGTGCTTCTTTCTGACATGTATGCTGGCTGTTGTTGAGCTGCTTTGAAATGCTCATTTTGTAAAAATTCTTGTGTTTCTTTGTTAAAATTCATGCAAGTAAATAAAGTATAATCTGCAAAAGCCAGAGATAGCTTTTAATTGTACAGGAACAGCACTGAATTTCAGTGGCTCGTGGCTTCTCTATTTTAAAGCATATTCTGCTTAACACTCTTCAGCATGTATCTTGCAGGCGTTTTTGCTGCTTTCAAAAAGCATGACAAAAGGGAGAATGAAAAAAAAGTTTTTGTTTTTTTTTCCTTTTTTTTGCATTTCTCTAGGTTTAAAATAACAAAGAGAAACTCAATTGAAATATCCCTTAATGAGATGGAGGGGAATTGTTTGCTATTGGTATAATACATGTCCTAGTGTTGCTTTTGTGATTGTGAAATGGATGTGTAGTGGGCCTGGCTGGGATAGAGTTAATTTTATTTGCAAAAGCTTGTAGGGTTCTACGTTCTGGATCTGTGATCAAAACAGTGTTGATAACGCGCCAGTGTTAGTACTCAACAGCGCTTATGCAGTGTCAAGGCATTTTATGCTTCTTGCATTGCCTCACCAGCAGTAGGCTAGGGTGCGTGAGAGCTGGGAGGGGACACAGCTGGGACAGCCAAGCCCAGTTGACCCCAAAGGATATCCCATGCCATATGACACTGTGTTCAGCATGCAAAGCTGGGGGAAAGGAGGAGGAAGGGGGGCCATTCAGAGTTACAGTGTTCATCCTCACAAATAACTGTTGTGTATGCAGCTTCCGCTTTGCCTATTAAACTGTCTCAACTCATGATTTCCACACTTGCCTTTGATTCTCACTCCCATCCCACTTAAGGTTTGTGGGAGTGAGGGAATGGCTGTGTGGGCATCAGCTACCTACCAGGGTTAACCCACAACATGGCAGAAGCATGTCAGAGGGAAAGTAGGTGCTGGGTATTGTCAACCTGACTAATGAGAACCACCAGTAGGGGGCATGTGGTCAGAGACTGAAGTCATGTTTCGCAGCTCGCTTTGTGTTTTGCAAGGCTGCTTCTTTAGGGCAGCTGGAGAATGTTCGGAAGTTGAGGTAGGAGCATGACAAAAGGAAGCAAGTTGTGGATAAGAGTACAGCTGAGTATGGTTTGTAGAGGAATTGTCTTGAGAGAAAGGAATATCTAAGTTGTTAGGGTGCTCTTCAAAGAGGACAGCATGAATGTCCTTACAGTCCTCCCCTTGCCAAGGAAAGGAAATCAATCCAAGGCAGTGCAAATGTGTGTCCTTACCTCCTGTAATCCACAGGGCTTTTTGGATGGCAGCCTCATTCTTTGAGAGCAGAGTGCTAATATGCATGATCAGCTGGTGAGCTCTTGATCATCTTATCAATTCTTTACACCTTGTGTGTTTTTCTGCTGTCTTGGTCCAAGAATTAGATGCAGCATCTCCAAAGGCTATGCCAATGCTCTGGTTATGTTGTTTAAATAAAACACAGTCAAAACTCCTGAGGGTCAGAAACAGTTCCTATTGAAGGTTCCTATGGGATTAATATTGGACCCTTTGTTAGGGCCCGATCAATTAAGCTGTTAGCTTGGTCCAAGAAATTTACTGTCTGTTGCACAGTTGCAAGTCTAAGTGCTGATGCTGAATAAGGAGGACTGCCTGGGTAGCATTATGTTGGTAACTATACTAAGTGAATTCAGTCCCAGAGTGACTGTTTCTAAAATGCATAGTGGAATGAATTACAGCACCACTAAAGGGAATGAATTGGGTAAACCTACTTTGATGGCAAAATGGCTTCAAATACATGCCTCTTTGCTACTCCAAAAGGCTTCAGTGTATCTGGTGTGTAGGCTATGATCTTCACTTCTGCTCCACAGGGTATTCACCATCTTGTTGCTTGCTGTGTGTACTCCCTGCAAAGTTTCCTTTCAGGTGCTCTTGTAGTATTGTGCATTAGAAATTCACAAGGGAAATCCAGGAAGCAGTGCTTGAGATTTTCAAATGACAGGCAGATAGCTATTAGCAGTAATCCTCTTTCTGTATTCTCCAAAGAGCTCTTTGACAAGGGTGTGTGCAGGACAGGAAGCACTTGACAGTATTCAGCTCAAATCCTTCCACTGCAAATGAAGGAAGCAGAGACCCTCCATCATCCTCAGCACTGGTGCAGACAGCCTGCCCTGGGAGGCAATGTCTCCATAGTTGTATGTGGTGGGGGCCAGTCTCCTGCATCTTCCTAAAAGGCCACCCAGAAGTTATGTGGGCTTGGAGAGCAATAGACACTGAAAGTTATGGTCAGCACAAATCCTGCAGCCAAAAGCCCCTGAAACAACACTGAGATGAGCACTGTGTGGGGTTGTATGGGTTTTTTGATCCCCCCCCCCAGCATCCTCATCCCTCTTCTTCCCTTACTTGTGTGTGATGGATGGATGGCAGTGAAGTAGCTCTCCTGTCACAGCTAAAAGAAGGGTGATCCCTACTTGGTCAGCTAAGTGCTTTCAAGTCCCACAGGGCCTACCTGGAGCTGTTGACAGCCAGAGGAAAAGGGGAGTGGGATTACAGAGGAAGGATGTTCTTAGTTTAAGAAGCTCTGCACCTTTGACTTGGGGGGGGGGGGGATGACAGTATGGGTCAATGCTATTTCTATAGGACAAAGAATAGGTTATCCTGCTGAGGATGTGTAAGTGGGACTGGCAGTAAGGTCGTGTCTAGGAAATAAGAGATGTAAAGCTTTCTTTTGCAGAAGGAAGGCATCCAGTTGGCATGTCCATGTCTGACCATCAAAGAATCTCTCTTCCAAGGCTGTCTGTGACTTTCGGGCTGCATCTCATGGCTGTAGGAAGGATTACTTATTGTTTAAATACAGCCCCTCAAAACTAATGTGTAGAGTGAGAATTCTCCCTGTTCTGTTTTTTGTCCATAATGAACTTCCCAATGATTCTTAAATAAATTACAAGTTATGCATTTTCTTTAAATTGCATATTGCTTATCTGTACCTTTTATAGACATAAAAGGGAAGAAGTTGGCCAAGTGGGTTGGCTGTGGTGAAAACAACCTTTCTGTGTTGCATATGTATAAGTGTGTACTGTGGGCATGCAAATCCAAAGGAGTGTGATTGTACTTCAGCTGATGTCAGTGAAGTTACAAATTATAAACAAAATCAAGATTTGTCTCACTGTGGCCTTCTTTGAATCCGTACTTCCTTGATCTATGGTTTTAGCTGATTTACAGTTAGTGACTCCATAATTCCAGACTTTTCTGCCAAAACCCATCAGCCTTCCCCATGAAGATCTAAGCTTTTATTTGGGAAGGAAATAATTTAGTTAATTTGCTGAATAAGTGTGTGGTAGTGTTTTGTGGGTAAGCCTAAGGGAGAAGATTAAAATCACAAAACACATTTGAACATCAGCTGGCTGTATAAAATGCAAGACAATGAAAGTCAAGACAATGACAGCAACAATTTAATAGTTTATTTAAAAATCTCTAGCATTTTGCTACAAAACTGCATAGTGATCTGGGCTCTGAAATGCTTGTGTGTACAATGGGTACGATAGCTTTTCTTATACCAAGACTTGGATTTAAACTGGAAGCAACTGGAAGAACATTACTTTGTAGAAAGTCTGAGGACGCTCTTCCCTTGTTTGCTGATCAGTCTAGCTATTGGCACATGTGAGCTCTTAATCTTAAATTACATCATTTCAAAGAAATCTGCACTCAACATTTGCATTAAAGGATCGCTTTTAAACAAATACTAGCAATAACCACACGATAAATTCTGGCTTTCCATAAGTTCATTACTGTCTGCTTCTGATTGCCCTGCTGGCATTGTATCATCTCTCTCATGACACAACTGTTGACTAAGGCTTGATGTTTCACACATGGAACTTTGTGAAAGTTTCACCAGACCACACAGCTGATTTAAGGAGCTAGCAGGTTTCACCATCCGCTGCAGGAAGTCAGTTTGAGAAACAAGGTGGAAAGAGACAAGAGGGTTCTGATTAAAAACAGCAAACCAAACCTAAGACAAAACCCCTTCTGTACAGAAGTAGCTAGTGAAATTAATGTTACTTTATGTAAATCCAGTAAGTGGTTGTGACCATAAAGTGACCAGAAGCATAGGAATAAGGCTGAAGTTGAAAGAATAGACAAGCAGGTCCCAGGAGTGTGAAGATACATCATGTTTAGCATTTCCCTTTTGTTTGGGTTTACATCATGAACAGCTGTGTGATCTGATCGCTGCGGGTGGACACCATCAATTCAGCTTTATCTTGTTCATATTCATAGACCATTCTGTGAAATAACCCAATTTCAGCTTCAAGGGTGCTGCAAAAGCCAGAAGCAGTTTGTTCTGGTGGTCTAGGAAAAGTAGCCCTTCTAAAGGAGAGAAATAAACTTTCCCTGCTTATAAAATTAATGAAATAAAGAAAAATGGGGCTTTGAAAAGCTTTAAGGGCTTTTGTAGTTGTCCTGGCTGTGGCTAGGTGACTTGGTACCAAACTAGAGGCATTCTTGAGGTTATCCTGGTAACATAAGATTTGAATTAGTGATGTTTAAGCCTGTTAAAACATAAATTGAGGTTGGGACCGCAACATTGCTTGAAATTGCTAGTAATAACAATGTCTCTGTATCTGTGGAGTCTGTTTAAAGGAGTATGATAAAAAGGGGGGGGGGGGGGAGAGTGGAAGCTATTTAATACTCAGTTGCTGTCCCTTTCAGAACATTTGGGTATCTTAAGTTCAGCATGATGAAATCACAGACAAAAAAAACAAACCCTGACCAAAATCTGAAAGAGCTGGTTCTAAAGTGTTTAATTTAGGGATCTCAAAACATACTTTTACTGTATGTGGTATTGCAGTCTCTGTGTTCAAAGCAAGTCAAGCTCCTAAATCATATTAGTTCATTGATGCGGTCACCTCTCTGTTTCTTTCCTGAAAACTCAAGGCTCATGGCATCACACTTTATAATGAAGACTGAAACTTTTTTTTTTTTAAGCAAAGGAGGACTTTTACAGAATCCTTTAACTCCAGAAAAGGCAGTAAGAATCTTGAAACATAGGATTTTCAATACTATGTATTTTCAGTACTATGTATTATATGCTGCCTCATTTTTGACCACAGGGTAAGCATGTTTCATCTGTCTGTGATGGGCAAGTTGAGACAAGATGCAATGGTGTTATTCCTCCCAGGATCCCAGCATGAGGACAAACCCCACTATTCCTCACTCTGTTCCCATTGCATTGGCCAGTGAACTCTAAAGGGCTCTACTGTGCTTAACTTTATGATGTGTTTAGTTAACCGCTATCAATCTCTTTGGGGTTTTATCTTGGTTCTTATGGTGCTTACTGTGGTTTAAACTATCAAGATTCAGAGTGTGTGCAAGTAGTATTTTGTAACTGAAAGGTGTTTTCCATTTCCATTTCCATCTTGTTCATAGTCCTTGAATTAAGTCACCATGGAAAAATGCCAAAAAATACACCCTTATTTTTTTGGCAAATAAATGTAAAAAACTTGATGCCTCAAGCATATTACATGCTTTGCAGGAAATTCCCAGCCTCTTACAACAAAGAGACAGCCAGGCACTGTATCAGCTTTTCAAAGCAGATCAAAATTGCAGTTACTTTCAGGGATTGTGCAGCTCAATGTCAGAGCTCACCTTTTTGAGTACCATTCACATGCACCCATTTCTAGATGCCTGGTATCCAAGATGTATTCTGTGGCCACTGTTTGACGGGCACTATCACATGAACCAGATACCCATAGCAACTTCAAAATGCTAAGAACTAAATTGACAAATACAGATGCACATGTATCTCAAACTGGAGAGCCCAAGCATATAGCGTGTTACTGAGGTACTATAGTATATTTCATTAGTAACAAGAGCACTTTTTATATTGGAATATTTGAATGTGTTTGAGGTGAAATTCCATTCTACAACAAGGAATTTAGGAGTTGTCATCCTATTATATGAAGACTATTTGATGTGTATTGATATAGTGTGTGCTGATAAACCTAACTGCGTTTTCATGAAAAGTGTTTTATGTGGGATCAGGCTGTGTAAAGCAGAATCACCCTAGACAAAGGGCTGAGCCTAGAAGACATATTATTAATAGTTACTTGTGTTCTAGCAGAAAGATGTAAATTGCCCAATTCATGTTCTCATATCAATACATTAGCCTTCAGTGCTTGTGTCTGGCATGCCAGTAAAGTCATGGGAAAAGGGGTTCCCATCTTGAGGTGGTGCAGCATACAGCAAGGACATATGTATGATCCCCATGGCAAATTAAGAGGTATTTGGCCTTGCTTGTCTCCATTCTTTTCCTCTTCAGTTACTATGGTCTGAAGGATGGGATTCTCCCAAGGGAGACACAAGGCATTTGTGGTGTACCAGGACCAATCTCCTTTAAACAGGCTTCAAACCAAATTAAACTCAACATCTAAATAGCTGTGATCTCGGGTGGTGGTGGTGGAAATAATTAGAGCCAAATCTGGACCTCCCAATTCAAATCCCAAGGACAGCTTAAAACAATGGTTGTACGTGGACTGTGACTGGTACTTAGGATGTAGGCTGCTGGCTCTTTTTTGCTCTTCAGTCACAGCAAGAAAAACTAGGGGCAGGACTTCTAACCTCATAGAATAGCTAGGTTTGGAAAGGACCTTAAGATCATCTAGTTCTAACCCGCCTGCCATGGACAGGGATACCTCACACTAGACCATGTTGCCCAAGGCTCTACCCAACCTGGCCTTGAACACTGACAGGGATGGAGCATTCACAACTTCCTTAAGCAACCCATTTCAGTGCCTCACCACCCTCACAGTAAGGAACTTCTTCCTTATATCTAACCTAAATTTCCCCTGTTTAAGTTTAAACCCATTACCCCTTGTCCTGTCACTGCAGTCCCCAATGAATAGTCCCTCTCCAGCATCTTTGCAGGCCTCCTTCAGTTACTGGAAGGCTGCTATGAGGTCTCCATGCAGCCTTCTCTTCTCCAGGCTGAACAGCCCCAACTTTCTCAGCCTATCTTCATACAGGTGGTGCTCCAGTCCCCTGATCATCCTTGTGGCCCTCCTCTGGACTTGCACATCATCCTTTCATGTCATTTGCAGATAAAAAAATTCTGATCAGCAGCTCTGTAAAGCTGGTACAACAGGATCAGTGGGCTGTAGTTCATGCCACAACTGCAGGCAACCATTGCACACTGGCCTGGACTGGTAAGGCACATCCCTGAATGCTACCTTTTTTTCATGCTGGGGACATTTTTGGGGAGAAGCTGACCAAAGGGAAAAGTTATTGCACACTCTGTGAGTCTGACTGAAAACTCCGTAACTGCTTTTAGTGCTTTTATGCCCTGTGGAATTCCTAGAGCAAGTTTTTCTTGCCTTATGGATGAAAGAGGTGCCTGGATGTCCCAGAATGCATTATTTTCCTCAAGTCAAACGTTTTGATCAAGATGGAGTTAGTTCTCTTTTCTCCTCCTGTTTACCTGTACTGTATTTCATGTGATGGGGCACCATGGTATCACATTGTGATGTGGGAGCGTAATTTCCTTCCTCCTCCTTAGGATCTGAACACTTCCATTGTATGCTTGGATTGCACATTCTCACTTCAAGCTGCTTTTTCCCTGCTGCAGCTTTTTCCCTGCCACAGCTTTTTGAAGATACTGGTAAAATTTTGACTTTTAGCACATCTTGTAATGTATAAATTTATCAGATAAATGTGGATCTCCTGTAGAGCCTAATGATGTAAAAAAATAAACCGTGAAAGCAGTGCCAAGTTCAGTTCATGAACATTAGTAGTTTTAATGGCAAGAGTTTATGGTGGAAACCTTTTGTGGAAGGCTCATGTCACTTAGACACAAATAACTGTAGTGACAGTACAAAATTATCATTGATTTCAACAGGGTCAGGATTTAAAGCTTTAGTTTCAAAAAGCAGTTGAGAACTGAGTTACTGCTATATACCGGTGTGATCGGGAGCCTAGATTCATAGCTTGAAAACTTAGTTGTGCAATGTAGCAAAAATATTCAGGAAGGCTCTGAAAAACTTCCCTTTTCACTCACTTTTTATTCTCACTTATTTGATAGCCTGTGGAGTACTGCCTGTCAGTTATCCGTGTAGGAATACCTAAAAGTTTGAGACTTCTAGAACTTAAAGTCTGGAAATCATTTTATGGCTCTAAAGTCAGATTCTGCTGTTACTCAATATTTGTGTGGAGCCACAGGTGATTTACGTGTCCTCTGGCCCAAAGATATTGCAATCTAAATTAAACTCTACAAGACAAGATACTAGGGGAGATAACAGCAAGTAAGGAAATGGAGGAGGAATCTGCTGGGCAGGTTTATGGGCTGTTTGGGAAGTACCACCATGTAGCATGTCAAAAACTTTTTGCATTTTTAAAAGTAGGGCAATGATTAGCCTGTTATTATGTGGAACAGCGTTGTGGATTACGGAGCTATAGGAAATAGTCTTAAGGAAGGAGTTGCGTGAAGCCTGTGGGAGCAGATCCATAATAATCAGACTGTATGCTGCAGAAATAAATATCCTATTTGACTAGAAAGCCTAGATTTTTTTTTTTTACCTCTGTACTGAAATGGAGCAGTGCACTGCTCAGAAGCACTTGAATCTAACAAAGCACCCCCACACCTGGGTTTTCTCTTCTACTTGCTTTTGGAATTCAACCATGAGCTAAAAAAAGACCCTGTCCCCTCCTGCTCCAGAAGCAACTGAAAATAAGTGTAGGTCAAAAAAATAATGACCAGTTTTTTGTTGTTTACTGGTATTTGTTTCCTTTTCTACCTTCTGCTTTTGAAAAATCTGGCTTTTGAAAGACTTTTTCCTTTCTCCCTTTTCCCCCTTAAGCCCTCTGCTGTTTTGCTTCTTTTTACTGTATTCTTTACATTAGCTCAGATTTTCTATAGCAGTTACAGGCTTTTGCTCTTCCACGTTTTTGGACTGATGTTCTTGAAAGCTCTCACCTCTAGAAATGGCATTTCTTGAGGAAACTGGCAGTTTTATGTTTCTTATTCAGCATACCAGGAATTATCTGCACTGGGCTAACACTCTCAGTTACAAGGCAAGACCAGTCTCTTAAAGCACACACATAGCATTCAATTTTAATGTTGTCTTGTAACTATCTGAAATTCACATTATTCACGTTTCTATTTTATCAAGCATGTACTCTGCCTTGTAATCGTGGATGCTTGCGAAGTATCAGTCTTCAGCCAGGGAAACATCTTGGACATTTTTTAAATCAAAAAATTGCTAGTTTAATCTGAAAAAGATGCATGTAGAGATAAAACAAAATAATTACCATAAAAGATGTCTCTAGCCTGGGATCAACAATGATTTGGCCAAATTACGCCTATAAACAGATCCAAAGAGATTTCCTAAAGCACTGAGCATTGTTGCCCATAGAAGTGGGTGCTTCATCCCTGGCAGTGTTCAAGACCAGGCTGGACAGGGCCTTAAGCAACCTGGTCTAGTGGAAGGTGCCCCTGCCCATGGCAGGGGGGTTGGAATGAGATGATCATTAAAGTCCCTTCCAGCCCAAACCATTCTATCATTCTGTGATTTTATTTCTGCAACAGATGTGACTGGGTTAACTCCTTCTCTGTTGTTGACACTGATTTGCTCTGACATCTTACGTCTCTTACTCCAGAGTGTGTACGTGCAGTGTGACATATGATATTCCCAACAGCTTGACCCCTTAACAAGGGCATGATGCTCCACAAGTTAAATGGAAAGTTTGGGTAGTTTATCTACTTTGTTCTTATATCAAGGCAAGGTTTAATATGAAATTCTACTGGAGGAAAGGAATATCTTACCTGTCACGTAAGAAATCAAAATGTAAGAATGTTCCTACTTTATTTTCATAACAAAAAAAAGTTTATTGCTGACTTGCAGTGGGAGTTTTCCATTACCCTGAAGTAAGTATCAGCATAATACTCTGAAATAATTTTCTGGTTCAGGCAAGTTGGCTTTCCATTATTTACTGGATGATACCGCTTTTCTTATTCACTGTTAAATCCTATTTGGACTTCTGGGCTCAGGGTGCCAATTTTGGCTAATCTGACACATTCATTTTGCTGTATTGCAAAATATACAAAAAAATATGCCCCTGGCCACCCTAGTTGTGCTAGGCTCCATCAGAGATACTGCAGAGACAGGCTGGCTCTCCTGGGGGATGCAGCCCAGGGTAGGGGAAGGGAAAGGAGGCTAGAGGGAGACAAAGGTGACCTCAAAGCAACTTCATCCCCTCTGTTTTCCCGCTGCTCCTGCAGCTTTTGTAGGAAACATGATTCTTTGTGCCCAGTGAATTGGCCCAAAGTAGACTTGAAATGCATGTGCTATGGCACTTTGTTTATGTTAAGCATACCTCTGGTATGCTTTTGTGGTGGGGCTTCATGGGAGCTTGCACAAGACAGCTTGTGGTTGCACTATGCAGGGGAATCAGCAGTAACAAACATTCTGATTGTTTGACTTACGGATAGGAAGAACTCAGTCATTTATAACTACACTGGCAAAACTTAGAGAAAGGGCATAAATCGTGTTCTCTGATGAAGGTTTTTGTGGAAGCTGCTGTTTGCTAAGGGTGTAGAGCCAGTTAGCCATGCTGTACCTCTCCCTGTGCTAGTAGATGAGCGGATGATGGGGTGTGCATGTCTTGCTTTTGTACCAAATTCTCAGTTTTTTGAGTGTGGATTAAAATTCCCAGGGCCATCAAAACGCCATGGGTTGCCTGGATGTCCCTATGAGGCCAGTGAGTTCTGTGGTGGGCTGCAGGCTAGAGCACTGCACACCATGACTCCATTGCTGCCTCCTCACCTGGGTTTTCTTTTGACAGGAAGTAGGTGGTGTTGGATGGACTGCATGCACTCAAGGCTCCTTGGTATTCGAGGGGAAAATGTGAATCTGAAGCTGGGAAGTTCTCTTCAGATCCCCAGTGTAGTCAGACCCACTGAGACCAGAGTTTGACCAGCTTTATTATACTATCCTTGGCAGAGCCTTGTAGATGTAGGAAGGAACCACTCACTGCTCAGGGAGCATGAAATACGAGCACAGCCAGGGGTTTTTCTCTTCCTACTGCTTCTGCTTGGAGCAAAGCAACATTGTCCTAACTCATAATTTATGGCTGTTCTTTATAGCAATAAAAGAAATTAGAAAGAAGCTTTTTGGCACCATTTGCTGATGTTCTTTCTCGTAACACAGTCAAATGATTCATAATTAGAAAGCATAGTGTACTTTACTCACTCTCGTCTGTTATACAGAAACTCATTAAGCACCATGCATCCAAGTGCACTGTTTTATGTAAACAAGACCTCCGAGAGAGATATAGATGTCCGATAAAGATGAAAAGGAAAACAGACTAATACCAGGCCACATTAATAATAGCCATGTCATGTTCTTAGAAAACAAAAGTCATCTGCTGTGCAATTATTGCACATTTCACAGCAGGAGGAGGGCAAGGTAAAGAACAGAGATGTATGCAGAAAGGTCAGCTATGGATTTGAGATACAAATGCTTTAGTTGCAGCTGGGTTTGAAACTTTGCAAGATTTATCTTCTGTGATGAAACGTCACAGGCCCTGTTGTGCTCCCAAGTGTTTAAGACTGGTATTTTGTGAGTGCTCTTTACTGAGACCTTCAGGATGCAGTTATATTTCACATAGAACTCATCTAACCTTCAGCAAATGAAGCTGACCAAATTTGTTGTCTTATGTTTGGGTAGGGTTTAGATTGCCAATGCATTATCTGTGGCCTCTGCTGTTAATTATGTTTTTAAATGGACAGTTCAAGTTTAAAACTCTTCCTCTGCCTGTGTCCCCTGGTGGTGCTGTGTGCATGGGTCAAGCTCTCTGAAGTAGTTTAGCTCTTCCTTCCAAGGGGCAGAAGCTCTGACCACCTCAGCCTCTCAGCCCTGCCATGTTCTCTGTGGGTTTTGGAGGGGTCAGCCCTCCTCAGCTGACATAAAATTTTGCTGTGCTCTCTTCAGGCTTTTTTTTTTTTTCCTCCTCTTGTGTGTGCTGTGATTCTTGTTTTTGAATATCAGAAACCAGAAAAGGTACGTGAGAAAAACTGCAAGTAGAGATGGCTTGGAGAGGCTTTCAACCCAGTTTTATGGAATGGAGAGAATGAGGTTGTCCTTGTGATGAGTCCTTCAGTTTGCTTAAATAGCCAAAAGAGAAGACAAATCCCCAAGCTCCACAACCTGTTGGAGATCATCAAACTGGCATAACTTGAAGCAGCCAGGTCTAAAGACTTTAAACACCTGTTTGCTATCTGCAGTTTAGTATATAAGAGTTATATAATATGAATATATACATATGCATATACAGATGCGCTTAGTAAAATAACGTGCTTTTTTTCTGCTAAGAAGCGGGGTTTGGGGCTTGACCAGTTTGAGAAGATATGTGGGACTTCCACAACATGACTTGCTCCATTCAAAAGTAGCAGAATGTAACTTAAAATATGTCATTAACAGCTGTTTGCATTATCCGCATAAAGCAACGTAAAGGGCAGACACTTGCACCAAGACTAGTTAATCATGCCAGAAGTATGCTAGCTTGAATTTTAACAGAGATTATTTTAAAGGCATAGTTTATATAAATATTTGTACTAGTGTACTTATACGAACTGAGCCATCTTGACTTTTCCCACAGATAATCATATAGACTTGGTGAAGTATAGGCTGTAGACGCTTATGCTATGCCTTTCACTTCACTGACAACAGTTCTCCTGTGTAACATAATAGGCCTCATTATCACCAGTACTGAAGCAAATGGTTCAGCCTCTTTGAATCTTTCTCTCCAAGATGTTTTCTGAATAAAGTGATAGTTTCTTCTCTGTTCTGTTTTCTACAGTTAGTGGCTGTGGCTGATGCTACATGATCATGATCAAGAGTTCCTAGAGCTCAGTCTTCATGTATATGATTGCAACTTGCACTCTTCAAAATAATGATTAAACTTCATTTAGAGCAATTTTGCCATTAAAATATGGCATACTGAATATGACTATGATTTTAGCCAGTCCCTTTCAATGCCCTTCCAGTGTAAATGACCTGTTCTTCTAAGTTGCTTGGTGAATTTTGTTACTCTCAAACTGTTGCTAAGATTTTTTTCTATCTGTTAAGTTTTTGACAGTCTCTGTAGAACTGACTATGGTGCTCTTATCTATCAAAATATTTTCTGTTGTAAGTGCTTGTCACTCTTTCTGCATCTCTATGGTCAGAGGCCAATGGTTTGGTTACAGCAGTGACAAAATGTTCTTGATAAAATTGCAAAAGCGTCTGCTTATCCCCTGGAGCCAGGAGGGTCCAAACTCTGAAAACATTCAGCTTCAGGGATCCTCTGTTTTCACATTCGGTCTCAGAATAGTTCTTTATTTAAGAACTGCCCTGTAATACAATTGTGGATGGGAATCACAACAGAAGGCTTAACTGCAGCCCATGTATTTTCTGCTATTGAAGATGCTTAAGCAATAGATTCTCAGCTGTTATACAATTTTCCAATAGAAACTCACTAGATTTCTTCTGCTCCCTCTGAAGGATGCTCAAGGAGATAATGAGCTATTGCCGGAGTAGAACAGAGATAAGATAAAGTTTGCTTAGTACAAAAGCACTGTGCTAGTGCTAAATGACTTGTGGACAGTTCTGTTCTACACAGTCCCTCAGTTTGTATGTGCTCAGTTTGCATATAAAACTGTATTTTCTAGCTGCTGGCCTCCAAATCAAATGAGATGCCAAATGAGATTCACAGAATCACAGAACCCCAAGGGCTGGAAGGGACCTCAAAAGATCATCTAGTCCAACCCCCCTGCAGGAGCAGGGCAACCTAGAGTACATCACACAGGAACTTGTCCAGGTAGGCCTTGAATATCTCCAATGTAGGAGACTCCACAACCCCCCTGGGCAGCCTGTTCCAGTGATCTGTCACTCTCGCGTGACATTTTTCCTGATGTTCACATGGAACCTCCTATGCTCCAGTTTACACCCACTGCCCCTTGTCCTATCACTGGACATCACTGAAAAAAAACCTAGCTCCATCATCCTGACACTCACCCTTTACATATTTGTAAGCATTGATGAGGTCACCCCTCAGTCTCCTCCAAGCTAAAGAGACCCAGCTCCCTCAGCCTCTCCTCATAAGGGAGATGTTCCACTCCTGTCATTCCCAGGAAGTCTGACTCAATGAAGGTGTGCACCAGGTGAACACACTGAATAAGGATAAGCTTTACTCTCCCAGTAAATGGCATGCCAATTTTCTGAAGTGGCTGAGAGCCATCGAGCTGGCATCCTGGAGAGCCAAGGAAGGGGAAGCAGTGGGCACAGTTCACCAGCAAGAGATGATTGCGGCCTCTCAATGCGTAAGCAGGAAAGGAGAACATAAAACTGCATGACAGAGAAACTTAGCAATACTGTCCTCTGCCCTCTCTGCTAACTTGCTTCCTTCTACAGCTGCAATTTTGGACTGACAGGAATTACACCATGGCTGAGCTTTGTTCCTGGTCATGTGATTCATCCTCAGCTTGAGTGCACTTGAGCTGCTAGCAAACTGCACATACTCAGAAGGCAGAGCTCAACAACCCTTGCATTAGCTTATGTTTCTGCTTATGAGTCTCATAATGCAGGAACCACCTCAATGGAGACAAATTATGCCAATGCTCAGTGTTTTTGAAAACCTTCCCTAGTCCCTGGCATATTCACTTTTTCACTCTTCCAAAAAGTAGCTGACACACTTCTATGTCTTCCTCCCCTTTTTTGCTTTTCTTCTTCTTCTTCTCTCTTTTCACTCTTCCTGTGTTTCTATCTTTATGCTGATTGAATATCAGTGATACACAGATTTTGGCCTAAGTTTGATGAGTTAGATATTGAGGATTTGGTCTGTTTATTAAATATCCATGGCCCAGACGTTTTTTTTGTTAATATCTACTGATAAATTAGGCACAACAAAAATATTAGAGATGATGGGTTGCTGTTATTTAAATGCAATGATAGGAACATAAAAGAATTCACATTCTGAATTCTTACAGACATAGTCAAGTAGGTTGATGGAAAGGTTATGAATTAAGTACCGAAAAGGCAAAAAGTTGATTGCTGCTTTGGTTTTTATTTTTTTTTTAATTGTTTGCAAAGATTGAGGCAGCTCAAAGTTACCAAAGTGCCGATGTTTTCTAATGGAAGAATTGAAGCACTCCATGTGCCTTTTGTAAGTATCTCCAGAGGATTTACTTCAATCAAAAATCAAATGTAACTTAGAGTAAGAAATGCTGCATGCCCATAAGATCCAACCACAATGGAGTTAACAATGAATTGATTTTATGCTAAACTGTGTAACATCCCAAACCAGCAGCAGAATTCAAAACCACTTCTACAATGGGAAACATTAATGCAGCTGCCTCAATAGGATTTTTCTCCCTCTCTGAGGTTGGAGGGTGTTGTACGTTTCAAAAGACATGGGCTCTACTTTTGCCAAATCGTCATTTTGCTTGCAAGTTTGGAGGCCAGAAAAATCATTTAAAAAAGGAAGGAAAAGAGGTCATGTAATGGCAGCAGAGCGGCCCCTTCGTACATGCTGGAAGGCACTTAGCACAAATCACATAGCAGCAGAAATGCATCTCTGGCAGCTTTTGTGATGGCCCTTGGCCCCTACCCCAGGCACTCTCTGCTCCCTGTTCTGTTGACCAGTCTACTGTGGAACAAGTGAATTTCCCGTCCAGTGAGCTAAAATCCAAAAACTGCTGCATGATTGATGGTGTTTTGCTATGAATCATGCAGATTTTAAAATAAAAATGGGAAAGCAAAAAATAATTGGTCAGCTTGTAGCCGGGAGGTGGTACTTGTTCGAGATATACACAGATTATGCTTTTCTCTACTAGTGCAAAAATCCCAACAAATGATCTGAAAGAACAGCCAGCACTGGGGTGAGGGTGTGTGTGTGCGTGGTGTGCCTGGTAGGGTTTTCTACCCCTTCTTGCAAAGCACAGGCCTTAATGAGTTCCAGGGGGACAGTGGCTTGTCAATCACAATATACTTTTCAAGTAATCGTCATCTCTGCCCCATCACAGAACCACAAGGCATGAAATAATTAGAAAGCCCAGAGTAACTGCTCTGTTTTACAAGAGCAAAATCCTTGTGTGGATCATTTACATAAACTTGTCACTTCCCATTACGGTTCTAATGCAAGCTGGGTAATAATCGTGGGACCAGGAGAGGGGAGGTCAAGGTATGATGCTCCTCCATGTTTGAAGCACAAGGTATGCATGTGCCCAGCTTTCCATCCCCCACTGAATTAATGTAAAGTATCTTTTATTTTCCATTAAATAAGAACTATTCATGCTGCTATGGTAGCAGACCATGTGCAGCCTCTTCTTCTTAAGAGAGAAAAAAGGCTTTTGCGTCAAGCCATTGTTAGAGGAGAATTCACTTTGAGGAGCATTTCAAAGCTGATCCGATAGGGGAAGGAATAATGTTAAATATTTGGTATGAAATATTTATAAGATGCACACATGAGCATCTGACAGAGTAGCCTGGAAAATACACATTCTCATCTTTGACAATTTTAGCTCTTTCTGTTTGAATGAGAGGATGGAGAGGCGTGTGCATAGTGAGAATTGTGTATGTGTATAAATGCATCTAAACACACACACGCATACACACATGCAGAGGCAGACACACTTGCGTACAGACGCCTGAATGGGTTGATGGGATTTAAGGCAATCTGCATCTGAATGCTGCTCTCCAAAGATGGTAGCAATAAGGGTTTGCTGAAGTCTGTTTTAATCACCGTGAATGAGAAAGCTCTGCACTAACACCTATTGCTAGGGGCATCCACAGAGTAGTGGAGGTGATGGGTGCTGCTGTTGCTGTTTTCCAGCAACCATTTTGCTGGTGTTATTCACAACTGTCCTAGGGCATCATCTGCATTTCTGCCACAAGAAAACAAGCCTCTGCTTTTTGCACAGATTTACTTTCCCCATGGGCACCCCTGCATGGCTGTTTCATTTTACTTTTATTTTTAAAAATGAGTACAATTAAAGGCGAGCAAAGATCAGATTTGCTTATAGGCAACCAGAAATGTGTTTTTTTTAACCTTTTAATCTTTATTTTTTGGCTAAAACAAGGCAAAATTTATTTATTTCTTTTCATTTTTTTTTTTTTTTTTTTTTTTACCAAGGGTCTGAGAGAGGTGTCAGGAAAATGGGTTATCACCTCATTCTCAGTCCTTATGACTAGAGATAAAGAGAGAATGTAATGGCTCACTCCTTATGGCAGTCACAGTGAAGTGCACGGGGATGGCATACATTAAATAACCAGGATAAAGAAAACCATGTGATCTGCTTTCTTGTAAGGGAATCTAATAGCTCTCTCAGAAACCTTATTTCCTTTTCCTTTTTTTCTTTTTCCCCCGATGTCTCTTCTTTGCCTGCCCCACTTGTACCACCTGCAGGCTGTTGTTATTCTCTGGTGTAAATGCCTATCTGGTGTAGGCTGTAAACAGATTGGAGCAAGACTTCTCTGTCTGCAAAGATCCTTTCTACATATGCAGTGCTATACACATATTAATTAATAGCAATGTTTTTTATTAACTAAAAGGCCGTATATTTCTCTTTCTATGGGCTGGGATTCTCTCTCCCTTTAAAAACTGCTAGATTAGATGCCCCAGGCAGGCTCCATGCATTGTACAATGTTTTGATGTGAGCAGGCGGCTCAATAGCAAGGCAGCATCGTTTGCCCTCATCTGCCAGCTTTTGTCTTTGAGTGGAAGTGTGGGGCCTGGTGAGAGGTAGGATATGAACTGTGTCCAGACTCTGTTCCTTATCTCCGAGATCACCAAGAGGGAGAGCATTGTTGATGGATTTAAATCAGCTTTTTCTCCCCTTGTGCACAACAAAAGTCTAAATCCCTTTTCAGACCAGATTGCTCCATTTCACTGCATGGGCTAGGCAGATTGGAAACATGTTTGTCACTCAGCTTTTCTCCCAACCTAATCAGTAGACGCTGGGGTGGTGGGATTTTGGTGCTCAGTGTATCACCCTTTAATCTACGGAGTTGGCCTTTAAAAGCTGCTGATGGTGTTGCTGCTATGTGTGAGCTGCTGCTGTCTTTCATTTCTGAAGACAGATATAAAAATAATATTAACCACGAGTGTAAGCAGAGGGTTTAGCAGGGATTTGAATCTAAAATGTGGTACTTAATACTGGCCAACTTGATTTGGTCCAGCAGAGCTGAACCCCTTATTCTGTTATAATAAAGTGTGCTGTATATGGAGAGGATCGCAGCAGGATTTACTGTCTCTGTGTTTTAGTTCTGCTGCTGAATGGGCCTAAATGGTGAATAACGATAGGCCACAGGGAGCTATGGTTGATAAGAAGTGGCTCGGCAGACCTGTCTGCAGGCTTCAAAGGTCTTTCTGGCAACACTATGAGCTTACCAGTGTCTGCTTTTGCGGAGCTCTATAGCATGCCAGCATCATCTGTGCCTAAGACAGGCATCCTAAATGGACAAATCATCACAACAAGAAGGTATAAAGAAGCAGGTTAGCTCTTGTGAATTTGTAGAGGTCAGCAGGATGCTAAGAGGGAGAGTTAAGTGATAGGTGTGATGAAAGGTATAAAAAGCTTCAGAATAATATAGGCTTTCTGGGACAGAGTCTGCAGCTATGTTTACACACCAAGTTCATATCTGCATGCACACACATATGTATGTTGTGCTAAGCAGAGCCTGAAACAGATATTGTCTGGGATCTCTGGCTAAATGCAAAGTAATTCCTTCCAGGAAAGATGTATTTAATTGGCTAGGTATGCAAAAACATTTCTAATTTTTTCTGCCACCGAAATATGCCGTGAATAATCTACCTTTCATCCCCTTGAACCACACCTGTATTGTTCCGTGGTATTAAAAGGTACTGGTAGCATGCATCTACCAGCCCCATTTAATGTCCTGTATAGAAGAGCTGGAGTATGAGAGGAACATGGAACTGGGCATTTGGGAAGCAAGGGTCATTCAGAACTTCTGCCGAAATATTCAATTTATTAAGACCTTGCTGTGAGGAGGGACTGGCTGGATGAAATTGAACAGTCTTTCAGCAACCAGTTGAATTCTACCCTGGATTTGGACAGGGTAGGCTGAGGTTCTTAATGACTTCTTTGACTCAGTCTTCACTGGCAAATGCTCTCACCACACCACCCAAGTCTTGGAAGGCAGACACATTCTCACAGACTGTGAGAATGAAGACCCTAGGCCCGCTGTAGGAGAGATCTGGTTCAAGACCATCTTAAGAACCTGAATGTACACAAGTCCATGGGACCTGATGAAATCCATCTGTGGGTCCTGAAGGAGCTGGCGAATGAAATTGCGAAGCCACTGGCCATCATATTTGAGAAATCATGGCAGTCAGGTGAAGTTCCTGACAACTGAAAAAGGGGAAATATAACCCCCATTTTCAAGGAGGGGAAAATGGATGACCCGGGGAATTACAGAGCAGTCAGTCTCACCTCCGTGCCTGGCAAAATCTTGGAGCTGATTCTCCTGGAAGGCATGCTAAGGCACATGAAAATCAACAAGGTGCTTGGTGACAGCCAGCATGGCTTCACTAAGGGGAAATCCTGCCTGACCAATTTGGTGGCCTTCTATGATGGGGCTACAGAACTGATGGACAGGGGTAGAGCAGTTGATGTCATCCACCTGGACTTGTGCAAAGTGTTCGACACTGTCCCGCATGACATCCTTGTCTCTAAGTTGGAGAGACATCAATCTGATGGATGGACCACTTGGTGGATAAAGAACTGGCTGGATGGCCGCACACGAAGAGTTGTGGTAAATGGCTCAATGTCCAGCTGGAGACCAGTAACGAGTGGTGTCCCTCAGGCTTCAGTGTTGGGATTGGTCTTGTTTAACATCTTCGTCGCTGACATGGACAGTGGGATTGAGTGCGCCCTCAGCAAGTTTGCTAGTGACACCAAGCTGTGTGGTTCGGTTGATACGCTGGAGGGAAGGAATGCCATCCAGAGGGACCTCGACACGCTTGTGAGGTGGGCTGATGCCAACCTTATGGAGTTTAACTATGCCAAGTGTAAGGTCCTACACCTGGGTCGGAGCAATCCCAGGCACAGCTACAGGTTGGGCAAAGAAGAGATTCAAAGCAGCCCTGTGGAGAAGAACTTGGGGGTTTTGGTTGATGAGAATCTGAACATGAGCTGGCTTCAGTGTGCACTCGCAGCCCAGAAAGCCAACCGTATCCTGGGCTGCATCAAGAGGAGCGTGACCAGCAGGTCAAAGGAGGTGATCCTGCCCCTCTGCTCTGCTCTTGTGAGACCTCACCTGGAGTATTGTGTGCAGTTCTGGTGTCCTCAACATAAAAAGGACATGGAACTGTTGGAACAAGTCCAGAGAAGGGCCACGAGGATGACCAGGGGACTGGAGCACCTCCCGTATGAAGATAGGCTGAGAAAGTTGGGGCTGCTCAGCCTGGAGAAGAGAAGGCTGCGTGGAGACCTCATAGCAGCCTTCCAGTATCTGAAGGGAGGCTATAAAGATTCTGGGGAGGGACTCTTCGTTAGGGACTGTAGTGATAGGACAAGGGGTAACGGGTTAAAACTTCAACAGGGGAAGTTTAGATTGGATATAAGAAGGAAATTCTTTCCTGTTAGGGTGGTGAGTCACTGGAATGGGTTGCCCAGGGAGGTTGTGAATTCTCCACCCCTGTCAGTGTTCAAGACCAGGTTGGAGGAGGCCTTGGGTGACATGGTTTAGTGGGAGGTGTCCCTGCCCATGGCAGGGGGGTTGTAACTAGATGATCTTAAGGTCCTTTCCAACTCTAACTATTCTATGATTCTGTGATTCTATGATTCTGTCATTCATTGACAGATGAGGAGGAAGTCTGGCTGGTGCTCCTTCTAGTCTGGCATCCCAAATTCCTACCAGTCTGCCCCTGGGGATGTCATGTCTCTGCCTAGATCTTCAACCTTCCTGAAAGGACTGGAAACTCTTTAGTTTTACTCCTTCCATCATTTAAAATACAAAAGAGTTTTGAATGAAAGTTCAATTTCCAGCGAACTCGAGTTCTGTCTTTTTAGTGGTTATGAACTATGGCCAAATGTTTTGTTTAAGTGCTGAGTAACTCTTTTTAGTTATGGCTATCCAAGGACAAATGGAAAAACAGGACAAGGACAAGCAAGAAAGAAAACAGTCTTTCAGAAACCCTCCTTTATTTCTGGGAAAGGACATAGATTTTTCAAGACTTTCCGGATTCTCTCTACTCCTAGAAGAGCTGGAGGACAATCCTACTTGCCATAAAAGCACAAATTTTCCCATGTGATTGTCCTGGTACTGATTGTCCCAGACTCTCTTCCTGCCTGGATTAATAACTGAGACAGTTTTCAGCAACTTTTAGTACCCAAGTCCAAAACTTGTAATGAGCTGGACATTGTCAATACTTAGAGCAAGAGCCTTTGGCCTAGTTATGAATAAATAATGAACTTTTTGAAGATGCCATTCCAGTGGGTGAATGTAGAAGTGAGGGCTGATGATTTCAGTGTCTCCTGGATCAGTCTAAAGCGGAGAATAATTGAGATAGATCCTAGGTACGTCTCTGAACAGAAGGAGCAGATGAGGGGCCATGATGAAGACATCAAAAATAAGAGAACCATGCCTCTCAAGGAGAAACTTTCATTTTTCCCAACATGACAATTGAAATGCTAGTCACAGTGTACTTGAACATGGTACGAGTCCAGTTGCCTGGTGAACCATGTGTAAGCAATCCATATGAGGACTGTACTAGAGCGACAGCCTTTTTCCAGCAGTGGAAAACAGGTATTTTCTCTAGCTGATCTCTCTCTTTTAAAGCAAACTGCACATGCGCATGTATGTACATATTTTTATGTATATATAGCCAATTTAATTAAACAAAATTCCTTACAAGCTGAGACTGCACAAGACAAGATTCAATCAAGAACTGCTTCTTTTTTTTCAATTCCCGTGTTCAAACAGAAGTCCCTTAGAAAGGAGGGCTGGATATTCCATACAGAAAAGTGTTGGCTTTTGAAACAGATTTTTTACAGAAGGTCCTAGTTAAATCATCTGATTGATTAACACAGATTTGGACTATGCCTGTGGAAATCACTGGTATTACAGGTTGTGTTGGCAACTAAGTGGGAAAAATTAGAGAAGAAAATCAGATCAGTTTAACTGAAAGTTTTAATAAAAGTTCAACTTCACGTGACTAAATTCTTCCCTCCCCCCATTAGGATGTGAATGGATTTTTCTCATTCAGGTCAAAATACTCAGTGTCACATATAATGTCTTGTTTTATGGTACTTTTAAGGAGAGGAAATAGTAAAGTAAATGCAATCCCTTTCATCCAGGAACTCAGTGATTAGAGCACTTATTCTGTGTGTAGGAGGTCAGGGTTATGTTCCTTCCTCATCTTGAGGACACTTTAATTGATATCACTCAGATATTAGGGCTTTATTTATGTGGATGGGGGAGATGTTCTTAACTCCTTTTGTTCTACTTTTATTGGGAAAATACTTGAAATATTTTGGAAGCCATGGGGAGGATAATTTTGTGACTTAGTGCACTCACCTAGGAGAAATCAGGTCTGTGCTCCAGGCTGCATTACACTGACTACTTAAGAGTTTAAATGTCTCCTGAAGCAGGGACTACAATCCTTTTCTGCTTCCCCCATGACTCATCCAACCATTTAGGATAAAGTTATTTTGTGCACTGAGCTCTAATGAGTGATTTATCCTATGTAAAATATAACAAATTGAGCATGATGGACTGCTTGACCCCAGGCAGACAGTGTGGCAAGTAGGTTAATGTGTGGCAGGCATGGGCTCATAAGGTGTCGAGGCAAAGACATAGAAGGGTGCCCAGCTCTACCACAGCCCAGTCTAATGCCTGAATAACATCTCTGCAGCTGCTCTGGAAGACTTATAAATCTAGCAACAACAAAATATTGGCCTAATGTAAGAAATAGCGGTGGGAAGATAAGAGAGCAGAATTAGCCAAAAAACCTTCTGTCTGGTTCTTTTCTTCATATCCTAGTCGCAGCTACAACTTAAAAAAGATAAGAACTGATAGTTACCTTGATTACTTGGTGTTTGTATGCTTGAGAAAAGAAAACTAAACTTTAAGACCTTAGGCACTTTTGTTGGATCAGACAGTATACAAAAAAAAACATTAGGCCTATAAAAGAAATATAGAAGACAAAAAGTAAATGAGCTTTCCAACTACAAGAACACTTTTTTTCTTTATCTTCCCTGTTTCTGGGACTGAATTCTGGGGCAGAGATACACCACAAGAGGCACTGCAATTAGCTTGCTATTAGTGATGGTGGAAACATTTTTAATCAAAGAAAAGTATCTCAAAGGTAGTACCAATAGGTTGGGACAGTCTCTTTCCATCTGGAGACAGAAGGAAAGGAGGAGCAAAGCACCTAAATTGTGGTAAGGGCAATCCTGTGTAGTGAAATGGATTACCTAGATGAGAAGGACTCGCTCACAACTTTTCTTGCCCTCTTACTCTTCCTCAATGAAAATCAGCGAAAGTCAGATGGATTTTATCACTTTGGTTTTTTGCTGCTTTTGCAGTACTTATATTAAGGCTTTCTTCTGCTCTCGCATTAATGCTTACCCTGCTTTCTTCTCAAAGCACTGGTCCTTTCCAGAATCACTGTCATCAAAAGGTTCTCTCACTGAGGACAATGCCAAAATAAACTGCTCGAGGTCCCACCTCCCAAGACTCTCAGGAATCTCAGCAGAGACTGATGAGTTAGATTTGGCACCCATTTTGTGTTTTAAATATATTATTTTTCCCTCTAGGTCATGGATATTTAGACAGGTGTGTTTGGAGATTTCCAAAAATTAAGGGAATGACAAAGGTTAGCTTTGTTATCTAAGTGACCAAAAAAACTCCCTCATTGCCCCAGCAAGTGAGCAGGACATCAGGGGCCAGCTGTGATTGAGTTTGTTTTGTTCTTTCTCTTAGTAACAGACTCTGTCCAGCAGAGGTGTTAAGGCCCTTATGGCCTGAATTCTTGCCAGTGTCATTCCTTCATAACAATACTTTGTGCTTTTGTATTGCCTGGGAGAGTTTGCTAAGGCCTTGTGAGAGATTGAACTGGGCATCTGATGCCACCTGTGAAAATCCCACTGGTAACAGCTAAAAATTCGCCTCTGTGCTTCTGCTGGAAGCAAAACTCTTTTCCTAAGCTGTGGTGTGACTCTCACTGCTGTGGCTGCCAGAGAAGGAAAGCCTTTTAATTGAAGTCTTACACCTGAATGACTGTTATCCCTGCAGGAAAGAAAAAAAAAAAACCAACAAACCCCCTCATGGGACCAACAGATAACTAATGAGTCTGTCTGCTGAGAGGCAGCAAGAGAAGCATGTCACCTTGTCTTGTTTGGTTTGGCAGAGCTGGAGCACTCGTAAGAGACGAAGCTGCTACAACTTGCCTCCCCAGCTCCCAGAGCCACACAGCCTCTGCTGCCAAAAGCGTTCTTCCACCGCAGCATGCGCGGCAGGTAAGTGTCTGCCAAATGACAAAACACAAACCTCCTAACAAGTAGCTGAGGGTAGGGTGGGAATTCCAGATAGAGACAAATCTATGTCCCTCAGGAGATCTGGAGCAAAATGATCAGTATAAGTATTTCACTGCTAATTAAGTTTTGATCCTTTGGCTTCACTTGAAACAGTTTGAGAGTATATCAACTTTGAGAGCAGGTGCTGACTAGCTTGAAAGCACTGGTCCATCAAATCAGGTAAGAGTTTTATATCCAGAAACTCCCCTAAAAGAGAGACTGTAACTTGCTAAGTGATAGATATACCCAGGCCCTTTCAAGTATAACATGTTATTGACAGAGTTATAATGCTTCTAACTTACATTTATTCCCCCAAATGTTTGCAAAATTCCCCTATGCTCTGAAAAAGCATCCTCTGTCTCATGTTCTGTCCTCTTCATTAAAGTGTATGGAATGAATGCCAAAGGAGACATAGCCAGGTGCAGCTTGGAAATCCCAGTAGTTGCTTCTCCTCTTCCTGCCTTGGTTTGGAATCCAAATCCAAACAGGAAAGTTTGATTTTAGAGGAGATGCCACTTCTGTTCCATTGTCTTCAAAACTCTCAAAGGTTAAGAGCAGAAGAAGGTTGGATGCATAGGACATCTTGTCCCCAGGTGCCAGAATATTTAGAGAAGTGTTCACCTTTTATTAGCAGCTCTTAAATTTTTCTTGGCTGACCAGAATGGAGAAATGCCCAGGAAATCTGCAAGTGAAAAATAATTAGCTGTGTATGAAGTGGGAAACTATGATAGAGAGGTCATTAAAAATGTGGGTTATGTTTTTCTGTATCTGAAAAACTTCTTTCTTAATGATCCCTGTGCTACAGAGAACAACAAAGCACGTTAGGATAAATAAAAATCTGTACCATGCCTCTCTACTGCTATGGCTGCCTGAGGACAGAATGCAGAATGGCACATAGTTACAGCAGCTTGCAATATGACCAGCTCCAATTGCTCCCAATCACAGTTTGCCTTCAAGTCACGGTTGAAAGATACATTTTTCTTATAAGTTGCTCCCTGAAATGTGGGTCTCTAATGATCGCTTAAAAGAAAAAGTCTTTCCAGTGTCATAGTACTGCATTCATGGGGCCAAAATGATTCTGTACCTTCCTCCTCAGTGAATGTAATGGATAGTTAAAAGATAGAAAAACATTTGCAAGTCTAGCAGTCATTCTTTTACTGTTCTTCATTGCGTTGCCAGTGTTCTGGAAGAAAGCACTCAAAAATTTCTGGTATGCCTTCAAATTTCTGCTGCTCATACTGAGAGCCAGAACTTGCTGGTATACAGGTGATCAATACCGGTAGATGGATTTTCCTAATTATAGTAAGGTTTTGAGTAAGGTATTCCCTCAAGTGTTGAGGTAGTGGTACAGTTACCAGCTTGTTTCTAGCCTTGTGGAATTTGACAGACAGCTGACAAATGAGAGTTTCTTTGTAAAAACAAAACCAGCAATACAGGGATGTTTTCTTCCCAGACATCTTCCTTTGTTATGGGAAATGTTTGCATGGCTTTCTCTGTCTCTCCTATTGCCTTGTAGGGCCCTTCTGTGACCCAGGGGTGTGGTGCTCTCAACACTTTGTGAGGTTTTTCACAGTACTGGCTCCTGAACAGCTAACACAAGATTACTGGACCAGCTGCTGTCTAAATTAATAGCATTGTGTAGATGTAACTGGAGGCAAAATTTCACCCCAAAACAGATTTAGTCCAATGTGCTTTGTACTGCGCAGCAGATCTGGGTTCTTCAACCTCCACTGCTAATGTGTCATTTGCCCAAATTGCACTGATTTTGTAATGAGGACTTCTTTGTACCTGTAATCCAATCAGAGTTCCTTACTACCTGAATAAAGAAATCTTCCTAACTGGACAGAAATAGTTAAAGGATTTCATTTTCCATTCACAGAGCTGCTATAAACCATCCATTAATGAATTATGACATCCATTAATGAATTATGACATAATTCATATTAATGAATTATGATCATCCATTAATGAATAATGAAGAGTATTTTACTGAGTTTAAGCATCATAAGTAAGCAGAGTTGCTCAGTATGTTGTGTGAATGAGAAGCAGTTGAAGTGTGACAGAAATTACAATACAGAGGTGTATATTCAGATCATCCATCCCTATTTACATCACAAGAAAATGTGACATCATTGCAGGTCCATTGTGTATGGTATCTCTGGTAAAAACCTTTGTGGTTTCATGAAGAAGTTGGGCCTAAATAATTTGCAAGACTGTGGAAGACTCCTGAGAACCTCTTCCATCTGGATCACAATGCTACAGGCCCAATGTGGTTGAATGAATTAGCCTATTGTTTTCAGCAGGGGAATAAAAAAATGGGGTTAGTAAATTGAGTAGAACATCCAACAACACTAGTCCAGCAGTTTTAGTGGTTATACCTTTCATTTGCTCTTAATTTGGATCACTGGATGATATTTAATCACATGATATTTGGAACACTGATGATAGTTAATTGCATGAGCTCAGAAACACAAGTTGGGAAGGAAATAAGAACATAGGATTGTGGCTCTCCAGTTAAAACACATTTGTGATGTCAGTTCTCCTTCTGTAGTCCATTTGTGCTCCAGCAGTGAGGATGAAGGCTGCTTAACACTTGTCTCCATGGGTTTGGTTCTGGGATGGAAGGATTTGCACATGTGATTCTATGAGGCTGTGGCTGGGGAATGTGTGCCTTCCAACCCAGCTGCTCTGAGGTAGGGCCTAACTGTTTCTAGCTGTACAGCATCACTGCCTCCTTCCTGAGGGCCTTTTTGCCGGGTGAAGCTAGCATGAGAGGTCACAGAGCAAGCAAGAGGCTTGGTGCCAGCTTGTAGAATCATAAAACACATGTGGGTTAGGAGATCTAAGTCTTGGACACAACTGAAACATAGGAAACAATCTGGCAAGCTTCACAGAGGCATTTTCTGTGCATGGTCGGTCAGCCCAATGTGCCTTTTCAGCACTGCCACCACACAAACAGCAATCTGTGGTGCCTTCCACTATGCGTTTCTGGTTGCCAGAGTCCCTCTTTGCTTCTAATTTATGTTAGTGAGGCAGTTCTAACTGAAAGGGATGAGAAAAAGCCATAAAGTTTGCTAAGCTTCTCCTCTTCTCTTCCATTCCTGCATTTGGCAGAGCTTGGTCGAAATGGTGAATTGTGCCACTCGCTCTGTTGCTTTCTTGAAGTAGTTAATGCATGGGTCGACTTTTGGCATGTCTAAAATTGACTCATTTAGCATGTCTAGAATTGATGTGTTGAGCCCAAACTGCAGTCACACCAAGTGGCTCAGTCAGTGCTGTGTCTGATACTGGCAGTAGAAATAATGCATAAGGCCTTCATGCTCGCACATCCCTAGGTTAAAAGACTATTTTCACTTGAATTCCCTGAATTGTCTTCTATGCTAGATTCTTCTGTGTGGGTCTGAAAATAAATTATGCATCAAAATTAGCGTTAGAGGCCACTGTGTCTTATCCCAATCGATACTGCCTGAGGCTTTTGATGATGATCAGGATGTGGAGAAGTTCCTGTGAAGGTGAAAGAATTGCTACATAATCTTCAAGTACCAAGAAATAATATTTAAACTGTGGTTGTTCTTAATCTACAAAAGTTTTAAAACATTGTTTGAAGCTGGTGTGCTAGAGGAAGCAGGCTAAAATCAGCTCAATCCTTCCTCACTTTAATTGCAGTCCTTTCCTTGAAGGAGGAGCAAAACCCACGTGTTTGATGTACTGCTATGAGTTTTCAGAGGAGCTGAGAAAGCCCAATAGAAATGTTAAAGCAATCTCCTTACCTCTGTTTTCCTGCCTCTCTCTGGGGTGGATATACAGCACCTCCAAGATATGGCAAATGTTCAGTTGCTTGTGAGGCCACGTCCCTACATTTCAGCTTGGAGCTACCAGCTGGCAGCAGCAGCAGCCCTGTGCTGTCCGGGTGGTTACAACCAGTGGCTTTGAAGTTCTGCCCTTCAGCTATCTCCTCTTGCATGCAGCTTGTGATACATGAGTCTGTGTCCTGCAGCTGTCTCCATTTAAGTCAGCAGGCATTTGAAGCACTGCTGGCCACCCCGGGGAAAGGGGCAAGAGTTGAACAAAATGTTCATCATCAATTAAACCATTGGAATGCCAGTGCAGAGTCTGATTCCCTGACACTTTCTCCTATAAAACCAGTGTCATGTCTGAGCTTTTTAATGGGAAAGAAAATAGGCAGCTGCCAAGGTCTGCTAGTTAGTATGAGTTTGAACCAAAGGAAAATCAATAACTGTGTCAAATGGTTTATAAGTAAGACAAGCTGACTTTTAGGCAGTGACTTCAGTAAGCTCCAGCTCCCCTTTAGACTACTGTATTCAGTTTGAAACTTCACTGCTAAATATGTTAGAGGAAGCCAACAAGATAATACCCAGGCAGCTAAACCAGCAGTGGGGTTTTAAAATGTTTCCTTGCAGTGAGCCAAATTCATCTCTAGTGTAAGTGCAATTCCTACTAAAGCCAGTTCTGAAACTGCTGCTGAAGACAGGTTGAAAACAGCAGTTCAGATCTTCATCTTGCATTACACTATCTGGGTTGTCTTCACTAGGAAAGACTTCATCATGCAAAACATAAGCAAGAGGAAAATATGAACCACCTGGCTGTTTTACCCATTTAGTCCTGGGCTGAATTTGCTCGAGTATCTCTGTTTTGTCTTTTATGCCTATCAAGTATGCCTGCCTGTTTTGAGCCACAACAAAAGCAGTAACAACAGACTTTGACACCTGTGTTTCCTCCAGCTGTGAGTCTCATCTTTTTTCTGCAAACCACTTTATCCGCTTCAGAATGAGGGGCCAGTTCTCAGAATTACAAACACTGCTCTGCAACAAATGGTCTCTTCATTTGCTTTATCTGTACAAGTGTGTGCTTCTTGGTCTTACTTCACTGTTTCTATGAACTTTACGTGCTGTGGGGTATGCCCCTGACTTACAGAGTGAGTTTGATGCAAATTGCATAACAAAAGACTTTACAGTGCAGGCTCACGTGTTTAAATCCATGGTTATGTTCTTAAAGGTCTAACTTTCTCTCCCTTACCAGCTGTCCTCCCTTAGTGACTAGTGCTGATAACAGCCCTGCTGAGACAGCAAATGGCAGAAAGCAAATTGCTTCTAAAAAAAGATAAAGGGTGGGAAGTGAAGACATAAAAAGGAAAAAGAGGGTCAGAAAAAGTTATTCTAAAATGCAAAATGCTGCTAAGCCTGAGTAACTGGACTGGCAATCTTTGATAAGGCTGGAATCACTGCCACAAAAATGAGTAGAAAATGTTGTTGTCATTCACACAACAGCAAAGGAATTTACAGTATGAAAGTTGTCTGTCTTCTGGTGCATCTGTATACACCATGTGATGGGCTACTTGGCAAGCCAGGAGATTATGTAAAAGAAACAATCTTGAAAAGTCTTCTGTCTTTGTTTAATACATGAGAAATGCTGTTCTTCCATAACCTGAGCAGCAGCTCTGTATTAGAATTTTTAATACAGAGTAGGGAATATACCTAGGAGCAGGTATATTCCTAATATGGGAATGAGCAGTTGTGCTCCCATTTCATGAACTTTCAAAAGGATACTGTGGATAGAATCATTGAAATATGGTGGGCAGTACCACAAGAATAACTTCTGACCCACACCTCACTCTGTAAGAAGTCATTAATGTGTACAGGAAAAGTAGACACCCCAGACAAAATCTATCTCGTGGACTTTACCTACTTCATCCCAGCAGGAAAACACAGTACAGATAGAAGAAGGGTCATTGCAATGCTGCAGAGGTTGAAGCCAAGAAGCCAGGACTGTTGGATGGATCTAGTTGAACAGCTCTTGGACAGCTTTGGAAACTCTTAATCTTAGTTTCCAACACCAAACCAAATTTAGGTCAGCCTGATGCACCCACTTCTCCTCAATGGGTCTGTGTGAGGAATTCTGTCTGGGTAGACATGCCTCCCAACCTAGATAATTAATTGCATTCATTTATTTTAATTTAATTAAAACAGGAATAATTTTACATCACAAATTAGTTGTCGCTATTTTAAGTGTTCGCATCTAAGTCAGCTGGAAAGATCAAATAGACTTGTTCATTTCCCTCTTTGCTTGTAGTTGTTTTTCAGTCTGCTTCCTGTTCATATTCTTATGCGTGATATGCTTTTCTTTCTATTTAAATTCTACTGTATGTTTTCAACAATATTATTCAGGCTGTTTCTAATCCTGCAAGTTTCTTTTGTGCCATTTGTGGTCTGCTGGACTTACTTGTCTCTTTCATAATTATTTGGAGCCTTTATCATGCATTGGTAACTTCAAATGTGCTATCGGGTTCACTTTTCTGGTTAAGATTTATTTATCTGGGAGATGTCTGATCCATAGTGTGCAATTTATAGCCCCCAAACCCATCTTGTAAGTATAAACAGATAGCAGGTGATTAAATTTGGAGAACTGCTACGTCATTGTTTTGGGAATTAATAGGGAGCCTGGGACTCATTTAAGCCAGTCCTTGAAAGCCTTTGTTCTAGCAAATAAAAGGTGATCCTGCTTCAAATAACTTCTCAGTCTACTCTCAGCCATTTCTTTCCATACTTTGACCAAAAAGAATCCAAACTTTGCAAGTATACTTAGCTTATCCTTGCATATTTGTGCATAGGTAACAAAAAGCTCATTCCTAACCTGGCTGCATCTTTTGGTCTATTTATATTACTTTGCTATATAAAGTGCTGAACACATTCCAGGCTCACAAATATAATCATAAAGGCCTCGTGGTCTTTCCATGACTGTGTATTAGATGGCTCTTCCCACAGTTAACAATAAGAATTAACTCATCAAAAGATACCAAGAGAAAGTTATTTGCATAAGGGGTGAATCAGGTAAGCTTGTACTTTTAGAAGAAAAGTATTAGCTCATGTATTTTGACAAACAGGGTAAAACTATTATCCCATTATACCCAGTCTCAAATAGCCTACACAATTTCAGGTACTCTGTGACAGCGCTGCATGTACTTTTAAAATCTATTTATAAGCAGCTTACTCCCTTTTGCTTTAATTATTTCACAGTCTGAAAAATGCTACTGTCTTTATATAGAATCTCTTATAATATGATCAGAAAAATCCTTAGAGTTCTAGGGTTGGAGTTTTTTAACCACTTGAATTAAAATGTTGTTTTCTTTCCATAGACCTCTTCACCAGAATAATAAAAATGCACACAAAAGCTTCCCTGCTTTATAGGTTATGAAAGCGATTTTTACAGAACTGTATGAGCTTTCCTCTCAATTAAATTTTGTAGGACTTTTCTATAAGGACAGAATGTCTGTAAAATATTATGTTACCAAAAAAGGAGATTTTCTGCTTGAACTGTTTTCTGTCACAGCTAGTTCAGATAGACTGGGCAATGAAACGATCTATTGTAAATTACTAGTTTTGCGTATATTTCTTTCTGACTTCTTAGCTGGTCCTGCCCATCTCTAATGGGCAATGGCATTGAGAGCTGTGCACTTGCCTCTGGGTCTGTCATGAGGTTTGGCTGGAGCTGGACCTTCTGAGAATTGGCACAGCACACTTTCACACGCTGTAAAAGTAATTTCTTGTGCTAATCCCTTGTGGCATTTACATATTACACAAGACCCTCTTTATAGAAGAAAATGCCAACATTTTCCCATAACCATAGTCTACGTACGGTAACTGTGAACTGTTGGATCTGTGAGCTGCATCTCAGGATACTTTGTCCTCCAGAAAAAGACCTGATACAGCAGTATGCCTTGCATCAGAGAGGAAGGTTATGGTGTAGTTAAAACATTAGTTCTAGACTCAAGAGGTTCAATTTAAAATTTATGCTTATCTACTGACTGCTGTGTGACTAGTTGTTAGGGCACAAACTTGTAATAGGTCCTCTTGTGATAGACACAAAATTCAAGAGCTTAGGAATGACTGTTCTAGCTTGGTCTAAAGGTTCATTGAGCCCTCTATCCAGGTGGTTACAAGCAGATGCAGAGGGAAGACTAAAAATAAGGAAAGAAATATACTTCTTCAAGGTACTCTCCCAATTTCCAACATTTCGTAAATACGATGTGTGTGTTTTTTCCATTTGATAACCCAAAATGTCTGTCCCCTCATGGTTCTTGAATAGGTTCCCTGTCAGCCCCTGCAAACTTTTTCTATTCGCAATATCCTTTTGCAGGGAATTCTGCAGTGAACAGAGCTGTCATCTGTTATTTTTCCTAAGTCTTGCTCTTGCAAGTTTCATTTTGTGTTCCTTTGCTCTCAGGCTGGAAGACGTAGCATACAGTCAAATTTTATCTGTCTTTTTGAGGGCACTCTTTAGTTTCCTTATCTCTGTCATGTATCAGGCTGCCCAGCTTCAATTGCATATCGTGGTGGCCCTAATGCCTTCTCACTAGTGGGAACCTTGACAGAAGATTTTGCATCAAGCTTGTGTTTTTGTGTGTGCATGTGCAGATATATATTTATATAGAAAAGATATTTTTAAATATATTTTATATATAAAATGCAATGAAGGTTTAAGAAAGCAGTACTGTACGAAACAAGAATAGCACTGAATATTTATTATGAAGTTAATGTGAAGATGAGACTGTTATTTATTGGAAAACAGGAAAAAAAAGTGATCTTTACTTTCTAAAGGACCTTGTAACGTTCTCCCGTGGAACCCCCTTTTACCTGAATGTCTACATGCCTATTTTTGTGGCAGCTGGAGATGCAGCAAAATGCCTGCTGAGGGAAACTGCACAACCAAACAAATACCCCAAAAGTTTGTAACACATTTATTCAACTTGTCTTTCAACATAGATGGTATACTTTGTTCAATCTTGTTGGGAAAAAGGAAGGCTGAGTCTCACTGCTGCGCCGTTGAGGTGGGGTGTCAGGATCTTCTGACTTTCTCCTACATGCTGCTTGTACACTCAGCTTGAGTGCATCGTGTCAATCTCGATGACTTTGGGGATAGCTGGGGAAATGCCCACTGAGGGTTTCTGTGCAAGACACAGTAGACTTGTGATGCTGGATGTGGTGCTAGTAATTGCATATTGTGCTGTGTAAAAGGCAAGCAGAACTAAAAAGTTACAGAGACTCTGAAGATGAGGTTTCTTTCCCACTGACCCCAAGGCAGAAGCCACTCTGATCTCTCAGTTTGGTTCATCCTTCTTACCCTTGTCTGAGCTGTTGAACCTATCGTTTTTGCAATGTGCACAGGGCACATAAAGTGTGAGCAGATCATGAATTTACAGATGGTATACATAAGGACATTATGGTGTTCTTTGCTAGGAGCTGTGGCAATTCTTAATATTATTATTGTTTTTTTTCCTAAACTGTTCTTGAGTGCCGAACTCATGTTTAGGAGGTACAGTCCACAGTATTGGCAGCCCCAACAGAAAAGCTAGACTGAGTGTGGGCAATAGGATAGAGTATAAGCCATTACAATCTAATGGAGCAAATGAATGACTGCTCTTTAATCAATTACTTTTTGACAGATAATTTTGCTTAGATCTCTAATGAATTAATAAAATTTAATAAAAGTATTTTTGTAGGTAGATTTAGCTAGGAAGAGGTTCTGTGCATGAAAGGAACTGGTAAGAGGATGAGCAAACGTATAGTGGTGAAGCAGATGGAAATGGGGCTGATGTAGACTAATGGAAAGAGCGAAGGTCATGTAAGTATTAGAGTAAGTCTCAGGTCAGCAGCCAATGGAGAAAGTCCTGTCACAGCTTGAGAAAATCTTCTGAATATCCCATGCCTTTGTTACTTATGCCGTTGCTTGTACAGGCTGAAAGAGTTTCTTTTTGTGTTTGTTTCCTCAGCATACATTCCAAAACACTTGGGCAGGTTTGAAAGATGGAGCTCAACTGCTCATTTCAGCACCAGGGGATAAGTGGGGAGCAGAGGTGCTTGAGTAGAGTCTGCTTTTGCCTGCCTTCCATGTGTATTTATACAGCCTGCTCTGCCTTGGCTGGTTCTGAAGCTGTTATTCTCTGGAACTGCAGAAGGCATGCCCTCTCTGTTGCATGAGTCTTGCTTATTTACCATCAACATGTAAGGTTCTCCTCTGCTAAAATAGAACGGAAGTAATAAGAGAAGAGTTGCCATGTCCTTTAACTGTACCTCTTCCAGGAGTTCTTTTTCTTTTTTTCTTAATCTTTTTTTCTTTACTAGCCCGCTTTTTTCCTCATAATCAAATTACCACTATCTTAGTCAGTTGTTGATTCAGGAGTGCAGCCATGCTAAATTTGTGTTCTCTTTTTTCCTCTGTAGAGATAGGGTGAATACTTGTCTGTATTTTCTCCATAAGATGATAGATGAATAAATTACTAGGTGCTTAAATATTTTGATAACATGGCACCAGATGAGCAAAAAAGCTAGTGTGATTATTTTCTTTGTCTTCTTTTTTCTTAAGCTGTCTTTTTTTATCTTTGTTTCCTACTCATGCACCAAGAATTATGTATCTATAGGTTGCCTAAACCTGATGTGGTGATCCTTGGAAATGAGGTTGTATCTGGTCAGATGAATATTTCTCATCTACTTCGGTGACAAGTTTCTGAGGTTTCTTCAAACCAACTTTATTGTCCACTGAAAAAACAGCTTTGCTTGAGATGTGGGTGAGGAATGTTCATGCAGTCTGCTCTGATGGAGAGGCTATAAATTTGCAGCAGAGGAACAGTAACAAACTAAAGAAGTTCTAGTTAATGATGTACGTGTCTGTCCATGTCCATGTCTTCAGTCACTGCTAAATGCTTATGGTTCATCTATGCACAAATGCACAGAGTTGCTTCACGGCAGTGTTCTTGTACTCCCTGTTCATGGCAATCCTCTTCTTAGGAGCCTTGAGCAGAAAAGCATTAAGAGAGTGAGATGCTGACTTTGACTGATCCTTCTGAGCTGTTTTTGATCAAACACAATCTTAAGCCCACAGCCAGGAGTCTTTTTCAAAACACAGTGATCTCTCTTAGAAGTAAAGATCCTCTGCACTAAACTGGAGATCTGTCTTCTAGTAAAAAAATTACTCTGGCAATTTTACCTCTCCCTTCCAATCTTATCCTTAGTTGGAGTAGGAAAGGTTTCAGCTAAAAGAACACAACCTTTCACAATGCTTAACTGAAAGTAGATAAAAATACATGCTTGTGTGTTTTTTATCTCCTTCTGCTTCAGTTCAACAATAACCCAGCATATGACTCCCTTAGTTGGCAGACTGCTTACAAGAAGTCTGCCATTTCTATTGCTGACATATCTCTTGCTTTTTACTCCTCCAGACTGTGTAGCATATTTAATTAAATTTTGAAACTTTGGTATGAAGTTTAGGGAAAAATAAAGATAATATTCACAGGGAGAAAAAGGAATTCTTTTAAAGTCAGCTTCATTAACTATCGGGCTATTAGAGTGAGGGTCACTTTGCCCAGACTGAAATAACTGGATCTCCCTAATTGCATTTTATTTGAATTATTTCTTTATTTCAAACATGTTATGCTTGTTAGCAATTTAATATGACTGGAAGCACAAATTAATTATACCTGGTAGCTAATTGTAGGAAAGTTACAGTGATCAATGTTTATGCTGATTTGTTTTTTTTTTTTTCAATATCTACCTTTAGCTTACATATTTGGATCAGTTCCCTCCCAATCATAAATAAATATTTGCTGCTTATATGTTCCCATGCAAATTGGATTAATTTTAGCATATTCATGGAAGGAGGACATCTCTGCCTACCTTCAATATTAAGCTAGCTGAACAAGCAAAGGTTGGGTTTTTTTTCCCCCTGCTTAAGTACTATATGAACTAGACAGACAGAAAATTCAGCACAAGTTTGCTTATCCCAAATGGTTTGGGGGCATCCAGCGTGTTTGGAGAGATGGAGGTAAAGGCAATCAAAGAACTGACCTGGAAAGCAACTGTTCCTGGGGCCTTAACCTTGAAGAATTTCAGTTAAGCACTGCTCAGCTAAATGGGATGGTAATTGGATAAACAAGGTGGTAAAAATTTGGGGTTGAATATGGGCAGAATTCAGCATATGCCTATATGTTTTTCTCTTTATATTTATAGCATCTCATGCAACCTTTGTGTCCTCTTGGACACTGCTCAACTGCATTTCAGTCTGTGGTGTAAATGTGCCACATCTTTAGCACCACAGACTCTCCATTCTTTCTTTTTCATTGGCTACCGTTTCAGGTGGGGTACAAGGAAATGTTCCAAGGGCAGAGGGGTTCTACCTTTCCTCTATGTCACCAGCATTTTGTGTAATGCTCAGCCCCTGCTCAGTGACTTTGAGAATATGGGGAACTGATCCTGACTCCCTTCTTGTAGGCAAGTGGTAGCTTTTTCATAGTGTTACATCCCAGTAATGCCCCCCCAGTCATATCCTTTTCAGAGGGTTGCTTCTCCTTTCCCAGCTCTCCTAACAATAGGGGCAGGTCATCCCTTACTGGAAACTGCACAGTTGAGAAATTCTTGTCTTTGCATTTGTCAGCTGAACTGAATTGTGGAACAAGCCTTGAAGTGGAAAGTTCTTTTAGTCAGATGTGGCTTTTGGCTTTTTTTGGCAGATTAATCGGTTGTAGGAATGCCGTTCATTTTGAGACAGCAAGATGCTGAGGGTTTGTGCATTGTTCTTGTGCCATAATACAGTATCAGAAACAAGCTGGAGACAAAGGCACAGGGGCAGGCAGTGCTAGAGTGTGAGGGCCAGTAGCCAGCTCTGTAAACTCTGTTATGGAGACTCATTATTTATATAGCAGACTGGGAAAGGCATCCTCATGCAATATTTGGGTGCTCAGCACTTACTTCATGGCAGTGTGCGTAGGAATTTTAGGGGTCCAACTCTGAGCATCAGGATTTGAAAACCTGAGCCAGAATGCTGAAAACACCTGAGAAAATACCAGGATTTTGTGTCATCATTCTGACTTACCTTTTCAATGGTTAAGGCAGCTGGATACATACTGTATTTATTTGCTTCCTGGTGTCTTGGTGTATGCAAGACCTTTAGGCCAATGGAAGAAATAAAAGAAACAGATTCAGGTTTTGGTTTTAAGTCCCTTAGACTGGATCTTTGACACCACAACTAAAGTTCAGCTCTTTCTCCTTCTGTGGAGAGTGCTGCTGGAGGTCCTAGAGGATAGGAAGATAACAGACTGACTAACATAAAGCTCACAAAGAAACAGTTATCATAACTTCCAGCCTCCTCAAACCCCAGAACAGCAAATCTGACATCCCTATGAGAGCATGAGCACACACACATACATGGTCTGTGCCTGTGCAGCTTCTCTAGTGTGCCCTGCATGCGCTCCAGGAGGCTTGAGAGCCTCCTGTGATGTCTGTGCTTCTGAACTCCTGGGATGTGTCAGAGGCTTGTGTGATATGGAGTCGATTTTTGCATGGTTGGTGGCCATTTGTCTGAGATTTCCAGATGTTCCAGCTGCTAATTGTCTGGAAATCTGGTGGAATACTGCCCAAAGCATTGAGTTGGCAGGCTTGAAATGTCTTTTACATGTCTAATTAATGTAGTGTGCATGTAAAATGTCTTCTGTGAAAAGAAGACCCGGAAAGAAAAGTACAAGTTATTAACAAAGGCAAATAAATTAGAACTTCAGTTCATTGTGTTTCTTGCAGACCTTCAATTTATATTTCTTACATCAGTGCTATTATTCTACCAACATGCAATGATAAATATTCATGAAGTTTGTGTACTTATATTTCCATGACATGTTCTGTGATGTTTTTATTTTTTTTGTGTGTGTTTCAAATTCAGCTGTTGCCTTGACACCATAGCATTCCTTGTACTTTTGGAGACATTTAAACTTTATCTTGTGAAGCCTTGTGCCCACTTATTCATATGAGGTAGAACATGCTGAGAAAATCTATCACACCCAAACACCAGAGAGAAGTTTATGGATTTCTTCCAAAGCTGTTTTTCCTAGGAGAAGTTTTTCATTCAGATGCTAAGGGTATGGCATTATATCTGTGTACTATTTAAAAAGGATTACTTGAAGCACTCTCTCTGTACTTCTTTTGTAGCTATCTGCCTAATGAAGTTCTGCAACTTTGCATTTTGAGGCCCATAGTAACTGGAATAGTTATTCTGTGCATTTCCTTTCTGCTCTACGCTAGTTAAGATGTTTAGTGGTGACCCAAAGGAGCACAGTAGATTCTCACAGATGACGTTTGCAGGTGACATAGGACTGGAAGAACTAAGGATTATGAAGAGGCCTGTGATATAGACCTTTCAGCTTGAATTGATAAGGTAAGGGAAATTTAATTATTTAAAAGTTTATGCAAACAATATAGGATTGAACATGAGGGGAAAAATATTAAGGCGATGGTGACAGAATGGGAGACTGTGCCTGAGAAGCAGTGAGCTTGGAACATGGTGGAATTTTTATAAGTAAACAGCAGAAAACAAATACCCAGTGTAACACCATCTGTTTGACTTAAAGACATCCTTTTAAAATGTTAACCATTGTTGGAGATATACAAACAGAGACTGTGATAGCAAATATAATTGGGAATTCTCTGTGCTAAGGACTAAGTGTCACTTTCTGCCATCAGCAACTCAAAGAAACTGATGATAAGCTGCAGACAACTCAGGGAAAAGATGTGATTGCCCAAAGAGAAAAAGTCCTGTAGGGTGTGTAGGAACTTTGAAACACACTCTCTCTAGTTTTCCTACAGGAAAATGATATGGATTATCTTGGTCAGTCTGCCAGGACCGAATGTAGTACAAAGTCTAGAAACAGACTCCTCTGTTTGGTAAAGGATCTAATTGCTGGAACGTGAAGCAAATCACATTTTAACTATGGGAAAAAGTAAGTATTTAACAGAGAGACTAATTAAACATTAGAACATGTATTCTTAATTAAGAATACATCTATGGACTGCAATTTCTTTAAAAAATAATAATAATATTTTGGCACCATTCCCTTGGTAGCAAAACTAGTGCATGAGAAAGGGGACCCATTTCAATTTTACAACAGGGCTTGTTCGGCTGAGCTACTTCAGTTTGATCAAAATTACATTAAATAAGGGGATTTTGTTGCATCAGTTTCTCAAAGCTTTCTACTGTCTTAAAAAATTCCTGTAGCTATTTAATGAGTTCATGTTGTTTGGTATCTGTAGTTTGTGGCTTCAGCACCATGAAGTATTGAACTATGACAGGGTTTCAGTCAAAATCCTACCACAAAGTTTGGGTCTGGTGTGTTCTGTGTGTGCCTCTTTGTGGTCACTATTTCCCACTGAATCTTCAGCCAGAAGGAAAGATTATTGCTGATGTCTTTTGTTGATAGGCCATTATGAGATTCTGACATTTACAAAAGAGAAAAAATGAACTAAAAAATCCTACCATACACTAATCTGAAAGTACTTCTTTGTATTCTGAAGTAGCTGTATGTATGGGATATGTTTAGTAAGGCCACATTCATAATATTGTTTTGGGAGGTCAAAAAGGAGTAATCTAGAGATGTGGGAAGCAAAATTTAGAAGAAATGGGATTTTTTTTTGAGTGTAGCTAGCATTGTTTGCATGATAAAGATGACAAATAGAGAACGTAGAATAATTGGATAGAAGGTTAAAATCTCACTTTACGAATAAACTTCTCAAGCATCTCTCTCTATAAAAGCTATCACTTTTAAATTGAAATGTGTATTTTAAACCATAGCTTTTCCTAATGCTCAGTCATGACAATTACTTCAGCAGTCTGCATATAGGAACAAATTGTACCTTGTCTTTTAGATGACTATAAAAATGTGCTGGAAAAGGGCTGTGAACATAAGGAAGAACTATGTTTTCTGTACTTTAATCTTTTTTATTCTTAGAATTTATAAGCAATCAAATGCTTTTTCTATTATGTTGGCTTTGAGAATTCAGTCTGGGTCTGAAATTCAAACAGTCTTTTGTCTTTCAGCCCTGCCTTATTCTCCTGTTGCTCTTTTGTCCAAATGGGGGAGGAAGAGGTAAAAAACTTGATTTTGTTAAAGAATGCCTTTTAAAGTTCTTCTATGTAATACCAATTGTCACAGATTAAAAATAACTGTACTTCACATGTTTGCAGGAGAAAAAGGCTGGGCTGACTTTAGATTCTGTGATCCCTAGCATGGATTACCAGAAATTCACTGGTGTTACGACTGATACTAGATGTGGGCATCCCCTGCTGGTGCAGCTGGCAGTTATCAGTACTTTTTTGCATGGTGAACTGTTGCTATTAACAGTCTGCTTTTGTCTTCCATTTTCTTGGACTGTATCATTTTCCAGCATTGTAAAGTGGATATGCATTGGGATGCTCTCAGGTCCAGAGGGCTGTGGGGTGAGCATCCACAATGGGAGTCTTGCTGTCACCCTGGGAGCTGTTCTCGAGGTCAATTCTGTGACCACAAGGGTTAGAAGGTAGTTGCAGTTGTTCTAGAGTGAACAAGCAAATGTCTTGTAACTGGGAGACTCTGAGGAGGAGTTGAAAGAAGACTTCAAATATCACAACATAACAAGCAGGTTGACCATGCTGTTTGCTCTCAGTATAGAAACTGCCTGAATCTGGGAATGACTGTGATGTCTGTTAAAAAAAAAAAAAAGGAAAAAAGGCTGCTCAGCCTTTCTCAGGCTGAGGTAAAAATGGTATTTCCCTCCACTTGTCATCTTTTGTCTGTGTATGTGGGTGATTGCATTATATGGTCATTCTTGCTCCCCCCATTTTGGCAGGTTGCTGAGTGTGTTTTGCTCCTCAGTGACAATGTTTGTGCTCTCGGAGCTGGCTGTGCATTAGTCCTCGTCACAAAGGAAGGGATGGCTTAATTCCACCACCAAGGGGCAGGGGATAGTGTGCCTCTGACTTTAGCTCGGTGTTTTTGTTAAAATGGTGAATGTATGCTTTCCCATTGATATACCTGCCCATCAGTTGGGATTCATCAGGTCTGGACTTGACGCATTGTTCTATCAACAATATAGTCAATTCAGTAGCTAATGCACGCTTCAGATGAAAGCTGAAAATACACATCTCTGCCAGATGCAGTATATGTTTTAGTGCTCTGCCAGCTATGCAGGGACCATACTTCTGAGTATTCAAGTCAGGAGCTGTAGGAGTTACCACAGTATTTTTCAATGCTAAAGGTCAGGTCTTTTAATCTTACATGATAATAAAACCGTGTTTGCCCTGGTGAGAACAAAGGGACATAATTTTGCCCCAGTAAATGAGCTTTTAAACAGGTAGAGTTCAACTTATTGTTGGCACCTAAATGCACAACAAGAAATGAAATTAAAATTTTAATATGTACTGTTGAGTCAACATGAGTGAAGAAAACAAAAGCAGGCAAAAATTAACTATCAAATGGGAGGTACTTAAGGCTAGACATATATGATGTTTCAAAGCATGAATTGTAATATGTGTTTAAAATATGACTGTTCCTTTCTTCTCAGCATGTGGGTTAGACTTTGAATATGGAACGAGAATTTAGCTTTTTTCAGAAGCTGCATTCCTAACAAATGATTCTTAAAATGAAACTGTTTAATGAAACTGCTTTTTAACTGCTGTACAAAACCATGCATTATTAACAGATGGCCATGCATAATACAATATAACACTCTGCAAGGTAACAATTGTTCTGCTAGCTCATTCTTACACGGGTTTGAACTTCACCACTTTTACTTTAAAACATAACAGGCTAGGCATTGTCTTTGCTGGAGATCAGCAACCAGACTAAAGCACAGCTCTACTGGCACAGCCTCAGGGCTGGGAAGTTCAGGGTGTTTTGCAGTAAGCAGGTGGGCGAGCAAGGCGTACACTGCAGGGCAGAACGCACAGCTGTAAGATGTGGAATTCCCCTCAAAAGGATCGGCATGTCTTTGAAAATTAATTCGGCACTGAAATAAAATAGATTTCTGATGCAGGGGAAGAAAATGGGGTTTGATTAGTTTCAAATTAACTCCTTCTGTGTTTGTTTTGTCTTCATCTCCATCCCTTTCCCTGTTTTCACCAAAAGATGTTTTGTAAGAGAGAATACAGGGGATGTTTTAATCTTTAAAAGGCAGTACTTGATTGTTGCAATAAACTCTTCAGTACATCCTGCTTCCCTGTAAGCATGGAGCATGCTGGTAGCTAATGCATCTGAAACATTAGACTCTGGGAAGACTTTGTTTCCTCAGTATCTATTAGGAAATGCATTCACTGATTATTTTCTCCTTAGAATGCTTGCAATAGAGTTCTATGACTAATTATTTTTCATTGTCTATTTTTGTGGATGGTGACAACACAGTGCACAGATCTGGGGGAATGGCTGCAATCCACTTAATGTGTCAGTACTCTAAAGGGACTTAGAGGTTTGCAGAATTTCTCACTATATAAATGCTACACAGTGTTCTTATTTAATTCACTGGCTGCATGAATGAAGATCCCGAGATTTTAAGGTTTTAATGCCAGATTTCTTTCCTTATATTCTTCAGTTTATCACTATCAATGGTTCAAGTATCAGTTAAGACCTGAGCAGATGCCCTATTCAATTTTTGGGGGAAGTGCCATAGCTTTCTACCCTCAGAAACTACAGGAGATGGTAGCTAGTGATGATAGGCCATGCAGAAACTAATCGGCTGCCAAGCACTTCCAGAAATTCTTGTTTTGTTTTGCAACACCAGAGATTTCCTGCTCTTGCTGATCAATGTGAATAGTTTCATGGCAGTGAAAGTCAGCCAAAAAATATTTCTCTTTTGCATCTGATAAAGATTTTATTGCCATATCAAGCTCCAAATAAAACTCCTACTCTTTAAGCAATTCCTGAAAAACACAAATTAATTTGGGTTTGAATAATACCCTCAACCTGTTAAAGCTGCCAACTGAAAAAGGAACAGATAATTAGGAGATGACAACAGACAGCACAAAGCCAACAGAGTTAAAACTGGAACACAGCTAGACAGCAACTCTGGCCATTTAATCCATTAACAGCCTCCTATAATTATGTTTTGCTTTTTGCATTAAACTGGTATAAGCCCAAAAATACATTACTGAAGTTTTAATCTCCAGCAAAAGAAGTCTCCTCCTGCCTAACAGCACGCAGCACACACACAAATGTGACTTCAATTAGCACTACCGTAAATTTTAATTTAACACTTGGTAGGAGCATTGAGCAATGTATGCAAGAAATAGGGGTTGGTTCTCCATTAAAGACATTCTATACAATTACCCCACTGATCCATTGATCCCTTGATTCATATTTGTGGGGTGAATAGGTGGGGGAGGACTTAGGAATTTATAGCTCATGAAAAATGCCAGAAGATGTTTCTCCCTGCCCCCAAAATTTTCTGCATCTTTATCTGTAGCCATGGTTGGGATGTTATCAAGTTGTCACTGCCACTTGTGAAGTGCCTGGGGAATAAGCTGTCCTCTTTAGCCTGGGATGTTGCAGCCGGCAGTACAGCAACCCTCATGCTTCCTAGCCAAGCCCATTATCCACTGCACGTGGAAAGCACCTACAACAGGCCGAACATCTTCTTTGCACTTGCTGCCATTTACTGCCCTTGAAGTTAGATTTTGTCCTGTGACCATCTGTCTTCTCTAAGCATGACTGGGAAGATGCCGGGACACTGAAGCATTCTCATTCCATTTTACACATGAGCCTGCAAACCTGACGACAGCCCAACAGGTTAAGAGTTAACAGCAGCATGCGTTTCAGTGTTGCACAGTAGCATGTTTTCTGGTTGTTGTCGTGCAAAGATGGCTTGCAGTCTCCAGTATCCAGTTCTGTCATGGTACACTTGGTTCTCTTTCTTTGCAAGATTATCTTGTGTGCTCACAGGTTTAGTTCTGCCAGCCACCTGTGATTTGGGTTTAGCATGTTAGAGCACCAAGAACTTGTTCATTGTTTTTTAAAGTTATTCCTTGGTGGCAGTGCTTATTTGTGTTTAAACTGCAGATGCCTGTGTTTATAAAATTTACATTGTTTAAATGTCACTATTATTTGTTTTTAAAAATTTCTTTTAGGTTTGACAGAGTGTATCCTGTGATTTATGGTACAGCCCTGTGATGTGCCATTTTAGTGAGGATCTTGAAACAGGGCCCTGTGGTTTCTTTTCCCCCTTTGCTGTTTGTTCTGCTCTTTAATTACATTCATATCAGCTACTTTGAAGTTAATGAGACTGCTGGGATATGTAAAAGAGAATCCTGTATTGATTTCACTCCTAATATCTTATCTTTGCATCTTTCTCTTCCTGCATGTAATGTGTTCTTGAGTCACAGTTGCTGACATGTTGTGATGGGTGCAATAGCTTTGGCCTGACAGGGAGCTTTATCGTACAATCCAAAAGTAAGAGGAAATAGATAAACACAAAATGCCATTATGCCTTCTCATGTGCTCATTAAGCCTGGCACATAAGGAGTATAATTTCTTAAAGATGCTGTGCTCCATACACATCCTAGGTTATAACTTTTTTTCCCTGTTTCTTTGTAAACATTGCTTCTCCTGACTTCCTGTCTCCCTCCTGTACTCAGAAAATAGAAAAACAGTGGTACAGAACATGGCAGGTGCTAATCATGAGGTTGGGATATACATCAGCCTATGCTAAGATTCAAGGCCAAGTTACTACTTGAGTTTAGGTACGGTGCAAGCAAAATGTTTAATTGTCCTTTTGCCCATTGGCGAGAGCTGGGTTGTTTGATACAGTCAGAAGATGATAGAAGATGGTCTGTTAGTGTGAAGGGCACAAGTCTTCCAACACCAACTGCTCACATAATCATTTTGATACCTGGAAAAGAATTTTGTAAGTGAAGCTAAGCCATCAGGTTTCATCTGTTTTTGGGGGTTTTTGATGTTTGTTTTTTTTTGTTTGGTTGGTTTTCTTTTGTTTGTGTTTTTGTTTTTGCTTTTGCTTTTCAGCCGAATAATCACTTTGTGGTTTTGGAGCTGTTTCCAAACTTGAACCCTCTGCATAAGCTCAGGTTCCCCTGTTCTACTGCCAGGTGGAAATCCCTGCAGAAATATTATTCAGTAACTTTTACTCTCTTCCAGCTGCTTTTCCTTGTTTTTTTTTGGCAACCCAGAAATGCCGGGAACCAGGAGCTTGGCAGGTATCCGTTCCACTCCACAACCTGATTGACCCACTGGAGTCAGTGAAAACTAGTCATGTATTTTTAAATGGAAGTCTTAGTATCCTGCCTTTCAATTTTACAAAGCTATTACCCATGTACACTCATTCAAAAAGACTGTTCTGTTACATTTTGGGTTTCTCCCATTTACAATTAAAACTGTGATTTACACTTGTGATACCAGACCATTTGGAGTTTGTGAGAAGCCTGTGCTGGCAGCAAAGCTTCCTAGTGTTCAGCTTGGTTTCAGTTTGCATGGCATTGCCAAATTTACCCAAAACTGATTAAAACATAACTCAGGCAACAGAATTTCATCCTGTTTCCCGCCATAAGGTTGAATTTGGATAGGAAATAAAATCAGTAGTCTCTTTTGTTAGTGCTGTGTCTGAAATGTGTGATAACACCTGAGGCCGTTTTACTCCTGATATTTTGCCCATTTCACCACAAGGCTTATACTACCTTCATAGTGGATTAGCCTGCCTTGCCTGTATTAGAAGACTCTTGACCTGATGTAATTGTTTTATTAGAATATAGCATGAGAGTTAAAAGGCAGCAATAAGGTTTACAAAATTTACTCCTCACTGTTGAAGTGCTCCCCAGTTGCCAGACCCCCGTATAGCAGCGTATGAGCAGAGTCAAGAGGTGTCAGGACTGTGTGGGTGTCTTTAACAATATCCTCTTAAGTTCTTGATGCAGTGAAAGATTTAAGCACACTCTCAACCTGAACAGCCAAGGATTTTTTGTTTTATTTTAATGGAGTTGCTTTCCTCTAATGCACATATATGTGGAAATGCTTTGCAATATTGGCATCTAAAAAAGCTAAGCCCCCAAAAGTATATTTTACCTGAGGTTTGAAAGAATGTAAATGTAATGGTCAAGTTTCTTGAATCTTCCCATGGCATTTTCAGCTTTACTTCTTTGTCTCTGCTGCACTGAAAATCTCTGTTGTAGTTCAGGATGGTACATCAAAATCAAATGTGGATGAGGATGACCTACTTAATAGTGAATGCCAAGAGGCAGTATGTTCACAATCGGGTTCAAAATTAAATGTTCGAAATTCATGCTGGTCTTAGCATGAATGTGTAGTTTGGCTTCTGATTACATCTGGAAGAACTATTGAAGTACTTAGACCAGACTGCCTTATGATTTAAGAGATGTGTTTTAAGTTCTTTGTCCATAGTCAGCTCCAGGAGCGATGCTACTAGTTAATCGTACCCAAACTTCTTCCTCTCACATGAGGATACTGCATCCACCTACCCTGGGTGCCTGAGTTTCTGAGCTACAGCTCGAAGGAAGAATCTACTGACTTGCAGCTGGGTCTGGTAATGGCCATGAGTTTCCGTTGCTGCCAATTAACCAAGCACAATGTGGCTGCTGCCTTTGGGGTTAGGCTCTGGGCATCTTTTGGTGAGAAAGGGAAGGAAATAATAGAGTGGGATGGCAAAAGGGAAGACGAGAAGCAAGCAGAGAGAAACTTGAGAAACAAAAGAGAAATGTCCTCACACCACATGCCTTGTGGAAACTCACAGTGTTCATGCATTGTTCATCTGCATTAGTCTGTCCACAGAGCATTTGCTTTGAGTTCGTGTCTAACGGGCACTGTCAGTCTTGCTGTGACCCCATCAATTCACATGAAATAGAGTTGGAAGGGCTTTCCAAAGGTTGGTAAAAGCAAGCTTATGTGTTGTCCTTTTATCACCATTTATTAGTCACTTCTTTTCTCTGTGCTGTCTTCCTCCAGCAAAATGAAGCAGCTTCAAATCCCAGAAAAGGCAGTATGAGTTGGAAACCAGGGTAAGAATCTCCATATTGCAATCTGTCAATGGTCCACAGCCCAAAACATTCCACACACTGAATACTGTGTATGTAGTGTAAGCTGTACGATAAATCTAATGTATAAGACCAGACTGTAAGTGAGGACAAATATTTTCCATCCTTTGCTCTCTGACCAGGAAAATCCCTTGAAAAGTCACTTCACTGTGCTTTCTGTCTCACTTTCTCCCCTGCAAAATGATGTTTGCCCATCTTTGAGTTGTCTGGGTAAAAAACTATATCGAGTGTTAAGTGACTTTTATTACGTATATACACACTCGCCACACGTATTTGGCTAATATAATGTTTTAACTATTTCCTTTACTGCAAATTTCTGTGACTCCATTGTAATTGCTAAAACTCTATATTTTCTTATTCACCAAAATAAATCTACTCTTCACAGTTTTGTGTAAAAATAAACTCTATTCATCCATTTATATTTTATTTAAAATAAGATTATGACTACTACAATTCCATTTGTAAAAAGTGTCTTACCATATCCTTTTAGAAAGAGCTTATCTAATCTATTGATCTTTTCTTAAAGTCAAGCCTTTCCTATATCATTTTGCAGTAAAAATATTTTAATATAGAAGTGAAATTCCCTAAGTACAAAGTGTTGTTTTAGTCTGTAAAATTATGTTGTCAAACAATGACAGAATAAAATTTCCCCAGATAGAAATGCTGCAATGGCCCAATTTATTTCTATTCTAAAATATGGATTTTATGTATCATTAATCATGTTTTTGTTATGAAATGGCGGGAAGCTGGCCTAAAAGTCTAAAATAAAATATATTTTATTGTCACAGGGAAATCTACTCACCACCTGAACTGCTTAGGATTTTGATTCCTATACGATGAATACAAGACACTTCAGGCAAGAAAAATTATGACATAGTTGGCTGAAGTCCCATCTCCAGAAGGAGAAACTTCTTAGACTGACACATTAGTCTCACATAATTTATGTTATGGGAGAAATAAAATAACTGACCCCCCCTCTGATTACTCCACCCAGAAGCAAGGTTTAAGCAGGCATGTTCTTTGAATTAAACCCAAATTCTTCCCTGACATCTTCAGCAAATTCAGAAAACCGTGTTCTGGAAGGTACACAAAGGGCAATTGCTGCAGTTAAGCCTAAACTGTAGGACCCGAGAATGCTTCACAGAGTCATAGATTTGCTTCTGCTCCTCCAACTATGTCTTAGAGATTTACAAGCCTCCTACTCTTCTAGTTTCTGAGTGCCTACCAGTCTCTATTTGTAGTTACAGCACTTCCATGTAGTAGAAGAGGATTATTTCTCAGATGGAGAATGTCAGGATAGAATAATGAAGTAACTTGTTAGAGAGACAGAACTGAACCTATATCTCAAGTACTAGACTCTTTCCTTTTGGCAGCAGCTGTTCTGGTTTATGCAGAGCTTGGGCTGTGTAAGACCAGCCTGCCAATGCACCGTGATGCAGATCATTTGTGTGCCAAGCCAGCTGGATGTGTCTGTGTGAAATGATATGCTTACCAACACTGGAGGTGGCAGGCAGGAGTGTAATACTCAAACTAACTAGGAATTGTGATGGTGGTTTAATGAAATGTTCCATTCTCATACGCTGTCTTTTGGGGATCACTTGGAAAATGTCAATGCTTAATCTTCTTCCCATTTCTGGTTCTCCTTGGACACAGAGAATACAAACTGAAGAAGAAGAAACATGAATATGAAACCACGAGGGTTGGGGAGCATATTTTGATAAGTGTGCTTTTTCTGATGTTAGGTCTTCAGTAAAGGCTGCATTTGGTTTTGTTCAAGACACAGACATTGGAGAAGACTGTGTTAAATATTTTCCACTGGCCCTCCATATCCCCAAACTTGGATGCCAATGTCCCTCATACTTACGTAGTAGGGTATTTCCATGGCAATTGTGAAATAAGGCCTTAGCTAATCTGCTAGCTAATTTAAGAGACAATGAAGTTCATAGATTGCCTCAATATCCATTCAGATATAAAAAGAGATGGTGCTTTCAGTATATGTTGCTGCTTACAGCAGACACTGGCATTGAGTGGGAGGCCAGAATTGGCCCCCCAAAGTCTACTATTTGCCTGCTGCCAACATGGCAGTCTTGCTGTTGAATGTAGTCATTACAGCTTAAAAAGAAATTTCCATGTTCCTGCTTACTGGCCCCTGAAATATCAGCAGTTTATGGATGTCCAAAGTAAAGGTGTGACAAGCTTTGTCTTCAAAGTGGCAGGAAGCTGGCATTCTGCCTAACTTTCTCACTATTCCCAGCTTTTATGTGATAAAGAGATTTATGATGTTTTTCTTTCTTTTTTTTTTTTTTCAGTTGCTGCTTTTTGGTTGTTGTTTTTAGTGGATTTTATTTTATACATATATTTTTTAAAATTATTTAGTTTGTGCCCTTACCTGAAGTGTAATGCTTTGGGTTGGAGGATGGGAGGAGTTAATGAGATGGCTTTGGTATGCCCCACTCTGGTAGCCCACACACCAGCTGTAAATTACTTGCTTGTCTTCAGCCTTCTCTAGCATGACCATGCCTGTGCAGCACAGGAGCGGTGGTGCTCAGCCACCCCCTGTTCCTGTATCCTCTCTCTGACATTGACTGCAATATGAAATTCAGAGGATGTTTCAAATTCTGAGAGTGTTTCAGCCACACCATCAGCTAGTCCTAGAATTAGGATGAGTGTAGGATGAAGGAGGGGCCAAGGTCTTCTGGATCTGAGCCTGATGGGAGAAAGAGGAAAGGAAGAGGAGAATGGGCACAAGAGGGGCACTATTCTGACTAACAGGGGTTTTAACAGCTACTTTGGGAACCACCTGTGATTTTAACAGCCAGTTGCACCCAACTGTTCTGGACTGCCTCCAGAAAGCTTTGGCAAACACCTTTACAGAGACATTTATAGGATAACTAGACAGCAGAGATTTTTTTTCCTAACCCCACAATTTTGAAGTTAGCTTCTGCCCTAGAACTTGGAAGAGCTGAACTCCCTTCAAAGGCCTATTTATTGTAATAATGATATTTATTTTTTAACTCTTGCTGTTGTGATTCGTGTCAGCTGCAAAGTTCTCTGGTCATTTTTTGAAAATGCTGTTTAGCTCTTAGTCTCTTGGAGAATAAATATGGAAGAGAGGAATTTGTGTTCCTTTAGGGATTCTATTGATGTGAAAGTTTCAAAAAATGAGGTTTATTTCACTTTAATGATTGGTCACAATCAGCCCTGCTTACCTCGTCTCTCATCTCCTTTCTACTTATTACAGTAATTTTATTTTCATAACATAACTCAGAAAGAAGGACTGTGAAAGGTATGAACTAATGATCTGACCAGCCAGGTCTTCTGAACATTTGGTCTGTGTTGTCATATAGTGCTAGTCTGGACAATACAGTAGCAGCTAGGGGTCCTATTGTCCAATCCTACTGTTATTCCAGTAAAGTCTTACTGAAAGGTCCTCCACTATTGGGAAAATACTCCTCTGATGCGGATTCTTTAGCATATAGCATTATCTATTAAATTCTCATGTTCAAATACAGGCAAATGTTAATCCTGCCTTCAATTGCAAAATATGCTTCTGCTTGGTAACAATTATCAGAAATGTGAGCTAGCTAGAAATATAAGGAGCACAAAAAACTGTTTGTTGATTGACAGAGATCAGAGTTTCAGGAGTTATCCACATAGAGTGTGAGTCTAGTAAGTGCTGATCTGAACAAGAGAAAAGCAGAGCAGGTTTCAAGTCTTCTCTCCGGGATGTGAGGAATAGGGCATGTGGCTCTTGCAAAGCCATGTATACCTCACTCCTGGATGGAAAATGAGTAATGAAGTGTAACAAGGCTGGGTGATATGTACTGAGATCTACCAGGGGAAGTTTGTCTTTTAAAAGAGAAAACATGCCAGCCTTGGTCAGATAATGCACATGTACTCTGCCAGTGTTTTTCTGCAGCATCTGTAACATGGAGTATGTTATTGTGGGTTGCTTTTTCATTCTTGGTGCTAATCAAGTCAATTATGTGCAATCCCCCCAAAATAATGGGAGTTTTGCATTTGCGTTCTTGCTGTAGCTCAGTTTAAGATGAGTTAGAGTCTTAACTCTTTTACCTGTTAGCCTCTCTGGACACATTAAAGTCTGGATGGAATTAGCACCCAGTACAAATATGACTGCTGTCTACAGCATCCTTCATACTGACTGCTTGAATGGAAGATCTTTGAGCTCTTCCTATTTGCCTTCCTGCAGTGCCTTTTTCTTCTTTCTTCTGTGTAAAATTGGTGATGCACAGAGTGAAAACTACCAAGAGACCTCTTGTGAGCTTCATTAAGACTTAAAACTTCTTTGAGATTAGTTGAAAGTAGTCTGACCAATATGCTTCCCCTCCCCCTTCCCCCCCCCAAAAAAAAAATACCCAACAAACCAGCATGAATTTTTATTAAATCATTCTGCATTGATGCTTAGGCACCTGGGCTGTTCTGTATTCTTGTGTCTGTCAATTAGTATTTTATTTTGCTTTAAATTGATGAAAAGTAGTCTTATGTGTGGCAAAAAGATATAGAAATTTTATGTAGAGTAAAAGTAAATGTATGGATAGTAGGGAGAGACTCAAAGTGCAAACAACGCTGAGAGTTCTGTATGTGAACTTGTTTGCTGGGTTTTGAAGGACAAACTGCTACCTGCTCCTTCCAGAGGGGTCACACCTATTTCGTTCAAAAGTTCAATCTGAGTCATGCATCATCTGTACTTCCCTGCAAGTGAAAGGCCTAGGAGGAAAAAAATCTACATATAATATTGTTGGCACTTCTATAGCACCTTATTTCTTCAGAAGTTTTGTACAAGCATTAATTCATTAAGCTGATTGCTTTGCCAGGGTCACTTGACCCTTTGCTTTCAGTTCTGGAGCTAATGCTGTTACTGAATTGAACTGCCAAAGATTCAGACTCAAAACACTCCATGGAAATAAAATCCAGTGAACCATCAACCTGTTGGAGGAAGATGTAGATTGTGTAAGATTTAGGAGGTTGTTAGAGCCACTGAAAACTGTACACAATTACTCTAACAAGTAAAAAAATGGTAAAAGGATGACAGAATGGAAAATTATTTTCTATTTGCTCTCTGGGGTGATACTAGTAAGTCTCTTTTGTTTTCATGATGTTTTGTTGGAAATTCTGTTCCAATGGCACAGCTGGCAACAGCTATCTGTAGTACGAAGTGTCTATTTTGGTGTGTTTAATCCTGTGGTGGCTTAAGTTAAAAACATTACACATTCAAAGTATATTTTTTGCATGCAGGCTTTAAAGAGCAGTTAGCATCTCAGCAGAATGTCTTTCATTTATGTTATGTTATTGTTGTCCTCTGCGCTGGACAGACTGTATTGTACTACATGTGCCCTGAATAAGAGCAAAAACATAGTCTATGCTCCAAACGCACTTATAAGAGCAAAAAACAATAGGCTGTGAAAAAGGAATAGTTGGTAGAGCAATAAACAAGCAATAAAACTGACAGGCAGAGGTCTTAGTATGGTAGCTGTCAAACCATTACTGCTTTGCTTACAGTGCTGTGATAATAATCTCAAAGCAGTTGTATCAGCTCCTTCCACAGACGTACAGTGTTAGATCAAAAACTGATGTCAGAGTGCTACAGTTTTCTCTAGGAGTTTTGGACATGACTGTTTGTACCCTAAAAATACAGGCTGTGTTTGAACATCCTTGGTCTGTCTAAACCCATTGCAAACTTATTGGAGCAGGGGGAACAACAGTGGCTCCTTCGTGTATTGGCTGTGCTGACAAGAAAGAGGAGGAATTTGTGGTGTTGGCCTGTGTGGTTGGGGGCTAATTTGCTGATTAGTGACACTTTTACCAGCCTTGCCAGCACTCTGGGTTGGGCTCTCCCTCTTCCTGGGGTCAGGAGGAGGCACGCTCTGATCTTGGAGCAACACTCAGGAAATGGCTTAGTGAAGGCAAAGAGGCCTCAATGAATTTCCATGTTAGAGAAGACTCTGAAATCAATACCCTGGCCCAAATGAATGGAGCTATTCATTTTAGTGGGGTGTGGGTGGAGAGAGGCTGGGATCTAAAAGACCTGCCAGATTTTGTAAAGGCCCTGCACTATTCCTGCAGTATGTGCCTAACAGCCCTGGCCAGCTTCTTCCATGACTGGGAGGTACTAGTGAAGCATCCTCCCTGACTTGTAGCTGCTCTCCCACTGCCACTCCAATTATAATGATACCTGCTTTTCCTCATAATCTCATCTGGAGCTGACTTTGCCTTCTTCACTGATATCCTGCCTGACCTCTTTGCCCCTTGTTTCCTTTCTATCGCCCCCTCACTTGACTTACAAGCCCAGAACAGCACTCCCACTCACTAGATGAGCCTTGCTCCTGTTTTCCCAAAACAGTGGTCCTCCTCTGATTTGTTTGAGCACTGCTTTCTCTCACACCTCTCTGTTTCTTTCAACAAAGCATATCTATCCTCTGCCCCTTGCCTCACCCTGCCCTCTTGAGACCTCCGATCCATTAATGTCTATCACTTTTTTGTCATTCTCTGCATCCTCTCCCTGCTGTCTGCTCTCTGAAGTGACCTTAGCTATTGCTTCCCTCCACTTCAGTCTTTCCTTGATCCTCAGCTCTTTCTTCACTGTCTCCTCAGAAAATCTGACCCATGAACCCACTCATCCCAGCTTCACAACAACAGCTATCACCACATTGTACTTGTCATCTTCCCTCTTCTGCTTCTTTCTCCCTGTGTGTACCCTGGCCTTCACTTAAATTCAGGAAACACTTTCCTCAAACTGACCTGTCACTCGTGTCTTACTCAGATTCTTTTCTGAAACCTTGTGTTTTGATACAAGCCACATTTAGGATAGAGAACACACACTGTTCTAAATGTCGTTGTATGTTTTATTCTTCCTTGCGCTTCATTCCCTGTCAATTATTTTGGTGTGTCCCTTCGTATTTGAGTAATATATTCTCGTTATAACACAGAAAGTAGCAGTACATGGATATATCTAGGCAAGAGAGCTGAACTCTTTTCAGCTTTTTTTGATGTCTGAACAGGAAGAAGATGCTATACTTTACTCTTCTTCTAGGAAACAGTCTCCCCAGTGTGCTAATTTGTCTATCAGCCTCACCATATACAGCTGCTATCGGTGGGGATTGCACACTGATTTTCCTTTAAGTTCACCCCAAACTGTAATTTCCGCAACTACCTTATGTGCTCTGCACAGTTTTACTCAAACAATCTGTTTAAAAGGCTCTACATTGTCTTTTTCACGTTAGCAAGTTAGTTAATACTGCCAGCAGCTGATGATTCCTGAAGAGGGGAGGCACAGTAGGGGATTGCTGTCTATCATGTCTCCAATCAGTTACTGTTTTAATATCCTCAAGACATTACCAAATTTGCTAACAGTATTTAACAGTGAGTCCAGGAAACAAATGCAATTTTCTCTACTCATAATATGTTCATTCAGAAGTGCAGCAGCAGCCTGGAAAGGGTTAATGAGGGCTTGTCTACCTCTGAAAACTGTGGCTGCTGCCCAGACAGGATGGGATAACAGGCAGGAGGCAGGAGGGTGCTTCACACCTGTCCTGAGCTAGAGGGCAACCTGCTCAGGGAGGCCACCTCTTGTCCTCACCATGGAAAGCTTCAGACACTCCTGCCGTTCACTTTTTGTATTCAGCATTGCTTGTAGTTTATTTTTATTCTGTTGTAGTTGTCAGGATTAAACTTCCTTACTGTAGAAACCCTTCTGATTTATTAACTTAGGATGAGTTTTGTAGTGTCTCAAATAATTCTACCGGTCACTCAGAGTATCTATTCCTTGCTCCCTTCTCTGGGGTTTATACCAATTTCATTTCATTTACCTCTAAACAAATGTGTGTAGGATTTATACAAGTTTATACATTTATTTGGAACCTTGAGGTTTTTTACTGCTATTTCTGAGAAAGCTGACATTAAGTTTCAACCTGGAGCTGATTCAGGAGTTAATTCTATTTTACTTTCTAAAAAGACCTGTTCAGAAATCCTTGCAGCAAAGGGACTGGAAGAGCATTCATCCCATAGAGTCCTAGTAGCTGAACTTCGGTTACAGTATTTGCTAGGAACATTTAGCTGAGTTGGTATAAAAAAATAAATAATCATATTTTTGATGCAATCATAAATTTGAAAATAATTCTTGCTTTCTACTACTGAGGCTGGAAAAGCAAACAGCTAGAAGTAATGCTGATTGCAAGGACTGTACAATAAGCTGTAAAGCTCCAGGAGGAAGTCTTGATTAAAGACACAGTTAAGCTCCAAGGGAAACGGAGACTTGAAAAAATCTTCGAAAACTTGTAATTTGAGAATGTTTGCCTTTATGAAAGGAAAGGAAGATGGATGATGCTTGAACTACGACTGAAATAAAGGTGCTTTTACCCTTTCCTTCTGATTGAAGCTTTCAGAATTTTCCTAAAATACTGTGATTGTGCTATAATATATATTTGCTTTTGCAACCTGACTAGTTTTAGGAGGTTCCCTGTCTTAGCTATAGAAGATTTGTGCTCAGTTTTTCATATCAAACTCCTATATTATAAAGAAAAACAAAGCCGGAGCAAATCTTGATAAAATCACTTAACCCAGGAATTGAGGAATCTCTCAAACTACTAAAATGTTTCAAACAAACTGAGAGAAACTTAAATATTTTCCCCTTTCAAAAACACTCCTCATGAAGATGCTGGTCCAGCTCTTGCCTCTTTGAGCTTCATTCTACCCGTGGCTCTGTCTCTTACATCATTGCACCTGCTTTTCTTCTTGATGCCCAATAGCTTGAAGAGCTGGGAATAGCTATAAGAGTACAGAAGATCATGGAAAGATCAAAACTTCATATCCAAATCTTGGCTACATCTGCTTCTCCATTTTATGCCTGGTATAAGGAAAGCCTCCTGAACAGCTTGGCCTTCCTTGCACCTGTCTGTGTGGTCCTGTAGGAGTCCTACCAGGGACTGCAGCCTCAAGTCTTGTGTCTCGTATATGAACTACACCTATCTGTACCTCAGATGGTATTTTCCTGTTCTGATCTCTGCTCTATACTTTATGGTGTTTGCCATACATATGTACACATCACTAAAGAAAAATATCTGCAGTCGGTAAAGATATGATATCCCATTTCTGGTATCCCTGGCTGCCTCATGCTTGGAGGACCCTCCCTTTCCTCTCCGTAGACCTCCTCTCTGCCACCACTGCACCCAGCCAGGAGGGCAGTGAGGGCCTTCTGTAGGATGTGTCACAGTCTATACCATAGCAGTTTCTCTGAGTTTTTCTCTCCTCACTGCCATGAAAGCAGAGCACCTCCCACCTGCCAAGCAAGGGCATGGACCAGAAAATGCACTGGAGCAGTAAGGAAGCCCCTGTGCATTGACTGTAAGAAACAGAGACCACAACTCTCCAACCTCTGAAGTAGTATTACAGAAATGCTGAAACACAAAATAAACCAAAAGACACCATGGCCTGGTACAAGTTCTGCTTTTTGTGTATTGCCTAGAGTGGGCATATTTGGAAATAGGGGGAAAAAGGAGTTATATCCAGGTTCCTGTAAGTGCAGCTTAACTGAAATATTCATAGTAGTCCAGACAATGATGATAATGCTTACACTTTGATCACCACCTTTTAATCTCTCCAATGATAAATTAAAAAGATTTGTCTTCATCTCCAGCTACTGGAGTTGGATCCAGTCTGGTGCCCAGATGACTTAGATCTGGAGTCCTGTCAACTTTAAGGAAGTTTGGCTCCAAGGATACTTTGCTGTAACAGTCTAGGGCTTGTTGTAGGAAAACAATGCAGACTTTGGATGCATTTCATTTTGATCTCTGGAGATCCAACAAAATAGTCGTAGCTGTGAATGTGGCTGGTTTGTAGGGAAATTGTCCCACATGCTGATCTTATGTCTGATGTCAAAGTCTACTCAGTAGCATTAAAGGGATATCTGCAAGGAAACAAGAAAGGAAGTAAATCTGAAAACAGCTCTGAAACTTGTACACAACATCTGAAAGGATTTTGGTCCCCTTACAAATTGCTGACAGTTTTGTCACTGCAGTCTGTGTGACAGCAATCAGAAACATTGGAGGAAAGCAAAAATCTAAGACCAAAGCAGAAAACAGTTTGCCTAGGTGTAAAGAACTGAAAATCAGAAGATTTCATTTCCACAAGCACATCTGCACTATGTGCACTGAGCATGCCAAAGTCTGAATGGAGTGGCATATACTGAAGGAAAATAGAATAACTTCGGCAGATTACCAGTCTTCTCTTAAGAGTAATTTTAGTGATACTGGTGCATTTATACTTGAGTGACTTTGTTCCCAGACATTAAAATAACAGTAGTTTTACAGGATCTCTTTCATGAGGTTATTGTAAACACTGAATGGAAAATAGCAAAGACTTAGCAATCCTGAAAGGCAGGTATTAGCTGTCTGTGGCTGAATTACAAGAGAAACTATATGTATTTGGCTATTGCTTAACACATTATGGGAGAAAGCAGAAGCACAAATGTTATTTAGGAGTTTGACTCCTAAACACTTTCTAAGAAACTGAGTCGCTGTTCCTCATCTGTAAAATACAGAAGATAATATTTCCCTCCCTCACAAGTGCGCTGTTAGCATAAATGCGTTAGAGATTGTAAAGAATTAAGATGCTCCAGTAATGGGGATCATAGAAATACTTCAGATAAAACTGTTTCTCTTTCCTTCTTGCACCTCTCTGCTTTTCAAATTATACTAAAATTAATCCAATATAGCTTTGTCATCCTTATAGTATTTTTATTCAGGCATTTACATGCTTTGCAGTGCTGGCTTTGGCATTTTTCTCCTTTAGGATTGGTATAGAGTAGTGCTGTCTGAGAATTGTGGATAAAATGGGACAGAAAAGCTGAATATGTGGATACCAAGAAGGTTTCCTCGCAACAATAGTCATTGGAAAATTCACAGAACTTTCTCTTCTTATATTTGATAGTCTGCTTTTCTCATGACTTCACAGGATATCTTGAGTGAGAAGGCACCCATAAGGACCATTGATGCAACTCCCAATTTGTAATAAATAATTCAAATGTGGGAGTTCCCTTCAAAATTACTTCCAACTAAATCTCTAATAGGTACCATTTGGGAGTATGCATGTGCACTTTTAAGCATTGCTGGTTAAATCTTTGCTAGTTGCAAGCCTCATCTTAGGCTGTGAGAAATACAGGTGTATTACAGGGATATAAAGTGTATATGTCTGCACACAGGTGTATAATCCAAGGGGATCATACAGTGAAACGCTCAAGCAGTTCCATGTGTGGTTCTTCTGGATGGTTTGAACCTGCAGAGGACGCTCAGTTATCTAGTGGGGAGACCTACTGAAGTGAATAAAATGGATGGACAGTCTGTTTTAAGTATTTGCAGAATGGGACCAAATAAATATTCCAGAAATGAATGAAAGAAACTTGGCAAAGCCAAGAGAAAATGCTATGAAGAGAGGCCAAATCCATGTCTTCTTCTTCTGATATTGGAGTAGTAGGGAGATGAACTTGAACATTTCAAAGTACATTTTGAATTATGGGATAGTTCAAATTTTGATCCCAGTGTCAGTTCCCCAACTGCTGAGGGGATGTAGGATGGTGATGGAGTTTGCTATAAAACAGCAATGTCAGGTTTTAGTAGGGGACTCACTTAGTAGCATGACAACATGATTTTACTCTCTTCATGACAGATAACATCAGAAGCAAGGTGGTTAATGATACTATTGCTAAAGTCTTGGCCTCAGTGGCTCTTCTGCGCATTCTAGTCCACTCAGGAGAAATAGGACAGGCTGAATGAGAGAGGAATTTCATGCACGATTTTTGGCAGCAGCAAAGCAAGTGGAATGGCTGGATGTGCTTGAATCTGGAGCCAGAGGGACCAAAGTGAGAGCAAGAGGGAGGGAGCAAAAAGGAAGTTGTGTCTGTTTGCTGCATGACTGAAGTGGTGTTGCCTGCAATACTCGAGCAGGAAACGAGGTGTGTGCTGGACAGAAAAGTAAATATTTGTGGTGTTTTGGTTTTCAGGAGGGATAAGAATGGAGACTTCATAAATCTGGTGAAAGAATAGGGTTGCTTTGATGTGGAAGTGGTTTTGGTCTGTAGCAGCACTGATGTGTTTTGTAGTTTCCAAAATCAGCTTTAATAAATATGTTTTGGGGTAGCCTATGAAGGAAAATATCTTCAGGATTTTAATACTCGGGGAGAGACATGCCTGTTAGGGCTCTTCAAATGCACTTGGGTTGCTAGGGCAGATTCTGTGACTAAGCTCACTGTTAATATGGCAGCAAGCAGAAATCCAGACAGAGAGTTCATGGGCTTTATCTTGTTCCTTTACCACATTTTAATCCTGTTCCTCTGAAGTCTCTTTGAGTTCAGTAATGGCAGAGCCAGCCACAAGTAGACCACCAGACGGAAGAAGCTACCCAAAGATTTTGAGTCTTGCCCAATGCTGGAAAGAAATATGGATACAAAGCATTGCTCATGTTGTGCTTTAAGTTCTCTGTGACCAGATGTGCTCAGCACTATTTGACTGCATAGTGCAGCTAAGGCTGCAGCCTTCTGGAAAAGCATTCAAATTCATTCTTATTATAAATCCAAGCCCAGTTACTACAACCTGAAGCCATATCCTGTTCACTGCCCCAACTGCAAGAGAAATACAAGACTTTGCAAGAAACATCTGCATGGCTTTTCCAAGTGGGTGCCAGTTAACACAGTTAACACAGAGTATGCAGTTAAACAATTGGGGATTATGGGGCAGAATGGACTGTGGCTTCTTCATAGCTTTAAATAGGTTTTAAGAGCAAAAATATCTTTCGACACATGGCCACATTGGTCATTGGTGTCAGGAGTGCCCAGAGAACTACTACAAACCAGTGTACTAGGATGAATTTTCTCTGATAGGACTGTGCAAGGAATAGGGGACAAGAGGGCTAGGAAAAAGAACTGGAAACACCTTAGGTGCTCACACATGTTTTCTGAAGGAAGCTTAGGGAGCTTCCCTCACAGAAGTTTCCACATAATTCCTCATTTGATAAATTTTTTTTCCTTAAATACAATTTTTTGTGTCACCTCTGATTTTGAGGCTGGGACATGTCTAGTGGCTGTGACTGCTTCTTTCTGAACGCTTTTTATGCTTTCTTTCTATACGATTGTGAAACGTCTGAATGTGCTTTGATTTGCATTATTTCTTTTCTGTCTTTCTTCCCATCCCAATTTTCAGCTCCCTTTTGTCCTGAGAAATTAAATTATTTTCTTTTTGGCAGCAGAGCGACTGCCTTACTGGAGAAAAGATGTCTTTTTCAGCTGTGTCTCCTTGCTGCATCCCCCGGGCCAGACTCCCCATCAGGTCACCCTGTGATGGCACCAGAGCCCGCTTGGGAGCAGCGGGAATGCTGTTATTAATGGCAGTGCCAGGGAGGAGACACTGGGGCCAGTGGGCCCCTTTACTACCCCCAGGGTAGTCTGGGACACACCACACGCAAAGTGCCTGTGTCAGGAGGCACAAGGCAGCCAGCAAAGAGCCCACAAAGCAGAGGAGCAGGCTCCTGCTGCCAAATATGATGTCCTTATGCTCTGCATGCCTTGTTGGAAACCCTGCAGCACAGGCTTGCCATTCAGCCTTTTCATTGCCCTGCCACATCGGCAGGAGGTTCTCTGCCAGGGTTGGTGGTCTCCCACACCACACTGGGACTCAACACCCAGCACTGGTTGAGGTGAGGGCTTGCTGTCCCCCTCTGCAGTGAGCAGGGAGCTAGCTGGATGTTCAGGCAGGCTGTGTACCCCTCTGCTTTTTTGGAGGGAGGTAGCATTACTGCAGGAGCAGCATCGATGGCAGAGCAGCTGGAAGGGGTGCAGCAGGCAGCTTGGCACAGCAAACTCATCCTGTGGCTTCTGGGGTGGCTGTGTTGGCAAACTCCATCTGTTTTCCCACCCTCACCAAGGTGTGGCCATGCTGGATGAGCCACAGCCCCTCCTGGGTTATATGAGTCATTCCCCACCTCCAGGCTTGCTGTCGTGTTGCATGGTTTTGTAGCCCCTGTGTCTTATGGGTGAGTCAGGGATAGCCACTCTTGTTCTGTCTTGCCCCAAAACATGCGGTCTGGTGAGCAGCAAAGAAGAGCCTGGAGCTGTCTGAAAGTGCCCTGCAGGCTTAAGACATGGGTGTCCTTGAGGGCATTTCAACACAAGACTTGGTTGTTGGGACCGTGCTTTGGGAGAATTTAATGGAAAGGAGTAGAAGAAAGGTGGTTCATATTTTTCATGCTGGCCAGGAGCTGAGCTAAAACAAGGTGGATGAAAGGCAGAGACTGAACAGTGTTTACCCTTGAGAGCTGCCAGGTTCTTCAAACCTACTGTGTGTGGCCTGTCTGCATCCCTTTTGTCTGCCACTCCTCTGTAGATGAGGGTTTCCCATTTTTTGAAAGGATGTGGGAAACTTCCCCAGCTTTTGCTTTCCTAAAGCCCCTTGCTTGAAACCTGACTCTTGTGAAATTGTCAGTAAGAACCATCCTACTAATGAGGCTGTTACCTGGTTCAAGGGTAATGTCTTATGACCCCTGCAACAGTCCCATTGCAGAGCTTCATGAACAGCACACCTATAAGCACAACTCACGGTGGTGATCACTCCTCAGCTAGGAGAAGCTCACAACGGAACAGTTGTCAGGTACATCTGTGCTTTATGCTTATACCAGTACGCTGGAAAACGCTGTGGTCTTCACATGTACCATGTGTTGTATGTTGCGATGTCAAGTGACAGGCATGACTTGCCGTGGAGGTTGTTGGCGATGCAATAGTGTAGTGAATGGATAGGACAGCATTTCACAAAAATACTGCTTTAAAAAAAACTTTCTAGTGCATAGGAATCAGGAGAGCCTGCTGTATACAGTACAGTTTCCTTCTCTATGAGTTACCCAAGAGAATATTAGCGCCTCCTGCTTCTTCCAGTCCCTGCCAGTCCACAAGAAGAAACACAATGTGGGTATGGGATGCCATTGCTCTGACTGGATAGCTGCTGCTTCACAGCCAGGCTGCATCTGTGGAAAAGGAGCACTGTCTGTTCCATGTGCTGTAAGACTAGAGAGTGTCCTGCATTGATGCAAACCATGACTCTAACAAGCTGGGTGGTCCCAGTGGAGACTTTTAACCTCTCTTCACTTCTGCTTCCCCCATGTATAAAATGGGGATAGTAATAATTAACTGTTTCACAGGGGTACTGTGTTTTCATGTACATAGGGTGCTTTGAAGGGGTAAAATACTTAGCGCTATTGAAGCTTTTCAAATGCAGCTGTATTTCATTGCATGTATAACAGAGAATGATATATTGGTTTAAAAACATATTTGAAACTCTTGTTAATTAGGAAGTCAGGCAATGGCAATTAATACATTCAGACACGGTGTTACGGCTCTTCTCCAAACTACAGCTCATTTAAAATGCTAGCCCTATAATTTATTAGCAATATTTAATACCTCAGTGACCATAAAACTTAGTGTTTTATTACCACTGATTAGCATACGTTTGATGTTCTGCCCAGTGTTACATAATCCAAAACAAATTACTCTCAGGAAGCTGGATATTATATAAATACAGAAAAGCAATAAATAATGCATTGGAGAAACATTTTTCTGTGGGTTCTAACATGCCACTATCTCTTCAAATGACTTAGACTTCTCATGCAATTTCTCAGTCCTCCAGAACCATTTGCACCAAAGAACACACTTCACACCATGCTGGCTACTACCCTTACTGTCAGTTTGCTGGTGATTCCTGACACCCTGTCAGGCTTTGATACCACAGGCTACTCATGCCCTCCCAGAGGAAACCTGGAGTTGCTTGGTCAGAGTGTCTTCAGTTATGACGGTCTCTTTAATAAGCTACAGATGTGCAAGAAGCAGAAAAGCTTTATCATATTTCAGGATGCTTTCTTTCCTCCTCTCAACCTGGCATGCAGAAAAAGAAGAAAAACTTTACAAATGCATTTATTTTTGGTCCTCTTGAGCCCATTTAAGGCACAGCTTGAGTTAACAGTAAGGGGTGAGGAGAGGGGAAAGCTGCTTGACTTAGGGATTACAAGCTGTTCAGAATCAGGTTTTTCTCAGTTAGGTTTGATGGTGCAGCTGCGATAGATACCTGTTGTAAATCACAGCCTATCTGGTCAGATTTTCACAGACCATGCCCAGAACATTTCTACAAATATTGATGGTTTCAGAGATTCCAGCTAGGACTAACAAATCCAAATGAGATCGGTCCAATTGTATGGCTGATTTATACTTGTTCAACCCCACAGCTTATTTTCTGATGACCTACAGTTCCACCTCTCCTAAGACCAGAGTCCACACTAGGACCTAGTAGTGTATCCAGCAAAAGCCCAGGCTCACGTCAATAGTTTTTCCTTTACCTCTAATGCAGATTTGGGCTTCCTTTTCCATTTATGAGCTAGAAGCTGTAGAAAATGAGGATTTTGCTTTTTTTTAAAGTTGTCTTTTTACTGGGGAAGGGGGATAAAATTGTTTCAATCAGCTGGTGGTATTTATACTGGGAAAACAAGAAAGCAAGTACTGCATTTGAGAACAGTCATTCTTCCTGTGGCAGTGCAAATTGTACCAAAAAGCCTTTGCTATGGTCCAGGTAGATACTACTCAGCCACAAAATGTTGCTTGCCATCCTGAAGAATTCACTGTTTGAGTCTGTGATGTAGAAGTGGGATATGGGGAAGAAGAAGCAGTAAGATGATGAGTGGAGTTTCTAGCTGCTGTAATCCAGCCCTTTCTCAAGCATGGTGAATGGCTTAATGGTTCTTTTCACACTTCTCAGCCATATGGTATTTGGGAAAAGCATCAGCCTCAAATATGTACTGACTGCACACACTCCCTTTTTCTTAAAACTTTCTCTTGCACCCAACATATTCTAGCAACAGGAGGTTTAGCTAAATTGGGTCAATGCTGGATATTTTGTTTCAGTGGCTGACTTAAAATTGGGTTAGGACAAACCCATATATTTTCCTTGATTTGTTAGAGTCAACCTGGACAACTTAATTCAGCTGCAAACTGAAGGATTTTTTTTTCTTTCAGTTTTGGACTATTTAGCTTTCTTCCTTGGTCTTACATAGAACAACCTTTAAATGAACATGGCATTGTGCAATGACAATTGAAAATTTTGTTTTAAAAATGTTGAAAAACCTCACTTTTGACATGTTTGAAATGAGTGTGAAACTTGCCAAGTCTTGTTCCCTGGTGTTTGAACAAAAAACAATTTTTGAAGGATTTACTAACAGAAGTGTTGCCTATCTGTTCATAAGCCATCTGATAAACCATGCATGATAAACCCAGCACCAGACCTAAGCACTTGCCTCTTCAAGGAGCTTTCTGGCAGATCTCAGTAGGTGAGATCAGAAAACGTAGTTTTTGGAACCATGTTGCAGACTATTTACTACACATCTCAAAGTTTTCACTTCTTCCTTCATATTATAGCAATATAAACTAGAGTTTTGTGCTGTCACCAGGAAAAAGGGTTAAAGTTCTGTCTTGCTGTGACCTTGCCGTGTGCGAACTAGAGAGCAGTAGGAAGACTGCTGCTAACCCAGTCTTCCAGGCTTTATATATAAAATGTAACACTCGCATAAGTGTAGGCAATTTCAGCCTACCTTTTCCAGACCTGGAGAGTGTATTCTGAAGCTGACAAAAGCTAGGAAATTTTGTTGCAGCCAGTGCTAAGGTAGAGGACATCCAGCTCTTTCTGAGACTCACCCGTAGCCTATCTGAGAGATTTTTCTCTGTAAAACCCTTCTTGTGAACATCTGCTAATTTCTCTTGGAAATATCAAGAATAAGGTTGTGAAAACACCAATTAAAAATTCACAAAGAATTGCTAGTGACTTGTTTAGCATTCGCTAAGGCAGATGAGAGATTTGGGCGCCAAAAGATAAAAGGATTTTGACACTGTGATTTATATGTTAAGAAGCCTCCCCCTTCCCCCATTCTCTTTTTATTTTTTAAACTCCCCTTAGTCCTACTGCCCTGCAGCATTCCTTTTTGAGAGAGGCTAAAGCAACTTTGTATTTTCTCATGAGTGCGTGTCAGTGCCTGTTCCTTAATTCTACATCTGGCTTAGGTACATTCAGGTGACTCATAACTTTGTCTCTGTACTTAGTTTTTTCTCTTTCTTCATTTATCAACAACAACAATATTATGTGGGAAGCTTTTTTTTTCCCTCCTAGTCTACTAACCTGGAAAGCCATCGGAGTAGCACTGAAATGAGCTTATAATGAAATATTGGACAAGATCATGAGAGGAAATGAGATGCCCTTTCGTAATAGTTTGGTGATGAGTTAAGATCTCTGCTGCTGTTAGCTGGATTTATATTTATCCATGTAGATTAAGTGTATTGCCAGTTTATACTGAAGTGGCTCATTGTTCTTCTATCCCTCTACCATGGCATAGATCTTTTTGTTCTTGTCACTTCTGAGGCCTTAGACTAGGGTGCCCAAATTACAGTCTTTGGGCCATGAAAAATGGACCATGAAAATTCATTCATCCACAGCTGTATACTGGGACCCTTTTGAAACAGAGCACCAGGGATGAACTGCAGGAGCTGTTCTTGTTCTAGCAATCTACCCTGGTCTGCAGTTTATCTGTGAAAATTGCTTGTACAACTTGTGAGAATCGTGTGAAGAGAAGATACTATGATATATGCCCTTTCCTTGTCTCTGGAGTAGGCATGACTGGAGAGACTGGATCTTGCTAAGATAGTTTTGGCAGATAGCAACCATCATTTGCTCTTTTTTTTTTCTTTATGGTATATAGCAAAAATGGGCCAGCTGAGGCCAGAATATGCTGCTGTAGCATAAGTATGTAATACAAAACTGTCATCACCTGCTTAAGACAGTAAGCATCACAGTCTCTGGCTTTGTGGGACTTTAAAGAAGTTGTCTTTGCAAAGAAAAATACATGTCTAAATTTACAAGAAGTGTTCACACTATTTCAGGAAGTGTCCATTATAACCAGCATGTTCAAACAACAAAGTGGAACCGAGCCTTCATCAAAATTTGAACACAACATTTCTTGATGATTTGGAAACCAACATTTTTAACTTGTCTCTCTCTTTCCTATCTCCACTCTTGTTTGCTTAGACAGACACAAGCGTCCTGGAGCACTCATTTACTAAAAGTACCTAAGCTGCTGAATAAAATTTCTATTGTAAGTATAGGGAAATAAATAATAAATATCAATGCTCATTTTAGACAGTTACACTTAATGCAGAGCATGTATTTGTTTGGGAAGGCAATGGAAAACAGTGGGCTTTATGCCACATCTTCTTTTCACTTTCTAATCTTAAAAATTCTTTGTGCCCAGCTGTGCCAGCTGCCTTTTGCTTATATTCTGTGTATTCCTGATTGTTGCAACTTTTTGGTCTTCTGCAACATGTGTCCTACACTGGGAGAGCAATTAAGAAATGTGTCAAATTAAATTTATTGATAGGCTCCTGAAGTCAGCATTTAGCCAGCAATGTGGGTCTATCCTAGAGGTTAGGTAAGTACTCCAGAAAAGTGTCAGCTGCCCACGCCGGGTAGCTATAGTCTTTTATATCTGATGATGTTGGCTACTGTAAAGTCAGGCCACTAGTCAGAAGTGGTATAGCTGTTCTTATGTATATATGTATGGAAGTAGCAAGTACAGGTAGGGTAAAACTTGATAAAGGCTCTTTCTTAAACTTGATGCAGAACCAAGAATGGAATCTGGCTTCTGGTCTGGAGCTGCCTGCTCCAAATACTCCAAGGCCCTCTGCCAAGTAGTTTTTTACTCTGAGACCCAGGGTATAGGTTTGCCTTGGTACTCTACTTGCCTGTGGTGCTACTGCCTCAAGAGGTCTCAAGAGGGTCCCAGCCCTAGCTTTATGTGGGTGCAAAACTTCCTTGCCTGTGAGAGGCTAAACAAAATCAGACATCTTCTTGTTTCAGTTATTCAAGGTAAAAGTTGTATGTGGGTTAACTGTTTTGCACAAGTGTAAAAAGGCTGCTGCTTGTTTTTGTACCTACCTATAGTGATCTTACTGATGGTCTGCCATCCTCCACCCAAACGAGTCATGTGGGAAGTCACTTGGAAGAGTCAGGAGCAAACCAGGTGCTGGCATTATCTTTTCTTGATATCTTTTACGTACAAATACAAACAGAAGGAGGTTCTCCTTGAGTGATGCTGGTAAGCAAATTAGCTTTGAACTGTATGCCCATTTGGGAGAAAACATGACTCTTCATTCCAAATATGTGTTGGCAGTATTGTTAAGAAGGCATTTTATGTGTGAACCTTATGCCATATTCTATATATAACACGAAGATGGCTTTCCAGAAGCCTCCTCTTAGAGGCAATGGGCTGCAGGCTATGTCATCTCCCAGGTGCATTGCTTAATGCTAATCTTATGAAATGCAGTGTTCACACATGCTTGACATATCCCTGTGTGCAGAAAAATCACCCCCTGAATCCAAACAAATACCTGTAAACAGCAGTAAAAGAAAAAAGTTAATTTGTCATCTACAACCCCAGTGCAATTAAAGTGTACAAGTCAGGCGGAATGAAAATAACCCTGAAGTCCCAGCCACCAGGGAACATTGAGCTCAAGCCAAGTCTCCTTCCTGTGCTCGCCTTCATTGTGTGTGTTGGAGTATAAGACTGACCATTATTAAAAGAACTTCTGAGAGACAAACTTGGGTTTTTTTTCCTCTTTTCAAAAGTCAGCCATAGTCTTGCAAAATGTCATACTTCAGAGAGCTTGAGCCACTATCCGGAATTGCCATCCTTCACAAGAATTTTTAAGGAAGGCCTTTTGATCCCATTTTGTAGAGCACATGAGCAACTACCCCATTTCATTTGGCTCACAGTGCCACACAGATGGCTTATATCTGCCATGTATTTTGTAGCTGTTATAGGCAGCATATTTTAAACTACATCTTGCAGTACGAAGTGCAGGAAGATAGAGTATGTTTTTATACTACCTGCCAATACTTCTAACAAAGAACTCCCTCAAAAGAGGCTTCCAGACTTAGTCCGGGACCTTGTGGGCAAAGACTCTGTATTCTCTGGGAGAAGGAGGGGCTTGGGTAATTTACTAATTTGTTTTCCATTCAAATCAAAATGCTGCCTCATAACCCAATCAAAGAAAGAAACAGCACCACTCAGAAAATAACCTTTGCTGAAAACAGTTCTGCTCTGCTTTTGGAAGTTAGTTGAGTATGTTGGTGCCAGAGTGCTCTGCTTGCCTAAGTCAATATGGCAACCAGAAAGACGTCAGGAGCAAGAGGTGGCTTCTTTTACTGAATGAGAACTGGCCTATTGCAAAAGGGTATGTCAGTAGCCCTTTTGTGATTCCCTGGGCTAAATCACCTCTAACAGAGGTGACTAAGCAACTTCAGAAAGGAGGTGAGAGTCGGCAGTTTAGAGGAAGTTCCCCACTGATTTCTGGACAAATGGCACCAGTATATTCCATGTATCATGTAGCAATTCACATGGAGCTGAGTTCTTCTTCACAGCAGTATGTTTTCAACACAAGAAACCATTTTCATCTTATTTTATCACTCCCTTTGTTTTCCCTGAGCACACACATCTGTAAATGGCTACTTCACTTGTAAGGGTACAAAATGGACACAGGGGTGGATTTTGCCCACTGAGTCAAAATGGTTGTATTATCCCTTCTCATTAGCGAGGTAAGCCATTGTTAATGCCTGTGGAAGCTTTCCTAGCTCAATTAAGTTGTACCACTGTAAAGGAAAGCAAATGTTTGCAAAAGGGCAAACCTCTTCAGCTCACATCCGGACAAAACCGACAGTGAGTGGTCGGCAGGCTGCCCATATTTAGTTACATTATCCTCTGCCTGCAATGTACCACAGGCCTCTGGAGGCAATCCAGAGCCATATATGTTTTGTTTACATTTGCCTGTAATTTTTCAGGATTAAGTGTAGGGAAATCATTGTATTTAAAATGCCACAGTTTTGGAAATGTGTGTTAGACTGTGCCTTGTCTTTAAGGAGCTGTACTTTGGTAAAGCTGCCATGGAAGAAGAGGTGGAAGAGGTTCTTTTTGTTTATGCCAACACAGATGCAATATGTTTTGTTCCCTTAGTCATCACGTCTTGTTTTATGTGGCCTCAGTGTATCTTGTTGGAAGTTTAGCTGAAGTGAGGACAAGATCACATTAGACATATGTAGGCTTGAGCGAAAGATGGATGGCTTTCGAATCCCAGGGGAGTGATAGACTACTGGGGACAGTTCAGAATGGGGAGCAGATGTTGCTACTGGCCCCAGCTATCTGTTCTTCTCAGCCTTAGGCTGCTCCTGAATTGGCCCAAGAACTGTTAAAATTAACAGCGCTGATGAGGTATTCCCAGTGACCACCATGTTCAGGTCATGTTGGTTCTCTTGGGATGAAAACTTGGATTTTGCAGACTGGTTCCTGAGCTGTGGAATTACCTGTGTGAACAGGATGAGGCCAACAGCTGGGGGTGGTAACCTGGACCATTACTCCAGGCTAACTTGTCCGTGAGACCTGGGATAATGGGGGGAAAGAGAAGAAAAAATTAATGTTTTGAGTAGTAACTCAGCCATAATGGTCTGGAGTCTGCCTCCCAATGAGCTTTTTTTGCTCCTTCATGGTCGTTTCAGGAGACAGATTCATGACTAGACTTGCAGACATGTTGGAGTCTTTTTTTTTGACAGATATGGGGTCTCCAAGGGCAAAGCAACAGCGGCTCTTAATAAGTGGCCATGTTCAATCACTGGTTAATTATACTTTGAAAGAAGTCACGTGCAGTTAAACTTTATGTAATGGGTTGCTTCTGTGTTTGAGTTGTATTATTATCCATTATTTTGACCATTAAATTTTAAAAGTAAAAGGTGGAAAAATTGATGATTTTTGTTTTCTTCCCCAGCCATTTTGAAGCTAAATTTTCTCAATGGGTGTACCTAATAAAATGTCTTTCTTCTGCATGTGTAAACTCAGTAACAGAGTACACGCACTTGCATGCAGAATCCCCCAGATTGTATGCACTGGTGTGCTGCTCTGTGGCCATCACCACCTGTTTGCAAGAACTCTTAGAACTCCTTGAAATATGTGTCCTTCTTATATTACCTAAAATAGTCTCGCTCTGTTTCCATCCTCTCATAGGTTAAATTGTCAGAATGGGTGAGTAAACCAGGTTAAGGCAATTCCTCTCAGATTGTTATATATCTGCATAGGTAAAGCTGTGGTAGAAGGAGAAGATCTTCTGAAAGAAAGTTTGCCAAAAATAAGGCTTCTGAGTTTTCAGCTGGAATTTGCCTTCAAACAACTCTTAAAAATGAAGGTGTATAATGATTCTGAAATAAAGTTTCCAGAGTTGTACATCATTTTGTTTATGAGTAGCCTAAGGGAGAGAAATCCAAGAATCAAGAATCCCTTTTTGGGTTTCTCAAATTACCTGGGTTTGATCATACGTAATAAGAAAATTATTTTGTATTAGATGTAAGAGGTGTTTTTCAACAGTTAGGACTTGCTATAACTTTATTATTCTGTAGCTTAAAAATTTTATTGCTTGTGTTTGAGTAAGAGTTCCATACTTGTTTTTGCTTAGATAAAGGATTTTGATGTTGTTAGTAATAAGTATTATAGTGCCATAGTATCATATGATGCTTGCTAGGGCCAGGGCATTCTATGTGGGTGCAAAAGAAACATGTAGAAAAATCCATTTTTGGCCTTACTTGATGTATGCCTGCCAGGCTTTTTCATCTGTCTTTTTTATGGATGGGGTTGTGATGCACACTTCCTTCGGCAGGTGGTTAGCTTCAGCTGAATTCCGTGTCAGCCTTCTGGGTAGGCTTCAGAAGGACTCTGAATGACACTTGGTCCATGCACTGATCCACAGAGATATATTTTACCTCTTAAACATAGCAAGGCCCGTGTGTTGTCAGCTTCAAAGGGATCTTGAAGTCAGTCAAATTTATTTAGAATTAAATGTAATAGCATGTCCCAGTAACAGTGAGATGTGCATGTCCTTGCTCTGGAACGACTGGGCTTGCAGACCTTGGAAAGGCTGTACAGCTTGTAGAGCTTTCAAACTCTGCCCGAGTACTACAGCAATACAATGCGTGGAGAGACAGGTGGGTGCATGTGCTAGCAAATGGGAAGTAAAACAGAAAAAAACAATGGTAAAGTCACCTCCTTGCAAAGGTGAAAAGTGAATATAAACTATATTGCACAAATTAATCTTCCATTACATCATTGGCTCTTGCTTCTGAATGGAGTTTCTCCAGCTGTCCTTCAGTACATTTGAATATCATTTTTGATCTTAACACTGTTCGTGTTCATCAATTGATAAAGCTTTCCAGATTTCACAACAAATCTTTTAAAACCTTACTGCCGAGGAAGCTGATTATCTAGAAAATATTTGGGATCTTATTTTAGTTGTCTAAAGGCCAGCAGGCAGGGGAGAGAAATCTCTTCAGCTTTTGAGTAGCTTTTGTAAAGGCCCTTTTGTCCTTAGGGATGCGCATGCACCTTAGGTTCAGAAATACTCCAGCTGACTTGATATGAGCTGACTGAAAGCAGGACAGTGCACAGTAGAGTGATACCACGTCTGGCTCTGTAGGCCATATTTTACCATAGTTATGTCTACTGAGCCTGTGCTAATGATCTTCGAGATCTCATGAGAGGAGTCTCTGGCTGTGGCTCATGTGTATCACATGCTGAAATACCTGGAGGAGTGCACACACAGTAAATCAGATTTAGCTGAATTTACTAAGCAGCCATACGTCCAACTTATTCACAGTAGGCCTGGTTAGGTCCAGGGACAGCTGTATGCTCCAACAATGGCTCTGTGGTTACAATGCCTGTATCCAAAAGCTGCCGGAGGAGGTGTATTTCTCTGAGGGGGCTATAGATCTTGATCTAGACATCCCAGACCAATCTCCAGAGTTCTCAAATTCAACTTTGATAAGATTTCCAGGATCAGAAAAAGTGGGTGTATCCAGCAGTACACATTTTGTCCTAACTTTTTGGGCTGTGGTGCATCTGGACCTGCATTAACATGGTAGCGATTCAGATTTGAATACAGAATGAGTATAGGATAAAATATTTAGTATCTCTGCATGTTATTGCCTTGTGTATGCAGGCAGGTCAGGTATCTGCAGAAACCCCTGTTGCTTGAGAAACTGCATTCTAAGTCAGAGAGATACTGTTAAAACTCCAGCTGAAGCCCACAGCTGTTATACTGATGAAAATATTGCGGGCTGGATTTTGTTCTTCTCTTGGTGTGCTGTTTTCCCTCCTTTAATCTGTTATAGATTTGCAGCAAGGATCTGTTTTTATGCCCAGTTCTCCAGCTGGGATGAATAACACAAACAGAGGTCAAGTGACTAATTCAAACCCAAACAGTGCAGCATCCCTTCAGCTAGGGTTTTAGAATAAGCTTAATGAGTTTTAACTCCTTGCTGTAGCTATTGCTTTAAACTGTTTCCAGCAGCCAGGTCCACCAGGTTGCTGAGGACAACTGAGAAACAAGCAACTGTTTCTTGGCATTGAAACGATCACTGTTCAAATTACCGTAAAGCCAAGAAAAAATGTTTGCACCAGTGTACGGACAAGTACAGAGCAGAACTCTGCATAGGTGTGTTATATAAGTTATACTGGTGTCAGCATTTAGGGGGCATGCTGCCAGCGATTAGTCATCAAAAAAGCAAAGTCTGCGTGTGTGGTGTGTGATCCTTGAAACTGAGGTGGTTAATTGAGGGAGATTGTGACACATTCAGAAAGAAAATAGATACTGCCTGATAAGCTGTTCTTTGAAAGTGCAAAGACCTGCGATAGGAGCAAGGACTTAGAACTAAAGCCAAGAGGGTTAGAGTGCTAGACAGCTGACTGAAGCTGATGTCCTTTGAATTAGAGTTGGGAAAACAATTGCCCTGTATGTCACCTAGCCTCCATCCCTTCTGCGGGAGCCTAGGGCTTTTTTTCCATGCTCTTTTTAGGGTTGACTTCTCTCTCTCCTACACAGGGATATCTGGAAGGGATAGGGATAAACAAAAGCTTCTTCCCCTTGCAGTGTTATGTGTCCCTTACAGGGAAATGGGGGTTTGGGAGGGAATACCCTGCCTTCTCCTCACAGTGAGTTCAGCACTCCAAGAGGCACAGGAAGCAGGTAGCAGGCTGTCTTCTTCCAGCTTGTCTAGCTGCATGGGGAGAGACACAGTCATTTAACAGGATTAGTAACTGTGAGGCCTTGGAAGGGAAAATGCCCCGAGCAAGAGGGCCTTCTACATGACTCCCACCAGAGGGTTGGGTCTAAGTGGCACAGCCTTGTCCGTAGCAACTTGTCTGTTCTGGTTTTATGTGACTCAACAATAGAGTTTCCACTGTTGCCCTTGCAAGACTCCAAAGAAAGCAGGTCTTACAGACCAGATAACCCTTCCTTATTCATGTGGAATAATCCCACTAAGAAGTCATTCATGGGTAAAGCAAAGAGAAGCTGTCCCTAAAACAGCTTGCTGCATGAATTTGAGCTAGTGGACGCCTGCATGTACAGTGTTGCACTTTTGGAGCAGAACACACAGGCTAGGAACAGCCTGACGTATGTGAATGTAACTTCCCAGCAACACAAGCAAAACACCATCACAGTTGTGTTGTCTGTCATCCCTGTCCCACCCCACCAGCATCTTTCTGGGTTCTGCTTGAATGCAGAAGTAGAGAAACAGGTCATGGCATGAATTCTGTTTGTACAAACAAGGAACGGCATCCTCCACATATTACACAGCAACCTCTAGGAGGTGTTCAGACTGCATGAAACCATGAAGCCCTCTGTGTGTGTTTTCTGTGATATAATTATCCATCTGAAGGAAACAAATTTAATTCCTCTGTGGTATGCACTTTCCTCTTAAGAGTGGTGAGGTCTGTGACTCACTATGAACCCTGAGCGAGAAAGAAGTATTACACACTTGAGTAAAGACTTTGCTGAGCTTGCGCTATTGGATTGTGAATGCAGTAATAGACCCAGGCTGCGGAGTGAGGCCCCTGAAGCTCTGAAAGGCAGGTGTCTTGTCAACCAGTTAATGCATCTGTTCCAATTTACCCTTTGGCAATCTGCACTTCCAATGAGTCAAGTGCAGTGGCATTGATAACAGAAGGGGCTGCCTTTGGCACAGCTCTGTAGCTTTGAGCAAATGCACTCTCATAGTGCAAAGGAATGGCATATAGATGATGTCAGAGGTGAATTCAAAACCTGTTCCTGCTTGTGTTGCAATCCTTCAGATAGATTGGGGTTGCGACGAGTGAGGCATGGTTTGATAACTTGTCCAATGGGGCAGCTTCAGGGGGCTGTGCACAATAGTCAGATGAGGAGTGACATTCAGAACAATGAGGAACCCCACAAGCCTCATCAGCCAGTCTCCATTAATAACAGCTTGAAAGGATTAAATCTTTGGCTGGTTGCACCTTACATTCAACCAGACCATGTGCTTGGAGACAGCACAGCATGATAGTGACAGCTCAAATTAGTGTGCTTTTGGTGAAGTTCTTAAAATTGCCAGAGTTAAAAGGAGATTCTAGGGTCAGATGTGACAGTATCCAAGAGTCTGTTAAGTTTCATAACTGACAAAGAGCAGAGACAGTTGCACTAGCTCTTTGTGCAGACAGCAAAATCACCTCAGGCCTTGTCTGGATGAAGTTTAAAAGTGATTTCCAAGAAATCGATCAGTGTAGTCAGTATGGGATTTTGATCGGGATTTCTTGGGCATTTTAAAAAGAAATACTATTTGGCTATGTCAAGGATCTTGGCAAGTGGTTAACTCCTTTAGGACTTTCTCAGCTGGTGTCAGTTCTGGGCCATCCAATGTAACAGAAGTCCAGCACTTTCATGACCGTGTTTTCTTGCACATGGTGTATTAAGATAGCAAAATTGTCATCCAGTATGCTTGAGAATAATGGGATCATATTCCCAAGGATTATGAGCAGGCAGCTCATTTTGTCGTATTAAAAATGAATTGAACTTCTTAGCCAATTTCTTGGCTGGTTGTCCTCCAACATCAGTTGGAAACACAAGGCAGTGTTCACTCCTTGGCAGTCAGTCTTGCTACCTGGTCAGCATGAACATAAAAAACAAGGAAATATTCCAGCAGCAAAGCTTGTAATGACGATGTGAGCACAGTCTGGGACCACATCTGCAGCAGCAGTTTTCTCAGAACACTTGTGTTAGGAGTTCTTGCTGGCTTGCAGAAATTATAAGGTTTAACAAAATATTTCAGTTCTGCATTCACAGGGATTTAACAAGGAGTATTTTAAGAGAATTGCAGGAGTGTCTTGTGGCCTACACAAACCTCAAATGGACAACTGTGTATGTTAACTACGGAAAATTTCAATTCCTGCAGCAGTAGGAAACTCTTCTCTGTAATTCATGCATAATTTTGTCCATTGCTATTAAAACCCTTGAATAAGGCATAAAGGGCTTCAGTCCTATGCATGATAGAATTACATCAAGGCAGTAAGACAGCTTTTCACAAATAACCAGAAGTGGTGTCTGCTACTGTGAACTACCGCAGAGTTGAATGTAACTTGTCAAATAGTTTTGAAGGCCTTTATGTCCTGGCAAGTCTATTCCCATGAAACTCCCATGATGAAAAGGCGGTGAAGTTCATCACTTGTTTCTTTTTTTTTTTTTTTTTTGTGGTAGAAAGCTGTGGTAGAAGCTAAGCTATCCCATGTCTGTCTGGGTTTTGGAACAGGGGCTTAGTGGATTGTCCCTGTCAGTATCTGTGAGATTGATGCCAGGTGCAGTGATGCACCACATCTGAGTCTGAGAAGGACGGCACTAGCCCCACCACTTTTACATTTTTCCTTTACAACTTAGATTCTTAATTATCTCCAAATTTCCTGAAGTCGCTCAGAAAATGTAGCAGACACCCAGACAGAAACATTGCTGAAAAATATCTGGAAAGCAGAATTTTCAGAATTCATTGCAAAATTATCAATGATCTACTGAAAAAGAACTAGTGTGGCCTCTGTAAAGGGAAGTCTGATAGCATTCTGTGAAAGTGTCAATAAGCCTGTAGATAAAGGAGATACAGTGGATATGTTAAGCTAATATTTTTGGAAGGTCCTTGATGATGTTCCCCAATAGAACATTTTAAAGACATAAAATTGCTGTGGGATTACAGGAAAGGTTCATTTTCAAACTGAAAGCTGCTCAAGGCTAAGGAAGCTGAATCACTTAGTGGCCGTATTTCGTGATGGAGAAAAGTCAGCCCTAGCATCTTTTGGGGATTACTACTAGGACCAATTTGGTTCTGAATCTTCATCAGTGACAGAAGAGGGAGTGAGGAGTGAAATCTCTGATTTTTTGATAAACAGTTTGGGGAAATCAAATGCTACACCAATGGTGAGGAACATCCAAAGAACCTCATGAAACTGAATGAACAAAAAGGTTGTGGATACACTTCAATATTACCCTCTAGCATTAATACTACTGCAGTTCCTGAAGGAGTAAGAGGGAAAGGGACCACAAAAGGTGGTTTGCATTACCTTCTCTCCCTAAGCATGCATGCTTGAGTTAGGTCTAATTCCATGACAAGTTTTCCCTCAGTAATAACACTGCATGGCCAATTTATAGCAGGTGCTGATATGAGATAGATACACTTAAGATTACCACACACCGCATGCCATTTTGGCATATAACTTGGTACAACTAATGTAGCATGTTTCTTTGGAGGCTTGCTTGGGTACTTCTTTGCCAAAGAGATGCACAAGTTCTTTGTCAGTCTTTGGGTCATCTTGTCATCTCCAGAGAAGGCAATTTCTCAACAAGATGATGAAGTTTCACTGTTCAGATATATGATGCAGTCTGATAGGCAACACAGGTAACAATGGCCTTGTTAGCTTGCTGATTTTGCTTGTTAAATTGAAATCTGTGGCCAGTGACTAATGATGTAGTAGGCAAGAAATGTGCCTTCACCAAGACTACAAATTCACTGCATTTCTCTATGTGAGGCAAAATAAGAATTATGAGCAATGTTACGATGACAGATATCTTAGTCCCACAGAACTACAAAGGGAATAGTCTGTTTCTGTTTGGGACTGTCCATCTAGTTGGCTTCAAGATGATATAAAAGTCATGCATAAGAATCCCATGATACAGCTTGAATTCTTCTCTCTGTCCCAGAGTTGTCATCCCAAATTGCAGGAAGGCACATTCATTTGTATCCCGCAGTGGCAGAACTTTTGTCGCAAGTTCTTGCTGGTTGAAGACTCTGTTCAACTCTGAGTGACTCCAGAAGTCTTGCTGCTTGTCCCTGTTCATCAGCAGGATCTAGTCCTGATGATCAGAAATTTGATGGCATATTTGCATAGACCTGAAGCAGCAAGAAAATAAAACTCTTTCACTGCCAGTACTATGAGTTACAGCAGTAAATGAATGGCTGTCTTACATTCCCCTGGTTGTTGCTGGATGAAGAAAGGGATGAAACAGGATGTAATGTGATTGTTGTTTTTTCGCTTTGGTATAAACAAGAAACAGAGCATCTCAGATAGATAGGTCTTAATGCCACATAAAACTGAGTTGCTCTTACAATGTGTACAAAGCATGTATCTGCACCTGAAGGGAATGTGGAAAGGCTGTGCACCAAAGGTTTGGTTATTGCTTAGAATCATTGAATGGTTCTGGTTGGAAAGGATCTTAAGATCATCTAGTTCCAACCCCTGTCGTGGGCAGGGTCACCTCACCCAAACCATGTTGCCCAAGGCCCTGTCCAACCTGGCCTTCAGCACTGCCAGGGGAAAGATGCTCCAGGGCTTCTTTTGTAATTTTGTAAATGTGCGATGAAGTCGTTTGGTTCCTGTGTAACACAGGACAACAATCCAGCAAACATATGGCCACCAATGTAGTTATCTTCAAACAGTGAGAGAAAATCCATTAAACAGTAGAAACAGCTGCTGTGAAAAAACAGGTGGTGTGCAACAACCACTGCTGGGTATGCATTTCTTAGAGAAAAGCACAGGAGTGACAACTTGTCGACTATGTAGACTGTCAAACCATCTCACCATACTGATAAGTTGGTGCACAGAAAAAGTGTGGGGGATGATGAGGACAGAGGAAATAGGAGCAGAAAAAAACCCACGCTTTGTGTGCGCAGAAAGAGTAGGCCCTCAAAGCTACAAAACAAGCTAGTTGTTTAATTTAATGGAAAACTGTGGGAGAAAATGCATATTGAGGTAAATTGCCACTGGGAGAACAAATTTAGAAATTTCTTAAGAGCCTTGCAAATCTGGCTGATGATGGAGCTTTGGAGCCTTATTTGGGCATACCCACTTATCTTGACCTGAAAGAAGAGTTACCAGACAATACCTAAAGCCTGAACAAAAGCCTTGAGGAAGCTTGTGTGCACTAGTTTTAGGTAATGTGGTTTTACAGCAGGATGCAACAGCCATTTCTGGTTTGCACCTGGCAGCCATCAGGTGCTTTTCTCCCAGATACACACAAAGTAATTTCAGCTTTTGTCCCTGATGCATTTCCCAAGTGGTAGGAGAAAGCTGTGATTACATGGGGTAGAAATTTCTGTTTTCCACACTCCTGCTAGACACATGACAGAGGAGTTCCCAGTAGCTCTTTGTAATGATTTTTATTCAAGATTAGTGGTGTTTGTTTATTCTAAGCAGTATTACTTTCATCTGCTTAAAGGATGTAATAAAACCCCTAAATTATTAGGGGAGCATCTACATTGATTAGCTGTTGGCAGGTAGGACTGCCCATTGTCACTCCCCTCCTGCTGTACCCCCCATAAGCAATGCAATATTTGATCAGTAAAGCCACAAGAAATATCTCACATTACTCCAGTGAGATGGTGCTTTCCATTTTAGCTTACCCCAGGCAAATTAAACAGGCCCCCTTAAAACAGTGACAAGAAGAGTTATAAGAGCTTAGCATCAGACACCAATTATGAATTGAGAATTAAATGCCATAATTAACTTTAATCTAAAGCAACTCAAATATGTGGCTGGATAAAGAAAAAAGGTAAAGGTAAACTCTGTAATTATAATAAATTGGTGTATTGAGGAAGTGTGTACCTTTGAGGTATTTTCTTTTATTCTGCAATTAACTTTCAAGTGTTTTGCTAAATACCCCCCCTTCCACACACACATACAAAAACTTCCTTGCATTCTCATTTCCCCCACCGCTCTGAATAAGTATTTATTTCGACAGACACTTTTCTTCCTGTTTGTGGATGAGAGATGTGCCAGTAGCTGCGCATGGACCTTTTCCCCCTAGCTACGGACTTTTCACAGAAACTCCATAACAGCCCAGTTCTGCTTTCAGGAACGGCAACAGGAGCAGTATTTGTACATGCCCCTTGGTGCAGAGCTGGAGCAGCGCTCAGGGCTTTTGAAAATCTCATCACAAACTTCTCTAGTGTAAAGGAAGCAATACAAGGAAAACCAATTTCTTACTAATATAAAAGTAACTTACATTTGTGCACTTTGCTTTACTATCTGATAAATAAAATCACGCTCCTATTTTTCATTTAGTATATTTAAAGGACAGCCTAAATCATCCCTTCTAAGAGCCTTATTTATACAAACATCTGTTTTTGTCATATCTCTGCTGTCTGCAATAGACTTTTAGCATGTACTAATAATAAACCATCTTGAATTTCTCCATGCTGTTGCTAACAAAGATAAGTGGGAATTCCTTTGCTTTTTTAAGGCAGAACAGTAGCCTCTTCTGATTTAGAAAATTATGTGCCAGAACCAGACAACTAAAGAGGAAAGAAGAAGGGACTGTTAAAAGTTGAGCTTTGTGAATATAAGATGAATGTGTCAAGGTTAAAGTATTCTTCTAATCCCAGAGTCAGGAAGGAAAGCTCCAGCTAATAAAGTCCATCCATGCAGTTTTATTCACTTGCATGCACTTTACTAAAGGAAGAGGTACAGTCTGGAGACCAATTACAAATCACTCATCTGATTTTTTTAATCCCTTGATTTCTATTTCTGAGCAAAATAAAGATTTATTTTTTTCCTATGTCTAAGGAAAGAAAAAATAGTAGATTTATACGCAGTACATTGTTTTCTGCTATTAATGTGCAACCTCATATTTTATTCTGAAGCTTTCCAGTTCCTCTTGCTGTCAGTTTCCTGTGGCTATGCATGGGTCTAGATCTGTGTTTGTTCAGCATTGTTTTTTGATGGTTTATCATGGTTTGGAAGAATTGGGGCCATAAAACTCAATTCTAATAGAGAGTCTCTGCTTTAGATTGTGCCTTAGCAATCCTCACTGAAACCAGTGCCTGAAAACTCAAAACATTTACAAAATCAGATGGAACTGACCCCTTGTATTTTCTGGTTATGCAAATATATTTCTATTTTCAAAAGACTAGTGTTTTCTAAAAATTTGGAGGTGAATTGTGGTGCAGCTGCACCCACAGTTTCACATCCAGGCAATCAGAGACAGAATGAAGGACGCACAGTATTTAGAGTAAGAGCAGGGGAGAAACACTGCATTGCTGAGGATGCACCTTTGACACATCATGTATCTGGGAATGGTAAATGGGAGCAGTGCAGGGCAAGGCAAGGGGGTCCCTCTCCTTACCTAAGGGCATTTCAGCTCTTTCTGGTCCTTAAAGAATGCAGTGAATGGTTCAGAAGCTTCAAGTAGTTTGTTTGTCACTGTGATGAAGGACAGAGAAGATTAAAAAACAGAAAACCCACAACTTAAAGGAGTATGACTGCCAAATTCTGCAAAAGCCTCAGTGTATGTGTTAGTGTTTGGACATAGATAGAGACTTGTTAAAGAAATTCCTGTCTTGACTGGAAAAAGATGGAGCATTTAATTGATCCTCTTGCTCATTAAGAATATATATGCTCATTAAAGATATGTAAGGATATGTATCATTCTCCATTTTAGAAATTCACTTTCTGCCTTTCATTGGTCCTTTGAGTCATCTCTTAAAGTATGTTTTGTTGTACCCAAACCTAATTAATAGCCTATGTAATCTTCTCGGTGGTGCAGCGTGAGTGAACATGACAGTTACTTCTGGCATTCAGTGTGGTGGAACATGTATTTTATTCCCTTAATCATCACGCCCCAGATGCAAGAAATGCCCCACATCAATGAAGTAAGCTTCGGCATAAGTCTGTTGTGCAGGTGCTAACTCTGCAAGCTCTTTCTGCTCCTTATCGCTCATTCCCTCCCTGTTGTTCTTTCACTCTGAGGCTGTGTGTCTAATGCTGCTACCCAGCAGTGAGAATAAAGTGGGTGCCTGCGAGACAACAAACCCTGAAGTCTGACTGTTGCACTGCTGGTGATAAGATGTAAGCTAAGATTGCATAACTCTTCCAGCAAAGAAGTCTAGCTGCGAGTGAGATACTCTGAGCAAAGCTCACAGGGTTTGATTCTGTCCTCAGATAGGTAGAGCCACAGCAATGCGGAGTACCTTATCAGATCAACCACCTGATTTTACAAGATTTGCAGAATGCTGTGCCCTTAAGCTAAGGCAAATGCTGAGCACTGGTTATGGGTTGTGCTTTTATTCAGTGATGGTATAATTTCTTAATACCTTACACTGTCATTTAGAAACCATGCCTCGTGTTAGAGGGACTCACTGTATTGCCACGCCAGTCTCCATTGCTGACTGGGCTCACTTGAGAATTCCCTATTGAGAATTACCTGAATATTGTGAATTAGTGAGGAAAAGCCAGACAGGGTCTGATTGGATGCCCAAGAAGAAATCCATGGTGCAAAAAGGCTAGTACCAGCCTTGCAGTCATGCAGTGGCCAGCTGCTGGTCTGGGCTGGTGTACTTAGCACAACTTGCTTTACATGGCCACAAACAGAGAACGAAAGATTATTTAAGTGATGTGTGTGTGGAGATTATGAAAAGCAGTGACTGCCACTTAAAGCTCTTGCACTGTGGTTTGCTCATATGTCTGGAGAATCATCCTCTCCTGATATTTACCTGCTCTTTTGCCATTTCTCTCTGCAGTATCTTATTAACCCAAATGTGCCATGTGCATGGTCTGCTGGTTTAATCAGGTTTGTAGGAACCATCAGCACTACTGAACTTATCCATTTGTATGGCAATAGTGGATATCTTTGTAAACTTCTGACAGTATTTTCTCTCCTGTTTTTTCATACTTATGTGGCAAATACAATCCATTCCCTAATTTGGTATTATCAGGATGATGTTACTGAAACCTATTGACGGGTCACTCTTCACGTGTTTGTATTTCTAATGTGTATTTTGTGTTTAGAGAGGAAAGTAAAGTTTTCAGGATAAAATGAAAATGCCCACAGCTGATTATGTTTGAATTTGTAGCCTACTCTGTTACTTGCAGGGATAAATCTGGTCTGACTGTAGATGAAAGTTTTAAACCAGGTGGTGGATCTGTTACTTTTGGGAGATACATACATAAATCTGTGTGTTTGGCTTGATGTTCTCAATCTGCATCTTAAAGCATTTCCAAAAGCTGGCACAACTGGAGCCTCTGGTCACTCCTGTCATCTCTTGCTACAGATTTCTATACCAGACCACTTTTGAAAGTGGGGTGAGATTCTAAAGCTATTTAAATGTCTTCACTCCCTGTCAAGTAACCAGGCAACAAGGTCTGAGCAGTCCAGATCAGTCTGCACCCAGGGCAATAACTTTATGCAAACCTTTCCCATGTTACCGAGTGTTCGCTGTTTCTGTCCTTGCTCTCAAGCTTATGGATTGTGTCTGTGTGAGGAGCCATGTCAAGATGCTTTCCTAGTCCATCAAATCCATTGTGGGATACCTTGTGAAAGGGCATTGGCATGCTCGTGTGATTTTCGTCTGCATTGCAGAGGTTGTAATTCTAGAGGAGTGAAGCTAGAAGTGTCTACAAGTTGCAGTTTTTGGAGTAAGATTTAGGTGTTTAAGCCATTATACGCTCTTGAAAAATTTTACCTTTGCTCTTAGCTGTTAGAATTTCTAGCATGTTTCTGAGTTTGGCATGATTTATTTCCTTTTCATATATCTGTATTTATACATATGCTGTAAATAAAAGCAGATTTGGGGGCAAACACTGTAAAATATGGCCTGAAGTTTTAAGATGAGATTGTAATGTGTTGCTTGAAGGCTCTGGACAATATTGCTTGAACAAAGGAACTCTTTTAACCTGAAACGTTTTGTTTACTGTAGTGACTCTCAAACCCAATCAATATTTGTTTTATTAACCTGTTGGGTGGATTCAGTTTAAAGTCTTACTGTAGTTTGTTTGAAGTGGTTTGTACTTGGAAGCTCTGTGAGAGGTAAACAATGCTGAGAGTCACAGCAACAGTGGCCTATTGTATTGAGCTATTCCCTTTTGTAGGCAGACTGTTGACCACTTGTGTTGTTTTTGAGGATATCAGCATATGCTTCTTTCCTGACACAACCTCAAGAATTCAAACATCCCAAAGGCTGGTAAATATTTATCGAGATGCTTTAAAAATATTTTTCTCACAAGTGTTTGCTGGCTCTGCTGTGCAGTTTTTTTAATACTGTGGTACAGATGCACAAGAGGTGAACAAGATCATTGTGCACAAACATCAAGAGCAATGCAGCTGTGCCTGATTATATTAAATCGTATGATGACACCCCATTTTTGACATATGAAGCTTCTCTTTATTGTAAATGAATCACCCTAAGAATCTATTTTTATTAGTTAGAACATTAGTGTTTTGCCTCTTTATGTTTTGCATTATTTAGAATCATCATGGGCTGAGTTGTTTATTTACATAATTAGGTCCATATGGCTTCACTACGTTCAACATATGGTTACAACTATGTGAGGTTCCTGTCCCTTTAAGAATCTGTGCTGGCCCGGAAGGTAAGCCTGAGAGATCTCCTCTGGCCATCTTCATGAGCCTAAAGTCTTCACAACCTTGAGTGGTGATGTGGAAGACGCTTGGACTTAAAATATACTTTTCCTCTCTAACTAGGATAAAAAAAAGGAAAATATCCATGCCCACAATGGCTGGTGATAGCAGTGCTCGCCAGTGAGAGGCTGCGTGGGGTGGACTGAACAGTTCTGCAAAACCCTGGTATTCTCATAACTGCAAGGGAGCTGCCTTCTCAAGCGCTGACTGTGGATTCAATTCATTGTGATTTTCAGGCATCTGTAGCCCTGCCGGACTTTTACGCTGAAAAATCCCAAGCTACCCTCCAACATAATGTGAGGTTAATGGCAAGATCATGAGATTTATTTTTTTTTAAAAAAAAAAAAGGAAAAAATCAGTTCTGGATTCTTTTATTTGCCCTTTGATGTTCAAGCCCTTGGTGGTTCCCATCTCCAAGGTTTTGTCTGAGAATATGACTACTAGAAACTTTGCTTAAGCAAAAGCTGAGAATTATCCCAAATTACATGATCCCTGGGACCTATGGCTTTTACCTTCCCTTGTATCCCAGTTTGAACATGAAGTATTTGAAATCCCGGCTTGTGGTCACTCTTTGGTCGTTTCCATGAGTGCTGCTGTGGGTGTGCCTCGTAAAGCAGCCATCCTGCTCCTCTGATCCTCCATCTGCTCCTCAGCTGATCATCAAGGGGATGAAGCCTACGTGCTCTGAGCCGAGGCAGGGAAGCACCAGGCGGAGGAATAAAGCAGCAGTGGGTTTGTAGCTCATCAGGAAGAAAAACTGCAGACCTGTGGGCAGAAAACGTGTGAAAGGAAAACATTTAAAAGGGGGCAGGCAAAGGTTAAAGAGAAGGAATGGGCAAGCTTAACATGGTGAGGTGCAAGAGGAACTCGCTGTCTTCTGCAGTTTTCACTGTTTCTGGGAAATGCCACCAAAGCAGCCTTGATTGGTATTTTCTACGTTGTTATCAGAGTTTCCACATGTGCCCATGGAGTGAACGATGGTACCCAAGCACTGGCAGCACTCAAGGTGTCTGACGGAGTTTAGACATTAAATGTAATATGTGAGCGTGCTTCAGTGAATGCTTCAAAATGGTGAAGGGTGCTTACAGGTTTGTTAGTCAGGGGACATAAAATTCCCCTGTAGCTGCTGCTTGCTTCTGATTTTATATTCTGTTTCAAGAAAACACTAACTGTGAGTGCCCCAGATCTGCAACACATGCTGTGTTGTTAGAAAGTGGGCTCAGTACAGCCATCCTGTCAGTAGCAGAGTACTGCTCTGTTATTTACCAGTTTTATTCCCCAAACCCTTGGGGATTAGAGAAGAATTACTGCCCCTTTCCAAAGGACACTGACACTGAGGCAGATTAAAGACCTTGCTCAAAGATGCACACAGAGTCTATACTTAACCTGACAAATAAATTTAAGCCTCCTGAGTTCTAATCCAGAGCTCTTTCTACTGGAGCAAAGATAACTAATCTGGGCTCTTGAACTGTATGTGGCGTGAGGGTACTTTTGGCAGGCATGTGAAGGCAGCGGCACACTGCTGGCAGGGGCTGGCCAGAACTGGCTCCCAGCTGCAGGATGAGGTGAGCTAGGACCAGAGAAACCCTCTTTGCCTCTCTGTAGTAAGGTGACAGAAAGTTCAGAGCACTCATATTCAGCCTTTAGAGTTTGCCCAGGGTCTCCTTTCCACTGCCCTGTTGAATGGAATTGTCTCAATAAGGGACGCAGGACATGGTTAGTGCCCCAGCTGTGTTCTCACCTCATATGGCAGTGAAAAGTTAGTGTGATACCACAGAAAGGAGACACAGGGCTGTGGTCCAGAAAGAAGTTGGGGGTGTCTATGTGTCTTGTAGCTCTGCCCTTTAAAGATTTTAATATGCAATTAGTAAACACAGTAAGTTTCTCCGTGTTGCTCTGAAATATTTTTCCTATTCCATACTTAGTTTACATATGAATGTGAGGCAGATTTACCCCATTTATGACTACAGTGAAATTACAAAGTGTACATATCTTTTTCCTCTTTCAATGTGTCCTTTGTCCTTGAGCTTTTAACCTGGTCCTCTTTGGCTCCCTGGGCTTTAGTTCCCTTGCACTGTTGCAGTGCCCTTGCAGGCTTGTCTGATACACTGCTACATGTCTGCAGAGAAGCATTCTGCGTAAGGCCAATATGGTTGTGCAAGTGAACCTTCTCTAACAGCTTTAAGCATCTGGTAATTGCCATCAGGCTCTCCCCCTTCCAATGTCTGCCACCACAGCGACTACAATAAGGCATACCAAGCCTGATCTATGCTACATATCGGCCAGAAGACATTGTCCTGGGCTAAGTATTGTCAGTCATGGGCCATCCCACATTTACTCACAGAGAACACCACAGTGGACTGTAGCATTAAATCCTCCATCTGCAATTATACTGAATGCTATTCATTTTGGACAATGCAAAAGAACAGTTTTTGTTATTCATTAGCAAGTCCTCTGAGGATTTGTCTTTTTTTTCTCTCTTTTTTTTCTGGTGATTGTTCTAAAACCCTTGAACCTTTCATTAGAATGAAAATTTGCTTTATTGCTTAAGAGTCCCAACAATATAGCAGTTTGGATGAAATGTTCACAGTCCAGACACAGCTCAGCATGCTCCCTTCTACACTCTTCTACCCACCACGCTCCCAAGTGCTACACATACATGTCTACTTTTCTTGCCCTGGTAAATAAACTCAGTTCCAAGATTTCTATGCACAGAGATGCCACACAACCCCCGCTGTAATGTCCAGATACCTTGTCCATTTCCAGCTTCCTCCTTTTTCTTTGCAATTGCTCCGTGTATGCCTCTTCTTACCCCTCCTCTCTCCCTAATGCCTCCTGCACTGGTGTTCTGAAACTGAGGTCCTGACACTGTGACTGTCACTGTGAGAAAAAGCACAACACTTACCTCTTAGTGTCTGGGGTTTTCTCCTGGCTGGAGTGGTAAGAAGAGGCAATACATCCCTTGAATGCTGAATTGTTTTGGACTCACAGAAAAAAAAATATTTCCAACGCGTTTGATCTTAGTGTTTGAACTCCTGTGTAAATTAGTGGTTTTACTAAATAATGATCTTTACTGAAAGCATATAAAATGTATTTCTTTCCAACAAAAATTGCTTCACTAACTCTAAATCACTTTGCCACCCAGCCTTTAGCAGTGTGCTAAAAGTAGTTGATAGTCCCCGAGTCTGTAGGTCGCTTAGCTCTTCTCCCCTGGCACATAAGGATTGCTCATCCATCACATACTTTTTTTTTCCTTTTTAGTAAAAAGGGACAGGAAAAGCTAAAACAAAGGTGACTTTATTCCTGTTTTCTGCTTTTTTAATACTTTTTTTGTCCAAGGCTCCTGTTTAAACAAGATACATTTCAGGCTGCCAAGACAACTTTAACAGAACTATATATAAGGGTCTTAACTGAAAAGGAAAATTGATCTAATATCTTGACACAGCCTTTTATTATTTATTTTTACAAGGGACTATTCGTGCGTGTGCACGATTTCTTAGCGTTACAAATTGATCTGCTTTTTTGCATCTATAAATATTCAGGTTAGCGCAGGCAGGGCATTGATTTTACGGGTGAAACCAAGTCGCCCATTTGTTGCAGAAGGGCAAGTCAGATGCCTGGTTTCTAGTTTTTAAATGTGTAACCCATGTGTTTCAAAAGCTGCTTTACTGTTGAAGAGATGGCCAGAAATAAAGCTCAGAGCTCGTATTTCGTGCAAGCAGGATTTTTACCATCTCAGCATTGAGCAGAATGATGAGTCTGCTCATGATGTTTACCCACCTTGCATCTGTGTTTGCCTAATATATATGAAGGGGATTCTGTTATCATTGTCCAGGCAGTCTGGAGGAAACACTTTCAGAATTGCAACCAAGGGGTGGGAGTTGAGGTGCAAGGGATGCTGACTCCCTCCCTGCTGCTCCCATCTCTCCGCTGCCTCTCCCTCCACCTCTGCCTGCTTCCCTCCTGCTGCTGCGTCCATGGCCAGAGTACCTCCATCTCCCCGGCACCTCCTAGTGGTCCCCCTCTGACTAGGCTTGAGATTTAGGGGGATGCACCAGTGGTTTTACCAAAAAAAGCATGGGTATGTTCCTCTTTGTCAGCTGTAATTTTTCCAGCCTGCATTGGTATCTTCTCTCCTTGATCACAGATATCACTAGATAGTGGGGCTCACCAGTGCTTCCTCACAGCTTTTACTACTGTTCTGCACGAGCTGGGAAAACTGCTGAGTTTATTTTTGCTTTGGCTTTCCCATCTGGGGAACACGTGCCATTGTTGAGTGAGGTTAACAGGAGGCATAAATAATCCCTAAACAAATGCAAATGACCAAGAAATCCTGAACTCAGATCTTCTGATAAAGTTTTGCTACTTGATGTCTGAATTGCTTTCAGCTTTTGGTGCAGCTTTACCGGCCCGTGCACTGCACACCACGCTGCAGGCTGCGCCTGCATCCCATGGGAGCTGTGCTGCATGTGCCCTGGCCAGAGCACAGAGTGTTTATTTAGAGTTAAAAAGTTAACATTTGGCAGGTGGGAAGGAGAAATGAAGGAAACAGATTGGGGCAGAATGCTTCTGTGGCAGAGTAGGGATATCACTTAAAAGATGTGAGGGCGCAGCTTGTCTGGCTTGTGACAGGATAGGACATAGGCGCTAGGAATACGCCCAGGGCTATGACTCCAAAAGCAGAGGTGCTTCAAAGCAGAAACTATCTCAAAACTGAAGCAGGATTTCCCCCTACATTAACTGAAGGGCAATAATGCCTGAAATTCTTAATGGAATAAAATCTAGCTGACAGATTTATGCTGGAGCTGTTTTAGCTTTTCTTGTTCTGGGCAGGAGGCAAGGCTGCACTCCACGGGGACGTCGGCATGGGCCGTGTGCCCAGCATCCTGTGATAGAAGCACACAAAATGGTCACACTGATGTTCCACAGGAGGAAGCTGCTGGTTTCAAAGGAAAATCATAGTCACTGGGTATTTGCAATAAAGCTGAGCTCAGAGACCTTCTGGTGAGCAAAAGTAGAAAATGTCTTTCCCCTAAATACAAGGAGCACTTGCTGATCAACTACAGTTTGAATTTTCAGTTGTAGTTCAAAGAGACCTTCCCAGTGAACCCTGTCAGCTTGTTAATAACTTGAAGATGTCTTCTAATAGACTGGTCATAACTGGGTCCTGGGTTAAATATACTCAAACGCCCTCTGGCTATGGTTAAAAACTGGTAAAACTCCACCACCTTAAGCTGCAATTCTGCTACTTTTCCACCCTGCATCTCCTAAAGAAAGGAACAACAATGCAGAATTTTCTTCCAAATCTCCTAAAATTCCAGTTTTCAGTCTTATTAGAAATAAGGACTTAAGTTTAACCACTGAACAGATAGGGTTGTGAACAAGTCAAACTTCCCCAAAGACATGCCTTAGCTCTCACCTACTCTCTGAGGTAGGCTCCACACTGGGTGGCCTCTGTGTTGGCAGTGACCATGCCTGGTCTGGCCTAAACTGCCACATGAGGTGCACACCCATCCAAATTAATGTTTTGGAAGGCATCAAGCAGACATGAGAAATTAGCGTTCTCTGATGTTAGGCTCCCTACTGGAGTAGGTCTCAAGTAGTTCTCAGATTTGTGCCCTGGTTTAACAGGGCACCCCAGTAGGCAATACCTTCTTCAGGCAAGTAATCTTTTTATAGATTATGGAAGCAGCAGTCTCTCTTGACTTCACTGAGGTTTCTTATATGTTTAGGGTCCTTGCTTGGTTCAGTCCCACAGACATTAGCAGTTCCCTGATCTGTTATTTCTTTGTAAATTCAGTAGTAGTTTGGGGAGTTGTAAGTTGTCATCCAGAATTTCTACCAAATCACATCCACCCTGGATTACAGATCTCTGTTTTTGCAGATCTGGCTGAGGGTGAAATTTGCATCTGAGCAGTTGCCAAACAGGGCATCTGTCAAGAAATTTACATACTGTTATATTTCTGTAGTTCTGCACTCTATGTAAATAGTATTTGCCTCCTGGCATCTTTCACACAGAACTGATTTCCTCCCTGTGGTTTCTTGCCAGAATCTTGGCCATTTCAATAATTGAGACTCACACTGAGACCTCAGAAATGTTAATACCCAAAAGCACTAAGATCACAGAACACTGTATGATTATGACTATTCTAAAAACTCTATTAAGAATCAGATACACCATATCTAGAGAAACACCATATTTCCTTGCCCCAGCTCTGCACCCCTTCTTAATACTACAGATGGAAACTGGAACACCACCTGCTTAGCTGACATTTGCATTCTGGAGGAAGGTGGAGCTCCTTGGCCAGTACAACTATTCCAGATCCATTTCATGCAGCACCAAAATAAGGGGACCAAGGGGTGCATTGGAGCAGTGAGAAGGTAGGCTTATCACCGGTTTCACCAATCTCTATGTGATGCTAAATATCCCATAACCCACAGCCAGCTAGTACAGTGCTCCTCCAGTTTAGTTCAGGAAATAGCAGCAACCTGAGAGTCAGGGATTTATAACCAGCTCCCTAAGGGTCTCTTTAATCTTGATCCAGGAGGGAATGCGTCTCCAGCCTTTATCAGCAGGATCTTCCCATGCAGGGTCTGATTCTTGTCTCTGTGAGTGCTGTATCAGTGAAATCATATGTACATCTAGGCAGCTAAATAAAACAGCGCCGGGGAGCAAGCTGGACCACAGATTGCCTTTGCTGCTTAATTATTAGCACACTCCTGACACGAGCCAAAGAAAAGTGTACATGAGGACTGTTCTCAACTGTAAGCATGGGGAATGCCACGCTGTTTGGCTCCTTCCAGCTTCTGTGGTTTGCTTACCTCCATCCACAACACTGTCCTCCCAGGCTTTGCACCCTCGGGAGGCTCCCTAATGCCCACCTACCCTAGGGCATGCAAGGTATAACCTGAGCTTCCTGCTATGAAATCTGCTAAGCTGCAACACATTATGCACACACTTTGAACTGAAATAAACACATGAAAAATAGTAATTATGTATTAGACTGCAGGGCGTCTGTGGAGCCTCCAAAAGATGCTGGCAAGTGCTACACTGTGTGGTTAGGCCATAAAAGGTACCTGGCCCTGTTTTATTAGCTTTATAGGCAAAGGTGCTGGCATTAAAAAGGGTGTTACTATGTTTAGCATGCTCCAGACAATGTAAAACTTCAATGAGCTGTGTAATCCACCAAAAAACCCATCAACCCATCATCATGCCCAAAACCAAGGAGAAAGTTGTGCAATATCTGTGCCTCTCTTCTTCAAGAACATTCTTCAAAGTTCATTTCCTCTACCGTCTTAGCTACCCTGGTAGAAGCCCATTCAAAGGAAAAGATATTTTATTACTTAAATGCATAAACCACAATATTATCTATCTTGATGCACTATGTTTTCTAATGAGCACATGCATGTCCATATTAATTGACAATCATAGAAGGGAATTTGGTCCTCATATTTTTGAAGCTGAACTGAAAGGCATTCATAATTCATTCTCATTATCAATTTAGCTTTGCAGGGAAAAAGTATAAGAGATAGGAACTTCATTGCTTTTTTCATGCCTTTTCAGGAAAGACACTATTTATATGAGATGTGCAATGAGATAGAGGGAGTAAGTGTTTAGAGAGTGAAGACATATCAAATACCTAGACAAACTTGAATTGCTTTGAATTATAGCACTACAAACCCAAACCAAACACACTGACTCTTAGTGAAGCTGCTTTTGTTTTACAGGGCTATTTTTTTTCTGGGCTGTTTGAGTACAGACCAGAGGGTGATGGGAAAACCCACCGTGTTGTGTCACATCCTAGCTACGTCTGTCTGAAAGGGAGGATTTATTTGCTTAAAATCTTTCTGAAACTTATCTGGTTTTGGTCAATGGAGCGTAGTTATATTAGAGGTGTCCCTCTGACCCACTGTACCTGTTTGTTTGTGTCTTTGTTTTGTGATGGCTGCAGGAGGAGCTCACTCAAAAGGCAGAGGTTAACGCACCTGCGTTGTGCATGCTGTGCTTGTGCCTGCAGTCGGTGGGGAAGGCAGGCTTGGGTAAGTCTCTGCCCTAGCAGAAAGCATAGAGGGACCCTTCACCTGTGAAGCCTAAATAGGCAAAGGTGCCAAGCAGGGCAAAAGCATAACAAGAAAATGAAGGGGATGAGAGATGAAAGCACATTGCCAATTTGCTCCACGGGATATACCTCCATGTCCTGCTGGATGCAAATGAGATCAGGAGATCCCACCCTAGCAGGAACGCTAAGAACGGTGGCGTGTTCATGGCCATAGGGTCAATCAGCAGTAAACTTGGGAAGGATCTACTTCATTTTCAAAGTGTCTAAAAGAGGCAGATGGTAGAAAGATTTCTACAGTGGCATCCTGCCCTCCAATTTCAAGATCATCCTAGTCTCTTGAGCTCAGGGTGTTGGCAGATGCTTCTGCTACTCCTTGTGTGACTTCCCAGAGTGCAGGAGTTTCACTGGGGTTCTCTGGATGAGGGGCGAGAAGCGTGCTTCTTGCTGTTATATTATTATGTTTCTCTCCAGTAGTTGTTTGTGGTAGATTTACATAAAGCAGTGAACAACTGGCCCTCATTATTTTTATAAAAAACCCGGCTTGATCAGATCATGCCAGCAGAATCACTTCACTCTTCTCTTTCTACTAATTGATTTATTTCTTCAAAAGGGATTTTTTTTCCATGGTTCCACTGTATTTTCTTTGTGTCTTCTGGAGCAAAAAGAAATCAATTCTTTGAACAAGTTGCTTCTTTCAAGAGCTCTTTCCTTGTTTAAGAGGGCTCCAGTGTATTAAGAACCGAGCTAGATGCTGCTAAGTTAACATTTCCAAACATATTCCTTGGGTGTTTCTCTATGTTAGCTAGGTTTAGGGAGTTGCCATGGAGGTGTATTTGCCACTAGATGAGTCAGAATTATTTAAATATGTCTGTCTGGATCAGAAGGTTTTATTCCGAATTATGAAAGGTGTGCAAGCCTTTATCTTTGAACAGCCCCTGCCCCTGCAGCTCTCTTCCTGTCGGCTTGCTGCCACTTTGTTCTCAGAGCACTTTTGCCTTTCAGGTCCTCTCCTGCTCTGGTGCCTTTGTGGGGGTGTCTTCTCTGCTTCCTCTGACTGGAATTGAAGGCAATGAGCCTTTCCAGCACAGACCTGGTGCAAACTTTTGAAATCAATAGAAATCTTTTCTTTCTTTGGCTTCACTTAGTGCTTTATCATCCATGCCCTGCCTGCCACCCTTCAAGGGAAGTAGAAGTAGTTTCAGGGTTTCTCCCTTCTGATTCCCCAGTAAATGCAGAATGACTGTGACATCCCCTCTCCTCCTGTGTTTTTGGCCTGCCTAATTTCTGTATGACCTTGTTCTGCAGAACTGGAGTCTCCTCATCCAAGGAAATGTAAACAATAGATTGAAAGAGCAATTTAGGGAAAGATTCCCTTCACCAGGCTTTGCATCTGTAGTTACCTTAAAAATATGCCCAATAAATCACAGGCCTGAGTGGAAGAAGAATATATTAATAGAAGAGTGATTTTATGAACTGAGAAGCCTCTTTCTTCCTCCCGAGAGCTGTGAGCTGCAACACATTTGAAATTCTACCGTAGCTTGTGGACAGCAGAAATAAGAGCTCAGACCCACCACAAACAGAACCCTATGCTGCTGTGGGCTTGCAATTGTAGCAGCTCTCTTTTTTCGCAGGTGGGCTTTCCTCTGTCTTCAGGAGCATTACGTCTCCCTCAGCACAAAGGTGTTTAGTGAGCAATTGTTATCTAGGTTTTTTTTTTGTTTTTTCCACATCCTCTGAACTCTTATGTTATCAGAAAAAGATGCTATCAGCTACTCCTTTATCCACACCCACACTGGTTCATCTCTGTAGTGAGTAGCGTAATTGCTAATGTCTGTAGAGATGCACATACAGGTATGAAGATGTCAAGCAGAATTATGATATACATGTGTGCGTGTCTTCATCTGTGCAGAAAGAACAGCTTCAAAAACGTTTTGGCTGTGGTCTTAATCCAAATTCACTTCACCAGCCTCGGGTTTTTGCAGAGCCATTTATCTCTAATTCTGCATTACCTCAAAACAGGGATTTCCCATGTTACTTTTTACAACGCCAGAAGCACTAGTCAGATGAAAATAGGTCTGATGCAGCCATATGGAACAGCATGACCTGGAATTGCTTGCTTTTGGCTGTGGGCAACCTTGCTTTACCTTTATGAATAAGTCTGGAAAAAAGCAAAATCGTTCAGTCAGCAGCCACAGCAAGGTGAACTCTGGTAGTGAAGGCACAGAAGGACAGATGCTCAGCTGATGTCACTATTCCCAAAGCTTTTCATCAAGGCTTCATTAAATTAACCTTTTTTCCTAAATACACAGTGTTTCAAACTGCAGGCAAGACAGTACGAGCAGCAGGAGTAGTACATGATTAGACCAGGTAGACTCTCAATTCTATTGCATGAAATATTTTGACATAATATTTCTTCTGGTTTACTTCTGCACAACAGTAGGCTAAATGCATTAACAGGAATGTGTCTACCAAGCTTTCTTTAGAGGATGTCTTAGGCACACACGTTTTGTCCACCTCCTACAGTTTGTTTTGTTGGTGACGTGTTTCTTTTCTGACTTAACCATGATGTCAAAATCAGAATAAACCAGGATATTACCTCTTTTCTGGGGGTCACATTGGTCTGTACTTGTCAGGGACAAATGCTCTTATTATTTGTGCGGAGTCAGCCGTACTAGCACAGAGCAGCTCAGAAATTAGTGACAAACTGTTATGTCATCAATATGCAGAGCCAAAGGACTGAAATATCTGTGCATGTGTGCTAACTTTGATTGTACTTTTTGTTGAAAAAGTGTTTCACATCTAAGAAGATTGTTTGCTCTCACAAAACCTCACTTCTATCAAAGTTTTGTATCACCAAATAATAACATAAAATTTAAAGGAACTGAGTGACAATGTTGTCAGTCTCAAGAATTCTAGGAAGAAGCCATGTGAGCATGGTTGGTCTGTGATTATTCCCATTTGCAGCAAAGTCAAGTAAATAAATAATTGTTCAGCAAATAGTTAATAGTCCACCAAATGTCTTCCTTCCTTGGGAGCAAAGCACTCGCTGTGCCACCTTTTGCAGCTTCCTCAAATGCGATGTCACCCCACTGTATGAGTTCAAAGTGCTAATCAGGAGAGAAGCAGATGAGGTATTCATCTTTCACCATATCCCAAGAGGTCTGGAGCATTTGGTCTTATAACACTTGCCCAAGCCTATGTAATCTTGGGGGTTGGGATCCTCTGGTTGTTTGGGAATGGGGCTGACCCATTTGCCGTTCCTCGCCAGGATGTGACTAGCAGCTTGTAGAGGTCTTGGCAATTATTATGCAGTGCACATCTCTTCTAGCAGAGCTTTCTGTGAAGATGTGGAATGCTACAGGCTGAGGTGTTTGCCTTTGATGGTTATTCTGTTTATGTCCTTCAGAAATGTCTTCCTGAGTGCAGAGTATCCTCCATATTCTTCTGGAAGCTGTAAGCTTGGAGAAGAGCAAGCACAGATAGTTTAGTAACTTCCTCCCTAGATGAACACAGATTTACTACTTTCATAGTTTTGTCAGCGAAAGTCAACTTTAACTGATATGTCTGTTGCTTTTAATTTACTATATTCACCCTCTGTAATGACTTTTACTTGCTGATGCTGCTAACTACACTAGGATATTGCCTTTTCTATTGCCCTTTATTGGGCATAGCAAAAGTACAGTAAGTCCTGAGTTGAAAACATTGAAACATATGTAGAGGAGAAACAGACTAACTGAAGACCCAGGAAGGTTGTGTCACCAAAATGATTGTAAAATTGAATGGAATAAGCTTTTTAGTTTCCTTATGCTCTTCACATTAGAAACATTAGAGGTATTTAAGCTACAAAAGTTTAGGCACCTACCTGAGCTAACTGAGGAAACTTGGCTCCCCCTGTAGTCAGTGAAGAGAGAATCATCTCCACGCAGGAATTCCAGCCCAAGATATGAAAATTGTCTTATTATTTTCATAAAGAATTAGACATCTTGCACTATGAATACATGTTGCAGGTTTCTGCAATTTGTGAAGGCTTTCATGCATCTTTCACTTAATTAGTTTCTCACTCACTGAAAAAAATCTGTAAAATAATATTGAGGAACCAGATAAACTTGTAAGCAGGATTTTTCACATGTTCTAAGTTCAGGTCGTATATAAAGCTTCCTCTCTTGAGAATTTGGATTAGTTATTCAAATTTTTAGAAGAGTCAACACTGGTCTCTGAGCCTTATATCTAGTGTCATAGCCAATTAATGCAACCCCCCCCCCCCCCAAAATGGGATCATCCATGCTAATTCATCTATATGAATGGGATTTCTGGTAGCAGTTTCATACACTGTGCTTCAGCTTTTTCCACCTCTTCTGCTGACTTGGCATAAACACCAGCCTGTTTACAGTACACACAGAAATGATTTTGAATACTGATGAGTTTTTCTTCTGCTTTAAATGTAAAGTTCTTTGTGCCACGTAAAAGCCTCTCTCTTTCTAACATGTTACTTTACACAGAAGTTAAATGGCTTTTTTTCTTAAGTGACAAATGTGACCAAAAGGCTTGAGAACCTGTAAATCAAGCAAGGTCTCTTTTAAGTTGTCTACCTTCTGCAGTGCAAGTAAGGAAAAAAAAGTCATATTATCTTCCATGATAATGTAGTTACAGGAAGTAGGACTGGAAGTATGTAATGAAAAAGTGCAACACCTGAATACCTTGCTCTGGGGCCAAGCATGGGTCTTCTCAGTTTGCTCTTACTTTAGGGCGTGGGAATTACTCATCGTGCTGAGTAATCAGTATTTCTCTCAGAAGGTTCTTCCTCCTTTCTCTGAGATACACACACAGAGAGAATTGAACTGGTCTTTTAAACTACTAGGATGTATTTTAAGATTAGAAGATATTTTCACTATGGTATTTGACAAGAAATAGAAACAAAAATTCACAAAATTTCTTTGGAAAATTTCAAGGTTTTCAAAACTAGTAAAAATGAGGTTTTGTTTTTTTTTTTTTTTCCTCTTGTGTTGTTTTGGTTTGTTTTTTTTTTATGTTTAGAATAAAAATTTAAAAAAAAAACAACAAAACAAAACCAAAAAACACACTCAGTATTTTGCGCTCATAGGGATCTATTCCTATTCAGAGAGACTGGGATTTTGTTTGTTTTCTTTACTTATCAGTCTGACTTTGTTTCAGGATGTTCATTTCAACAGATTACAGAACTGCATAGAATGACCCCTGCCATTCTTCTTATAATTTTCTCTGTAATATTACTGATTTCGGCATGGCTGTTTGATAGTATGGTTAAATGGAGTGCAGATGAAATAGCCTTATTTCAACAGCTGTTTTGTCGAATTCATATCTTAAATCTATTGCTCTTTGCTCAGTTAAATCAGTGTTGCTGCTTCATAAATTTTGGCCAAGTCCAAACAAATATCCCATTTATCCTATCAGAAATTTTGCTTTGCTCTAGGATTTTCAGATTGTTATTCATAAAAAAGAGCACTTAAACATTAGTAAAATATGCTTTACTGACTGGTGCTTTGGAAGTTTTTTGTTTTAATAGAGTTTATAATTTAAGAACTGAGTTTGTACATCTTCCAATGTATCTTAACTTTGCTTTAAAAATTACTACAAACTCATTGAGAATAAAAAAGGGGCATCAGGACCTAATACCAGTGATCAGAAGGATAAAAGCAGAAACCCAGCAGCAAATACTTTGCCTGTTTGAACCAGAGTTTTGAAACTTTCCCCAGCTTGTGGGTAATATCACATTTCCCCCTCCTCTGTCCCCACCCTCCTACTGAGATCAAAAGACAATATTCCTGTCTCTTTGTAAGCACTGTGCCATCTGCACAGCTCCATTTGTAGAAGCAAAGTCCGACTCATCCTCTGTTTCTTCACTTAGATGTATGATACAGTCTGTACTGCCAGAGATCTGATGTGGTAGGAGCAGTTTTCTTAAGTGTGAGCCTAACAAATTGAAACCTGCCCTCCTCACTCAGTCCTAGTTGGAGCAGCTTCCCACAAAGTCAAGCAGTAAGATCACAATCAGTGTTTTGAGGAAAAGTATGAGCAACACATGCTTTTCTTTTTTTAAAATGCCATAACTCTACTGGACAAAAATGCTGTTTAATAAACATTTGTGGCCCGATAGAGTTGTCTGCTGTGTTACTACGCTGTGGAAAGGTAAGATATATAGGAAACCACAAGAAACATTCTTCAGATGGTGGCCTCTCCATCACTATTCAAACACGTGTAGTAACTCCAGCTGGCTGGAGGCCCAGCTGTTCCTGGTGTCCAAGACACCACTGCTTATTTTAGTGTGGTGTGACCAAGCAAAGCATCCCATGGGTATTTCCAGCCGCATCAGTAGTGCTGGGGGAGGATAGAGGATGCCCTTCTTGAATGGTTGTGGGCCAAATCAGCTGGAGGAGAGAATTTTTAAAAGGAAGTCAAAATTGTAATTGACAACTGGGTAGAAATGTTTTCTGAGGCTGCTAAAAGCCAGAACTGAACATTTGGAAAAGAGGATTCTACTGGTTTTAAAGAAAATACCTGCAAGTAAAAACAATGATTATTCAAACATTCAAACCAAAGAACCCCCCCAAAGAAACAAAAGAAGATAAGAGAGATGAGTAAAAACCCCAAGAAAATTCATGGCAATCTGCATAATTTAGAAGATAGAAATTTAAGAAATACAGGGGAAAAGGGATTCTTTCTAGAGTAAACATGTCTGGTAGAGATAACTCAGGAATGATTTTGTCTCCTTGGAAGCAAATTAGTGTGAATATATAAAAAGTATTGCTAATAACACAGAAAAAAATGAGAATGCTTAGAAAATACATAGAAAATTTTTAACTTTCATGTTGGGAGCATGCAGACAGTATTTTGTTTCAGTGCTGGGGAGATCCAGATAAGGTCACCAGCTGTGGATGAAACACTTCACTCCAAGAGTACCTCAGGAGAATTTACTGTTAAGAAGGGAGTCTGAATACAGACATTTCAGTCTGTAGGTCTTGTCACCTTGCCCTGTTGGTATGGCACTGGAACAGGCTGGCCAAGGAAGTTGTAGCTTCCTCATTCCCTGGCAGTGCTCAAGGCCAGATATGTGGATTGGGCTTTGAGCAACCTGGTCTTGTGGGAGGTGTTTATGCCCGTGACAGGGGCTTTGAATTAGATGATCTTTAAGGTCCTTACCAACCATTCTATGATCTTTCTGTGCTTTCCAGTGCCATGGGTTGGCATTTGTTTATACATGATCCCTTCCTGGTGTTGTCATTTGGCCTCTTGGCGGACCTCCCACAACACTGCAGACTCTCAGGTCAGCTATTCTCTTTGCCTCAGTGGTTCCTTGTCTCTTAGTTGTCTTGATGAATTGATGGCCATTTCTGATTTCAAGTTCTGGGGTTTGCCCGTTGCTGCTTCAAAGACAAAAGCTTGAGCCCCCTCTGTGCTGTTTTTGTTCTGTGATCTTCGTATCATGCTACCGGTTTTGTATCTGCTGGAATTACAGGCAATATATATCCATTCTCAGAAAGTATCCTGAAAGTAGGGATATCAATAAGACCAAGACATTCAGGTCACAGTGGTACGATCCTGTCTGAGACCTTGCAGTGGAGCTCCAAGACTATGAAGCTGGCTGTGGGAGAAAGAGGTGTATTCACTATTACTGCGTCTCGCTGTGTCCAGAAATGGGGCAGTCTGTTGTTCTTAAGAAAACTGCTGTGTGGTCCTTACAATACAGACAAGAGAAAAACCATTCTGAGGTATGGTGTTTTGGTTTAGTTCTCTGCCTCACACAGCTGGCTGCATCCAGAAATACCAGAGCCACTGTGAGGTAACTGATTTCTTGGTAGGAAGCTGAACCTGCTACTACTGTGCAGCACTTCATGTAAACTCAGATTGCATCTTTCCAAGTAGATGAAAATGCCTGCCTGTGAAATGGAAATCTCAAAGTGACCTCACCTTTATGGGCTGTTATTTGGATGCATGGAATGATGGATGGCTAAGGGAATGAAATTAACAAGCAGTCACCTAAAATCTGCTCTGTGGCCTACACTTCAGATTTATCTTGGTTTAACCATATAGGGCTGGAGACATTCACGTAGCAATGCAATAGGATAATTTATTAAACAGCACAGTCCCTACCTGCTGTGTTGTGGCCAGAAGCAGTGTTCTCCACTGCAGCAGTCTCCTGAGGGTCACACTGAGGTCTGGCTGCTGCAGGACCCAGAGATGGCTCCTTCCTCAGCCTCTCTTTTGAGGCAGAGCTGTTTCAGGACACCACCACCTGTGAAAGGTCCACTATTGCCCACCTACAGCATTTGGTCCACCACACATACACACATTATGGGATTTTTTTTTTTTTTTAATGTGCCAACAGGGCTTCAGGATGCATTGAGTTATATTTTCAAGTCCACCTCAAATGGAAAACTTAAATGTTTTTTGCTCCTTAAAGAGAATTACTGTGTAATCCAACAGCTGGGTTTTAGGGAACTGCCCCATATTTTTAGCCCAGGAACCCTTGGTGGGTAACTCTTTCTTGGTTTTTGATGTTTTACCTTCATTTAGTTCCACCAGGACCAGCAGAATCCTCTCTGTTTGCCCTGGGGAAGGCAGAACAGGACCCAGCCTGTTCTCCCCAAGAAAGCAGTGCAGGAAGCCGGTGTACTAAAGCTCTGATTATTTCTCTGGCTCTGTATATTTCCGGAGAGAGCTGGAAACAAAATTGTACACACAAGTTATTTAGCTGGAGGTGAGCTATGAAGCTAAAAACCAAAACCAAACAAAAAAAAAAAATAAAAAGAAAGAAAAAGTTTATAAAAGGAAGGAAAGAAGCAGGTGATGGCTTTTTTAATAGCAGACTGTAAAATGCTATATCTTTTAGGATACATCCGGGTCTATATTACAATCAGAAAACAAATTTCTCTGCCCTAGGCTGGTCTAGTTGCTCTGAAAGTCTGTACAATAGCTTTGTCTCAGTGAATGGATCACTTGGCTTTTGGATATTGTACAGGCAGAGCAGTAGCAGGTCTGTCCCTGTATACCAGTGCAAGACTATCCCTAGGCATTCTGATGTGACTATAGCAGGGCATTTTTGGGAGTGCAAGCCACAGAGTCTGCTAGTCTTGCTGATTGCTGTGTATGCATGTGAATCCTTCAGATGAGTAACAGCTGAAAGGTTTTGGTTCCCTACCCATTAAAAATAAATTGCAAAAATTGTATTGATTTCAGTGCAGAAGGATTGGATCCTTAGCCTCCAAGAGGATATTTAATATATTCCGTTACTAGCATCTTAATGGGATACAGCTATACTAAGCTGCACACGGAGCTGCATATGATACAGCTCCCTCGGGCTGCTTGACAATATGCTCTCCACTTCAGAGACTAGTACGTAAATACAATTCACATGCTCTGTCTTTAGTCATGCCACAGTTTTGTCAACCACATCACATTTTTCTGCCTCAGGCTGCGGTGTGTGCTGTTAACACATGTCTCCGGACTCAGGTCAGTGAGCGCAGGGACAGCTTTGCTTCTGTTTTCATGGGACTTTCCTGTCTTTTCTTGTCATCTAATTAACTTGCCTCATTCCTCCTTTATATATATATATATATGTTTTTTTTGCCTACCTCACAACATATATAGCCACTCCACCTTTCAGCTCAAGTAGGCAACAAAGAGAGAAATAGCACATGGTGTCAAGGACTCATCTATAGAACTGAATTCTGCTAAACCATACTGATTTCCAGCTGCTGAAGATACAGCCCATGAGAATTAGTCTCCTTAGCTCGATATTATTACCCCGAATTGAAGTGTAACAAAGCAAAACCCAGAAGGGCAAAATCCTTTTCTCTTAGAAGGCTCTAAATTATATCTAATGTAAATACAATGTAATTTGTGCAATTCACTCTATTTTATTTTTTAAGCAGATGTAAAAAATGCTGAAATTTAGGAAAAACAAATATGCCTCTAGCATATAACTGTTCTGAGCAAGTGAGGTCTACACATTTTTTTCTCAAATTGTCACCAAATCTGCTCATCATTCTCAAATTTAAAATTGATTTTAAACCTGTGCTTCCTAAGACTTGATAGAAATTTATGATAGGTTGAAATTTTGATTAACCTTTGAACTCTTAAAAATTAACAAGGAAAGAACTTTCAGCTGCATTTTCAGAAATATTTTCCCCAGCCATAGAGCAGGTCAACAGCTTTCCAATTTTCCATATGAAATGTCATTAAAAATGGACTGATGGGGGGGGAACCATCAATTTCTCTTTTGTGTTTAATTAACACCCAATGTGCTGCAGTTGGAGAGGCTGGATGGGGTATTGGTCAGGGGGTCTTTGCTGCTCCATATCTCCATGGGCAAGGTTTCTCCCTGGAAGCTGGCATTATTCTGATATTTCCTTTTCTCTCTCTGGGCCGATTTCACCATACCTAATGTATACAGCAATGAAATAGATGAAAGCTGACCAAGGGCATGCAGAAGGCAGTACAGCTGTAACTGCAAATCCCTTTTCCTCAGTTCTTGTTGACTGACCCCACCCCTTACAATAGCTTTTGTCTAAGAAAAGCAAAATCAACATAAGACTATGTAGATGCATGACTTGCTTTGTCTCCAGCAGCAGCAGTAGCTGGATGAACAAAGAGACTGCTCGGCTTCCTGTATTTTCTGGATTCAAAATGGAGAGTATTTTACAATAACAGTTACTTCTTTCATCTTTTCATAAGAAAATGTGACTAAATAGAAATCATGACAATGTCTCTTTCTGGTCTCTTTTATAAAAATTTGGTGGCATCATTTTTTTCTAATGTGTGAGCATTCATTGCCAGCACTGTAAATCTTTTAAATCAAAAGTGAATGAGAAATGTTAATGGCAAAAGGGAGAAAGGGCTTATCTCTGAACAGTTTCTTTCTCAACTGCACAACGAACCAAAATGTAAGAGACAAATTGGTCTTCAAAACATGCAGCTGAAAGGAGCTTAGTGGTAGGCGTACACTAAGAGCCACATTCTGGCCTCCAAATACATTTCATGATGAACCATACCGATGAAGATGATGACTGTATCCCTCTCTATTTACTACTTCATTATGTTTCTACCTGGGGAGGAGGGTTAGGTGAACTTCATGCATCTGTGAGACTCGTAAAGGATGTTGCTATTTAAGTAGGTACTGAGGCTGCTGCTTGGACTTTGTGCTGCTCCTTTAGGGACATGTGATTCACTGGAAGGGAAAGGGTGACCAACAGAGCTCCAAGCAACCGCTCCTAAACCCATCCTGGGTTTTTCTGCAGCTGCTAGCCTTCTTTGGATGGCTGCATGGGGAGATCTGCGCATCCCTTTCACCTGTGGGCTGCTTTACTGCCTTAAGTTTCTACAGCCTTAGTGCTGTGGCCCTGTCTTGCCCTACCGCCACATGGCTGGTTTTGTTCAGGCAACTGTGTTTGTCATCTTAAATTCCTTCATTGGTGACATACCTAATGAAGGCTGTTGGACCTGTTTGCTGTTGTATCACTTCCGTTGTGCAAAGAGGAAATATATCCTTATGTGAATACTGGACAGTACAGTGGGTCGTGTTTACAAGCAACAGTATATTACAGCCCTTGCTGTCCTAATTTCTCCTTCTATACAGATAGCTCAGCATGAAGTGTAAGCCTCTCTTTCTGCTCTAGGCACCATGTGGTCTGGTTATAGCCATGCAGTACCACATCCTGCTCCCAGGGGACAGCTAACGGTTGTTAGTTTATATGCTGAAGGCTTTGGTTTTGGAAATGGTGCACATAGACTTGCAAGAAACAAAAGGGAAAAATGCCAAAAAACACTGTGGAGTAAACAAGGTCTGGTTTGCAGAATCTGACTAGAGACAGCTTGGCAGAGGCACTTCCTAAAGTCACAAATTTTCTTTGCTGCCTATGTGCCTGCTTCCTGGAGGACTGAAGTGTTTTCATGGAGTCCAGATGTAAGGCAATAGGTCATTATAATTAAACATCCAAAGCAAAAGTGTATCACAGCTGCTAAATTGTGTAGCTAATACCAAGAGTTAGACCTTGTCCATCAAAAGTATCATTTAGTTAGAGGACCTCAGGTACAAGCCCACAGAACAGCCTCATCTGCTAAGCAGGTCAGGTTTTAGAATCCTAATTGTTGAGGTCCTCATGTAGGCATCATGTGTGAGAAAGAGAAAAGAGGGAATTTTGCTTTTGGTAGAGTATGTTTACATAGAAATTTTTTAAATGAACAGATATTGCTTGTGGAAACATTACATTCTCAGTTTGGTCACAGTAGTACAACATTCATAAAACCCAGTTAAAAAAAAAAAGGAGTACTCTGGTATACGATAAAAACTATGTAGGATGTGGTATTTTGTGTGAAACAGCAGGGTAGGATAGGAAAAACCTCAGTACTAATTCTGAAAAGGGAGCAGTCGCTTGCTTGAGATAGCCTGCTGAATCAGTGGATTTTTTTGCATGAACAGGTGCTCACTGGCATGAGCATGGGCTGCAGGATTTGGCCAGTCGGTACCAACTGAGCTTTGATAAAAGTAAGGACCAGGTATAATTTTTAATACATCCCATGGGCACCCTTCCTCATGATTTTATCTATGTGCAATTGAAAGGAATCTCATTTAGAAATGAAGAGACTGACGTGTCACATCATGACATTAGAACAGTGCTACATTTTGTGGCCCATGTTCAATGCAGCCCTCGAGTGATCTGTTCCAATAACGCAGATAACAGCTAGTAGGATGATTCACCCATCAAGCAATAATGAGCAGCCATTGCATCACCTTCTGTTGTTTATTGTACCCTGAGGCTTTACAGAATACAGTTGCCTTGATAAAAAGATAAAAGAAAATAACATAAAACTTGGGTGAAAGAAAAATCTTATTAAACTGAATCTACTTCTTGTCTCCTCTTTCTCTGTTCCCCTTAAAGTTATTATTAATAAGGCCAGGCTCTTTGGTAGTGAGCACGTGTTTTGATGAGAACCATTACCGGGGGAGCAATGCCTCTGAATAGCTGCTCAAGTCAATGAATAGATGAGGCCTGAAGAATGTCAGATGAATTAGGGTGAAGTCCAGCCCAGGAGTGAGAGACAGGTACATTATGGGCCAAATTCTGACAACTTTGTTCCATCTGCTTGGATTTTCCAGAGGTTAGTAAGAACTTTGCCAGCATAAGAGAGCTGAATAAAACCTAAGTGATCCCGTAGGCTTTGAAGCTATAATAATGTTTATGTCTCAAGCTCCTCTCAGAGTTCATAATGAGCGTTAATTAAACACACCTCAGGGCTCCCTGTGCAAGAGCAAAATACTCTTATTCCCATTAAAGTGAGAGAGGAAACCAGTCCTTGTGCAGGAGGGCTTGGAGCTTCCTGAAGCTGTGGGTTCTATTTCAAAGGACTTTGAGTTGCCAACTGGATGTCCAGGGAATTGTCCCGATCAGATTAGGTGTGATGTTGAAGATTTAGCTGTGACGTTGAAGATTTAGCTGATCCCGTGGCTGATTTTCAGGGCTGCTGACCTCCTCCAGCTCCCTGTATCTTCAGTCAGAGATGTCAGTGCTTAGAGATCCATACGCCAATATTCTGTTTATCCTTAAGAACATCAGGTAGAGTAGTAATCTATTTAGCAGACAGACAGCACAAGATGTTGAAGATAGGGAGTGTACTTCATCTATGTGAGTTGGATATTAAGTGCTATATTAGTAATAAATATACCTGAATCATTAACCTTGGAGGTCACCTATGGGAAGTTCTCCCCAGTCACCAAAGAAATAACTCAACAAATTCAGTGATTAAACAAATACATTGTTCTGGGTACAAAACAAGGTGTCAGATTTTACTCAGGGTTTCAGTGTTAAACCTTCACAGCTTTCTAGTGGGAGTGCTGACAAACTCTTTGTTGCAGAATGCCCACTTGATGTGTCACTGCAAGCCAAAACATACAAAGAAATGATGATGTAGTTTATTATCCATAAGCCTCATGCTGCAATACTTACAGAAGCAAAATTCACCCACTACCATCATAGGGTCATTTGCCTAGATAAGGTCTTCTGATCAAACGATACTTCAGTTCCCTATCAGCTGTTTCAGAAACAGTACCCACAAGAAACTTGATAATGGTGAAAACTTAGATTGTGGGGAGGGACTTACTGTACAATAATAAGTTATTATGGTTCATACTATCTTTTTCTGCTGCTGAACAGACTTTGCATGCAACCAGAATCTGCTCATAAGCATGCAGGAGGATGACTGTATGTCACACGATGGCACTAGCAGTCCTTTCTGCCTAAGCTCATTCTTGTAGTTCAGGGCTGCAGCCAGCACAAATCTGAGTGGTAAAGAAAGGGGAGAGTAATGCTGTCTCTTTTAAGGAATGGATGGAAAAAGCACCATAGATTTTTTTCTATAACAGTGTCCCCATGGGCTCTCAGTTTTGCAATACCGGGTTTACACACAGAACTTCACACCATATGCCTTTGAGACTATCCTTCCAATAACCTAAAGCAAATCATCTGCACTTTGTGTGCAGGTTCCCTTCACCCTACCATATAGCTCCAGCAGCATACGAGTGCACACACTCATAAGAAATTTGTGGTAATTCTCACATTCATTTCTTTGTATTCCTCCTGAAAACCTAGAGAGCTAAATCACTCTTCCCTTTTCCCTTAATTAAAACCAATTTATGGCACTCCTGCTTTTCTGAAATAATTATGGTTTCTCCAAGCTTTCTGTGGTACACTTGAAAGCAGAGTTTGGTTTATAGTTCATGAAATTTTCACTTTTTCTTTTTAATAGCTAGATTATGCCATAAAATCTCATATTTTCCCTTTACCAGCTCTCTAAAGTAAGGGAAACGTTATAAACTTTTGCCCCATGTCTAAGACAAGACTTTCCTTACAGCAAAGTGACTGTCAGGAGGAAACTAGCCAGACAGTCTGAGTGACGACCTGGGGGGGAGCGATAGAAGCCCCTCTGGGACAATGCTCTTTCCTGCTTCTGGAAGTCCCTCCTATTTCCACACTGGCTTCTGCATCCGGTACTTTACCAGGATTCTCTTTCACATCAAAGCATCCCTCCCCGGGCTACACATGTAGGGGCACAGCCTTAGTTTCTATGGGAAATAGTTTTATCCCAAAGGAAAGGGAAAGAAATGTTTGGTTTAAATAGCTTAACACTCCCCCTTCTGTATAAGGCGCTCTGTTGTTGCACTTTCTCTGGTCCCTTGGGATATCAACATGCTCTTTAGCACACTCAAGCTTATTTTCTTAGCTGAGGTGTTTAAAAGGGGCTGTGGGGGTATTTTGCTCTCATCCACATTGGTTAAACAAACATCAGGCTGAAAGCTTGCTAAATTAATTGCACCAAATTGTTTTTTTTCTGGTCTCAGCCTTAGGATGACTTGCTCCATGTTCTATCATTTAAAAAGACTCCATGATGCAGACAACGTGGAGTTTCTGCTTCTCTCCTAAAATTCTTAGAGCCAGTGTATGGGTGATAAAGCTGCTGCTTATCTTAGCGAACAGGCAGGAGGGATCCCTGAATTTGTCCAAAGTTGCAGTCCGGGAAGTTTCCTGATAAAGAGCTCTAACCAGAGATGAGCTGCTGACTCTATATTTTGCTGAGTATTTTGTGCAATTTCAGTCAGGCCAGAGAAGGAACAGAAGTCTTTGGAAATGAGACTGCCCTTGAGTTGAGTACACCTTTTGAGTAAACAACCTATAAGCAAAAGTTTCAAGCTTCATGACAGCAATTATCACAGCTTAAGGATATTGATGTGTTGCGTACAGATTAACCTGATACAGATGAATAAAATAGATGAGCTTTTGAGTGCACAAGCCAAGAGATTGTTTCTGTTTTGACTGTGAGCATGGAACCTTTCAAAACTACACAAGTGTTTGATGGCAGCTGCAACTGATACCAAGGAGGAAACACCAAATGACTTCCAATGTGGGCAATTAAACCAAGCCTGGGCACTCTTACCACACAGATTTCTCCTTATCCCAAATACTTACAAAACATATGTAGTTTGGTAGCCCAGTTACTCACTTTTTGAAGTCTCCTGAATTTGTTTGTTGTTCCACTGTTGATGCCATTAGTTCCTCCCCCATTTCCCTCAGTTGGCATCTAATCTCTTTGGGTTGGTTGCTCATGCCTTCAGGGTCACTGGGTTTCTTTCCACACCAGGCTCTTTGATTCTGCCTCTATTTGGGGCCTGGTTAGTCTTTTGATTATTTGAAATGCTTTGAATGTTGACTTTAATTGCACTGCCTTGTAAGAGGCTCTTCCACAAGGGCTGCTAACTGCAAGATTCCTGGCTGCCTCAGTAGCCATGCTACTATGTGGAGAAAGTGTGAAGGAACACATGTAAGCATTTTATAAAGAGAACAGCTGCTGGAGTGCAAAACTGACATATCACCTTCAAGAAGGAGAGGCTTTGTTTTGTTTTGTTTGTCTTATTTTATATATATTTAGTGGTACTAACAGAAGCTAAAATGCTTACACTTACCATGAAAAAATGCTGAATCTGGAAACAGATCTCTAACGTCTCAGTCAGAAGTGTGGCATATTTCTTGGTGACAGATTGTCAGCTGTGGCCAAAGCAGAATTGAGGATGTAGATGAATTGGAGACTGTCCAGAAGAAAGCAACAGGAATGATAAAAGGTTTATAAAACATGAGCGATGAGGAAATGTTGAAGAAACTGAGTTTGTTTAGTCTAGAGGAAAAAGACTATGGGGTAAAACACATGAGTTTTCCAATATGTAAACAATTGCTTTAAAGAGAACAGCTATCATTTGTTCTCCATGGCCACTGTGAGAAGGACAAAAATAAATCAACATATTTTGCAGCAAAGAAATTTTAATATATACTTTGGAAATTAGGTTTCCTCTGGATGTTTCATTAGAACATTTGAGAACAGATTAGACCAATACTTTACAGGGAGCTGACTTAACCTGATCCTGGCTCATGGGAAGGTGTGGGACAAGGCTAACATTGTAAATTTATGAAGGAAGACTTTGAAGAGAAATGGTTTCGGTTGGGTAAACAAGCAGTTGCATTTTCTAACTGATCACTCCACTCACACTGATGCCACTTCAAGAGTCAGAAATTGTCTTTTTTTGTGGCAGCTGTACACTGATGCAGTAATTTGCAGCATTTTAAAGTCATAGAGCTACTCTGTTTAGCAGAAGCTCCCATTCCTTCCTTTGTTCAGCCTCCTAACTTTCCGCCATGAGGCAAAAAATCCTTTTGGGAAATATGTTTTGCTCTCCCTCTTGCAGGACTTGGAGGAGCTTCATTCAGCTTCTCCCACTGGTTTGAAAAACATCTCCAATCTGCAATCACAACCAATTTTAGTCTTCCCAGCATGGAAAACGGCTCATAGTACTATGGTGGGGTAATACAGTTGCGTATTTTAGGAGTCATCACACCTTAGGCCAATTGTTCTGGGCCCTCACTGCCACCTTGAGGAGGTTTTCAATGCACATTCATCTGATGCGATGGTATCGGGCTCCTCAGTGCGCACCAGCTGCTGTTATTGCATAGCCTGATTTGCAGTCCTGTTTGCAACTGCAGCAGGAGTCTGTTATTTGCTGTACCTATGTAGCAGTGAGATTACATTCAAGCTGCATAAAGCTGCTTTCTGGCCCAGCCAAATGGTACATCAAGAACAAAGTGGAGGAGCAGCTGAAAAAAACGAATGTTTTAGTAAAGATTTTAAAACCACTAGAAAATTGCAAGGTTCAGAGAGGAGGTAAACAAGGAACTTTCAGAAAAATCCTTCCATGTTTTACCTTAGAAGCATTTTCCAGGTAATGGCAATTCATTTATAATTAATTTCTAATGTGTTTATTATTATCAATATTGATTTCAGTTGACAAGCAAGACATAAAGTTAATAAGTAAGAGGCATTGTGTGCAAAACCTGAAGCACCTTCAGGTTCATTGCTGTGCCACGTAGGTTGATCAAGAGCCAACTTTGTAACGTGGCATTAGGGACCCCTTATTGCCATTCTGCCAGAGAGGACAGGGGTCCTGGAGGCAGAACTGCTGTCAAGAGAGGAGACATAACTAGGCAGTCTTGAGCAGGCCATGGGGGAGGTGGTATACTTCTGAGATAAAATCCTATCTGTGTCTTAATAGAGACAACTTCTTTCCACAGTATCTTTCAGCATCCTGTTAATGGAAAAAAAAAAAAAAAGAAAAAGAAGAAAAAACTAGGATAAATTCACAAAAATAAATAAATAAAAGAGAAAGTAACTTCTGCCAAAAAATTAACTTTCATGTTCAACTTCTGCTTGAAATTAACTGCCCAGGAGTCAACTTTCTCGGGCAATAGCCTGTTATCAGATAAAGGAAGGGCTGAAGAAAGATAATTCCTTTGTTACCCCCCTTTACTGAGACCTTCTCCCCCAGTTTTTAATGCTCATTGACTTACCTCTGATCTCTTGGCATCTTCGTATTTTTCCACCTGTCTGTCAACCTCCTCTGAGGGAATTTTTCTTCTTGAAGCTAAACTTTGCAACACAACTAAAAGAAAGCAAACAGAAATGGCTTCAATCACTATCATTGCTTAAAAATTCATAATCATTTCTATAGCCAAAGGCAGAAAAGCTAATTATTTACTGTCCCAACTAGTCTTACCACCTCCAGGGAAAATGTGCTATTGAGCTGGCTGCACTAATACATCTGCAGCAAGCAGCTCTCATTGCTGGGACCCAAGCGTACTCGCATCACCAGTGGGAGTTTTTCAGCTTTGAACAGAGCTGTTGCAGCAGGGTAGCTATAAGGCAGAGGAGCTCAGTCACCAGGGAGTGAGGAGACAGCAATGTCTTGCTTCTCTCCCTAGTGAACCTTCTGGCCATCTAGATATTGGCATTTAGAGAAGAGTGAGTGAGCTATTCAGGGAAAGATTGTGATTTTTTTTTTTAAGTGAAGCCCAAGTAAGCTTCATATATAGGACATTATGGAAAAGAAGAACCAGAAGAATTCTGGCTGATGCAGGCAAATACCCATCAAAAAAAAATCCCTGACTGGTGGCTCTGCTTTTCTGTTTATTTGCTTGTTTGTTTTTTTTTATGGAAAGGTTCCCAGCTGTGCTGACTGCTGTGAGAGATTTAGGAAATTAGGACTCATTCTACCCCACCTTATGCTGCTGGGGGTTCCCACTGAAAACTCTTCTATATGGACATTTTGAATCAGTGTCCAATGAAGGACACTTCCTTGTGTCCTTTTGAAGAAACTCTTTCCCTCTTCTTCTTATCTGTCTTCCAAGGACCTTTCCTAATCTGTCTCTAAATTGAGTTCAGATCCAACATTTGTGACTTCTGCATAACATGTTCTGGCCCAAAAAGACCTTCCCCTTGACATCTCAAATACCTTGAATTCCCCTGTCCAAATTCACAAGACTCTTCCTCCCTGACCTTCTCTTTAACCAGACTTGCTTTTTGTTGTCAGCTGGAGTAGACTTTCTCCATTTTTCATTCACTACTGAGGAAGACAAACTTGAATACACAGCCTGTACTGATGTAGTACTGTGGGCTACCTCAGGTGCTGTCTGCTGTTCTGCATGGGAGCAAGAAGAAGCAGAAAGCTACAACATGTAAGGACTTACCTGAACTCTTGTAAGCTTTAGTTACTATAGCTGATTAAAAAGACCTCAGCCTTTCATGATAGCTCACTGTGAGTGCTGCGGATCTAACCAAAGATAGCACAGTCAGGGATGATAGATCAGGCATGGCATGGTGTTGACATCAGGCATGGTGATAGTACAGAGTGTAATGTGGGCATCAGCATTGGAGCTGCATGTCGCAAAACTAAGAGAAGCAGCAGATTTGAGACAGCAGTGATAGGAAGGCCCCTGGCAAAGCAGAGAATGATGCTGTGGGAGCTAGCTGGAAGATGGAGAAAAGGACACTGAAATGCCAAACATATCCATGCTTGGCAGGTACAAAAAGGCTTGTATTACAAGTTACAAGTGCGTTTACATCCCATCATTGCTTTGCCCAGTGATTGTTGTGGAAAGGATCATGCTATTTTTAACACTTGTAACCAAATTCTGCTCTTGGGACATGTGTCATAAAGCAACCAAGCATATATGCAAGCCTCAGAGAACCTAACTTGTGCCAAGGCCACCCCACAGAGGTGCCTGCAAATTCAACAAAAGGCAGGGTCTCCAGCATGGTATTTAGGTCTAGACTTCAGTATGTTCAGACAGCTTAAAGATTTGCCCTGCTTTTACTCCACCTTGGCCTTTTCCGCCTTCCACCTTGGCTGTTCCCCAGCTCCTTGACATCCCAGTCAGGCTTTGGCTTCCTCTCCCTGCCCCACCGCTACAGCTTACTCCCCCTGCCCTGAGTGCAGCAGCCACCTTGCCAAGGCCAAAGGCTACTACTGCTAAAGCTGCCTCTTGCTCACAAGGGGCAGTGTCATTTCCCCCCAGCGCCCAGCTGGGATACTTGACTTCTGCAGCTGGAGCTGAAGCCAGCAGAGTTTACCAGTTGTAAGCTGGACTGTGCTGCTGTTTCTGGCAGAATAATTATACCAACACGTGCATGGGGAAGTTTCTACCTTTTCATTTGTTTTCACTGAAGAAATTGAGTGCTGATTCCTAGGGCCGCTGTGAGCTAATAGACTGCGGTCACAAAGCAATGCCAGGATATTTCCCTTGTGAAGGCACGGGACGAGTGACTTTCCCCTTCCAGAAAAAAGCAAGCATCCCTTCTTCCCATGCTTTCGCTCTGCCACCCACCCAGCACAACTTGTGGTGTTGATGGAGTAAATGGTACAGAAGGATGCTAACATCTGGGTGCTTGCAGTGTGTCTCCCAGATGGCCAACACTCTTACTTCCTCCTTTTTCAAAATAAAAGAGTCCATTTTAAAGCCAGTTAAAAGAATTTCACAGAGTTTATCTGAACACAACAAAGTGAATAGATAACAGTCACATTTTCATCCTCTACTGCCCTCTATTGAGCATGGGTCCCTCTGCAGAAGAAAATCTATGCGGTGATGCACAACACAGTAAAATTCAGTTTAGCGTTTTATCCCCATGAAAATCATAACTTTTTTTACCCTATATGCACAGTTCAGAACGCATTTTCATTTGCAATGCTTATCATTGCAAAGCTTATCATTGTGCTTTTTGGCATATTTAATGTGTGCATTATTTGCATACATCAAAGCAAATTAGTCATGGATTAACCATCCAATCTCCTGGATATGCTTAGGGTTATATTAATAACCCAAATAATAACTGACCTGTTGTGATAACCCAAAAAAATCTACCTGGGACATGATGAGAGTAGGTGGGAGCTACTGTGTAGATTCCACATACAGTGTGTTCCACATACAGTATGGTAAAGGCTCTTTATTTTCACCCTGACCTAATGAGCTCTAATATAAGTAGATAAAAGAGCAATTATCTGTACTACTCATGCTTGGAAACTAGAATGACAATGCATTTAGCTAATAAAAAAAAGAACTCTGAAGAAAAGTTACCTCTTGACTTTAAAACTTTCTGGTGATGTGATTGTTTGGCATTATCATCATTTTTTTTGGCAATATTTGTGGAAAAACGGGAATAGAATGAGTTATAATAATGGTAAGAGAAAGAAAATAGAAAAGATTATAATGTCCTGTATTTTTTCTATCACTTACCATCTGAAGATCTCTGAAAGCTGTACAAGTAATTGTTTACAAAGTAATTATGTACAGGTAATTATCTCAAAAATCACAATGGACAAGCAAAGGTTGAATTTGGTTTTGTTTTACAGACAGGGAAATCTGAGAAAAAAATAAAGTCTAAAATGTTTAAATCTGAGGTGCTTAAAACCAGGATTCACCAGTGTCCTCTAGTCCTTTCAAAATAAAGATTTTCATATTCATAGGTGTGCAGCACTTTCAGCTATGTAAGGGATGGCAGGGTGTTTACACTGGTAAACTGCAGGATGTAAGAGTTTTTGAAGGGAGCATCCCACTGTAACATCATCTTCATTGTGGTGTTTAAAGCTGAAAAATGACATGTTCTGTATAAAGCTGTGAGGATTTGAAAATGAATTGTCAAGAAAATGCCACCTACTCTGTATGCTGATTCCAAGAGTGAGAGAAGGTGCACTTTTCTAGGCTTTTCCTCATGTACCCACTATTTTGCTGGTCCCCAGTGATATTTCTGTTCTTTTCTGCCCCCAACAGCTAAACTGTGACGGGGTCCCCCCTTCAAAATTACTTTTCCCACCCTTGTATACAGAATGGTATAATTTTTACAAAACCTGTGTTCTCCTGATTATCTTCTGCATCCCAGTTCACAGGTTTACATTCCAGCAACATCAGTCCTTCAGTACAGATCTGAGCTCCCTGAATGGGGAGCTGGAATCTTAAAAGCCAAGGCATTCTACTACTAGAGCTTTTATGGCATTTCATAAAAGCAATAACCCATTCTCTGCCAAGCAAGTATTCTCTCCCACAGACCATCTATGTGGTTTCCATCTGCACATTAATTGGAAACCGCTTGGGGTAAAACAGTGTTTCTGTGTTTCAAATCGCAGCTGTTCCCATGCACTGGCAAGGTGCAGAGAGCTCTCTTCCCACAGTCCAGCCCTCCAAGGAGAAACCACAAGCTGTCTGCAGACCTCAAGCACTGAAAATCTGGGGCATTTGGGTGGTATCGGACCAAGGTGGAGCCATGTACAGCTCCTCACTAGAAGGAGCAGTGGGCTGGTTTTCTCATTGGCAAAGGGCTACCTCCTGCCTTTGAGTCTTCAGCAGAAAGCCTCCTTCTCTGTGCCAGCTGTGTTTGAAGGAACATGTATTTTGTATTGTTTCTGCCAGGTGAACAACTTTAATGCTCTCAAAACTGATGCTGATGACTTCCTTCAGGTATGTGAGCCATGAAACAGGAGAAAAGGAAAAGTACAGATGAGTACCATGAGCACAGAAACTAAGCTGGAAAGCAGCAGAAGCTGAGCAGATAGACTACTTCAGGGTCTCACTGCCTTACCCAGACCCTCTCTGAAAACTGTTTTTTTTCCCCATACCCTGAAGAACAAAAATGGTAGCTGTGAGATAGGCTTTGCATTACTCTTACTGGGAATGGTCCAGCAGTGGCTTTTATTTGATCGGTTTATCACAACGGTTTTCTCCCTGTGCAAGGACTAAGTGTTTGGGTAACAGTCATTCTCAAGGAGCAGTCACAGAGCAAATCCAGGAAAGATTTTACTCATAAAAATCCCACTCTGGCATCTCGTGTCTTAGGAGATGACAGGCACAAGCAATCAGAGAACGGGCCTGGATGGATGTATCTTAACTGGAAAACTGCTTTCCAGATTTTCTATGCTAATCTCCTTTGTAAACTCATCCTTGGGATCCCTTAAGAAAAAACAAAAAACAACACACTTATAAAACATCAGAGCAAGTTTATCTGTAGCATAAGCAAGCTTCTTTCCCTGGTTTTCATTTTCGCAGTAGATCCAGATGGTGATCTACAGCAGTTTAGTAATCAGAAGGATTTTTATACTGGTCTGAGATAAAATTTCTCTCTGGCCTGAGATCAGAGAAATTAACTGACAGTCTCTCTAAAACAGGCAAACAATATAAAAGGAGAAAGAGACACATGGAATATTTATTATTATTATTATTACAATAGTCAGCACATTAATTTTAATTCAGTGTAAATGCAGGTTTTATGAAAGGGACAGCACATGATTGAATGCTATATAGCAGTTTTCCATTGCTACAGGGACTTTAGCGCAATATGGTTAAAGTCTCATCCTCTGTTTCAGCAGGGCTGAAAGCCTGTTAGTGCTCTGAAATGATGAAAGCAAATGAAATTGAATAGCAAACAAAAAAAGTTCAGACTTGATCAGTGATGATGAGAGAACTCCAACTGGGTTCTCTTGGGAGCAATGATCAAGAATTAAAGTCTTGATTTTTTTTTTTTTAAGCTAACAAATGAAGCTTCTTTATTCTACTTAAATGGGATAAGAAAAGCCCTATTAAAGAGAGCTAACTAATCTACAAGCCACATCCCTCCTGGCCCCAGTAGGAACCAAAAAAAAAAAAAGAAAAAAAGGAAAGTCTTATAAAAATGTTTAACAAAATCCACACAAAATGAGTGAAGCAAGAGGTAACTCAGAGATGTGCAGTTTTGCCTCTGTTAAGGAAGAAATGTCTGTTTTCATAACTGAGGAAAGAGGCAGGAGCATGGGGTTCAGCTCCTCTGGTGCTCAAGCCTTTGGAGTTCACAGTCTGCAGCTGATAGCAGTGGGGTTTTTGCAAGGTGTATAAAGGTGGCCTGGGCTTCTGTTTTGTTTTTGACTAAGGACCTGATCCCCCCAGGCACCTGCCTTACCAGGATTACTGCATTTCTGGCATCAGTGATCTCAGCAGGTGGCTGTATAGGGGCAGCCTGCCATTCCTGGGCAAGCCTCAGTATTGGCCTTCTCTGCTGTCACATTGGCAGCCTTTAATATAGGCTCATCTACATGTAAGTATTGCTTAGGCTCAAAATTTGGCCAGTTGTGAAATTATTGCACCATCTGTAATCTATACACTCTTCCTGAATTGCTGGCTGGCTTGCTGGCTAAAGGGATCTTTCAGCAGTCCTGCTGTATCTCCTCCTCCCATGTCCATGTGCTCTTGGTGGCACTGTACAGTGTTGTTCACTTGGCTTTAGCTGGCAGGGAGAGCAATAGCTGTGAGGACGTGTCAACATCACTGGTTGCCAACATGTGGAGGTAACCTGAACGCATGCCCAGGGCTCCTCAGGAATTAAAATGTGGCTGCTAAAACCTGGGGCTGTTTCTACACAACCATGGTGACCTGTGCTGGCTAGATTAGTGACAGAGTAATGCTGTAAGTATGCCTTCAAAGTGCTGGTGAACTAATCCCTCATCAAGGCAGGAGAGAGAAAGTGTGAGATGAGGTATGTGTAGCAATAAGTTAGGAATGAACCACTGATATGAGAATTGAGGACAAATTACCCTCATTAATCTCAGACATAGAAAAGAGGAGGGGAGGTGTGTGTGCAGTGAATAAGGATAAAACTTGGCCCTGTTGTAAAACTACATAAAGCAATAGTTGCACCAGAGTTTTATATTACTCTTTTTTCCTTTTTTTTTTCCTTTTAACTTTTTTTTTTTCACATGGACCAGGCTCATCTGTGAATCAGTAACCAAAATACAATTTTCTACTCATCTCAGATCAGTGTTTAATTGGAGTGATCAGGAACAACTCTTGGTATGCAGATTAGGACCCTGAGCTTGTTTAGCCTTAAGAAAGCTCAGGAGGAATTCTATCAATCTGTATAAATACTGAGCAATGTGGTGTAAAGAACACAGAGGCAGAAATGCAGGAAATACTGAAATAACGGAAATCCAAAACATAAGATATTTACTGTGAAAGTGGTCAAACACTTGGACAGGTTGCTCAGGGAGGTTGTAGAGTTGCCATCCCTGGAGATTCTCAAAACCCAGCTCAACACAGTCCTGAGCAAAGTGCTCCAGCTGACTCTCCTTTGAGCAGAAAAGTTGGACTGGATCTGTTCCAGAGGTAATTTCCAGCCATTTTTCCTTTTTCACCCAAATTTATCATGGACTCAATATGGTTCTTAAACTACTTCTCACCAAATACATGGAAGATGTTTGCTCTTTCATAAAGCTCACGAATTCTCCAAGTGTTATACTTTTAAGTAAACATTTGACTCTAAAAATACAAGCTATAAACTGCTTTCTGACTTGCTTTTAATGATGGCATCAAACAGAGCAGTGATGAATTCAAGACCAAAATTGGGACCTTTAGGTGAGTCTTAGAACTTCTAACTGTTATATGCAAGACCCATTACTACAGAATGGTGACACAGAGTAATCAGGTCATTTATCTGGGCTATAATAGCTCAGAGTTTTGACAGTGATTGCAATGAGAGCACAATAAGGTCCTTTGGGTTGGGCTATGTTTTTCAAAGGACCAGACCTGATTCATAATACTAGGAATTATGCTCAAATTACACGGCTATATATTTTAAGTAGAAATTCCTTTTAATAACCTGGATTTAATGCATTTTACAATGCGTTTATTATCTCACACTGTGATATTTTGTAACTTAGATTTTCAGCTAACGAGTAGCTCATCTAATGAAAATAATGATTTTTTCATGCTGTACTACATGGAAACTTAAAGGATTTCAATTAAACAAACCACCTCATTAGTGTGCCTTGGTAATATAGTTGAGTTTTCTTTGATATGGTCAGAAATATCTAGCATGCTTTTGGGATGCAATCAAACTCTCCAATAAACTTGTTGCTAAAGACAGCTGCCTAGCACCATGTATTTCTTGAGCAGTCAAATGACCTAGTTTAGAAGTGTTTGAAGCCATTTTACACTGTGGAAGGAGAACAAATTAACCTTGTTTAACAAGTAGTTTTCAATTTGTGTTCCGGCACTCTTCTGTACTCGGTATACCATCTCTAGTGCAGTAGCATGGCCTTATTTCATCTGTCCTCGTACATATCATATATACTTAACACTACAGCTTTGGGGAGCACCTCTCACCTGATGCATGGACCCTGGGGGGAGGCATTATTGCGCCCAAAGTGTATCTGAAGCCACAGGGATGGTTATCTGAGGTCTGCTTCACTCTTTCATACTCTATGAAGTACAAAATCACAGCCATTGTTGTCTTTCACTTTGATTTCTTTAACCTGTTCCCTTGACAGGCTTGTTTGAGTAAATATTGCAAAGACAACAGATAAATCTGCAGCAGCAGCCCAGCTTTTGCTTGAGGCAAGACCAAACTGAGCTACACCTTTACTGCAGTAGATTTCTGTGGCTGCAGCTAACACTTTGGGATGTGGGGTCAGAGCTTTGGCTATTATAAATCAGCATAGCTCTTTTCATGGAGCTGGTTTTTATCAGGTGAGAATCTGGATTGATATTGCCATTGTTTCTCTTAGAATGAGAAGTTTTGGGTAATATTCTTTCTATAGGGTTTGTGTGTGTTGAAGCTACAGTGAGGTGCTGTCTTTTAGGCTCTCTCCTTGGAAAATTTGGTTTGGATCTGCCTCCTGTCACAGGCAAAATGAGTTGCAGGAAGTACCTCTGATTGTTGAAACTAATAAGCCACTCGCTCATCAGCTGCAATAGACCATATATTAAACACAAGATGGCTTCACCTTCATTATGTATTCACCATAAAGAAAAGCAGATGCAAAGGCATTTACTAGATGCAGCTTAGTCCCTGCACCAGCTTACCTGCAGTAACCTTTCCTTTCACTCTAGTCCCTAGCCAGTTCTTTAAAATAGGACTTTAGTGTGGCTTTTTATCACTGTTAAAAAACACATTAAACAACAAACAAACAAATGAGCTTCTCACACACCAAACTTAACTGGTGAGCTGTTACACATCTAGGAAGCTACATATCTCCCATCTGCACTCTTTCTCCCTCAGCAGCAAAACTAGAGTGGACCATATTATTTTTGTTTCTAATCAAGTTAAGTTTTGATGTCTTCTGTTCTTGGCTTGAAGATAAGATGCTTGTCTTCACCCTGTGGCAAAGAAATATTTACACCCAATATGCAAGCTCCAATCGACCTACAGCTGCCTGTTACAAGCCACTAAATTCTAAGCTTAATGTGAGTAGGCAGTGTCCCTTTAATCAAAATTTAATGCTTGCCTTCCATCTCCTCAAAGCACTTAAAATCTAGAGGCTATAGAAGGGAAAGAATCATTACTGCTGCCATCCTCCTTTGCTTCCCAGCAACCAGGAAGTTAGACCATGGGGTGTTACACAAACGTGGGTACTGTATTCCTCTCCACAGAGCCCTGTTTCAGGATTCATGTTGTTTCCATAGTGCCCTGTTTCAGGACCAGTGTGTCAGACTTTTGCTCCTTTTGCTGCCCACAGGGAGGAGGGTGCAGAACAATCTAAAACTCTGCTCAAGAACAAGATGCAGCCAACACTTTTCTTCAAAAGTTTGGAGGAGGCCCCTTCTTGTAGCTGCCAGCTCTGTACAGAAAACAGGTACTAAAAATCGTATCTGAGTATGTCAGAAATACTGCATTCAGCTGTCTCAACTTCTGTCCCAAGCAGAGCTGCTAAGAGAGGAATCAGCCAATTAGTCTGGGATGTTCATAACAGCTCAGTTCCCATTCAGTTGTCCTGATTCCTGGGCCTGGCTCACAGCTTGGCAGCTGAGCATTTGGAAAGCTGGCTGTGAGCCCCTCTGGAAATTTGGCCTTGAATCTGCAAATATGCAACTCAGAAACCCCCATAAGGAACAGCCAGTCTGATCCTGAGCATAAGCCAAGTTCATCACAGCTTTGAGAAAAGATAACACCTTCTGGGGTTTTTGCCATGCACAGCAAAGTACAGTGTTGCAAAAATATTTTGTTGGCAGCTGCAGAAGATCATTCTGTTGTTGAGCTGCAGAAGATCATTCTAGTTGTTGAAAGTATTTGCCTAATCTTTAGCATGTTATAGCATGGTAATAAACACTTATACTATGTTGCAGTTCTAACTTTTAAAATATGTTCATAGCAGGGCACTACCTCGATACCTCCTGTAGTGAGCTATCACCAGTGTGAGGGGAGTGTATGCTGCATACAGTACAGTGTGACAGTCTAAAGGGTAGTAAGCTTGGTCCAGTGCATGAGCAGTAAACCATCATTTGAAGGTGAATAATTCTGCATTGTTTTGAGATGTACTTAAAACAGAAGTTTTAGTTTGCTGATGACACCAAGCTGTGTGGTTCAGCTGATATGCTGGAGGGAAGGAACGCCATCCAGAGGGACCTCGACACGCTTGTGAGGTGGGCTGATGCCAACCTCGTGAAGTTTAACCATGCCAAGTGCAAGGTCCTACACCTGGGTCGAAGCAATCCCAGGCACAGCTACAGGTTGGGCAGAGAAGAGATTCAGAGCAGCCCTGCGGAGAAGGACTTGGGGGTGTTGGTTGATGAGAAAATGAACATGAGCCGGCTTCAGTGTGCGCTTGCAGCCCAGAAAGCCAACCGTATCCTGGGCTGCATCAAGAGGAGTGTGACCAGCAGGTCGAAGGAGGTGATCCTGCCCCTCTACTCTGCTCTTGTGAGACCTCACCTGGAGTATTGTGTGCAGTTCTGGTGTCCTCAACATAAAAAGGACATGGAACTGTTGGAACAAGACCAGAGAAGGGCCACGAGGATGATCAGGGGACTGGAGCACCTCCTGTATGAAGACAGGCTGAGGAAGTTGGGGCTGTTCAGCCTGGAGAAGAGAAGGCTGCGTGGAGACCTCATAGCAGCCTTCCAGTATCTGAAGGGGGGCTATAGAGATGCTGGGGAGGGACTCTTCATTAGGGACTGTAGTGATAGGACAAGGGGTAACGGGTCAAAACTTCAACAGGGGAAGTTTAGATTGGCTATAAGGAGGAAATTCTTTCCTGTTAGGGTGGTGAGGCACTGGAATGGGTTGCCCAGGGAGGTTGTGAATTCTCCATCCCTGGTGGTGTTCAAGGCCAGGTTAGACAAAGCCTTGGGTGGCATGGTTTAGTGTGAGGTGTCCCTGCCCATGGTAGGGGGGTTGTAACTAGATGATCTTAAGGTCCTTTCCAACCCTAACTATTCTATGATTCTATGATTCTAAGTAGGGTAGGTAGAAGGCAGGGCACATCTCCTTTCGTAGACTTAGTGCCAAGATATGGATACACTTAACTGAAGGGGAAGGAGGGATGATTTCTTCTGTCTTCACATGATGAAAATAAAAAGTGATCAGGATAGATTTTTGTTATCCTCTGGGCATTAAAAGCTTAAATGTAAAATGCATGACTTATTATATCTAGCCAACTCTTAGGGGTAAATAGGCAGTATGGGGAATTAGTTGTTGTTAATTGGACTTTTGAGCTGAATTCCCAGGGTGCTGCACTGCAAGCATATCCCTTTTGTTTTAATATTGAAATAGGGAGAAGCCAGATCTGTGATGGATTCATTCCAGGATAGAACAGCAGAGCACACTAAATCATCTTCATCCAACTAGTTAGCTGCATTTATTGAATGTAAATATTTTAGGGTTAATTTCTACATATACATATAGAATGTATTTGGTTATCCACTGACCATTTTAAAACTGTAAGGCAGATCTTCAAGTAACATAAGTTGCCTAATTGTTCTGTAACATCTGAAGATATGACTCATTGTTTCTTAAGCCATCATCTAAATATATAGGACATTTTCTGTGAAATTTGGGGCACTCAATTCTGCCACCAGTGAATTGAACTCTTCAGAGTTGCATGGCTGTGAGTGTAGTTTCAGTAATGCAATTTTATTACAAACAAAAAGTGCAATCTTGTAAATCATAATTTGTGTTGTTTTCTCAACATCATGTACCGTATTTTTTCTTTAGAAAGTTTTAGTGACAATCACAGAATCAAGCTTTTTGTTCTAGGAGCCAGTCCAGTCTGCACATGATTAAAAAAAGTGATAAAGTAGCAATCCCTGGAGCAGAGGCCACAGGTCACACATCTCTTTTAACACCCTGTTGTAGCTGATCTTTCTTGCATAGCTAATTGCCTCTGGTAAATCCAAAAAGCAACAGAAAAGAACAGGCTAACTTTGCATGTTCCTGTCAGTAAAACATCACAAAGAAATGTTCCTAGCACTCCTGAAGTGCTCAGGAAAATAACCTAGCAAGATGTTTAACTGAAGTATAAACCCCTTAGAGAACCTAAGCAGCAAAACCTCCCTATACCTTTTAATGTGTCTTTAAATCATGAACACTTTTTTTTTTTAAAGCACCTGATGCATGATTGACCTTTTGGACATCACACTGTGCCATCCTAATCCAAAATCATGGTAACTACCACCAGTGCCCACGTGGCTGATTACACTGCCCTTAATTAAACGATTTACCCAATTCTGCCATAGGAAGCCCTGTCAGCAAGGGTGCTTTGTCCCTTTGATCCTGGGTGCAGGATGCTGGGAGGCACATCCTCCCTGTATGGCAGATGAAATGCAGCCATACACTTTGCCTCAGGCAGCTGCTGTCGGAGGAAGGAGCAAGTGATGATCCCGAGCAGCTCTGGAGACATTTCCAGTGTGAATCATTCTGGAGATGTGAGCTGCATACAGCATTACACTCATTGCTGGGAAAAGATTGCCTCCATGCCCTTGATGGCTAGAAGGCTTAGACGTGAGCAGCAGACAGGATTCAGCTTACATTTGACACTGAGGATGAAGTACAACTTTCACAGCCTGGAAGAGCCTTGCAGAGCCCCTTTATTTTCTCATTGCTCCGCACCTGTAGATGTGTAGACCAATATAACACCACTGTACCAGGAGAAGTGACTTCGGAGGTGTCGTAGCCCAGGGACCCATGCTTCACCTTAGGGAGTGGAGGAAAAGCAGCCAGGAGCCACCACTGTGCAGAATTCACATTTGGCTGCATGAGCTGCCTGCAAGCTCAGTATCCTTCTCTGTCTAAAAACACTTTCAGCAGAGGGAGGGGGAGTACACACAAAGCCTGTTTAATTAGGCGTTGTGTGGAAAGGACGAACTCCGTCCCAAGTGAGATGGAGAATTGCATGTCTCCTCCAGATGGTGAAGTTTATTATTTTTTTCTCCAAGGCAGGAGCAAGTAAGCAGGTGTGAGTATGGGGCCTACCTGTATTGGTTTTAATCAGCAACTTTAAGCAAACTCAGTGTTCTCATCAGAAAAGGGGAAAAATAAACAGCTGAGCACTGTGATTCATTTACACTTCAAATATACTTTGAGTTGGTTATTCCTCAATTAATCAAATAGCTGGTGTATCCCTAAAGTAGTATAAAGTGACACGCTGTGTGAAATCAATTTTCCCTTCCAAAATCATTAAATTCAGTAGCCTGTGACTACATCCCTGCTAATTCTAGTACCGGTCCTTTCATCCTCCATTAACTTTGGCAAGCCTAACAGGCTGTCAAAAATAATTTCCCAGAACGTAAATAATTCAGAAATTAAAAATTAATAAATAATAACAGAGAGCTACTGGGAGATAGACTGGGTCAATTAGTCAGCTCTGCATTCTGTTTCTTCGCAGCAGGGGGGCAGCCACATTCGTTACTAGAATCTTTCCTCCGATTCCTAGGTCTGATTTACAGCTCTTCATTACTGGATCCAGTCAGACACAATTACCTCCATCACTATCTCAGTTCCTAACTTCAAAGAAACACACATTTTCTTGTCTGCTTTTTTTCTCCTTGCAGCAGCCTCAGCTTGACGTCCCAGGAATTTCTTCCACGCAGACTAATTAATAAGACTTTGACTTATCATATTCACTTCTCTTCTTTGATGTCCTACCTTAGTCAATCATCCTATTTAATTAGAATTTCAATGATAACTTTACTTATCTCATGGCTAGATGTAAATTAAAATAACGGGATTTTAATTCTCTTTCTTACGGGGTTATGACATTTCTGACAGAAAAAGTTTCGACCCAAATACGATGTTAAGTACTTCCTATACTAGGAGTGCATTCCACTAAATTGTTTTTCCCTTTGCTACAAAATAATGTTGCTTGTTTAACAAGCTCTACTGAAATGGAAATGAACTACAGTTTCTTATGCACGTAATTTGCACAGACCTGTGTTGTGGAAGGGTTATGTTGATATAAATGAGTATAATCAGATTGTGACACATGCCACATAGTTAAGGAGGAAAGGCAATGGGATTTTTAAGAAAAAAATAGCTCTGGAGAGAAAATGGACTGTAGGACCTCTTCTTCTTTCTGTTCTTTCCAGTTGTTACTAGTACTTTTCTGTTTCTCAGTTCCTTCCCTCATTTACAGACCTAATCTTGCTGGTCGTACCAATGCAGCACTTGAGGTTGGATTCTGATTTCAATGAGACATTTCTAAAGCACATATACATCCACCATTCATAGAAATAGTATTGTGGCTGTGGCTTAACAGGAGCAGCATGTCCCCCAGCTATCGCCTTTTTTTTACCTCTCTGCAGTACCCTGTATATGCTTGCACACAGGCTTACTTTCCATCTCATGCCTCTTAGAATTTGCCAGTCTAGGCTGGTGCAATATCAAGTGAATGTAAGTGAAAGCAACCTCTCATTTTTCAATTTAAGCTTATGGTGTGGGCCTGGGAGATCCCTGGGTGTGGGACAGGAGGGTGAGAGAAGGAAAGGGGGATACTTTCTTGGAGTCCTGCCGAGCTCATAGAGCTTTACTCATTTAAGCACTCTTGCTCTTACGCTGCTGGAACCTACCATGGGACCAAGTGAACGGTTGTGCAAATAGATAGGGGACTTTCAGCAAAAAGAGAGGTAAGGAGAGAGCCATGCAGAAGAGAAAGCAAGGATGGTCAACATACCAAGAACTGGTCTTAAACTGGGAACAAAGTGTTCTTTTGATGCAGTGAACAGAATGCAGTCACAACTTGTTGGCTGGTGCAAAATGCACCATATTACTAATCTGCCATCAGAGATTATTATCTTCCTAACGATCTCTGGTGGAAAACAGGGCTCCAGTTTTACCCTGCCAATAAGCAAATACACCCTGGAAACCAACCTTCAGTTTTCTCAAGGAAAAAAGCCCACATCCTTAGGCCCTGTGATTCCACTACCATCCTAGAAGGGAAAATATGGGGTTTATAGGATGTCACTGTTAGTTTTCCCAGTCAACAGGTTGTGCATTTGCTGATCTGTCCCCTTTATTGTTTTCAAGGAAAGAAAAAATTGTAGAAAGAGTTAATGAAACATGTTGGGCATGGAAAATAAATGCTCCCAAAAGAGAAAATTTGGTCCTGTGAAGAGGCAGGAGTAGCAGAGAACATGAGAGAATCACTTGACTAGCACTAATCTGTACAAAATGGGCTTAGTGAGCTCCTGCTTAAAATCTTCTTCCCACATTAGACAGCGTTAAACCAGTTGTCATAAAACTAACATTTCTAGATGTTCTGCCTAGCTGTCTGCCTGATGGTCCTGTTCCTCTTATGAAATAAACTGAAAATGATTAAAAAACTAGGCCAGTGCATCAGCAGAAGCAATCTGCTGGAATTTAAGTGACAGCTCCTAAATTTACATCAGTTGAGTTTAGAGCCCAAATTAGGTAGGTTCAAAAAGTATCAATACTGTTGTTCAATAATAAAATAGTTACCTGTTGCACTGACAACATCTAAACAAAACTATTCCATCATAATTTAATAGTTTTGTTATTTAACAATTGGATTGTGTTACACTTTTATATTTAGGCATGATTATTTAATCTAATTTAATTGGCTTTCTTATTCCCTTCAGGGTCCTGGGCCTAGAAAGTTCATATTAAATACTCTAATTGCTCTGAAGTGTACTTGTCATCTGAAATACACTCCGATTTTTAATGTACCCTAAAATCTAGTTCATACATATTTTCTTTCATGAATTAGAAAAATCCTGGTGTCCATAATTTGCACTTAAAAAGACTCAATAATTAACCAAAATAATAATTATAGATCGAAAACAGAGAGGATGCAGTACAATGAACTTTCAAACCAGTAAATAAGGCCAGGAGCACACATCAAAGCTCTCTGAGCTCCCGCTACTTTCCAAAAGCAAAGCTGAAGCTGCTAACGATGGCAGCAGCATCCTACATATTTAATACTCAGGTCCCTGGTTATCTTTGTAGAACATTGCTTAGGCCAGGGGAGCAAAAGAGCATTTCAGGTCTTACAGAGAGTGGGCCTGGTCCCGGACCTCTCACAGATGGTGATTTCCAATTGATACTGTATGAAGATTTTGCCTGTGCAAGTCAGCATCAGTTGCAGCAGTAGCCACAACGCGTTCACCCATACTGTGAGGAGGAGGAAATGGGCTTTGTGTGGCAGAGTGGGACCACCACCAGCAGCAGGAACTGGGGAACAGAAGGGATGGAAACTTGTGCTTTAAAATCTCTCAGTCTTTGATGTGTCAGTGCCATGTGGCAGGATCCATTAGGGAGGCCACAGATGGATGGTGGGGGACTTCCTTTCACCATCCAGCCACTCATTTCAGAACACAGAGGCCAGCTCTGCTTGTCAGTGTGCTTGTCAGTTTGTCAGGGACGTGTATGTGTGGATGGGAGATGAATAAAACATCCTGGAGAAGACATGTATTTAGGTGGCGCTCCTTCCAGAGAGTGTTCCTCCTTTCCTTCCTGAGAAAGCAGTGCTTAATGAAATTGCAAGGGGTTGATAGGAGAAGCTGTGTTTATGTTTTAATAACTGCAGACTTGGCAGATCTGGCACCACTGGAACACTGTTTCTGGCAGCTGACTAACCACCTTATGCTCTCTTAGCTCTTGCTGTTTCTGTTCCCTTCTTTTCTCGGGGATCTACCAGAGGCCATTAAATATGGTAGCCAGAGAACATGACCCAGCTCAGCAAGCTTGCAAGATGCCAGCTGGTGAATGTAGTGAGGGTGTATTAAGGGAAAGATCATCTAGCCTTGTTGTGTTTCCCCTATGCTTTTCCTAGGTACTTATGGCTTGGAAATAGGATTTTGGGTCAGGTGGATCCGACCAGCAGAGAAACATTTATATATCTTTATGTTCCTGCTCGAGTGCCTGCCCATGTGTGTTATCTGCCAGTTTGGCATTCAAACCCATGTATGAGTGACTTGTAATTTAGAACTGAGAGTAGCACTCTGAGAAATGGCTTATGGGCCTTCAAGTACATAACTATCATGACAAAGAACAAAATGCTCTTTCTGAGGAGAGAAGCTAATGTTTTAGAAAAATAGTTTTTCAGTGAAGCATACAAAAAAAAACAAACCAAAACAAAACCAAAAAAAACACAAAAAACACACACACAAAACAGACCAAAAACAAGAGGGGAAGAAAGAGAGCATGTGCACAGGATCCTGAGGGAAAGTGGAGAAATCAAGCATAAGAAGGACATGGTCCTGTTTGACCGAGTCCAGAGGAGGGCCACGAAGATGACCAGAGAGCTGAGGCACCTCTCCTATGAAGACAGGTTGAGAGAGTTGGGCTTGTTCAGCCTGGAGATGTCCTAAGTTTTCTGGGTAGAACTTAGAACAGCTTCCAGTGCCTAAAGGTGGACTACAAAAAATCTGGTAAGGGACTTTTTGCAACAACATGTAACAGCTAGGACAAGGGGAATGGCTTTAAACTGACAGACGGGAGATTTAGATTAGACACTAGGAAAAAATTCTTCACTGCAGGTGGTGAGGCACTGACAAAGGTTGCCCAGAGGAGCCCCATCCCTGGCAGTGTTCAAGGTCAAGTTTGAGCAACCTTGTCTAGCGGAAGGTGTCCCTGCTCGTGGCAGGCGGTTGGAACTGCGTGATCTTTAAGGTCCCTCCTGAATCATTTTGTGATTTGCGGCAGAGAGGATTCTGTGGTGCTTTACCACGTCCCCTCACACTATCTCACCAGCTCCGCTGCCCGTGCTGCCGGCTCTGTTTCCCGCTCCTGCCGCTGAGCGGCGCCCCGCCCGGTCCCAGACGTACAACATGGCGCTACCCTTTCTCCTCCGCTTCCGTACAACATGGTGCCACCTATACAACCATGGCCGACACAAGCCACAGCACGCATGCGCCGCTATTCCTTCCGGGTTTCAGAGCGTCTCTATTTCAATGTTGACCCGCGCGCTTCGGCTTCCTCTTCCGGGTCCGGCGGCACCAGGTATGGCGGGGGTACTGAAGCTCTGTGGGTGTTCATCCACCCCCATCCGCGACTCGGCGGGCGGTGGGGAGCGGTCAAAGGCCTCGGGGGTTGTGGCGAGGGGCCGGCGGCACTGCGGCCCTCGTTTGGGCCGGCAGAGGGGCCAGAGCTGTAGGGCGGGGAGGCCGGGCCTCCGCTGAGGGGCTCCCGACAGGAGCCCGCGTCTCCCGGGCCGCAGCGAGCCGGTGCTGCGGCGCTGAGGCTCGCCTCCCACCAGCCCGGCGCCCAAGAAGTGCAAGGCTCGGCAGCAGCGGTTGAGCTGCGGGGCTGTTAACGGCTGCCGGGGCCTTGTTCCCTTGGGCCGCTGTAGGTGCGGGGTTCTGAGAGTTTCGCTGCCTTTGTCGCATTGTGCTCGGCCCGGAGAATGATTCTGGTCTGGGTCTAGAGCACGGTTAATACAGTTTGCTGCCAGATAGAGGTGGAAAAGGGAGGGTTTACTTCATCTCGGCTTTCAGTCTTGCCAGTGGAGGTTGTGTTGATAAGATAATAATACACAGCTGCTAAAGCGTTAAGCAGTATTCTAGGGGAGCGTGACATCATACAGACAAGATCAGGATGTTGAACTGTGTTCAGATTAGTCACATGAACGTTTATCGCAAATTATGTTCCATCTGCCAACCTATTTTGTTGGGTTTTAGTGTAGTTTTGTCAGCTGTCATTGATGAGGAAATGCCTTAATTCTTTTAATACAGAATCAGCAACTGCTGATTCAGATCTTGCTCAGTGCTTCAGTGCAGGTGATGCTGTGATATGTGAATTTCCATATGGATGTTGAGCCTTTAAAGTAGTACTGCTTTATTTTTGACTAATACAGGTGTAAAAAATGGTTCAGCGCCTGACTTACCGCCGTAGGTTGTCCTACAACACAGCTTCCAACAAGACCAGACTGTAAGTAAGACATAGTTTTGATGAAAACCTAATCTACATTTTGAGAAAGCCGAGTTTAAGTTCTGATTGTTATGTTAGCTGAGTATTTTTCTGCCATATTTAGGTCCCGAACACCTGGGAACAGGATTGTTTACCTTTACACCAAGAAGGTGGGGAAGGCTCCCAAGTCAGCCTGTGGTATCTGTCCAGGAAGACTTCGTGGTGTAAGTCTTAGCCTTGCTGGCATATGACTTTTAATGTTGTTTTTTTTTCCCTACAGAGAGTCTTTGTATGTAATATAGTATGTCTGTTTGTTGATTAATTGTTGTTGGAAAAACTTTCTTAAAACTATTTTTATCCAAACGTTGTAAAACTTAACTGGTAAAATAAGCTTTGAAAGCTAAAAGAGTAAGTGCCTTTTTAAAGTTCTTCCACAGAAATAATTTTTGCTTGTGGTTCTCATTCCTTTATATCTGAACTCTTGTTTCTGTAAGATGTAACTGGCTGAAATTTTCTTTGAGGTGATTCTGTAGCAGGTTTAGAAGTCTTTAGGTTGTATTTGTTAGGTGGGCTTTCAGCTTTAGGAAAATGGAATGAATGTTTTTAAAATTATGTCTCTCTTCAAACTGTTTTCTTGGTGTAACGCTGTTGCACTTAACAGTGGTGGGAATGCTTGAGTAATGTCAATATTTGAGCAGTTCCTGCCCTTGGGAAAACAGTCCTTTTCTAATAATTTTTTAATGAGTCTATGGGTGAAATCCTGTGGTAGAATGAAAAGATCAGCTTAGGAATACCGAAGATGGCACATATTACAAGCTGCGATTTCAGTCACTTTTTTGCATCTTGAATAGTCAACTTCAGGTGTTGCTGCTATTTTAAATTATTAGAGTGAATTTTCTTGATACAGCTGTTACCCAAAAGTACTCTGTTATGATACACTTCTCATTTTTGATTTCTGTAGGTTCGTGCTGTGCGTCCTAAAGTTCTTATGAGGCTGTCAAAAACAAAGAAGCACGTTAGCAGGGCCTATGGTGGTTCCATGTGTGCCAAGTGTGTCCGCGACAGGTAAGCTTACAGAAAGCCAGCTTTATTCTTGTACTTTGCATGACATTTTACATCTCATGTGTTTTCTTAGTGTGGACCAAAACTTTGAAAACACTTGTCTGGCTTTGGTATAGTAAAATGAGAGGGTCAGGCACGAGGCACGTTAGTAGTGATGAATGCAATTTTATCCCTCTGATTTGAGCTAATTCCTGCTGTGGAGCTTCTCTGTAGCAAGTTTGTTATTCATTATTTTTTACCGCACTGTTGCTTTGGTGCTAAACAGTCTGCTTATCCTGGATTTTTATATTTTATATTGAGCCCAGATTGTTCTGTTGGCCTGCTCTTCTGTATTCTGCAGAGATACTAGTGTAAGATCAGTTAGGCTTCTTTATGCAGTTTGGGATTCAGAACTATTGATTGGTTGCATATAAGCATCCTTATGTGGTTAAGCTTTAAGATGGACTTTGCTGGATGTCATAGAATCATAGAATAGTTAGGGTTGGAAAGGACCTTAAGATCATCAAGTTCCACCCCCCCTGCCATGGGCAGGGACACCTTACGCTAAATCATATCACCCAAGGCCTTGTCCAACCTGGTCTTGAACACTGCCAGGGATGGAGCATTCACAACCTCCCTGGACAACCCATTCCAGTGCCTCACTACCCTAACAGGAAAGAATTTCCTTCTTATATCCAATCTAAACTTCCCCTGTTTAAGTTTTAACCCATTACCCTTTGTCCTATCACTACAGTCTCTAATGAAGAGTCCCTCTCCAGCATCCCTATAGGCCCCCTTCAGGTACTGGGAGGCTGCTATGAGGTCTCCACGCAGCCTTCTCTTCTCCAGGCTGAACAGCCCCAACTTTCTCAGCCTGTCTTTATACAGGAGGTGCTCCAGTCCCATGATCATCCTCGTGTCACTGAATTCAGTTTTATTATGTAACACCTATACATCCTATACTTACTTGGCAAGTTTGAGGAAAAACATGTATTACAAAGAACGACATCCCTGAAAATGGTAATCAAAGCGTATCTCTGGAGCCAGCAATCTAATGCCAGTTCTTTCATCTGTAGTGCAGACCTTGCCAGCAGTCTTTTTTCTTGTGTGAGTTCTGAGTTGAATCATGTTAGATGCCACTGGAGACTGGTTGTTACAGCTGCAGATCTGTAGCGTAACTTCCCAGTGTTGGGCGAGTCTTTTTTCTGCATGTTTTCCCAAACGCCTCATGAGCTTGGTAGGTCTTTTTTAGTACATGAGTATGCTTTATTCTTATTCTCCCTAAACTGCACTCTATTCTGCATCTGTTTTAGGCATCTTTGGTAGATTTTGTGTGCTGCAGAAGTAGCCATATATACAGAATGCACAGGGAACAGCACTGAAATGGTGTGTTTGTGTTTTTAGCTCAAAGCTATCAAGTGGGCTGTTGATGTATAAGTGCTGTCGCGTCCATCTGCATGGTGGCCTTACATGTCTTTCAGAGACAGCTATCTTCAGGCATGGCTTGCCCTGCCAGAGTTTTATGCACATGGGAGCTTTAATCCTCAGGGAGGAACTGGTCTTGTTTTGGTAACTGGACTCGCATAAAGTTTTCTGTAGTTCTGAGGAAGAGAGCTGACTGTGATTGGTCACAGCAGTTCTGACTTTAACAATGTCTAAATTTGTGAGTGAGGAGTTTTGATTTTGCCTTTGAAGCTAGTGGAGGTGGGAGTTTTTCCAGTGTTTAGCCATCAGGTATTACCTTGGTTGCCTACAAGCCGCTCACTGTAAGTTTGCAGGTGCAGTAGACCTTCCCCAGATTGCTGTGTTTGTGCATTTGTTCACTATCCCTGTCTCTTGATGCTGACAAAATACATTGATGGTTTTGCTTTTCATGTACTTTTGGAACTAACACCACATGTGTAATTAATGTTGGAGACAGCAGAACTAATTATAACTTTGTTTTTTGTGTTTTCACTTAAATAGACAAGGTCTTAAAGTTTTGTTGTTTTATCTCCTTTCCAGAATCAAAAGAGCTTTTCTTATTGAGGAGCAGAAGATCGTTGTGAAAGTGTTGAAGGCACAGGCACAGAGCCAGAAGTCAAAGTGAATCTTTTTGCAGTTTCAGCCCAATAAATGAAAGCTCCACTTTTCTTGTGTACAGTCATTCCATTTGCTAAACAAAGCTGGTAGGAGCTGCCTCTCACAGCTTGTGTGATGCAGTACCTGGGGTCTGGTGAAGCAAATCCTGTAAATCAGGATTCTGTGCTGTGTTCAGACTGGGAGATCAAGCAGGTAGGAGGAGTTCTGGTTAAAAAGGACTCTCAGCTCTGTCTCACAATCCTGTAGAGAGACTGGAGTAACTTTGAGCAATGCAGTTGTATGAAGTCATCAGAGGACATCACTCAGAAGAAAGTGAGTAATCACTCAGAAGAAAGTGAGTAATCACTCAGAAGAAAGTGAGTAATCACTCAGAAGAAAGTGAGTAATCACTCAGAAGAAAGTCATCTGGAAAAGAAAAGCAAACAAGAGAAGACTTAAAACTAAGGACTGGAAGAGAGCTTGTCAGATGAAGAAGAGAGCTAGTATAGGTGTAAGATAGTTACTTTTTTTCAGAAGCATGTGCTAGTTAGTTACTCAAGTCTGAGGATGGGAGGAATAGCTTGCTTGACTTCTCAAAGCCAGTTCCGTATCTAGCAGGCAGCTGTATACTGCTGCATCTGGGTCTCCTGAAAGAAAGCTGTGCCTGTTGTATTTGTTCTCTTTGTTCATTAGGTGCTTTCTGGGTCAGCAGTTGGATGTATGATTCAGGAAGAGCTCCAGAGCGCAGCTTGAACAGACTGTCATTGGCTTCATTCTCTTCAGTAGGAAGAACTGTAAATGTGCCTTTAATGCTATCCAGGAGTGTGTTGGATTATTCTTGCACTAACTGCAGGTGCAGTGGTATTCCTTACTCCAGCTCTGAATTTTGGAACTAGTCTTAGTGTCTGGGAAGAAGTGAGTATCTGTTTTTACTAGTAACTCTTTCTTCAAAAAGTAGTGAGCTTTCAGCTCCAGTACTGGAATAAGGAAGGAGGAGAAATAATTACTGAGCACACAGACTTACTGGGAGCAGTGAGGATGCCATTTGGAGAGGTTTTGAGGATCAGTTGTGGATCTGCTCAGGCTGTGGTTCCTAGGGATGTGTGCGCATTCCTCCTCTGGACTGTGCTCTCAGCACCATGCCTAGCCCTGAAGCTTGTCAGTCTTTACGGTCAGCCAGGAAACAGATCACAGGAAAAGGCCTGCCCTTTGGTGGCAGTGAGCTTGTACTCGGGGTTACCTGCCTGCAAACTCACAGCTGTGGTGTTGGTGTTCCCTGGGTTCAATGTCAGGAAGGGGCTCATGTCCAGGGTAACTGGCTTAATGCTGTGCATGGTGAAAAGAGCTGTACTTCCCCAAGAATGGATTCAAAGTCCCAAGGCATTAAAATAATTCTGTCAGTATTCCCAGAATGGATAAACGTTGCCCCCAACTAATGTAGCTTTAAATATGAAATGTTTCTTTCTCTTCAGCTTGGGTTATGCCAAAACTTGTTCCAAAGGCTATAGCTGATTAAAAGAGGTTTTAAGACTAACATCAGTATCCTGACTTTTTTAGGTGTCTTTACTATAGTTAGTTTACAAGGTTAGAATTTTATTAGTTACTGCCTTACTCTGCCAGTACAAAAGTCAATACTTTGGTATGCTGGAAAAATGTTTTTAAAGCAGAAGTAGCAAGTAGGGCAGGTGTAACGAATCTGCCCCAGAAGTGCTCCTGTTTCACATGAAAAGCTGGGAGATTAAAAGTTTTTCTTGGGGCTTTTGGAAAAGAGGCACAGTGGAGGGAGAATACTTTTGGAATAATTGGGAGAAGTGTCATAAACATCTGTTCACAGGATAATGATGCTGAGAGGGAGATTCCTCCAAAGAGGAGGGCTCAGACTGGAAATGATCCATTAGAACTGTCGTGGTTTAAGCCCAGCCGGCAAACCAGAATACTCCTGTAAGGGTCCTTACAGGACCCTTACAGGAGTAAGATGATCAGGGTACGGGCAGGTACCCTGCTTGCTCTTGGCAGCTGCTGGGCTGCACTTTATCCCCCCCATCTGCCATAGTCCCAGTGTGTGACTGCTGGCCTCTGCCCCAGCCAGGACAAGATGGGTGTCCTGGGTTCAGCAGTAGCAGTCATTTTTCTCCTTAGTAGCTGGTACAGTGTTGTGGTTTTGACTTTCAGCCTGAGAACAACGTTGGTAACACCAATGTTTTTAGTTGTTGCTCAGTAATGTTTACGCTGACCAAGGACTTTCTGAGTCTCATGCTCTGCCAGGGAGGAGGGGAAGCCAGGAGGAAGCAAACAGGACACCTGACCCAAACTAACCAAAGGGGAATTCCATACCACAGCATGTCATGCCCAGTACATAAAACTGGGGGCAGTTAACCCGGAAGGGTTAGATCACTACTCGGGTCGGGCTGGATATCCGTGTGCAGGTGGTAAGCGGTTGTATTCTCTTCCCTTGTTATTTCCCTTACTGTTATTGATGGTAGCAGCAGTGGTTTTGTGTTACACCCTAGTTACTGGACTGTTCTTACCTCAACCCGTGGGAGTTACATTCTTTCGATTCCCCTCCCAGTCCTCTGGGAGTGGGGGCAGGAAGAGGTGGGAGAGTGAGCAGCTGTATGGGTCTGGGTTGCCGGCTGGGCTTAAACCATGACACCAAGGTCCACATCCCACGGTGCAGCCAAGGGGTATCACGGCCCTGCACCCCTGCAGTCACATGGAATCGGGTGAGCAGTGCTACCGATCTTTTTCTTTCCTTCGGACCTGTGTCTCCCCAGCCCGGCTGCGCAAGCTGATGAGCGGGACGTGGCTTTTACTCCCCCTTGCCAGGAAACTGCCGCGATGCTCGGGGATGCTTCCCCCCCCCCCCCAGAGTGCTTCCGGCCCTTGGCGGCGGCTGCGGGGCTGGAATTGCACCTGCCCGTAGGAGTCTTCCATGGTGGGGCTGGCGGCGAGCGCCTGTGCACTCAAACGCAAACACGCCAGCTGCTCGGCGCCACCGGACCCAGCCGCGGCGGACACGTGGCTGGCTCTGGCCCCGCCCCAAGCGCAGCTCCGTTACCCGGCACCGACACGTCAGGGCTGCTGGGTCCTGGCAGGTGAGTAAGATGGGGTAGAGCCTCCCATAAGAGGTCTGAGTTTCCAGGTGGTTTTGAGCAGCGAAAATAAAAAATCTGTGCTTTATGTCTGACATTCCGTCCCGGGAGTAGCTTTTGGGTGTTTCGTTTAGACTGGCTTTTTAAAAATTTACTAATTTACCCCTTTCAGGACTCGGAAGCCGATTTCCGTTTCCGCCTTCGTGTCAGCTGGTGGAGGGCGGCCGCGGCGGGGCGGGCAGGGCAGGGGAAGGAGTAGCGGGGCCGTGGCTGTCCGCGGGGCCGCTCCGCCGCCATGGAGACGCTGTTCCGCCTGCCCTTCGCTGTGCTCGAGTGTCCCAACATCAAGCTGAAGCGGCCGAGCTGGGTGCACATGCCCTCGGCTATGACCGTTTACGCGCTGGTGGTGGTGTCCTACTTCCTCATCACCGGAGGTGAGGCCGGAGCCGGTGGGGCTGGAGGTGCGGTGCGGAGCGGGCTGCTGGCTCCTGCCCCGGGCAACAGAGTTCCCCCTTGCCCGGCTCCAGGTCGATGGTAAAAGAGGAGCCTGCTCCAAGCCCGAGCATCCCTGCGGTGCTGGGGTAGTGCTTGCTATTCACGACTCAAAGTGTCGCTTGCTTTTCTCTCCACAGGGATTATCTACGATGTAATTGTGGAACCTCCCAGCGTGGGGTCGATGACAGATGAACACGGGCACCAGAGGCCGGTGGCCTTCTTGGCCTACAGGTAAGAGGGTAGGAGCAGAGCTGTGCCTTAGCAGGAGAGGTGCTGTAAAGGCCTAAGCACAAGGAAATAAACTTGCCTTGCAGAGTTCTGCATTTACGTTTTTTTTTTTTTTTTTGACCTCTGTGTGAGGCAGGATCTGTTTTATATCAGTTTGCAAATATTACAAAAAAACCATTGACATCAATGGAAATAGAAAATCTCAGCCCTTCTAAAACTTCTACAAGTGAAAAGTCTGTACTTCTGTCAGTACTAATTTTTCTTCCAAGCCCTTGCTATTAAAGTTGAGTTTCATAGTGGATGAGGATGTGTTTGATCATATTTCATAACAGCTTACGTAATGTTTGTGAATTTTCAGGTTCTGGCCTTTTAAACTCTAGTGTAATTGAAACTTTTCTGTCTAAGGGTGGGAAACATAGTTATAAATGCCTAACAAGAGTCTTTGAGCCTTTTACTTATGTTACTGCAAATATAGTAACTAATTGGTCTGAGAAGGTTTAAATCTACATTTGTAACTCTGTTTTTAGTGTGTGTGGGAACAAATAATGTTTTTTGTTAAATACAAAAAAATGTTCTTTGAATCCGTGAGGTCTGTGATACTCCTTGTGTCCAAATTCTGACTTCAACTAGATGGTAGTATATGTCTCAGGCTTCCTTGATTTGTTGCAGTGAGGATGAATTGGGCTACTGCAGTGAGTTGATAGCAGTTCAGTACAACTCAGTGGAAACAACATGAAGATGTCATTGTTTTCAGGATAGGAGATGATAATGATATACAATAATAATTTACTAGTATCTACAGTAGCTTCATCCAAACCAATTTAATGAGGTTGTTAATATTGCTAATTACAAGGATAGGAAAAGGGTTCAGTGACTGTGGGAAGCTGGAGGCTGGTGATCCAGGTGCAATGTTTGTTCTGCATCTCTGCTTCTTCTCTTTCCATCTGAGCTTTAGAAGAAGGAAATCTGGTCTTGTGGATTGACAGAGAGCTGGGACACTTTCAGGCTGGGTCTCCACAATCAATATGTGTACACTTAGTGAGCAGGTAGCAAAAATTACTGCAGGCAGGAACTGCTTTTGCTGTGTGCTGGAGCCAGTAGATGTGCTTCATATGCTAATATAGTGCTTTGAGTGGGATTTGTATTGAGATGAAGATTCAGGCTCTGCTGCCTAAACATTGGGATGGAAATAAGACTTGGAAAGCTCAGTGGCCCAGGGGTTGTGGTTTTGTGCCTTGAGACTGTGAAACCAGGTTCTACCATAGACTAGATGTTTCCAAAAACTGATGAGCTTGTGTGATAGCCATTAGCATACCCTGTTACGTATAGAACCACTAGCATGCTTGACTGGTCACCTTGCAGACTATCACTCCTGGAGACAAATTGCATGTCAAAACCTTGATGTAATTGCCTAATGTCAGTTTTCATACCTACTTTTTGTTAGAAAGTCAGCCATCAAAGTTAGTCATCCTGTGTATTTGTACAGCTAAAGTAGGTTGAGTAGACGGGGTTTGGAACTAATTTTTTTTTCTGTTTTCTGACTCCTCTTCCTGTGCCTTCTTTTTTCCCCCACCCCCTTTTTTTTTGTCTCGTTTTTTTTGTTTTTTTTTTTTTTTTTTTTAGAGTAAATGGACAATATATTATGGAAGGGCTTGCATCCAGCTTCCTCTTCACAATGGGTGGCATAGGATTCATCATTCTGGATCGATCCAATGCACCAAATATCCCCAAGCTGAATAGGTTTCTTTTGCTCTTTATTGGATTTGTCAGCGTGCTCTTGAGCTTCTTCATGGCCAGAGTTTTCATGAGGATGAAATTACCGTAAGTGATTTAATAGTCTTTCAGCTTTTCTTCTTTGTGTGCCTATGTGAAATTTAAGAGTAACAGAAAATAAAATGAGGAATGTTAAAGATCTGCAGGTTGGCTGTAAGTTGCTTTTTTCAATGCTTTTTTGGAATAATCTACCTTGAGTGCTTTTTGGAGCTGGCTACTGTATGATTATGCTGTGGTTTAGGAAAGGTGACCATTCCTGGTATGTCTGAAGATATGATTAGTGAGTCTGAGTTACAATGAATTTTAAGGTAGCCTGGGTATGTACTGGTCTGGTAAAAGTAATGTCAAGGTAGGGCTTTGAGGAAAAAGCAAGTGTTTAAGAACTTGAAGGAAGGCAAATGAGTTCCTTGTAGTGATAATGTACATGAAAAATCATAACTAGAAGAACTGATGGCAGCAGTAATGAGTATTCAGAGTCATCCAAAGCAGTCCTATAGTAAAGGTGATGTTTCAGGTTTTTTTGTTGCTGGAAGACTTAATGCAACATTGAAGCATACAATATATGTGGCATTTTAGTACCTCTGTATTCACACATCAAAAAGGAAAGATCTGGAGCTTTCACGCATTGCAAAATCCAAATGCAGGATTTTCAGTTTGCCCTTCCCACCCTGTTTATTCCTTACTCCATCTATTTTATGTAAGAATAGCTGAAATCTGATTAACTGGTAGTTAATTTTTGGAGTGGCTCCATGGCTTAACAGTTATAGTAATTTCTATTTCTTAAATACATTTTTTTTAACCTTTGGAGTGTAGTTAAAAATTCTGTTTTGGCACACAGAAGTGATGGGTTCCCTAGTGGCAGGTTGCTGGATAGGGACCTGCTCTGTATTTTCTTGCTTTGTTGATGCTATGTATTTTCTTGTTGCATTGAGTACACGTGTCTTAACAGTTCTCTTTCTTAAACTCATTAAAGAAATAAGGCTTCAGAGAAATGGAGGAGAAAGAGAGACCAGAGTTGTCGTGTCAGAAAATGTGGGGTTATACTCAATATCTGAATGTTGGTAGTTTATGTAGCGGGTGCAAATAAAGAACCTTTCAGAGGGTGTAACATGGGCTTCAAAAATTCCAATTACCAAAGCTGGTTTGAGAACAGGCTAATCTGTTTTTAGTGATCATTGAAGAAAATCAGCTGAAGAAGAAGCATGTAGTTATGCTGGCTACTTTGTACTTTGTACGGGACTTACTATTTCAAATAGCCTTGATTGGCAGAGTTTATGTCTGTCTGAAGTTTTTGCTCTCTCAGTTTTTGAGAAGTGCTGCTTGTGCTTGCTAACTTGGTTTCTAACTTTTTTTTCTATAGGGGCTACTTGATGGGTTAGTACTTCTTGTGATGTGTGAAAGTTTGAGCTGAATTTACTCCTCTTCAGGAAGTGTTTAAGAAGAAGCACCAAAAACCAAATTCCACAGTCACCATCAACAGGAAAGAAACCTGGCCATGAGGAACAACTGGGGAAAGAGTGCTTTCTCTGCAAATAAACTCTCACTACCAGTGGCTGATTTGTGGCTTTGAAGCAATGTATTACCATGCTGTTTGAGCTTTTGAAAAGAGCAAGTTACCTAACTGGGTTTTTCTTTTATATCCGAACTCAGTATGAAATAGAGAACCTATCTCTAGCTCCACTTGAAATGAGTGGTAGCCATTGGCTTGACAGTTCTTTGTTGCAGGTCTGTCTCCTTTTCCTTGTGTCAGACACTTATATGTGTGAATTGGAGAAGAAACACTAGAAACATTTCTTTCCAAGTTATAATTAGAAAATTAGTAACTTTGGGTGCTTTACAGTCAAAATACAATGTGTTTGAAATGATATCGAAGGCACCTTTTGCCTTGATATTAATAGCTATATGTGAGCAAATCCAAACATGCACTGGGAAGGCAAACTGTATGAATGTGCATTTCTTTTTGAAAAAGTGTATGAAAGGAGCCAAATAAAACTTATTTTCTACAAAATTACTCAATGCAATTTCTGAAGGTTTTTTTTTTCATTGAAGTACTGCATTTTGGGGAAGGAAATAACTCTCTAAATCACCTTAAATGTCTTTTTTTGCAAGCAATATGTGTTTAAAGCACTGTTTTCATTTGTATTATAGTTGTCAGTGAGAAATGTTCCCAAAGTTGTAAAGTGAGTAGTACTGTTCACATACTTAATCAAATTTTTTGAGCTGTCTGTTAATCATCTGCCTTCAGGATATGTCACTTTCACTCCCTCATTACATGCAGTGTGACTTCGTTTGCTTATCTTGGATGTTTGTCATTAAGATTTAAGGTAGCTTAACCTGTTTTATAAGGTTCATAACTGTAGTTTCCAGTCATCTCCAAGCAGTTACCTTCAAAGCTGTCACTGCTTTCAGTGAGACATCTGCTTACCTTCAAGGGGGAGGACTGGTATTATGTAAGTAAATAGCTGGTCATGTAAGTCAACTTTTAAATACACCTGAGAGTGAAGTCAAACCAGAAAGTCACTTCACTGAGTATAATCAAGATTCCTCAGGCTCAGTACTTGTTCCACTGCAGTTCAGCATCAGGCTTCATGTTTGCAGCTGATTCTAAATAAGCATGCTCTTTAACAGTAGTTTTAAGGGCATGGTTGAATGTCTATATCTAGGAAATGAATTTGATTATAATTACATGCTAGGTGACGTAACTTGGAACAAATAAAGTGGACTTATAATTGCAAGGTAGAAGAGTGCTTTGGGAGAGTAAAACTCAAGTGATGATTCTGTCTGCAGCAAACAAGGTTGAGTAATCCCGTATGTTTCTTCGATCACAGGCTATGAACTGAACCTGGTATGATCCTCTGCCAAAGCATGACACAGAACTGGGAAAACAAATGCAGAGCAGAAGACAGACCACCCAGAGATTAGGTGTATGCTGGGTATCAAGATGTAAGAATGCACAACTGGAGATTGTTTCATTTTGGATGTGGGTTGAAGGTTTCTTTGTTACCCAAGAGAAAATTCTTGCTGAGCACTGTCAAATAAACTGCAGAGGTACTGTTGTGCATTATAGGAATCCCATCTCCAGTTAAGGGCTGGTATTTTCTGTAAATGCCTGCTATTCTTTACAGGTGACAGCAGGTGGCCTCTGCTGTGGGGGTTTAGGAATATTTCAGTGAATGAAAAAAGTTCCTGTAACTACTGACAATGCCCATCTGCGTTTGGTGCTCGTATCTTCTAGGGTGAACTGGATTGTGTGGTGGGAAATTAAAAGCAAGACTGAAACACTGTGATAAAGGTAAAGCAGAGTTTATAAGAGCTCATCTTTCCATGATTAAAACCAGAAGTTTGACCTACTTCCAAATGCAACAAAAAGCATCAGGCTGAAGTGTGGTGGTCTTGATTTTCTGGCTGTCTTGCTAGAGAAAATACTGAGTCTGTTGCTTCTCTGTAGGCTTCAGTATAATCTGAGTGATGATGCCTAGTCAGTATAGTCAAGAAGAGATATATACCCAGTGCAGCTTTTGAAAATAGTATATACATATATGAACCTTTAACCATCTAAGTAAGCTTATACTTACATGAGTTAAGCTGAAAAATACCTCTAGGTAAAAAACCCCAGACATTCTGGTTTCCTTTTTTTCCCTCAGTACTTTTTCCAGATTCCTGCCCATTGTGGAACAGTAACATAGAATCATAGAATCATTTAGGCGAGAAAAGACCTTTAAGATCGTTGAATCCAACTGTAAACTTACTACTGCCAAGTTCACCACTAAACTGTTGGCATATGGGGACAGCCTGCTCTTGCACCTTCAAGATTTTCTTCTTGGAAGAATGTACAGCCTTCTTGGACCTCTTTGCCTCCCAAGGAGCTCTGTCAACCAGGCTCCTAAACAGGACAAAATGCCACAAAATACCATCCAGAAGCCCAAGGTGACAGTTCTGACTTCGATCCTGACATCTCTGAGAATTGAGATATGTCGGAATATCTGTGCCATTGAAACAATTTTTGGAAGCAGGAGGACATTTCAGCCATTTTGAGGAGATTCAGATAAATGCTCTTGCTGGTAAAAATAAGTGTGGTGTTGTACGTCCAAATACCAACTTTTAAAAAGATGTGCAAAACCTGTAATGTTTTTTATAGGTAGGTCTATTTACTCTGGTATGAAGTAGTCCACACTGATGCCTGAAATAAAACTGACGCCTTTCTTATATATTCTCCATATAAGAATTTCTTACATATTCTTTATATAAGAATTTCTTATATATTCTCTATATAAGAATTTCTCATATATTCTCTATATAAGAATATTCTAAATATATTGTGTTTAATGGAATTTTGCTTAGGAGTCTGAAAGTGTTTCAGTTAACTACTTACAAAGCTGGGTACTTATTCACAAAATACTGCTTTTTATGGTTACTGTAATATACTGTGTATTTTATATGCCTAAATATGTGTTCTTAATATATGAATTAGGAAGCACTAGATATTGGGCATCTTAAAAGTCACAGCCTTAGAAACTGAGGCAATCCTGAATTTCTTCTGCTGCTCCCAATACAGGGGGCCAATGTGGATATGGGGAAGACAGAAATTCTCATTTATTTCCCTGACATGCATGGAAATGCTGATACAATGGAAACTTCCTACAGCATAGCAATGTCTATGAGAATGTAATTGGTATTGCAAGTTTGTGAATGTGATGACTTTTTTTCCCTTCAGTTTTCCTCACAAAAGGGTTGCAGCTCTGGCCTATTTTTAGAATTTCTAATTGTCTCTTCTCAACTTTGCAGTTACTTTGGAATATTCTTCTTCCAGAACATGGTTAAACCTGTTTGAAGCCATTACAAGAATGGAATTGAACAATTCTAAGAATCTCAGGAGAACATTCTGTAATGCTTTGCAGTCGCATTGAGGCCTTTCAGCTATAGTGATGATTGGAGAAATCTGCTTTTCAGTGACAGCAAAAAATACAACTAATGTATCAAACTGTTCTTAAAGGGTAGTGTTTCATGGGAAGCAGCTACTAGGAATATGAGAGTTTCTAGGTGATTTGGTTTCTTTGGTAAGAAATAATATCCTTTTTGTTTGACATGGAAACCCATCAGCTAAGAACTGGGCTGAGACCATGAGCTCATTTTAGAGCAACAGCTGTGGCACTGTAATGGGAGTCAAGCATGTCTGACTTGCACCACGTTTTAATTAGTGATACAGATGTGAAACTCTTCATTTTGATTATCTAGTATCTTGAATCTGCTGAGCTCCTGTTTAATGATACCAGTTTAGTTACTAATGTTGTGTGGGTATAAGATGGAGTTTCACTTCATCATGTAACTAACCCGTATGGGTTCTATAAATGTCAAAGCTCTTAGAGAGTTCTACCTGCAGGCTGCAAGAAATAGTATTTAGCTGTGGGTAAATCAGATCAATATGGTATCATCTGCTGCCTTATGCATACAAAAGACTGACATTTGTAATTTCATTCTTTCTTTTGTATCAGTTTTCATTACAAAGATCAATGTTGAGGTGGGGACTGGTATCCCTTTGTTGTTGTTGGAAATTGTACACTCGGCTGGAAACAGGAAAAAAAAAAAGAAGATTTTGGAAAAGACTCAGACTGATTGTGTTATTCTGGGGGAATCATGAAAGTTAAACATTTTCTATGTTCCTTAGAACAGGCTGAAACAATTTCAAACTTTTAGCTATTCCTGACAGCTCCTGGATGATAGGTAATATGTTCACTATAGTCAGCTTTCCAGTACCTCATCTGTCTTTAAATGTGGATGGAGAGTGTGAGGGATGGGGGATGATAAAAAATTAGCTTGACTTCAGTCTGAAGAAAAAGCTGGCAGTTGGGAGCAGGGTAAGAATTTTAAGCACCTGGAAGAAAATGGCAAAAAAAGATGAGTAGCCAGCTTGGATTTTTAAAGAACAAGTCATATGGAGAAAGAGCCATGCATGAGTTATGGGCCCCATGGACAGAAGAAAAGCAGATGTTTGGGCTGTAGCTTTTGATACTCTTTTGAATGTTACGAAACTCAGTTTAATTGAAACAACTATAAGATGAATGCTGAAGTACTTTGAAAACCATTTTCAGAGAGTGCTTACTGATTAGTGGATGTCCTTTTATAAAAGTGGAAGTATATTTTAACTTTGAAGTCTTTCCTGTGGGTAGTTTTGTTCAACACCCAGTCACCTGGATTGAGTAGGGAGTACTCAAAATTAGCAGAAATCATAAAAATGAGAGACTGTTCAGAGGGAGAAATTAGGATATATAGTGGTCTTAATAAATCAAAAAGAATATCCCCCCAAAAAGGAGACTGGTTTATTCTTCCTAGGAATGTGTACAAAATACCAATGCTACTCAAGCAAAATAACTGAAGGAAAGCAGGATTCCTCAGAGTAAATCCGTGGGTTCCGCTGCACTGCAAGCTGGAGAGTTTGCCTTTTGTGCATCAATACAACATTACACTGAGATGTTTACAAAACTTGTAACTACAAAGTATATGAAGCATAAAAGTAAGCATGGAAAGGAGTAATTTTGTTTCTGTGTCAGTAGTAGATAGAGCTTAAGTAGCAGCAAGGAAGAGTTGGGATAGTACTAGAAAAATATTTTTGAGGGTAAAACAGTTGATTGCTGGAAAGGTGATCTGTGGTGGTGATGGAATTTCTGCTGTGTGCAGCTTGAAGAACAGGCAAATACCTGTTAAAATCTGCAGATACATCTGGCCTTGTTTTGGGGTGAGTGATTAGCTTCTTGAGGCATCTTCCAGCAGCTGCTCATCTTCATTATTCCATGGATAAGAACAAAAGTTTGGACATTCCAAACACTGATGTACTCTGTCTTTAAAAACAGTTACAGAAAGATCTTTCTAAGTATAACTCTTTTAAAATTATCCCTGCAGTGTAGTTGTAGAACAGTCTTGCTGGCCTTAGTTCAGTCTGAAAAAGTCAAGTAGTTATATGACCTAGACATGAGAGCAGGAAGTAGCTTCATTAACTCCCTACGCCAGAACAGAAAATGGATTAGCTGTTGGGGGTAAGGAAAATAGAAACGTATGGGTGAATGCTTAAGGCCTTTTCCTTTCCTAATTTCCATGTTAGTCTTTCACCTAAAACATGTTACAATTAGATGGCTGTCAGTATAGCTGCTGTATTAGAAAAAGAACAGTTAGAACAGGAAGGAGTGATATTTTTAGGAAGTCTTTTGCTGATGGATTTTTCTCCCCGTTTCTCCCTTCTTTGAGTTGGAGCAGCGGTAAGACACTAATACACTTTTCAATTACATGTGCTTCTCCAGACCCCTTCTTTCAGGAACTGTACTTCACTGACCCATAGAATATAACTTCTTTCATATTTTACCCAAACATATCTGCCTCCCTCTGCTACAGTCAGTTGTTAAACCAACTCTGAACTACTGTGTTTCATCTCCTTTTTGCTGTCCTACTGCTGGCCTGCTCTCTTTTTGAGGGTTTTATACTATTGTCTTTCAGCAGCTGCCATCCCTTGTTTCTTTGCTGTCATTCTAGACTTCTGAGTTTCATGACACCACTGCTGGTTTTGATTGCTCTCTTTCTAACTGCTGTGGTGTTTCTGCCTTCAAAGGGTATTATTTATCAGTCTCCTCAGCTCTTCCACTTCCTTATTCCTCTGATGGTATTTTCTCTTTTATCACATCAAAATCCATCACTTAGCCCCACCAGGCACTTGCTATCCATCAGCCTTGCTCCTCTTGGCTTACCTGCCTTTGTTCCTTCTACTCTGACTACAGGTCCTTTCATTTTCCCTGCTGACCACTGTCTGAACTACTTCACCCTGCACTGACTCCACACTTCATCAGCTCCTGCTATCTGTGGCAAAGCTCAACCTCCTGGCTTCTCTCATCCTTTCAGCTGCTCTTATCCTCTGGTTGTTCCTCTGACTGTTCCAGTTTTCTCTTAGCTGTCTCATATCTTTTTGTCTTTATTGTTCTACACTCCACACCATCTGTTGTGCTGCTGCCTGCATGAGTCATCCCGAAAACAATAAAAATCCTACTGCATCCCCAAGCATTACACTGGGGAGCCAACAAAGGCACTCCTGTATCCAAAATCTACATCAGCAGCAGTCAAGCAAAGATCCTCCTGGAGTTCAGGTACATAATTTTTGTTTAAATCAATGGAAGTTAACTGCCAAATACATCTGAGAATCCTGCCAAAGTTTCATCACAACTCTAAGAAAAGGAGGCAATTGTTTCCTGGGGCTGGATTTAAAAACACCTCTGCAGGGATAACCTGAAAGTTCTTAAGTTTCCTAGTGAATAGCTATTTTTTTTCCTGCACACACAATTACTGAGTGTTTTATGAGCATAGGCAACACATGGTCTGTACACAATAGAGCAAACTAAGAAAAGCCTGTCACAAATACCAAGATTCATATACACAGTAGACAAGGCAATAAATATGAAAGCTCATAAAAACAGGGAAATGGAATATTTTGTCAGACCTTTTTTAAAGGTACACAAGGCACACAATGCTTAAAACCACTGCCACTTAACAAAATGATTAACAAACTAGATTTAAATCATCATAGCCTAAGGAGGAACAATTTTGGGTATATGAGGAAGTTTTCTCCTTCTAATGTTTCAGAAAGCAGTAGGAACATATAGTGACCTTAAATATTCTCTTGTCTCATCTAAGACCTGGATAAAGCCAGTCTGTACTTTGATGAAATCAATGGAGACAGACTGGTGCAAAGAGAGAAATCAGACTGGTAATATTTTGGATGAGTCTAAGAGTTGTGTTTAACTGCAGCTTGTTTACTAGGCTGTGACTGAACAAGCCTCATTTTACCTACTTTGTATGGGCAGTATAAAGTACTGTATTTGTGCAGCTACATTTAGAAAATAAATGCCTTTCCCTTAAATGCTGTAAATAATACCTGAAACTAAGTACAAAAATTCTTTCTAGCTTTAGCATTTCCAGCGTCGTTATTATTCGTTACCCTTAATCTTTTTCAGCCATGACACCTTTTAATTTTACTTATCTGCAGTTTCAATCATCCTTTAAGCCCTTGGTTCACCACTGGATGGCAGTCCGTGCAACTCTATTCACTTTGGGAAGGAAAGTCTGGTTTTAAAAGTAGCGTACTGAAATCTCATGCTGCTCTGTACATTAATATGTACATGATATATTACAGTGGTGAGTATATTTGGATCCATTTTTCTATTGCTAAAATATATGAAAGACTGTTCTGTAGATTTCTTTCACTTAAATTTATTTTCTAATCGAAACCCTCAGGGCTTAAAAGCATACAAGAAGATAAGAAATTGCACTTCTATGGCACCATCCTGCCAAAAAAAATCGAAGAACTTTACACAGACTAGGTCAATTAAGAAGTCAGTGTGTGTTTGTATATATAAATATATCTTTACATGCTGACTTTGTACATATCTCACAAACTGGAAAAAAAGATCTGTATTATTTCACAGCTGTATGGATTACTCAGAATTGTAGTGTTTATATAGAGAGGTAAAAAATAAAGCCTCAGTCTTTTGATTGAACACCCATTGTATGTCTGATGGATGGGAAGGAATTAAATGGCTAAAAGGAACTGGCTATTTAAATGGATAAAATACAACAAATGTACAGATAAGAACTATGTAGTATCAAAATAATGACTGATGTCCATAAATTAAGTCAGAAATAGATGACAGAGCTAGGGAAATCTATGTGTATGGTTACATATAACCATACACTGGAATTCCTGTGTGTATGGTTATAAAGTGGGCAGGGTTTCTTACTACAAGGTTTTAAAAAAGGTTTCCCCAAAACCTGGAGCTCTCCCTGCTGGCACCTGTGTTGAAGCATAATGTGACAAAGTGTTGATACAGCCCACATAAGCTACCGCAATCTATAAGATGCGTTTACCTAAGTTAGGAGGGATTTCACCTGAGTGTATCTTAAGGCAATGAGGGTCTCTTTTTTTTTTTGCTTGGGTAGAAATTTAAATGACAGTTCATTACAAATAAGTCCTGTAGATGTCTCTTCAACAGCAAAAGGGAGATAAGTGAAAATAGGAGGAAGAATGTGTGCATTAGTGCCTGTAGAAAAGCCCCCTTTCAACACCCTTTACAGTTGCCTGCATCTAATCACTTCAAAGCACGAATGTCTGTCACACAGATGGCTGGGTTTATGCCCCTTTTACAGGTGGGCTGTTGAGACAGTAATGTGACTAGCTTAAAGTTATGTAGCAGTTTAATAGCAGAGCTAGGAATAAAATTTAGCTCTAATTGTCAGTTCTGCATCCTACCCACAGCATTAGGCACTGTCAGTTCAGCAGCAAGCATTCACTGGAGTTTTTACAGTAATTTTTTTATTCTTGATATTTTCGGGACCTTTTAAGTGTTTTTGTCAAAGGGCTCTTTCTATAGAAATGCTTTTTTTTTGCAGCAGCATTTTATTGAAACTTTCAGCACAGTACTTCCTCTCTTACTTACTAGTCTGTTGCCAAGCACTCTCTTCCATTTCCTGAGTGTAGACTGTTTCACTGCAGCATCATTCCTGGTGTCTCCTTCACCCTACTTTCCATTTCATATATTATTGAAACGATTACTCCCAGCTCTCTCCAATTAGTCCACTGTGCTAAATTTTCTCCCTTGATAAATTTTCAAAGGACCTCTGTCATATTTCCACTTCCATTAGTCCTTTGCTTGTGCCCCATAAACATCTGCTGAAATATGACATTATTCTTTACTAAGTACACTCTCATTTAAAATTGCCTCAGATCCTGTGGGGCCTCCAAAATCAGAGGACCGGAGTTTTCAGGTCTGGTGCTGAGACTAGCCCAGTGGTGCCTCTCCATCTCCTCTTGCTGCCCATCTGCTTGCAGCTGTCTGCCCAAGTGTAATTTGTAAGCTCCTTGGGGCAAGGGCATCCTCTGTTTCTACCACACTTTGTCCTTGTAAAGGACTCCTTGGTGCTTCAATTACACCCATAGTAGATTTTGCATTAATTAAACTTTATCACGAGGAGTCCTACCCCCAAATTCCCAGCCAGCTGTACTGTTTATCTCCTTCAGATTGAGGTTTCAGATTACTTTCTTTCTAAAGCTTGCTTTGCAAATCTTCCAGTTTTCCATGCCCAGCTTTCCTTTCCCTCCACCCTCCTCGCTAGCTTTCTGCTTGCAGGGAAGTGCTGGTGCCCTCATTAGCGCGGCCCATTTCTTTGCATTTCTGAGGCCTTTATTCAAACCCCCCCCGGCCAGCGACTCTCTCCCTGTTTATTCTGAGCTTTTTTTCAGCCTGGCAGCATGCCCCAGCACACCCTCCATTTCTGCCCAATCCTTTCCCATGCTGACTCAATCTGTTTTTTGGTCTGCTGCTTGTCCTGAGATAACCTCACTCACTGTTCTCGCACAGTCACATCCTCTCATTTAGGAAGAAAGTTTTCTCCTCGGCTGGACAGACTTGATTTGGCAGACTACCACAACAGCATGCTGAGTATGGGTAGATAATCTGGGAGACAAAGCACGTTACTTTTTACTGTGTGTTGTGCTGACACCACAGGCAGAGGTAAATTCTGCACAGAGCAATGCAAATGGCTACATGGCAGTGAAGTTACAACATCTCCAGGGCAGTTGGACACATACACTCATCTTTTCCGAGTCCTTGTCCCATCAGAAATGGTGAAGACAAGGAAAAATTGCTGGAATGTAATGATTTAGTACTTCATTGCAGGGAAGGCAGGATTTCCAGTTATTGTTCACTTCCTAGGCTGAACAAAATATCCCTGAAGAAAAACTGCCTCACAAAGTTAGAAAGACCAGTCATTCATTAAGGATTAATTTGGAGTACAGTCCAAAGCTTTGCTCCTGACTGAGATACAAGCTTCTTTGTGGTATGAATGCGCGTGAGCCCAGGATTTTGCTTTAGCCCACCATACAGATAACCATGGGCCAGCTGTGATTGGCATCCAGAAACGTTTGGGCACATTTGCACAAGGTTTGGAGATGTTGCTTAAGGTTTTGCTATTGTATAGGAAGCATTTGTAGAGTGTTTGTACGTCCCCAGTGCACATAATGGAACCATGTTTGTGCCTTGAAATTTAGGTGGTGATCTATGAGATGCTGCATTGCCCAAGTAAATACAGACCAAATTATATCTGCCCGAAAAGTCTCCTGTATTCTACTGTGTTCATTTATAAAATGGAATTGCACCTAGGTTAAGTAAGTATTAGTGGGTGAGACAAAGTTGCTGTAACGCTTGCCTTCTTAGCCATAACGTAATATGCTTGTAAAAAGATTTTATTAAAGTCTTATCGAAACTGAGACTCCCTTGCCCTGTACATGTTTACCTGTTTCATGGGAGGGCTTCGAAGAGACTTCTTATAGGCAGATTTGTGCTATGTCTGCACTGAAGGAAACATCCTCTGGTCCTAAGGAGTACACTGAGGTTTCCCATACGAGCTTTAAGCAGCTCCATGCTAATTGCCCTCCACAAAACTCCTGACACTAGTGGCCTTTGGTGATTCCCATTTCAGATTTGTATTTTCTTACTGATTACAGAGTGTACTTTTTGAACTTATTCAGAATATATGGTTATTGTTTGTTCTGTGGAAATACTTAGAGGGGTAAATTCACACTGGCTTTTGTTGCATTGGCTATACAAACCCATGGATGGCATTGCTGCTGAGCTCACAGTATTTTGGATAGGGAGGGGAGTCTGGTGATTAGAGAGCTCTTCTTCCAGAGATACTGCCTGCTCCACCCCTACAACCTGAAGTCTCGGGTGGACTTGCATACACAGTGGAATGAAACTTTTGGTTGCTGCCAGAAGGTTGTTTGACACATTTCAGGGAGTTGCTTGCCCTGTACATTTGGCATATTTTCTTATTACCTTGAGGAATATCTCCCAAGGTTAATTCTTACCTGGGTTTGCAGTCTGGGAGGATCTCTCATTGCTTGTTTTCTCCACGAGCCTCATTGCTCTGCATTTTACTTAGCTACATTGCCCTCTAGGGACCTGTGAATAGATTCCCTGGTGGGAATTGCTTCTGGGTGAACTGTTGGTATTTATGTCTGTGAAAGGTGGTTGTTTTGTACCTTGTGAACACAGACTTCTTTCAAAGCTGGCAGTCTTTATTTTTGCACTACACTTATTTGATGACTGCAAGGGTTCATGGTTTTGGCTTTTCTTATTAATGCAGTACTTTTTTTGCTGATGAAAGGAAAGACACAGGAAGTGTACTATCTTGGTCCAAGATCTTTCATATGATTACAGTAGAGCTGTAGTAAAGCCAAGAGTGGGTTATTTTGAATAGCTTCTGTATGTATCTTTTGTCTATGTGACTGTTGATATTACGTATGCAAAGGGTTAATCCAGTCCTAAAAGAATTACACATCTGCAGGAAAGCAGACATTACTTACCTAATTACTGAAAAACAGTTAAAGCACTAAAACATACTTTACTCTTGAGCCCAGAAGAGGACATCCAGTATAGGACAGAAGCACAACTATAGTTTCATGAGCAAAAAAGTCTGCTGACTGGCTGAATCAGCCTTATCTGTTGTAACTAACAAGACAGGAGAATGATAAAACCCCAGGGGAAGGGCAGGTGGAGACCAAGATATTTACCTTCTGCTCCTTAAAAAGAAAGTTCTTTTCAGCAAGGGCGTCAATAACTAGAGGTGATACTTAAAGAGACGTGCGCTCTGTATTGCTGTGAAAGGCACAAAAGACTCTCAGGAGGTTTAGACAACTGAGATGGAGACCCGCGCTTGTGTTTCAGATGCATGGAGCAGCAATGATAGGTATGTCTCACATGGTGCAGAGCTACCAGGTGGATGATGACATGAGTTAAATTATCCACATGCCACAAGACAGGGACATGCGCAGATGTTAGCTGGAGTGCTGGAAGCAGCACAACTGCATTAGTTTGGTGCCATAGAGATGTAATAACTTGTTTGGTATTAATATGTTCACTGTACTGTGCTGCTTCAGGGCCTGAAAATAAGTCACATGGTGATACTTAGGTCTTCACTATGTGGTGTAGACATAACCTGTATCTTTCATTTCATTTGTGAGTAAAGTACTTTAGGTTGAGAATTTCCTTTTGACAAATTTGATGTAAGGAAGTAAGAAAGTGGAGTTCTGGAAATAGCAGGTATGGACTGTGGGGGAGTCTTGAAAATTTGTGCCTTCAGATCTTGAAGACCCTGACAGGAGGAAAGAAAGAACATCATTGCTAGAGTCTGGAGAATGTTTTCTGGCCAGATGTAGTGCCCCTGTATGAAAAGTCCTCCCAGCCAGTGCAGTAGGAAGCAGAATTGAGGTCCAAGACCAAAATATGATGACTGTTCACAGAATGACCTCTGTCAGTGTTGTAATAATTTCCTTCTAGATTTTTATGAGCTTCATTTTGTTGTTATCTCCTTGCCATGTTTTGAGCTTTGCAAGAGAAGTTAGATCCTTATGCAGATTCCCACTGGTACCAATAAAAATCAGCAGTGTGTGTCAGTGAAATCCTGACCAAATGTGAGTTTTCCCTGCAGCTTCATCCATCTCAGGATTTCCTGAGAAACTCACTCTTTCCTTCTTTTATTTTATAAAAAGATGAGTTACTTTCAGTTGCCTGCAGTTAGTAGCACGATGGTAATGAGCCATCAAAAGAAGGATAGGGACTTTGCAAATGAGCTCAGGAAATTTTCTGCTCATCAGGGACTCAGCGGCAGTGATTGTGAGGGAAGCTGACAGGAGCTTTGGCAGAGCAGGTGGGGTGAGGAAATGTGGAGTTAGACATGAAGGGATAAATAGAAGGGAGAGAGGAAAGGCAGTTGTACCCTGGGATTTGTAGGTGGTGACAAGAAAAACTATATTTGCTGTGGCAGTCAATAGTGAGCTCGTACATCTGTCATCTTTACTTTTCAGCTCTATGGAAAATAGTGCTAGGACTTCAAAGACATATTGCCTTTTCAAAATGAAATTATCAAATAGCATGTTTCAGGGAGGATAGCTGTCTGCCTTAAGCCCATGCATGATCTTTGCCTTTTGCCCTTGGTTTGTTAATTCACTCAGCTGTTTTGTGCACACTTATCAGACATATAAGAGCCAGGCCAGCATTTCTCATTGTTATCAAGGATGATACTTTGAGCTCTAAAGAAGTCACATATGTGCTTTACAGGCTTGCAATTCGTACAATATATTAGCTACTGTTTTCCAAAGCATGAAAATTGGTTGAGCTTTATAACACTTGTAAATAGGGAAAGGCAGACTTTTAACTGATGGAGACTGCACCTGCAATGAATTATGTATTATGAAAACATGAGGATGTTCCTTTATCACGGAACACTGCTGGGAAATGCATTAACTGTTAACCACCAGTTAACTGGCAGGTCAGGCACACAGACTAAGGATTGAATGTAAAGGTCTATTACCTCTTACAGCAACCCTAGGTATGACCCTCAACTGGCCAGCAGTTACCCTCCTGTATACTTAATCAAAGCAAATAAGTCTTCTCTATGAATAAGTATAAACTCTCTATGTATCCACATTAAAAAAAAAAAGCATGCTATAAAATATGACTATAACATGTAGGGAAAATAGCAGTTGGCTGTATTTCAAGTATCTACTGGTAGGCTGTGGCTTTGTGAAAAAGAACTTTAATTCCCCAAAGAAGGACTGAATAAAAAAGAAAGCTAATGATTAAAAGTAAAGAATGCTGCTTGGGAAAAGTATCAGCAACTTACTGAAATACCTGAAAGGCCAAACAAGTCTGGTTTGCTTCTTAGTAAATTATATGTAAAAGCTTTCAAAATTTGTGTTGCTTTGGGCATAATTGAATGTGATTTGGAGATGAGAGAAAGTTGTGGAGATACGTGCTAAAAGAGATCCAAGTCTTGTCCACTGAGCTTTCCAGAACTGTCAAAATCCGGAGGTAATATGAGAGATCACAGCCTGGAAAAGTGGCAAGATAGAAGGGTTTCTAGGCATACCGAATGAAGTTCTGCTTTTGGCAAATGGTAAAAGCACAGTTTCAGAAAATGTTTGAGCCAATGTAACAGTGTTCTGCTTTTTTGTTTGTTTGTTTAATTCTGAATTTTTCTGAACATTCAGGAATTTGCTCAAATCAAGCCAGCAAAAAACTTGACCATAAAAAGAGTGATTCATTTTCTGCCAGCTAAGTTTCCTGACCTGGCTCTCCATAACATCAGATGAGTGCCCATGTTGGCCAAGGGGAGGGTTGGGAAGACACAGCCAGGGGTCAGAGGAGGTGGAACTGTCCTTTTGAGCAGTAACTAGCTATTCAGTAGGGCACAGCCTTACAGTATGCTGAAGCCAAAATTAACTCAAATGCTGTGCAAAGAGGAGATTTAAAATGACACTTTTTTTAGCTAGGTGGTAAGAGTATTCTGTTGATATTTTCTGAGAACTGTGTTCACCCCTCTGAGTTGTTACATATAAAAAGGAACACAAAGTTTAACATTCCTGATTGGAATAGTCACAGAAAATTGAAATAGGAAACAAAACTTTTTGCAAGTGAAGCCAGTGGGATATGGAAACACAGATTCAGTCGCACATCAGAAATCAGGAGATAGGCTAAAATATTAAATAAAAAACCAAACCCAAAACCACAACGCTGCTAACAAGTGGCAGCAATTGTCCAGCTTCCACCAAGTCTTTCTTATTCTGCAAACCAGGCCACCAAACACTGTCAGTCAATGCTTTGGTTCCATTTTGATTTCACAGTTGGCACACAGCTAAAACTCCCAGGGAGTTTAGGTGGAGACCCTCCAGATGGGAATGATAAAATAATTCAAACGTCTTTCCATTTGTCACATCATTCCTTCTCTGAGTATCTTTTTGGGATCGGGTTTGTGTATGGGGTGATGTACTGTGGCACTGTGAGCAAGGAACGGCTTTTTCTTGTTAAATATATGTGATGGATTCCACAAGTGGTTTGATTATTCTGTCTTCACCAGGAAAAATATCTGAGAAGTTCACTAAGTATTTTTCCTAAATAAGGACTGGAGAAAGGGGCCCAGAATGTGAATTCAGTCCCTGGGTCACCTGTGGATCAGTCACCCAAAGGCTTAAATGATAAGTTCCTTCATGGCCCTGTGTGTATATAGGGGAGTTTCAGAAAGATCTAACACCATCCCAGCCTAACAGGGACCCAAGTTTTTATTGCTTCTATTTGAATTGAGGTAAGCCATGATCTTTTCCTGTTTCTGCTGGGAAGTTCATCAGGCATGTCACGAAAGGTTATCTGTGTAACCCAACCGGCAGCCATCACGGGATAAAACCAGCCAATTTCACGTAGAGGGACAAAAGGTCAGAGCACTGCAAACCCAATACTGCTTCCAGCAGCTTGGGTTACAAGGTTATGGTACAGGGGAAGGAGGAGGATGAAGCGTAGCCTAGTAAACAGTCAGCTCTCAAAAATAGAAAGTGACATGGATCCTAATGGGAGAAACGTGAAGCTACAGTATAGTACATATTCACCTGCCATTATCACTTACATATGCTGAGAGAGAGGGAGGGCAGCTGGCTCCAAACTCCTCTCCAAAGCAGAGAGATGTTTTTAAAGTTAATGTACTAAATTTAAATTTGGCAGCAGGAGAGACTCTGGAACTGTATGAACATTTTGGAAATGCTTAGCTCTAGATAACAATATCTCATGGTCTCTTGGGTTCAATCAGTGTTCCAGCATTTTACACTTGGGTGAAACTGAGTATAGAAATGATAAAGCTCTCTTTCTAATACAGTCTTAATGCATTTGAACATCCTTTTGGTTAAACTAATGCATGTTTTCATTTGGTGTATAACAGAAAACAGGTCTTTGAAGGACTGCCTTCAATCTATATTTGTACATCCTTATGAAACCTCTAAGTGGAACATAGTTCACTGCAAGAGAAACCCACTTTATGCCACCTTTGATTCATGGGTATCTCCTCTACTGCACCATTTGCAAAATCTTATACAACAGCTTATGTACTGTTGTCTGATACAAGCATAGGGGAAAGATTCTAGATATGAGATTTACACTGCTATTATAAATTGTATTGAAAAGAAATAATGCAGGCATAGATAGTAATGCAGTGTTAATAAAGTTGGCTAGGAAGTCTCAATTTGTTTGACAAGAAAATAGAAGACATCAAGGAGGCTAGCCAATAGACTATCAACTGTCAGTCTGTATAAGGCAGAGATGTATTTGTCTCCAGGTATGTTTCTGAGGTAGCACAGTGTGCTGGAGTGCCAGGTCCTGCTCTGCCTCTCACTGCATGTCAACATTGGAACAAGCCATAAAAAAAAACAGGTTCTGTTTCACAAATGCCTCCAAGGCTTTCAAAACTTTTGAAATCTCCTGAAATCTCTAATCAGACATGACTTTGTTGAAATGTCTGCTTGCAGAGCAAAAAGGTCAGTCTCTGTGCTTAAGTTTTTCTTTCTTATGTACACTGGACTTGCAAAATCTAGTAAAAAACGCTGAAACTGATAGTTCAAACAAACGGCTTTGGTTTGACAAAACAGTTTCTGAAGCAAAATCTATTAATTAAACAGACCAGGTGTAGTTCCAGCCTAGTAATTCAGAATAAGGCAGCTAGAGGGATAGGTCTCTTACTCAAAGCCTCCTGCACAGAATAGCATTTTTGTAGTCACTCCTTCTCACTACATTCCAATCTTACATGCCTCTTCATGGCCCTGGAAATAGTTGTATGGTTTTGGAACTGTTTTGATCAGAAATTTTATCGGCAGTTTGCTCTTGCGTAAGGACTGTTGATGAGCCTCTGCCCTGTGCTGTGTGGAATTATTTGACTCTTTTCAGGCAAGCCACAGACTCTCCTGATAGGTACATTCTTAGTACCCGGAAACAGTGTACTGTCCTGCTGCTACCAATATGTTCCCATATATCTGGGAAAATTGCTGGATATTTTTGTTGGAGACCTGCTGTGATTCTGAATAGAGTGAATGAAACTTCCCTGTCTTAGAACCAGGCTTTCTAACTGTTTTAGATAACCTTAAACAAATTACAGCAATTCTCCTCTAAGTGTTTTAAAGCTTTAGTATCTTGTAATGTACATCCAACCTAATGCAGTGTAAGCAGTACTTAATTGGGCTTTCAGGGAACATGCAGACATACTGTGCAAGTGACAAAATGTCATAAACCATGATATTTGTATGTAAATGCAATGCCAGTCTCTAAAAATGCTAATATCTCTTCTTTTTATTTTGGTATCCATAATCAAAGCAGTGATTGTGCTTTGCCAGTGTAATACAGAGATTGATATTTATCAGTTATTATACTCTACTTTAGTAGCAGTCAACTGTTACTGGACCAGGCTTTTCATGTTCCAGTTGTTATACAACTAAATGCCAAAAAAGTTCAATGAAAGTGAATAAAACAATTCAACAGTGACTTGCAGCCATGTAAGGGAATTCACGGAGCAAAGGACCAAAAAGGACAGTTAGGTTTATCTGGTTTGATTTATCAGTACATTCAGGACAAATCACGCTTGTAACTTCCAAATAAACTGGAGTGTTTATTTGAAAGGGCTGGAAAATAGAAGGAATTAGACTGGGAATACAACTGGGAAAGGAACTGGACTTAACACTGGTCACAGTAATATAGCTTTGAGTACATAGATAATGTCAGTGATGTTTGGAAACTGGGATTGGAAAGATGAGCTGGATGTCAGCAGAAGATAATTCTGTACCTCAGGACCCACCATAACAAAGACTGCATTCAGATATTTGTTTTTAAAAAGCACAGAGAAAGAGGGAGAGATCAGAGTAAAAAATTGCAGCAGGGCAGTTCTGGAGTAAGTTTGACAAAGCAGGGGCAATTTAGCAGCAAGTTGAGTAGTTAATACAAAACATGTCCTGATAGAAAATCATAACTAGTGACTTAGTTCTATATTTATAGCTCTGCTCCACAATAATATCAACCTTTTCCACGCTGCTTATTAATTTCCTCAGTCATCAGAGACACAAAGAGGGAGATCCTTTAAATGCAGATAAAGGGTATTTATTGAGCACTTCTGCTTTTTTATTATTATTGACTAAGCTACCTGGTAGTGTTAATAGTAACTAACCACAAACAAATGATTACTCATGGTTGATGTCATGTGTTGTAGCAGGTTGCTCAAGGTTCAGTAAGAAATTAAATATCAAACCAAAAAAAAAGTGCATTAAATGCAGCAAAACAACTAAATGACAGTTTATGAGGATTCTGTTTAACTTGTGATCTCGGCACTTCCAAAGGGTATATGTGCTGGCCAGTGCTCCCTCTGTCCTCTCGTTAGCCTGACTCATACATAACCTGGGAAAAGAGCCAGTTTTTGTCATTATAGATTCCATTAAAGTCATGCAAACTGATGAGCAGGGTCAAAAGCTTGTTGCTAATGAAGGGCACGGGAAGTCACTGAACCCTTGCAGTCCCAAGATGGCTCAAAAAAATCTGAGTCAGGGAAGGGAAAAGCAAAGATCAATGCCAGTCATTTTAAAGGGCTTGTTTCAGTTGTTTCTAGCTTGAAAAAAATTAAAGTTAGTTCCTGCATTATTTTGGAGACTTCAAACGATAAGTAGTGTTTCTTGCACATCCTGTTACGTTTGTTTTTCCTATGCCTGGGGCCTTTGCAATATAAAAACACAGAAGTGACATACTTACCCAGAGCTTAGAAAATATCCTCTCTCTTCCAGTCCAACATTGTTTCTGTCACACAGTCAATGCGCAGTCACTAATTCTATAAGCCTACTAGGATGTTATATCACCTCCTATGAAAGCCTTTGATGAAGGTGACTCAACAAACACAGTAAGCAGGATATCCTGTTGCATAATTTGCTTTATAGTAAAATTAGACATAGACTCAATCAAAAAATTTGCTTTGAGTTCCACATTTTTCTGACATTTGGATTTAAAGAAAAATTGCATGGGGACTGAATTGTTAATTTCTACACCAAGTCAGACTGCCAACTGATGAAGAACTTAAGGTTTGTATTTTCAATCTTAGAAGAAACAGAAATAACAGTAGCAAAAGATGTGAAGGGCAAAGAGCCTAATCCATTTGTACTAAAATATACAAAGTCCTAATCATTAGGCACCTACTCCTGTGACCCAGAATGGCCTACATCAGTGTTAGCCTCCAGAGCAGGATGTCTGCATCCAACCTTCCTATTGGGAATGGTCTGCTAGTTGCACCAGCTTCCTAGCTGCATCCAGAAAAGCTTGGTGGAAGGTGTACCCTAGGCACTATGCGGCCTGGTGGCCCCATAGCTACATACAAGACTGGTGTTTTGGAGGGAACTGTTACTTTGGTAGAACAATTTCTGGGTTTTGTAAAGCAGAGCCAACTGTGTTTTTACAAGTAGCCCCTGTCCCTCTGACAGCCTCTTTGTCTTGAAGGCTTCATAGGGAGGTAAGGGTCTCTCCTGTTGGCTTTTTTGTCTCCTTGAGCATGTCTGTGAAGAGCTTTCAGCAGTGAGCAGGTGTGTCTTTGCCTGACAAGCCATGTGCTCCAGAGCACTTGAGGTGGTGTGACAGTTTGTCAGTGGGGTGATGCAAGGGGAGAGTAATATTTGATCATGGTGAACAGCACTGGGAGGTGGTAAAGCCATGTGACGCAGAAGACACCTAACTCTACAGCATCCTCTACGTGGGCTTGGCAAGAGGTGTGTGGGGTTTAGGAAGTAAGGCTTAGCCTAATGCTATGGCCCATTAAGGGTATTTTTATCTCTCCCAAGTTAGTAGGTCTATGCAATAGTGATTCTAAGTTTAACAGATGAAGCAATGCGTATTGGAGAAGTTCTTCACCCAGAAGGTTATTTTAAACTCTACATTTTTAGATGTGTTCCTCGAAAGCGTGTTCCACCAGAAACTGTTACTTTGACCATGTACATGTAGAAGGACTAATTTTTTCTGAAAGATGGTTTCTTAAGTGGTTTCACTGAAAGCCATTGCACACACCCTGAAAATAACAGACAAATAAATATTCTAATATGTTACTAAATTTTTAGAAAAGTTGATGATCAGTGGAGGTCTTAACTCATAATTTTTGATCATTTGTGTTTGGCAAAAAATGAACCAAATCCATTTTACAGAATGGCCATGCATAATAAAAATAATGCTTACAAACCAAGTAATTTTACAGTGAAGCCTTCCTCAGCCAAAACACATGGTACCTCTTGAGGATTAGCTATGATCTTACTTTTTCTTACTTTACTCATGATGAATTTGGAGAGGGGGTTATCTAACACAGGTATTTTATGTAATTTAAACAATCTGCTGAAACTCAATTTTCAATTCAGGTTAACTGCCTTGTACCCAGGTATTTAATGACGCTTGAAATCAGCATATAAGGGTTTGAAGGTAAAAGGGAAGTAGAGGTTCTTAAACTTTGGTATCAAATATATGATTTCTGGAAAATGTAGATGTTGCTCATTAAATTCAGCATCAGGAAAACATGGTAAGACATGAGTGCTTGAAAGGTTTTGAGTACCAAAGGTTTTGAACTTCTGTGAGCTATCTGAATGGAGAAGTGTTTCAAAGTATCTATTAAAAATAGACATTTTTCACATGATAGTACTGCTGGTATTTGACATAAAACCGAGGTATTTTGTTCAGTGCCATTGCAAATTCTGCCCTGAATTCTTTCTGGGAGTGCCACTGGCCACAGTGGAGAAAAATACATTCTGCTGTGGGCAGGATAAGGTAGAAGGTGGACTCTGGGAATCAGTTCCTGGAGCTTCACTGCCCAAAAGCTTTGCGAATGGCTGCTTCACTGCAAGTCAGGAAAGTGCTTTGGGCACTGCTTGCCAGTTGTGGCTGCTTATTTCACTCTTTTGTGTATGAACACAAAGCTGAAGCATGACATTTAGCAAAGCACAATCCTCTGGGCTTCTGAACTGGTGCGGGAAAACAGAGGATGGGGAGGAGGAGAGAGCCCACATGGCAGGCAGAGGTGAAGTGTAAGTGGTAGGGGCGCAGAAGGTCTTGGGGGGATAGCAAGGAGAAGGAGAGGTAGCAGCAGAGAGGCTTTTCTCTCCTTTTCTCTCTCTGTTTATAAAAGTTGCACTTATCTAGAGAACAAGCTACTATATATATCCCTCAGTCAACTGCTGCCGAGAGAGGAAGAGTTGTAATGGTTGAGTAGGGTAATGTGAGCACAGTGGAGGGCTCTGATAGGATGCGGGGGGCAAAGGGGAATTCTTTTTTCCAGATAAATGGTAAACATAATTTCTCAGACACTTATAATTGATTATTTTTAGAAATATAGAAATATAGCATTAATTATAGAAATTAATGCTAGGAATGAAGTGGATCCAGAGTGATTCTTGTTTACAAGCCAACCTGCTGACTCTTTCAACCAGCTTGTTTAATTTGTGCTAATATTTTCTTTTTATGGTATATTACTGTAAGACAGCCTGAAGTGCAAACCTACACCCCATGGGTATCCACCAGCTCACATACTCTCAGATTAGGCTGTCTATGGACTTTGAGGGTAAAAGCAGTAAATTCACATTTTATGTTTCATACAGTAGCTTGAGTGCATGGGACTGGGGATGCAGGTGCATGAATAAAGATACTGATCCAAGGCTCTTGTGACTTGCATAACGTCACTGAAGCCAGAAGTGCCACAATAATTTATACCAACTGGGAATATGATCCATTCTAACAAATTTAAGAGATGCCTAGCTTAATGGAGCTAATGAGCAAGCAAAAGCTTGACACACCCTTTCATGTGTAAAGCTCCGTGGTGCTCAGATATATATATGCATGTTTCAGGATGGGCATGCACACTCTTCTCTCTGTCTCTCTTCCTCTGCAAGATTTCTCCAGACCTTTGAAATGCTCAAATGCCTGAGGAAATGTGCTTCCCTGGCATTTTCAAAAAAGAACAGTCTGTGGAGGCGAGGAATTAATGCAGGATAGGTATCAAGACATTTCCCTGCAGTGGTCGTAAGGAATGTAGCTGATAGTGCCTCCTAATCTGAAGCACCTTGCCTTTTTTAGATTGATCCTGCTGTTGCAAATTAGTAATAGTCCCTGAACTCAGTCTGTATCATGCTCTGGCTGGACACTTTTATGTGAAATAAAAGGTAGCACATATAGGTTACTTTAAATTCATACCAGTGGCTTCCTACCCAAGCCACAGAGGGTTTCAAGTGTCAACATGCCTAATTAAGTACTGTAACTGTTGCTGTACACTGAGATTTTACATATCTTAAAATGTATTTTTTGCTGCCAGCCATCTTACATTCAGTTCATACTGCTGCTGAAGCCTAGAGACACTCCTGCTGGAGATGCTGCATCTCTTCTTTTTCTCATTTTGTTTTCTCAAACTGAGAATCATCATCATTGGCATGTTCAGTAGCTCTTTGGGTCCCATCTTCAGTAGCACTCTTCATCGGCAGAATCCAAGGATTATCTAAGTCCTGGTGCAGTGATTTATAGTTGCAGTTTTGCCAGAGTAGTGAGTGCCTCTGTTGAGCAGCTGTAAGAGTGTGGTATTTAATTCACCAGCAGCAGGGTGCACCATCCAGTACCAGATACTGGCTCTGTTCATCTGTGAAGCATCCTAGAGGCATGATTTAACAGAGATGAGATGAATACACTTAATAGAATTTCTACCAAACTTGACAAACTTTATAGTTTATAGACTCTATGCTATGTGCAGCAGGACAGTTTATGCCTCATGTGGCATAACATCCATCAAAATAAACTTTCCTTCTCTCTGCTTCTTTTCCCCCTCCCTCTGCCTATTTAATAAGCTGAACCTGTACTGAATCATGTCTATGTAGCTTGTGGCCAGAGGTTTTGATCTAGTAGTAGCCAGCCTAAAACTGTCACATCAATTCCTGGCCCCAGGTGTATGCTTTGTGGTCAAAAGCATAGTACTGAAAACTGAGCTTCCTGCCCAGCTAGCTGAAGGCTAGGATGCAGCTTTGTTCAGAGCACCAGCTTTCAGGACAGTCCGAACCACAGCCAAGGAAAAGAAATACAGAGAGCCTTGAATGATCTGGAGTTATCTATTGCCACTGCTTTGACTTTTTACTATTTTAATTTTATATATCTATCTTTTGTTCAGGAGTTGTGCCATGCATTCCCAACAGAGAGAGTATCTGGTGAGCATTTCCTTTTTCACTTTATGAGCCCCCTTGAAAGGGGTTGATCATCCCATTCCACAAGGGTTAAAAGTCATCATGTAAGCACTTTCTGGCCTGCTAAGTGGTAATGGAAATTAACATGTTGGCTGTTTTTCTTGCAGGCAAAAGGAGCAAATAGCTGTCTGAAGAGCCACTGATTGCTATTGTCGTTATTGCTATGTTCAGAGGCTCTAAGAGAATATGGGAACTAAAATCTTGTGCAAGACTATGTATCTCTCTAAAAGTACTATTATTGGCTACTGTAGTGATTCATTGTGCAGCTTTAGTGTCCAAGCTGATCCTCTCCCTACTCCTTGCAGTGTTATTGAGACAGAGCTGGCTATGCAAGTTACATAGGGCACTGCGGTCATGAAGTTCTGAACCTAGAGGTACAAGCAGAGGCCTCAGATACCCGGAGATCATTAGTTACAACATTTGCTGTAGAATCCAAGGATGTCAGCAGGAATTAATCAATACAGTCCAGAAGGGCTCCCTTCTTTTTTAGTATTCCCTTTATCCTTACTGCAGAGATGAATGAAATGTATGCCAAAAAGCATACTGAAAAGGGAAAGAAAGAACAGGGAAAGACAGTATCAAATTCAAGTACTTCTAAAAAAAGGCCTCTCAACTCTGATATGTGTCATATCCCAATTCTTTCTTTCAGAGTGGATTAATCTAAAGTGGAATGAGGCAGACTGATTCCAGAACAGGTTTTCACACACGAGGTATTTTACAGTAGTTACTGCAATCTACATGTACTCTGTTCTGGTCAGAATTAACTTGCAAGCACAGGCAAGCCCTTCCATTAGACTTGAGTTAATTGCAAAAGCATTTAATGAAGGCAATTAGTTATAAAATCTGCAGTGGCATTTGTAGTTTATTTTGGTTTTGCTCTTCACAAACAATTTGTGAGTTGGCACTAAACCCCTATATTTTCCAAGCAATAGGGAACCTTGTGAATTCTTCTATGATTGTGTTTGCCCAAGTGTTTACACCAGAGCTTTTGATGTGCCTGATAGGAAAATTGTTAAGGAATAATGAAATCTCTGTATAACAGTAATCATAGCATTACAGATGTAAATTATTCCTGAACAGCCCACTGGGTCACATGAATGTTTGTGACTTTCATAAAGGGAACACAAAGAGAACTGCCAAAGACATAAGACTACACATCCCCACTCACCTGGATCATGGCCATCACTAACATCATTACTATGTATTCATCCTTCAGTGTACGTTAGTGCTGATATCTAAAGCAACAGGAGAATGAAGTTCCCTGTGCATTTTGCGTCATTTCAAATCAACGTTGAATTTGTCATTGTCATTGACATTTCAATGGCAAGCAAAGCACACCTCCCTGTTCAAAAGATGAATTCTGGCATGGTCTCCTTTAGTTAATCCTTTTAAAAGCGCTTAAACATCAGCGGTAGTATTTGGCTCTGCATGCATGATTTCTGGGCAACTACTCAAAACTTACTAAGCAATAATCTTTTAGTTTAATCATTCACTGCAAACATGTTACATAAAATGGACTCATAACAGAGTCATGAGACTCTTTTTTTCCACTGGTATTGTACAAGTGATGAGACTTGAAAGATTTTGAAAGCTAGGCAGTGCAAAATTAAATTCTGCTGTGAGAAACAAGAACTGTTTCCAAACCAGTGGAATTTGATGTCCTAGTGTGTCTTTTCCCATGTGAGACAGATCATCTTTTGGAAAACCCAGATAATGAAGAATTAATGTATGTTGTTTGGTTCAGTAGCAGGTAGGGCAAAGCAGATGTGGTGCACCATTAGAAGCTGCATAGTTTTTTATGGAGACTAACCAAGATAAAACACTTGTGTGCTGCCAAAAAACTTCAGCTGGCTCAAGAAAGCCATCATTGCATACACACTGGGACAGACTCCTGGGTCTGAGATGAGGCAAAGCTGCTGCTCTAAGGCTCTCAGCAAGTACATACTATGGGCTGGATTATAACATCCTCTAGATAGGCATTAGCAAGAGAGACATAGGGAAATACACTGGCACTGCTATGTGCTCTATTGGCCGGCAGAGATTTCTCCTGTCTGTCCTTGTGTTGTGCACTTAGAAGGTGCTTGAAGTCATATGATTCTTCTGCTTCCCTGTTTTTATTTCCTGTTTGCCTCTTGCTTAAGACAACCTGCTGCCCATGGGCTGGAATGTGTCACCACTTTCTCCCTACACAATCCACTCTTCATGCCTATGTGCCTATGGTTCGGTTGTCATGAGCCTTCCCCCTCGAGCAGCTTGCTGCAAGCCATATTCAGCAGGAGCCAAAAGCAGTGTCTGCTTTGCAAGGAGACTTTGCAAATGAAGTGGCATTCGTTTAGAGAAGGCAAAAAATATAGAAAATGCAGGTGTGACTGCTAGGCCACTCTGCAATAATCAGTGCTGTATTTGAGCAAGCCTTGGGGTTTATTGTGTAAGTATAAAGCGCTTAGTTGAATAGAAGCCAGTCTGGAAAAACAGGAAAGAAAGAATAAACTTGAGGTAATTCACCATTCAGAAGCACAGAGGGATTGTTACAGGAGCCAGAGCTGCCACCATTGATTTCCAACCCCCTAGCAATTGTTCTAGGAACCTTCCTAGAGGAGGGCAGTCTGTGGATGGGCTGAGAGAAAGGAGATTAGGCAAGCTAGCTGTGCCTCTTTCTCTCCAGCTACTTTTTTTTGGGGGGGGGAGGGAGGGTGTGAGAGGAAAAGAAAGATGAGAGGCAATTTTCATTCTGGCAGTTATTCTTAAAGGTTTCACCTGCAATTACTAAGACCCCCCCCCTTCATAAATTTCTTTCTTTAATCTCAAAAACATGCCAAACAGTGATTCCCTCTGTTTCACATTATATTTATTGAACATAAAGAGATTGTGTAACAGATAAATTGCTTTGCAATGGGTCTGTATACATGCATTAATAAGTGTTTATAAATATAGAAAAAGATAAACAGACAGACCCCTATATACATAATTTACATGCACACATATAATTTATAGAAGAAATCCCTGTATAAATAGCTGCTATTTTTTCTTCTGGACTGTTCTTCTGGAATGTAAAATAGCAAGTTTATACAGAAGGCAGTATTGTCAGTAGCTGCCAAACCTTTTGAGGGACAAGGAGGAAGAAGATGATGTTTGATAACTTCAGGAATGTTGGAAGAGAAAATAGAACAGTAAATTTACCTGGAGGTGGGTACCCAGCAGCACACGAAGGTTTTTGGTGCTTTGGCTGTCCCATGGGAGGCATGCAATACAAAGTGCTTTTTTAACATGTTTTCCAGTGTGCACCATCCTCCACTCACAAATCCAAAGTGGACAAAGGTTTATAGTGTAGGTTAAGTGTAGTAAAAGGAGAACAGGGTTCTCATCAGGTTTTAGGGAACAAATAAATAGGGGCATGAAGGAAAAGTCTTACGGACTTCATATGAAGCCATGTGCATTTGTGGGCTAATGTTTTCATACGATGCTCGTGGGTATGTAACTCTGCAATTTCTCTTGTGAGAGAAAAGAGTGAAGATGCCATCTTTATTGGTAGATATTTATGATATTTACACATCTATGTCAGAAATAAACAATCAAATCTAGCTTACTCTAGAAGTAATTTTTTCACTGGGGTTTCACCACCTGTAATCATGTCCTCATTTGGCTGTGAGTACAGAAAGCAGCATTAAATGCAGTGATTATTTTTGCATAGATACATACATAAGTTGGAAGGGACTCTGGTCCTGTCTAACAAAGACTTGTAGGTCTCGTGTACTATAATGGTGCTCTTCAAAGGTGAATGTGCAAAATACAGTCTGTTCTTATAGTTCAATTTACTTATGATTTGTATGATCTGTGTCTTGCCTAGTAGAAAGTAGAATAAATCTAACTTAGTTGAGAGCTAATTCTAAGTACTGTGAACAGAAATCTTTGTTCTCAAGAGCAAGCCAGTGGAGCGTGTTAGTAGTACATTTTCCAGATGAACTCCTTTCATGTCTTATTTTGTGACTAGAATGACAAAACTAAGTCATGGAGACCAAAAGCTTTCTTTTTGCTTAAAAAAAGTGCCCTGTGCCAACTGAAAATGTATTTACAGGTCTTTATGCTTCCTGGGAGATGCTAGCCAGACTGCTGACTTCCCTGTTGTGCTGTGTTTGTGTCTCTCCATTGCTTCATTATATTTCACATAAATGGTCTCTTTGTACTGCAGTCATAGGGCTTTAGTTCCTGACAAAGCCACATGCAAGTAGGGAATAAGAAGAGGTAACTGCAAATAAGTAAATTAAGCTAGTTTACTCTGTGATCTGCAGTGCTATATAATTATGATTGTGCCTGATACAGTGATTAACCTTTAAAAAACATAATGAAGGTTATTACAGCTACTTTTATACATGGAAGTAAACAGAGACAGAAAGATGTCAGAATTTCATGTGATTACAAGACTTTCTGCCTGGGCTATTATTAAAGAGCTTTAGCAACCTTTAGTGCTGTACTGAAACACATTTCTTCATGTTTTTCCCCTTCCACTTCCTTTACTTTTTCCTTTTTTTAATTCCACATTGTTCTAAATGTATGTTATTGAGATATTTGAGCAGTGTTTATCATAACACACATGAATGGCTGTGAGCAGAGGTGGGAAGAGACTGGAGGTTGTTTTGCTTAATGCAGATTGATCCTGAGTTGTGAAGCTAAGTGAAGGCTTTAAACTTTTGGTGCTTTGTATCTAGGGTCTTAGGCCCAAATATGTTTCCTTATGAAATATCATTTTGAAGAGTCCTGCCTTTGTAAGATACCCTGCATCTCTGGAAATTGAAGCCTTTACAGATGACATGACACAGTCCAGTGACAACACAAGTCAGTGAGAAATGCAGAAGCATAACTTGTCTTCTCTAATTCAGCTTTTCTGCTGAACCACCGGCACAACAAAATCCAATGGTCCAGGTGGGAAAATGCAAATTTGTATGGGTAGCAGAGATAGGGAAATCCTGTCACAGTCATTTGGCATTGTCTTCCCTTGCATAATCCTTCTGCCAGAGCTTGGATGGCAGCAGCACAGGCCAAGTCCAGGTTGAAAAGGATACTACTAGAACACCTTCTCAAGTCATCACTGAGCAACCTGGAAATTTAAACTAACCTTTCTGCTGTTATGAGCTAATTTGCTCTGCTTGCAAATGATTAATTTTTTTAAACAGAAATGCATTGAAGATTGCATTGGTAAATATAAAAGAAGTGTTTCAGGCCTGCCCCTTAGTCCCTTTCATTCACCTCCCATTTTTCATCCTATATCGTCACAGCTTGCTTCTTCAGGGAACTTTTCACTTCTGGACTTTGCTGTGTCCGCGCTGTCTGTCAGTTCAGAGCCACTGATCTTAGCAGCTGTGAAGATTATAAACATATTTTCTGGTAAGACTGTGTTGTTTGTCTAGGAAACCATATATCTAAAAAGTCACAGACAACATATAATATTCCTGCATAATTCTTCTACTTAATGTATTCCCATTGCAATGTTTAATGGAGCTAAGGCTGTGGTTTATTCACCCAGACATGGGCCTGTGGCATGCTCTGTTTCCCTGGCATTTCAGTGGTAGTGGTGTGTTGACGTGGCACCTTTTGATCCTGATTCTTCTTCCTGGAACAGTGCTGTCTAAAGCGCAGCTTTCTGACTCCACACAGGTTCAGTCCTGCTTGCTTTTGTGTAGGGGACTTAACTGGCAGTGGGTTGAGACTCTCAGAGTCACTCCTTCATTAGCCTTCACAGCAAGCACTCTCTTTTCCCCTTGATTTAACCAGTCTATTTGCTTGAAAGTCTTAAACATAACCTATAAAAGTGATCAAAACAGTGGTAAACTATGAGAATGCAATAAAATTACCTTGACTCAGCTTCCAATAGGATTATGAGCTAAAGTGAAGATAAAAGTAACTAACTCTTGTGTGTGATGCCTACTTGGGATTGAGTCCTGCCTTTCCCTCGCCCCACCATCTCTTCCTCCTGCTGCATGTCCTGTGCAGGCTCAGGCCTCCTCCATGAGTTTGTTCATCAGCCTTGCAGAGAACTGATGGGGAAAAAAAGGATTATTTCTTTCTGCAAGGTTAGTTATCTGAACTGGCTTACAGAGACCTCTGATGAATGTAAGGGCTAGGGTGGAGGTTGAACCACATGGCTAAACCAGGAATTACACAGGCAGGAGAGGAGAGGTAGAAAGAAGGGGAACTGTTGGAAAGGGGCAAAAAGCCCTGCCTGTTCAGTGGAGGGAATATATTCGATCAATTCAGCTGACTGGAACCACTTTCTCTAAGTTAACCTTAATTATTTCCGCTTCCACTCTCCCATTCTTTAGTCAGTCTCTTTTAATTAGTGGGCCCTTCACAGTATCTTGCAGGTGGACCCTGAGATACTGCAGGAACATTAACAATGATATAGTGAATCTAGGACATCCAGCTCTACTCCTGGTAACTGTTGGATTGACTCCTTTAATTAAACAACAGTGTTTGGGGTTTTTTTAGCCTGCATCATAGAATCGATAGCCTCTCTTTTTTAAAGAAGATAGAAGACCGTTGTTCTAGGTAACTTGCATCTTACATACTAACTTGTGAAGCAGAAACTGGGTGAAAAACACTAGAAAATTGGAGCAATCATTGCTCCATTTATTTCAAGCATATTCAGAAGCAAGACACGGGTACGGTAGAGGCAGAGGAACAGGCCCCTTGTGTTTATGAAGTTTTAATCTTCACCTCCCCCCAGATTTAGGCTAATTGGATTATTTTTTCGTTCTTTGGCATGCTTTTGAAACTTAAATGTTAATGACCAGCCACAACAGCCAGTGCCATAGACCGTGTAGACAACTGGTGGTCTGGGTCTCTTTGAGCTTAACCCTTCCAATCAATTGTACAAGCTTTTGCTTGCTGGGAAGTGCTGCTGCTGCTCTGTGCAGCGGATGAGGTGTAATAAGTAAGCAGCCGCACTCCATACAGGAACTGATCTAAACCGTGCCTTTGGACACATACCAAATTATTTTGACTTCAGGTCTTTGTGTATTTTCATGTTGGGAAAGACTTATGTCTTCCTTCCTGGTGCAGGGCTAGCAGGAGCTGAATTGTGGCAGCTGAGGCAGCATCTGGCTTGGAAGTTAAGACCTGCCAGCAGCTGAGGGCCATGTAAGACCTTGAAGAAACACAGTTCTGCTTTGGCATGGAGACAACCTCCAGCCAAAACTGAAGTTACTTCCCTCATCAAATAGGTGTTACTGAAGAATAAAATTAAACCAAAAAAAACTCTTTGTGGGGGAAATCATAATTACAAATAAGAAGAGATTTATTTTATGGAAGAATTATTCAAGGATAATGAAACAGAAAATAAGCCAGCTTGAAGATGGTGGAAGACGTTATACCACAAACATCAATATTAATATAGCAAACTGTGGAAAACATGAAATTAGATAAGGTGCTCAATTTTCAGACATATCAGTAGGGTCATTAGCAGCAATCACAAAACAGCAGAACTCAGGGTATTAAAACTGAAGTGGAAATAAATATACTTTGTCCTTTTTTTCTGAAGTACAAACCATTTGTAAAGCCCCTAGTATCTTCTATAGCATGGAGTTGTACATGTATTAAACAGAAGCAGGTCTTGTGTACTCTCGCTGAAATTTAACACTGACAAGTCAGTCTAAAATATCTGCAGCACAGTTAAATGTTTGTGCAGTGGTCCTCTCATTTTAGTGATCTGTCAGACGTTAGCATAGCTATTCACGTGTCAGGATCCCATGCAATTGGCATGTGACTTCGTCACCACTGACAAAAAGTAGCAGCACTGCTACAGCAGGATCAAAACAACTAAGATCCATGCGAATGCAAACTGGGCTGTCCCCAGGAACCTCATTTTGAGAGACCCTCAGGTTAAATTCAATCAATCAGTGTGTCTCAAATGACATATATTCTACTTGCATATATTTTGGACTGAGAGGGTTCAACATATAAACTTTCTGGTAAAAAAAAAAAATGAAAAAAAGAAAAATTCTTACTCTATATAAATAGTTATCTTTACAAAAGTTGCTTTATCCATAGAAAATTAGGATCCAGATTCATAATTTTCTTTGCACATAAAGTGAGAACACCCTGCATAAACATCATGTCTCTACACACACAGTGGTAGACTCTTGATAGAACATTGTTGACATTAACAAGGCTACACCAATTTACATTAGCTGGGAATATGGTCCATAGGACCTAGGGTTACACTGGAAGATAACAGTGATTTCTCTCTCAAGCATTGTTTTGTGAATTCAGCCATTAAAACATGGGAAGTAATTAACATCTCAATATTAAATATTGAAATTTAAAATATTGTTAAAATAGCAAGTTAAGCATATAATTTTAAACTTTAATAGGACTGGCATTTGCTTGTATGGTTAAGCAATTCAGATTCTGTGTAACACAGGTAAATGAACAGATTTCACTGAGTTTGTGTACCTATGCCAAACCTGGCATCAGCACCAAGGTATTTATGTATCACTTGTCCATTCTGTCACATCTAGATTTCAAGCCACATGGTGCAGTTGTCGTTCATGTCTTTCTTTGAAAAAGTATTTTAAACTCCTACTGAAGCTAATAGGAATTCAATCAGCTTATGGAAGTTAGGACTAGGCTTCAAACAGATCACAGGACTCTGACTACTGCACTCTTCTTCTCAAAAGCAATCCGGACACAAATTCAAACTGAATGAGGAAATTTTCCTTCTTCATGTTCTTATTGTTTCACTTGGCAGTGAGCATTTTTTAGAATAAAGGCCATTTTCTTGTCTGCAGGCAGCTCCATTCATATGGCTGATGCTTTCATTTGCACCTTCTGATTGAGAACTCCCTTCAGTTGTCTGAAACAGAAATGAAATGAAATGAAGGCACATACATGTCTTCCAGCCAGCAGCCACTGGAATTAGGTAGCTCTGACTCTCCTTTTTCAGTGGCACAACTTTTTGGCTTTGAAAAGAAATTGAACTGAATGTATACAAATGTCTGTAAGAGGAGTTCTGCACCCCAAATCCAGTATAATTTAGATAACCAATAATCCATATGGCGTCTGCCTTAATTACTACATCCCTAGACAGCTCAGATGTTGCCTTCACACTATTCACAGTATCACTGAAAAACTCACCAAGGGACAGCTCAGTGAGCTTTCCTATAAACATGGTGGGTGCCAGGTTTTTAAGGCTGTGAGAAATCATAGATGATTTATCCAAAGCTGGGGCTGCAACCTAGTAAGTCCTAATTTGGATGCACATCAGCCATTCATACTCAGAGAGCTATGGTGGAAACAAAATCCTTGGCATTCTCCGAAAACTTGGACACCTTCCAGGCTGTAGGCTTGCTTAGAAAGTCAAATAGCCATCAGTGGCATGCAATACCCAGAACTAGTAACATCGTTGACTGCTGACTTCACAATTTTGTGCAGTCCAAAGTCTGGTTGGTCTTGTTTGCACACAAGGTAGCCAAGGTGAGGGGCTTGTCTATAACATGATTCTTCTTGTAGGTCTGTATTACTCAGCTCTTTTTAAATTTGCCCCAGTAACACAATCCTCTCAGATTTCTAGTAATGGGTTACGTTCTGAGCTCAGTTTCAAGGCACAGAACTACTCACACCACCAAAAATGAAGGTGTGCTCCACCAAAGTAATTTATACTTGCTTTGCCAAACACCTATCTGAATAAGACCTAAAAAAAATTCAAAACATACTTTTCTTTTATACTGTGCATTTGCAGATGCATTATTTTCTATCTTCATTCCAGTGGCCTCTTCAATTTCTAAAAAAAAAGTAATAAAAGAATTCAATTAAGTATAAACTGGGGTAAGTAAGCATACAGTCAGTTTAACAGCTGGCTGAAGTAAAGAATACCTAATCAGCTATTCCTCAGAGCATTTATCACACAGAAGAATAACTGAAGAATGATGAATACTTCCTAAAACACTTCTCTGAGGTAACGTGATTAATGTATCCGGACTGTGTAGCTTGGGGGTGTTTAAAGAAAAGAATGAAATTAGAGGCTTGACTGTAGCATGGGGGTTCAGACAGACCTTTCAGAGCTGAATTCTCCCTTTGTCCAGCCGGTTCATGCTAGTCTAACTCGAGTTGTTACAATCTCAGGAGATGGGAGCATTCAATGTCTAATGGGCTTGAAGAGTCCTTATGCTAATAGCATACCTAGTGTACATTATTTTCCCCTGGATTGGTCCCCAGGTAGAAGATAAATGGAGCCTGAAAACCTTCAGGCTAAATTTGAGTGAGGCAATCATGTTCCAGTACGCCAGTTAAAATAAAACAAAAAGGGTAGAGCACCTTATGGAAAGTTTCACCAGCGTTTCAGCAGTGTCTTTCAGGCCTGTCTGAATGAATATATATGCTCCTTAACATGTAGCATATGTGACCAGAAATGAGTAGTAACACTCTGTTTGTAAGAGAAAGGATCAAGAGCAGGATTTTGGCTAGAAGTCTGGATGAAGTACATATGGAGTTTTTTATTTATTTACAGCAATTGGTATTAAGAACATCAGTTTGGACAAGTGGTAAGAAATGTAATTGATTGCTTTCTTGCATATAATGGCCTAGATTATGGTGGCTGATGTTTCTAATGGGTCATCTAGAAAGAGCATTCCTTTGAGCACCAAACGGGTCATCACCAATGGGTCATTACCAAATGGGTCATCTAAAAAGAGCATTCCTTTGAGCACCAAAGCATACATACCTGTGAGAAGTGCATCAATTGTCTCCACTACGTGTTTTGCATCTTCCATTGTGAAACACATTGGTGGTTTAAATTTTAGTATATTTCTGTGGGGTCCATCTGCACTAAGAAGGATTTGATGCTCCTTCAGCCTGTGGAAAGAGGAAAATTCTGTGTTAGGCACAGGTATAAAACTATATTGTGACCGAGTTACATTTTGAAACTTTTTTTTTTCTTGTTCTATGTTATCAAAAGCTACACAAATTTAAACTGAAAATTAATGACTAACTGCTGGGGAATATCAGGAGGGTTTGATCACTGCACATAGTTTTTAAAAGCCACTTACTTGTAAATAAGGTGAAGGGCTTCAGCTGTGGCTGGTGTTCTCTTTTGTTGATCTTTCACCAGATCCACTCCAACAAACAATCCAACACCCCTGGAGCAGAGAAAAAAATACAAACCAGTGAAACCCAGTGTCAGTAACCCCAGCCTTCTGCTGCAAGAAAATGCAAAACCTGTTTTTATAAAGTACAGTTCCCTTCCCTGGGGTACAAGGGAGAAAGAGCAGGAAAGAGAGGAGGGTGTTCTCTTGGGCCATCTTTTGGCACTGGCTACTTCAGATGATCAAGTGGGATAACAGGTATTTCTGGATAAATAAATTTAGCTGGCTTATTAAGGCTACGTGGCCAGTTAAGAAAGACAGAGTAATATTCTTTCTCTCTTACCCTGCAAACCTCAAGCCAGGGAGCTGTGGAACACAAATAACCAAAACTAAGAACCAAAAAAACCCTCACAACTTAATACCCTCTTCCTTCACCAACCTGAAGGCAATTTTCATAGTAGTAACATGAGATGAGGAAAACCCACACTAACATCTCCAAGTGAAATGAACCAGATATTTGAACAAGATCCAACATCCCAACAGTGCACTGACAATTAGGATATCACATGCGGATAGTTCTTCCTCCTACTCTCTCCAAGAGCTTTTCTAACGACTACACTTCAGAGCTGAATTCTGAAGCTAAATTCTAAGTAGATGGATGGACAACTTTGAAAAATATACTGCCTCACAGTATCAGTTCTGTGTCGTCCATTTAAAAAAAAGGTGTAGCATAACCATGACATAATGTTTCTGTGTTCCCAGCACCCCCAACTTATTTTTCTAGCACAGTTATTATTCTTCTCTGACGCTGCTGTAAGGCACCCACCTGATATCTCCCACTAAGGGATGTTTCTCCTTTTGCTCAGCCAGCAACTCCAGGAGATAATTTCCTACACGTGTAGCATTTCCTTGGAGATCTTCTTGTTCTATTACCTCCAGCACAGCCAAACCAATAGCACAAGACACTGGATTGCCTCCAAACTGATAGTAAAGACAAATAGGAAAACAAAACCCATCAAGAAACATTCAACTGTGCCTATCCTTCACTTCCCCTCTCCAGATTGCCATGTCATGAGGAATGCTTGAAGAGGTGGAGATTTTATGGCATTCAGGCTGTGGGGCACCATCCCCTACACTCTGGGCAGTGTAAGAGGCCTAAGGGAGGGGCTACCATTTCCCCTGCTTTGAGTTTCAGTAATTTGAAGATTTCACTGCCAAAGTGTTCAAGCTGCTCTCATGGTTTGCCTATTACATGTGCAGGCAAAATACTCCTGTGAAGAGCAGTGGGTGGGTGATAGATCTGCTATTTCTTGAACTAGAGGGTATAAACTCCATTAAAAGCAGGGGATTCAAGGTAGCTGGGAAGAAGGCTCAGTCACAGGAGCAGAAAGAGGACTTGGTAAACGAGAAGAAAGCTACTTCTCTGTGGCATGCATGCAGCTCAAATGTTTGGTGGCAAATGGTCACTTTTTTTTGTTAGGGTTTTGTTAGGTGACAACTGCAAAGCAAGGTCTGCCAGGGTACACGTGCCACCAACACAGAGCCTGTCCTAGAAAATGAGGTTTTACATGGCCAACATTCCAGAGCAAGGAGAGAGAGAGAGAGAGAAGGAAAGTAGAATTTATCTTATGGATGTGAGCTGAAATGCATGGCTTGCCAGAGAGCTAGAGCTGGTTCATAATAAGATATATCACTTGATACAGAGCATATTTAAAAGCCTTTCCACTTGCTTTTAGATGTTAGACTGTGGTTGACTCTCAAGTAATGTGATGCGGTGGTGGATGCAGACGTTAGCTGAATCACCTGAACAACTTCTAACTGCTAAATGCAGACCAAAATAAAAGAAGGTAATCTTTCACATACAAACTTACTGTATTGAAATACTCCATTCCAGAAGCACCAAAACTTTCAGCGATTTCCCTTGTTGTGACCACACAAGACATAGGGTGGCCATTGCCAATGGGTTTTCCCATGGTGACAATGTCAGGCACAAAGTCTTCACCTTGCAGCTGAAACGCCCAAAAATGCTTCCCAACTCTGCCAAAGCCAACCTGGACCTCATCAGCTATGAACACTCCACCCACTGCATGAACATACCTGAAAACAAATAGAATAGCTTCAATGACTAGTGCTGCAGTACATGTCTCAAGCAGGCAATCTGGGACAGGGGAGCTTCTACTACAGAAATTCTCCAGTGAGAGACCAGGTTAGGAAAAAAGAAAGAATGTGGCTGCCGAAACACAGCTATAGCTATTTCAATTGATAAAATTTTCAGTTTGCTAAATGTTAAGGAAAAAATCTGATATGTTGATGCAGAATAGGGCACTGTAACAGTACTTCAGGATTCTATCTATGAAGGTTCAGCTTCATCTTCCATCAAACTTGTGGCCTAAGTATTAAAGATAGAAAAGGAAAGACAATTATCCAGCTTAAAACAACTGGTCAGCTAATGTTCCATAAAAGTAAAATAGAAGTGGATTCATACTCTTCAAAAAGTAGAAAGGAACCACAGGTAGTCAAGCCCAACAGAGAGGGATAGCTTAATTGATTGCATAAGCCTATAGTGAAAAACCTGTTTCTTTAGCTCGTTTTCCAGTTACACCCTTTTGAAGTGATGTACGTACTCTGCCACTTTCTGGAAGTAGCCCACAGGTGGAATTACTTGGCCTCCACAGCTCTGCATGGATTCAGCTATGAAGGCAGCAATCTACGAGAAACAAACTCAGGTGAGAACTGTGCTCATCTACTTGGCCTTTACACAAATACCTAACAACCTAGAAATACGTGTTTCAATGTGTGCTTTAATTTAACCACGAAATGGGTTGGACAACTGAGGCCTCTTGAGAACAGCTATGGCTAAAGAATTTATTCATTTTGTAATCTGGGGTGCCCAAATTTGCAGTAGCCAGGGCCACCTTTGCAACCTGATAGGAATACAAGGACCTATATTAAGCCCTAGTCCTACAGTTGAAGTGGAAGACACTTACTGATGTCAGTGGATGTTGGATCAGGCTCCTGGGAGCTCTGCAAACTTATTTACAGATTTCAATTTACAGGAGACACACCACCATGTTGTGTATGAAACTCCTTTTTCCCCAAGAGGTTAATGAAACTTTCTTAATGCCAAGGCTCTCCTGTAATGCATATATGTGATGATCAGCTTTTTTTTCAATCCTGAACACCAGCTAGATGTGGGCAGAAGCTGAACTGTAAAATGACCTGAGGCTATGCTTTGGGCACCCCTGCTTAATGCAAGTAACTACACAAGTAAAATGTCAGCATAAGGCACTTGACAAAAGAGGAGAAAAATTCTATAGATGAAATAATTCCAGTTGCTAGGAATGAAAAAGAAAGTTATTTGAAGTCAGTAAGGGTAAGAGCAGCGGATCAGATACACTGGAACATCAAAATTCGTTTCTTGTCAACAGCAGAGGTCTATGCAGCAGAGATATGATATTACCCCAAAGTCTCGGCATAAGTCTGCTATTTAAGGGATTGCATCCCCACACCACTTGTGAACCCCTCCCTGAGCATCAAGAGGTCTCTCTGGGCTGGTGCAGTCTTCCTGGAAACAAGGCCGAGCAGTAACGTGTAAAGAACCATACACTATATTTGAAGAGGCATGCTACGGCCAAAGAGTACGAAGCTTCCCATAGCATGTGAGGCTTAGCCTTTAGCACAACTTGTCCTGCCACAGGTCTATGTCATCAAAACCTAAGAAATATGCAAAAGAAAGGAAACAAGGGAAGAAAAAACAAAACTATCCGTTAGTAGAGAATAAAAAAAAAGTTGATGAAGAAACTAAAAGAGTGATGTAAGTGCACTGGACTAGATGAGAACATGTTGTTCCAACCCCCACTGAAGCCTTCCGGGACTTCAGTGGGCTTTGGATCAAGCCCTACATGTCTCGAAACCCTAAAGCCATCATATAAAACATTAACATGCATTTTAGGTAAACTTATTCAGAAATCGTCTGTTTTTATCAAGGTCATATTGTAAATGATTGGAAGGTATACATTTTTAGATGACTACAGAGTTACCTTAAGCTACTAGACCTGGAAATGTATCAAGATTTTATCCAGTATATTTACCCCACGTCCTGGAGACTTTGATATACCCTTGCTAGAATCTGTACAGTTTCTCATCTTACCTCAAACCTTGCCCTAAGATATTCACAATCTACTGATTCAATGCATGAAATGATAAATCAAACTGCTTTGGTTGTAACTGCTTATTTGCATCTGTATTATTGATCCCTTCATTGTTGCCTAGAAATACTGTGATAAAGAGCATCAGGTAGAAAAACGGGCTATTATTTTGAACACAGAACCCAGCATAGAAAATGAAGGATGGGGGGAAGCAAGCAAAACTGAGTAAAGAAACATGTCCTTAGTTGCCTGTTTCAAGCCCCCGTGCCACACTTAACAGATGAAAACTCAGCATTTACAGAGCACAAAACACACACCTTCCGTCCATTCTTCTGTGTTTCTTCAATAATCTTTTTCACCTCTTCAGCATAAGCACTTGCTGGATCTGGGTGGTCCTCTCTGTATTTCCCTCTGTAGATATCTGGAGAAGGAGCCTGAAAAAAAACAATTTTTGAATTTATTTTTTTTAAGCCCATCCTTCTATAAAACATTTACTTTCTTCTCTATTGCTCTGCATTTTTGTTCTTTCCACACAGAAAAATAATAATAGTACAGCCTGAATTTCTGCATGGAATTGCAAATATGTTTACAAGAGCTTAAACTCAATCCAGGCCTGTGATGTGTTCAACAGCTGCTGAAACAGCCATCATCTACATCGTCCACCTTTCAAAACCGTCCCTACATCCTCCACCTTTCAAGACCATCCCTCCTCTCCCCCAAGACACAATACTGAGTCCTCATCCATCATCTTATTTCAGATTCTTGCAGAAAGATCCATTTCTGCAACTGGAAAATGGGGTTTTCCAGTCTGTGACTTCCCTTCCGGTGTCCTAGTCACAGTACAAATCTGTATGATTTTCCATCTTATACAAACTGTTCAGTAAATAAGAGAAAGGAAGTGGTATAAAAAGGTGGCTACTACTTCAACAGTGTGCTTAATGCAAGGAGGTCTAGCTAGGAAAGATCTGCTTGGTGTACACCTCTGGGCTGAGAATGATTTTTGCTTTTGTAAGATATCAAGATCAGGCAGAAAATCGAACTGTACTGCACTCAGTTGGATACCCATGAGCACTATACCCAGATCTGTGTGAACCTGTGGTGTCTCCCTTTCCAGTTTTTGGAAGTAGACTCAAATGTCCTGCCTATCTTTATCCAAACCAACATAACAGGTAGTGGCTAATTTCTTCAAACTTTGTAACATATAGTGCAGTGACTCAAGAAACTTGTAGCATTCTGAAGGAAATCAGCCTCACAGCTGAATGCCCACTTAGAAATCCAAAAGCAAACAATTTTACTGTATTTAATAAACATCCAAGTGTATGTAGTCTAGCATCAGCAAAACAGAATGAAAGTGTATTTACACCAGAAGTGGGTAATTCAGTATGCTGCGTAATGAGCATAAAAATGACAAAAAGCAAAAAAAATACACTTACCACATGGACAAAGTCCTTCTTGCTGTCCTTTCCCAGCTGATTAAATTTATAGGGACTGATGTCAATCAGAGATGTAACATGGCCATGGTAAGCACTGTGTAAGTGTTAAATATCGAAGTCACTTTTCACCAAATGTATAGAAGAGCTAAATTACAGCTGTGCCCATAAATAATCCAGAACAAACAACTGTATCTGCAACACAGTAGCACTGTTTGTTAAGTGATCTTGATTTAATTTACTCAGTCTTTTTCTCAAAGACAATGTGAAATTGCCATTGACTTTAATTCATTAGCAAGATTGGAACCAGGAGGCTTTTTTCTTGCATAAAATCAAGTGCCAGCATGGGGACAGACCAAGATGACATTCCCTGGACCACACTACCTCTAAGGTGGCTGCCCTAGCAACCTTACCTAGCAGTAGAAAGATGAGTCCAGCTCCCTCATTTCCAACATGTGGGGACCACTCTGGCTAACCCAAGCTTTGCAAACTAGACCCCAACACCATTGCAGAGACTCTCAAGAACGTGCACTGCATTTGAAGGTGGGGATGTTCTGCAGCAGCAGCACACTGCTACCTGCCCTGAAGACCCTACAGGCTAGAATGTTTGGCTGGAGCCACTTTCAGGGTAAGTATGAATATTGTTTGAATATAAAAGCTTTATATCACAGAGTACTCTAAAGCTGGTTACTACCAAGCCCAATTTGATTTAGAAATGAGGAAAACAGTCTTTTGAGCCTAAAGAATGTAGCAGCTTCATTCAGGGAATAAACACTCTATTTCAGCCGTAAACTTGAAGTGAAGGGAACCTCAAACCACATCAAAGACATGTCACAATCTCTTAACAGCACACAAATAGGGCAGAGAGATGTGTTTGAACTCCTTTGTGCTCTTTACAACTTTCTACTAGCTAACAAAATCTGCTAATGAGCACAAAGAAAGGACAGAAAGCCTTCCTTGACTGAGATGGTAGCTATGGTATAAAAGCCTACAGAGTGTGAGAACCAGGGCAAAGAAATATCTTGCAGTGTTCAGGAAGATGTTGCAGTAAAATAGTGACAGAGCCAGCTCCATCCTCCACCTCTCCTGGTGGAACCTACTCTCAAAGGCTTCAAGCCTTGGCCACGAGTCAAGGAGGGCTAACAGTGATCTGAGAACAGCTGAGTCAAATAAGTTTTGTGCCATTCAAATAAAGGCAAATGCTCTTGCAGTTGCCCTGGCTGAACTTGCTAATCACAACCTGAGAAGAAGACCCAAGCCTACAGCTGCATCTCAGCAAGGGAAACCCAGAGACATGGCTGGCCACCATCCCCACGGGTGGTGGCTTGCTCAGTGCCTCCTGATTTTGGAGCTGCTTGGTTTTGTGCACATACTTGTGCTCACTGAAAGAGAGCTGAGCACCAGTGCAACACTGCTGCAGAGTTACAGGATCTTCTTGCCCGCTGAATATTTACTTGTACAAAAAGAAACATGTCCAGTAGAGTGTGATGGACAGAAAGCCCTTCTCCAGAGCAGCCCTGTGGCCAGACCAATCATTGATGTTGGAAACCCACATTCAAGACTTTGGCCTGAATTGCTTCAGGAGTCTCTGTGGGAAATGCCCTGTAACAGGTGATTGACCTTTTGAGGTACTGACAAGCTTATTTTTCAGAGATCTTCAAGACTTGTGTTTATCCAAATGCGGAAAAGGGATTTCCTGACCTGTTCTAATATGAAAGCAACAAAGCTTTTCTTTCAGCAGGCAGTAGAGTACAAACAGCAGGGGGTTACTGCAAAGCCACTTCTGAGGTAATGGCAGGAGTTGCTGGCTGCATTCATATAAGCTGCTCTATGTACTTACTTTTCAAGGGTGATCACATCTTGGTGCCCATGGTACTGCCGAGCCAGTCGTAAAGCAAGATCATTTGCTTCAGACCTGCATAATAACCGATACAGCCACAAAATAGTGAGGAAGGGCTTCCAATTAAAATGGTATTCTCATACAGAAGACGAAGCACGGGATTAATGGATATAGTAACACAGCAGGCTTTGTTACCATACAGATTACAATGCTAAGGTTGGGACTAAATGCCATGTAAGAGGGCGAAGAAAAAATGGTTCTTTGTATAAATAGCAAACAAAGAGATGCTTTCTTTCCTTCCCCTAGTTTGCTTGTAGACATTTACCTCCTCTTGGTACAACTGAGACTGCTTTGCAGCTGAGAGTGCAATGCAGCCACAAACCCTCAGAAAGCAGCAGCATGCCAACCCCATCTCCCACTCTCCATGACGTCTCTGTCGTCCCCGGTGCTTACACCATCAGGCATCAGAGAATGTAAATCTGCTCCTCAGATGAAGACTCAAACTTCTAGTCTGACCTGTAACAGCCCCTCTGCTCACAAGTCCCTGCAGGTTGTCTGTTCCGGCAAAGTAAGCGATGACAGGGTAAACGGACCGCCAAAAAAGACTACTCCTTTCCAGGTCATACATCAATTTACAGATTGTATTCACTACTCTGTACCTAGCGTTTACCAATTTGCAGTCCGATTTGCTTTTCTTGCTTTTTTCCCCCTTGTGTGCAGAGCTTTCAGCAAACCAGTTTTATGTTTTAGCTGTCTTGCATTAAGCACATTAAATATGACAGTACACTACTGGAAATATTTTTGTTGCTTATTACTAAGTCCTAGTTAGTAAGATTTAGGCCAAGCTGTCCTGAGTGTCCATCTCAACAGCTGCTAAGTAGTCATAATGGAAAAAACCAAACAGTGAGACATACCCAGAATTAACAAAATAGCAAACAGAGAGTTTCTCGGGCAGGGTGGCTGTGAGACGCTGTGCGTACTGCACAAGGTTGTCATGCAGGAACCGGGAATTTGTATTGAGCAGTTCCATCTGTTTTGTTGCAGCCTTTATCACATATGGATGACTGTGGCCAACTAGAGAGGAAAATAATTAGTTATTACTAGCAAGCAGCCAGTTATTGAACTACAAGGAGATTCAGAGAAGCACTGTGAACTTCATCACTTAGAAGAAGCATGTTCTGATCCCTATTAGAAATTAAGGAACAGTCTTACAGGTTAATCTGCTTACCATGTGCAACATTGTTGATACAGTCTAAGTATTTTTCTCCTTTCTCATCAAACATATATTGGCCCTGAGCACGCACTATCTTCAGAGGGTCCTTGGCAAAGAAAACCTTGCAGGAAGGTCTAAAAACAAAATTAAAAATTATAAAATAACATCATTTTTGATTTCTTAGTTGCTCCCCCTCCTCTGAGTGTTTGGGAGGGATGCTTTTTTGGCAGCTCTGGAGACAACTGCCTCCCTCTGCAATGAGCTTGTGAGTGGTTCAGATGGGGAGTGTCCTGGCTTAAATCACAACAGTGGGCAAGTGGGGCTCTTGCTGAAATTAAAACCAGCCCCCGTGCCACTCCTCAAGCACAGTGGGAACAGAAGCAGGTCTTTAATAAGGGTGTATTCAAAGCATGATTCTGTCTGCAAGTGGTTTCACAGGAGCATAGTGACTGCAGGTCATTCCAGGTCCTTATATGTCCTGCTGTGTTTCTAGGCTGTAGCTCTGTTTGTTTACATGCCTTACAAACATGTATTGGCAATTAACTCACTGGGAATAAAGTTATGTTGTTAGACATTGTTTTATACTATAGCCAAAAACTCATTACGCAATGGGTGACTATCATATAGAGGTCACATTCAAGAACAAAACACTAATGTTTTGCAGGCTTTATTTTCAGAGGTACTGAGAAGGTCTTAAAACCCTCACTCTTTCTTCCTGACTGCTTTGGATAAAATCTTTAAAACCAACTTTTTATAAGAACCTATATCACTTCCAGCAAAATTTAGACTCCTTGTAAAATTACCCGAAGTACTCTCTCCCCCTCCCAACCCCCAGTGGGAACATGCCAATGTAATTATGTTGAATGATATTATTGAGTAGAAGGAAAGCTCCCTGAACTTTTGGTAATGTTTATGTGACCTTGCATAAGCACAGTTGTTTCCAGGTAACTCAGGAGTTATTGTTGGGTATTTTGAGATTCCGAACTTGTAAAGCCTAAATGTGACCCTGAGAAAGTGAAGTTGTTTACTTTCTTTCTCACAATTTCTAGCCCCCTTGCATAGATCTTTTCTGAAATCTTCAGTTACTGCTCTGGTACGCTTTAAAAGCAATGCACACCATCATCATCATCAGCCAGATCTTGACCGCAGAATTTTCTTCTACAGCAGATCAGTCTGATTGGTGAAAGTTTCTTTTTGGTTGCCCAGCACAATCTGATCCTCTAATCCTTGCACAAGCAAGTCTTGTAATATTGAGCTGGCCCCAAAGAGAGGCTGATGTGTTGTCTTCATGAGGACGACTTTTTTGACTCTTTAGTGAACTTTCTATATATGCCACACATTTAGGATGCAATCAGCAAATAGCCAGTATGGTTTTAACAATCTGGATTTATTTTCACTTAGCAACACCTACTGAATAAAAGAATTATAGCTGCACATTCTGGTGTAACTAATATTGCAATACCATGGAATCAGGTAAGTGCACAGCCAGGAATATTGCTCAGGTCACAGCTGCTAGCAGCCTTCCTGCATTTCTCACACTTAGCTTAAGAAAACTCCTCGGCTTCATTTAACAGAGACGTCTGTTTTCCAGGAGCATGCAGTTTATTCACATAAAAACCCCGAAATAACCAAGCCAAAACCAAATCCCAAACCCCTGCACAGCTGCATTTTAGACATTCACCTGGGTACCACACTCAGGTTGCTCGCTCTGATCTCTAAAAAAGTGATGTAGGGTTTGATGTACTGTGTTTAAGGACTGCACCCTCCCATCGCCGCGGGAATTAGAGGCGGAGGGAAGATCTGGCAAGATGAAGGGCTGACGAGCCGTGTTCCTTCCCGGCGCCCCCGGAGGGAATGCCCAGCGCTGCCAGCCCCCAGCAGTGCTCAGCGGGGCCGTCCGGGCAGTGGCACATCCCGGGGGGGACAGTGCAGCTGCCTGAGACCTTCCTCCACCTCATCCTCCCGCCCCCGGCCGCGCTCCCAGACCCTACCCGATGTGCTTCCTCCGCAGGGCGAGGGTCTCAGCCTTGCTGTAGCGCTCCTCCATCCCGCCAGCACAGCACAGTACTGCACAGCACGGAACAGCACGGCTGGGGGCTCGCCGCCTCTTAAACCGGCGCTGCCCCCCGCCAAACTCCTCCTCCTTGCCTGCCCCCTCCCGCCTTCCCCAGCGGGACAGGACGGGACGGGACGGGACGGGAGAGGACTGGACAGAGCGTCCCGGCCGGTCACTGCCCTCCGTCGGGGGGACAACTCCTGCTCGCTGTCTAGCTACGCCCCCCCCCTCCCCGCGCCTTGGAGCTTTTCCAGCGGTGCAGAGCGGCACAAACTTGCAACACAGCAGACTTGCTGCAGAGGAAGAACGGGCGGCCACCCCTCTCCCAGAGGCGACAGGCGACGGGCCTGCGGCTGCTCGCCTTTCCCCGGTCGCCGGGCGGGCAGCGCACTTGTGCGGCACACGTCCCCGAGGGGGGCACCAAGCAGTCGATTCAATCCAAATTAGCGTCATAATCTAGGGACTTTTACAGATGCTTATCTCCCTGAACCTGTCCGTAAGTGTAGGCTGAGAGATACTTGTATACATCCATCAAAGACAGTATCCGTATTTCTTGTAAAGTGAAGCAAACTAGGAGGAGCTATGGATGTCAATGTTTTTATACACGTAAGTAGGAAAGGGCTCTATCCCTGGTGCTCTGATGCATTGGTACACCCTTTTCCAGTCTAGGCAAGACCTAAGTATAACTAGTCCTATGATCTCCTTCTAACCACAGCGTCATATAGAAGCAATTTGCTTGAATGTGGCATTGCTTCATGGTTACCCTTGATAACCCTCTCACTGGACATCAAAGCCTGTAAGAAAAAAGGATGATTTCACAGTGAAGAAGGGCAGAATTCACATCAAGAGGCACTGCATTTCAGAACAGTGAAGCTCCTGGAGGAGCCCCTTAGCTTTACCTTGTCCCTGCCAAGATGCACTCTCTCCTCGCCTGGAGGCTGGTCTTTGAGCTGCATGGGCAGAGAGCAGCAAAACCTGCGCCCACATCCCCACTGCCCCATCTGTAGCTCGTCTATGCCACCTGCAGAGCTATGTTTGGAAGAGATTTCAGAGAGCATATGTAAAGCCACACAACTTCCTGTGCTGATGATGCTTGTCTTTTCTAGATCAGTATCCAGTCAGTCATCCCAAATTTTGCAGATGGAAGAAACACTTCCTGATTTTTACATATTTTGTGTCTCTGCCAGTAAGCCACCTTTCTGCTTCTGTAGTCAAGCATTTCTTTTCCTACAGGCGTTTTCTTGAGCTTCGTCAAACTGTTAATTTTGAAGCTCTGCAGCTTTCACATTCCTGCTCCACTGGAAACCTTGCCTCACCCAACCAACAGAACAGCCCTGTCACAGAAGTGGTAGGAGGCGCCAGTAGCAACACCTCTACATCCCAGCACAGACAGCAGCTGCCGATCTTCGGTGCCTTGCCCAGGCAGAAGAAAGCATGGACTTAAAAGATAGGAAGGAGCTGTCAAAGCTGTCACCTAGGGCAGTATTGTACAGCCAGTAACAAGATTCACTGATGAGTCTTAAGAAGATAGCAGGCATTTAGATCTGCTAACACCCAAATCAAGCCTAGGCTAGAACCTGCCAGGAATGCTTTCTGCAGTGCTTTTCCATTTTGCCCATATCTCTGAAAGGTGGGGGATAATACTTGGAATAGGGTAGATGTGGTTCGGTTGTACATGTTATATACTGGACCTCATTGCAATCTCTTTGTGACAGTAATGTAAAGGAAGGCTGGAACATTGGCACCGAAGGTCAGCACATGAGTCTGAGAGTCGAAAGGCATCTCAGAAGAGATGATTTCCCCGCACCCGCCTGTGCCTGCCACCTGCTGGTGCCCAGCACAGCCTTGTTGCTCCTCTAGGGCTGCTGGGAGCAGTTACATGGAATAATTTCAGTTGTCTATGCTGACCTGCCTGGTCTTGCTTGCACAGAAACCCTGGACCACAAACAGATTTAAGGGATATGCGAGCTACTGTGCTTCTGCTCCTTTACTGGCACGGATCAGCAGCCAGCCCTGCTTGTATCAGGAGGTTTTGTTCCAGGTGTAACAAAAGCAAGTTTGTTCACAGCTGGATTAGTAATTGCTTGAGTCAATATTAAACCTCATAAGGAAAGATCAGAGTGGTAGGTGAAGGTAGGTGTTGAGGGGGGAAGGTTGCTTCTCTGTTCCTTCACAGCCATGGAAAGAGGCTTAATAACCAAGCAAATAGCCCACCCTCCTGGCTCGCGGTTCTTGCACACACTTTTGATATTATCAGCAGGATAATAGAGAGGATAATGTAGAGCAGAGGAGGTCTTTCCCTTCCATTTAGCAGTGTGATCCTGCTTGAGACAAGGCTTTCCAGCATCTTGTCACTCGACTAGTTTAGACCTCTCCCACTTGGCCTTGTACGGCTGTGGAGTAAGTACTAGCAGCTATTTCTCCATGATGTAAAGAATTATTAAAATAGGTGTGTGTGGGGGGGTTCATACTCTGTTGTTTTTTTTTTTTTTGATTTTTTTTTTTTTAATTTAAGAAACATGGTGCTTTCTCTGCCTGATTTCTGAACATTCTAATTTTCCCACACTTGGGTATGGGTTTTTTGCTGGCAGGGTACCAGCAACCAGAAGCCTTGGTTCCCTGCATGAAAGATGAAAAGGAGTAACTGTTTCTAAGAGCTATTCGAAGTATCCAAGTAAGGTGCTTTTGTCTGCCTAATTAACTGTTTAAGGAGTTACTGTACCTCTGGAAAACAGTCTGTTGCTGGTTCATCCTGAGAAACAAACCCATTATAGATCGTCAGTGGGAAATGATCTGCACTGAAGATCCATTTCAGTACAGAAAGGTAAAGACTGATGAACCATACTTACCTGCACCTTCCCAGGGATAGCCAGCTGCTTGATATTTATGCTGAATGAGGAATGAACTTGCCTGCAAGTTGATGTGGTGATCAGCCCTGAGTTAGTCTAACACAGAGTGTGTTAATTGCATACCAATAGGCACAGGGGAAGGCAGGGAAGTGTGTGGTTAAGTTACTTACTGAGCTTCGTGGCCTCATCGCTTTCCAGAACCATTTGCTTACTTGCTGGGTCCTGAATCATTTTTGTGGAAGATCATTTCAGTGCTGAATGTTCCATATCTTTAAATGGAAAATGTATCATATACACATCTTTCTGATACAAGCTAATTGATGTAATGGAGTGAGAGTTGACATGTTATGTATTTTTTTGGCTGTATTTGCTTTTATCAGTTTTATCTCAATCAATTAAGTCATAGCAATCTTAATATGCCAAAGAGAAGAGATTCTAAAAACTTGCAAAAAGTTCCAAGTTATTTGTTGGCTCCAGGAGGGAGCAGCCAGACAAAGGTATGCCAGTGAGAGCTCATGACAGCTCCGCTTAGGTGTGTGTACTTTGGAAACTCAGTCAAGCTGTAACCTGCACATACAAAGATAAGCAGGTTGTTTATTAGTTATTGAACATTCTGCCTTGGTGTAAGCACACGAAAAATCTGCATCTTAGTTGATGTGACAGGAACTCTGTCTGCCTTTGCTCTCAGATGCAAACTAAAGCAGCTTAAGTACAACTATACTAGCAGAGTGTAATCTGTGAGGTTTGTGTACAGTATTTTCTTGAACACTACAGGTCATGTGGATATATGTGCACGCATGCAAATATTTATATATACATGCGTATAGACACATACATACATTCAAGCTCCAAGTTTTGAGCAAGAATCCCAAACCACTTTTCTACCATTTTTCTACCGCAGCCAGGGGAAGGGACAGGAGAAAGCCCCGTGAGTACTCTGGCTGAAAATTAGCAGAAGCTAACAGAAGAGAAGACAAATTAGTGACCCTGGGAAGACAGAAGGACTGTGGTTGCAGGAACATGACTTCCTTTGGCATGTTCTTGCTTGTTTGCTTTTAATACCTATTTGGGTCTGATTGTTACTACTTGCTGGAACATGAATGCTTTCACAGCTCCTTGTGTGAAGGAATGGCAGAGGGAAGTCATGTCCCATGAGTGCAATAGGATGTGAAGGCTATATGGTGTTGGTTAGCTGAGGTTTGACTTTACAGGCAGTAAAAAGACTGAATGGGAAACCCATGGACAGTTAGATCTAGCTAACTGCACGTGAAGCATGGCACAGAGCAAATGCAGTTGGCATTGCTGGGTGTTTCCTTGGGGATGCTGGGCAAGTTAAGCTGTAAGTATCTCATCTAGGAAAGGGAGCAAAGCTATTTTTAGTCCCCCCCGCCAAGAGTCTGAAACAAAGCTAGGTAAGATTGACGGACATCTATGGAGATTAAGAATAATTAAGAGTTAAAAATAGAGGTCAAACCCTCCCAGTGCTTATTCTCTTTCTTAGCCTAGGGTGAGTACATTTCTTTGAGGTGAAGGAAGGGGAAACAATGGGGAGTGTTTTGTTTGTCTGAAATATTTTGGGACTTAGAAACCCCAAACATTTAAATAATGCTTTGAAGTGATTACAGCTGCTGTCCAATCTTCCATTTTTTGTCAAAAAACCTCCTTTGTTCAAGGAGACTCCTGCAAAAATGTGTGCTCTTAGACCAGGGCGTTGACAATATGCCATTTTGCAATAATTATTATCCTCCATCTTGTATGAACAAACTGGATTTGTGGTAAAACAGATCCTCACATTTTCTAGCTTACGCTGGTACTTGACATTGTCTGGGCACATGTTTATTTCTCAGCAGTTCAGGTTTATTTTTCACCTTCAGTATTACGGAAAGGGGAGACTGGTGATTTTCAGCTTATTTATTTTGATCCTAGTACGTGTGGACTTGTCTAAGCAATAGTTTCTATTTCTGGTTAGTACATAAATCCTTGCAGCTTTCCCAGAGCAAGGAAAAGCTCTAATATTTGCCGCAAAATGTTTTCCTTACATCCTTTTGTGGATGTCCATAGGCTGTTCTGCATGTCCAAGAAAAAAGAAGACTGAATGGACTCGACTTTAAAGGGTTAAACAACATGGGGATTTTTTTATTGCACACTATAGGAAAATGGAACGTGTTGCAAAGGCCCTGATTTTTTGTGTGAATGCAAATACTGACTGAAACGACCTGTACAAGATTTCAAACTACAGATTGGCACAATGCAGCATAAATTTCTTCAGATCCAGACAGACTAGAGCAATGTTTTGCACCAACACTAAAAACTTTATAACTATGCAAAATCAGCACCAGTGGTTGGATTAATATTTTAATAATTACACACTTTTTACATTATGAAAATAAATCATAAATAGTGTAAAAATAATTCTGAAGATCAACTTCTCACAAGCAAGAAACAAAACCTGAAGTACAAAACTGAAAGAAAACAAAACAGTATTCAATCAAAAAACAAGGAGCGATTTTAATAATAAAACCAAAAAAGCATGCTGTTTGATCGGGTTCAATTAAGTCAAGACCAGAGGCCACAGGAAAGTGGTAATTAATAACAAATTAAAATGGGTGATTAAAACCTTGTAATTTACACTACTTGTCAAGAGGTCTCGTGACATACTTACAGCGCTAAGACACTCAAAATATTTCTAGTATTGATATTATGATACTGACCCATGTGTTTTTCCCCCCAAGCATTGTAATCCTTACCAAATTACTTTTGTTTGTATTTTTATCTCTTCTACTGCACTTATGAGACCATTTGCAATACAAAAATAACAGCACATATAGATGAACTTAAAAAAGTAAAAAATACAAATAAAAATATATAATATTTTCCAAAGGAAAAAGTCAGATACATACATCTTAGTAACATTTTAAAGTTGTGTGATATTTTCCCAAACATGTACAATAATATAAGAATATCCACATATATGTTAACAATATGTAAAACATTCTTCCACCAACTCAACTCTTCATAATACTTCAGAGAAGTGTGCAAGTACCAATGGTATCTGGGAAATTCATACAATTTCTCTTTTTAAATAGAAACAAGTAAAACGCTAACGGTCCCAGGTTAAGTTAAGGCCCCCTGTTTTCCAAAGAAAATTAGATTTCCAAGCAGCATTGATAATTGGATGCATTTAGAAACAAAATTAAACAAAAACAACACTTCAAATCCTTTTTTTTTCTTTTTTTTTTTTTTAAATACAAACTCCACTTGCTCTGTGTAGCATCTTTTTGAAATTCTGTCAGAAATGATGGTGGCAGGCACTTGTATCTAACAGCATTTAATGAATCCAACCACCACGTAAAACAGTTCAGTACAGAGGGTGCAAGAAAATCTTTACTTGTTCATCATAGCAACATTCAGATCCATAAAAGGAAGTTGCAGAAAGAAAATAAAGAAAATCAGGTGTTAAATTCTGGTCACTGAAATCAAATAATTTTTTTTTTTTTTTTGCAATGACTAAAATTTAGGCTTCCTTTTGACCTCTACCTTTGATATTAGTGGTTTGTGTAACTCTCCAGTGTGAAAATTTATGTGTCTCATTAGGTAAAAGACAGATATTTAAAAATGTAATTTAAGATGGTCAAGCAGCAGTGATGAGGAAATTTGAAAGGAAAGGTCAACGCTTCATGCCTTGAACATCATCACATTCAATAGACTGGGAGTATCTCTGCAGTTTTTACTCACTGAAGTGGTCTTGATTCAATCAAACCCCACTGTTAAAGTTGTTGATATTCCCCTGGTTACTAAGCATCAATACCTAGGTCCTTCCTCCTGCACGTACCAAATTGCTTTGCAAGGGAAGAATGCATCACTCATCCTGTTTCCCTGCTGGGGAAAGGGAGTTGCAGCCAAGTGAAGAGCCCAGGGGTCCAGGATCCAAACCACATCTCCTGACATGGCCCCCAGCCCTATGCAGCACCACCTGGCCACAAGGACCAAAGGTCTGCTCATCTCGTTTGGGATTGCATTGTCTCTTCTGCTGGCTTAAGAGAGTAACTGATACTCACATGCACTCTTCCATGAGTGTAATGCTCAGTGGAGCCAATGCTAACTTTCCACACTGTACAGTAATCTTAAGAATTATCCCTTTTAAAACTCTATACTTCACACTTGTGCAGGTATATGGATTTGATCATTCTGAAACTCATTCATACAACTTACATGGTAGACTAAAAATATATATATAAACAGCTGGATGAAGAGTGTCATTCTGCCTTGCTACACTATCAGAATGTGACATCAAATTCAGTAATAAATAAAAATATAAATCAAAAAAATACATTGTTCCATGAATTAGCGTTTCATGCTTTACCTCAGGAAAAAAATACAAAGATGTCCAAAGCATCCTGAAAGAAAGCTTCCCCATAGCTAATCTATGGATATGAAGACAAGGACTATGTATGTCAGACATATTCCATACAGTGCTTCAAAGGCTTGCTGCTTCTGTAACAGGACTTCTGCACAATGTGGTTATAATACACTGGAGTAACAGATGATTACAAAACCTGGTGTGAAACAAATACTGAAAACTCTCAAAAGAACAAGAATTAATCATACCTGAAAAGGTCAGGGATACAGAAACTGTGTAGACCAATACCACTACAGACTTCTACAACTGAAAGGACTGGTAGAGGAACTACTGTTCCTGTCACAAACTAAACAAAACAAATCATATCTATCTGGAGGAATGCTACTAAAAGATACAACACACAGGCAGTTCAAACTATAGCTTTGCCATCGAAAGAAAAAAAACGTATACTAGCACCAAAAATAGTACTTTTTAAACAAAATAAACATGTTGCAAGTCTTCACAGGGTGCTTTTCTTGATTAAATATTAAACACAATGCATTATTTTTTCCCTTGTCCTGAACATGCAACTTACCTACATACTGTTAGGTTTCAAGTCAATCTTTGAGATGCAAATATTAATGTCAAATCTGTGAATGTAGTTTAATGTCAAATTAAATTTATTTGCTGTTCACCCATGGTCATTTAAATGGAATGAATCTTTCAAGATGTTGAAAAACACAGAAGCTTAAAAATATAAGTTAGATTATTTTCAGGGAAAAAAAAAAAAGTATTCCTTTCTGGTGGGAATTAAATAAAGAAATTGCAAGACTGAAAAGAAAGTGAGTAAAGGTGCTGAAGTGTTTCTTTAGCAGGGTCTCAGTGTCAGGGAGTTAAAGGAAAATTGAGTTTTGACTAATGCTTAGCAGCAATATCTATAAATATTTTCTGAATGAGGAAATGAATCAAGATTCTGCCAGCTTTACTGATGCATACAGAAATGGATGCAACGAGGACAGTTTAAAAATACAGATACACAAATTTAAAAAATGAGAGTGCTAATGACAGTGTGCATTTAATGGCTCTTTATCTTGTTGCTCTTTCCTAAATAACCTGTGTTTTTGCACAGTCTTGATATGGAACTGCTAAAGCATCTAGCCAGATAAGAAACATCCTACTTGATTTAGCATCTGAATACTCTGAGGGCCAATTAAAAAATATTTTGTCTTACTGTATGATTGCCAGTATTTGCTATTTCATAAAAACATTCAACTTCTAGTATTCACATCTGCAATATACCCAGCCAAATGTACCAAGTCAGAGTACAGGCATAAGAAACTCTTTTTTGTTAGGTGGGCAGCTTGCTCCTCAGCCTGTTGGATTTTGGGATAGTGCTTCTTAAACAAGCAGACTAAAACTGTCAAGTTGAAGGGCTTATGTGATTCTCCCCTTGCGCCCTTTCTGGAAAGTTCCTCATTCACATTACTGCTGTTGCACTCTGATTATTAACACCTTATATTCAGTCTATGCCATGTGAAGGCTTTCACTATTGCAGCAACGATTATTCAAACAGGTCAATACTCGCATCTCTGAAAATGTAAGCAAATAAAACCATTTTCCCTTATATCTGTGAACACTTGTTTATTTCTTAGTATTGGAAAGATGGATATAAGCAGTGAATATATATATATTCAGTATATATACATCTATATACTGTTGGAACTTTGTAAGGTACTACCAGATGGAGGCCACAAAATTAATTTTTAGTTTTAAAAAAATCTGTGGAAGATTTCCCCTCTTGAAAAGCTCTTTTTGTCTCTGATACAGCAAATGACAATAAAGATTTAGCAAAATGAAAGATGGCATTATAGTGTCTTTTCCATTGATCTGAGATTGTGGATCAATATGAAAAGTGCAACCACACCAGGTCTCCATCTTCACATGATTTAGAAATGATGGAGTAAGCAAAAACATGCATTCCAAGAAGGGTAAGGTGCCCACACATGGATGGAGACAGGTTGTCTTCTTCAACTTTTGTTTTGGTCTGTGTATGAAAAACAAACCTCAGAAATGTAACTAAAAAAGTTTGTGATCATCCTGCTATATACACTAGGAATGGGAGTGCTATAAAAAGAACTTCCATGTGCCAAATATGGCACCATTTCTCATAACCTAGCCTCTCAAACTAACTACAGCGCACCATATGAAGACTCAAAACTGGAAGAAATATCTCATGGCAAAAACTACAAATGTGCACAAATTCAGTATTTCTAACAATAAAAGCAAAACTTTGCCCATGTTTGCCTAGAAAACTAGTCATCTGAACAGAAATGGAGAAATACCGACACCTTTAACAGTGTAGTGCGGTAACAAGCGTGCAGTGGTAATCACACAGACTTGCTTCTCCAATGTTTTTTGAATAATAATGTCCAGTAAGGTCACTGTAACAGCAGAAAAAGAACAAGATCAATTATGAATATAAATCAATTTGTGAAACACAAAAATAAACTATTTTTTTTTTTAGACTTAAAGGCTTCAAAGACCCGAAAATAAAAACTAAATACTGAAACAAGATGCATGTCTGGCTTGAAGTATTTTCTTCAATGCCAACATCACAAATGTTAAACAGATTATTGAAATGCATCCTTTATGGCAACAGTTATGGGAAAAGGAAACAAAATTAACCATAGCTTCCAAAATTCTGCAGAAAAGTTCTGCTAGTTTTGTGTAATTTCAACTGAATCACCTGAAAATCACACCATGGTACATATGTCTCTGGTCAGTTCCATTATCCTCCTCCACTGGAGGATGTTCTGATTCATCCTCGCCTCAAGAATGCTGTTTCCTCCAGCAGTCCCAAAACACAATATGCAGAGTACATACTCTGTCCATCCTCGTAAGGTTGAGAAGCTTCTGGTCTCAGGCGGTGTCTGCCATGGAGAAACGATCCCTGCAGCACCACTGTAACCTTTTCAAACAACCCACAGAGAAGTCTGGTTTCTTCTTCAAACTTCCTTCCTTCTTGATTAAGGACTTGACAGGGCCTGTCGTGAACGGTGAATGTCTTCACGACCGTGAGCAGTGCAAGGCAAACTGATGCTGATTAACAGGCGGGACCCCCTTTGATCAAAGGGGCCAAGTAACCTGCAAGACTGGAAGCCATCCACCTGCAGCTGGAACTCTATTCTCCAAAAATTCAAGGCCTCTTTCTATCCTCCTCTGGTTTATCTCTTTTTAGCAATAAGCCATGGTGTGACTCCCTTGGGATGACAAAAGGAAATGATTCAGAAACTGGAATCAAAGGTCACCGTGAGCAGCCATTTAGTACATAACGTGATCACACAACAAGCAGGTTTGGCACACAAACTCATGCTTTTAGTCTGTACGAGCAGATGTGGCATGAATCAGTGAAGTATCTAAGATGGACATGGAAGCCAAGTCAGTAAACTTCAATGGCGGCTGGTACAGTACATTTTGTAGCATTTTGCTCTTATTTGGTCACAATTTCTTGTAAACTAGTTCATGGCACTCATTGTCCATGCAGGTCCACAAGCCAAAATATAAGAATTTACAGAAATAATCAGATTTTTATTATTGATCATTGTATTGAGATCTCTCTCTAATGCAAGAGAGAATCTTTGCAGGTTTACCCTGCAGTTATATATCATCTAACTGCAGATGTAAGTGAAAACCAGATGTACACATGGACTATTGCAAACAAGTAAAAGCAGCTACATGTAAACATATCTCAGACTTGTAAAATCAAATTTTCAGTTTTCAACTATAAATACAAAAAGTGGAGCACTATATACACAACTTCATGCTTGTATGGTTAGATTCATCACTGCAGAGACAAAAAAAAAAGATACAGATTAATCCAATTAGTAAATTGATATTTCAGGTATCTATTCCAAATACATAGATAGAGTTACATAGGCAGAGTTACAAATAATATGGATAGTTGTTTCCTCAGCATTACCTATTCTTCAGAGATAAATGCACCTAGGGTTTCACTTATGCTTTCTGTTTTCTAATGTATTACATGCCAGTATCCTTCCACCTACATTATTCTGAATGCCATGGTTTTAAATCTAGCACTGTCTATCTTAAGTCTTTACTAAAATAATGTTGCCAGTTAACATTAGCATAGAACATGTCAGCCAAGAGTATTTATTGAAGAATAGAAAGGTAGGGAAAACTGAAGGGCAGGATGCACTGCTCTTCGAGGTATCTCAGAAAACTGATATCATAATAAGTCAAGAAAAATATTTGATAAAAGTGCCCATGAGCTTTTATAAATAATGGTAAGCAGTGGTCATGTGCAGAAGTCAAAGGATGTGTGAGTCTTCATATGAAGCAGAAAAGTCTTGGACTTTCCAGAAATCTAAAGCCAACTATTTCTACAATACTGCATCAATAAGTTATTACTTCTACATGTATATTACTACCTCATCATGCCAGCTACTGTCGTGGGAGGTCTTATTTTGCATTGTTGCATATATCTGTCTCAGAAGCTTTGAGGTATATCCTGATTGTGTTCAGTATGACTGTGACAGGCTTTTCTGTGTGCCAAAGAGGTACTGCCCCTGAAAAATAAAAGCTCTGCCCATCCTACCTTTTGCCAACAGCCAGGCATTGGTAATCCATCGGGACCCTGTTTCAAGGGGAGCAAGTAAAGAAAAACAAATAAAAAATAGAGAGAGCATAGTTAAGTTTGATAGGATAGATATTTCTTCAATATCTGTTAGAACAGCTAAAGCAGCTCTGACTTTCTAGCTGATAAGTAGCTACCAGTTTCTGACTTACTTTCTTGTTCTCAAGGTGAAAGAAAACCCAATTTACACTGTAAATACACACATGCACCCCTCTGCATAGTGATTTTTTTTTCCTAAATCATTAGAATATCTTCACTGGTTTCTTACTGCTGTTAGAGCTCAGACTGCATATTATTTAAAATATATAATAAAATATAATAAATAACATTTGTTATTCACAACAATCTGTAGCTGACTGTAAAAATCAATGAGCAACAAAATAGTATCACTTTTATCTGGAGGATATTTGTGTTTAAAATCTGTATTTAATGGGCCCCTAGTATAAAGTAAACCCAATGATAAGACAAGAAGACTCATATTTGAGTAGAATATTTTCTGTTCACTTTCATGCTTAGCCTTTGAATGAAGTAGCAAAATCTTAAGGCCCGAACATACCTCAAGTGACAAAGTGGAAGAAAACAGCGGTGGGCTCAGGGCAGTACAGCAGCACTGATAATTTTATCACTTGGACAATATAGCCATCTAATTCCTTCTTATGTTAGTGAGAGTCACTCCATTTTTCTGACACCACCCTACTTTCACATATCTCCATGCATCCAGTAAGATCAGAGTGAACTTTTGACCACAGTCATACTTATTTTCATGGAACTAATTCCAATTTACATGGCTATACAGGGTTTATCCAGAGAGTTATATGCTCAGAATTAGGAGCACGTATGATGTAACTAGACTATACATGAGCAGAAAAAAAAATATCTGGCCTTTACATTTCTTTAGACTATGGAATAACAATACTTATTATGTGAATTTACATGTGAAGATAGTGGTTCATGAGAATTTTTGAATGCGCCTGCTATTGATTCTATGCAATCTGATGGAAACAGCTTGCTGCCTAAAGCAAGAAACAGTGAAATTTTCTTAGCAGTTTATTCTAGTCATTACCTATGGACAGAATATTTTTCATCTATCAATGATTGTTAGTGAATCTCCAGATATAAATGATAATACAGAGCCAGAGAAACATTTTTAAATTGAAAAAGCATGCTTGATTATCCCCAACAAAATATGAAATATGGTTACCATTAATTGGAAGCAAACAAAATGGGCTATGGAATAATCTTAATGGACTATGTATTTAAGATTAAAATTCATTAACATCAAATTAGAAGTGCTGTAGTTGAAAATAAATCTACTTAACATTCATCTTAAAGAACCGTGCTTAACCACCAAACAGTATCAGAACATGCAGATCAAATTTTACTGCGAACAATTCAAAAGAAAATCTTCCTTGTATCTTTAGGAAACGTGTATGTTCTGTTCTTTCTTTTATTTAAGAAAAAAAAAAACCTGAAGCTTACTTTGCCATTAAATAAAAATCACTGTTGCCATATTGGTACAAGGGAAAGGGTCAACAGGTAACATTTTAGTATAGGTGGGAATTTGAATTCATGCTAACATAGGGTAGGGAGTGTTGTGTGTATTCCAGGAAGGTAAGTTCCAAGGGTAAGACCATTAAATTGAAGACGTTAAGGAACAAAGACAGTGAGGGTGTGGGCTGCAGACTGTTATCTTCTTAGGAACCTCAGGTAAGTTTTTTATTTCCAGATCTGTTTGAAAACTATTTGATGAACAGGCCAGACACCAAAAATATTACTCGTGTAAGGTCTGGGAGATCAGGCTCCAGCTTGGCTTACTGGAAACCTGTGACTTGATTTTTAGAAATAATATTTACATCATTTTGTACTCTCATTTTGACCAAATCATGAAAACACGCGCCTAAGACTGCATGGATTTGAAAGGAAGTCCAGGGTGCAGGGTAGCTATGGGACCGGGCTATGGTGAAGAACTGAGCCAGTGCAGACAGAAGTCATCAGACTTGATTAGAAGTGGAGATTGTGCTGGGTTTCTACAAAGACTTGCATTTAGGGTGAGTAAGGCAACCGGTACTTTGTGAGGGAAAATAACAAACCAGTGGATCTCAGGGAAAATGTAGGAAGGACACAAACTTATAAATTGCCATGTGATGTGGGAGCAAACTGTTGAGAGTTAGGTTTGAGGTGACAACAAAAAAAATGTGTTCTTTGATTGCAGTTATGATCATTGAAGCAGCTGGTTTGTCCATGCACATGCATGTGTTAGGTGAATAATGTAAGTCAGCTCAGAAAAACATTACACTGAGAATGGCTGACTACAAACAAAGGAACTGCATGCAGGGTTGGTAGGAAAGAGAAATACTGTACCAATTGGCAAGGGGCATCCAGCCCATCCAGGCCAGGCTGGCCTGGCTCCCCTTTTTCCCCCTTAATTCCACGGAATCCCTGTTTGTAAAGATTAACTTGCAACGTTACTGTCAAGAAAATGCCTTCAGTATTGACTTATCTGGAGTGAACAAACAACAGTAGAGAGGCAAGAGGAGCAAGCTGACCATCATGGCGTGATTTCAACCTGTGGGGCACTGAATTTGGCAATTCCCATGCTTGGTTCCTTTCTAACATATTTGGCAGAAAATAAACACCAGTAAAACCCACAAATTTGTCCTGAAGGTCTGAAGTCTAATGCTTTAAACCAAGTTAGGAGGTTGACAAACAAAGTCTGCTCCAGAATTTGCCAGAACTTGAGATCAGGCTGCGTTAACAAAGGGCAGCAGGTGACACAGTAATTGCTGCTTGCTCCTCTCCCATCATTTTTATTCCATCAGTCTACAGCAGGACAATTGATTGTCCAATACAGAAGTGAGACGTACCAATGGGCAAGGTGCATCTAATCCAGGAGCACCCTGTTCTCCTTTCTCCCCTTTAGGCCCCTTTTTGCCTTTCTTTCCCTTTTCCCCCTGTGGATACAATGGTTTGGATAAAACAAGTTTCATTCTTTTGGAAAAAAAATTAAAGAAAGATTGGTTTAAAAGTTTTGGTTTTTCTTTATAAGCCAATGGAGAGCTGAAAGGACACTTACCACTGTGTTCTGGTTTGGATGGTGCATTATGTGGAAAAATAAGTTATATAATCAAAGCAAGAACTGCAATCGGTAGGTATTAGTTTGTGTTGGTACATCAGCACTATGAATGTTTTGAATCTTAGAACAGGGCTTGAAATCATCAGTTTCTTGAGACAGAGGCAAATCTGCAAAACTTCCCAATCCACAGTCCAAAACAAGAGCTCTTCTGTTTGTTCTAAGTGGTAGTACTGAAGTGCACATGGACACTAAGCTGAATTTGTCAGCTTCCTGACAAAATTTGTCACTGGTCAGAAGTTTGTGAGAGCAGAGTACATCAGCATAGTCTCTCTAAAAAAGACCTGTGGCGTGGATGCTTCACAGGGATGGCTGGTCTCTGGCTAAATTCTATCAACTTCCAGTGTCATATTAAGGGTAAACGTAGCCAGAAGCATTTTTTGCAGAACTGACCCTTTTCACTCTGGTATGAGTTCGGGACAAATCCTGTTCTCAGTGGTGTCATACAGACATCACTGAGGGTGCACTCCTGTCATTCCAAATACAACGCGGCCATTTCAAACCCTGTTACAGGAATCAAAACATTTGAACTGCTTGATGGAGAGATGTGCTATGACACTTTCAATGATTTTATAATGTATTGGTATCAAAGTAATAAGTGACAATTAGATTCTTTATTTAAACATTCCAACTTTTAAATGTTCTCTTTACTGCAGGCAACATTCTATCTACTTATTTTACTGAAATCCAGTCCTTTGATTTCACACTGAGTTTTCCTTTCATATGTAAAACTTCCAGTGCTTTAATTACTCATAGAAATGAGTAGACTCCCCTCAACAAAGCTACCTGCAAAGATGACCTCACCTTCAAGCAGTATAAGATGTTCACAGAGTTCATTTTATAATTGATTTCACACCAGTTATCACAATGGTAAATGAGTTTCAGGATTGCTCTCAATTTCATAAAAATCAAAAAAGGTTCTGTTAAAAAAAATGAAATAAATTGTACTAGGATTGTAAAAAATGGGATAGGAAGGATGAGTAAATTGGGAATATCACAAGGAAATGGGAAAAATAGTCATAGGAAAATTAGTATGACATTGGAGAACCAGCAAGGGAGGTTGTGGCTATTGGGTGGATTTATTTTGTGAGGAAAAGGGTAAAAAAGACAGAGGAATTGTAAGGAATGGAGGTAGAAGGAGAAGGAAGGAATGCCCCTTTGGAAGGAGAGACAGATTTTGGTAAAGCGTAGTAAATAGACATTTAACTAGCTCCACACCACTACAAAAACTAATCCATTAACAAGAGACAAAAAACATTTTACACAATTAAAAAATAGTTATATTTAAAAAAGGAAAGAAAGCATATTATTCATTTAATTTCATAGCATACTCAACACATTCAAATGAAAAAATCTTTTCCATGAACAAAACATACTGCATTCATAACACTATAAAAGCAAAGTTTCTTGTCTATATTTTCTGTGTGCCAAAAAGTCACAGAGTAATATTTAGGAAAACAGCAACTCAAACATTACCCTTCTTCACTAAATTATAAGATTGTGATGTAAAAAAAGCCCTACATGTCAGGAACTGTGTGTTGGCTAAGTTTTCATCTTAAACCTTTAGAAACACGACAGTGTAGCACAGAAGCCCAACAGTTTCAGGGTCAAATCTCATGTTATTTGTGCTCTATGTAACACCAATGTATTTGCTGTGAGTACACGCAAGCACAGAGCACGAACATACTCCAAAATGATTCTGAAAATGGACAGCACAGTTTTGTTTCTACTCTTTTTTTATATTCTTAGGACTTGTATTTCTCTGTCGTTGTGTTACAAGCCATCAGATAACTATTTAAACATCCAGTTTTCAAGGCAAATCTATGATCTTATTCAGGCCAGTGGAGCAGTCATCTGTGTAGAGAACAGTCTGGATTTTCTGAGTACTTTACTACTTTTAGCCATGCACTGAGTTCTTGTCTCTTAATCTTCAGCTCATTACTCTGAACTACTGAGGTGCACAAGAGTTATGGAGAATTTACATGTGATGAAGGTTAAAAAAAAAAATAAATTCCTTCTTGCCCTTCCATAGTGCCTAAACAAACACAAAGTTGTGGCACTTCTGTAATAATGTCATGGTTGTGTCCTGGGTTCAGCTGTCATAGTTATTTTTCTCCTTCTTAGTAGCTGGTGCAGTGCTGTGTGAGGGGGCAGTGAGCGAGCGGCTGTGTGGTTCTGAGTTTCTGGCTGGGCTTAAACCACAACAGGCTGGAACATCTCCAGTCATCATATGCACAGATTTTCAGCAATGCAGAGTGTAGGGGAGAAAAGATGATGCCTTTCCAGCCCCTGTTGTAATGCATCATACTCTTCTGTCAACAAGAGACACAACTGCACATTTAGGATCAGGGCCCCCTTCCCTCCCTCTCACCATAACACAATTTCTACCATTTCTTAAAAGTTTTTCATTTCTAAGAGGTTTTGTTTGTTTTTTTTTTTTTTTATATAGCTTGAAAATACAAAATCAATTGTATTGATTTTCGTGCTTAGTGCTCCTGAACTATATTTTTAAATGACTAATTAGAATTAGAACACTTTTACAAATTATTTTTACAGCCAAGTTAAGCAGACATTATAATGCAAACACTGACTGACTTTCAATGTAGCACAACTACTGACAGGCTAAAATAAAAATCATCAGTCTAGCAGTCATCTCAAACTGAAGAAGTAAAGTTTTACTCCTTGCCTATCATAGCATGCCTATGAACAAAACAAGCGCATGATCCTCAGTAGAATGCTAGTAACAATGTACATATTTTTGCAATGCAATTTATATTTCTTAAGTAGAAATTTGCTAATCTCGATGTGTACAATGTCAGTCTAACACACTACTGTAAGGAATATTTAAAAACTAAGAAAACATGAGCTGGACCCTCAACCCGTAAACTGTTTTATCTCATTATTCTCTAATGAAATGGGTGCTGCTACACCAATTTGGTAACAGATAATTAGTAACTTACATAAAGAAAAACATCAGAAAACTGAGAAAATTTGTTATACGAGACCTTCCATTAATTGCATTACTCTGTCTTTTGAGAGTCAGCCTTCCATTTGGAAAAGGAACTATTGATGCAGCAAGATACAAGTATTCCCTCATTTCTGGAAAACTGTCAAACCTGTGCAACAGAAGTTTCTTTGACAGAGGTCTCACCTATACCTTCCCTGATTTTTCACTGAAAAAGACCTTCCTTTGCCTTCTAATCTTCTTCGAATGGTCGGAGAATTTTTAAGACAGAGATTTCATCTCTGCTCTCAGTCTACAGACTTCCTGGTGATCCTTTTAATCTGAAAGCCCATAAGATAACATGGTTTCTGACATATCTGTCAGACTTGTTAAGTACTTTATCCCATACATTCTCCTCAAGAAACAGGTTTTGCTTTTTCATTAATTTTTAGGAGGTTGGAGCACTAGATTTCCTAGGAGATGTGTCTTGCAGCCCAAGAGAACAGGGCTACACTGGCAGCCTGAGCTGTAATCAGACTCCAGAAAGATCTAACTGTGCCTGCGGCCACACATGGTTCCTCACATGATTCCCTTGCCCTTTTGCAGCTGGAGGTTCCATGTTTGAGGTATTCAGTCCGTCTCTGGGAATAATGAGCTAATACCCCAAAGCAGCATGCTGGACTCTAGGACATTAAAATGTTTTTACATCCTGAGTGCAAGAATCTGAGACTGTCCATTTTCACATGATGTATTTATGTAAGCCAACTCTTTTACCAGCTTTTCTTCCAGAGATCTTCTAGGAATCTGATGGCTGTATTTTGTCTACCTATCTCTAGCTGCACATGGAAACAGAATCAGAAGGTCTGATTGGAAGGGACTTCTGTGGGTTGCCTGGTCTAACCTCCCACCCTGAGCAGGATCATCCCTGACCCTCCATTAGGTCAGACCAGACCAGGTACTGCAGTGGGTTCAGCCACCTCTCTGGGTAAACTGCCCCAGTGCCCTCCTAACGAAGAAGGTTTTCCTAATAGCCAGTCTGAACCTCCCAGGAGCAGCTTGTTAATACTACTGGTTCTGTGCATAAATTTTTGTGGTTTTTCATGATTTTGCTCAGCATCTACCTGTGACCTGCCTTTTGGCACACAGTAAAAACAAAGATAAGCTTTAACAGGACAATTTATAGTGTAAAGACAGCGGAGCTGACTAGGCTGAGGAATCGAGAAACAGTTAACACTGGTCACCTTTTCTCCCTTTTCTCCTATATCACCCTTTTCTCCTCGAGGACCAGGGAAACCCTATAAAAACAAAATGGACAAAGATAGGTCTACTTTTATTCACATGCAGGTTAAGCTTTCAAATACTCTTGGAAAATATAAAAAAAGATGATTTCACTACATACTGTATACATATATATGTGTTACATGTGCACACATGCACGCACACAGGAGTATGTGAGACAAGTCACAGTATTTGGTAGAGTAATTTTGTCAGCAATGGAAAGAAATGTAACTCAAAATGACATCAGTCCATGCAACATAGCATATCTACATTCTGGAAAAGACTCTTCCAAGCTAGGGCTTTCAGTGTAGGACTAGAAGAAAAGGCTTTCAGTAAGTCTTTTTAGCATGCCAAAGAAAGAACTTATGTTTTGAAATACATCCCTTACAGGTTATGGAATTATTCTCTTTAATTAGGATAAATTTACTTAACCAAATATTCTGAATATTTTCTTACCAAGTGCAGTTTTTTCAGCCTAGTGACTACCAAAGTACCACCTATTTGTGTAAGCACTGTATCTGGTGGTGTCTGTCAATTAGGGCTGTATATTGCATAATCTTTGTTTTCTCTATCATAGAGAAAGAGCAAATGCTGATTTAGCACACTCTCTCTATGTACTGCATGCACACTAGATGGAAACAAAGTTGTTACACCCAGTAAGCTATTCCTTAAAAGATGCTTACCTACCATTGTGAGCGTATTGATCATACATATTACTTACATCAATGCCAGGCTCTCCATCTTTACCCTGCCAAAGAACCATATAAACTACGTTAGTGTCCCTAAACTATGATACCAATGGCTGCCTTGATGCCTGACTTCTATGCTCTCTCTGTACAGCAGTACCCCACGATGCTAAGGCTGTTAGTGAAGGACATTTCTGCCAGTGTTTAACATTTTGAGGAACTGATAACTTGACTGTAAAATTTTGCTTGATTGTAAAAGTTTTTTCATATGCAGATTCCAGGAGCAAGCTAAAAATACAGAAAAGCCTATTATGAAATATTATGTTCAATTTTTAGTTCACAGGAAAGGGAAACAGAAACTGTATTTTTTTTTTTATTTAACTCACAAAAGTGACCCTCACATGAACATGCTCTCAAGCTAATTTAACACTCCATGCAGCCTGAAAACTATCTTTAGTCATTGACTCCTGATACAATTAAATGGATCCAATTAAACCACAAGTCTGTATTCCATCTTTAATTAATTAAACAGATTAGACTGGAGAGGGTATGGAAGCATTGCAGATCTCTTGCAAAGGCTGGTTGTGCCTGGCTAAGCACATTTACATGGCTTTTCTTGTGTCAAAGTACAGAACAGGCATGTGTATATGTACACAACTGACCCAGTCATCAGCAAAGTAAACAGTCAGCTGTTTTATTTGGGCTGTCCTTGTAGGCCAAAGGAAGCTCTCACTCATATTTTAGAAATGAATAATAATCTTTAAATGACTGATTTAAAGCATACCATCTCCACCTAAAAATGATCAACAATGAACTTCCCAAATTGCTTCTCAGCACACGGCACAGAAATGAAAACAAAACTGGTCTCTGAAGTGTCAAACAAACCAAAAGTATAACAGTGAAATAGCTTTGCAGCACAGAAATCAAAGCAGTTTATTGACATATGAAAGCTGCGGCTTTCCACGGTTCATCCTGAACTCCTGCCACTTTCACATGATCCCCAGGCAGCTGATTGCCACAGGGTGCAGAAAGAGGAGCACTTGCATTCTGGATTTCCTCTCTCTTGCTGGTTCATGTCAGATTTGTTTCATTACTTTTGCATGACCATGTGCATGGTCAGAAACCTACAGACCAGTGAGCATTATTATTAACCAGGGATTATTATTATCTATCTTTGCTTTTTCCAAATAACTGTATTGCTAGGTGAAAAGCAGTCATAAAGCACACAAAGTGTAATCAAGGAGTGATGAAAAGCACAACGTGTACAAACTATGCTCAACTCACAGGCAAGCCGTATGGTCCTCTGGGTCCAGGGTCACCTATGGTTCCCTTTTCACCCTACGAAAAGATTACGGAACAAGCAAACAAAAACATTGGCTAAATGAGATAGAAATGATCCCTACCAAGTGCTTTAGGTTAAAGTTTATACATTCCTAAATCTTTTGAGTGAAAAATAGCCAAGATAATTTACTTTTATTAAATGAATAAGGGTCAAAAGAGATGTGTATGACTTTTGAGGCAAAATTATTTTTGGGCATATGATATTATATTTGGTTTTAAATACATTTGTAACTGAAAATATTTTTTAAACTGAACTTGCACTGATTTCAATTTTAAGCTTATAACTCAATAAAAAGCCAATGTTGTAATGAAAACTGAGGACATGCAGCATCAAGGTTCACCACAGCAGCTGAGATGAAGCACAGTGACAGGCAAAAATGTGCCAATCAAATGTGTTTAAGCAGGAAGTGTTATCAACAGTGACATTGTGAAGATTATCCCATGCACTGTATTGTTTTGCTAACTGTTCTGTTGGATTCTAGATTAGTGATGTTAATACCCTGGTTTATGAAATCAAAACTGTATTAATGTGCAAGACAAGCAAGTGCAGAGATCATTCTGTACTTGAAGTTTGATCTCATTTTGCTCAAAAACCCATGGAAAAATTGCCAGTTTCCAGAGGGATGCTGCCAAAATAATTTTGCAAGCTTAATATAGAGCAAACTTTTCCAAATGAAATAAAATTTCAAGGCAACAAATTTCAGGCTGACTGTAGTAATCATCTGTGCTTTCCAATTGTTCTTCATAAAGATTGATATGGAGTTAAACTTCCTGAGTCAGCTAACATTAGCACAAGTAACTGTGAGCACAGCCTTCTGCGAGGTTGTTAGGGAGGCAGTGCTGGTAAGTATGTGTTTAAGACTGTGGTGCCACCTTCTGAATAAAGTCCAGCAAAAAGCCCTACTCTCTTGAGAGAAATAAATTCCTCCAAGTGTTGAAGAGATTAAAAAAAAAAGTCTTGACCACATCCAATTTTCAAAGCTCCTACCTTCAATTTGTTATACAGGGTTATTTGTATATTTTCTTCACCTCCTTTCCTTAACATGAGCTAATGCAAGGCTTTGTTCAAGGCTCCTAGCCTTGAGAAGAAGTGCTGTTTTTCATCCTAGCAGTCGCTGCACTTAAGTTCTTGAGATAATGTTGTGTACAAGATCCTCCAAAAATCTAGATTATTTACTAATCATTATTAATTCGTTACTCTGTTATTAAATATAAGACAGAGATATAGATGTGTGCCTAATTAACAGCAGTGATCATTGGCACAGCCAAGTCCCTTAGCACAGCTCTGAAAATGGGCTGCTAAATCGTAATTTTGTTGACTGGATGATATAAAAAAGCAGGCACTGGAATAAACTGAGCCTGAACCTGTTTTTGAATAACCACAGGAGTAAGAAGTTCGACAAAGTAACTGACATTTGATCTATTTTAGATACTTTGCATTTTTATATGGTGAACACTGTCTGTGCTCACTTTACTCTAGCGGTGATTACATGCATAATGTCTGATCTTTCTGGATTCTGATAATCTCCAGCCATTTCTGAGCAGCACTTAGGTAGGATGCCCTTGAAGAACAAGAGGAGGTACTGGGAACTGACGTCTGATTTTCAGAACAGTAAATCCCTTGCAGCTTTAAACCTTTCTTCTGAGAAGAAACTGATGTGCTGACCCATGTATGTAACGGCTACAAAAATGTTTGATCACTACTTGAGATATGTCAAGACTAGTTAAGTATCTTTATTTAAAATCTCCAACAGCAAAGATGACTGTACAGCGTTCTCTCAAGATAGGCCTATAACATTGCTAAACATATGGTAGACATAAAGATGCTGAAGGTACCAGTCTAGGAAATAATCTCATCTGTTGTGTAAGAATATATTTTGGGAAATGTATCTCCCATTTTTTTTTGCCTCCAATACAAAGCACATGCTGAAATGTGTTTGGAATATCAGATGAGGTCCTGAATGTGTATGGATTATATAAGATTGATGAACTGTCATAAGCATACTGCCCTCAGCCATCACGATAAAGCATTTACTTTAGGGAAACAGACATTTGCAAACTTCAGTAAGGTTTTTAATATCTTTTCGTATGACAATTCATCAGTGCCCAAGGAACAGAAACCATGGCCTTCAGTTTTGCCTCCTATGTCACTTCAGTCTCTTGAACCATGGGTGGATACAAACTACCATTTGCATGAATAAAGCTGCATAATTTGTGTCTCCATTAAGATTGATAGATTTTACAGCACTGTCATGGTGAAAAACATTTTAACCAAATTAAACAGAATGCACTTTCCCTACCAGTAGGGAATATGCAGAGTGATGACAGTGTTCCGAGAGCCAAAAACAAAGCTCAAAACCAGTTCCTTGCAATCAAGGCCAGGGTTTCAGGAGATCAGCATTTACTTAATTTTGTCTTTCAGCTTCTTTTAGATAGACAAGAATTTGGATAGACATTACGTCTCTCATTAGCCTTCAGGCTTACATGTCCCCTTTCCCTAGTAGTAGTTTAAGTTGCTCATCTGTTTACTAATGTTCTCAATTTTCTCTCAAGAAAATATACAAGTGAGATTAATAGGTACACAGCCAGATTCAGAGGCCTATTATGATCAACTCCTCCATTTAATGAAGATGGTCTCAGTAAAATCTGAAGAGCCAAAGAATTTAAGGACTGTAAGACATCAGCCTAATAGATGATATTAATTCAAACGGTTAATTGCCATTTCTATTTCTACCAAAAGAAATGCACAAAACCACAGTGTTGGAAAGTTCACCAATATCATGCTTAAGGAGGGAGGTGTTAAATCCTGTGTCAGCTTTTAATGATCAGTGAATAATTTAAAGTTTAGAGAGAAAATTACATGGTTAAACTCGAACAGTGAACTAATCATATTTGTTCTAAAATTCATGGTTTTCTATTTTCTAGTGACAAGCACTATTTTTCTGGTCTACTTTTTCACCATCTAAATAAGTTTTGTTCAAAGACTCAGTAATGTTTTCTATTTTAATTAAATAGCTAAACTGGAAACAAAACAACCAACCCTAATTTGCACAACAGTCTGTTCTACCTAAGAAGAGTAATTCAGCATTGCCTCATCTGCAGCCTATGTAACAATGATTTCTGTAAAAGAAATCATTAGGCTTCAGTTTGATTATACTTGCTTTCCTTTACTTTTAAGGAGGCATAAATATACAGTGACCAGTATTTTACATGTATTCTCTTAAAGTGAGATTGCCTTTCCAAACGTTAAATAATGTGGATTTAAGAATGTGGTTATGTTTCATATTAGAAATCCCTAGTGCCCTTCTAAGTTAATATTGGCCCGAGGTTTTTCTTATCAGCATGGACAAAATGTGATCCTGTCCAGTGATAGTAAGCAGTGGCTTTTAATTTTTAATTAAAAGGCAGTTTCTGAAATCTGCAGGCAAAATTTTTTTCAGTTTCACATGCAAAAGTTGCAGGTGTAAACCTGCATTAAACCCACATGATTTGTTATTTAGATAATGAGACATATATCAATGCCAGGCACCTGCTAGATAATGATTCTACAAACAACTTCTCTTCCCAAACAGTATTGAATAATTAAATGAACAATTACAGCAATAAACTTGCTAGTTGGTTGCTTGTTAAAAACCCCTTCCATCTTTCTTGTGAACTTCCTCCCATTCATTTAGCTACACAGAAAATGCTGGGTCAGCAGGATTTTTTTGCACACTTCAGTTTCCATAGTTTTGCAGATCTGACCCTCTGTGCTCTGTGCAGTTATTGAAGAAATTTACATCGCTGCAGCTCCTCTCCCCTTTGTAATTACTACTTGTCAACAGCCATGGTAGGGCTGATTCGAGATCCAGGTGTATGACTTATTATAACCTTGAATACTTTCATAAGGAAAACACAACTATAGCTCTCTTCCATACGTTAGAAGAATAGCTTATATTACAGCACATTGTTTCTGAAATAAATTTCAACTGGTAGTACGTACGCATATCCTTCAAGACAAAAGCTTATGATCCAAGGATAAAAGTACAGTATTTATATATGCTTCTCCATCAAAATTATTTCCTAAAGTTCAGATGATGTTCAACTTTATCTTCACAGAGTTGATAGAAGAAAAAGTTATGTCCTGGTTGAAAAAAAGACTTACCTAAGACCTTCAGACTGTTAACTAACCTGAGTTGTGACTATAGGCTACTGGTCCTATTTTGGACTATGTTGCATGTCTTGTATATATTTCTCAACACAGAGCTCTTTAAAAATGAATCATCAAGTCATGCATACCTTTCTCAGGTGTACTGCTATTAAAGCTAACTGAACCTGTGCCATATGGCTGCGTCCTTAATATATCAATCTGAAGTTGTTTTATCACAGCTGTTTTGTTAAGTGAGAAACTCAAAGAGACATAATTCTAGGCTGTCAACTCCTTGGAGGATTTAGTCAGTATAAGGTATCATCTTTTGTTTTGTTGTACAAGTTGATGGTTGTATTGTTAAAGATGACAGGCTCACAGCTTAAAGATTAAGGTCCTTATCCTATTACACTGATGAAAAATTACTATGAATATTTCAAGTGAAATAGGAGGGCTCCTATCTTCTAAGCCTAAGAAAGAAAGGGAGGGGAGAGGGAGAAAAGTTTAAATCATTTTTTTAAGATAAAAATATTTAAGTACAGACTGGGAAATTTTTTTTCTTTTTGCCATTTCATACGGATATAATCAGATCACACTATCTCTTGTCTCAGTTTGTCCTCTCAAACCACTTACACTACACAATGCAACCAAGCAAAATGATGTTCTGTGTACCACTGTGAACTTGAAAGTCCTGTAAGTTTCTTATGGATTAATCATTACAAAATAGCAGCTTCTCTGAAGTTCATGAGTTACAAAATCAACCTTTAAACAGATAAATGTGTGTAACTAGAATGCACATACAGTTCTGGGCTGATCCTTAAACAGAGGAGATACAGTTATATTTAACAACATCCTGGCACACTGTAAGCAGCCATATGACATTTTGCCATGGCAGCGGTTGCTTTGTAAAGAGAAGCACATAGAACAAATACTTACTCTCTCTCCTTTAGGACCTGCGGGGCCATGGGGACCAACTGGGCCATCTACACCCTACAAAAGGAAACAGAGGTTAAAAGAGAGGTCTTGTTCTTACAAGTCCATAATTTTAATAACTGTCTTCTAGCCAAGAACTAACATGGAATCAGTCTTCACCAGTAGAAAATTCAGACTGAACTTTGATGGGACATGGGCAAACAAATCCATTTGTCTTCCAAAACTCCATCTATAAGCTCTCTGGCTATAAGGTAACCCATCTTTTTTTCTAGTTGGATTTTCCTTTATTCATGGAAGTCACCAGATTTACAAAGATTTTAAATTTATTGAAAAATTTTCCCAGGAAAAATGGAAGGGCCAAAGTTATGGGTTTGCTTTGGTTTGTTTTGTTTTAATACTGATTATTTTTTAAATGAAAATGTCTAGCTGTATGGTGGACCTACCTGTTGCACTCATCAATAGGAATCTTATAGAAGCCTTCAAACATGTAACTCCATCCCTCTTTCACTTTATCCATTTCTTTATCATTATTAAAAGCAAATGACTTTATGTTTAATGAGAAAATGCCTGTGGCAGAACCCCAGCCACAGAATGTCTGCATCTGTTTCGCTGATTCCATATTAGCATTGAACAAGTATGTTTTCCTGTGTAAACTGATCCCTAACCTTACTCAGCAAAATAAGCACCCCAACCAAGGCGGCTGTCCAACCAAAAATCAAAACCAAACTGCCTTTTTAAGATTCAGAACTCCTTCTACAGAGGGTTACATTCTCCTTCTCACTTGTATCACTCCAAGAGTTTGCTCAAAGTCCCCTCTTATGCACCATGAAAAATGCCTGCGGCATTTGGCCTTCCTTCCTCTTTGCAGTGTGTGAAGCGCTGGACAGAACATAGGCTCTGTAATGAAGAGCGACACAGAAAGACAAGGGACTCACCCGGGGTCCTGGCTTTCCGTCTAAGCCAGATGCTCCCTGTGTAGTTAGGTGGAAGCATGGATGATGGATACAACACGAATGACAAGAACGTGAGATTAGTAAGTGGTGCTGATGAATAAACATAATTCAAACGTACAGTACAAGTTGTGACAGGGTTTTGAAATGGGTATCACATTACTACAGCATGTTAGTTAAAAATTCACATAAGACATCAAGAGCCTGATTCTATTCTCACATCAGCGTAACATCTCTGACCCACCCTTGCCGTCATGTCACAGTACATTAGACCAGAATAATGTCAAGCTATAGGAGTGCTACAAACACCAGATGTTAGGGTGTTTCTGAGCCTTAACCTGCAAATATTTACCTTGTACTTTACTTGCATGCTTTCTAATTTGTAAATAACGACAAAATTGAATACTATACTACACAAAGAAAGAAAAATATATGCTAACCGTGATAGGCAATATTTAAGTGCAAGAATATTGCATTATGCAGCAAAAAAAAAAAAAAATCTGGATCCTGATTACAATGGCCTCATTCATTTCCAAGATCCCGTGAGACAATCACATTTCCTGTTTTCCCAATGTGCTCCCAGCTCAGAGCACACGCAGAGGCTGCAAGTGGGCAGCACCAGGCACTTCGGGCTATTTGCTTCAGCATCCTTGGGGACGGGATGACCTCTGCTGGATTTTATGCGAATAACAGAAGAGCAGCGAAGGATCTGCTCGACCATCCCAGCCTGCTGGCAGTAATGCTGGGACTAGAAGGACCGAAACTATTTGGGACATTAGAAATAATCTGGGCCCAAAAACTCCAACCCCTAAGCCCCCCCAAATCTCCAAAGTTAAAAAGAAACCAACTGCCACCCCAACTCATTAGCAGATAAAATGAGCCGGTTTTAGGAAGTCAAACACTTTGCTCTCTAAAATGATGATTAGAAAAAGTGGTAAGCAGGAGCAAGACAAGAATATGAAAATTTGAAAAAATAATAGAATAGTTTGCTCTGGGTTAGAAAACACATTTCTGGCAGAACTGAAACTTCCTTCTTCCTTTTAGTTATTTTCAGGGGGTTGTCTCAGACCTGCACAGCTGCCTCTCTACATAACGGTAACTGGTAACTGGTAAATGATTTTCTTCCCCCCCCCAATTAAAATTCTCAGTGAAGCTGACCTTGACCAGGGACTCTGTACATAATTCTTGAAAATATTAATCAGAGGGGTTTGCATTCCTTTGGGTCAACTAAGTCTTTTTCCTCCGCTTTGTTATTAAGAATGTAATCGCACAGAGTAATCCTAAAAGGAAAACTGAACTCTTTCTGTGGGGAAAAAAACCCAACAACTAACTTTCCAGAGTGCTTTCAAACACACAAACTCTTTTCTCTTTTGTCAACCTAAGTTTTAAGAATCATAATGTGAACATGAAACATGAAAATTTATTTTTAAGGTCCTTCATTTCTTTGTAATACAAAATTTATGCCAAACACTCAGAATGGAAATTTTCTAAAGAACAATGCAAGAGTAACAATCCACCATCTCTAGTGAATGAGGAAAGTAAATAAACAGAAAATCCCTGAACCAATTTTTAACTTTCCTCAGTTAGACTTCTCCATTTTAACTGCAGAAGTACAATCAGTGGATGAATAACTGGAGAGATGGGGTAAAAGGGAAGATTCCTTTTTTTAACACAAACACCATACAACACTCAAATAACAACATGGCTGATGTAGTGGTGGTGATAGCATCCCTGTGACACTGAACACATTCAACGGACACATAACAAAAAAACCCTGACAGCACTGGGTGTTACAGGACATTACTATGGACGATAGCACACATCTGGGCTAAAACAAAACAAGACACGCTCTGCTCAAACATGGTATATTCTGTATATACTGTGGAGTAAATCAGAGTTTTTCATCAGGAGTAGAAAGAGAAGTTTGTTATTTGCACTGAGATTGAGTAGTTGGGGATTTTTACTTACTGGAAGACCAAGGGGCCCTCTGTCACCCTTTTGACCTGGTTCACCCTTCAATCCTTTAAGACCATTTAACCCTGGTTCACCCTAAACGTAAAAGTATAAATGCCATATTTTTGGTGCTATAATGGGTGCTTAAGCTTGGATAAAAGAAGCCAGTCTCAGAAAAGGTTGCATATTCCAGTTTGAAACAAGGACACAAATTCAGCCTTCTCAGCTTACTGTCAATTTACATACTGATACAATACTGAGCAAAAGCACTTGGGAGGCATCTGCTGGAGATTAAAAATCTGCATGAAAAAAAGCTACAGGAAATTTATGAGTAACTGATTCTTTTGATTTTTTTTTTTCCCCAATAATTATCACTACAGTTAGATGGTTTGATTTAAGTGTGAGTTTTAGGGGTTTTTGGAATTTCCTCAAATTCCAATGCAGACAAATCAAACTGAAAGAAAACTTTCAGAAAATTATGTCTCAAACCTGCAGGTTTCTATAGCGGGATCTCCTGAAAAGTAGATTTTGTAAGGAAGCAATATTTTTTTCATACAGCAAACTGGAATTTGCAACAAAATCTTACATAAAGTTATTTTAAACCTTTAAGCACAAATAATTAAACAGTAACAAGTTTAAATAATCAGTATAGGTTATACAATGCCAAGCTATCCAGGAGATCCATAGTTTCTGTGTTCATACAGAGAAGTTTAAAAACACATAAAATATGGCACTTGTTGTGATTGTTAGACTTTGCATAGCCTGTTACATTAAACATCACTAAGAGGATAATGGTGGGCCTGGAGCTGCCAGTAAATTATTCTTGCATCATGAAACACTATGCTAGCATGAGAGCTGCCCGGTCAAAAAGAATACTGACCACATGTGCTTCTTTTGGGGAACAGAAATATGTGGGTATTTCATCCAGACTGCTCCCCATGGCCTTGTTCCCACATTTCCCTTTGATGTATTATGTTACCTTATATCATATTCATATTAAAAAGAAAAAAAAGAAATCTCAGTAGAATCAAGTCTGCTGCTTTAAGTAACTCCAGATATTGCCTGCCTGCTTTGCACCCTGCCTAAGTAGCCATTTCTGCTTTTTTCTATTCAACACAATGTGACTTTTAGAGCAGTAGCACTGAAAATGCTGAAGTTTTGGAAACAGACCTGGAAATCTCACAAAAGCCTGAGTCTTAGGCCAAAAGTCTGAGGTAAGGCAGGGCTGGTGCTAAGACGGAACAGACCTGATGTCAAAAAATGATTCATGACTCAGGCTTCTTACGCCAAGGTAACACAAACAGTCTCATGTGGAGTCAAACCTGTGAGTTTCTGTCTTGCACTTGAAAAACCCAAACAAAATCCAAATCCTAAACCAAAAACACCCTCCTCCTCTTACTTACTTTTTTGAGAAAGATGCATTTGATAAAGGAGCCACAGCGAATTAAAACGATCATGCCTGAGAACACCACTGCCCCTAGGTGAATGCTAGGCTATAGTATCACACTGGATTTTAGTTTTCTTGTGCTTACGGAATTACAGTACAAATTAAAATATTCCAACTTTGCCAAAACCTGCTACCCTCCTGATCTGTTTTCATGGGCTTAGAGTCCCTACAGTGTATCTCCAGGTAGTGTACTGTGGAAAAAGTTTGAATTGCATTGCAGACCTGCCTGATCAGGGATTCTAGGTTGGAAAACATGAAAATACACACATGAGTTTGCGTAATGTGTGAAGGAACTGGTCAGCAAGTACATGGCCCCTAGGAAGGTGAAAGGCCACTCATACTGAAAGAAGCAGGAGATGCGAAAGAATATAAATAATGAAGAGCTTATCTGACTCCATTTCCTGAGTGTGCAACATACTCCTATGTTCAAAAGTAATTCCAGTTGCAAACGCAATGGTAGCTTGCCCATAAATAGGATTACATTAACTTAGTGCCACATTTCAAATACTAATGCAAAAAATGGCCACTGCCTAGGAGAATTACTATACAGAAACAATCATGGAAAATTTTAAAAGCTTTTAAGCTCTCTTAATATTAAAATCTGCTTTAAGGTTTAAGAATATCAGGAACATTTATTAAATGAGACATAAGACAAAACATAGCTGCATGAGTTAAAGAACAAAACATGACACTTTGCAGACATTAAGAACATGGCTATTCAAGGCATCCATTGATTTACCTTTGGGCCAGGCAGTCCATGAGGTCCCTGGAAATAAAGATATTTATTTCATTATGAAAATATGCCACAAATTTTTAAGAGTTTGTTGCTTTACAGGGGTGCAAGCTGCACCTGTATTTTTGTCCTCACAAATGAAATGCAGCTGTCAATAAAGCAACTGCAAACATGTGATTCATAGAATGCACAAGACCACTAGTGTATTAACACTAACATAGGCAGCTGCAGTTTGTTTCTCTAGTTCCTATGAATTTTAAGACATGCAGAAAAGGTCCTAAGTTAGGTCCTTCTGTAGTGGTCACAAACTCTCCTAGCACTTTACTAATCAAGTATTAAAAGGACAAGAGAGCTCTTCCTCTCAAGCTTACCATGGGGCCTGGAGGACCATGTGGCCCTGGTGGTCCCGGTGGTCCTATCATCTACAGATAAAAAACAATGGCATTAGATCATGCAAAGTAAAGACCTCCCTCACAAATACCAAAAATCAGACTGACACTTCCTCGGTTGGCACGCTCTTACAAACATAACAATGCAATGGTGCACATTGACAGCATATCTAGAAAGGGGGTTAGAAATGGGAATTATTTTGATTCAGAAGACAGGATATCTGAAGTGCAGAATTACCTGTGGTATTTGGCAGCATGCCTGTCTCCTGATTCTTACTCCTAGGCTCTAAGATACACTTTAAGACACAATGGGTTAAAAAACCCTCACTAAAACAAACAGTAGTGAGCAGGGGTGCTTAAACTTTTAATATTTTATAGTATGTGCTATTGAGTTGTCTTTGTACAGAAACAGAAGATGATGTGTGATTTTATTCCTCCCCAGTACTGATGAATGGAAAAGATACTAAATTCAAGCCAGGGTTTTGTACATTTAAAAAAAAAAATTCCCTTTGTCTCTCATTTTATTTCATTTAGTCCACTTGTACCAAGAATTCCCTGAAGTCATTAAAATAGGTAGTCAGATTGCTCAGCATTTAGTGCATGCATATTCTGTGCTGGTTTTCTGTGTTTGTAACAAATCCATGGAAGACAATTCTATGATGATATATAGTTTGATATTACCTCTCTTCCTGGGTTTAATCCTGCAGGGCTGTTATTGTAACCTGCAACATGCAGCAGGGATGCTGATGTCTCCAGACTTATGCGCAACCCCTCTGCTACACTAGCTGTTGGTGATGGCCATAGAGGCAAAAAAGTGATCTTTGAAACCTAAGACAGATATTTCACCATCTGTGAAAACTCCTGAAAACTGAAAACCTTGTTTCAACTAAAAACTGAAAAAATCTGGAAAAAATTAATTTTAGTTTCAGAGAAAGAGACTCGGAGATACTGGGTGCCTAGTATTTCCTGCGATGGCAAAGCTTAGCCTCCCCAGAGCTATGGCTCAAATATACAAAGCATGGCACCACTGACAGGGCAGTGGTAGCTAACTTCTGCTCTGAGGTTTCCTGGCTTGCTGTGCTCTCATAATATTAATCACCCATATCATAAAGGTATTGTCTAGGGAGTTTTTTTAGGTGTTTGTTTGTTTGCTTTTCTAATGCTTTTACAGTGCTTTGAAAAATCAGGAGAATGTCTGGTCTTATAAAACCAGTCTCTGCCACTGTTACTGACATCATTGAAATTGGTCTAGTCTGGTTCTCAGTGGACTTTATGAGGACCCCAGAATACAAGGTGTTGAGAGAAATCTGGTGCTTTGGGGTTTTTTCATCAGTTTTATCTCTCTATTTTACTTTGCAAAGCATTTATCTTTTGATTCATTACAGAGCCAGAAGGCTTTTACTGAAGTGATCAGGACTGCTGTTCATAATGGGAGAATAGAACAGAACAGGATTATGTCTTTAGAATTTCTTAAATGGTATTTAGCTCTATGACCAGAAGTCTGTTAATTTTCAAAAGAGCAAATAATTATTCAAAGAAGAAAAATATTTTTAAATTTTAAGTGTAGGTACCATCAAGGATGTCAGGAAAAATCAGTCATGAAAATGAAGCATTGTTCAGAGTCAAAAGCTGGAAAGCCATTGCTGGATTATTATGTTCACTGAACACCACACTAAGACTTACAGAAGGACCCTGGGCACCAGGCAAACCAACATCTCCTTTTTCGCCCTTCATACCATTGGCTCCCTACAAAATCATTACAAAACAGCATTTATAAGCAGTTTTAATCTTATTAGCAATCAAACTAGAAATTATAATATTTATTTGCAAATAATTGTAATTTGTAAAAAGAATAATACAGCACACATAATGAAATTACATTTAAAAAAACTTTGGTGTTACTTCATTAATAACTTAATAAATGTAAAAGTATGCTTTATATTGTCAGTTGGGGCATTATGTTTATGATAAGTCCTTAAGCTGGCACTCCATTCATGATATATTTTACTATGGATACATTTTCGTAATTGTTACTATTTTTTACTGAGAAACTTAATTTGTACATAAATATATGTATAGGAATAGGAAGAATGCATCCCATACATACTGATGCTTTTTCTCTCCCTTTTCAACCTGAATAATTTGAAATTTCTGACAAGTGCTCAAAACATAGCTTCTTTCTCCTACAAGCTATGCTTGCCCAAATTGTGCTATATGCTATAAGAGAGGTACAGATCTGATCAGCATGCCAACTAATCTCTCTTTTCCCAGAGCAATATTTTGTTTGACTCTAAGTGGAATGGAAAGTTCTGGCAATTTACACCTTCTCCTAGATTAGCTGCAGAGCAACCTCAGAATTTTCCTCCGCAGTGCTTTCTGTGCCGTATGCAATTTATCAGCACTGTTGGAAATTCCTGATAATGGAAGAGAGAAAAAATACAAGTATTTTAGGTAAAATTAATTAATTTTTCATACTCACTGGCAGGCCAGGCAGTCCAATTCCTCCCTTTTCTCCAGATATTCCAGGATCACCTGTATCGCCTTTTGAGCCTTTAGGACCCTAAAATATATATTTATTGAGCAAGTAATACGTGAAAAAACTGAGACATCAACAGAATTCTAGCTTTGATCCTAATAAAAAGAATAAGTCATTCTGTGAATTGACCTTTGTTATCAATATGTAGCGATGCAGCCATTATTAGACTGCAGAGTATGCAGCAACATAATAATGACCTTTATTAATTACTATAATTATATTACTATTTAGATTATGAAATCTAAGATACAATTTGGGACCACAGAAATAAGATTCTGAAATAACCTACGTTGCTGACATGACCTTTGCTATATGATTTGCACATAACGTACTTGCTCGCCATCAACTCCTGGAGCTCCTGGGGATCCTGGTTCACCCTGCAAAAGACAAGATAGAATTGGATTATTCCAATTGTCCCAGACATTAGAGGAAAAGAGGGAGGGAAATTGCTTAATTAAGAACAACAACAAACCCCGAGAATATTCTGTCAAAAAAGAACAGAATGTATATATATATTATACATTATATATACATAATGCAACATATTGAATAAATAGCCCCGACTATTAGGCCATGGTGCAAACTTTGGGCTGTACAGAGGTCAGACAAGTGCATAAAAGAAAGGAAAAAGAAGAAACCCCAGAAGCTCTGTGAAAAAAACCCTCAATCCGATGGAAACTTTGTTAGTTACTGGAATAAATACAGAATCATGCCTCTTGAAATATGTAGGATAGATGGAGACTTCATGTTCTCTTTCCTGGGCTAATATAGACCATCCAGTGAAGGAATTCACATTCACAACATTGCCCTGTGACAGGTTCCTGGATAGAATTGTCCAAGGAAACAAGTTACATTGATGGCTAGAGACTACAACAGTGGAAACAAACTCCTGGAAAGGTTGGATTCCCCTTCATTAATTTTGAATGAGAATGCTCAGGCATATGAAAGAACACAACTGCTTCCACACTCCAGCTCCTCTGTGTTTTACAACATACTGCAGGCTGCAGAAATGCTGGGGTAGATCCTAATGCAGAAAGCCATTTCTGCATACTTAACTGTGTATTCCATTACTGGTTTTCATGTAGAAGAATAAACCTAGTTTGTCACAATTTCTCAAAACAATTAGCAGTATAATGTGATGTATTTCCATATGATACCGTGGATGAAGCTTAAAATTGAAATGTCTGGTATTGTTATTGAAGAAACATGTATTTACTCTTGGAAAAGTTTAGAGTCACTGACAGAAGATAAGCTACATTTAGTACTTATGAAGTGGGAGAGTTATATTAACTAGTCTAAGGAGGGTCCACTAACTGCAAGACTTTTTTATTATTATTATAGGCAAATTTATTATTTAAATTTTATAGAACAGTGCGGCATATGGTATTCATCGTCTCTGTGTGGGCTGCTCAGTAACACTTCTGGTACTACGCATAGCACCAGCCAGGTAGGATTAGCAAGCCTGGGTTTGCAGCCAGGCTCCTGCCCATATGTGCACGTTTTCATTTTTCCTGACATTAGAAAATACCATGTTTATTTGGGTGGGCACCACTGTAATATAAAAGCTGCATTCACATGCACTCATACTGTGGCCAGTGATGCCTGCCACACAGTTTTGCCTACCTCACTCTCACCCAGCCAGACACAGTGCCTGAGCCACTGTCTGATTGGGCAGCTACTTTGCAAAGTCCTAGGTAACAGCCTAAGTACACAGCCATTGGGGAGATGTCGCTGCCCTGTTTAATACTCATTAATTTTGCTGGTTCTCAGCTGTGTGTGGAAACTGAACAAAGCACCTACTCTGAAAGCTACATTTCAAAAGGCTAGGACACAAAGTGTGAAATGTACCATATTCGGTAAAATTACAGTTAAGTATTCTGTACAGGAAAGCTCTGTGGACTTGTGTGCCCATATCAGTAAACCCCCCCCCCCCCTTCCCCCCAAAATACATCCATCTTTAAGATAAAATGGGTAAAATAAGGAAGATCACCTTTGGCCCTTGTAGCCCTTGGGGTCCTGGTGGTCCTGGTGGCCCCTAAACAGAAGATACAAATGTCTAAGTTTCTAAATAAATACCTGCAGGACTTGCCATGTAAACACTGGCTGAATGTTAATATAGGTACCATAACAAAATGGGTTAGATTTTTAATACAAGGGTAACCAAGACTAGTTATGGACAAGATGTTAATCTTGACGACTCTCAACAATCAGAAGGGTACCACAGAAACAATGTTAAAATAACAGTACAGCTCATATTTTATAATAAAGTCCTGCAGCTCCCATTGATAAAATGGCAAAGCTTGTCTTAATGGCAGGGAGACCAAAAGACCATATTTGCCAGCCCTCACAGCCTGATCCAAACCAATCACAGGTCACGAGAAACCTCCAGCTGATTGCAAAGAGGATTCCACTAAAAGGTGCTAAGTGCATTTAGGGATAACCAATGCTTCGTGAAATCCCCATGGAATGTTATCACTACTTTTTTCATTTCTACCTCCGGCTGTAGACAGTGGCAGAAATTGGGTGAGGTAAAAGCACTGGGGTGTTCAGAAATGCCTACATTTTGGGAACAGGTGCTGGAAAATTTATCTTAGAAATAGAGATCTGATAAGACAGGACAAGGGAACTCCTCATACTTGGGCACCATTTTTTTTTTTTTTTTCAGAAAATAAATGATTTGCATCTAACATGAAAAATCCCGAAGTTTCTTTGACGGGAATTTGAAAGAACTGATTTTCTACCCTGAAAATAAGGTTGATAATAGAAAATTGTTTAGTACTCAAATCCTGCTACATGTTTTCACTCAACGCCCACGTAGACACGCAGAGATGGGAACATAAACCAAAAATTCCAAAGCAGCTATATGCCTGGATGTGTACCTAAAGAAATAATGGAGTTCTGTATTCTCCTAATCTCTTACTTAAATGAACTGAAGCTTTGCCATTAATTCAGCAGGAGCAGAACTGGTTCCATTGTTGAATGGCTTTCAACAATGAGTTCCCTGTTATGGACACACCAAGAAAATAAACAAATAAATAAATGTGATGATGAACCAGACTGACATCCAATGAAGGCATGTCCTGAACTGGTAGAAATATGAACGTGCAGTTACACAAAGGAAAATTTCTACAACACACAGTAAGCAATGCAATAGGAATTACCGTGACGGTCAGGGTGGCGATCCTCTGTTGGCAAAATGTATTAATAAAAGACACCATTACCAGAACTGAACAATGATATAAATTATTCTGCTTGCTACAATTATCATCTCCACAAAACCTATGCTGCATCTAGGAGACACCATGCCTCAAAAAAATTAGAGTAAAAAACATAATATTTTTAACTCTCACTGTTTTACTAGCTGATTGGCTTATATGGGAAACAGGATATTACACAGGTGAGGACTGCACCTTATTGCACAATTTAAGAGATTAAATAAATGATGACTAAATAACAAAATCACAGAAAAAATATTTCAAAAGTTTTTTTTAAAACATTTTAGGAAAACCTGATGAGTTGGTGCCTTAAGTTGATTAAAGGACTAGCCCTATGTTTCACAGGCTTTGCAGCAATGTTTAATTAATAAATGCAATTCCTAGAGGTGACATAAAATTGATTTTCATATAGAAATGCAGATATGCAAAAATATTAAGTTCTGAATCCTAAACTGCTGGCCCACAAACCCAGCTATATGTACTACAATTCTGCTTTAAATGCTTGGAAAGACAAAATACATTTTCATCATGGAAGGAGGTAAAATATCTCAGACTTGCACGTGGTTTTTTTGCCAAAGAATATTCTAAAAGCAAGTGAAGAAGTGTTTAAAAGTCATTAAAATGCTTGTCTATATTTTTAAACAGAGTAAAGCCCCCAGATACTGCTGCTTGCACATGCTTTCCTATTGTCTGTGAAGAACCTACTGGCCTACATGGAAGAGGAAATATTTAGCTTTACTAATTGCTTTCCTATGTGCAAACAAACGTTTGTAAATCTTCCATTTTAAGCTTTGAAACAATCTTCATATGCCAGGGCGGCAATACATACTATGGTCAAGAATCCGGAACCTGCTCACTAAAAAGTACTTCAAAAAGATGAAATCTCTAACACATGCTTTAATGTATTGATGCCCCTTTGCCCTTTATATTTTAACATATTAATAGAAATAAATCAGTAACTTTAAATATACTGAGAAATTCAGTTTATCTAGACATGAAAACCTAAAACAACAATTCCAAATGAGTGTTTGCATTTCACAGTAGTGGGTTCATTTTCAGCAGCTTATTCAGCTCTGAATATCTGAGCCTATAATTCCTACAAAATTTAACTTTTGTAGCTACTGCCTTTTGCGTTAGGAAATTCTGCAGAACAGGTCTGGAGAGACACAAATTTTGTATCTGGCCCTCACAGTGAAAGCCACGTGTGCTCAGCAGGGGTCTTGTTTGAGCAATGATGATAATTTTACAATTGAAATTTTCACTGTTGATGGACTCATGAGATTGAGTAGGAGGCACAGGGAAAAGCAACTAAATTGTTCTGAAGCTTCTAGGCTACTTGGTGATTTATTACTAAATTCTAAAAAATCCCAGACAGGCAGCCCAGATCTTGCAAACTTCTTAAATCAGCAGGCCAAATTCTGTGCAAGTTCACAGCTCAGTGCTCGGCACTGAAAGTTCTCATTTGCTCCTATGGGAGAGAGAGCTGCAAATCTCAGACCCCCTAAGAATTTGGCACCAGGAGACTTAGGAATGGGTGCTTGCCATCTGAAAGGACTGAGCTGGACTTGGCAAGGATATTTTCAACTGATCCTATATAATCTTACTTACACCAGCCATGCACAGCCATTCCCATTAATATCAATTTTTTTGTTGCCCTGGATCAGAAGGTGATGACATCTGAAATGATTTACAATGGGATAAGGGCCTCCTAATATATTTCAACCACTGCAATAGGCTTTAGTCCCTTTTTAAGACTTCCTTATGTGCTGCAGGTTTTCTAAGGAACCTTGAAAGTAACATTGATGCCAGAGTTAAGATACAGAGACAGAATAAAGGACATAGAGGGGTTAAAGCCACTGGTAAATCTGTGTCTGGTAATGTGCAACATTAATTTCAAGCTGCTTTAGGCATCTAACTCGGAGAGTCATTTAAAAGACTGCAAGTTGTGTGTATGAATTCTCTTAAAAGTAAACCAAATGAGACAGATATAATGCAGAGCCTCACAACATGCCTATGCAGACTTCCCTATAGACACCACTCACAATGAAAGATCTGACTTATCCTTAATGACATACAGGCTTTTAGATTTTAGTAAAGGCAGTGAAGGGGTTTTTTTATATTTCAAAAGAGTCTTGAAAACCAAACGACTGGCCAGACATCTATCCACTTCCACTAAGTAACTGCAAGGAAAAAAGTTCAGTGAGAAAATGATCAGATGCACAATGAGCCAAATTCAGTCTTGAGTTGCACATAAGCAAACCATTCACTTTGGCGGAGTTATACTGCACAGAATTTGCATCTGAGTGTACTGCAATGTAAATCACTTTGACTGCAATGACATATGTCACCTTGGAACTTTGCTTTTACCCAAACACTCATTCATTCTTTTTGTAACCCTGCTTTAATCCTCCACACTTCTTTGCACACCAGTCAAAATAAGTTTTCTGAAAATGAATAAGTGGGAAGACTGGTCCTTGGCCTATTTAACATACTCAAGTTGCTGATTGAATCCCCAGCTTGCTAATGGAACCGTGTTTCCAAATCTCAAATATTCTGCTCTTTGCATTTTATAAGAAGAGGAGGAAGAAAAGGAGGGAAAAAAAAGAAATGTCAATATTATACTACATGAACTGAAAAGCAGACACTTCTGTTGACCCTGTGTATATGGTTTATTGTGTGAATTCAGCCCTAAGTGCCACAGCCAGCAATGAATCACCTTTATCCTCATTAGATGATGTCAATACTCTCCAGGGGAAATGAAACTAATCCATTCAGCTAATTCATATCAAGGAAATAGTTTGTCTAACACCAAACAGAAAACCTGGTTTCCAAATATAGAAAGAGATTCTTGGTTAATAAACCCAGCAAATCTTTGCACACAAAATGTTTTCAAGGTCTACGCAAAAGAGAAATATAATGCTGTCAAACTGTTTTTTCCCAGACCAGACTAAACCACTCCAGCCTTGTTATGTTTGCATACCTGCAGTGCTTCATGGATATTGCCATTATAATCAATTATCTCTGTTGCACCTTGATCGCCCTTCTGTCCAGGTGGTCCCTGTAATACATTTTCCATGAAAGTTTTGAGACACCTACCTAAGACTATTCTAGACGCTTAACTACTGACACATGCTTTGACTTGATTGTGCAGTGTTGGAATCTTGTTGTACTTAAAATATATTACTACTAACCACAAAAGTAAGCATTAAACTGAAGAATGTTCTCAAAGAAAGCAATTACTAAAAAATACAAGAAAGATAAATATAAATATAAACAAACAGGTCAGTACTCAGTGACTTGTTCTGCTGGGAAAGCAAATATATGAAACCTCTGAGGTCAAATATTTAAGCAGTTCCTATATTCTAGTTCTGTACTGGCTGTGAACAAAGTCAGAACATCTGGCATGTAACATCCTGGCCATGAACTATGAATAGGAGACTGCTTCAAATAGTAGGAAGGGCTGTTATTCATATTAAAGGCCAGTTAGCATCACACATTTCATCAAAGTCAAGTGCCCAAGTTCACTGGTTCAGCTGGAGTTACTGCTACAGTTTCAATTCATAAGATGGACTGAATCTAAGAGTACAAAACATCTGAAATGAGAAGTAGACTTACCCGTGGACCTGTAGATCCTGTGTCACCTCTGTCACCTGTATCACCCTATGTAAAAATTATATTTGAAGACAGGAATGCCATTTGACAATATATTATGTAGTTCTCCCGTTTTAAATATAGTTACCTTAAATAACACAGGTTAAAAGGCCTCTCAACAGAAACAAAATGTGGATCTTGATTTATCAAAGGAATAAATACTTCAAAATCTGTGTAGTGGCATTTATTTCTGTGTGAATTGTTAGAGTGCTGTATTGATTTGAAATAAGAAATCCCAGTGAACCAATAAAAGACAGATTACCAATTAAATAACTTGTATAACTTCCCTATTCTTAATAGTGCTGTTATAAAAAGCTTTAAAATAGAGAAATGAAATCACTCAATCTGAAAACACTCAATGACTTCTTCAAAGGTGTGTTTCAAAGTGTAAAAACTTTTCTTTCTGCAATCGTGACTCCACTAACTTTCTGAACTTCCCTTCTGTGAGCCATTGCCTCCCCTACACTTACAACATTATTGTCAGAATTAGAGTTCCTTTACTCCCTTACTGTGACAGGCTTAAGATCTTTACCATCTTGCGCAGAGCTTTTTTTTTTTCCCAGCTATTAGAAATGTTTGAAGCATTAGAGGGAATTTCAGACATGTATGCATTCATAACCCAGTGGCCAGTGACTATGATTCATTTCATTTCACAGTCACTTTCATAGCAAGGTCTTACATTTTTATATTACTCAAAATTAATATGAATAAGAACTGCAACTTTTGCTTCTGTTGAAATCTATAAAATTTTAGTATAAGTCAGGGAAGAATGATTAATTCTGATTAATGATTAGGGGAAGAATGATTAATTTCTGCAACAGAAAATAGAAAACTTTCACGGGGCTAACCAAGGAATATGGAGAGCAGGCTGCTGGCAGGACATGATCAAGGTTGTGCCATCTGCTTTCCTTTCAGTGTTGCCTTGGCAGTAGCTAGGGAATGTACCATTAGAATTATTAAAAAAAATGAGTTCCCAACCACTAGCTTGACTTCTGTGGGTCAGATTTTCAAGACATGCAGGTAAAATGAAAATTGTATTTCATTTTTTGGTATAAAAGGGATTAAAGAGGGTATATTTATCTTTTTGGTGCATTTGGTGCCCAGGTACCATAGGCAAATAAGAGGCTTTTCTACTCTCACTCTGATGCTTTAATCCCCTCATCAGCTCCATAATTTTCCGGTGTTTATTTCTGATAAGAATGAATGAGGTTAAGTGGCACTTATTTAATCATATCCTTAAGCACTGTCAATGGACTGCTCTTCAAGGACCTTACAAGTACTGCAAACAGTATCCTATCAGCCTACATTATCTTGTCATCTTTATTATGACACAGACTCAACAACTGCCTAATCAAATCTGTTTTCATTTTGCTTTGATTCCATATTATAACATGAAAGAGACTATTGAGCACGGTATTTGCACAGTGGATGAAGTAATAGAAAAGCATATATCTTATTTCTCTACATATATGTGAACCAACTGTATCTATATAGAGGCAGATGCATGGATAGATATATATAATCAAATTATTTTTCTTTAAAGCAGATAAACCAGTAATGTAGCCTACAAGTCTTGCCTATGTAGACTTCTGGCCATTATATCTCAGTACATGGAATACCACTGATTCCTAACTCATCAAAGGGTGGATCCACAAAATTATTATGAAAAACAATTAAATCCCCACTGGCATAGTCAGGTGTTGGCCCCTGGCATGTGGGAGGACTGACCCACATTAGTTATACAGAGAGAAACCAAGTTGCATGATAAAAACCAGAGCAGGGTGGAACAGATGTTATAACAGAAAAAGAACTAGAATTACAGTGTTTAAAATACACAGGTTTTAACACTAATAGCTACAGCTAAAAGAAGGTTTGACTTATAAAGAACATTGTAGACTGTTATGGGTTCTTTTAGAGAGATAAGTTTCTGTGAAATATTACAAATTTATCCTGAAAATCATTATGTTAATTGCTCAACTAAATACAGTTTCTTTACTACTAACCTTTGACCCTTTTGGGCCTCTAGATCCAGGTTCACCTGTTTTTCCCTGTTCGTAGGAAGACAGACAAGGAGAAAAGTTGATACAGAAATGGAAATGAAGAGAAAAAGAAATTAGCAATAACTAACTACAGTATGAACAAGCAGAAATACTTCATTTTATATGACCAAGGTAATGAATCTGTAAAGGCACTGAATTTAATAGCACCCAGAGTAACATATTCTTTAACACCAGCATTCAAAAGCCACAGATTCCATTCTCCCAGTGGAAAAGCAGTATTGGCATTAGTAGAGTAGGCATCGTTAACAGTGGCTTGCAGGAATTACCGATGTTATTCCATAACTCCTGAAAAATTATAGCTAAAAGATAGTGAACATAAATATCCTAAAATAAGGAAACAAAGTGTTACCACAACTCCTTTTCCCAACAGTTCAGGTCAATACAAAATAGCTAAACTGTGCCAAGGAGCACGGAATCTGCCTTATTATTTTCAAGATGTGATAGGAAAGGGATGGTACTGACACAGTGGAAAATAAGAAAATACTAAAATGTAGTTAGAATGATATCTTTCTTACAGAGTTAGAAGACAGCATGCAAAATGGATTTTCTCTGCATTCAGTAGCTGCATAATAGGTATGCTGGTCAAAGAGTTCAAACTTCAGTGCTGAAAGTTAGGGACCTGGAGGTCAGGGCTTTAGTTGGAATGAATTAGACCAACTCCATGACAGTGTATGTAGGTAGTGCCTTTACTTTGTAGACCAGATAAGAGTTCATTCAGACTGCAGCTCCACAGCTGTGAACACAAAACTGCCGTTGTCTTCGGGACTGGAGCATTTGACAGCATTTTCATTTAAGAGCTCACTCACCAAGCTTTTGCTCTATTTTTCAGCAGGAAAAGATGTGTTCATAGGTGTTAAACTAACAAAACATTTCCAAAGTGAAATCAGACTGACCTTTGGTCCAGGAACTCCAGGTTCACCTCGCTCACCCTTCCCAACAGGACCAGCCTCTCCTCTGTCACCCTATTGCAACAGATATACATATATCACAGGATACCAGGCAGTCTTCAGGACACCACCATCTCAGTACAAACCAAGGAAACCAAACCATCAGAAGAAAAGTATTTCAAGGTGATCTGTGACTTGTAGTGGGTTGGGGAACACTCTGCTGAGTAAATACAGTCTTCTTGAGGGTAAAAGAAGGCAGCTTCAAAATGGAAATGCTTGGTTGTTTTTTTTTTTCCCTATTCTGAAAGGACTGGAATAAAGATTTCCAAATGGTGAGACCATTTGTAGGATTCATAACTGTCATACAGTCACTAAACAAAACAACACAGGAAGAAATTAAATAATATAGGTTTAGTGGATCTGTATTTTCATAGTCTGGAGTGTAGCATCAAAGTTCTAATATCTGCACATACTTTCAAGCTTTTTCTTTAAAAAAAAAAAAAATTAAAAAAATCTATATATTTTCTTCAGTCATGCATATTCAGTGTCTTTAGCAAGCAAGCTTTGGAATGCTAACATGAATAAAGGCAATAGGTGAACTTAAGTTATGAGTGGATAAAATATCTGCCTTCATACTGCTTGAGGGGATCAGTACAAAGACATATATCATAGCACTGATCCATGAACTAAGACTTTTCACATTGTCTGCCATTAGTACAGTCTTAGCCTCTGTTATATAATGAGGAATCTGAAGCTGGCATTAACTGTAATGGCTGCCAGTTACCCTTACCTTTGTTCCTGGTAGCCCTGGCAACCCAGGTTCTCCTTGCGGACCAATGAAACCTGGTTCACCCTTAAAAAATACCATATGAGAAGAATGTTAGATTATTTATTTAGCAGTAACTCAAGTTTCTTTTGGATAGTATTTTCCCTGTTTTACTTAGAGCTCTCCAGCTCCAATGCAACAGTTATCTAGACATACTTTTAAATATGAGTAACTTTCATCAGCATAAATTCTTGTAGCAAGTCATCACACAGCACATGAAAAGCAAAAGAAGCAGGTGTCAAACATAGTTTTAAGAGGTTAAGGACTGTTAATATGCAATCTGTTCTACAACATAATATACCAAAATTATACCAAAACAAGTATGAAGGCAAGAGGGGAGTTCTGAGTGATTTCTAAATTTAAAAAGGGACAGCTCATATCAGTCATGGGTTATGAGGTAGTTTTCTATCACAAATGTGAACAGATGGGCAGACAGGGTAAGGGTGCAACAAAGCAATGACAAATTGAGAGACCAGGTGGTACTGTTGCAATATGTGTTCAAGGGAGGTACTTAGCTGCATCATGCCCAAAAAGGGGGTCAAAAGTGATCTCTTTTCAAGTCAGAGACCCCCAGCATCATGGTACTCTCCCTTCTCATTCTGACAGTAAAATACTTCAGTTCTCTGCACCCAACAACTTCTCTGGCTGTGAACAGCTGGGAAAGAGTCACAGCTCTCCTCATTCCCCCTATTCTGCCCCCTTTCTGCCTATTCATTTGTACAAACATAACAGACAAATAGCAGGAATCAAGCTGAGTTGCAGCAGAAGCAGCATTAAACAGAAGAGTGAGGACATATTTTATTACCTATCTCCATGCCTGAAGGGGGATAATGGAAGATTAATAAGCCATATGGTTTCCTTTCCAAACTCTCCTGGACAAGGTTTGCTGCTATTTAATCTTGCATTTTTTTTTTCGTAAGTTTGAATCAAGAAGATACACTCACAAGCTATTGTAACTTTAAAAGTCAGTAGTGTAATCCAATTAATAAAGATCTAGTTATTAACCTTCTAACAGTATCACTGAACTGAAATGACTAAAAATTACCCATCAAATGCTTCTTCAAATAGCTAGAAGACAGATGTATCATAAACCTATGTTGATATAATTACTGAGAACATATAGAGACAGTAGATATGAGCAATTGGATAATATTTCTCTTCACCTCTTTGCCTCCACAGAAATACAGGCATGTTGAACGGGGTGAGCAAATGAGGAAGTATTCTTGCACATTCATCTGCATTCTCATCAGCAATCCATCATTAACAGTTCAAAGCAAAGAAAGCCTCTAGCAAATCTATAACCACAGAAATCTTTCCTGTGGCTATACTGAGAGCCATAGCAAGCTCGCAATGACCTCAATTTAGATTGTCAAAAAATATAACTAAATAATGAGTTTTCTCACATGAAGCTCCAGCTGGTCATGGTTCAAAATATGATAACAAAAGAATAAACTAAGACAAACACATCACAGAGAAGCTTGGGGTTTTTTTTTGCTGTTGTAGGAAAATAACCTTAGAGTTTAGATAAGTCTCTACATAAGCATAAGTAAGATTCTTTAGATGGGTCTTACTCAGCAAGAGTAACTTAAGGTTGTCATTGCAAGATGGAAGCACTTTAATGTCAGTAAATGAAGAACAATGCAGCTTCAATCACTTATTTTAGAATGAGAATGCACTCAATAGCCCCAGATTATTACATTATTTAATCTTTTCACTGGTAAAGCTTAAAAGTGTCATTCAGAGTTTGATGCACATCTTTTGAGTCAAACTGTTGCACTTTGCTTAGGACTATACCAGCTGCATACCGCAAGAAAACTTCTGGCTAATGTCCAAAAAGAAGTCCCAACTTTCCCCAAAATCTATAAGGAGCTAAGACTAAAGTTCAGTATCAATATTAGTGGAATTGATAATGGAAGAAGCTGGCAACTTATTATCGTTAGTAGAATATTATATGACACAGAGCTTTAAAACAATATCAAGTGTGGAGTGGAAGAAGTCATGCACTGGTAGAGACTAGGATGTGAGTGGCTGAGTAACAGCTCTGCTGAGAATAACAAGACACTCAGCAAAAAAAAGAAATGAGAACCTATCAAAATTAACACTGCCAACTATGTGTGAAATGTAAAGAAAACAGCTTCCTCTCAATAAGGCATGCTGGTGTCCCTGTTACACAAAGATATGAGAGAGACCATTCTGATTAGTCCATCACAGAAACATGATGCCAGAGCCATGGAGTAATGCAGCTAGGAAATCAAATTTTCATTTTTGTTTTAAATATGTAACATTTATGATTTAGCTGGCATATAGCTGCAGAAAAGCAAGAGTAAATGCTTGCTTTGGACTGCACTTTGATTTGACATCATAGCTCTGGGATTCAACGAAACATCCCCTGGTTCTATGTCTCTGTCATGGGTTCAGCAGTAGCAGTCATTTTTCCCCTTCTTGGTAGCTGGTGCAGTGCAATGTTTTGACTTTCAGCTCGGGAACAGAGCTGATAACAAGCGATGTTTTGGTTTGGCCAAGGACTTTGTGAGCCTCATGCTCTGCCAGGGAGGAGGGGAAGCCAGGAGGAAGCAGAGACAGGACACCTGACCCAAACTAGCCAAAGAGGTATTCCATACCACAGCACGTCATGCCCAGGAGGTAACTGGGAGCCGGAAGGGCCGGACGACGGCAGGGTTGGAGGAGGTATCGGTCAGAGCTTGGTCGGGCTGGGGGGGCGAGTTATCGGTTGGCTGGTGGTGAGATGATGTATTCTCTTCCCTTGTTATTTCCTTTATCATTATTATCATTGGTGGTAGCAGTAGTGATCTGTGTTATACCTTAGTTACTAAACTGTTCTTATCTCAACCCGTGGGAGTTGCATTCTTTTCGATTCTCCTCTCCGTCCCTCCGGGAGCAGGGGGAGGGCAAGAAAAAGGGGGGGAAGTGAGCGAACGAATTACCTGACTGGGTTTAAACCACGACAGTTCTTTTTGGCGCCCAACGTGGGGCACGAAGGGTTGAGATAACGACAGATCTGACCAGATTAATAGTCGCTCGTCACAATGCTGATTTATTGGCTCTCAGAGTTGTTTTGCTTGATCTCACAGCTTCAGAATGTTGTAACTTACGTAGAGCCGGTATTTGCTGTGATAGTGTTTATCAAGTGTGGGGCCTGGGCTAAGGTTCTTGTCTCACTGTGCTTTATGGCCATGGCTTGTAATACGGGCGGGCTCCAGCAGCAGGGCGGGACGGACGTGGCCGTGGACTTGTACCTGGCCGTCCGGCTGCTCTTCACCGCCCTGGCCCTCACCCTACTCTCCATCTTCGTGAGGCTGCGGGGAGCTGAGGGGGAGCGGCCCCGGGAGCCGGCGGCAGCCGAACCGGCCCGGGAGAGCGGCCCCGGGGACCAAGCGGCGGCGGGAGCGGGGCCGGAGGCCGCGAGGGGACGGCTGCCGGTGGAGGAGGTCGGGGCGGTCGAGGAGAGGAAGGAGGCGGCTGCCGAGCAGCGGGAGAAGGCGGCGGAGGAGCCGAGCCCCGCGGAAGAGCCGAGCCCCGCGGCCGAGCCGAGCCCCGCGGAGGAGCCGAGCCCCGCGGCCGAGCCGAGCGCCGCGACGGCCGAGAGCGTTTCCCGGAGGCCGCCCGCCGAGCCCCAGGAGGATGCAGGAGACCACGCAGCATTTCCCAGCAAGGCAGAGGAGGAAGAGCTGGACTCAGGAAAAGAGAAGCTGGTGGTGGGAGAGCCGGCAAGCACAGCAGCTACACCAGCCCCAGTGACAAGTACAGCAGCTACACCAGCCCCAGTAACAAGTACAGCAGCATCGTTTGAGAGTTCAGAAGGTTTTGAATGGCCTTTGGGTGTCCTTGGGACCTGCCTGCTGATTGTGGTGGGGATCAGCATGTTGGCACACACACAGACTGTGTTTTACCCACAACCATTTTGTCTGATCTCAGAAGTTAAGCAGAGTCAGGTTTGGGTCTTGTCTGGGGTTAGACAAGGATATAGGGGGACCAAAAGGTTTTCTCCAAGGCTGGACAGTGATGAGTGGCAGGGTGTGTGGGACAGTATGGGCAAGTATCTAGTCCACTGGGCCCCTCCAGTGCTTTGGAAGCGTCGGAGATGGAAGGCAGCTGTATGGAGTCCCCAGCAACAAGCTGCAGAAACTGCTTAAGGGGACAGTGAATTATTTTAAGCCTGGTGGGCCCATGGCACTTCAGGCCATCAGAGCAGAGATGCAACACAGAGATGGCCTCATGATCAAGGGGTGGACCTAGCAATGGACACTATTGCCCAAGTTATTCACGAGTGTGAACACTGCACACAGTCTCTCCTGCTCTGGAAGACTGTTACAAGAGATGGAGCCTGACATCATGGACCAGATGGACTCAGCAGCTTTATAGGGACTGGTCCATGCACTGAGATAAGAGTGATGGTATATTGAAAATGTGGGATCTGAGCATGACATGAATGGTATGGAATAAGGGGTGGATAATGTCATGGGTTCAGCAGTAGCAGTCATTTTTCCCCTTCTTGGTAGCTGGTGCAGTGCAATGTTTTGACTTTCAGCTCGGGAACAGAGCTGATAACAAGCGATGTTTTGGTTTGGCCAAGGACTTTGTGAGCCTCATGCTCTGCCAGGGAGGAGGGGAAGCCAGGAGGAAGCAGAGACAGGACACCTGACCCAAACTAGCCAAAGAGGTATTCCATACCACAGCACGTCATGCCCAGGAGGTAACTGGGAGCCGGAAGGGCCGGACGACGGCAGGGTTGGAGGAGGTATCGGTCAGAGCTTGGTCGGGCTGGGGGGGCGAGTTATCGGTTGGCTGGTGGTGAGATGATGTATTCTCTTCCCTTGTTATTTCCTTTATCATTATTATCATTGGTGGTAGCAGTAGTGATTTGTGTTATACCTTAGTTACTAAACTGTTCTTATCTCAACCCGTGGGAGTTGCATTCTTTTCGATTCTCCTCTCCGTCCCTCCGGGAGCAGGGGGAGGGCAAGAAAAAGGGGGGGAAGTGAGCGAACGAATTACCTGACTGGGTTTAAACCACGACAGTCTCTTACATTAAATGAGCTCAGAAATTGTTCCAAGCTAACATGAAATTCTGAGAGGAATGAAAGGAATCAGAGTAATCAAGATTTATAATACTTTGCTAAACATCTCACCTCAACTTTTTACAATAAACCCAAAGTTTTATCTAGTAAGACTATACCAGGAGCTTCTTTGCCTTCTAAAGCAGGTGCAGGACGCACAGAATTTGGAAAGAGGAGTTAAAGAGGCAGGTTTTGAAAGAAAAATAAGAAGCTCCCCTGTTTGAAATATTGTTTGGCAGCTGTATAGAAAGCCATCAGCAAGTGATGACTCTCTGTGCATATTAGTTTAACCCTTTGGCACAGCTGTGAAATCACTATTTAGGAACCACCACATTACACAAGATGAATTTCAGCATTCAAACTTCATCTGCTGTTAGGGCTTGGAGCAATCTGTATCAATCATACAATACAGGCAACTTGGTATTAAAAAAATCAACAAGCTTGTAAATTGCATCCACTTTAGACGAGTGATTTGTTATCTTTTTAAGAGTAACCTCTAATGGCTTGATACATTAATAAATTAAAACACTAAGAAACTGCCTCTATGTGTGCTCATTTTCACCCTCAAATGTTTGACAGTTGTAGAAATATTAATGGGTCAGACAGCAAAAGATATACTACTACTAACAAACCTTGCTAATGTTCATTTTCCCCTCATCATAAAATGTCTGAAACAGAAAAGGACTGTATAATGGCATGCTGTACACCTAGTGTAATGTAAGCTCCATCAGAATTTAATACTAAAAATGGCACCTTGTAATTTACATCAGCAGATAGTCAAATTTTTGTGAGGATTATTATCTAGACATATTAACAGCTGGCCTTCATGGTGATTAAAGCCTTTATGGGCTGAGACAGAGGCTAACTTTGCTATTAGAAGTTAACCTAAGACACTGCTGAATGTCTTCTTTTGGCTTTTATATAATCTGTAATTGGCTAAAACTTGGACTTTTGCTTAAAAAATGCAAAACAGTTGAAATCCACTTTGTAATAGCCATTTTTTAACACTGCTAATTTGGCAAGTGTTTATTAGCAATGGAGTTCTGATAAAGTATTCGGTTGGAATTTGCCTTCATCGCAGAGCTGAGACACACAACAATGAAATTATTTGAAACTTTGCTCTTATACAGGCCCAGTCCACTTCCAGTGCCTGAAACACACAGCTCTATGCTTATTCAAGCAGTCATAGAGAACAGCAGTTATTGGATACACTGTTTTCCCACAGAAGGCTCTTCTTTCTATAATTATTCTTCTAATGAATATAACAAATTTTCCCGTCCATATCAATGTTTGCCCCAAAAGAAAATCTGTGCTGCAGAAAAGTGCCCAAACCATTGACTTTTCTATAACATTGAAATAAAGTTGCTTCCATTCCTGAAATCACTATCCTACTTTTATAAAGAAAAATGTTTGAAGTCACTGATAAAACATGTTATTGTTGCTAAAACCCAAAACCATGTGAACCAGTTATTCCCCTTATCAATATAAACTGTGCAAAAGCCCTTAACATTCTTAACTTTTTTTTTTTTTAAGACTCACTGCCATCTTAGTATTTTCCTTCTGCATCGGATTACTTCGTTATTTTCTTTTATGCTATAGAAATGAGACTACAACAATCTTTTGAACATGAATTTGCAAGGAACAATGCCATTTCAATCCTTACCCTTATCTAGTGCTTTAGATAAGAAACTCTCACCTTTATTAGTTCATTGGTCCCAAAACACTTTATTTAATATCTGCTCCAGTGCTGGGACCATAGCAGTTTTTTTCTTTCAGGGCTGACTGGCAGATCTGCCATGGAACTAGGACATGCACACCTTTCCCTGCTATTCACTTATGAGTCCAGTCATGCCAAGGCCAGGATTCCTGCAGGCCCACCTCTGGGTTGGCAAACCATGCCAAAGCATCAGAATTTCTATGGAGGATTTTGCTAGTGTAGGTCCACCCCACAGTTTCCATATACGGGAAACCTAGCTTTGTGGGCTTGGGGAAAACCCTGACACGTTCCAACACACAACTTTGAGGCAGGCTTGGAGCTTCAAAACTCCTGCCTGCTGGCCTGGAGGACCTACAAAAATTCCTGCATCTGCCACGAGTCTAGCTGCAAACTCCTCAAGAGCCACAGACCTTGGGAAAGCCCAAACTGTCCCTTCTGACATGGAAAGGTCCCAATTTTAATCACATGAAGTGACTACGGTATGCTTGTCTTACATGTTACTCTGATTTACCCATCTGCAAGTACAATGCCCTATCCTTGCCTGACTCCACTGAAAGAATCCTGCGAAGGTAGAGACATACAGAAGAGCTAGCAAAAAATCCCTAAAACCCAGATGCAAGGCAATTTGGAGAACTATGAAGTTATAATAATTTTAATTTTGTTCACTGGTGTCTGTGTTGATTCTCCAGAATTTGTCATCTGCTGCCTCAGACTTATTTTCTGAGATTGCTATCTAACCAAAATACTGTGACTTTTCCATTCTGCAATGGAGTGAGAGCCAAATTCTCAGGAGTCTGGAACAGAACAATCCATGACAATTAATGAAGCCACACTTGCTCGTGCCCTGCCTGCATCTGTGGCACTCAGTTTCAGTGAAGCAAGTTCGAAGAAACTCGGCTAGCTTTAGACTATACAAGTCAGAGAGGACTGCCCATTATACATTCTCACTGTGAAGGGCATTAGAAGGACTTCACATATAGCCTGATGTCCATGGGAATTTTGTTCTTGGGAGGACTACAGTATTCAGCTCATAAGAAGGAAATGAGCAGAGTAAAATGAAATCTGCTAAAAAAAACAAACCCTAACCCTGTTTTATATGGTCTTTGTTAAGACTTTTCATACCCCTTCAGAATTGGCTCCAGAAATGGCCAGTTAAAACAGGTTGTCTGGCTCACTCATCGCATTTGAAACAATATCTTTAATCCCTAATCAGTCCCTAAACTTAGAAAAATAATTCAGGTTTAGAATTTCCAAATGCATGTTTAGCCTTTATGATTCATTTAGAGTTAGAGAAGTAAAACCTTACAACCTTGCTAACACCCTGGAGCTTCACAATGAGCCCTACTTTGTACCTTTATTGCTTTTTAGTGATCCTAATTTTCTCATCGCTTTTAAATTCTGCTTGCTTAGAAAATATGTTTCTTTGGAAGGGTGTTAACAGAACCAGTAATAATTCTGATTAATTCTGCATAGATTAGTCATATCACGGACTTCTTGCTCAAAGGTTAATTATAATTCAAGTCACTGTAGATTTCAGGATTAGAATAAAAACACTTGTTGTAATAAGCACTCCATTTTCAATTATTTGCAATGGCTGCAAATAATTGCAAATAACTGCTATATTATGAAAAGTATGGTCCCAAATTGTTTTCTATAGGAAACAGATGATGAATCTAAGGAATTTTTGTTGCTGCTCTGAAAGGTAAAGTAATACTTTCAGATTACTGAAATTCAGAGTACAGATTTTCTTGATTTCTGAATACAGCAGAATATTTAACTCTCATTCAGCTGTTTTAAAAATTTGTGATTTTGTTTGATTTATTCTTTTTTAACAAAAAAAATTAAACTATGCCATAAAACAGATTCTGTGAAATAAATCCTTATAAGCTCAGTCTTCCAATTAGTCATATCTTTAGAGGAAAAAAGTCTTGTTTTTCAGTTACTTATGTTTTAGCCTTTCCAGGAAAGTAAATGAGAGCTTTCATGGTAGTTTCTGATGGGTTAATAAGAACCGCATATATCTCAAAGAATGCCCCAGTAAACACTCCTGACACATGCATACCATACAATGTTAATGATGATTTAATTTTCTGGCCTCGATTCTCTAAATTAGTTCTAGGAAATTACATGTCTACTGTATGCAAGTGATTACTTCCATAACATATGGAAACCAGACAGATAGGAGTGGATGAACAAAGCAAGATATGCAGCTATATACATACAGACATATAAATTTGTATATGTACTTTAGGAAGTAAATAATGAAAATTAATGGCACAGTTGTGTAAATTTTTTAATTTTATGTTTTACCTACCCATGCATTGAGATACTTCTGAAAACTAGCCCTTCAAATATAGGTACTAAGTCCTACTCTTTTAGATCAGTTCCCTTTTTCACACAGAACATGCATCCTTATAGTCTACTTTTCAGTATCTGACCTATACAACACTGCACATTTTCCTCTGCTCAGACAGATGACCCACTCTTAAGAACACTCTATGTGAGCAGTGAAAGGTTAGAAATCAGTTCACCCTTGTATATTTCAAAATGTATCAGCTAAGACAAATGCATATCAGGGAGAAACCTAAGTTCTATGAAGCAGGGTTTGAATCTGAATTCCTACAAGTTTTAGTTGCTGCAGTGGACATGCTTAGCCTACCTCTATATCCAGGATCTGGAGATGCCTGTCACAAGGTCAGCTCATCCAGCTCCTAGTTCAGGCTAAAAAGAGTTCTGAGTGTGGTGACCTTTAGGATAAAGATGAAGTGAAGCCTGGACCAGAAAATAAGAGGCCTTGAATAAACTGAAAGAGACATACAGGCTCTGCAGGTTTCCTGGAAACAATCACTAATAAGGAAGGAAAACAAGAAGAGTGGAAATATGGAAAAGGAAAAATGCATTAGGAAAATGCACTCAGCCTTCATAAGAAGCCTTGGAGAAAAAAAGGGAGTTCAAAGAACTTTCCTATAAGTGGTAAATTGCATTGACTCCAAAATGAAATGCTTGGAACTACCATTTCTTTCAGATTTCCTTTCATTTTACTACCAGATGAGAAGAGTAACATCTAAACACATGAGCTTAAACAGCAATCGCTTGCTTTTCTAAGAGAGTTTAAATAGGATACTAAGTTCTAAGCATCCAGCTTGAAAATTCAGTCACATTTTCTCTGTGAGTTTTCTTTTCCTGCAGAACTCACTAAATGAAAGGAGCATCGACTCTTCTAGAGCTAAAAATATAAGTTCTGTGGAGCAGCAAGTTTTTCAGTCTTTACACAAAATTAGGAAAGTCACTGGATCAGATCTTTGAATATGAACAGAAAAAGAAAAATAACACATGAAAATTAGAATTGCTTTTGCTTTAAAAAAAAACAAACCTGAAAAAAACCAAATTCCTATATCTTTATCCGGGTTCTTCTAAAACCTTGCTCAGGCACAGCTCCAGGGAAGTCAATCCAAAGCAATTGTATAAAAAGATGCAAGATGCTGCATACTGGCAAATCTATTGAAGCAGCCAGTTCCACTGGATTGAAAAACACAGAAAAATTTCCCTACTGAAAGTAGAAGGGATAAGCAGCCTTTCTTTTCTCATGCCAAATCATTCAACAGCAGTTTTCATGGACACAATGGAATAAACCACACAAGCTTTGTTTCAGTATTTGTTTTAAAAACAGGAGAAATGCCAGAAATGCTAAAGAAAAACAAGATCCTGTATAAAGTGCTGCTACTGAGGGGAAACGAGTGTTCTGTGAAGGCTTCCCACTACACTGATGAAACTGAGGACTGTACTGCCCAAATGACAGAAAATGCAACACGCAATGGATTTGAGAGATGTCTGACATTACAATGAGTAAGAGTACGCATGACTTCCATCACAGTAAGTGAGTGCTGCTGTGTACATATCATCCTATGAAAGTTAAGAGATAAAACAGATAGATGAAGTTAGTGTTTCATAGAAAGTATTCTGTGTCTGCTTGGCGTCAGTTGGGAGATATCAGAGCGATGAGTTAATAGCCTGTGTTTAGGTGCCTTGCTCACTTCCCAAGTGACATGGTGGAACATTCAGGGGATCATTAAGTTTCCAGCCATTCCTAAACAGCAACAGGTGCTTGAGAAACATTTCTCCAGTATGTCACAGACAGCTTCATCACTGTCTTAGAAATAACTGACTGCACTTGTGTTTCCTCCATGGCACCAACTGACAATGAGGAGAGAACGAAAAAGATCAGGAAGAACTCCCAAAACATCCGCATGTGCATGGTGAATAGGTCTAGAAAAGTAAGTAATGAAAGACCCTGCTGCATACTCTGAATTCAGATATGATACTTGCATGTGCATCCAATGTTGCTGTTCATTCAGACTCCAGTATCATATTCAACCAAGCTCTAACAGGTTCCTGGGAACAGTGATTAATTAATTGGAATGGCATTATAAGGAGCTGAAACTTTCCCAATGATTAGTATTTATTAATCCCTTAAGTAGTTTGTCTACACATTCAAGCATACTTGCCTGGAAGTCTTAGAAAGCTTCTCCAACCATGAGAAGGAAGCTGAGATGTACCTGGAAAGATATGGTCCACTGCCTGCCATAGCATTCATGTTTTCACAGGCTGTTTTAGCATTTTTAGAGAGTGCTATGTATGTGCACAGTTTCCTAAAACATTTACTAATACAGCCTGACACTGAGAGAGATTAATTCAGAAGCAAGCAAATTTGTAGTTCAACTAGTAGATTTAAAGAAAAGGAGACTTACAGTTCCTTACAGAGTAATAAAAGGGTAAATATTGAAGACTAGAACTACATTGAAGAGTTTCCTATGTGTAGAATATCCCTGTATCCTACATTTCTTTACATGGAAGTACTAGAAGACACTAAAGGAAATTCTTTCAAAATCAGAAAACACAGTCTTCTCTCACCTCTTTCTTCTCATCTGTCTAGAAGATACCTGAACATATCAGTCCATCAACATCCAACAATTCCAAAGCTATTTAGAACACAAAAGCTCTGTAAACATGATCCTCAGACAATGTTCATCCAAAATCAGCTGTGTGATTTGAGTTACTCTATATCAAATGGATATGAACTTTTGCTATTTATATACCTAATTCCTAGAACATATATTGTCCTAATTCCTTGAATACTTGGCCGGTTGAACACGGCTACATCTATTCATCTATAGGAACTGATGCATTTTAGCCATCTTGGGATAATCTTTAAAACCGGCTTAGGAAATGTGTTTTACCAATAACTCAGGGCAAAAGGCAGAAAACAAATAGAATGTGTTAATTTCTAGATCATCATAGGCACAAATTTAGTGAACGTTCTGTGATTCCAATTATATAAGATGGAAGAAAGATCAAAAGTGTGCTGAGAACCGTAAAGTGCTTTTCTTACTGGGAAAGAGATTAATGGCCACTGCCTTGTATTGAACCCCATCACTTTCTCCTATATGTTCCCACTAGCGCTTTGCTTGAGTTGCCAGATGTCCATCTCACAAAGTTTGGAAATAGCCTGCAAAATCCCTGCTGACAGCTACTGTGCTGGCATGCAAATTCATGAGAACTCTGAAATCCACTAAAGTCTTAGAAAAAAACTTTGCTTATGGAAACTTCTTACATGATGTAACAAGTTCCTAGATGTTGTGATGACACTGTGCAAGGTCTGTACTATATCTGTTGCATTATGCCATCACTGCATATCACTGTTAAGATAGAATAGCAAACACATATTTTAAAGAGTTTTATGAAGTCCTGAAGTAAACAGACCCCAGAAGCCCTGAGAAGAATGCAACATGCAACAAGGAATAATCAGGAAAATAAAGAGTTATTGCTTTCAGCTTTGTGCAGTAATACCATGATAACACCAAGAGATTGCAAGTCCAGACAATTTGATTTCCTCCATGCTTAAATTTCTCATCCAGTCACTGTCTCAAAGTAGCTTTCAATCAACGTCACTTCACTGGAATCTGTTTTGCCATAAGATATCACTGAGGTTGTTCTTGGAAATTGATAGATGATTTTACCATGGTGATACATCATTCTTCGCTCAAACAGAGAGTGAGAAATGGTGCAAAACTACTGCTTTTACTTTGCCAATAACTGCCCATATTCCTAATGCCAGCTATTCGCTGGTTTCTCCTATGACTTCTCGGGCCATAGATGTAGTCTCTGAGACAGAAAAATGTAGGCTTTTTTCAATAGATTCATTAATTAAAAAGAGTTTACAGATGCCTTGAATCAAAACAGCACCCATTCTGCAAGTTTGATGTAACCAGATCTGGTTTTGCTCTCTCCTATGCACATTCTACTAGCTTGAATGTCACCATCTAGGGTGTACCTAGCCACTTCAATTCAGAACTGCACTAGATGGAATTTCTTCACTGAACTGCCACTAGTCTCCCTCTGGCCTAGATTTTTAATAGAAGCTAACATTCTCCTAAAAGAATTAATATTTGACCATATTATTCCATTTTATTCTGCAGGCAACTGTACTGTTTTTCCACTGTATCCACTGAATTCTGAAACAAACTTTCACTGGGCAAAACTCCCACATTTCATCCATTTTTCACTTGCCTTTCAGGTGAATCTGAAAGCTGCCCTTCTGAGCCATTCTTACCACTAACAAGTAAAGCTTAACAGCAGTAAGTTTCCCAGAGCAGAGACTCAGATTTAGGCTTTTCTATTTACTTGCTGATGATAGGCATGGACATGCATGATCTGCATGAACATGGAATCCCCAAAGACCAGCTGTAACTCCAGCTGGTTTTGGCAAGTGCCCCCAAGATGCTGACACTGACCTCCTACTGAGCTACCTCTTAGATCGCTGTTAAAGAAAACAGAATAGGGATTGCTGTCAGAGGTCCTTATAAAAAGAGTTTCATCACACAAAGGACAGCTCCTACATGATCTTCACTAGTCAATATAGGGTTTATTCTCATGGAAAATGAGCAAACTCCCTGGGAACTATATTTTCAGGTATTACAACAGACAAACTTTAATATGCACATTCAATTCTTCCCATAAATCACCAGTAACACAGAAGGGACTCCATGCTTCAGTGCTGTGGCAATTCACAGGTCCCTTGAGAAAAACACTGCAAATGTTACATTCCATGAGAGAAATCCTAAATGCTACCAAAATGGACAAGAGTTTGGCCCCTTGTCACTGGAGAAATGATATAAACCATCTCCTGAGGTATCCACAGGCCCATGATTGAATGCAAAGAAAAAGTTTCAAAGAGATTTTGTTTTCTGAAAGCACAGTCTTTGCTACAAAAGAGAAGCAACCACTATAATCTGCATTCACTCAGGATATGTGATTCCACTCAGTTTCTGCAGCATTATACGGTTACTAGCTCAAATTGTGCAAGCATCTACAATTCCCAGTGCAACCACTTATGCTAGAACTAGACCAACCACATGTATTTTGTATCAACTAACCTAAAGATCCTAGACAAACCGGAAGGCAGGGACTAAACCAGGTATTAGGTCAGGGATTGTAACTAATAGAATCTTATTACAACATTTTGACTTGTCAGTGGAAATCACTGCTGTGTAATGGAGCACAGAGTATGTCTGTTGACAGAGCCAGCTCTCCACAGCCTGTGTATAATTAACGCAGTTCTCTGTCTGGAGGCTCAGTAAAGTCAGTAGACTATTGCTACTGGAAAGCACACACCAAAGTGGAAACCAAGTAAAGCTTTAATAACAAGCCTCTTCCATTAAAGTATAAAAAACCCTACCATATCAGATTATTTTTTAAAGCACTGGAATGAAACACTCCACATTTTATTGTATGATATACTGCTTGTCTACAGACACTTGGCTGATTTTCCATGTGAAACCATTTTGTGATAATCCCCAGTTCAATACCAGAGACAGAAGAAGATACAGCACAGGTACAGCAAGTCCATTTTAGCCACATTCTTGTAGTCTCCCCCTTTGTGGTGTCCCCTCCCCAGTACAAGAGACTACAATTTATTTACCTTTATCCCAGGGAGTCCAGGAAGCCCAGGAAGACCTGGTTCACCCTATACAGGAAAATTACATAATATTACAGACAGTATTCAGTTATAATCACTATCCAGTGAACACCCCTATATATTCTGCAGCAAGATAAAAAAGCATAGATGACTGCTAGCCAGTTCAAGCCGGACTGATATTTGCAAAATGAATGACTTAAATTTACAATTAGTAAAAGTCATGTTAAGAGCTTAAATAACTTCTGGGAACCTTGGATCTGAAGATGACACCCAGGTTGAAAATCCAGATCAGAAGAGTCAAAAATGAATTCACATTAGCCTTCACCAAAACAGAATTAAAAAGCAGCAATGGTTCATTTTACATGCTGCCATTTCAGCAGACAGATGTTTAATTCTGTTCAGTTTTCAACTCTGAGCTAGATATTGTGCTGTGTAACTGTCTGGTTTAGCTACAGAGCAATTAAGAAAAGCTTGGTTTAAATTGTGCAGCTCAAGCAGGACTACCTAATTATAACTGGGCCACCATTCTTATGGAGCTATCTGTAGCATCATTTCAGTGCTTGCTATTTATCTGTAAATATACATGGTGTCATGAAGGATAATGGGAATGTAATCTTCTATTACTTTACCCAGAAGAACCTTGCTTGTTTAAAATTGCAATGAAAAGACTTATAGTGCTGCATTTGCAAGGGTTATTTTGTAACAGGAATTGAAAACTGAATGTATTAATTTTGAAATGAAGTGGATATTAGTCTAAAAAAAGAATGACAACATTTGCACAAATGGTCATTTTGAGATATCAGCTAAATGGAAAGACGTTGTCCAGGGAAATAAAGACGATGAATAGAAAAAAAAAAAATAGCAATAACATGAAGAAAACATTATTTTAAAGTCTGGAGGTTTTATTTTAATACAGAGATGGATTCTAACCAGCAGCTTGGATCTGAATATTCCCTGAACTTTCTGGAAGCTCAGGTCTGAACTCTGAAACCAGCTTTTACCTTCAGAATGAGTTGAACTATATTCCAGATTTTGTACGCTGCTGAGCATTATAGAAATCCAGATTTCAACTCTGTGGTTTGGGCTGATTCATCCAGATTGTGCTGTTTAAATATTTTATGTGTATGCATAGGCATATACATACAGTCATACACTCACGTATACACATGTATACATACACAAATATGAACACATACATGCACAACATAGATATTTATCAGTACCCAGAGACACTTCTTCGAGGCATTAATATTAAATAGACTTGTAGGGCTACTAACAAAATTATATTCTGCCACAAACTGAAGAACACAACAAGGGGTCTGCAAATTGCTTTACCAAATTGAGTGATTTTTAAATGTTATACAAGGATCTAATAACAGCTTCTTTGCCCATTTTACTTACTCCAGAATTTTAACTGTTCACATTGCCTAAAAACACAGGAAATATTCCAGTCTCAAAATATTAACTATAACATCAGATGAACGAACAGAGGCTAGGACACCATTTTCAACAGATAGATACTAGTATTTTTGGGTACGTTGCCCAACTTTCTAAAGCAGAATATGTGTTGCTACTCTTGCAAAACAATAATCCTTTACAAAGCCTCCATTGCACTCATTCCTGACAAAATGCTAGTTCCAAAACCTTACTTCTCTGTCTTGCAGTTTCTTACTTGAGTAGCCATACATACAACACTACTACTGTGACCTTTTCTCATCTAAGTGTGGAAGTACTAAATTTCACTTGTAAGAACAGCATTTGAATAATTATAACTGATAATCTATCGCTATTGCTGCAGTAGGTCACTGTTTAGTGTTGGGACAGAGATAACTCTCATAGACCCACATGTAACAAGCAGAAAGGAACCACCAAGGCCAGCTCAGAATTACAGTAATCAAAACCAATTAAAATGCCCCTCAAAGATAACTTTAAAAAATGTGAAACATTGAAATTGCTAATGCTAAATTCTTCTTGCAGAAGAATGCGTAATACTTACTTTTCTGGACCTTTCTTGATACAAAAAAATTAAGTATGATTTATGAGAAAATGATTTTTAAAGAAACCAAGGCTGTACACTATCTCCATCTTATAATGCTCGGGTTGGCAGGGCAGGTTGTTCTGTCACCTCTGCAATATATATGGCACACAACAGGCTTGTCAGGCCACTGAAATACTGTCACATTTCAAGTAAATACTATTTAGGTGGGCAGCTCAATATTTACCTGTCCTTAGGAGATGGGTAAGGAATAACTGGAAGAAGAGGAAGAAGTTAAATATAAGGAAGGAAGGAAGACACCAGCAGGAAATCGGAGTGGGACATGGTAGGGGGAAAACTATTGTGGAGACTTAGAGGGTAGAGGCACATCTCCAGTTGGAAAAAGGGTTCCCCAAAACCTTTGGTGGGTGAATGGGTACCTGCTAAGCAGGGGGCAACAGCAGACAAGGGGCACCTGGCTGGAGGAGGCACTCTGAATGAGCGCATTACTGTGGCTGCTGTTTGGGCTGGGACCTGTGTGGCACACTGGAAGCTTTTGAGGTGAAGGGGAAAGAATACGTTAAGCCCCCTTTGGTGCGAATAACAAGCTGAGACTATAGGACATCTGAACTGCGTACCTCTCACTTATCTGTTACCTAAATGAGATCAAACCTGAGTACCTGGGGACTGAGATCCAGGTGCCTGCTGATAAATCACCACTAGTTTTGCCTCCACAGCAGCTAATGAGGATATGAATCTTAACGGGCTCCTAAACGCATTTTCTAGTTTATTCCCCAAGAAAAGCATACACTGCAGAATGCACGCACTGAATGATTTTGTGGATTCAATAGCTTTAAACTACTTTGATTACCTTTCCTAACTAAAACTGCATTTTACTAAAGCACTTAATTTACAACCACAATAACCTTTGTTTAGTCTTATAATTAGTGACAGTCATAATTTCTCAAACAAAAAGACTTAACATTTAATTTTATTTTATATTTGTTTTAGTTTTTTATATATTTTGGGGTTTTGCTTAGTCACCAAAAGACCTCAAGTATTGGAAAACAGTTGTACTGCCACTCGCTATATAGAATTTTAGCTCTTGGCTATCTGTCTGGAATACCTGCTAGCTTAACTGGCAGATGAACTCTGCTCCACTCTGGCAACAGTAGGTAATTTTCAATGTTATAAGAGGCAAAAATGGTGTCGAAGGCTTCTGACGAAAACCAAGTACTGCAAAACAAAAATCTGGTTCCCCCATTGTCTCTCCTCTTTGCCCTTTCATCAGCTCTCCCAGCAGGACCTGCCTCCTACTCTCATGAATGGCAGCTGAAGGAACAGCATGTACTGTTTTTGATGTACTATAGATTCAAAGAGGAAATTCCCCAGCCTCAGAGTGCCTCATGTGGAGTCATTATAGCTCCTTCTGGACCTCTACTCGCAAAAGCAGCCTCAGGTACATAGCACCCAGGGGAATTTCTGCCCCTGGAAGGAAGCACAGAATGGCGTCACCTGGTCTATATCCTTCCAAACACATTGTGTGCCTCTGACAGTTTGATTCCCCTTACAGGTATATGTGAAGGGAATTCTAGTCAATATTTATTTTCTTCCTAGTGAGACGTCATAATGCACCACAGTCTGAAGGTTAATATTCAGTCAAACATGCAGGGTTAACTTGTGATTACTCATATTCTTTGTTAGTCTTCCCAGCTGCAATTGGGTAAGCTTTCAACGCAAGTGTGATGTGGCTAGAAGGGGAGGTGAGTTAGTCTAATATTGCTTTTCATCTTTATTAGTATAATCATTCCTGTACTTTTAAAAAATACAAAACAATCACACACCAAATGCTTACAGCTGTTAAACTGTACTGCCTTGGTCTCACCCTAGTGCAGATAAGTACCAGTGGTAACATCTGTGTAACATCATTTATTCACAAATCCAAGAGAAGAAGAGGAAAACTGAACATTTCCAACTAATACCTTTTGTCCAGGTCTTCCAGATTCACCAGGTTCACCCTAAAAGAGATGAAAGATATAAGATCTGATAAGATGAATTAAAAATAGAGCTAGAGAAAAGCATAACATTAACGGTACTTGAAATGTCTGTGACACTACAGATTAACACAGACCAACCACCCCTCTTGTCCCTATAAGACTGCTTTAAAACCAAATTACCTTAATTCCTGCAGCAGAAGAACCAGGGTCACCCTGATAGAAAATTCACAAGGAATAATTATATATACAGCTTGTCAAGAAAAATATGTAAGAAAACATGCAAGAGTATAGGAAGATTATATAGAAAAATAACTATATAGCAAGATTGCCTGTTCTCTGTGCTGCTACATAGGAATTTACCCAATGAATTAAATCGGTGTGGCTCAGAAAAGGAACAGAATTGTTTTTGAGAATATGTAGAGAGATTTTTGTTTCATTCATCCAAACATCATAACAGTTATCCTCAAATTTCACAGCTACTAATGTAGATTATATAATTGCAGATTTTGTATAAATGTGCTTCATAAAGCCAGAGGAAGGGACATACTTCGACATCTCTAAATTGCTGATATCCATTAAAAATCACTTACTGCCATTTACAAAGAATATGAGCAATCTTTTGACCTAACCCTACAGATGGCAAGTGTCAGGTCTCAACTGACAAAGCTTTTTGTGCTATTGAAGGTTCACCTTGGGAAAAAACCTCAGTGACCTATGTGTTTATCCCCATCAGGACAAGTCATAGCCCTATTTCCTCAGCAATTCAACATATTTAAACTGATAGTTTAATGCAGTAAAGTGTTATACTTCACAGATGAGAGAGCTATAGTAATTTATGTATTCAGGAAAGGTCTCTTATGAGGAGACATACAATATTCAGAAAGATTCACCTGTGTTTTACTGGGTTGACTGGGTTTGATAGGCATTGATATGAACAAGGGCAGAGGATCAGAGAGTGACCTGGTCAAGAAGCTTTTAGCTCAGAGTTTTGTACGACTGTCACAAGATCTTTACAATTCTTGTGCACACATACTTGGCTGCATTTTTTGCTTAAATGACACACCAAACAGAAATGAAAAAAACCCAAACAATAATTTGCTAGTCAACCTACAATCTGTTGAAGACGGCTGAAGTGCTTCTATTTGAAGAACTGTCTCATTATTTGTTATGCAAAATAAATTTAGATTTTTCACTGAAAGTAACAGTGAAGCTGCTAGAAAATGTTCCGTGAATGACACAGTTTTCATGTCTAGAAACCTGAGCTGCCTCATTTTCATAGACATACATGACTGATACTGCTGGTATCACTTAGAAGTGTGTAGAAAACCTCAAGGACTTTTTATAACTGTGAAGTGGTAAAGCAACTGGTAAGAGACATTCACAAGTTAAACATTTTGAAGGGTAATGGTGGATATGGGGAAGGTAGGACAAAAAGTTTCCACCTACCTGCAAGAATCAAAATTAATATGGGATTAAAGAAAAAATTATTGTACAGCATGTTTTCAATTCTCTGATGAGTCAGACAGTTTGGAAATGAAGAAACGTTAACAAGGGAACATGCACACAGAAGGAAGATGCTTGGTAGTTTCTAGAGATCAAGGCTACAGTAGAAGAGTTGAAGCAAGAACTCAAGTCTGGCACTAGAAGTAGGACAATTCAGCTGAAATGGTTTCTTTCTTAAGTCACAGGTCAAGATGTAGGCACCCAAGTTTGTATTTCTGAAAGCCACTAGGTACAACAGTTCAGAAAACAAAGCTATATTAATTCCACAAAGAGGAACCCATTCCTAAGCCAAATCTGACACTTGTCAGCTTGTACCTCTCTCTCAAAATATAAGTGAAAATTTACTATTTATCTCACAGAAGCATTATTTAAGCTTTTAAATAAATGTTTTTAACTTTTGTGAAGTATCAGTTAAATTTCCTAAGCATATGTGTAGTATTATGATCTAGTGCAATGGTCTCTTCATTTATTTACATAAAATTAATGACTTGTTTACTGAGCAGGAAAGGTTTGTAGATGTATGTGGCTGAACACCTGAGAACTGAATGGATGCTAGCCTTACCTCTGAATACATGCAGCAGCTCTCTTAAAAACAGTCTTTAAAAACTAAGCCTTAATAAGACTTACATGTCTCCCCAGAAGTATTCAGCTGGAAAAAACTACATCTGGTAGTGAAATTCCATAATGCAATACATGCCCCAAACATTTTAGAGCTACCCAAATAAAGACACAGGTTTTGTAGCAGTGGAAACAAAATAACTGAAGGTATGCATAAGCATAATGCATCAATAAAGCTGTCTGTGAAATTTGCTGGAACTCAATTTGGTCTGCTGCTTTTAAGTAAACAGACAGTTTTTAATGTTACGGTCCTGCCCAATAGAAAGCACCCAGTAGAAAACATAGAAGGAATGCTATTGAGCTATTTTAAACCCCTTGTTATACTAGGGTTTATACTCAAGATAAGTTTAACTGCCTCCTCAAGATGATTGTGACTTCAGTAGAGAAAGTACAGTCACAACACAGTAAAAAATACAAATTAAAAAAATATATGGAAAAAAATTTCCTTTAACACTTACATGACTACCACACTTTCCCACACATACTCCTTGTTAACTAGTACAAATATGTTTCCCAAGTTTAATGTCTCTTAAATTATCTCAGAAACTTATATGAAACTCTCTATCAGCAGAAGAGGGCCTTTTGTTTCTAAGACTTCTGCATTATGAAGTTCAACAAGTTTATTGAAATTTCTTTAGATACAGCAATTCCACAAATTCACTGTTGAAAGCTCACACAGAAATATTTAAAGCATTATACATGGGAGAAGAGATTTCCCACTGAAAGGAGAGAACTTTTTTTTTCCTTAAACAAGATCCCAAGCAAGGATATGTGTGCACTGCGGACTAAAGCACGGTATTAGCATTCTAGTGGATGCAAGCTTGCTCTCTCGGTAAAGTAGAAAAGGGACAAGTGAAGCTGCACTAGGCTTTCAAGAGAAATTACGAACTTCCCATTTACGTGTTGCAGGACTATCTCTTTGAACAACAAGCTCACACTTGCTAAAAGATTACATTCTTGAATGATACAAAAGTGGATCGAGATGATGTTACCAGCGTAATTTGTGTAAGTAACTAATAAGGTTCTTAAGACTTTCATCTGGGCTAATAAGCATGACTGCAGATAAAGTATTATTTAAACAAACTTTGGGAATCCAATAACTTGACTATTCTTAAATCTAATGTCTATTTTTAATTGCTGATTTTAGAATATGCCCCCAAAAAACCTTACATTCTTGAAAGCATAGCTTTACTGTACCCAAACCGTAGAACCTGAGAGATTTGCATGCATTCCTTGCCAGCTTGATAAATCCATCATAAATTTCTCCTTGCACTGAACTGATGTGAGTTGGTTAAGCAATTGTACACACAGGGGTACAAGAAGAAATCTTTTTTCTTCCACCCAAGTGTAGTCACTAAACTGGATGCTTTTAAAAGCATATGACCTCCAAAGTGATGGCTGGAAGAGATCATTATGACTCGCCCTTCTTCCTGTGCAACACAGGCTTCTCTGCTAAAGACTATCACTTGTGTTAAAGAAAGCACATATGAAAACTCAAATTCTTTTTTTTTTCTTTCAATGATACAGCATAAGTCACACATAAAATCAAGTAAAATAAATTGGACAATGTCTTCGGTGACTTCTACAGCATATTGATACTTTGAACTAACAAAGTATTAGGTGAGGTTATTGCTGATGTCATCTGGCAAAAAGATTTAGTAAACCATTTTTATCTTCAACTCTGAATTGTCCAGCTGGCAATTTAAAGGGAAGTTACCTCCTGCTGTATAAAGTCAAGAATTTTACGCTTAATTGGACAGAACAGTGACATTTTTCCTGCTCTGCATAAAAATGAACAGTTACATCACTCAGAATCATTAAAAAAACCCTTTAAAATGTGTTTTTCTTTTGATCAGATTATTGCTCTCATTAGCTGCTTGTTCTGTAAGCATGCCTAAAGAACACATTTTCTTCTCTACTAATAAGTAGCATACCTTTTCTCCTGTGTCACCCTTCTGTCCATTTTCTCCAGCATCACCCTGTAATTACAATATATACTATATTTTAGTGACTTTATGTGAGCACACAGCATGCAGAGGAGGCTCAGCATTCCAATATGATTAGCAACCTAATTTTGTTAATCAGGTAATCAATCTGTCTATGACTTGGTCAGGAAGCATGGTTTATATAGCTGCTGTGTCTTACACAGTCTTCAGTACAGCTGTAATCCCTTTCACAGGTCCTCAAAAAAACCCACAAACTATCAAATAACTACATATATTGTCAGTATAGTCTACAGACTTCCCCAGTTCACTGTGGTTTAGCACTGAAGGAATGATTTCATGGTGATTCAGCATTTTAAATTACCAGTACATTTGTTTTTTTCAAGAGAGACATTCACCTAAATGCATCTAGTCAAATTCAGGTGACAGTTCCATGATTCCAATACCGTTTATTAGGACTCTCAAGTAACTTACGGCATATACTCTCCGAGTCTGAAGCTGTAAAATGGCAATGGTTTGTGTTGGAAAGGACCTTAAAGATCATCTAGTCCCAACCCGCTGACATAAGCAGGGACACCTTCCACTAGCCCAGCTGAACACTGCCAGGGATGGGGAACCCATAACTTCCTTGGCAGCCTGTTCCAGTGTCTCACCAGACTCACAGAGAAGAATTCTTTCCTAATGTCTAATGTAAATCTACCCTCCTTCGTCTTAAAGCTATCTCCCCTTTTCCTGTCACTACATGCCTTTCCAAAAGTTCCCTCTAGAGATTTTCAGTTACTGGAAGGCTGCTGTATGATCTCCCCAGAGCCTTCTCTTCTCCAGGCTGAACAATCACAACTCTCTCAGTCCCTCTTCATAAGGGAGGCGTTTCAGCCCTCTGATCAGCTTCATGGCCCTCCTCTGGACTTGCTCCAGCAGGTCCTTCATGAATGATTCATAGACTGAAAAAACTTCACTGAATGCCACTCCAAGGAGTAAGAAAAATTATTGTTATCTCTACATAAATACTACTCATTATTTATTGTTAAAAAAAGGTGATGTCCAGATAAAGGTTTTTTTAATGGCTGGGTAGGCATTTTCTACTTTAAAACCAACTTTGTAAAGAAACATTTCCAAAGATTTACCTTTGGAAACAGTTTCCACATACAGTCATATAGACCTACAATACGTCTAGACTGCACTAAAAAGTCTTTGCTATATATGACTATAGGCCAAAAATTTCTGTGGGACTTAAGGTTCATGTAAAGTGTGAGAATTATTTAAAATGGCCAAAAAATTGACAAATGTTGAGTCTAAGCAAGCAAAAGTAGGTGTAGCAGGTCTTGGTCAGATAATCAGTAATAGTATTCAAATAACAATATTTATTCAGTATCTGTCATATTGCTCTGAAAACCTTAATGTAAAATTCCATTCAGAGGACTTATAACAGAGACCATTTTCTATGTCACTGACACAATGGGAATCAGCTAACAATCCAGCAGTACCTTAATTAAGGGCTTGATAAAACATGGGAACACAATAATTGTTAGGAATGCCATCCCAGGTTCATTCAACATGATACAGTATATTGAGGGCATTTAGAATTACATTTTAAAACAAGACAAAAGAAAATTACGGAAAAATATCATTATTTTCAGTAACAGAAATTCAGTATATGTTAAAATCAGTAGTTTTTTTTTTTGCATTGTAAAATAAATAATTACTGAAGTTCTTCAACAAATATAATTTTAACTGAAGTAATGATTACTGATGAAAATGATTAATGATGAGTAATGATTAATGAAAATGATTGAGTAATGATTAATGATGAAAAGAGATTCCCAGTTACATACTTCTACATGTGGGATACACACTTTCAAGATCCCCTTGGATTATTTTTATGATGTGCTTTTCAAAATGTGAAATGAATTGCCTTTTCAAAGCATGTTTCCAGCAGCTATACATGGGTAAATATTTCATAGAATCACAGAATGGTTTGGGTTGGAAGGGACCTTAGAGGTCATCTCGTTCCAGCCCCATTGCCACAGGCAAGGATACCTTCCACTAGACCAGGTTGCTCAAAGTCCTGTCTAACCTGACCTTAAACACTTCCATTTCTCAAGAGCAAACTGCACCTGAATACAAGCAGCTTACTTTTAAAAAACATGTCTCACTGTATTTGCAGAAGATGAGTCTGTACAGATTCCTAAGCAAAACAAGGCTTATGCCATTTCTCAAACTTCCTTTGTTCAGCTGCAGAAGCCTGACTCTCAGTGTGTACTTTTACATGGCAGCTCCTACTGGCCACTTTCCCTGGAAAAGCATAATTAAACCCAAGCTTTGCTGCGTGGAGCTTGTTGCACCCCCTTGTCTTCCCTTAGCATGACTGTGGATGTCAGACCAGTAACTCCTTGCTAACTTGCTTCAAGTCACAACACCATTAGTATTCAATTGGTGCTGCTGGTACCCCTCTGGACAATCTACAGCCTAAGATTGTTGGTGCAGTTTCCCCTGCTTTTACTTAAACTGATGCATGCAAGAATGGAGAACTCCACTTTCAGTATGGGGTGAACTTGTTACATATATGCCATTCAGAGTCTATGTAGTTATCACTCTGTTATCTAATTGTTTTACTGATGCAGGTGACAGAGCATTAACATCAAGTTATAAGAAATGTGTAGATCTCTCATTTATTAGACAGGCTCATCTTTTTCTGAGACTAATCATAATTAGGATTATTTTCACAGTTACTCAACTGTGCAGCCTCTAACACATGACCACTGCTCTCTCCGACTAATCACACTGCAGTGACTTTCATTAGTAGGTGTTATTTGATACTTATAAAGGCTGCACGATGCTGCACAAGTTCTAGGTAGTAGCTATATTTATTTCTTCTTAAACTCAGAATCAGTGCACTGGTGATTCTCCAAACAGTTCTACAAAACAGAACCACAACAAAGGAAGTGGAACATATCTCACCTTTTCTCCTCTTTCTCCAGGGTCACCCTAATGAAAATAATTGAGGCAAAGAAGTCGTAAGTTACTACCATAAGCAAAAATCAGTGTTGATATTATGATCATCAGATTGTCCGCTACTAACGATCTGTCACTACTGATGATTGATTATAAAATCCAACAAGAAAATCTTCAATAAACAGTGACATACTGTAATTCAATAGAATTCAACAGGCCAAATATCTTCAACATAATGTTAAAAGCTTAATGATTTGCATGCAGACTTTTTTTCCCCCCATTTTGTCCTAGATTAAACCCTAACTAAACAAGCATATGTCTTTGTGAAGTGGCCTGCCAGGACCCAGGTGACTCCTATGCTTGGTTCTCCTTGTTTTGGGAATGAAACAAAGGAAAAATCCAAAGGCCAAATATGAGGGGAAAGTCTTATGATTCTGTTAATGGCTTAGAAAGATCTTTGGAAAAGACAAAATGCCTTAAATGTCTTGAACTAGTTCATAATTTATACAGGCTAAAGAGCCTTCAGTGTTCTTCACATTCTCTGTAATAAAAGGGTGGATTATAGCCATTATTTTTCAAAATTATAACTTGCTCAATGGCAAATGTACTTTTGCACACGAGCATGACCCTGACAACTCATCTCTGCATTTCTAGCTCATCTCTGCCTGTTTTGATGGCTGGCAGTCGCTAGGCAACTCAAAGGCTACAGCTGTGAACGAATTAAGCATCAACTGCCATAATTTGGCTTCTTCTGTATACAAAGTAGGAAAAGGTGTGCTCCTAAATGGTTTGTTTTCAAGCCAGTCAGTAAATGCAAAGAGCCCTGTGCGTCTGTCAGCAGCAGGGTGATCCACAGGATCAGCTGAGGAGCACATGTGCACCAAAGACATACACTTGCAGGAGATGGGATTAGAATTTAGCATTACCCATTCCAAGAGGCCCACAGATAACACCATCTCAGACACATTGAGCTTTCTTTTAAATGAAGTTATCATAAGCTTTATGTTCTATTTCACTTTTCAATATCAAAACAGCAGAAAAAAAATATTTAACAACAAAATAAGTGCAAAGAGACATTGTGACGCAACAATACAGGCTAAGGCATGCTTCTAATGAGTCTTGCTGCTAACTTCCATAATAGCAGGATCAGCTCTCAAGACTTAACCCTGACACTGATCAAAGAATTGACCACAGCAGTTCTTGAGAAGAAGCCTGAAATGCATTGTAAGGAGCATAAATAAAGTCTTCCTAAAAAGGTCCCCAAATTCCCAAACACTTGCAGGCATATTGCATTCATTTGGCAGAGGATGCATGTGCATCAGTGCCACTGACTGGAATTCTATATGCACAGAACAGCAGAAGAATATGCTTCTTTATGGTGGAATGTGCAAAGCCTCTTATAGCAGTGATCACTGGAGGGAAGAGATCATTAAAAGCCAGTGAGAATATAAACCTAAGCTGGAAAGCATGACTGTCATCTATACATGTACTCACATCCCATGTGATTCTGTTTTTAATCCATTTTCAATACCAACCTTAAGCCCTGCTGCTCCCTTCTCTCCTGTTATGCCAGGCAAACCAGGTTCACCCTAAAGGTGAAAAACAAAAGATGGGGTTAAGACAGACATGATTGAGTATATTAACAGCATTTCCCCTACTGTGTGATATTAGGTAGGTAACGATAAACTTTAGAAAGATTCAACATCCTCCACAGTTGGGCACTAAAATGCCTTATTTCACCAGATAGAGTGAATCAACTCTAATTAACTCCTCTATAATAAGAAATAATTCTGCTGAAATACACAGTGTGAATACACAGATGTCAAACTAAACAGAAAACAGAACTGTGACTTCTAATTTTGAAAAGTTGTCTAATTAACCTTTACAGCATAGTCTTCCCGGCAAAACTGCCAACGCTTTCCTCTACTCTACAACTTAGAAATACTGCAAGAAAGGCTTATCTGAAATTACTTTGACATTTGTTCTTCTGGTTTCATACAGAAGGCAGATAATGAAGAAAAATGAGAAAGGCCTGTTGCAGAAAATAAGAGTTTAGAACAGACAACTTTTACTTTTTAAAATATACCTTACTTGTCAATTTTTTTCATATTCTTATACCACTGGCTGAAAAGTAGATTTAAAAATTTTCAGCATTACATCGATATTCCAGACTTTAGTGATGTTTAATGGATAGAACGTATACTTTTCCACAGGTTAAAAAGTCATAAATAATTTTCATAAATCAGTCCAAAATTAACAATTATTTACAAAAATCTCCCACCCCCCTCCAAATTTAAAAACAAAAAACCTAATCAAACAAATAAACAAGAAAAAAAACAAAATACCCATACCCTTAAAGACCTTTTTCTAGTGTCTATTTCTCAGATTTTTGGAAGAGAACACAGACATTATTGATTTTAGGTAAAATGATAAAGCAATGGGTAGATTTGATTGTAAAACAACTAGGGGTGATGGCTAATTATGTAAAACTTTCTGCAGAAGTGCGTCTTGGTTTCACAAGAAATATCTAGCTTCTTTGGTAACCCTCATGTACGCAACTGCATTGCACTTCTAGGGTGGAAAAGCATGTGAAAATAACATGAAAAAAAAATTGAAAAAGCCTGCAATTAAGTTCTTGTATGTACCCATAGCTCTTTGCTATGTAAAAAAAAAAAAAAGCGTAAAAATTAAAGAAAATAGCTAACATAGTAATCAAATTAGAAACAGCAATTCATATCAGAAACTCAGTGGACAATTTTCATGCAGTATACAGACTTAGTAGACATGATAAACCTACCCTCTACCCAGAAGTTAAAGGGGAATTTCGATAAAGACCTGTTCCAAATGCAACAACATAGATCTTCCAAACTTCCACAAGAGCCTTCCATTAAGAAAGGACTTTTTCTTACTTCCATGTCATACTTTAATCATAGTTGTATAAATGCCGATTCTCTATTAAACCTGGTTCCATTCTATCTCTAAATTAGGTAACAGGATCATCGATTACATTTTAATTTCAAACTACAAAACAAAAGCTTCAAGGTTCTAGCAAAACTCTAGTGAGGTGTTTTACAAGCCAGAGAAAAAGTGTTAAGTACCATTAAGCTCAGAAGGAATTAAACAACATTTGAGTCAGCCCTTTTCAAGGCTCTTTTCCACTACATTAGCTCTAAGGCTGATAGAGTAGCACAGGCATTTGATACATGAGTGGTCAGGATTCGAAGCTGTTGGAGATTAGGAGTATGTGTCCTAAAGAATTGACCAGAAAGGCACTTGAAAAAAACTGCCAGTTGACAAAATGAAGCAGAAGGGACCAATGAATATGAACTGGTTTCTCCTCATCCCCACACCCCAAACACGTTTGTTTCTGCCCCCTTTGTTTTAAAACAGCTGCTGTCAGCTGACACTTTCAGGGACTTAATTTTCTAATCAAAGAGTTGAAGTCCCAAGCTTCCACTTTCCTCCCAGGTTTACACATCACTGCTATGAATGCAAAGAGCTACCACTGTGACAATAAAACCAAAAGAATTATCCTGTTTTCTTTGGAAAAAAGTGAAAACCTCAGGCTGTCACAGTAAATCCTTATTCACACCAATGGTTTAACTGCTGACATATACGTGACTTTACTGTGGCCAACGCTACTTCTGACCCTGAAAGTACCAGTCAGAGGCATTAGCACAGTAGAAATTAGCTCTGGGAATGGGAAAGACTGAAGACAAACCTAGAAGTACAGCACCAGAAATGACCTTGTGGCTTTACGCTTTTGAAGTGATTATCCTTCTGTTTTTAATGGCCAGAGGAACAGAGGCTAACATAATTTTCTTTCATACCTATAATATTCCTTTCGCTATTTTAGAACCCTATTTTCTTGTCCATACAAGGAATCAGGGAGTAATAAAGTGAAATAAAAATGTACAGCACATAAGCTACTTTATACTCTGCCCCTGGTGAACATTCCCAGGGCACAGCAAAATTAACTTTATTACAGGGAGTCTCCCTCTTTCACACCGTGTGTCTTGTAGGCATGGCAGTCTGGCTGTATGTATAGATAGTCTAACAATTTCATTAAAGCCTAACATAAAAATACAACCAACCAAAAAAGCCCCAAACCCCCAAAAACCTCAAAACCCCAACACCACCACCCCTAAACCAAACCCAAATAGGACAAAGCCTTGACAGACCTCCCATTGGTTAGGATATTCCCAAAGTATTTATGAAGCAAAACAGCAGGTTTTTGAAGGCAAATAGATTGTTAGCTCTTCCCCGATATACACTAAAATACTGTTGCTTTAGAAATAGTCATCCCAAAAGATTATTTTGATTTTTGGCATGGAAATAATTTAAAATATTTCTGTTAAGAAGTACAACTAATTACTTTCCTTCCATTTAGTTATTTTATTTATTTATTAATTAAAGGATGTATTAAAACTGGAGTGTGAAATGCTGTATGAGCATGCATCAGCCCCACATGCTTCATCTCATGTTTGGAGAGGAACAAAAGTTATAGCTGCCCCTTAAAAGGTTAAAGACTGTTACACTATTGTTCTAGGAGTGATGCAGACAAAGGAAAATTAGACATTCAACAATGTCATCTGATGCAATACTTTCAATCAGACTGCTGTTCAACTTAGTAAAATGACAGAAGTTATAAAACTAGATCTTAATCTCATATGATTTTTACATTCAGGAGGCCACGGGTACTGTCTTTCCTGACTCATATTGCAGTCTCTCTGTTTTAGCACTGACAGCAAAGGTGTGAGGCTGCAGAAACAATTGTCTTCTGCACATCATCTACCTTTCAAATTGAGACAGCTTTGTTTTTTGTTTTTTTTTTGTTTGTTTGTTTGTTTGTTTTTTTAGTTTTTTTTTTCTTTTGCAGAATGACAGAATGGTTGAGATAGGAAGTCACCCCTGGAGATCATCTGGTTCATCTCTCTGCTCAAGCAAGGTCACGTAGACCTGCATGCCCTGGACCATGTCCAGATGGCTTCTTTTAAATACCTCCTGGAAGAGACTCTACAGAAACCCTGGGCAACCTGTGCCAGTACTCAGTCACTCTCACAGTAACAAAAAAGTTTTTCTTGCTGTACTAAACAGAAAGAACCTCCTGTGTTTCACTTTGTGCCCACTGCCTCAGGTCCTGCCACTGGGCACCACTGAAAAGCTGTTGGCCCAGCATCTTTGTGCTTTCCGTTCAGGTGTTTGTCCACGATGATGAGATTCCCCCCCAAGCCTGAACTCCCTCATCAATCTCAGCCTTTCCTCATAGGAGAGATGCTCCAGTCCCTTACCCATCTTCAAGGCCCTTTGTTGGACTCTCTCCAGTATATCCATGTGTGTCTCGTACTGAGGAGCCCACAGCTGGACACAGAACTCCAAAAATGACCTCATGAATGGTTTTTTTTTTCATTTTCCTATCTAAAAAGTAACTTCATCTATAATGCATATGATTTTAGGTCATAGCTTGCCATTCTGCAGTCATGAACTCCTGAGAAATTGTCACATAGGGAGAGAGGGATTGGAATCCCTAAGCAAAACATGATCTAAAACCTTCCTGCCTGTGTAGTCTCAGAACACCCAACCCAGCCATTCAATTCAGGAGTTTCAGATAATTCAAAGAATAACCAAAAGGATATTCCTTTGGATAGCACCCCAGAACACCTTAGTTTAAGCCCTAGCACTCTCGACCCGATATTAACTGTTTAACTGTGTTAACGTTGTTGTACTCTCTTTCTTTCTTCTATTTGGGCAAAGAACATCCTTCAGCACCCTACCCAATAAATAGCTGTAATTTCCTCAGATACTCTAGTGGAAGGGACAGTATTAATGTTTACATTAAAATGAATTTGCTGAGTGCTCAGATGTGTAGGGCCCTGCTTGGGCTTTGCTGCTAATATGAGAAAAATCTGTCAATACAAACTTATAAGACCTACTTCAGAACATATCTGAAAATGTAGCACCCACTAGAGTCCATATCAAAGGAGCCAATGCAGTTAAAAGCATGCTTGTCCTTACTGGAGTGCTCTGTGCCCTGAAGGCATATACCTTCATATCCAGAATTAATCAGCTAAAAATAACGTGGCTGGAGGCCCCAGCTTTTCTTGTTTGTAACAGGAAAACAGCCTGGAGGCTGCTGATCTGAAATAGGTTTGGTTTTGGTGGGATGCATAACTCTGCCTACACCAGCTGCTTGATATCCACCTCACCCTCAGAAGAAAGGCTGTCAGTATTGCTGTATTTTTCAGTCAGTAGAATGTAATCAATTTTAAGGATAAGGAAATACATGAGGCCCCCAAACCTAATCCAGTCTAATTTTACTCTAAAATACATAAACAAGGACAGAAGGGAAAAGAAGTGGTTTCTCAGACATGTTACTGTGATTTCAATTTCAAACCAGGGTTGAATTACCTTCCTTCAATTTACTTTTCACCTCCTCAAAAGTAACTTAAAGTTGTTTGTTTAAGGGCTGGAAATCTCTCCTGGACCACTCACCAGATGAAATTAAGTGGAAAGACTCTTCAACAAGATTCAGCTGGCCTGCAAACCTGTCTGAGAATTTGTGAACTATATTTAATGATGTTTCCTTCCTTGCTACTTTATTTGAAAAAATGCTAGGATGCATATGCCCGTCCTCATTTCTCTAAAGAAATATGATAATACTACTTTCAAAACGTCTCCCCTACATAGTACAGTACACACTAATCAGGAAATACATGTAAATCAGAGTAATAAGAAGCATGAAGAAAGCAATAAGGAATGTGCATACCCAGATTCCTGGGTAAGTCTTATTAGTAAGTCTAATGATAAGAAGGGAAATTCCGAGGTTTATCAAATTGATATTGTCAAACTTCTGAAACAATTTGAAATAAAGGGAACTATCCCCTTTCTGGCCATTTCAACATGATTAATGTAGAGTTCTGATATCCCTAGAGTACTGCAACCTTGCATCTCTATGTAAATATAATCTTTTTTTCATACCATTCAAGTTCCTGAGGACCTCTTGACAGGGATTGAGAAAGAGGAGGTTATTTCCCGTAGCATCTTGCTAGGAAGCAACCTGCCACAGATGGATTGCACAACAGTCTGCAAAGGAGAGGGAGCACTCAAAAGGACTCTCCTTGCTATCTCAGAAGGTTTCTATCCATCCCAGGACAACACTCCTCTAGCTGCAGCTCCTTTCCAGTTACTGTTCTCAACAAGTAAAGCAGATTGTGGCTAGAGTTTCCCAAATGTAAGAACAAACTCAGACTGTAATGCCCTCACAGGATTACCTGTAACATTTCATTGGATTTAACCTAAAAGAAAAAAAAAACTGTGAAGTTTTCATGGCAATGATTTTGCTACTATTCTTAATACAAGAAAAATCTGCTAGTTCACAGTCCTGCAAAAACATGTGGGTTGTGTAAATTTACACTTACTCTAATATCTAAAGATTGTCTAAGAGAAGTGGTTCATATGTTAAGGGATTAGAAAAACATTCTAAATGCACTCAGAATTTATGATCTCATTCCCAGGCCCATTGGTCAGAGTTGTCAATCATCTCCCATAATCCACTATTTCAATTACAGAAGAGGTAAAGGGAAAGGAAAAAGAAAATTAGAGAGACATGTGTGAGATGGAGATGACCTAACTCTTATTATTCAACTGCTTAAGGAGAGATCAAATCTAATTCACTGCTGACATTCATCAGCAGAAAAATATTTCATTGTCCAGATGAGGAAAGCATTCACACACACTTAATTTTAAGCATGTGCTTAACACTCACTGCCTTTTAAACTAAGGAAAAATGTTAACTTGGAACTTAGTGCACTGTACATGCTGCTTTTTGACAGAGTGAGCGCACTGGTTAAAAGGCTACCAAGACAGTAAGGCTTTTGTAAAGCCTTTTAACTACATAACTTTTAAAAAGGGGATGACTTGCATCACACATTCAAGTCAAATTCAACTATTCTGCAGATCAACATGAATCTGTATGAGTAAAGCCAGGAGTGCCAGCAGCTAGCTCTTAGTACAGACCAAATCTTAAAATTACTGCTCTGGTCTTCATTCGACAATATCTTCTGTGTCACACTACACTGAGAATCTGTTTTTTTCATATAAATTAGAAGAAAAGACCTTTTGGTAGCATGGGAGTCCTAGGCTGCACTGTGATTTCTAACTTTAGATACATACTGCTTCAGTTTAAGTTTATTTCTAACACTATTTCCAAGCTAGCAGAATTTTTTAGCTATTTATTAAAAGATAGCAACGTTCATTTTTCATCAGCTTAGTATTACATGAAAGCAATACGTTTTCTGCACATAAGGAAGTACTTGCTAGCCAATATCAACCAACAACTGTGAAAGTAAACAAAAAGAATTTGACCACATTTCATTTTTATCTGTATGTTTTTTTCTAGTATCTAGATTTTAGTTTAGTAATTAATATGTTTTTTTCTTACAGGTCAAAAGTAAAATAGTCCAGCTACATTAAAAATACAGACATCTTTATTAACGTGGTAATAATTCAAGAATGTCTTAAAAGTTTTAGATCCTGTAAATATTGAACTAAATCAAATAAACATTATACAACAAATTGAAAATGTTAGGACCTGCTTTAAAAGCACAATTTTCTTAGTTTAAAAGGCAGTGAGCATTAAGCATATGCTTAAAATCAAGTGTGTATGTGAATGCTTTGATAAACAGCATTTAAAGATGTTTGCATTTTCCCTTAATCAAAGGCAACTGCATATTTTTTTTCTTCCCCATTAGACATGACTCCAGGTAAGTTTATGTGGTGTCCTAAAAACAGACATACAACAACCTTGCTAGTAGAGCTTAAAAAATTTCTACATCCCCAAGAATGACACTTTAATAACCAGATATGTTTTGTGCATTTGACACATTTGACTCATGAACATCCATTTTTTGTGCCAATCTGAGTGAAGATTTCTGGCTAGAGCTTGGGTGACAACACTATTAAAAGCAAAGCTCTTAGATAAAATGTGAATCATCAGTTCTGTTCTATTCAATACGGTATGAAGCTTCACCCTGTCCAGTTTTCCTGCAGGTCCAAAGGAAATTATGCTACAAAATGTGTCTTCACTGGCTTTTCACACATACTTTGGTCACAAAATTTACTTGAATTATGTAGAGCAAAAGCATCTGTGTTGACAACTACTGTCTACCATTTTGTTGCAATTGAACATAGCTATAAAACATGAAGGAAAATAATGTCTGGTCTTAATGCAATTTTTTTTTATATAATATTTTCTTATAATCACTTGTATGCTATATATAGCTAATTCTATTTTTTTTTTGTTTTGTCATTACACAGTAGTCATAATACTCTGAACATTTAAAAAATAGCACTGTCACTATCACTAAAGTGAAAAAAAAATGATTACTACATCATTTCTTACAGCCATTGTCAAAACACAGGTCTAATACTGTATATTATGCTGTTAGAAACAATACATGCTTTTTCTTAGGAAAGAGAAATTAAAAATTATTTGAAACATCTTAGCTCATTTATTCCTAGGGCTTTTGGGGAGGGAGACAGAAGAAGAGATTGTATGATGTGAACCTTATACATTACCACCTATTGCTGCTTCAACACAGTAAACAACCTGTTTATAATATCATACATTTTCCTTTTGGCATTCCCTGCTAGTGCTTTTGAAGTTCACTAGGAATGATAGTCCTTGTGAGAACAACAGATGGATAATACTGTTTACCTTCAGGGAGTGATATTATTTAAACATCACCATTCAGATTTGCCAACAAACCTTAGCAATGCCATGAAACAGCCCTGCTGCTTTACTGCGACCCCTCCTTATGGAGGGCTGTTTTGAACTGTGAGTTAACTTGGTGTTGGCACTGAAAGATGACACTGACATGCCTGAGTTAACATTTTATCCCAGTTGCATTCAAGAATATTTCTGCTTGATTTATTTCTCTGCATTTTCATCCCCAACTTCAATTTACATCATTCTCCACATATGTTTCCAGTCTGTCTTTATTCTCTATTTGTTGGTTGTATTAACAATATATTAACGCTGTATAAATACCCAATACCAACATAAGTGTTTGCATCAGGTACTAAGTTAAAAAATTAAAAAAAAAATTTTAAAAATTCTGCAGAAAAAACTAAGTTTGTAAACATACTGTTTAAAGTTGCACATCAGTAATACACATTTCTCTCAGGAACCTATCAGTCGTCATCAAATCTGGACATCAGACTTTCAGCTCAGTTAATTACATTTGCTGTTTGTTTAAATATAACTAGAAAAAAATACTTTAGAGCACAAATCAGATTGTAGAGTCTTTTCTATTAAGCCAATTTGAAACCACAGGTCTGGATGCAAGGTTGCATATTGCTCATGTGAACAAGCCCTAGGGATCTTTAATCAACTACATAAATAACTGCAGTGCTGACAAAGTCAGTGAACTCACCACTTGTCCGTCTCTCCCTGGAACACCAGGCACTCCGACAGAACCCTGGTGGGAAACAGACGCCAGCGTTTAGCAAATTAAACAGGTCATGAAACCTTTCATCTCTTAATACAGTGCTTAAAAATAATGGTGAATGCTTGCTTACTGTAACTGCATAAATTATTCCAAAACTAATATTTATCCAAGCTGAGCTCTCTTTTAATTTGAGATCTTATACCAATTACACATGTTCTCATGCTGCACATTTTAGCAACTGTCTCAACTGTATGGCCTCTTTCAGAAACAAGCTTCAAGCTTTGTAACCTTGTGGATGCTTCACAAGAAATGTAAGAATTAAAATGCAATTCTATTTAATGCTTTTGATAAATTTTGAGACTGATCCTACACAAACAAACATACCTCCTGAACAAAATTATTCTTGCTTCAAGAGGGATGTTTCAAGCTCAATAAGTGGTAGCACCAATCTATCATAACGCTTTTAAGAGATGATCTGCAACAATTCAGCCTGACAGTGCAAATTACAGATACCCTTTTAAATTACATCAGTATTATTGCAATAAAAATTTAAAAGCCAACACAAGGTGCAAAGAGGAAAGCAAAATATCAATACTGACTTGTAATGTCTGAGGGATCTTTTTACAAAGCAATCACACTATAAGTTTCTATATGATGGACAATTTTTCTAAAGGAACTTGTGTGACTTGTTACGAATGTTCATTGAAAACCTGAGGCATGAAGAAAGCAGGAACACTATGTGCGCTTATCCAACATCATCCTCTTTTTGTATAATAATGGCGTTGCTCAGCAAGGAAACTGAGAGCATTATTTTTCATTTATAATCAACTTAATAGGATACAAAAGTGTGATAGCTGTATTTGAAAGGCTGGCACCCTAAAAGAGAACAGGGGACTGGGAAAAGCACAGGCTCTGTCAACAGTGAAGTGTGCAGTTTCATGGGATCCTTAAGACAAATAAGCACCCTGTGAATACTCTTATGCCCTGCTTTATTTCTTTTTGATTTTATCCCTAAAAAACCAGTGTGTGACATTTCCCCATCTATTCATATTGGTTGGAGGTTTCACTAGAAATGGATTAGTCAAAGGGCACCAACACCCAGAAGCATGTACCAAGAATGGATGCACATGTTTGCCAATGAATAGAGTTGAGAAATCCTGAGAAAAAAGAAAAAGAGGCAACTCATGAGGGTCTTGAAAAACCTCAAACATTTGAATGCCCAAGGGGCTCCAACTCATAACAGAGCTATAAATCAGTGAAATAATACTGTGGCATCCCACTGCATCTCCATGACCCAGAATGCTCTCCCCTTACTGCCAAAGCTTCCATTTTAGCATTCGTGTTGCCTCTTTTTGCTGGATGCGTGGTCATGACTACCAAGGGTTCCTAGCGGACATTTCCACATCTTTCTATAACTTTTCCAGAAAACTAGAAGACAAAGCTCAGGACGGCATTAAACCAGCAGCCTCAATAAACTATCATAACAGTTCCTGGTCTCCATGACAGTCTTTTATAGCTGTTGATTTTTCTTATGAGACAGAAGATGTTAGAGAGTGTAAATAAAGCTGATTCTACCATGCCAAGTTATCAGATATTCAAAAGCTAATCAGCAGATGAGTTTTACTGATGCTGTACATGTAAAATACCCTCCTCCCTGAATCTGAGGGCATAATTTTAAATGGCAATTTAGACATCAGCACAGTTTAAAATGCCACATTCCTGCACTGTGAAACATGAAGTGTAGTCCTCTCCTTCAGCCTGCAAGTTCTGCACAGCCCACAGCTGACAAATTTCCACCAGTTTATATATTTTCCATGGATTTATATGCTTTGGGATTACATTTTTACGTATCAGTGAGGTTTTCTTTCTTTTGTTCAAAAAGTTCCATTTGAACAGACGCAAACAAATCTTCACCTTAAAGAATATTATCTTAGAAAATGAAAGACAGAGGTGGAGTCCTTCTCACATATGTTAATACTACTTATTCATTTCCTCTTACTTTTTTTCTTTATACATTTCAAGCCTGTTTTATTAAATATCTTCCATACAATTTATTAATCTTTTGAAATCAACTAGAAAATTACTTGCCTTGGTGGTGTGTGGGTGAGATGCTGGAAAAGTGGCACTTACTAGGTGTTATTGCTGATATACCTAGGACTGTTTTAATGGTGTAATTCCATAAATCCTAAACTCACTACATCAAACTGAGGCAGTCAGGTTTAATGAGTGTAAATAATGCTGACAGCATTCCCAGGAGGTCAGGTCTTGGGTTACTGAAGGAACAGGAAGATACTGGCAGACCACCTGAACACCATCAGCCAAGCCCCATTTATCAGCAACACCTATGTCCTTTGTTTCTGGTGGTCAATTCTTTAGTCATATGGCACTGATCTACTTGAGTAAGGGCATGCATTTAATCAGAAACTCTATCTCCCCACCTTTCACAACATTTTAACATTGGTTTCCTAGTCGTACCAGTGCACAAATAAGAAAATTATAGCCACCTTTTCACCTGAAAGTTAAGCACACAGATTGAAAACAGTCTGTTCTGCATTGCTTGGACTTCCTACGATGGGGGAAATGAGAAATCTGATGTCTCACATTACATGGCTGCATTTTGTAAAAACAAAATTCAGAGCCTAAACTAACTGATCCAATGCAGTGTACAGTAGCTAATTCCATTCACCTTTTCTGCTTGCAATTTGGCACCAGCAGGAATAATCACTTTCACAGTATTGTTGTTTATACTATACCTTTTGTCCTGGAGGCCCCTGAGGTCCCTGCAAAGGGAAAACAATTCAATTAACATATAACTCTAGCCAATTTAAACTGAAATGACCAATTAAAACTGTCTTATTGTGTAAGCATTCTGATACTGGACTGAAACCGGCTGATGTTTTATACATCAAGGCAAAGTAAAACTTTATGCTCAAAATGCACAATGGATCTTTTCTCTTTTGGAACTGATCTAACTACTAACTGTAAGACTCAAATTTTCCCCTTCTAATTTTTTCTCTTCCAACCCGTCTGTTTCTTATAGTACTGACAAATCTGTCAGCATTAAGGTGACAGTGGTTTTTCTCTTTCTGATACCAGCTAACAGCCAGCTGTGTGTCCACAGTAATAAATCTGCTCAGCAGCATAAAAACAAGGTTTACACAAACAAATATTTTAAAGATAGAAACATAAACCTCATAATCTTCTCACTTTCTAGGTATCAGCATGCATTACTATTTTTTACCCAACATGTGATCTATGCCATCATTTGCAAGTTAAGAGAAAAATAATTAAGAATTAACTTCAGAAATCATTAAGAATGCACTTGAGAAGTAAAGAATCACCATTTCGTCCCCATGACTTGGGAAGGCAGGAAGAGATATCTCAATTCAGGAAAGCTTAACTGCTTAATGTCATACGGGCATCAAAGTCTCATTGGTATTAATAGGACCCATTTCTCATTTGGCTTCTCTGAAGTACCCAGGTTGTTTGTGGAGTGGAGAGCAGAGGCAGGAGGGAAATAGATTAGCCAACCAAGTCTTTGACATTTTCACAGTCCTTTTGGGTAAGAGCCAGACCATGTCCACATTCTTCCCCATGTTCCTACTACAGATGCTGGTGCAACCTGTAGGTGCTGGTGCTATACAAAGCAAGGTGAATTCATGAAGGTGCAGTCCATGAAGGTGCAAAACAAAAACCAAAACCTGAAGAATCAAAATCTTTCTAATGTTTGAATGAATAAAAGAACAATTGATATCAAAACTGCAATTATTAAAAAAAAAAAAAGAAAAAGAAGAAATATTTCTGCTTCAAAATGCAGAGCCAATTTTATTCTTAATGTAGTTTGAAATTAGGTAGAATCCTGCCCTGCTGGTAGATGCATGGCTTATTGGAACACTGCTCTGATAGAAGATTAAACTGCTAAAATGGAAAAGCTCCAGTGGTCATATGTCTGGGTCCTGGATCTACTGATGTGGCTGAAAACCCTGCCTTTTTAAATGTGGATTCTTACATTGGTTATGCATCAAATCTTGCAGCAACATAGATGAGTGCTGCTTCTTGAAAATTTAATGGTGGTGATCAGAACAACAAGTAGAGTAAACATCTGCTGCTTTAGACTGGAGAAAAATGCCCCCAGCTCACTGCATTGTGAAAAAAATGCTATTTAAATCAGGTCATCTTTTCAGTAAGTACCTGAATTCTAACCTTTAGACTTGCTGGAGGCTGAGGTCACCAGTGGTACTGCAATGAAGAACAACCTATTTCTTAAGCGTTGCTTGCAAACAGTCTCCAAGAAAACTGAAATGGATTAAAAATGAGATACACAAATCAAGAGGATGCTGGTAAGTAAGAGTGGCCTGCTGGGTAAGGAACCATGGATAAAACTACATGCTCCACAAATACATATTTTTCCTCTTCTTCAAGAGAAGGAAGTTTCTTCCAATGCCTGACACCATGGCAATGATGAACCAGGAATCATCCCCTTCTGTGAGAAAGGTGCAAGATAAGCTAACATCTTGAAAAACCCCAAAGGATTAATGCTCAAACTAGAGCTTTCCTACATCACTGCTACCAAAATAAGCTCCAAACATCTACGTTCTGGGCATCAGTTATCTGATGAACTTTCATATATTAACCAGTTGTATTTTGGGGATATTTCATATCTTAAGAAAAATCCCTCCATCAGTAAGCTAGACTGACCAGCTGAAGACTACCTTCATAGTTCAAACCTGCTACTTTTATGACCCAGGAATGGAGATTGCCTCTTGAGCCTTTTTGTTACTTAAAAAAACCCAACTCAAAAAATAACCAACCAAACTGAAAAGTCTGACCTAAATGTAGTTAGAACAAATGTTCTGAGTCCAGAATTCTTCCTAGATTTCCCTTCTAATGTTACAGTTGTATTTTCTTCTTAAGCTTATTCTGTTCGTTATGCTTCAGCAAGCTGCAAAACATGAAATAATTCTGCCCTGTAAAGGTTAAAGCTGCAGTTTCAGAGCACACACATTCAGGGTGTGATACATTAGCAATAGCCTCTCAAGGTGTTCTGTATTCAACTTCAGTGACTCAGTTGCTAAACTCTTAAAGATATGTATGTTTGGGTACTTTCAATTTGCAGGTCTAAGCAGCAGTAAGGATTTGTTTTACAAGGTATCAAAGTTCATGGACAGTGAGAACAAGCACCAAATGAAAATGTCTAACAAAAATAAAATGAAAAAATGATTTTCTTTTTTATAACACTGAAAAAGTTATATAGCAAAATATGTCACAATGGTGCAATACACTTATACAAAAAAACCTCTTATTCCAAAGCTTTGGGGGAAAAAAAAAACTGTTTTTCTTTTAAACTTCCATATTTCCTATGTAAAGTAAAAGCTTTTTGTAATGAGAAGGCCTCTAGGAGGTATTGTGTCTTTATTTCTGTGGGACAAAAGAAGTTTCAAGACTGTCACTGAGATAACATATTTCCCCTTTGGTGCCAATAACAATCCTTAAACACTTAGAATAGATTTTAGATTGGAATAGAATTTAGATTGGAAAAGACCTTAAGATCAAGTCCAACCATTAACCTTACACTGCCAAGTCTGCTACTAAATTGTGTCCCTAAGCACTGCATCTACACATCTTTTAAATACTTCTAGGTATGGTAACTCCTCCACTTCCCTGGGCAGCCTGTTCCAGTGACTGACAACCCTATTCTGAGAAGGAATTTTTCCTAATATCTAATCTAAATTTCCCAGGTGCAATTTGAGGCAATTTCCTCTTGTCCTATCGCTTGTTACTTGGGAGAAGAGACAGACCCCCACCTCACTCCATCCTCCTTTCAGGTAGTTGTAGAGAGCAATAAGGTCTGAGCCTCCTCTTCTCCAGACTAAACAACCCCACTTTGCTGAGCTGCTCCTCACAGAACTGGTTCTCTAGACCTTTCGCCAGCTTTGTTGCTCTCCTTTGGACATGTTCCAGTACCTCAATGTCTTTCTTGTAGTGAGGGGCCCAAAAATGAACACAGTATTTCAGATGCAATCTCACTAGTGCTGAGTATGGGAGGATGATCACTTCCTTATTCCCACAGATTGATTTCTTACCAGTCTAAAGGCATAAGGAACTTATGAAGGAAACCTGAACTAGTAGATGTACATGAAAAGGAAAGCACAGGTTTCACACAAAGTATTCATGTGCATTTCAGGAGAGCCTGTACTACCCACTGATCCCATTTTCTGTGTGTAGTGGGCATGTGATGTTATTCTGGAAATGTGTTCCTGCATGGTTGAGGAGTGTTTCATATAGATTGCAATATCTAGAGTACAAGTATTGAAATGTGCAATGCTTTAGTATTGATGTATCACCTAGATAAAAGAATGACCAGCTAAGAAAACAGATTAACTATAATGGGAAATCTCACCTAACTTGAGATTAAGTAGTATCCCCTCCCATGCTATCTACCTTAACTGATGAAAAGAGCAGCAGTAAGTATTAATTAATGATCAGGCAGAGCTTTTTATTATTACTGCCTTAGTCATTGTTGTGGCAGCCATTACTGAAGTACAGAAGTTACAAAACGGCAAAGACTACTGCTCCTGAGACTGCCTGCAAGTCATGGCCAATGCAATTGTATTGGGGAAAAAAACTAACAGTTCCTGTGAGAGGCACAGGTTGAGAATTTCCATTTCATCTGCTAGTTCCTAGTAAGCTTTTGCAGCTAAACAGCGTAAGAACACCACCTCATAAAACTTGCTATGAATATGCTACCAGAATGAAACAAAGAAGGCTGCTGCAGAACTCTGGCCACTGAAAACAAAACCACAATTAGTAGGTTCCTGGAGGAGCTATGAAGATTCACACCAGCTGAGCATCTGGTCTTGGCCATTGGCCTAAAAGGTTGAATTGAACTTAGCAGCACTTCCCAGTCAGCTCTGCCTGATCCCTATGTGTCCATTTTATTCATTTTAACATAAGGTGACAAATGAATCTTCATAAATTTTAAAGATGTGACATTTTGCAGACTTAACTGCAAGGTTTCCACTGTCTTTCACAGAAATAGCAATACACTTTGGAAGAACATCCTCTTTATTCTGAATAACTAGCAAAAGCAGTAGCATTAAGTCTTATTTTCTTGAACAGATGCCCAGCAAGACTGTATAAGCACATAACTGCTAGTTTGGAAAACAATATATTTTAAAGAGGGACTTTACATTTGGATTGATCATTACAGTACAGATATTTTTTGCAAAGAGACACCTTTACCTGACTTCTCTGGTTATTCTGGAGTGTTCTGTTCATGCAAAACATCTGTAAAATTACTTACCTGTCTTTACAGCCAATTTTGGAGGATAAAATAATATGCAGGGTTTTTTTCAGTGACAAGAAATGGTTGATTCATACACTGAACATGTTTAAATTTACTTCTTTTCCAAGAAGCTGAAATCACTGCAAATTTTGATCTTCCAATTTTTTATGACTATGCACTAGTTTAAAATACTTTATATATAAAAGCATCCAAAACTCTCCCATATGAAAATTAGAAAGAAAACCACCTCATGCACACCTTCTATACTATTGCAACTTATGAATTGGAAAATGTAGATTATCAGTGTCAGCCCTGGAGATTTCCCATCACTGACTCACTTTAAGTTCTCATGAATAGTTTGCAACTAGAAATCCTAGCTCTTGGGTAGAAAAGAGTCACATATTCATGAATGATTAATTCTGAAAATGAGAAAATAAAACAGGAAAATGTGTATGGCATTTAAGAGAGCATATAATGAGGAATAGCAGACAAATAGCATGGGAAGAAGGATGAATTATGAGAGGCAGAACACAACTTTAACTGAAAAGTCTGAAAAGCTAAGGAAATTGCTGGCCTTCTCTCTTGCATAAAATACATTTTGCTGGTTCCACATAACATTTCAAAACTTAATCCCTTTGGTCACCCCACTACTTGGCCTCCCTCTGAATTCTCTTAATCCTTTCTGCACAGAGGAATGATACCTTCAGCTCTTGCAGCAAGTAGATCTGCAGGGCTTTCAAGTGCCGTGGAAACCAGACACAAATTACAACTAACTCATCATTCTTACATTCTTTTATAACATTAAAGATGCATATAGTCAATACTTTTAAAACTTAAACCTAAGCCTCCATCTCACCTAAAAAGAACTTGAACTCTCGTGGCTCAAAGAGAAGACAGAGATTCTTCCTGACATAGCAACATATAGAGCCAAAACCCCCTTGCAAACATCTTGACTGCAAGGATAGAAGAGCAACAAAAGCCCACTCCAACAACCTGGAAAGATTTTCAGCTGGGAACGAGAGACCCCTGAAAGCAACAATTAGCTTTCCTAAACCTTTCTTCCCACTACCCTGTCCCAACCCACACACACTTATGTTGGAAATCGGGAAGAAGAGAAGCTATTCCCTGTCTTCAAGGCAAATTTCCCTAGTGCACCTAAGGCAGTCTGAGCTCTCTTGTGCCAAAGGAGAATTCACGCCAGAGAACTCAGTTACTCTTTGTATATGGTCCAAGCAAACTTCTGCTTGAGAGTAAGAAAAGTTATTACTGTCCTCTCAACATCATCTGAAACACTATTTTCTTTTTCTTTATTGACAAAGAACTTCATTAAAAATAGGGAACATGGCAGCAAATTCTCCTTTGGAGAAAATTGTCACATCTTTGTCTTCACTAGAGCCACTGGTTTTCCTATGTCACTGGATGGAAAACATGAACATTCCCAGAACTCCAAATGTATTAAAATGATTTTAGCTTTTTGTGAATCAAGGCACACATTGTTTGAGTAGGTCACAAATTACTCAACATGTGTAATAAGCTTGTGGTACATTCTGAGACACAAGCTGGAAAACACTGCTTTCTCATTAGCTACTATCTTGTGCTCTTCAAGAAATTTATCCATTTCTTGTAAAAAGAGAAAATAGAAGACTAAGCAATTTCAAGCTGTGCTGTTGTTGATTCACAAGTTCTATCAATAACCTGTACATTCACTAGAAATACCAAGAATCATTACCAAATATAAGTGCTAGAGATATTTCATGAAAAAGAGAAGTTTTTATCCTCATTATTACAATCTTGAGGTCAGGCTTGCAGCTCTTCTTCACCTGAACAGCATCATGGAACTTAAAGCTGTTGAGAGTGTGATCCTGTAGGCTACAGGTAGCCTTCAGTTTCCACAACCTTCTGCAAATACATCCAAATTGTACAGACTGTTTTGCATCATCTGGTGCTCTCCTTGGCTATATCCTGCCTCCATCTTGGACAAAGAACCAGAATACATGCCACAATGCTTGCTTTTTACTGGAAAGGGCATTGGACATGTGGTCAAGTAGGAAACCACAGTACACTCCAACAAGTGGACCCACTGGCCACCGGGACCGGTAGTACTTTATGGGACCCATCGGCTTCACAGTTTCAATTTCATCAGGAAGAAGAAACAGGAAGGTAACTCACACTTCAGATTCTTGGTGTGAAACAAAGGCAAGTTCTTACAAAAGAATTCCTGCAGAATTAACCTAGAATGGTTTTGTTAAACCATTATCTTGAAATGAAAAAGTAGAAGACTTTAGCTTCCTGATCACAGCAGGTATTTCTGAGTCTCAGAATCTTTTTTTTTTTATTCTTCCAGAAGATATTGGATTTTGTTAATTCAAATTGTTTTGCAATTTGTCAAGGTTAAAGATCATCACACCTGTTTAAAACTTCATGAATACAAACAGATAGCAATCATATCTGCAGTGATTGCTGAGCATATAATCTTCCTCCTCAGAAGCATTCAGGAATCAAAACCACATGCCACAGGCTACAGTTCTGTCATCTCTCATAAAAATAAGAATGACCACAAGTGTTTAGGGGGATCTTAAGGGAAAAGAACCACCGCATGTTTCAGAGTTCTGAGAATATGTGACAGGCAGAAACTTCTCATGCCTTGCCCTGTGGCTGAGGCTGATTTACAACCAGTGGAACTTCAATTTGCTTCCAAATGAATAGGGTTAATTAGTTCCTGATGCAACAGAAAACATTTACTGCCATATCTGAATATTTGTAAAAAAATGCATTCAGTTTTCTTTCACATTCTCACACACACAGAGGGAAAAAACAAAACCTCAGGAGAGGAGAACATTCTGAGAGTTTTAGTGTGCTGTGCTGTGTCTTCACTGTTCCATCAGGCAAAGAGCCAAGAGCTATTGCCACAGAGACAGCTGGGATTTTGGCCCTTAAAACAAGTAGATGGTTCTTGTGCTGCTCAATGCTCTCAAGGTAGAAACAGCTCAATTTCAGAGACAGTGATAAGTGGGGGCCAGGAACTGGGAACACCTGGCTTGACTCTTTTGCTTTGCTGTTTGCCCTTAGATGTTTCATTTCCCTCTACTACAAACTTAAAGAAGTTGGCCTTATATGACAGGCAACTGTATGTAAAAAGAGCAGGTTGTCTTTCTCATGTTTTCTTCACAAATGAGGTTTCAAATAGTCTGTGACAAAGGAAGGTTAGAAAATACACAGCTATAAAGCTTTTTGGAATTTCACATTTTTAAAAAGTATACATGTCACGTATTTGTTACATACCAGCGGAGTACTTACTATTAATCCTTGTTCTCCTGGTTTTCCTGGCTCACCCTTAAAACAAAAAAAGGAAAAAAAAAAAGAGTGAATAATTTCAGTAACCTGTCATTTAACATGTCTAGAATTCAATTTTCTACTTGATAAAAGTATCTTAAAAAATTCATTCTTAAACGTGTGGCAGCTGACTGTACATTACGTATATTACTTTTTTGTAAAAGTAATGTCAGTAAGGGTTGTCAGGCATTGGAATAGGCTGCCCGTGGAAGTGGTGGAATCACCATCGCTGAAGTGTTCCAACACCATGTAGACGAGGCCCTTAGTGACATGGTTTAGTGGTGGTCTTGGCAGTCCTGGAGTAATGGTTGGACTTGATGATCTTAAAGGTCCTTTCCAACCTAGCTGATTCTATGATTCTATGTGTGCATTGCATTCAGAAGAAGATATGTATCATCTTCAAACACACCAAGATACCCAAGAGAGAGAAACCAGATATGCATGGGTTTCTGACAGCTAATTACCTACGCTTGTTGGACTTTTCAGCTCTCTCTGAAACATTGCTAACTTCTGGATACAGCAGTTACACATCCTGAAGTGAGTATCAAGATATCCCCATAAATTTAGGGAAATAAAGATGAAATAATTTCAAGAGTTTGTATCATTCTATTGTCTTATTAACAGGAAAAAAAAATCTCGTTCTTTTTTTATTTCTTTCTGGAGGCATTAAAGTTTCAAAGTCTTTGCTCTGGTGTCTGTGCGATGCAAAGGTATTACTCTGTAAGAAGGCAAATATGTTCTGGTTCCAACAGGATCTTCTGTGGACATCCAAAGAAAGGCTTAGGCAGAAGGCTGAGCAGCCCTTTCTAACATCTCTTCCTTGGTGCTCTCTGCTGGCCATAGGTCCAACAGCATGTCTAACATTTCTACCTCCTCAGCTCTAAGATTTCCTGCCCAAGAAACCAATACTTTCTCATCTCTAGAAGCTTTAAGTATCCATAATAGGTTGCACACTTCTGGGATACAAGGTGGTGATGACAGAGATGGAGACATGTGGGCACGCAGGCTGCTCTTTTCCCCTGGTACACTGTGGAAGAGAAGTAGCGGGGTTGCTGGAGTTTCTCCCCGTGCCT